>NC_140590.1:1237065836-1238335002 GCF_964204655.1 Triturus cristatus | reverse complement strand
GTCCTGGGCACAAAGAGTCTGGTACCCAGAGCTCCCGAGCATGGCCATCGATCCTCCACTCGGTCTGTCTCTTAGGGAGGATCTTCTGTCACAGCAGCAGGGGAGGGTTCTTCGCCCAAACCTGTCCAGCCTCCACCTCCTCATGTGGAGATTAAACAGCGACAGTTGACAGCTTTTAACCTTCCACCCGAAGTCTGTAATGTCATCTTGGTAGCCAGGCGCCCCGCCACTAAAATGGTAAACACCTGTCAATTGAATAAGTTTGTGGCATGATGAACAGCAAAGACTGTCGATCCTCTTTCTGCCCCTCTTTCAGAGGTCCTTTTGTTTGTACTTTTATTGGCACAGCAGGGCTCTGCTCTGGGCACTCTTAAAGGCTGTCTTGCGGTCATCTTTGCTTTCCTTCGGCTACCAGATCAGCCATCTTTATTAAAGTCCCCGATTGTAAATAGATTTTTTAGGGCATTACTTATCACTTTCCTCCATCTCCTTTCGTAATGCCCCAGTGGGACTTGAAGCTTGTCTTAACTTATCTAATGTGCGCTCCCTTCGAGCCTCTTCACAACTGTCCTCTCAGGCTCCTCACTCTGAAGACAGCTTTCCTTGTTGCTGTGAGAAGGTGGCCTGATATATGCTGTCCACTAGTTCTAGTGGGCACCTTGTATCAGTCCAAACAACCCCTTATGGTGAATGGTTAAAGACAACCTTTATTGAAAGCTATCCTAGTGGTAGCTATGGAGAGCAGCCTTCAGGCTAAGTCTTGAAGGAATGTAAAGCAGTTTGTTTTACCAGTCTATAATCTCTTGAACGATCAAATGAAAAGACAACCACACCAGGTATATATTCAAAATACATGTATTTAGGTTAAAACACACCCCTCTAGTCTCTTTATGAGACTGGAGTTCGAAGTACTTTGTTTACAAGTTAGCAAGAATCAGTAATAGCACAAATACACATTTGGGCACTAGGGGCATACTAAACCATATACCAAAAAAGTGGTTTAAGAACCATGACTGGAATAGACGCTAGGCCTATAGCCTGTAGAATCGCTGGGACCCCAAGGAACCACCCAAGGTAGTGACACAGGGGACCCACGTGGACTGTATGTAGTGTGAAAACACAACCGCGGGTTCCCGTTATCTTCTATGGGCAATGTCGCGGTTGGACATTTAAAGATTAGGGACACTTCTAATCGAGTCAGGACCAAACTTTTTTGGACTTAAAAAGTTCTAAGGCTAGCACCCACGAGAGCACCGGAGTACTTGAGTTACCTCACCCAGGGAAGCCGGGTGCATAGGTGTGTTTTGGCGTCGGGTCGCGTCGTCGATTTCAATGGAAGCCTGCGAAGACCTGCTGCTGCCGTGAAGAGGAGAAGTGTCCGAAGAGATCCAAGCCTGGATATAGGATGGAAGGAACCTGAAAGCAGAGGTAACAGAGTCTGGGTCACTAGCCAGTGACCAAGGGCAGGATGGACCAATGCCCACAGATGTTGGGTGCTTCAGGTCAGTTGATGGGTGTCTTGACTCTTCAGCCACGAGGTCCAGGAGGCGTCGACGAAGTCCATGAGCGGGATTCGAGCTGTTCCATGAAGTCTGTCAAGTGCTGCGGTGTCGTCAATCAAAATGGACCCAACAAGCCTTGGCAACGGCAAGTCACAGAAATTCAGAGAAAGGACTGCGGTGCAGATCAGCAAGGTCTGATGGACTCACCCAGTGAGGGTAAGTCAGGGCACATCTGGAGCAACCAGGAAAGCCCAATTAGAAAAGGAGTTGCCTTCGTGGGGACCTGCTAGCCAACGGGCTAGTGATTGCAAAGGAGCCTCGAGCGGCCACACTTGAAGCTGGCCCATGGGTCACTCGTGGAGTGGAGGCCAACAATATTCAGTGCAGGAGGTGCTCAAGGCTGGGGCTACTCAGAGCCCAAAGCACAACTTCGAGGATGTCCAGGAAGATAGTGTTGCTGCAAAAGTTCACGGTGTCCAGGGGTCACGGTTCCACATCACCCACGATAGCCACGGGCATCAGCTTTGCTGTGGACTCAGGGTAGCCTCGGGGAAGTCTGGAAATCCACCTCTGGTGATGCAAAGACTTCGGCGTCCGGCGGGAGCTTCAGCGATGCAGACCGGTCAGTTGCTTCTTTGGTGCCTGCCAAGCAGGGAAGTCAGTCCTTGACCCCAAGGGAGATTTTTTCCGTCTTCTAGTCATGATAGAAAGTCGAAGGACCAGGATATATGTTGCAGAGTTTCGTCCAGGGTGATCTAAAGTCCCAGGGACTGGATTCCTATACTTATACCAAGTTTAGGGGATGGACTAACTCTAAGGCCCCACCTATGGGTGGGCTTGGAAAGAGGGGTGGTTACACCCATTTCCTTTGTCGTTTCACGCCAGAGCAGGGGCAGGTAGCCCCTGCAACTGGTTTGAACTGGGCTATGTACAGGGACAGCAAACGTGCCCCCAGTGCAGGACTTCAAGGCACCAGAGAGTGCTCCCGCCCACCCCCAATACACATCTGCCTATCTGGGGAGGTGTTTACACCTCCCTTCGACAGAAAACCTATTGTCCAGGCCTCCCCTGCTGGAGTTTTGGTCAGCAGCAGGAGGCCAGACCCGTGTCTGTGGCAGAGGCATCCATTTTGTGATGCCAGGGCTCGGGAAAGTCCTACCGGGTTTGACCAGTGTGAACATGTCTTTCCCTCTAGAAGGGTGGAATGCTACCCCCGCCGCCAGAACTGGCGGGGGAATAGTATTCCAAAGCGTGTGACACCAAACACAACATGTTTTGATGCAGCCATTCCAAAGTTAGCATTTACCGCGAGGTTATAATGCACTTAAGAGTATATTGTATGGCTCTATCACAGAACAGCCATAAGGAAGTATTTCCGAAAGCTGCAGAGGTGCTCAGCTCATGCTTGGGCACCCTCTCACATAAAACCAAGCACTCTGCCTTCAGGATTGTCAAGGCCTGCCATAGGAGTGGCTTATAGGTTTATATGTGTGTGTATATATATGTGGATATAGGTAGCCTATACCACTGTAAGGGGTGCAAGCACACCCTTACCCAGGCTGCAGTAGTGGACCTGTGGTGCCATTTTGGAGAGCTTCCCAGGGGTGGCATAATACATGCTGCAGCCCCTGGTAGGCCTCTGAGGTACCTAGACCCTAGGTACATAGTATTTTAAATGTGATGTCTGCACTTTTATGGTATTTTTACCGAAATAAAGTTTTCTGACTGACTGACATATACTAAGGGCTTATAAGGCACTCCAGAATCCAATTAGATATGTACCTAATGTACATGAAAACCATTTTAGGGAGGAAGCAGCTAGGCTGTGGTCCTGATTAGCAGGGCCACAGCCAGACTAAGGTTGAAAAACAGTGAAACACCAGCAAAAATTGGGGGTACCCATGTGGAGCAGATCCTACTCTCCTACACATCCCCCCCCCAAACGCAGGGACATTAAACTTATCTTGACCAGTTGAGTCTTCATGTTCTAAGTGGAAATACTTAGAGAGTCCATCTTCATTTACATGGTTACTCCCAGGTCTATGTTCCACTGTAACGTCCATCCCACGTAGGGAAATGGACCACCTAAGCAGTTTGGGGTTTTCACCCTTCATTTGTTTTAGCCATAAGAGGGGCTTATGGTCTGTCTGAACAAGGAAGTGAGTACCAAACAAGTATGGCTTCAACTTCTTCAGAGCTCAAACCACAGCAAAGGCCTCCCTCTCAATAGCTGACCAACGTTTCTCTCTAGGGGTCATCCTTCTGCTTATGAAGGCTACTGGCTGATCCTGACCTTCATCATTCAATTGTGACAGTACAGCCCCTACCCCCAATTCAGATGCATCTGTTTGGACAATGAACTTCTTGGCGTAGTCAGGACTCTGCAGAATGGCAGCAGTGCACATGGCCTGCTTCAGGTCATCAAATGCCTTTTGACAGCTAGCTGTCCACTGAACCTTTTTGGGCATCTTTTTAGAAGTTAAGTCATTCAAGGGTGTCACTATTGATCCATACCCTTTGACAAATCTCCTATAGTACCCAGTCAGGCCTAAGAAGGCTCTCACCTGAGTCTGGGTAGTTGGAGCAATCCATTCCATTATGGTTTGGATTTTGCTCTGCAATGGTTGAACCTGGCCTCCACCTACAAGGTGGCCCAGGTACATAACCTGACTCTGCCCTATCTGGCACTTAGTAGCCTTGATAGTGAGGCCTGCCCTTTGCAGGGCCCCCAAAACATTCCTCAGGTGAACCAGGTGATCCTCCCAGGTGGAGCTAAAGACAGCATTATCATCTAGATATGCTGCACTAAAGTTTTCCAGGCCTGTAAGGACTTGATTCACCAACCTTTGGAAAGTGGCAGGTGCATTTTTCAAACCAAAGGGCATTACCACAAATTGATAGTGCCCACTAGGGGTAGAAAATGCTGTCTTTGGCTTTGCATCATCAGCTAGTCTGATCTGCCAGTAGCCAGCTGTTAGGTCAAATGTGCTTAGAAACTTGGCTGAGGCCAAAGTATCTATTAGTTCATCTGCCCTAGGGATGGGATGGGCATCAGTCCTAGTGACTGCATTGAGACCCTGTAGTCTACACATAACCTCATCTCTCTTTTTCCACCACTGCTGTTAGGTTTAGGTACCAGGACTACTGGTCTAGCCCAAGGGCTAACTGAGGGTTCAATCACGCCCAGATCCAACATATTTTGGACTTCTGTCCTTATACAGTCCCTGACATGGTCAGGTTGCCTGTAGATCTTATTCTTCACAGTTAGACTGTCCCCAGTGTCCACTTCATGAGTGCACCAGGCGGTCTGACTTGGAGTCAGAGAAAACATATGTCTAAACTGGCTGAGAAGGTTTCTGCTGTCAGTTTGTTGCTGAGCAGTGAGGCTGCCTGCCAAGGCTACACCCTCAACTGACCCATCATCAGGGTTCTGAGATAGCAGATCAGGGAGTGGGTCACTCTCTTCCTCCTGTCCTTCATCAGTAGCCATGAGCAAGCCCATGTCTGCCCTGTCAACATATGGTTTTAGTCTGTTGACATGAAGTACCCGGTGGGGAGTCCTAGGGGTTCCAAGTTCTACCAAGTAGGTAACCTCCCCTTTCTGTTCAACAATAGTGTGGGGTCCACTCCACTAGTCCTGGAGAACTGCTAGGGCCACAGGCTCCAACACCCATACTTTCTGCCCTGGCTGGTAAACAGTCAGTACAACCTTTTGGTCATGCCAGGCTTTTTGCAGTTCCTGGCTAGCCTCAAGGTCTTTGTTTGCCTTTTTTATGTACTCAGCCATCCTGGAGCGTAGACCAAGTACATAGTCCACTATGTGTTGCCTTGAGGGCTTGAGAGGTAACTCCCATCCTTTCTTCACCAAACACAATGGGCCCCTTACAGGGTGTCCAAACAAAAGTTCAAATGGGCTGTAGCCAACCCCCTTTTGAGGCACCTCCCTGTATGCAAATAACAAGCAGAGCAAGAGCAGGTCCCATTTTTGCCTAAGCTTCTCTGGGAGTCCTTTGATCTTGCCCTTTAAGGTTTTGTTGAATCTCTCAACTAAACCATTGCATTGTAGGTGATAGGGTGTGGGGAACTTGTAGTTCACTCCACACTCCTTCCACATAGCAGTCAAGTAACTAGACATGAAGTTTGTACCCCTGTCAGATAGTACCTCCTTAGGAAAGCCTACTCTTGAGAACACACTCAAGAGAGCTCTTGCCACTACAGGTGCTGTAGTGGTCCTTAGGGGAACTGCTTCTGGATACCTGGTGGCATGATCCACTACCACCAGTAGAAATCTGTGCCCAGAGGCTGTTTGGGGATCCATGGGACCAACAATGTCAGTCCCTACCCTTTCAAAGGGCACCCCCACCACAGGTAGTGGTATCAGGGAGGCCTTCGTTGTGCCACCTGCTTTGCCACTGGCTTAGCAGGTTACACAGGAACGACAAAACTCCTTTGTGTCTTCAGACATGTGAGGCCAGTGAAAGTGAGGAACAATTCTGTCCCAAGTCTTGTTCTGGCCTAGGTGTCCTGCTAGGGCAATATCATGGGCTAGTGTCACTAGGAAACCCCTAAACTTCAGAGGTATGACCAACCTCCTGGATGCACCAGGCTTGGGGTCACTACTCTCTGAGTATAGGAGTCCATCATCCCAATAAACTTTATGGGTGACACTAGCATTCCCAGCAGCCTCATCAGCAGCTTGCTGTCGGAGGGTATTACGAGAGGGGCTGGTTTTCTGCTCCTGGCTCAGATCAAATCTGGAAGGGCCCCCTGTCCCCAAGAACTCAACCTGGTCAGGTTCAAGCTCCTCTGGGACAGTTCCTTCTCCAGGCTCAAGATCATCTCCATGAGGAGACTGATCACCAATCTTAGTCAGGTGGGAAGGCTCTGCCTTAACCCTACTGCTCCTCCTCTTGGAAGGCACCTGGTCCATTATTCCAGAATGCAGGGCCTGTCCAGTTTTAGACATTTTTGCCTGTGACCTGGTCACAGCAAAGACATGTGCAGGGATCCCTAACATTTCTGCATGTGTCCTGAGCTCCACTTCAGCCCAAGCTGAAGTCTCTAGATCATTGCCAAGCAAGCACTGTACTGGTAGGTCTGCACTTACCACAACCTTCTTAAGGCCGGTTACCCCTCCCAGGAGAAGTTAACAACTGCCAGAGAATGGTCTGTTCTGACATTGCTAGCATTGGTCACTTGGTACATTTCACCAAGTATAATCTGCCCAGGATCCACAAGATCTTTTGTCACCATTGTGACACTTGCTCCTGTGTCCCTGAATGCCCAAGCTTCTACTCTATTTATTAAAGGCTGCTGTCTGTAATTGCCCAGGTTACTGGGACTCACAAAGGGGGACATATCCATGCCCCCATCACTGACAAGCACAGCCTGAGTTGGTACTCTGACTAGTCCAGAGTCCATCTCAGAACCCAGGGTCAACCCTACTACACCCTTATTCTGTGTATTCCCACCACCAATTGTAACTACACTAGGGGGAGCAGGTGCCTTAGGGGTATTGTTGGGGCAGGAGTATTTTCTTTGGCCTTGGTGCAGTCACTAGTCCAGTGAGTTTTCTGTTTACAGATTTTGCACCAAGGTTTATTTTGGCCTTTACTCTTTCCTGGCTGTGAACCCCCACCTGAAGAAGATTTTTGGGGCCCTTGAGAAGACTTCTGGTCTTTACCCTTGTCCCCAACCTTGTCAGAGGATTTGGAATCTTGCTTCTTTTGTCACCACCTTTGTTCTGTATCTTCTGCCTCACCCTGGTTCTGACCCATTTTTCTGCCTTCTTTCACAATTCTAGGGGAGAGGTCAGATCAGAGTCTACCAGGCACTGGTGCAACAGCTGATTTTGACAGTTATTAAGAATCTGCTCCCTCATTATCAGATTGCACAATCCTTTGAAGTCACACACTTTACTGCCCAATAGCCAACCTTCCAGAGCCTTAGCAGCACAGTCAACAAAGTCAACCCAGTCTTGATTTTGTGCTTTTTGGGTTTCTCTGAACTTTAACCTGTATTGTTCAGTGGTTAGGCCAAACCCATCTATCAGTGCACTATTCAAGACTTTGTAGTCATCAGCATCCTCTTCTCTTACAGTGAGGAGCTGGTCTCTACCTTTGTCTGTAAAGGAAAGCCATAAGATTGCTGCCCACTGACCTTGAGGGACCTTCTGTACATTACAGGCCCTCTCCAAAGCAGTTATCCATTTGTGGATGTCATCCCCACTCTGGTAGGGAGGGACAATCTTACTTAGGTTTCTATGGTCATAAGACCTCTCCCTATCTCTAGGGAAATTGCTGCCAAGGGACTCTAGTCCCTCCTTTTTACTAGCTCTGTAGAGCTCTAGGGCTTCCCTATCTAAGGCCATTTGTGGCTTTCTGAGGTTGAACTTGTCTTGCTCATACTTCAGCAGTCTCTCTCCCCTCTCCTGGGAGGTTTCCCTCTCTCTGTGAGAAGAAACAAAGGTCCCTGTAGAGGAGTTAGACTGGATAGATCCCCTTGACAGAGATCTATCCCTTCTAGCCCTGTTGTCAGGTCTACCTGGAGGAATTGGAAGGAGCATTATTGTCATCCTCCTCATCCTCATCCAGGAGATCTGGGTTCACCAGAGTCTGGTCATTGTCACCAGTCTGGTCAGCATTAGAGGTAGGGTCAGGGGAGTTTCCACCCCTAGACCCACCCTCATGTGCTGCCCCACCCACACTGTCTACATCATCAGGCCCACTAGGCCCTGTGATATCATCCAGCTTAAGTATCTTTATGAGATGCTGGGTGGATGGACTTTTGCCTGTCTTCAGCTTCCTTATGGAACATAAGGCCCTTAGCTGAGCAAAGGAGAGATCCTCATAGGGAAGGAGCTCACTGGTTACTGGTAGGGACCCACTGGTTCCTGGCTGGTTAGACATTTCTAATGTGGTGTGGTGTATTGCACTACCTACACTAGTGTGGCCTATTAAACTCTCTTGAGTTGTAGAAAGGGTGTGCTATCCCTTAACACACAACTCTAAGTTCAGTAGAACTTACTGTAGCTAAACTTGCTAATAAATGTACCTTAGGTACCTTTAGTGGTTTTCAGTTGATCAATTCAATTGAGATTATCTGGTAAAAAAATAGCAAGCTGGAATCCCACACGCTGCTCACCAATGTGAGAAGGTGGCCTGAGATATGCTGTCCACTAGTTCTAGTGGGCACCTTGTATCAGTCCAAACAACCCCTTATGGTGAGTGGTTAAAGACAACCTTTATTGAAAGCTATCCTAGTGGTAGCTATGGAGAGCAGCCTTCAGGCTAAGTCTTGAAGGAATGTAAAGCAGCTTGTTTTACCAGTCTATAATCTCTTGAATGACCAAATAAAAAGACAACCACACCAGATATATATTCAAAATATATGTATTTAAGTTACAACACACCCCTCTAGTCTCTTTATGAGACTGGAGTTTGAAGTACTTTGTTTACAAGTTAGCAAGAATCAGTAATAGCACAAATACACGTTTGGGCCCTAGGGGCGTACCAAACCATATACCAAAAAAGTGGTATAAGAACCACGACTGGAATAGACACTAGGCCTATAGCCTGTAGAATCACTGGGTTCCCAAGGAACCATCCAAGGTAGTGACACAGGGGATCCACGGGGACTGTATGCAGTGTAAAAACACAACCGCGGGTTCCCGTTATCTTCTATGGGCAATGTCGCAGTTGGAAATTTAAAGATTAGGGACACTGCTAATCGAGTCAGGACCAAACCCTTATGGACTTAAGAAGTTCTAGGGCTAGCACCCGCGAGAGCACCGGAGTACTCGAGATACCTCACCCAGGGAAGCCGGGTGCATAGGTGTCTTTTGGTGTTGGGTCGCGTCGTCGATTTCAATGGAAGCCTGCGAAGAACTGCTGCTGCCGTGAAGAGGAGAAGTGTCCGAAGAGATCCAAGCCTGGATCTAGGATGGAAGGAACCTGAAAGAAGAGGGGACAGAGTCTGGGTTACTAGCCAGTGACCAAGGGCAGGATAGACCAATGCCCACAGATGTCGGGTGCTTCAGGTGAGTTGATGGGTGCCTTGACTCTTCAACCACGAGGTCCAGGAGGCGTCGGCGAAGTCCACAAGCCAGATTCGAGCTGTCCCACGAAGTCTGTCGAGTGCTGGGGTGTCGGTGACCAGAATGGACCCAACAAGCCTTGGCGACGGCAAGTCACAGGAATTCAGAGAAAGGACTGCGGTGCAGACAAGCAAAGTCTGAAGGACTCACCCTACAAGGGTAAGTAAGGGCATGTCTGGAGCAACCAGGAAAGCCCACTTAGAAAAAGAGTTGCCTTCGTGGAGACCTGTTAGCCAACGGACTAGTGATCGCGAAGGAGCCTCAAGCGGTCACACTCGAAGCTGGCCCACGGGTCACTCATGGAGTGGAGGCCAACAATCTTCAGTGCAGGAGGTGCTCAAGGCTGGGACTACTCGGAGCCCAAAGCACAAGATAGTGTTGCTGCAAAAGTTCAACCGTGTCCAGGGGTCACGGTTCCACGTCACCCACGATAGCCATGGACCTCAGCTTTGCTGTGGAATCAGGGTAGCCTCGGGGAAGTCTGGAAATCCACCTCTGGTGATGCAAAGACTTCGGCGTCCGGCGGGAGCTTCAGCGATGCAGACCGGTCAGTTGCTTCTTTGGTGCCTGCCAAGCAGGGGTGTCACACCTTGACCCCAAGGGAGATTTCTTCCGTCTTCTAGTCATGATAGAAAGTCGAAGGTCCAGGATATGTTGCAGAGTTTCGTCCAGGGTAATCTAAAGTCCTAGGGACTGGATTCCTATACTTATACCAAGTTTAGGGGATGGACTAACTCTAAGGCCCCACCTCTGGGTGGGCTTGGAAAGAGGGGAGGTTACACCCATTTCCTTTGTCCAGTTTCGCGCCAGAGCACTGGGCTATGCACAGGGAAAGCAAACGTGCCCCCAGTGCAGGACTTCAAAGCACCAGAGAGTGCTCCCGCCCAGCCCCAATACACATCTGCCTGTCTGGGGAGATGGTTACACCTCCCTTCGACAGGAAACTTATTGTCCAGGCCTCCCCTGTCGGAGTTTCGGTCAGCAGCAGGAGGCCAGACCCGTGTCTGTGGCAGAGGCATCCATTTTGTGATGCCAGGGCTCAGGAAAGTCCTACTGGGTTTGACCAGTGTTAACATATCTTTCCCTCTAGAAGGGTGGAATGCTACCCCCGCCGCCAGAACTCGCAGGGGGGGTGGGGTAGTATTCCAAAGCGTTTGACACCAAACACGACATGTTTTGATGCAGCCATTCCAAAGTTAGCATTTACCGCGAGGTTATGATGCACTTCAGAGTATATGGTATGGTTGTATCACAGAACAGCCATAAGGAAGTATTTCTGAAAGCTGCAGAGGGGCTCAGCTCATGCTTGGGCACCCACTCACATAAAACCAAGCACTCTGGCTTCAGGGTTGTCAAGGAGTGCCATAGGAGTGGCTTATAGGTTTATATGTGTGTATATATATATGTGGATATAGGTAGCCTTTACCACTGTAAGGGGTGCAAGCACACGCTTACCCAGGCTGCAGTAGCAGACCTGTGGTGCCATTTTGGAGTGCTTCCCAGGGGTGGCATAATACATGCTGCAGCCCCTGGTAGGCCTCTGAGGTACCTAGGCCCTATGTACATAGTATACCATATACTAGGGGCTTATAAGGCACTACAGAATCCAATTAGATATGTACCTAATGTACATGCAAACCATTTTAGAGAGGAAGCAGCTAGGCTGTGGTCCTGATTAGTAGGGCCACAGCCAGACTAAGGTTGAAAAACAGTGAAACACCAGCAAAAAGTGGGGGTACCCATGTGAAGCAGATCCTGCTCTCCTACAGTTGCCATCACCTCTGCTCACACAGTGAGTGAGCTTTAAGCTCTTTCTTCTAAGCCCCCTTGCTTTTCTGTCATCAGGACAAGCTGGTGCTTAAGACGAGACCCTCGTTCCTTCCAAAAGTGGTTACACCTTTTCACATTGGACAAACCATTACTTTGCCCACCTTTTTCCCACCCCTGCCCTCTTCCAAGGAGGAGAAGAGACTCCAACGTCTAGACCCTAAAGAGGAGCCAATGGCCAGTGCTCAGCAGTCTAGCAATGAACTATCTGGCTTGCCCTGTGGCCATTGTCTCCGTTGAGCATGTTTTCAGTGCTGCTGATGCCATTGTCACAGTGAGAAGGACCAATCTCTTGCCCCAAAATGTGGAGAGATTAACCCTGATCAAAATGAATCAGCACTTTATACTACCAAATTACACAATACCTGAAGTACCACAGGAGGAAGATGACGGAGACTCAGGTCATGGAAGTACTGTGTTAGAGGACCTACTTCTGGGTGAACCACCAGAGTTTGAGGACGAGCTCTATTTCCCTGACTACTAGGCTTTCCTTTTTTGACGCCCCCCTCAAAAAAAAAGATATAGCTAGGGGACTTTATTTTCTTTATTATTTGTGTTTATTTGTTTGACCAATTCATCACCACCGTCTTACTCTTAGACACAATTTATTGCCGGATTGGAGTTGCAACTGGGTACAGTGAAGATGTCCCGACCAAACTCGTCCTCTAAAGCCATTTCCCTCAAGCCAGACATTGGACTGAGAATACAAACAAATGTGCCTTGCTTCAACCCTGTGCCGTGACTATCTTTTCTTTCCTACCCTAGAGGGACTGCCCCACATGGGACATTATTATAATTTGATTCATGCTGGCAATTCTCTGCTTCGCGAACAAATGAAGGATCTGCATTCTGCAATGTACCACCAATCGATCACAGTGAGGACACCGGAAGAACGGTAAATGCTGGAATGCATTGATTTTTGTTTGTTGTGATGTGAACTTGTTGTGATATGTCATCATAATGTGTGTTGAGAAAATTAAGAAGAGATGATTCATGTGGTGGCAGGCAGTATGAGACTGGGTGTGCGTTTGTTACGCTTAATGTGTTAGTGATGATTGATATTTGAGATTCACAATGTTGGTGGCCTAAGTACAGACGGCTGATCAATAATTTTCCCCTGAAGGTTATTTTCTTTCCCTACCCTTTGAGAGATACGATAGTGAGATTCCTTTACCGGGTCCACTCCACAAAGTCCACACTGCTTTGATTGTTTATTGTTTTATGCTTTATACTCCTCAAAGACTGAGAGCCGACTAGTCCCTTTGATAATGCAAAGTTTGCAAACACAAAGGTAGTCTGCTTAAAAAGTGACTCAGTCTTTCCCTTCTTGTTGGTCAATAACACAATTGTACTACTACAGGCCGATCTATTGCATTTTGAGTCTGGACTCTGGGCACTGTTGTTACAGAGTTGGACACCATACTCGGGGTCAGACTCCGCAGGATCAAAGATGAAGGAATGACTCAGGGCGTGTGTGTGAACCTGACCACTGCGAGAACTGCCACCAGAAGAAGGTGTTTTCAAATTCACTGAAACCAACCTTTCCGATGGATACATCTGCCTGTGGATTCTTCATCTTTTGAATACCCCCTGCGCCAGCATTCCACAGAAATTCTTTTCCTAGCTCTTCCACGTCCACAAGGACGTCATAATAGCACGGCTCCGCTCGCGACACCGTATGATGTCATCGGAGCCATAAGAAGACCTCGTTGGCGTGCTGACATCAGTTCCCTTTTTTCCGCGCCGTCCACGCGTAACAGTTTTTTCTGGGGACTTTCCATTTTCTGGGTGATTACTTTGTTTCTTTGAGTATTTCAGATATGGCTACTTCTAAGAAGTCTGGATTCAGGCCCTGCAGGGAGTGTGGTGGTCATATGTCGATGACTGTTCCCACAATGATTGCCTTTGGTGTTTGTCTTCTGACCACAAAGTCAAAGGGTGTTTGTGCTGCAGGAAAATTAATCCTAAGGCTTTAAAGGAACTTGAGGCAAAACTCTAGGGGTGGGCGGAATTTGCGTAGTTGCCCTGCGCAGATTATTGCGAAATTGCTCTAAATCTCCGCGAGCGCGTGTAAATTTCGCGAAGACGTGGAGATTGCTTTTCACGCCCGTTCGCGATGTGTTTTTGCGTGCTCGCTGGGAAATATATCTCTAGCGTGCCCATGTGGTCGCTAATGGGCGCACCCATCTTGCTCGCAATGCTTATTTCCTGTTCCGGGTCGAATGACGTGTTCGCAATCGCAAACTCTCGCGGGATAGCGCGATCGGCTATCAACAATCCAACATCTCGTGGCACACGCGAACGGATAGGAAAACTTGTCAGCGAACGCAGGGATCCGGTAAGTCGCTGCCGCGCTCGAGAGAATGCTTTTTTAAAGCGCAAACAAGAAAATACTTCCGCTTTTGCAGCGGATCGCCGAAGTTTCGACATCTCCGCGTTCTTCGCGGAACTGCCAAAACTTCGCAACTTCCGCGAGCGGAACGGAAATTTTCACCCAGGCCTACAAAACTCTTCATTGCTAAAGCGAAGAAGGATAAGAGGGGTCGAAAACGTTCGAAGTTGTCGACTTCGTACACTTCAAAATTCAGGAAGCACAAGAAGTCGAAGAAGAGGCATAGTTCTCGGCGGTGCTCTTCAAACGGCAAGGCATCAAGGTCACCTTTACCAGCTCAGGTGCATCTGAGAAAAGACTTTGTCTCTCCATCGCCTTCTTCTTCTCCGCAGGCGACTCCAATTCACTCACCGCTCCGGTGTTACCGGCGTCGCGGGGCTCTTTGATGCCTAAAGGTACTGCGACGCCCAGGAGGTCTTCGACACCCAGGGAGTCTTCTCCTGTTCATGTGGCTTCGCAGCCTCCAGTTCGCCCTCAGATGGATCCTGTTCAGGAAGGTATGGATTCTTATACTCTTTTTCCGGGCCCTGGAATGGATCCTACGCATTTTTTTAATTGCGATATTTGGCATGTTTGCCAGGGCCTCCTATCCTACCGGTGCGCCTTCGGGCCCTGTTGGGCTATTGGCTTTTAATTAGGTGTTTCCCATCAATACGCCCAGGCGCCTTTCGTGCCTTTCATGCCGATGGCTCCGGCTTGGCATTTTCCAGCGCTGAGGTCTTCCACTCCAAATCCTCGGACTCCATCTGTTGTCGAGTCGGCGCCACCTCGGATTCGATCGACGCCGATGCTTGATCCTGAAGGTCCTCCTTCAACGCCGGTGCCGTCGTCACTGGCGCCGCATCTGGCACCGCTGACGCCAATTCTGAAGCAGCGCTCCAGGAGGGATGCACAGAGACTGCTTGAAGCGGAAGCATATAGACAGGAGCTGGAAGGGGGAGAGATTGTCGACTCTGTCGACGAATTTGAGGGCCTACAAGAGGCCAGTGGATTGGATACTTCCCCGGAATGGGAACTCTCCTCACCTAAGGCCGGGGTCTCACAGGATGTTGCTCCTTATCATGTAGTCGTAAGGAAAGCCGCTGAGTTGCTAGACCTGCAGTTGCCTTCAGCTGAAGTTAAATCTAATATTTTAACTGAGGCACTTAATACATCTTCTTCAGTAAGGGAGCCTCTTCTGCCCTTCAATGAGGCTCTGACAGAACCTATTTTAGAAGTTTGGCAAAGGCCCTTGACTGCTCCAGCTGTTTCCAGGTCTATTGCGAAAGGTACATACATGCTCCTGGGGATCCGGCTTTTCAGTCTACTCACCCATCACCTGAAAGCTTGGTGGTCCAAGCTTCTTGTTCCAAACAGTCATCTGGTTCCTTCCCTACCATCCCGGGGGATAGGGATTCTAAAAAGATGGAGCAGGCAGCTAAGAAAGTCTTTTCCTCTGCAAGTATGGCATTGAAATCTACTAAGGCTACCTGCTTACTTGGAAGATATATCCATGCCCTTATGTACTCTGTACAACAGTTAGCCCCAAAACTCCCAGAGAATGATTGGGTTAATTTTCTTGAACCTCTTTCAGACTCTTAGGTGGCTGCCCATAAAGTTATCCAGTCCGGTTTGGACACTGCTGACTTGGTGGCCCGAGTAATGGGATCTTTTGTTGCCACAAGGAGACAAGCTTGGCTAAGATCATCTGGATTTTTTCCGGATGTTCAAGCAACTCTGTTGGATTTGCCCTTTGATGGTACGAGGCTGTTTGGTACAAAGGCTGACTCTGCTTTACAGCGCTTTAAAGATAGCAGAGCGACTGCAAGATCTCTGGGTCTTCACACTCAGTCATTGAGGGTACGGCTACAAGCGGTATCGAGGATTTGGAAGGGCAGATTCTTTCGTGGCCGCCAGCAACCTCAGCAGAGTCAGCAGCAGAACCCCTTGTACAGGTCGCACAGGGGCAAAAATAGAGGCCTTCGAGGATCCGCTCGGCAGCAGTCCGCCTCCTCCTCTTCTCCTCCCCCACCATTTTGCCACAGGAAAGCAGCTCTAGATCCCCCATCTTAGAGTATGTTGGTCCTGGAGGGGGTCGGGTGTCCCATTTTCGACAAGATTGGAAATCGATCACTTCAGACCGTTGGGTTTTGAATCTTGTAGAGAATGGGTACACCCTCCCTTTTCTAGAGTTTCCTCCTCCTTACCCTCCACGCCAGGATTGATGTTCAGAGGACCACTTGCTGCTTTTGCAGCAGAAGGTTCTTGCCTTGCTGCTGAAAGGTGCGATAGAGGTGGTTCCAGAGCAGGAAAGGGGTCAGGGGTGCTACTCCCGGTACTTCCTGATTCCCAAAAAGGGCGGTCGGTTGAGGCCGATCCTGGACCTCAGGATTTTGAATCTTTACCTCAGGCAGGAAAAGTTCAAAATGTTGACCTTGACTTAGGTTCTTCTCGCACTGCAACGGGAAGATTGGATGGTGTCCATCGATTTGCAGGATGCGTATTTTCATCTTCCCATCCTGAAGTCGCAACGGAAGTAACTCCTGTTCACGGTAGGGTCGCAACACTACCAGTTTGCGGTCCTCCTGTTCGGTCTGACTTCCGCACCTCGAGTCTTCACGAAGGTGATGGCGGTGGTAGCGGCACATCTCAGAAGGTCAGGGGCTCCTGTTTTCCCCTATCTTGACGACTGGCTGTTGAAAGCCTAGTCTCCGGAGTTGGTGTTGCACAATTTGCAAGCAACAACACAACTGTTGTTGAACTTGGGTTTCTCGATAAATGTACTCAAATCTCACCTGGTGCCTTCTCAGCGCAGCCTGTTCATATGGGCAATACTGGACACTACTGTGTGTCGTGCATTCCCCCTCCCCAGAGGATTCTCGACATTCAGGAGATGATTCCTTTCTTTCACGATAGAGCGGTTGTTTCATTCCTGAAGCTTCTACGCCTGCTCGGTCTGTTCGCTTCCTGCATACTGTTGGTCAGTCATGCATGCTGGCACATAAGGGCACTCCATTGGTGCCTCCGCAGGCAGTGGTATCAACAGAACGGAGATCTCGGGGAGAATGTCAAAATCTCCAGAGAGCTGACTTGGGGGGGTATGCAGGGCAACCTGTCTCAAGGAAAGCCCTTTCAGCCTCCTCCGCCTGTGGCCACAGTGATCAAGGATACCTCCACTCTAGGGTGGGGTACGCATCTGGAGGATCTGGGGGTTAAAGGTCTTTGGTCTCCAGAAGAAAGGTTGCTTCATATCAACCTTCTGGAATTGCAGGCGATACATATGGCATTAAAGGCTTTCCTTTCTTACCTTCGCGGTTATTCAGTTCAGGTCCTGACGGACAACACTACTGCGATGTGGTACATCAACAAACAGGGAGGTGTTGGGTTGTATCGCCTCTGTCGAGAGGCTCTGCAACTCTGGTCCTGGGCTCAGGGCCATCAGATTTGTGTGGATGCGAATCATCTAGCCGGTATGCTGAATGTTCGTGCAGACAGTCTCAGTCGGCATTACTCGGCAGATCACGAATGGCGGCTTCATCCAGAGGTGGTCCATCACATCATTGAGATGTGGGGGTCTCCTCGGTTGGACCTGTTTGCCACTCACGAGAACGTGCACTGTACGTTGTTCTGCAGTCTCCAGTATCCGATGCAGGGAGCGCTGGGGGACACGTTTCAATTGGATTGGAGCTCGCAACTCCTTTACGTGTTTCCTCCTATACCCTTGATTCCTCGTGTTCTGAGGAGGATTCGCCCAAACCAGTCCTAAGTTATATTGATCGCTCCGGATTGGTCAAGAAGGGTGTGGTACACAGATCTACTTCACCTCTCATCACACCCTCTGCTCCGTCTCCCTTTCAGGGCAGACCTCCTCGCGCAATCGCAGGGGCGGGTTCTACACCCCCACCTCCAGAGCCTGCACCTACATGCCTGGAGATTAAGTGGGGCAACCTGAGTCCGTTCTCTCTCCCACCGGTTGTGGTGGATGTTATTTTATCATCCAGCAGGCACTCCACCTAATCTGTAAAGTGGTGTGGGGAGAGGACCATTGATCCTTTAAAGGCTCGTTTGTCTGATGTGTTGTGTTTCTCTCTTTACCTGGCCCATCAGGGTTGTGCTGTGGCTACAGTTAAAGGTTATTGGTTGGCTTTTATTTGTTGGCTGGACCAGCCGTCTTTATTCAAATCTCCTGTAGTTATTAGGTTCATTAAGGGCCTTACAAATAAGTTTCCTCCCACTCCTTTCATTGTGGGATTTAAACCTTGTTCTTACATTTCTAATGGGTTCTCCATTTGAGCCTCTTCATAGTTTTCCTTTGAGGCTTCTCTCTTTTAAAATGGTTTTCTTGATCGCTATTACCTCAGCCTGGAGGGTAAGTGAGCTTCAGGCTCTTAGTTCTAAGCCTCCATTTTTGACCATTCATGCAGATAAGTTGGTTCTGAGGACCAGGGATGCTTTCCTTCCTAAGGTGGTTACTCCTTTCCATTTGGGACTGTCCATTACCTTACATCCCTTCTATCCTCCCCCTCATTCTTCCAAGGAGGAGGAGGGACTTCATAGCTTGGACCCTAAGAGGGCGGTCAGTTTTTACCTGCAAAGGACCAGGGAATTAAGGCTGGATGATCAGCTCTTCGTGGGCTTCATTGGTCGGATGAAAGGAAGAGCTGTACACAAGCGAACTCTTTCCAGATGGATCATCTTTTGTATCAAGATCTGCTAGGCTTTGTTCAAGAAGGACCCGCCTGAAGGTATCAAAGCTCATTCTACCAGATCTAAGTCATCTTCTTCTGCTTTGGCTAGAGGTGTTCCTGTTGTTGATATTTGTAAGGCAGCAACTTGGACCTCCCTCCATACCTATGGGAAGCATTACTGCTTGGATTCGGAGGTTAGGAGGGACGGCCATTTTGCACGTTCCGTTCTGCAAAATGTTTTGGTCTAGTCAGGTGGACACCCTCCTTCGGCAGAGGTACAGCTTTGGAATTCTATTCAAAAGGTGAGAAATCCACAGGCAGATGTATCCATCAGAAGAACAAGTTACTTACCTTCGGTAACGCTTCTTCTGGTGGATACAGTATCTGCCTGTGGATTCCTCACTGTCCCACCAGCCTCTCCGTTGTCCACCTGTTTCTACCAAAAATGCTATAACTGTTTCAAATGAATGTTTTTAATATGTCTTTTTCTTGCTTTGGGTTTGATACTGGAAAATGCTTGGTTTGTTGCCCTTTTTCGATGCTATTTTTGGTCATGCTATGTGTACTTGCATTTGTATATATATTTTGTATACTGTGTATACGTGTGAAAATGTTGTTGGTCTGCCCGTTTGCCTTGAAGATGATGACTTTGAGGTGGCCTAAAGGTAAACAATACCAGACCAACAATAGTCTGTGTAGTGGTGGTGGTCAGTGGTGAGACTAACTGCGGTGTATTGATTTTTTACTTGATTGGGAAAATGCTGTGTTGCTGGATGTGTGTGTGCTCAGTGCTGTCTGGCTCGAACTCGAAGGTAAGTGGTGGTTGGGGGAAGGGCTTGTTGTTGAAGGTAACTGCCGGAAACTGACATTTAGCAGTGTTACCTCTGAGTCTTCTTGTTGCACTCCTTATGCAGTTTAACTTTTTGCTTTTGCCTTGATTCTTCAATATCATTTTTGTTTTTCAATATACAGGCCCTTTACCCTGAGCCATACTGGAAAAACAATATAATATACTCACACTTACCTTACTGAACTGCATCTGCCAGGCACCCAAGATTGATGAACAGTCCAAGAGGAATGCAGATGCAACTCCCAATTAGGCAATACAGTATACTTTTTTCTCTTTAATCATTAGAACTGTGTGTGTTGTTTATGTTTGTTTACTTAACTCCTAAAGATATTTTAATTTTATTTGCTGTCTTTCAAAGCTCGGTACAACAGACCATAATGCAACTTGGATCTCTCTGGGGGCAGGGGGACAATTTGATTTGGT
Organism: Triturus cristatus; assembly: GCF_964204655.1. Taxonomy (NCBI): domain Eukaryota; kingdom Metazoa; phylum Chordata; class Amphibia; order Caudata; family Salamandridae; genus Triturus; species Triturus cristatus. The sequence goes on along the minus strand of NC_140590.1, from coordinate 1,238,315,246 downwards.
TTACCTGTACTACCTGTCATCATCATGCATGCATTTCCTATTCCTCACATAACAGATTTATGATGGGTGACTGCCAAGGTGAATGTTGTCCTTGTGGGCTGTATGATTTATTGAGGTGTGACTAAATTAAATTTACACCATTAATTGATCTTACAGTTGATTGGGCGGATGTGGTGAAAGCAACACCAACTCAAGACAGGGTGTAGGAAATTAGGATCTACTTTTATGGTTACTACCACTTTTTGCCTGGTGCAATGCTGTTTCTGACTAGTCTGACTTGGATCCTGCTAATCAGGACCCCAGTCTCTGTGCTTTCTCCGATAAATTGGTATGGTAAGTACTTAGGTAAATCCCAGATTGGACATTGGTGTACCCTTATCAGTCCCTAGTATATGATACTGAGGTACCTAGGGCATAGGTATACCAGGGGTCTCCCATGGGCTGGATCATATATTATGCCACGCATGAGGATCACTCAAACTGTAACTACAGACCTGCACTTGCAGCCTGTGTAAGCTGGTGCTAGCACCACTTACAACAGATATAGGTTTCCCTATATCTGAGGTCACTGCACTTAAAACCTATAAGTCAGCCCTAAAGCAGGCCTTTCAATCCTAAAGACAGGGTGCTCAATTCTAAGTGTCAGGGTGCCCCTACTTGATCAGGACACCCCTACAACCTTCGGAGTCCATTCTCCTGGGTTTTAAGTGCATCAGCCATTATGATACATAGAGTGGCCATGCGTCATTACCCGATGACCATCTCTGAACTGGCTGTAAGGAACCCTGTCATATTTGGTATCAAACATGTTGGAATAATACCCCCACACTGTAAACGGTGTTGGAGGTATGATTCCATGCACTGTAAAGCTCCTCCGGGAGGCCCTCAGTGGTCCCAGTACCAATCTTCTAGACCTGGACAGCACAACATGGCTGCTGCCGACCAGAAACACGATTATGCCCTCCTGCTGCTGAGCCAGGATCGAGCAGGGGAAGGCAGAACAATAGGTATCCTATCACAGAGAGGTGTGGCCACCTCCCAGGCAGGGTTTATTGTATTTAGTGGGAGCGCTGGCCAGTGCCACTCAGTCTGCTCGAGGGGCACATTTGGTGCCTTCCTTGCATAGTCCAGTTTAAACCAGCTCAGGGAGCCTTTGGCTCCCGCGCTAGCACGAAACTGGACATAGGGCATGGGAGTATCCTCCCCACTGTCCGACCCTTTCCCTGGGAGGGAACACTGAATAGTCCCAACCCTTTCCTTAGGGTTTTTAGGGGCTTACCTGTAGATGGGTCCCTAGATTCGTTGTGGGACAAGATTAATTTCAAGACACCACTTCTTCTTCTTCGACCATCTGGGCACTCTGGACTTTGCTCTGGACATCAAGACTGCAACTTTTAAGACTCCTGCTGCTCATGGTCTCGTCGCCCTGGACGTCTGCTGCAACATCCATGCCTGTGCTCCATACAGGAACCTTCCAAGGCCTGTGGACATCCCAAACACCTGAAGGAATCTCCCTTGAAATGAAGGAGTCACTTCCCTGTATCTGCAGGCACCGCAACGCAGCTGACTGATCTGCTGATCCCGAGCTCCCGCGGACTTCAAAAGGCTCAGCAACACAGTTTGTGGTTTTTCACATCCCTCAAGGCCTGCCCTGTCCTGTCACCAAGTTTGAGGCCAGCATCCCTTGTCAGAGCCATAGGAACCGAACCCCTGTGCACCACGTCGACTTGCTGTTGCAAAGGCTTGTTGGCCTCCTTCCTCCAACATCTTCAGGCTCCAAGTGGCCCCCACCTCAAGCATCACCTGTGACCAAGATCTTTGTCCTCACTGCATGACGTGCACCATGGGCCTGAATCTTTGGTGCGCTGCTCGAGGTCCTCTTGCGACTCCAGTGCCTCCGGCCTGTGGGTCCTCTTGAGGGTCTTCTTTGATCTCTGTCAGCTCTCCTGATTTCTCGGGCCTGCCCTGACACCCCTGATTGTGGCAAGTCACCTGGACCTTGCTGGTCCCAACACTGCAACTTCTTCACTTTACACGTTGTTTGCAGCTGCCAAGGCTTATTGGTGCTCCAGACGGGACACCGACCCCTCAACTCTCAACATCTGGCATGGGACAGCTCGTGAACAGCTCCTGGTTTTCCACAGAGTCACCTGGTCCTCACAGCTGCCACACCAAGGTCATCGTTATCTCCTCTGCAGCACCCGACATCGGTGGGCATTTGTCTTCCGTGCCTTCTGGTCACTCCTGAGTGGCACAGCCTTGGTCCCCTCTGCTTACAGGTACTCCTCACCTTGAATCCACCTTTGGGTTCCACCAGACACTTTCACCTTCTCCAGCAGCGGCACCTTCCTCAAGTTTCCCATTGAGTTCGATGGCGGTTTCCAGCGCTACTTCGCACCCATGCAACCGGCTTCCCTGGTGTAGGTATTCTGGTTCTTAGGGTAGCCACAGGTGGGGTGGCTCTCTAACCTTCTGTCTTCTACAGGGTTTCTACAGGGTCCACTGTGAAGGGTCCTTCTTTAAAATTGTAACCGCAACTTACCAGTTTACCTTTATTGAGCCTGCTGTTGTGTTCCGACTTTGCACACGGCCTCTGTGGGGTTCCCGGTTACTTACCACAGGTGGTTCCTTGGGTACCTGGCACTTCTACGTCTTCTGGGAATGGTCTTGACTAGAGTCGTGATTTGCATTCCACTATTTTAGTATATGGTCTGGTCTCCCCCTGGCGACCACTATGCATTTGTGCTACTTACCTGTGAAGGAAGGCACAACTTCCTGCACGTAAACAATCATTCATGGCGTTTTGCTGTTTTTATGTGTGCTCTACAATGCAACACACATAGAACCAGCAAAAATGAGAAGAAATTTATAATTTTTCTTCATTTTGTCATGTGAAGACCAGGTTTATTCTGGTCTTAATTTTGGAGCTGCCTCCTATTTACACCAATCTTGTGAATAGGGGGCATCGACAAAATCAATGGGTGTTGAGGTGGAATGGCCACCACAACACCCATTTCCCACCTCTTTCATGCTAAGGGTGATATTCTCAAGAATGTGTGATAACTACCGCAAAAGTAGCATAACGCAACTCCGCACATCGCAGTCAATCGCGGGAAAATAGCGCCCTGTTAACGTGGTATTCTCAAGCCGGTGGTACCATGCGATAGACTCACGATAACGCGCCAAATGTCCGCGATAAAGTCAACGCGATGCTGCAAAAATGTGTAACACAAACGCAAAAAAAGCTGCGATGAGGCCAATCGGGATATAAAAATCAGCAAAAATCTGCGACAGGCCTGCAATTCCCATGCGTCATGCAGGAAAATGCACTATAAAAGCAACAAAAAAAAGGAAGAAAAAAAGAAACTGTATAGCACCATGGTTGCACCAGGACCAAGTGCAGAGGCCAATGCGAACCCCACAAGCCCCACAGACCACCAGCAAGGAACCTCGTGGTCGGGGAAGGCCAAGGAGAAGAGGAAGAGGCAGATGGGGTGCAGCCCGCAGGAAAACCAGATCAGTGTCACGGAGGTGACAGAACACTACCATCCACTGAACGTCAATATGACAAACGTGAATGCAGTCGGAGTGTTGAGGAGGTCTATGGAGGAGGACAAGAGGCATGATGTGAAAAGCCAAACCAAGCACAAACCCGCTGCCAACAGGAAGGCAGCAACGGCGACACGCGGTGGGAGTCCTGCGCCACAGGAGGAGTTGGAGGAAATGGAGGCCACAGTCATCAGTGTGGAGACGGCACAAGGAGTTGGGAGTATGGACACAGCTCGATAGGACCTGACACAACATCAACAGGATGAGTAACGACCAGGGACCGGGGGGAGATGGGCACAATGGCACACATGCACAACGATGTATAGCACACACCCAATGACTGTGGATCATGTCCCTGATTTCCATGGCATACTGCAGCACACACACATAGCAATAACAGCACATTGGACGACAATGTGGTACAAAGTGCAACACTAACACTGCAGATCAGAGGACACAGCTGGGTCCGCTCATGCGCAAAAACAGTTCAATCACATCTAACATAGCAGGAGACTGTGAGATGGAAATGTACGTGTACAACCTCACATCCGTCATGTAGTCCAAATGTCCACTGTCCCGCATCAAATATTCAGCACCTCCCAAACAGTCACAATGTACATTGTCATACAGTCTGCATGTAAACTAGAACAATGCACCGACATAAATGTCAACACAATGTCAACATGCATCTCCCCTTCACATTGCAGAGGGACAAACAACACCTCCAGCAGAGCAGATCAGACTTCTCATCAGTGATGCTGGAGAGGACCACCACACCTTCAACCCTGATCCCCTACAACAGCCCATGGACATCTTAGGCAACCCACCCCAGGAGCAGGGCAGCCAAGCTACATAGAGGAGACCCCAGCCCCTGCACAGGCCACACACCATGAAGCACCCGTCACCACGGTTGGCTCCCAACACTACACCGAGGCACACATCGCATTCCAATGCCAGGTGTCAGAATGCCAAAAGAAGGTGGCCGAACAGGTGGGGTCAGAGCTCATGGAAGCCGAACTAGATCACATATACGTGGGTGTTCAAGTCCCATCAGGGACCACCTACACCACACAAAGGAGATCCCACACTGCAACAGAGACACATGCATTTGCACATTTCCTGTAATGAACCACGCCCAGAGCCCCGGAATCATCATTCACACACCCACGCTGGACCTCCGTACGACGGCCCAGTCCACTCCACTTACATATTGAGTGGGTGACGACAAAGCTACATGTCCAAGGTCTTCCCTCTGCCAGCGGTGACATGGTTGCATCCGCTGTACACAGCACAATGTAATGTTGTAGGCCCTGGGGCCCTCATGCATACATCATGACCACACAGACACACTCAGATAAATTGTGGAACTGGCTACGGGCACGTTTACCCGGCCCCTTTATTGGCAGGGTCACATGTACAGTGACGCCTGTTATGGATGTGTGTGGTGTGAGTGTAAGCCAGCCCGCACAGTGTGGTTGTTGCTGCCACCAACTTGAACAGTGAACACTATTAAAACGGAAACAGAAATCAACAGCATAACAGAGACAACTGCGGACCATCATGGTGGTTGCCGGAGCAAGTACAGAGGTCACCCAATATGCAAACAGAAGTGTCCGTGAGTTGCAGTGCACTGAGGTTGGGGCACTCGAGCTGAGCGTGCTCATGTGAAGAAAATGTCTAGGATTGTGTCCCTTCGGGATATTCCTGATGCAGCTGCAGTGGGGTGTGTTACACCTGCATCATCTTCCTCATCATCGTCCCAGGTCTCCCACACTGCCTGAGGCAACATTGCTGCGTGGGCTCTCCACAGCTCACAACTCATTCAGAAATGGTCTATGGGTCGTGGTGCACTGAGTCAGTGGTACCTGGAGTGCTGAGCAGGGTATCAGACAGATGATGGCATCCACGACAGGTGTGAGCAACTCTGTTAGTCTGCCAGTACGGCTGTTTTGACTCTGACAGTTGGTATTTGGAGATGGTACTGGCGGTGTTGGCGTGTGCCTCCTGTGGTGATGCGGCGTCCCGGCCTGTCAGAACCCGATGTGATGTGTGAGCCCTGGTGGACCGCAGTTGAGGCTGGAGGCAGCGGACAGCGCAGGGCCACAGACACATGGCGTTGATGACCCCAAGGCCATCGTCTCAGAGGCCATCCAATATCTCACCGGACAGGGTCCCTGACTTGAGCTGCTCAGAGTTAGTGGCCCTGGATGCACTGCGGCCGGCACAGGCACACTGCCACGGGACGGTGACTTGCGGTGCACTGAGCGGGTCGATGTCGAATGTGAATGTGGCGGAGGGTTGCGGGGGACAGTGGGAGGTGTCTTCCAGGGCATGATGCAGAGGGCAGAAGCCATCCGGAAGCGGCAAATTGAGGAGTGGAATGCTACAGCCTCGTTTTCGCCAAAATATCAGTATCACCGACATGGTGATGAAGACATCCCCCAGTCCATAGACTCAGTCACCACCAAAGTTCAACCAGAAAGTGTCCATGGCTGTCGGGGAACAGACTTCGTGGCACCGGAGCTGAAGGGGTATGCAGTCTGCGATGAGGCCAGTACAATGACATAAAAGCTGCCATAAATAAATCAAGACTGAGTTCCCAATGTGTGACATACTCATCCGCAGTGTGGGCCCGAGGCAGCTGTCAGCAGGGGCCCACAGCCACGTGTCATTGGCTCGTGATGCACAGAGTTAGTGACACCAGAGCAGTGTTCGATCACCTCAGTAACGAGGATCCTTTTTTCCTCCGGACTGCACCACGTCTTCCTCTTACTCCTCTCCATGTGTTTAATGATATAAACTCTGCCATACACAAATCAATACTCAGTTCCAACTGTGTGACCTACTCGACAGCAGTGTAGGCCGAAGGCAGTAGTCAGCAAGGGACCACAGACAGGTGTCATTCGGATGCTAGGCACGGAGTTGGTGGCACCACATCGAAGGGAGTACAGTGACATGAAATCTACCATAAAGTGTGTACTCTGCCATTGCATGATCAAGACTCAGTTCCACATGTGTCACCCTCTGAGGAGGCTGCTAAGCTCGCGGTCCTCGGGCTTGAGGCTTGCGCCGGGACATGGTGGGCCCTCCTTGACACACGCCAGTGTCGGCAGGTGAGCATTGAGGCCTGGGTGCGTAGGTGCGTGCAAGACGGGTGTTCGGGGACAAGTGGGTCGGGTTGCGGAAGGTGCACAGGATCTCAGGCCACACCGCTCACGGCGACAGCGTCAACCTCGTGGTGGGTTGGGAGGCGCCCCCCTGGCAGACGTTGGGCATTCCGGAAGAGAACCACGCCCAGAGCTATGTGCTTTTTACTCACACCCCTACGCTGGCCTGGCGTATGCCGGGCCAGCCCACTCCGCACACGCTTACAGGGGGGACATCACAAGTTACATTTCCGGGATCTTCCCCACTGGCTGGGGTGACATGGTTGTATCCACTGTCCACTACACTCCATACACCAGAAGTGCATGTGGACATGTATATGTCTGTGGTCTGCATACTGCAGTCTGTCCAGCACTTCTCTGCCATACTTGGCATTGTGTACCTTCTCATTCATGGGTCACTTGCCTCCTTCGCACATGTCTGGTTCCCACCTCTCACTACATTCCGCTATTGTGTAGCTGAGGTGCCATGCCATTGATGGCTCATGTACATGGCTAGCCCAGCTTGCCAAAGTAAGTTATGCTGTCGTGTCTGGTGTGTGAGCATGTTGTTTGGCATGTTGAATGTGAGTATATGACGTGTGCATTCCCAGAGTTGTGAGTTGCATGATTGTGGAGTTGGAGGTTGTAGTGTGTTCATTTGGTACTTGCCAACGAGCAGTTCATTTCCATGGTTGCCATCCTGTTAGCGCTGGTTGATGATGGACTGTCTGTAGAAGTAGGAATCATGCACACTGCCTGGGTAGTTGGCGACAACGTTGGTGGCAATTCCCAGGTGGTACACTGTTGCCTGCACATTGATTGAGTGCGTGTGCTTTCTGTTGAGGTAATTGTGTGCAGTGTCACCAGAGCGCACAAGTAGGACATGTGTGCAGTTAATTGCCCCCTCCACGTGTGGGAAGCTAGCTATGGTGTGGACACCTTGCTTGGTCTCCAGCTGTTCCTGCGCAGTGTGGGGGGAGTATAGATACTGGGGTACCAGGCTGATGATGGCATCCAAGACAGTTGTGAGGAACTTTGAGAGGGCTAGCCGTGAGACTCCTCCGACTCTGGCGGTTGTTGGTTGGAAGGTCCCAGAGGCCAACATGTGAAGCACAGCCAGCAGCTTTGTCTGCGGAGGGATGTTGGAAGTCCGCTGTGTTGGTACCGTCAGCCTGTGGGCAATGGTGGTCAGGATGCGTAGGATGGTTATCCTTTTGAGCCTGTAGTCTGCAATGACATTCTCTGGTGTTGGGTCTGTGAGGTTGGTGTGTTTTCTGAAGGTCCGCTGTCTTGGTCTGCGCTGCCTCTGCGGTGGTCCGGAGGGTGCGGGGGGTGGCGGTCCTGGGTTTGGTGGCGGTGGGTATTGTGGCCCTGTTGGGGCTCCTAGCTGCACGATCAGTGGCTCAATAGCATCTGTTGATCTTCAGTTGTGGCTCTGGGCTGTGCTCCCTTGTCTGGTGCCGGTTGTCGTCCGACTTTGCACCAGGTAGGAGCAGGTGTTAAATGAATGCAGCTAACGCACCTTATCGCATGTTTTGGGATCTTATCGCCGAACTTGCTGGTCGTTGAGAATGTTTCAAAGTGGTGTGTTGCATGTTGCTTTTTGCATGGGAACGCCTACTGTGCATCTCATTAGCGTTAGTTGCCGGTGTCATCTGTGGCGATGTTTTTTGCGGCTGCTATCACAGGTATACTGGTGATATGGTCTGTTAGCACTGGCTTGTGAATGGGGCAATAAATTTATCGCCAATTTGACTGCAATAATGTGCTGATAACTCAGCGATACGTCCTTGAGAATATGCCCCTAAGTGTAGAGTGAAAGGGGGCCTTATTTACAAGGCGGCGTTAATCCACTTCTGATGGATAAATCTGCCTGTGGATTCCTCACCTCTTGAATTACCTCTTGCGCAGCAATTTCACAGAAACTTTTTTCTTAGCTCTCGCACGTCAACGAGGACGTCACAATGGTACTGCTCTGTTCGCGACTCCACATGACGTCATCGGAGCCAGAAGAAGACTTCGTCGGCTTGCTGACGTCAGTTCCCTTTTTTCTGCGCCCTCTACGCGTAACGGTTTTTCAAGCACTCCATTTCTTTGTAGTCTACATTATTACAGTTGTCTGAAAACCATTTCTGTGCGATGGCTACTCAGAGGAAGCCTGGTGTTAAACCCTGTAGGGAGTGTGGGGCCCATATATCTATCACGGACCCCACAAAGATACCCTTTGGTGTCTGTCATCTGACCACAACGTCGAGGGATGCTCTTAGTGTCGTCGGATAAATCCGAAGGCCCTCAAAGAGAGGGAAGCGAAGTTGTTTATGGCCTGGGCGAAGAAGGAGAAGAGAGGTCGGAAGATAACAAAGTCGAGGTCGAAGTCGCCAACTCCACACATTTAGAGGTCATCAAGAATACAAATGAAGAAGCAACGTCATGGGTCCGAGCATTGTTCTTCGAAGGAAAAGTCTCCGAAGTCAGTGTCCCCGGTCCAGGGGCCTCAAAGGAAGGTTGACATCTCACCTTCTCCTTCACCGCTGGTGACTCCAGTGCATTCTCCAACGCCGAGGAACTCTCTGTCACCTAGGGAAGCAAGTCCTTCACCTCTGACCACTCCCCCCTGGCCCCGGTGTATCCAGAGCGGCAGCCAGAACCCACCTTACGGCTGTGGCCTGTTCCAGATCAATCAGTTCCAGATCAAAACCCACCTTTCCCAGCTCTATGGGCTGACCCTTCGCATTTTCTGAATGCAATGTATGACTTGTTTGCCAGGGCGGTTAAACCATTCGGCACCCCTGATGGCCCCGTGGGACCGTTTTCCTTCAATATGGGTGTTCCTCCACATTATGCCCAGGCACCCTTCATGCCTTTCATGCCAATGACTCTGTCTTGGCATCTCCTGACACCAAGGTTATCGACGCCAATCCTGTCCAAGGAGAAAAGGATGGATTTTTCTTCGGTGTCGTCGGGCTCCAGTCCAGCACCAACTCAGCTTCATACGGCGCCGCCCGCCGCTCCTGAAAAGCCACCATTGATGCCGAGGTCGCCGGTGCGGCGTCTGGCACCACCAACGCCGATTCCGAAGATGCAATCGAGGAGGGAGGCACAGAGGCTTCTGGAAGAGGAGGAATTCCAGGAGCAGCAGGAGCAAGCTGAGGAAGAAGAGATACTGGATCCTATGGATGATTTTGAAGGGCTTCAAGAAGTCATTGGTCTGGACACATCACCAGAGTGAGAGTTCTCATCTCCCAAAGCTCTACCTTCTCAGGAGGTGGCCTCATACCATTCAGTTATAAGGATGGGATGACCTTCTGGATATGCAGTTGCCCACTGCGTAGGTCAAGTCTAACATTCTAACGGAGGTGCTTCAATCTCCTTCATCGGTGGTGGAACCTCTGCTTCCGTTAAACGAAGCCTTGACAGAACCAATTTTGGAGGTTTGTCAGAAGCCAATGTCTGCCCCAGCTGTTTCAAGAATGGTGGCAAGGCGGTACAAGGCTGCACTAGGAGAACCAGCATTTTTATTGTTGCATCCTTTACCTGAAAGCTTGATGGTTCAAGCTTCATGTTTCTCAAAACAATCCGCAGGTTCCTTTCCCTCCACTCCAGGGAATAGAAATTCCAAGAGGCTAGAGTAGTCAGCTAAAAAGGTGTTTTTGTTGGCCAGCATGACTTTGAAGTCAACTAATTCTACGTCCCTGTTGGGGCGCTACATTGCATGCATTGATGGACTCAGGTAAGGAGGTAATTCCTAAGTTGCCAGAGGATGTCCAGGGTTCCTTCACTGGGGTGCTGTTGGACATTCAAGCTGTAGCCAGTCAAGTGATCCAGTCTGGGCTCGATATGGCTGACTCTGTTGCCAGGGTGATGGGCTCCTCCGTGGCCACTAGGAGGCACACCTGGTGAGAGGATCAGGTTTCTCTACATATGTTTAGGCCACGCTGTTGGATCTTCCCTTTGATAGCTCTAGACTCTTTGGGACCAGGGCGGACTCAACTGTGCAACGGTTTAAGGATAGCAGAGCTACCGCTAGATCCTTAGGCTTGCAATCCCAGCTATGGGGCTTTGGATATTGAAGATTTCAGGGATTTGGAAAGGCGCCTTCCTTTCGGACCCGGCAACAACAGCAGCAGTAGCAACAACAGATAAACCCTCTGTATAGAACATACAGAGGGAATGGTAAAGGTCGTCTGCGGGGAGCCAACAAGTCTCCTCCTCTTCCTCTCCTGTCCCCCCAACTGGCTCCGCAGGGAAGCATCTCTAGATCCCCCATCTTAGAGCATATAGGACCCGTGGGAGGTCGGGTGTCCCATTTTCTACAAAATTGGAAATTTGTTACGTCAGATCTTTAGATTTTAAATCTTGTAGAAAATGGGTACGCCCTTCCTTTCTGGGTGTTTCCCTCTCCTTTACCTCCTCGCCAGGGCTGGTGTTCAGGGGACCATCAGTTGCTTCTGCAACAAGAGGTCCTGTCCTTGTTACAGGAAGGTGCTATGGAGGCTGTTCCGGAGCAGGAAAGGACTCAGGGTTGCTACTCCCGGTATTTCCTGATCCCCAAAAAGGATGGGCAATTTAGGCCGATCCTAGACCACAGGATCCTGAGTTTTTACCTCAAGCAGGAGAAGTTCAAGATGTTGACCCTAGCTCAGGTTCTTATGGTGCTGTAGCAGAAAGACTGTATGGTGTCGATCGATTTACAGGATGCATATTTTCACCTTCCCACCCTGAAGTCAGATCAGAAGTATCTCTGTTTTACGGTGGGGTCTCAACATTATCAGTTTGCGGTCCTTCCGTTCAATCTTACATCTGCGCCACAGGTCTTCACGAATGTGATGGCGGTGGTGGCAGCGCATCTCAGAAGGTCGGGGATTCCTGTTTTCTCCTATCTGGATGACTCGCTGCTCAAGGCAAGGGCGCCAGAGATGATACTTCATCATCTGCAAGCAACAACTCAACTGTTCGACTTGGGTTTTTCGGGAAATGTACCCGAATCTCATCTGGTGCCCTCTTAGCGCAACCTGCTCATAGGGCAGTACTGGATACTATACAGTGAGACTTGCTTTCCCACCTCCCCAGAGGATTCTAGACATCCAAGCTATGATTCCAATGTTTCAAGATGGAGCGGCCGTTCCAGGACTGTAGGTTTTATGCCTCCTCAGTCTGTTTGCTTCCTGCGCACTGTTGGACAGCCATGCACGCTGGCACATGAGGGCACTCCAGTGATGTCTCCGCATGTAGTGGTTTTAACACAACAGGCATCTCAAGGATGTGGTCAGAATCTTCAGAGACACTGCAGTGGATCTGTTATGGGCGAGTGTTTAAGGCAACCTGTCTCAAAGGAAGCTGTTTCAAACACCTCCTTCAGTGGCCACATTGTTAACGTATGCTTCCACTCTGGGGTGGGGTGCTCTTCTGGGAGACCTAGAGTTCAAGGGTCTTTGCTCTCCAGAGGACAGATTGCTTCACATCAATCTTCTAGAATTGCGGGCGATACGTTTGGCTCTCAAAGCTTTTCTTCTCTCCCTTCGGGGTCAGTCAGTTCTGGTCCTAACGGACACCACTACAGTGATGTGGTATGTCAACAAACAGGTAGGTGTAGGGTTGTATCAGCTCTACAGAGAGGCTAGGCGACTCTGGTCCTGGGTTCAGAGCCATTGTGTTAGACTCGGGGATCTCTGATTGGCGCAAGGATGTCCTTGTGTCAAGCAGGGACCCTCTCCTCCACGTCAGGGCGAAGGATAACCCCCTTTGGAATGACCCTTGCTCACCCTCTAGGTGCGTGGCGTGAGCAGCCAAGGCGATTCTTCAGGCGTTGTTGGTTAAGCAATCATAATCATACACGCAGTAAAAACATCAATCCCCCCAGAAACGGACACCAGGCTTAGGTATGTGAAAATACGTTCCTTTATATAAAAATAGTTATCTCAATATGCAGATTTATCACAAGACCAGTAACGTTGTTTGGATGCCACCAGGTTATAAAGCAGGCAAGTAGTTCTTTAAGCGGGTACTTCTTTAGTCTTTTACCAATGTCACTTGAGGGATTCCAGTCTTGACTTACTTCAGGCCTACCGCGGCTCTCGCATCTGTCGTGGGCGCGCCTGCGCCGTGCACAGCTCTTCCCGGCAGCTCCGGGGCGGCGGGAGGTGAGACGGGCGTGCGGTGCGGTGAGGATAACGGGGAAATAAGGCGGTGCGGGCCCCTAGCCCGATTCTGGAACTCCTTTAGTGATGTGGAGGGTCGGCACCGGTCGGTCCGACTCTCAGCTTGGGAAGTGTTCTTGGGTCCTCAATCAGCGGGTGTGGGCAGGTAGGCAGGCGCGGCCAGCGACCCTTAGCACGGCGGTGCAGGGGGGTCTCCACAGCGGGGGCGGCGCGGCCTGGGGGTGTTCCAAGGATAACGAAGCGGGGTCACAGGGCACGGTCCGTGCAGCTGGTGACCCGACGAAGATCACGATCGTTGGAAGGATTCCGGCGGGAGGGGTGACAGCGCTCTCAGCGCGCTCCAGTGGCAGGCGGTGACAGGGGTGCAGGCAACCTAGCCCGGGGACAGAGAGCGGCTCCGGACGGAGCGGGGCTCTCACGGGGTTGAGGCAGGCAAGCTCCTGAGTGTCACGGCCCTAGGAGGGGCGATGAGGGGCGCAGTCTCTTTCCAGCGGGATGCACACACGGCTCGAATTGGAGGACGAGCAAAAGCACAGAGAACCCACTGGTCCTGGGGTTCAGTTCAGGGGGCAAGCTCAGATCAAGCCCTTGGAGAATGTTCAAGCACAAAGCAGCAAAGTCTTTTCAGCAAGTCTCTTCCTCTCTTCAGCAAGGCAAGCAGCAGGCCAGCTCCTCCAGTGTCTTCTTCTCCTTCTAGTCGGGCAGAGGTTCTTTGTGGTAAAACAGGATTCTGATTTCTTAGGAGCCAGGCTCCTACTTTTATACAGTGATTCTTTTGTTCTTTAGCGCCAGGGGGCCTGGGCCTGGCTCAGTCCAGTTCTGGAGCACTTTGTTATGGTGACTCTGCTCTTTCCTTTCAGCAGCAGGGCAGAGACATCAGCCGCTCCACAGGGGGCGGAGCCGGCTTTGTGGTGGCAGAGCACAGGTCTATTCAAGAGTCAAGGTGTACTCCTCCCACCCATCCTGGTGTAATCTCTCTACCCACCACCTGGCAGCCAGCCTGTCTCTGGGGATTCCCCAACCCTGCTCCTTACTGTTGCTAGGCAGAACACACACACACAGCAGAGGCGGACTGAAATGGCCAGGTCAGTAAATACTAACTTTCTAAAAGTAATATTTACAAACGCAGGATATTAAAATAAACTTTACTAAAAGAAGTATTTTATTATTCTGAGTTCAGGCATACTAAACTTGACATTCTACCATGCTCTATGAGTCCACTGGGGTCACAGCGTGTAGTGACTCCAGCAGCCCATTCTGGCATATGGAGAGCAGGTAGCCTTCAATAGTGAAAAACGAAAATGGCTGTAATTCACTATTAGGACATGCCACACACTCAGGGCTTGTCCTACCTTACACCTACAATGCACCCTGCCCGTGGGCCTACCATAGGGGTGACTAACATGAGGCAAAGGGAAGGTTTGGATGCTGGCAAGTGTGTGCACTTGCCCAGCCAGCATGACAGTACCAGACTGCACGCAGGTTCTGCAGTGGCAGACCTTAGACATATTTTTCAAGGCCGCTTTCTGTGGGTGGCGCAACCAGCGCTGCAAGCCCACCAGCAGCATTGGCATTCACAAGCCCTGGCACCCCTGGTGCACTTTACTGGGGACAGACAGTAAATCCAATAAACCAATCATGAACATCAATTACAGGTACACTTTACCTAGGGAGCACTTGCACTGCGGCACGGATTAGCCGTGGCGCAGTGCCCTGAGCGGACAACACCAGCAAAACAGTTGAGGCACACCATCAAAAAAAGTGGAAGGGAAACTCACGCCAAGGTGCCAGGTCTAACACATGTCCCCTCCAGCTGAAATGTGGGGAGAACTACCCTTGCCCAGGGGGTTCCTCGTCACTAAGGCGGAAATACCTGGACAGACCGTCAGCGTTGGCGTGATCTGTACCAGGACGGTGTTCCACCGTAAAGTCCATACCCTGTAGGGAGATGGACCACCTCAACAGCTTTGGGTTTTCACCCCTCATTTGCATCAATCATCTGAGGGGCCTGTGGTCCGTCTGAACCCGGAAGTGAGACCCAAACAAGTAGGGTCTTAGCTTCTTCAGCTCCCAGACCACAGCAAATGCTTCTCGCTCAATTGCACTCCACCTACTTTCCCGTGGAAGTAACCTCCTACTGATGAAGGCTACGGATTGGTCCCAGCCCTCCTCAGTCATCTGTGAGAGAACAGCCCCTACACCATGCTCTGAAGCGTCTGTCTGCACTAGGAATTCCTTGGAGAAGTCAGGGGCCAAGAGCACGGGCGCCGTGCACATGGCAGTCTTCAGGGTGTCGAAAGCTTTCTGACAGGTGTCAGTCCAGATCACGTTCCTGGGCTGCTTCTTGGAAGTCAGCTCTGTCAAGGGGGCAACAATCGTTCCATAGCCCTTGACAAACCTCCTGTAGTACCCAGTGAGCCCCAGGAAGGCCCTCACTGTGGTCTGCGTCTTGGGGGGCTCCCAAGCCAGGATGGTCTCAATTTTGGGTTGCAAGGGTGCCACCTTGCCACTCCCCACTTGGTGTCCCAAGTACACCACGGAACCCTGCCCGAACTGGCACTTGCTCGCCTTGATCATGAGGCCTGCTCGGCGCAGAGCCATCAACACTTCCCAGAGGTGGCGCAGGTGTTCGGGCCAGGTGGCACTGAACACTGCGATGTCATCCAGGTAGGCGGCACTGAACTCATCCAGCCCAACCAGCACCTGGTTGACCAACCTCTGATAGGTGGCAGGGGCATTCTTCATTCCAAATGGCATGACTCGGAACTGGAAGTGCCCATCTGGTGTAGAGAATGCTGACCTCTCTTTGGCCCCATCGGTCAAGGCGATCTGCCAGTACCCAGACGTTAAATCAAACGTGCTGAGGAACCGGGCAGCCTCCAGCCGATCAATGAGCTCATCAGCTCTGGGGATGGGGTGCGCGTCAGTCTTAGTTACTGAATTGAGTCCTCTGTAGTCCACACAGAACCGGAGTTCAGGTGTGGCTCCCGGCGCAGCAGCTTTGGGGACCAAGACCACGGGCTGGACCAAGGACTGCTGGAGGACTCAACCACCCCTAGCGCAAGCATTTTGGAGACCTCCTCCTTGATGCAAGCTCTGACCCTGTCAGTTACCCTGTAAGCCTTGTGCTTCACAGGTAAGCTGTCTCCTGTGTCCACATCATGGACGCACCAATCTGTGACACCAGGAATCAGGGAGAACCTATCTGGTAACTGCCCCAGCAAGTGGCGGCAATCTTCCTGCTGTTCGGGCGTCAGGGTGGGTGAGAGGTTAACTCCATCCACAGACCCATCTTTCTCAGAGGCTACTAAGAGGTCAGGAAGAGGCTCGGTCTCCTCTTCCATTCCATCATCAGTGGCCAGCAGCATGCCCACTTCGGTCCTCTCTAAGTGGGGCTTAAGGCGGTTAACATGTAGGACCCTCAAAGGGTTCCTGGGAGACTGCATGTCCACCAAGTAGGTGATAGGACTTTTGCGCTCCACAACCTCAAATGGACCTGTCCACTTATCCTGAAGTGCACAAGGCTCCACTGGGGCCAAGACCCACACCTTTTGTCCAGGTTGAAGCTCTACCAGAGTGGCATTCCGGTCGTACCACCGCTTCATCTCCTCCTGGCTGGCTTCCAGATTTGCCTCAGCAAGTTGCCTGAAACGCCTGGTCTGGTTTCGGAAGGCCAGCATGTAACTGTATACATTCTGGGGAGGTTTCCTGGGAGATTGCTCCCAGCCTTCCTTTACCAAACTCAGAGGTCCTCTTACCGGGTGACCATACAGAAGCTCAAAGGGGCTGAACCCTAGAGACTTCTGTGGCACCTCTCGGTAAGCGAAGAGCAGGCATGGCAAGAGGACGTCCCACTTACGCCTCATTGGACCGTCTAGGCCCATGATCATGCCTTTGAGGGTTCGGTTGAATCTCTCAACCAACCCATTTCCTTGGGGGTGGTAAGGAGTGGTGAACTTGTAAGTTACCCCACACTCCTTCCACAGGGATTTCATATATGTGGATATGAAATTGGTCCCCCTGTCGCTCACCACCTCTAGAGGGAATCGCACTCGGGAGAAAATTCCCATCAGTGCTCGTCCCACCACGGGGGCCGTCACTGTCCTCAGAGGGATGGCTTCCGGGTACCGGGTGGCATGGTCCACCAAGACCAGGATGAACCTGTTGCCCAGGGCTGTCTTGGGGTCCAGAGGCCCCACAATATCAATACCCACTCGCTGGAATGGCGTACCGACCACGGGGAAGGGCTGCAGAGGAGCCTTGTGCTTCCCTCCGCTCTTACCACTTGCCTGGCAAGTCTGACAGGTTCGGCAGTAGGAATCTGAATTCTTGTGCATTTGGGGCCAGTAAAAGTGGGTGACAAGCCTGTCATAGGTCTTGTCCATCCCCAAATGTCCTGCTAAAGGCACATCATGAGCCAGCCCCAGTAGGAAGGTTCTGAACTTCTGGGGTACCACCAGCACACAGGCTGACCCAGGTTCAGCAGCCTTAGGCTCGGAATACAGGAGGTCACTCTCCCAGTACACATAGTGTGTCTTGGCCTGAACACCATTGGCCTGGTCTGCAGCCTGCTGCCGCATACCCACGAGAGAAGGGCATTCTTTCTGCTCCCTGCAGAATTCCTCCCTGGAGGGGCCTCCTTCTTGCTGCCAATGGGTCAGCTCAGGCAGGTCCCCCAGTTCGGCAATCATCCCCGGTAGGCTCCAGAGCAACCCCCTCAGGGTCTGCTTCCTCCTGGGCCGTGGGAACTTCGGGGGCCGGTTTCCCGCGCCTCCTGCGCCTTCTCCCTAAGGCCGGTTCCTGGACCTCTCCCTCAGGCTCCAGGACCCTCTCAACACCCCTACTGGCTGCCATGGACCGGGTGGTCACGCACACCCAGTCGGGTAGACCCACCATCCTCAGATGCGTGGTCTTCTCCACCTTTTCCCAAGGGGAGCTCTCCAGGTCGTTCCCTAGCAGACAGTCTACAGGCATGTCAGTTCTCACAGCGACTTGAAGAGTACCAGAGACCTCCCCCCACTCAAAGGGAACTTGAGCCATTGGACAACGACTCTCCATGTTGTCAGCATTGACAACCCTACAGTAGGCATTGGGTACAATCTGCTCTTGAGACACCAGGTGTTGCCTCACCGAGGTCACGCTGGCTCCTGTATCTCTAAGAGCCTCAACCTTCTTTCCATTGATGGTCACTACTTGCCCATATTTCTTAGTGTTAGAGGGTAAGTAGGTTTCCGGGACCATCTCACTGTCTCCTAGCGAGACTAGGGTCATATGCGCAGGACCCCCACCCCCCTGGACTGCTACCTCCTCCCCAAAATTAACATTAGCTACTTGCCGGGGCGGAGCACCAGTGGGTGCTGTCTTACCAAACAGGCGACACTTAGGATCAGAGGCAATGTGACCCGGGTCACCACACCTGTAACAATTGAAGGGCCCCTTTGGAACAGGCCTACCTGTCGGGGCCCCGTTCTGCTGCGGGGGTGGGGGAGGCTGAGAACCCTTCTGCTGGTTCCCTTGGGGATTACTTTGGAGGCCTTTTTGGAACCCTTTCTGTTTACCCTTGTCCCCCCACTCTTCTGCTGGGGACCCTGCCCACCTTTGGCGGAGTCTCCCACTTGACCCTTGTGGACCCTGGTGCTGAGCCAGCGGTCCGCCTCCTCAGCAAGCTTCCTCGGGTTGGACAGCTTGCTATCAATCAGGTGCTGGCGTAGCTCAGGAAAACATTGACTGGACAAGTGCTCCCATGCAATTAAATCAAGCAGCCCTTGATAATCATTCACTTTGCTACCCTTCACCCAACCATCCAGTGCTCTGCAGAAAAAAGTTACATACTCCACATACGTACTCTCAGGGATCTTCTTAGTCTCCCTGAACCTCTGTCTATATAGCTCAGGAGTTAACCCATACCTGGTCATTAAAGCTTCCTTCATATGGGGGTATGAGGTCTGGACTTCTAGGGGCAAATCTAACAGTGTGTCACGCCCTTCAGCAAGGAACCTTCCCCACAACCCCGCTCCCCAGTCTTTCTCAGGGACCCGGTGTGAAGACATGGCCACCTCATAGGCTCTAAACCACTGCCCTATGTCATCCTTTCTAAAATACTCCTTTACTACATCTTTGGGGATGTACACCTTGGACTCTACCTGCACCGGTGGAGTGCTGCCACCAGAAGGAGCGGTGTCCAAAATTTTCGCCTTCAGCTCCAACTCCTTCAATCTTATATCATGATCCATTTGGCGTTGTTGTGCCCCCAAGGCCAACTTCTGCTTTTCCATTTCCATTTGTCCTGCCAACTTTGCCATCTCCATTGCATGCGCCCTGTCTGCTGCCCTGTCTGCTAGCTCCTCTGGCGACAGGACTCTGCTAGGCTCCCCAAGGTTGTCGGGTGGAACGATGTCCCCCGCATTCTGTGGGTCTCTTGACTCCTTCCAGACTCTCAACGCCTTGGTGTACTGGACCTTTTTCTTGAACCCAGCATGGGGAACTCTGAATTTTACACTGTAGCCTTTCAATTGCTCCGCTGTGTAACCTTCCAGTCTCTCCCAATCCACCTCATCCATTCCAGAAATCACAGAGAGTGCTCTTCCAGCAGGGCGTGAGCCAGGCATGGTTGCAGTAATGGTCGATGTCTCAACAGTTCAAAAATGAAAACCTGTGGCTGCGTTACTTGGTCTGCTCTCACTATCTGGTGATTAATAATTCACTGTATGCAAATTATAAATGCAAATCCGAAATCCCAGCCGCTGCCAACAATGTTAGACTCGGGGATCTCTGATTGGCGCAAGGATGTCCTTGTGTCAAGCAGGGACCCTCTCCTCCACGTCAGGGCGAAGGATAACCCCCTTTGGAATGAACCTTGCTCACCCTCTAGGTGCGTGGCGTGAGCAGCCAAGGCGATTCTTCAGGCGTTGATGGTTAAGCAATCATAATCATACATGCAGTAAAAACATCAATCCCCCCAGAAACGGACACCAGGCTTAGGTATGTGAAAATACGTTCCTTTATATAAAAATAGTTATCTCAATATGCAGATTTATCACAAGACCAGTAACGTTGTTTGGATGCCACCAGGTTATAAAGCAGGCAAGTAGTTCTTTAAGCGGGTACTTCTTTAGTCTTTTACCAATGTCACTTGAGGGATTCCAGTCTTGACTTACTTCAGGCCTACCGCGGCTCACGCATCTGTCGTGGGCGCGCCTGCGCCGTGCACAGCTCTTCCCGGCAGCTCCGGGGCGGCGGGAGGTGAGACGGGCGTGCGGTGCGGTGAGGATAATGGGGAAATAAGGCGGTGCGGGCCCCGAGCCCGATTCTGGAACTCCTTTAGTGATGTGGAGGGTCGGCACCGGTCGGTGCGACTCTCAGCTTGGGAAGTGTTCTTGGGTCCTCAATCAGCGGGTGTGGGCAGGTAGGCAGGCGCGGCCAGCGACCCTTAGCACGGCGGTGCAGGGGGGTCTCCACAGCGGGGGCGGCGCGGCCTGGGGGTGTTCCAAGGATAACGAAGCGGGGTCACAGGGCACGGTCCGTGCAGCTGGTGACCCGGCGAAGATCACGATCGTTTGAAGGATTCCGGCGGGAGGGGTGACAGCGCTCTCAGCGCGCTCCAGTGGCAGGCGGTGACAGGGGTGCAGGCAACCTAGCCCGGGGACAGAGAGCGGCTCCGGACGGAGCGGGGCTCTCACGGGGTTGAGGCAGGCAAGCTCCTGAGTGTCACGGCCCTAGGAGGGGCGATGAGGGGCGCAGTCTCTTTCCAGCGAGATGCACACACGGCTCGAATTGGAGGACGAGCAAAAGCACAGAGAACCCACTGGTCCTGGGGTTCAGTTCAGGGGGCAAGCTCAGATCAAGCCCTTGGAGAATGTTCAAGCACAAAGCAGCAAAGTCTTTTCAGCAAGTCTCTTCCTCTCCTTTCTCAGCAAGGCAAGCAGCAGGCCAGCTCCTCCAGCGTCTTCTTCTCCTTCTAGTCGGGCAGAGGTTCTTTGTGGTAAAACAGGATTCTGATTTCTTAGGAGCCAGGCTCCTACTTTTATACAGTGATTCTTTTGTTCTTTAGCGCCAGGGGGCCTGGGCCTGGCTCAGTCCAGTTCTGGAGCACTTTGTTATGGTGACTCTGCTCTTTCCTTTCAGCAGCAGGGCAGAGACATCAGCCGCTCCACATGACGTCATCGGAGCCAGAAGAAGACTTCGTCGGCTTGCTGACGTCAGTTCCCTTTTTTCTGCGCCCTCTACGCGTAACGGTTTTTCAAGCACTCCATTTCTTTGTAGTCTACATTATTACAGTTGTCTGAAAACCATTTCTGTGCGATGGCTACTCAGAGGAAGCCTGGTGTTAAACCCTGTAGGGAGTGTGGGGCCCATATATCTATCACGGACCCCACAAAGATACCCTTTGGTGTCTGTCATCTGACCACAACGTCGAGGGATGCTCTTAGTGTCGTCGGATAAATCCGAAGGCCCTCAAAGAGAGGGAAGCGAAGTTGTTTATGGCCTGGGCGAAGAAGGAGAAGAGAGGTCGGAAGATAACAAAGTCGAGGTCGAAGTCGCCAACTCCACACATTTAGAGGTCATCAAGAATACAAATGAAGAAGCAACGTCATGGGTCCGAGCATTGTTCTTCGAAGGAAAAGTCTCCGAAGTCAGTGTCCCCGGTCCAGGGGCCTCAAAGGAAGGTTGACATCTCACCTTCTCCTTCACCGCTGGTGACTCCAGTGCATTCTCCAACGCCGAGGAACTCTCTGTCACCTAGGGAAGCAAGTCCTTCACCTCTGACCACTCCCCCCTGGCCCCGGTGTATCCAGAGCGGCAGCCAGAACCCACCTTACGGCTGTGGCCTGTTCCAGATCAATCAGTTCCAGATCAAAACCCACCTTTCCCAGCTCTATGGGCTGACCCTTCGCATTTTCTGAATGCAATGTATGACTTGTTTGCCAGGGCGGTTAAACCATTCGGCACCCCTGATGGCCCCGTGGGACCGTTTTCCTTCAATATGGGTGTTCCTCCACATTATGCCCAGGCACCCTTCATGCCTTTCATGCCAATGACTCTGTCTTGGCATCTCCTGACACCAAGGTTATCGACGCCAATCCTGTCCAAGGAGAAAAGGATGGATTTTTCTTCGGTGTCGTCGGGCTCCAGTCCAGCACCAACTCAGCTTCATACGGCGCCGCCCGCCGCTCCTGAAAAGCCACCATTGATGCCGAGGTCGCCGGTGCGGCGTCTGGCACCACCAACGCCGATTCCGAAGATGCAATCGAGGAGGGAGGCACAGAGGCTTCTGGAAGAGGAGGAATTCCAGGAGCAGCAGGAGCAAGCTGAGGAAGAAGAGATACTGGATCCTATGGATGATTTTGAAGGGCTTCAAGAAGTCATTGGTCTGGACACATCACCAGAGTGAGAGTTCTCATCTCCCAAAGCTCTACCTTCTCAGGAGGTGGCCTCATACCATTCAGTTATAAGGATGGGATGACCTTCTGGATATGCAGTTGCCCACTGCGTAGGTCAAGTCTAACATTCTAACGGAGGTGCTTCAATCTCCTTCATCGGTGGTGGAACCTCTGCTTCCGTTAAACGAAGCCTTGACAGAACCAATTTTGGAGGTTTGTCAGAAGCCAATGTCTGCCCCAGCTGTTTCAAGAATGGTGGCAAGGCGGTACAAGGCTGCACTAGGAGAACCAGCATTTTTATTGTTGCATCCTTTACCTGAAAGCTTGATGGTTCAAGCTTCATGTTTCTCAAAACAATCCGCAGGTTCCTTTCCCTCCACTCCAGGGAATAGAAATTCCAAGAGGCTAGAGTAGTCAGCTAAAAAGGTGTTTTTGTTGGCCAGCATGACTTTGAAGTCAACTAATTCTACGTCCCTGTTGGGGCGCTACATTGCATGCATTGATGGACTCAGGTAAGGAGGTAATTCCTAAGTTGCCAGAGGATGTCCAGGGTTCCTTCACTGGGGTGCTGTTGGACATTCAAGCTGTAGCCAGTCAAGTGATCCAGTCTGGGCTCGATATGGCTGACTCTGTTGCCAGGGTGATGGGCTCCTCCGTGGCCACTAGGAGGCACACCTGGTGAGAGGATCAGGTTTCTCTACATATGTTTAGGCCACGCTGTTGGATCTTCCCTTTGATAGCTCTAGACTCTTTGGGACCAGGGCGGACTCAACTGTGCAACGGTTTAAGGATAGCAGAGCTACCGCTAGATCCTTAGGCTTGCAATCCCAGCTATGGGGCTTTGGATATTGAAGATTTCAGGGATTTGGAAAGGCGCCTTCCTTTCGGACCCGGCAACAACAGCAGCAGTAGCAACAACAGATAAACCCTCTGTATAGAACATACAGAGGGAATGGTAAAGGTCGTCTGCGGGGAGCCAACAAGTCTCCTCCTCTTCCTCTCCTGTCCCCCCAACTGGCTCCGCAGGGAAGCATCTCTAGATCCCCCATCTTAGAGCATATAGGACCCGTGGGAGGTCGGGTGTCCCATTTTCTACAAAATTGGAAATTTGTTACGTCAGATCTTTAGATTTTAAATCTTGTAGAAAATGGGTACGCCCTTCCTTTCTGGGTGTTTCCCTCTCCTTTACCTCCTCGCCAGGGCTGGTGTTCAGGGGACCATCAGTTGCTTCTGCAACAAGAGGTCCTGTCCTTGTTACAGGAAGGTGCTATGGAGGCTGTTCCGGAGCAGGAAAGGACTCAGGGTTGCTACTCCCGGTATTTCCTGATCCCCAAAAAGGATGGGCAATTTAGGCCGATCCTAGACCACAGGATCCTGAGTTTTTACCTCAAGCAGGAGAAGTTCAAGATGTTGACCCTAGCTCAGGTTCTTATGGTGCTGTAGCAGAAAGACTGTATGGTGTCGATCGATTTACAGGATGCATATTTTCACCTTCCCACCCTGAAGTCAGATCAGAAGTATCTCTGTTTTACGGTGGGGTCTCAACATTATCAGTTTGCGGTCCTTCCGTTCAATCTTACATCTGCGCCACAGGTCTTCACGAATGTGATGGCGGTGGTGGCAGCGCATCTCAGAAGGTCGGGGATTCCTGTTTTCTCCTATCTGGATGACTCGCTGCTCAAGGCAAGGGCGCCAGAGATGATACTTCATCATCTGCAAGCAACAACTCAACTGTTCGACTTGGGTTTTTCGGGAAATGTACCCGAATCTCATCTGGTGCCCTCTTAGCGCAACCTGCTCATAGGGCAGTACTGGATACTATACAGTGAGACTTGCTTTCCCACCTCCCCAGAGGATTCTAGACATCCAAGCTATGATTCCAATGTTTCAAGATGGAGCGGCCGTTCCAGGACTGTAGGTTTTATGCCTCCTCAGTCTGTTTGCTTCCTGCGCACTGTTGGACAGCCATGCACGCTGGCACATGAGGGCACTCCAGTGATGTCTCCGCATGTAGTGGTTTTAACACAACAGGCATCTCAAGGATGTGGTCAGAATCTTCAGAGACACTGCAGTGGATCTGTTATGGGCGAGTGTTTAAGGCAACCTGTCTCAAAGGAAGCTGTTTCAAACACCTCCTTCAGTGGCCACATTGTTAACGTATGCTTCCACTCTGGGGTGGGGTGCTCTTCTGGGAGACCTAGAGTTCAAGGGTCTTTGCTCTCCAGAGGACAGATTGCTTCACATCAATCTTCTAGAATTGCGGGCGATACGTTTGGCTCTCAAAGCTTTTCTTCTCTCCCTTCGGGGTCAGTCAGTTCTGGTCCTAACGGACACCACTACAGTGATGTGGTATGTCAACAAACAGGTAGGTGTAGGGTTGTATCAGCTCTACAGAGAGGCTAGGCGACTCTGGTCCTGGGTTCAGAGCCATTGTGTTAGACTCGGGGATCTCTGATTGGCGCAAGGATGTCCTTGTGTCAAGCAGGGACCCTCTCCTCCACGTCAGGGCGAAGGATAACCCCCTTTGGAATGACCCTTGCTCACCCTCTAGGTGCGTGGCGTGAGCAGCCAAGGCGATTCTTCAGGCGTTGTTGGTTAAGCAATCATAATCATACACGCAGTAAAAACATCAATCCCCCCAGAAACGGACACCAGGCTTAGGTATGTGAAAATACGTTCCTTTATATAAAAATAGTTATCTCAATATGCAGATTTATCACAAGACCAGTAACGTTGTTTGGATGCCACCAGGTTATAAAGCAGGCAAGTAGTTCTTTAAGCGGGTACTTCTTTAGTCTTTTACCAATGTCACTTGAGGGATTCCAGTCTTGACTTACTTCAGGCC
Organism: Triturus cristatus; assembly: GCF_964204655.1. Lineage (NCBI taxonomy): Eukaryota > Metazoa > Chordata > Amphibia > Caudata > Salamandridae > Triturus > Triturus cristatus. The sequence goes on along the minus strand of NC_140590.1, from coordinate 1,238,290,168 downwards.
TACCGCGGCTCTCGCATCTGTCGTGGGCGCGCCTGCGCCGTGCACAGCTCTTCCCGGCAGCTCCGGGGCGGCGGGAGGTGAGACGGGCGTGCGGTGCGGTGAGGATAACGGGGAAATAAGGCGGTGCGGGCCCCTAGCCCGATTCTGGAACTCCTTTAGTGATGTGGAGGGTCGGCACCGGTCGGTCCGACTCTCAGCTTGGGAAGTGTTCTTGGGTCCTCAATCAGCGGGTGTGGGCAGGTAGGCAGGCGCGGCCAGCGACCCTTAGCACGGCGGTGCAGGGGGGTCTCCACAGCGGGGGCGGCGCGGCCTGGGGGTGTTCCAAGGATAACGAAGCGGGGTCACAGGGCACGGTCCGTGCAGCTGGTGACCCGACGAAGATCACGATCGTTGGAAGGATTCCGGCGGGAGGGGTGACAGCGCTCTCAGCGCGCTCCAGTGGCAGGCGGTGACAGGGGTGCAGGCAACCTAGCCCGGGGACAGAGAGCGGCTCCGGACGGAGCGGGGCTCTCACGGGGTTGAGGCAGGCAAGCTCCTGAGTGTCACGGCCCTAGGAGGGGCGATGAGGGGCGCAGTCTCTTTCCAGCGGGATGCACACACGGCTCGAATTGGAGGACGAGCAAAAGCACAGAGAACCCACTGGTCCTGGGGTTCAGTTCAGGGGGCAAGCTCAGATCAAGCCCTTGGAGAATGTTCAAGCACAAAGCAGCAAAGTCTTTTCAGCAAGTCTCTTCCTCTCTTCAGCAAGGCAAGCAGCAGGCCAGCTCCTCCAGTGTCTTCTTCTCCTTCTAGTCGGGCAGAGGTTCTTTGTGGTAAAACAGGATTCTGATTTCTTAGGAGCCAGGCTCCTACTTTTATACAGTGATTCTTTTGTTCTTTAGCGCCAGGGGGCCTGGGCCTGGCTCAGTCCAGTTCTGGAGCACTTTGTTATGGTGACTCTGCTCTTTCCTTTCAGCAGCAGGGCAGAGACATCAGCCGCTCCACAGGGGGCGGAGCCGGCTTTGTGGTGGCAGAGCACAGGTCTATTCAAGAGTCAAGGTGTACTCCTCCCACCCATCCTGGTGTAATCTCTCTACCCACCACCTGGCAGCCAGCCTGTCTCTGGGGATTCCCCAACCCTGCTCCTTACTGTTGCTAGGCAGAACACACACACACAGCAGAGGCGGACTGAAATGGCCAGGTCAGTAAATACTAACTTTCTAAAAGTAATATTTACAAACGCAGGATATTAAAATAAACTTTACTAAAAGAAGTATTTTATTATTCTGAGTTCAGGCATACTAAACTTGACATTCTACCATGCTCTATGAGTCCACTGGGGTCACAGCGTGTAGTGACTCCAGCAGCCCATTCTGGCATATGGAGAGCAGGTAGCCTTCAATAGTGAAAAACGAAAATGGCTGTAATTCACTATTAGGACATGCCACACACTCAGGGCTTGTCCTACCTTACACCTACAATGCACCCTGCCCGTGGGCCTACCATAGGGGTGACTAACATGAGGCAAAGGGAAGGTTTGGATGCTGGCAAGTGTGTGCACTTGCCCAGCCAGCATGACAGTACCAGACTGCACGCAGGTTCTGCAGTGGCAGACCTTAGACATATTTTTCAAGGCCGCTTTCTGTGGGTGGCGCAACCAGCGCTGCAAGCCCACCAGCAGCATTGGCATTCACAAGCCCTGGCACCCCTGGTGCACTTTACTGGGGACAGACAGCAAATCCAATAAACCAATCATGAACATCAATTACAGGTACACTTTACCTAGGGAGCACTTGCACTGCGGCACGGATTAGCCGTGGCGCAGTGCCCTGAGCGGACAACACCAGCAAAACAGTTGAGGCACACCATCAAAAAAAGTGGAAGGGAAACTCACGCCAAGGTGCCAGGTCTAACACATGTCCCCTCCAGCTGAAATGTGGGGAGAACTACCCTTGCCCAGGGGGTTCCTCGTCACTAAGGCGGAAATACCTGGACAGACCGTCAGCGTTGGCGTGATCTGTACCAGGACGGTGTTCCACCGTAAAGTCCATACCCTGTAGGGAGATGGACCACCTCAACAGCTTTGGGTTTTCACCCCTCATTTGCATCAATCATCTGAGGGGCCTGTGGTCCGTCTGAACCCGGAAGTGAGACCCAAACAAGTAGGGTCTTAGCTTCTTCAGCTCCCAGACCACAGCAAATGCTTCTCGCTCAATTGCACTCCACCTACTTTCCCGTGGAAGTAACCTCCTACTGATGAAGGCTACGGATTGGTCCCAGCCCTCCTCAGTCATCTGTGAGAGAACAGCCCCTACACCATGCTCTGAAGCGTCTGTCTGCACTAGGAATTCCTTGGAGAAGTCAGGGGCCAAGAGCACGGGCGCCGTGCACATGGCAGTCTTCAGGGTGTCGAAAGCTTTCTGACAGGTGTCAGTCCAGATCACGTTCCTGGGCTGCTTCTTGGAAGTCAGCTCTGTCAAGGGGGCAACAATCGTTCCATAGCCCTTGACAAACCTCCTGTAGTACCCAGTGAGCCCCAGGAAGGCCCTCACTGTGGTCTGCGTCTTGGGGGGCTCCCAAGCCAGGATGGTCTCAATTTTGGGTTGCAAGGGTGCCACCTTGCCACTCCCCACTTGGTGTCCCAAGTACACCACGGAACCCTGCCCGAACTGGCACTTGCTCGCCTTGATCATGAGGCCTGCTCGGCGCAGAGCCATCAACACTTCCCAGAGGTGGCGCAGGTGTTCGGGCCAGGTGGCACTGAACACTGCGATGTCATCCAGGTAGGCGGCACTGAACTCATCCAGCCCAACCAGCACCTGGTTGACCAACCTCTGATAGGTGGCAGGGGCATTCTTCATTCCAAATGGCATGACTCGGAACTGGAAGTGCCCATCTGGTGTAGAGAATGCTGACCTCTCTTTGGCCCCATCGGTCAAGGCGATCTGCCAGTACCCAGACGTTAAATCAAACGTGCTGAGGAACCGGGCAGCCTCCAGCCGATCAATGAGCTCATCAGCTCTGGGGATGGGGTGCGCGTCAGTCTTAGTTACTGAATTGAGTCCTCTGTAGTCCACACAGAACCGGAGTTCAGGTGTGGCTCCCGGCGCAGCAGCTTTGGGGACCAAGACCACGGGCTGGACCAAGGACTGCTGGAGGACTCAACCACCCCTAGCGCAAGCATTTTGGAGACCTCCTCCTTGATGCAAGCTCTGACCCTGTCAGTTACCCTGTAAGCCTTGTGCTTCACAGGTAAGCTGTCTCCTGTGTCCACATCATGGACGCACCAATCTGTGACACCAGGAATCAGGGAGAACCTATCTGGTAACTGCCCCAGCAAGTGGCGGCAATCTTCCTGCTGTTCGGGCGTCAGGGTGGGTGAGAGGTTAACTCCATCCACAGACCCATCTTTCTCAGAGGCTACTAAGAGGTCAGGAAGAGGCTCGGTCTCCTCTTCCATTCCATCATCAGTGGCCAGCAGCATGCCCACTTCGGTCCTCTCTAAGTGGGGCTTAAGGCGGTTAACATGTAGGACCCTCAAAGGGTTCCTGGGAGACTGCATGTCCACCAAGTAGGTGATAGGACTTTTGCGCTCCACAACCTCAAATGGACCTGTCCACTTATCCTGAAGTGCACAAGGCTCCACTGGGGCCAAGACCCACACCTTTTGTCCAGGTTGAAGCTCTACCAGAGTGGCATTCCGGTCGTACCACCGCTTCATCTCCTCCTGGCTGGCTTCCAGATTTGCCTCAGCAAGTTGCCTGAAACGCCTGGTCTGGTTTCGGAAGGCCAGCATGTAACTGTATACATTCTGGGGAGGTTTCCTGGGAGATTGCTCCCAGCCTTCCTTTACCAAACTCAGAGGTCCTCTTACCGGGTGACCATACAGAAGCTCAAAGGGGCTGAACCCTAGAGACTTCTGTGGCACCTCTCGGTAAGCGAAGAGCAGGCATGGCAAGAGGACGTCCCACTTACGCCTCATTGGACCGTCTAGGCCCATGATCATGCCTTTGAGGGTTCGGTTGAATCTCTCAACCAACCCATTTCCTTGGGGGTGGTAAGGAGTGGTGAACTTGTAAGTTACCCCACACTCCTTCCACAGGGATTTCATATATGTGGATATGAAATTGGTCCCCCTGTCGCTCACCACCTCTAGAGGGAATCGCACTCGGGAGAAAATTCCCATCAGTGCTCGTCCCACCACGGGGGCCGTCACTGTCCTCAGAGGGATGGCTTCCGGGTACCGGGTGGCATGGTCCACCAAGACCAGGATGAACCTGTTGCCCAGGGCTGTCTTGGGGTCCAGAGGCCCCACAATATCAATACCCACTCGCTGGAATGGCGTACCGACCACGGGGAAGGGCTGCAGAGGAGCCTTGTGCTTCCCTCCGCTCTTACCACTTGCCTGGCAAGTCTGACAGGTTCGGCAGTAGGAATCTGAATTCTTGTGCATTTGGGGCCAGTAAAAGTGGGTGACAAGCCTGTCATAGGTCTTGTCCATCCCCAAATGTCCTGCTAAAGGCACATCATGAGCCAGCCCCAGTAGGAAGGTTCTGAACTTCTGGGGTACCACCAGCACACAGGCTGACCCAGGTTCAGCAGCCTTAGGCTCGGAATACAGGAGGTCACTCTCCCAGTACACATAGTGTGTCTTGGCCTGAACACCATTGGCCTGGTCTGCAGCCTGCTGCCGCATACCCACGAGAGAAGGGCATTCTTTCTGCTCCCTGCAGAATTCCTCCCTGGAGGGGCCTCCTTCTTGCTGCCAATGGGTCAGCTCAGGCAGGTCCCCCAGTTCGGCAATCATCCCCGGTAGGCTCCAGAGCAACCCCCTCAGGGTCTGCTTCCTCCTGGGCCGTGGGAACTTCGGGGGCCGGTTTCCCGCGCCTCCTGCGCCTTCTCCCTAAGGCCGGTTCCTGGACCTCTCCCTCAGGCTCCAGGACCCTCTCAACACCCCTACTGGCTGCCATGGACCGGGTGGTCACGCACACCCAGTCGGGTAGACCCACCATCCTCAGATGCGTGGTCTTCTCCACCTTTTCCCAAGGGGAGCTCTCCAGGTCGTTCCCTAGCAGACAGTCTACAGGCATGTCAGTTCTCACAGCGACTTGAAGAGTACCAGAGACCTCCCCCCACTCAAAGGGAACTTGAGCCATTGGACAACGACTCTCCATGTTGTCAGCATTGACAACCCTACAGTAGGCATTGGGTACAATCTGCTCTTGAGACACCAGGTGTTGCCTCACCGAGGTCACGCTGGCTCCTGTATCTCTAAGAGCCTCAACCTTCTTTCCATTGATGGTCACTACTTGCCCATATTTCTTAGTGTTAGAGGGTAAGTAGGTTTCCGGGACCATCTCACTGTCTCCTAGCGAGACTAGGGTCATATGCGCAGGACCCCCACCCCCCTGGACTGCTACCTCCTCCCCAAAATTAACATTAGCTACTTGCCGGGGCGGAGCACCAGTGGGTGCTGTCTTACCAAACAGGCGACACTTAGGATCAGAGGCAATGTGACCCGGGTCACCACACCTGTAACAATTGAAGGGCCCCTTTGGAACAGGCCTACCTGTCGGGGCCCCGTTCTGCTGCGGGGGTGGGGGAGGCTGAGAACCCTTCTGCTGGTTCCCTTGGGGATTACTTTGGAGGCCTTTTTGGAACCCTTTCTGTTTACCCTTGTCCCCCCACTCTTCTGCTGGGGACCCTGCCCACCTTTGGCGGAGTCTCCCACTTGACCCTTGTGGACCCTGGTGCTGAGCCAGCGGTCCGCCTCCTCAGCAAGCTTCCTCGGGTTGGACAGCTTGCTATCAATCAGGTGCTGGCGTAGCTCAGGAAAACATTGACTGGACAAGTGCTCCCATGCAATTAAATCAAGCAGCCCTTGATAATCATTCACTTTGCTACCCTTCACCCAACCATCCAGTGCTCTGCAGAAAAAAGTTACATACTCCACATACGTACTCTCAGGGATCTTCTTAGTCTCCCTGAACCTCTGTCTATATAGCTCAGGAGTTAACCCATACCTGGTCATTAAAGCTTCCTTCATATGGGGGTATGAGGTCTGGACTTCTAGGGGCAAATCTAACAGTGTGTCACGCCCTTCAGCAAGGAACCTTCCCCACAACCCCGCTCCCCAGTCTTTCTCAGGGACCCGGTGTGAAGACATGGCCACCTCATAGGCTCTAAACCACTGCCCTATGTCATCCTTTCTAAAATACTCCTTTACTACATCTTTGGGGATGTACACCTTGGACTCTACCTGCACCGGTGGAGTGCTGCCACCAGAAGGAGCGGTGTCCAAAATTTTCGCCTTCAGCTCCAACTCCTTCAATCTTATATCATGATCCATTTGGCGTTGTTGTGCCCCCAAGGCCAACTTCTGCTTTTCCATTTCCATTTGTCCTGCCAACTTTGCCATCTCCATTGCATGCGCCCTGTCTGCTGCCCTGTCTGCTAGCTCCTCTGGCGACAGGACTCTGCTAGGCTCCCCAAGGTTGTCGGGTGGAACGATGTCCCCCGCATTCTGTGGGTCTCTTGACTCCTTCCAGACTCTCAACGCCTTGGTGTACTGGACCTTTTTCTTGAACCCAGCATGGGGAACTCTGAATTTTACACTGTAGCCTTTCAATTGCTCCGCTGTGTAACCTTCCAGTCTCTCCCAATCCACCTCATCCATTCCAGAAATCACAGAGAGTGCTCTTCCAGCAGGGCGTGAGCCAGGCATGGTTGCAGTAATGGTCGATGTCTCAACAGTTCAAAAATGAAAACCTGTGGCTGCGTTACTTGGTCTGCTCTCACTATCTGGTGATTAATAATTCACTGTATGCAAATTATAAATGCAAATCCGAAATCCCAGCCGCTGCCAACAATGTTAGACTCGGGGATCTCTGATTGGCGCAAGGATGTCCTTGTGTCAAGCAGGGACCCTCTCCTCCACGTCAGGGCGAAGGATAACCCCCTTTGGAATGAACCTTGCTCACCCTCTAGGTGCGTGGCGTGAGCAGCCAAGGCGATTCTTCAGGCGTTGATGGTTAAGCAATCATAATCATACATGCAGTAAAAACATCAATCCCCCCAGAAACGGACACCAGGCTTAGGTATGTGAAAATACGTTCCTTTATATAAAAATAGTTATCTCAATATGCAGATTTATCACAAGACCAGTAACGTTGTTTGGATGCCACCAGGTTATAAAGCAGGCAAGTAGTTCTTTAAGCGGGTACTTCTTTAGTCTTTTACCAATGTCACTTGAGGGATTCCAGTCTTGACTTACTTCAGGCCTACCGCGGCTCACGCATCTGTCGTGGGCGCGCCTGCGCCGTGCACAGCTCTTCCCGGCAGCTCCGGGGCGGCGGGAGGTGAGACGGGCGTGCGGTGCGGTGAGGATAATGGGGAAATAAGGCGGTGCGGGCCCCGAGCCCGATTCTGGAACTCCTTTAGTGATGTGGAGGGTCGGCACCGGTCGGTGCGACTCTCAGCTTGGGAAGTGTTCTTGGGTCCTCAATCAGCGGGTGTGGGCAGGTAGGCAGGCGCGGCCAGCGACCCTTAGCACGGCGGTGCAGGGGGGTCTCCACAGCGGGGGCGGCGCGGCCTGGGGGTGTTCCAAGGATAACGAAGCGGGGTCACAGGGCACGGTCCGTGCAGCTGGTGACCCGGCGAAGATCACGATCGTTTGAAGGATTCCGGCGGGAGGGGTGACAGCGCTCTCAGCGCGCTCCAGTGGCAGGCGGTGACAGGGGTGCAGGCAACCTAGCCCGGGGACAGAGAGCGGCTCCGGACGGAGCGGGGCTCTCACGGGGTTGAGGCAGGCAAGCTCCTGAGTGTCACGGCCCTAGGAGGGGCGATGAGGGGCGCAGTCTCTTTCCAGCGAGATGCACACACGGCTCGAATTGGAGGACGAGCAAAAGCACAGAGAACCCACTGGTCCTGGGGTTCAGTTCAGGGGGCAAGCTCAGATCAAGCCCTTGGAGAATGTTCAAGCACAAAGCAGCAAAGTCTTTTCAGCAAGTCTCTTCCTCTCCTTTCTCAGCAAGGCAAGCAGCAGGCCAGCTCCTCCAGCGTCTTCTTCTCCTTCTAGTCGGGCAGAGGTTCTTTGTGGTAAAACAGGATTCTGATTTCTTAGGAGCCAGGCTCCTACTTTTATACAGTGATTCTTTTGTTCTTTAGCGCCAGGGGGCCTGGGCCTGGCTCAGTCCAGTTCTGGAGCACTTTGTTATGGTGACTCTGCTCTTTCCTTTCAGCAGCAGGGCAGAGACATCAGCCGCTCCACAGGGGGCGGAGCCGGCTTTGTGGTGGCAGAGCACAGGTCTATTCAAGAGTCAAGGTGTACTCCTCCCACCCATCCTGGTGTAATCTCTCTACCCACCACCTGGCAGCCAGCCTGTCTCTGGGGATTCCCCAACCCTGCTCCTTACTGTTGCTAGGCAGAACACACACACACAGCAGAGGCAGACTGAAATTGCCAGGTCAGTAAATACTAACTTTCTAAAAGTAGTATTTACAAACGTAGGATATTAAAATAAACTTTACTAAAAGAAGTTTTTTATTATTCTGAGTTCAGGCATACTAAACTTGACATTCTACCATGCTCTATGAGTCCACTGGGGTCACAGCGTGTAGTGACTCCAGCAGCCCATTCTGGCCTATGGAGAGCAGGTAGCCTTCAATAGTGAAAAACGAAAATGGCTGTAATTCACTATTAGGACATGCCACACACTCAGGGCTTGTCCTACCTTACACCTACAATGCACCCTGCCCGTGGGCCTACCATAGGGGTGACTAACATGAGGCAAAGGGAAGGTTTGGAGGCTGGCAAGTGTGTGCACTTGCCCAGCCAGCATGACAGTACCAGACTGCACGTAGCTTCTGCAGTGGCAGACCTTAGACATATTTTTCAAGGCCGCTTTCTGTGGGTGGCGCAACCAGCGCTGCAAGCCCACCAGCAGCATTGGCATTCACAAGCCCTGGCACCCCTGGTGCACTTTACTGGGGACTGACAGTAAATCCAATAAACCAATCATGAACATCAATTACAGGTACACTTTACCTAGGGAGCACTTGCACTGCGGCACGGATTAGCCATGGCGCAGTGCCCTGAGCGGACAACACCAGCAAAACAGTTGAGGCACACCATCAAAAAAAGTGGAAGGGAAACTCACGCCAAGGTGCCAGGTCTAACACATTGGATTTGTGTAATTGCAAATCATCCGGACGGGGGTGCTAAATGTGCATGCGGACAGTCTCAGTCGGCATTACTTGGCTGATCACAAGTGGCGTCTTCATCGAGAGGTGGTCCATCACATTTTCAAGATGTAGGGGTTTCCTCTGTTGGACCTGTTTGCCACTCACGAGAATGCACACTACCTGTCATCTGCAGTCTCAGGTATCCAATGCAAGGACCGCTGGGGGTCGCGTTTCAGTTAGATCGGGGCTCACAGCTTCTTTACGCATTCCTTCCCATACTCTTGATTCCTCTGGTTCTGAGGAAGATTTGCCAAGACTGGGCCCAAGTCATATTGATCGCCCCAGATTGGCCAAGAAAGCTGTGATACAGAGACCTCCTTCACCTCTCATCCCACCCTCTGCTCCGTCTCCCTTTCAGGGCAGACCTCCTCTCGCAGTCGCAGTGGCAGGTTCTACACCCCCACTTCCAGAGCCTGAACCTTCATGCCTTGAGATTGAACGAGGCAACCGGAGTTCTTTCTCTCTCTCACCGGATGTGGTGGATGTTATTTTATCGGCCAGAAGGCACTCTCTAGGAAGGTGGAAACGGACTGCATGGTTACCCCACTTTTTGCCTGGTGTTTTGCTGGTTTTCAACTTAGTTTGACTGGGATCCTGCTAAACAGGACCCCAGTCTATCTGTTTTCTCCCCAAATGTGTTGTTCATGTACTTTAGGTACACTCCAGATTGTATTCTGGGGTACCCTTGTCAGTCCCTAGAATTTGGTATACTATGTACCCAGGGCATAGCTACCCCAGAGGCCTCTCGGGGCTGCAGCATGTATTATGCCACCCCTGGGAGACCATTCAAAATTACACAACAGGTCTGCTACAGCAACCTGTGTAAGGTGGTGCATGCGCCCCTTACTTAAATATAGGTTCACTATGTATATCCTTATCCTATAAACCTATCAGTCACCCCTATGGCAGGCCTTATCAATCCTGAAGGCAGGGTGCTGGGTTTTATGTGAGAGGGTGCCCATGCATGAGCAGAGCCCCTCTGCAGCCTTAGGAACCTCTATTCTGGGGTTGTTTGTGATGTAGCCAAACCATATATACTTAAGTGCATTATAACCTCGCGGTAAATGCTAACTTTAAAACGGCTGCATGGAAACATGTTGTGTTTGGTGTCAAACACCTAGGAATCATACCACCACACCAGTAACTGGTGTGGGAAGTATGATTCCATCCTACTAGAGGGAGAAATAGACCCTGGCATCACAAAATGGATGCTGCCAGCCACAGAGGCGAGTCTGCCCTCCTGCTGCTAGACGAAACTCCGGCAGGGGACGGCTGGACAATAGGTTTCCTGTCACAGGGAGGTGTGACCCCCTCCCAGACAGGCTTTAGTGTATTGGGGCTGGGTGGGTGCACTCTGAGAGTCCTTTGATGTCTGCACTGGGGGCACATTTGGTGTCCCTGTGCATAGTCCAGCTCAAACCGGTTGCAGGAGCTATCAGCCCCTCCTCTGGTACGAAACTGGACAAAGGACATGGGTGTAGCCACCCCTCTGTCCTGACCCTCCCTTAGGTAGGTCCCCAGAGCTTGTCCCACACCTTCCTTGGGTATAAAGTAGGAACCCCTGGCTACAGGACTTTAGATTTACCGGGACGAAACTCTGCCACAGAAACCAAGTACTTTGGCTATCTACACAACGTTGGTTGACTGAAGAATCTCCCTTGGAGTAAAGGAGTTACTTGCCTGCAAGGCAGGCACCTGAAACGCATCTGACCAGTTTGCATCTACGCAGCTCCTGAAGGACTCCGAAGATTTTTGCAACACAGGCGGTGGGTTCCTGTGGTCTCTGAGGTTGATCTGTGCTTTCAGCAATTCTGAGATCCGCATCCCTCGTGGGGACCGTGCAACCCGAACCCCTGGGCACAGTATACATTTGCAGCAGCATATGCTTTTTGGTGACCCCTAAGGCTGTGCTTTGGGCTACTTGTATTCCAGACCCCGGGCAGTGTTTCCACCGAAGATTACCAGACTACACTCCACGAGTGTTCCGTGGACTGGTATTTTGTAATTCCTCTCTGTTAGACCTGGCACCATTGGCGTGAGTCATCCTTCCATTTTTGTCTGTGCCTCAATGTATTTTTGTGCTGGTGTTAGCTGCTCAGGGCACTGTGCCACTGCCATCCAGTGCCATAGTGCAAGTGCTCCCTATGGGAAAATTTATTATGTGAATTGACTTCCATGTTTGGCTTATTTGGATTACTATCAGTCCCTAGTAGAGTGCACCAGGGGTGCCAAGGGCTTGTATATCCAAATGCTGCTAGTGGGCTTGCAGCACTGGTTGTGCCACCCACAGAAGCAGCCTGGTAAAATGTGTCTAAGGTCTGCCATTGCAGAACCTGCATGCAGTCTGGTACTGTCATGCTGACTGGGCAAGTGTCCCCACTTGCCAGTCCCTAAACCTTCCCTTACCTTCATATTAGTCACCCCTATGGTAGGCCCTAGGGCAGGGTGCATTGTAAGGATAAGGTAGGACATGCCCTGAGGTGTGTGGCATGTCCTAATAGTGAATTACAGCCATTTTCGTTTTTCACTATTGCAAGGCTACCTGCTCTACATAGGCCAGAATGGGCTGCTAGATTATAACACTCTATAATCCTAGCAGGCTCAGGAAGCATGGTAGAAATTCATGTTTAGTATGCCTGAACTCAGAATAATAAAATACATCTTTTAGTAAAGGTTATTTTAATATCCTGGATTTGCAAATGCTACTTTTAGAAAGTTAGCCTTTGCGTGCCTAACCATTTCAGTCCGCCTCTGGAGGGGAGGACTATCTTCTTTGTGTGTAGCTTGAGTGACAGGGCTGGGAAGTTCCAGGAGACAGGCTGGGGCTGCCAGGTGGTGAATAGAAAGATTACACCAGGATGGGTGGGAGGAGTGCACCTTGACTCTGAATAGGTCAGTGCTCTGCCACCACAATGCTGGCTCCACCCCCTGGGGAGCGTCTGATGTCTCTGCCCTGCCTGCTGAAAGAAGAAGCCAGAGTCCCAACAACAAAGTGCTCCTCACTGAAAAGAACTTGACTGGGATTATGCAAAGGACCCCTGGCCTGTAAAGACAAAAGAAACTTGGTATAAATGTAGGAGGCCTGCTCCTAAGAAATCAGATCCTGATTGAACCACGAAGAAACTCTGCCTGACTAGAAGGACCTGGAAGAAGCTGAAGGAGGAGTAACTTTCCCTGACCTGGGGGATTGGCCTGCAGTTGGTGCCTTGCTGAGAAAGGAGAGGTAAAGACTGAAAGAGACTTTGCACTTTGTTTTTCAACTATCTCCAAGGGCTTGGAAGAGAGCTTGCCCCTGAACTGAGTCCCAGGACCACTGGACTCATCTGCTTTCCAAAATTGAGTTGCCTGGACGATCAGTGCTTGTTTCCCGCTGGATTTGGCCCCAGTACGCCTCGTACCCCATCCGCTGCGAAGCCGTGTCTTTGCCGCCCGGCACCGTGCGTCTACGCTGATCCAAAAGCGTTAGTAGGCGCCGTATCCCTCCCGGACGCATTGCACCTAACCTTCCCTGCCGATTCGAGACGTACAACACTGGCTGCTGAACCCTGTACGCCGGACCCAAGCTCCATCGTCCCGCAGGTACGGTCCGTACGCTGCGAACGTACTGCACCGTGCCGTGCTCGGAGCCGAGAAGCCGCAGTACGCTGATCCTCCCCGTACGCTGTACGGCGCCGAGAAGTGTCGCCGCCTATCCGCACCGAAGGTATGGCTTGAACGCCGAACGCCACGGACTCTGCAAGCTGATCCGGGCCATCCGCACGTATCCCTGAAGGTCCCGTACCAACGCCGCGTCCCGACGCCGCGACCCGACCAGCATCTGAATACGCTGCCGAACTACGACCCGGACCCATCAACTTGTCCCGCACTGTCCGTCGCGGACCCCACGAACTTAAGGTACTTTGTTCTGTTCGCACCGCAGAGTGCGCGTCACGGATCCCGGAGTCCGCACCGATTGTTTGACTCGTACTTTTTGTTTTTAATGCGGACGAGTCGCACACCCAGGTACGAACCGTACAAAGCCTGTAAAGAAGCAGAATTGAGTAAAAGAAGCCTATTTTTGCATTTTAAGCCTTTTTACAAGAACATTGAACTTTGAAATAATACTGTGGTCATTTCTAATCGTTATTCTGGTCTTGTGCCAAGCCTTATATAAAGAAACCTATTTTTGATACAACCTTGACTGGTGTCCATTTGTGGTGTGTCATTGTATTACTGTATGTGTTCACAAATGCTTAACCTATGACGCCCTGAAAATAGTCTTGACTGCTTGCGCCACACTACCTAAAGGGTGAGCAGGGGTTATTTGAAAGGGTGATCCCCTTACTCTGACTTAGAATTGAGAGTCCCTGCTTGTCGCAAGTGCATACCTGTGCCAACTAGAGATTCCCAATTCTAACATTGGTGGTCAGCGGTGAGGATTTGAATTTGCATTTGTGATTCATGTACAGTGATTGAGTGAACACCACGTAGTGAGTTCAGACCGATAACGCAGCCACACAGTATTGATTTTTGTTTTGCTGAAGAATCTCCACGGTAAGAAACCATGCCTAGCTCAGTCAATGGAGGCGGAGCGTCCTCTATATTCTCTGGGGTTGATGACATAGATTGGGAGGAGAAGGCACTGATGAAGTACACAAATGAAGTCTTGAAAGGATACCTCTCCAAGTACAGAATTAACCAAACTGGATTGAAAACCAAGGAGCAGTACACAAAGGCGCTGAGGGCCTGGTACGAATCAAAGTTCCCAGAGAATGCGCTGGAGATGATACCCCCGGAAGGTATTTCTGAGCCTAGCAGAGGCCTGTCGCCAGAGGAGATGGCCGACAGGAGTGCTGCAAGAGCACATGAAGTGGAGATGGCAAAACTGCAAATGGAAATGGAAAGACAAAGGCTGGCCATGGAGCATGAGGTAAAAATGAGGGAGTTGGATCTCAAGGCCAAGAGTTTAGACCGCTCTCCCTCTGGTGGCAGCAATTTAACAGAGTCAAGGGTGCACATTCCTAAAGATGTAGTGAAAAAGTATTATAAGCAGGATGATATTGGGCAATGGTTCAGGGCCTATGAAGTAGCCATGTACTCCCACCGGGTCCCTGAGAAAGATTGGGGAGCGGGGTTGTGGGGAAGGTTCCTGAGTGAGGGGCGGGACACACTGCTGGATCTCCCCTCTGATGTCAACACATCCTATCCACACATGAAGGAAGCTCTGATGACAAGGTATGGGATAACTCCTGAATTGTACAGGCAGAGGTTTAGGGATTGCACCAAGAAACCTGGTACCACTTATGTAGAATATGTGACTTTTTTTTCCAGAGCGCTAGATGGTTGGGTGAAGGGTAGCAAAGTGAATGATTACCAAGGGCTGTTTGATTTAATTGCATGGGAGCACTTGTCTGATAATTGTTTTCCTGAGCTACGCCAGCACCTGATCGATAGCAAGCTGACTAACCCTAGGAAGTTTGCTGAGGAGGCGGACCGCTGGATCAGCACCAGGGTCCACAAGGGTCCCATGGGAGGCCCCGCCAAAGGTGTTCAGGGTCCCCAGCAGAAGAGTGGGGGGGACAAGGGTAAACAGAGGGAGGTCTACAGAGGGCCCCAGAGTAATTCCCAAGGGAACCAAGGGAAAGGTTCTCAGCCACCCCCACCCCCGAAGCAGACCAGGGCCCCGACAGGTAACCCTGTTCAAAGAGGGCCCCCCAGATGTTACAAGTGTAACAACCTGGGGCACTATTCCATGGATCCCAAGTGCCCCATGTATGGTAAACCAGCACCCTCTGGTGCTCCACCCCCGAAGCAGGTGGCTAGTGTAGCCTTTGGGAGGGAGGTAGATGTCCACGGGGAGGGGGTTCCTGTACAGATGACCCTAGTCTCATTAGGAGACAGTGAGATGGTCGCTGAGGCCCAACTGCCCCCCAATACTCAAAAGTATGGGCAGTGGGTGACCATAAATGGCCGAAGGGTGGGGGCTCTTAGAGATACAGGAGCCAGTGTGACTGCTGTCAAGCAACACCTGGTGTCTCAAGAGCAGGTTGTCCCACACGCATTCTGCCGTGTTGTCAACGCCGACAACACAGAGAGTCAGTGTCCAATGGATCAGGTTCCCTTTGAGTGGGGGGGGGGTCTCTGGTACTCTGCAAGTGGCTGTGAGAGAGGCCATGCCTGTTGATTGTCTCCTAGGTAACGATTTGGAGAGCTCCCCTTGGGAAAAGGTGGAGAAGACAACTCACCTGCGGATGGTGGGTTTACCTGATTGGGCGTGCGTGACCACCCGGTCGATGGCAGCCAGTAGGGGTGTTGAAGGACCCTGGAGCCTGAAGGAGAGACCCAGGAACCGGCCTTAGGGAGAAGGCGCCGGAGGCACGGGAAACCGGCTCCTGAAGTTCCCACGGCCCAGGAGGAAGAAGACCTTGAGGGGGATGCCCTGGAGCCTACCGGGGAACAGATAGCCGAACTGGGGGACCTGCCTGAGCTGACCCATTGGCAGCAAGAAGGAGGCCCCACCAGGGAGGAATTCTGCAGGAAGCAGAAAAAGTGCCCCTCTCTAGTGGGTATGCGGCAGCAGGTGTCATGCCCCGTGATCCGGATCGACAGACGGTCCAGTATATAAGGACCTAAGACGCGTACGAACGCGCTTAGCGTTCTAGCTTGATGCCTGGTTTCCGTCCTCGCTTAGCTTGCCTGACTTCCGGATTGAACTTCCTGTTTCCGTTGTCGCGCTAGTCAGCGCCGAGCCTTCCCGGGTTCTGCCCGTGTGTTCTGTGTCTTTCTAAAGACACTTTACCGCCGTGATTGCGAGCCCCTCTATCATCTGGAGGCTCGCTTTTGCTTAAGAAGCATACCGCGGTGAGTCGCGAGCTCCTCTACCATCTGGAGGCTCGCTTTTGCTTACGAAGCATACTGCTGTGATTCGCGAGCCCCTCGACCATCTGGAGGCTCGCTTTTGCTTAAAGTAGCGTTTTTGTTTCCCGCCAATTGCGGCGGATTGCAGGGTGAGTGCCAGTTATCTACCTTCCCCAGGGCTGCTGTGTCGTGGGGGTGCTCACTCCTGGGTGGTGGTTGGGTGTAGACACGAGTATATCCCACGCACCTTGCCCTCTGATCCCTTCTCTAAGGTTATGGGTTCCCAAACTCCTCTCACAAGTACATGCCCTTTGATTATTACACTGATCAGTAGCGTCCTCCTCTACTGATCATTACGCCCAAGTTGTATCATATCCTCAGCTGAGTCCACACACTTCCTTCCCCTCTCTGCACCGGTTCAGCCCTTCACCCACCTCTCTTCAGTGGTGCTGGTCTTCCCCTGAGACAGAAGATCGACTTATCCATAGGGGACGCTAGCGTGGACCACGCCATAGTGACCAGAGTTCTCCTGAAGCACGGTAACAGCGCTGTGCGCTACTCTTTTTACTTGCACTTAGGAATTCAGCACTGGGTGGGCGAATATAATTGCTATCGTTTTGTCTTTCTCCCTAGGAGTTATCCTATTCGCAAAACGCCTTTCGTTATTACATTCCATGTGGAAATAGAGGGACGCATTTGTATATCATTCTAGTGAGTAAGAGGCCGATAAGAATTGTGTATCATCTTTAATGTTACAGGAAGACCATTCACTGAATTGTTTATCTTATAGGGTATACGAATTAGAAGTTGATTTGCTCCACGCCTGCCCCCGTCCTTAGTCCCTTACAGATCCAGTGGAGGTGACACCTCTTATGCTAAAACAAGACCCCCGTGGTATGTGGGTTAGGGACTTGTTTCTGGCTGGGAAATGCATAATGTGATATGTAGTATTAAGTAGAACTTTCTATTGCAGCACGCACAGAGAAGAACCACGTCATTGGTACCAACCCAGCCACACCTCTGAAGTCACACCCTCCTTCCCTTGTTTTGTTACCCTGTTTTCCCCTGGCGTGCCATCCGGTTCTCTAGGGTTTGATAGAGACGGAGGGCCGTAGGGGAGGACGGAGACTTACTCTTCTGATTCCTGACGCTCCTGCAGAAGATCCTGCGAACCATTACAGAACGCTAAGCCTAACAGTGTGTTCTGCCCGAGCGTCATGGACCTGGGAACAGTAACGTTGGCAGATGTAGCCAACATGATAGGCAATTTGCAGGCCGAAACTCAGGCCTTGGCGGCCAGAGTAGATACTTTACAGGGTCAACAGAGAGTGGCCTCTGCGGGAGAGAGAAGCACCAACCAACAACCCGTGATCCAAGTCACTACTCCCCAGTCCATTCCTCTAGCTCCACCTGAGCGCTTTGCAGGAGACGCGGCGAGATGCGCCGCTTTCCTCAGCCAATGCCAGTTGCACTTTTCGTGCAAGGCGAACTACTTTCCTACGGAGCAGTCCAGGGTAGCCTTTGCCATATCCTATTTGAGCGGGTCCGCAGCGGATTGGGCTATACCCTTAGTAGATAGAGACGACCCGTTGTTGTATAATTACGGAGCCTTTCGGAGGGAATTCCGTAAATTATTTGATCGCCACATGTATACTCATGCGGCGGATACCGAGCTGTTGGCCTTGAAGCAAGGCAGTCATGAGTTGGTTCAATACATAACTTCATTCCAGAGATTAGTGGTGGAGGCCAATTGGCCAGAGGAAAAGCGTGGTACGCTCTTCTACCGAGGGTTGCGGGATGACATAAAGGACGCGTTATCCCAAATAGTAAATTTACCCGACTCTTGTTCTGACCTTATAGATTTGGTAGTCCGAATTGATCACAGGCTAAGAGAGCGAAAACACGAAAGAGGGAAGGGTGAACCTCGGTATGTCCTTTCCAAGGAGAAAAAGAGCGATTTACCCAAGTCTGTGGATGAGAGTGAGCCTATGCAAATAGGCATGGTGCGAGGCCCTTTGACACCCGAAGAGAGACAAAGAAGACGAGCAGAGAAACTCTGCATGTATTGTGGTAAAGCCGGCCATTTTGTAAGGGCCTGCCCGGTCAAGCCAAGCACTATAAACCGACAGGGAAACTAGAGGGTCCGGGGTCTTTTGAGGCCAGGCTCCCGGGCAGTATAGGTTATGCGGTCTCCCCTGTTGATCAAGACATAGCTTCTACCTCACACTTTTATGTCCCAGCTTATATCACACATGAGCATCAGGGTCTTCAGGTACGAATCATGATCGATTCTGGGGCTTCAGGGAATTATATGGATGTTGATTGGGCTAAGAACAATCTCATACCATGTATAAAGAAAGACGTCATCAATAGGGTTACCGCTATTGAAGGCAGACCTCTTAGCTCAGGGCCTGTGACACATCAAACAGAACAGCTACACATGAGTATTGAACCCCATCATCAGGAAGACCTATCCTTCGATCTGATCCATTCCCCGCATATTCCTGTTTTATTAGGGATCCCATGGTTAAAGCTCCACAATCCCATCATTGATTGGGAGAATTCCACCCTAGCGTTCCGACCTACTCAAGGGCAGGAGGCAGTGATAGCAGGTACTCTGGGAAATAGTGCCTCGGAGACTTTGGAACAGTTGCCTGAGTTACCCACATGCTACAATGATCTGAAGGCCGTATTCGACCCACGAGAGGCAGAAATCCTACCCCCTCACAGAGCATATGACTGCCGTATAGACTTGGAGGCGGGAGCTAGAATTCCGTGCAGTCGGGTATACTCGCTAACGGAAAAGGAAAACGTCTATCTAAGACAGTACCTGGATGACATGCTTGAAAAAGGGTTCATCAGATCCTCGCGTTCTCCAGCCTCTTCTTCCTTGTTTTTCATTCCCAAGCGGGAGGGGGGTTTGAGATGCTGCATTGATTATAGACGGCTTAATCAGGTTACCATAAAGAATCGCTACCCGTTGCCCCTCATTTCCTCCCTCCTTGACAAGGTACGAGGCGCACAGTACTTCACGAAACTAGACCTACGTGGAGCCTATCATCTTGTGCGAGTCAAGGAGGGAGATGAATGGAAAACAGCCTTTTGCACCAAATACGGGTTGTACGAGTATCTGGTTATGCCCTTTGGGCTTTGCAATGCTCCTGCAGCATTTCAATTTTTTATAAATGAAGTGCTGAGAGACATGCTGGAGGAGTTTGTAATAGCTTATATAGACGATCTATTGATTTACTCGGTTTCCTTGTCTGAGCATGTGTTGCATGTACGGAAGGTTTTAGAACGCCTCCATGACAACAGGTTGTATTGTAAACTAGAGAAGTGCACCTTTCACACGCAAGAAGTGCCCTTTCTCGGTTTTGTTGTGTCTCCATGGGGTCTGGCTATGGATCCCGGTAAGGTGAAGGCAGTTCTTTCTTGGCCGGCGCCCAATACTGTCAAGGAGTTACAGAGTTTTTTGGGTTTTGCCAATTTTTATAGAAGGTTCATCAAAGATTTTTCGGAATTGGCATCACCACTTACGGCTCTCTTGAAGAAGGGTGTCAGTTATACCTGGTCTAGGGAATCTGAAGATGCCTTTCGACGGTTGCGTTTAGCCTTCACCAGAGCCCCCGTTCTTCACCATCCGGATCCTGCCTTACCCTTTGTTGTGGAGGTTGATGCTTCGCAAGTAGCTGTGGGGGGGATTCTTAGTCAAACAGACCCCGTTAGCGGCCTAACTCACCCTGTGGCCTATTTTTCACATAAGTTCACCCCAGCAGAATACAACTACGCTGTGGGTGAAAAAGAGCTTCTTGCGATCAAAAAGGCCTTCGAGGAATGGCGTCAGTATTTATTGGGGGCCAGGCATCAAACAACGGTCCTAACGGATCACCGTAACCTCCAATATTTGAAGTCCGCCAAGGCCTTGTCCATGCGACAATTACGTTGGTCACAATTCTTTTGCGAATACGATTTTTGTATTCACTACCGTCCGGGACGGAAGAATGGGAAGGCGGATACATTGTCTCGCCTAGGTTTTCATCAACCAGATCTGCCCATAGACACCCCGACCATTGTTCCCAGTGCGGCTATTGTAGGGGGGATACTTACTGAAGAAAGGTTTCTCACCCAGGTTCGGCAACACCAGCTGTCATCAGGGATGAGGGACATCGTAGGAACTCAAGCAACTACCATTCAAGATGGATGTGTATGTGTACAAGGGGGTGTGGTCTTGCCCACTAAGGAACTGCAACACCAGGTATTGGATTGGTACCATTCACATTCCTTGGCAGGCCATCCCGGGATCAAAAAGACCACACAAGCAATACGTGAGCGGTTCTGGTGGCCAGGCATGCTGAAAGACATAGTGAGGTACATCAAGACGTGCCATATATGTGCCCAAGCTAAAATCTCCCGCCAAAACCCCGTGGGTTTGCTCTTGCCTCTCCCTGTTCCTCCTGGACCCTGGCATACCGTGTCCCTTGATTTTATTGTGGAGCTGCCCATGACCCAAACTCAGCATAATACCTTGCTAGTGGTGGTGGATATGTTTTCTAAAACCGCTCATTTTGTCCCCTTGCGTGGGTTACCTACTGCCAGTGAACTTGCGTCAGTGTTTTTACGTGAGATCGTCAGGCTACATGGGTGTCCTTCTGTTTTAATATCTGATAGGGGGGCCCAGTTTGTAGCACGATTCTGGAGGGGTTTGTGCTCATTACTTGGGATAGACGTCAGGTTGTCCTCGAGTCATCACCCGCAGTCAGATGGGCAGACCGAAAGGGTCAATCAATGTTTCGAGCAATACATAAGGATTCAGGCCCTACAGGAACCCGGGGAATGGGATGAATGGGTGTGGGTGGCAGAAATTGCTTATAACAACAACCCCCATTCCTCGACAGGCTACTCACCCTTTTATTGTGCTAACGGGTTTCATCCCAAGTTGTTACCCACAGGGGTTTCCCCGGACGGCCCTACCCCATCGGCCAATGAGCTTCTGTCTCATCTACAGGAAATACAGAAGAACACTCTAGTGAACCTAGACGCAGCAAAAACAAGATATAAGGAAGGGGCCGATCAACATAGAAGGTTAGAACCCATTTATGAACCAGGGGATAAGGTGTGGCTTTCCACTAAACATCTGGCACTTCGTGGTCCACGCAAGTTCAACCCTACTTACATAGGCCCGTACATGGTACACAGTGTGATAAACCCAGTGGCCTTGAAATTGGAACTACCTGCCTCTATGAAGATACACCCAGTGTTCCATGTTTCCTTGGTAAAACCCGTTGAACCTGGTACTCGACTCCCGCGACGTCCAGCTCCGGTCTCTCTTTCAGATGATTCTGAGTATGAGGTGGAATCCATTGTAGATTCCCGTTTGGTACGGAATACACTCCAATATCTCATACATTGGAAGGGATACGGAGTAGAGGAACGTACGTGGGAACCGGTTTCTAATGTGCACGCCCCTCGTCTGGTTCGCCAGTTTCATTTGAAGCATCCCAACAAGCCCAAAGCGGGGGGGGACCGCTGTGGGGGGAGTGTGCTGTCATGCCCCGTGATCCGGATCGACAGACGGTCCAGTATATAAGGACCTAAGACGCGTACGAACGCGCTTAGCGTTCTAGCTTGATGCCTGGTTTCCGTCCTCGCTTAGCTTGCCTGACTTCCGGATTGAACTTCCTGTTTCCGTTGTCGCGCTAGTCAGCGCCGAGCCTTCCCGGGTTCTGCCCGTGTGTTCTGTGTCTTTCTAAAGACACTTTACCGCCGTGATTGCGAGCCCCTCTATCATCTGGAGGCTCGCTTTTGCTTAAGAAGCATACCGCGGTGAGTCGCGAGCTCCTCTACCATCTGGAGGCTCGCTTTTGCTTACGAAGCATACTGCTGTGATTCGCGAGCCCCTCTACCATCTGGAGGCTCGCTTTTGCTTAAAGTAGCGTTTTTGTTTCCCGCCAATTGCGGCGGATTGCAGAGTGAGTGCCAGTTATCTACCTTCCCCAGGGCTGCTGTGTCGTGGGGGTGCTCACTCCTGGGTGGTGGTTGGGTGTAGACACGAGTATATCCCACGCACCTTGCCCTCTGATCCCTTCTCTAAGGTTACGGGTTCCCAAACTCCTCTCACAAGTACATGCCCTTTGATTATTACACTGATCAGTAGCGTCCTCCTCTACTGATCATTACGCCCAAGTTGTATCATATCCTCAGCTGAGTCCACACACTTCCTTCCCCTCTCTGCACCGGTTCAGCCCTTCACCCACCTCTCTTCAGTGGTGCTGGTCTTCCCCTGAGACAGAAGATCGACTTATCCATAGGGGACGCTAGCGTGGACCACGCCATAGTGACCAGAGTTCTCCTGAAGCACGGTAACAGCGCTGTGCGCTACTCTTTTTACTTGCACTTAGGAATTCAGCACTGGGTGGGCGAATATAATTGCTATCGTTTTGTCTTTCTCCCTAGGAGTTATCCTATTCGCAAAACGCCTTTCGTTATTACATTCCATGTGGAAATAGAGGGACGCATTTGTATATCATTCTAGTGAGTAAGAGGCCGATAAGAATTGTGTATCATCTTTAATGTTACAGGAAGACCATTCACTGAATTGTTTATCTTATAGGGTATACGAATTAGAAGTTGATTTGCTCCACGCCTGCCCCCGTCCTTAGTCCCTTACAGATCCAGTGGAGGTGACACCTCTTATGCTAAAACAAGACCCCCGTGGTATGTGGGTTAGGGACTTGTTTCTGGCTGGGAAATGCATAATGTGATATGTAGTATTAAGTAGAACTTTCTATTGCAGCACGCACAGAGAAGAACCACGTCATTGGTACCAACCCAGCCACACCTCTGAAGTCACACCCTCCTTCCCTTGTTTTGTTACCCTGTTTTCCCCTGGCGTGCCATCCGGTTCTCTAGGGTTTGATAGAGACGGAGGGCCGTAGGGGAGGACGGAGACTTACTCTTCTGATTCCTGACGCTCCTGCAGAAGATCCTGCGAACCATTACAGCAGGCTGCAGCCCAGGCCAATGGTGATCAGTCCGGTACTCACTTAATCTACTGGGAGAACGACCTCCTTTACTCAGAGCCTAAGGTTGCTGAACCTGGGTCAGCCCGTGCGCTGGTGGTACCCCAGAAGTTCAGAGCCTTCCTACTGGGGCTGGCTCACAACGTTCCGTTGGCAGGGCATTTGGGGCAGGACAAGACCTTCGAAAGGCTTGTCACCCACTTTTATTGGCCTCAAATGCGCAGGAGTTCTGACACTCACTGCAGGACATGCCAAACTTGCCAGGCAAGTGGTAAGAGTGGAAGGAAGCTGAGGGCTCCACTCCAACCTTTCCCTGTGGTCAGTACCACATTCCAGCGAGTGGGGATTGACATTGTGGGGCCACTGGACCCCAAGACAGCCATGGGCAACAGGTTTATCCTGGCCTTGGTGGACCATGCCACGCGGTACCCTGAAGCCATCCCTCTGAGGACAGTGACGGCCCCCCGTGGTGGGACGGGCACTGATGGGAATTTTCTCACGAGTAGGATTCCCTCTAGAGGTGGTGTCTGACAGGGGGACCAATTTCATATCGAAATATATGAAATCCCTGTGGCAAGAGTGTGGTGTGACATACAAGTTCACCACCCCTTACCATCCCCAAGGAAACGGGTGGGTTGAGCGCTTCAACCGAACCCTAAAAGGCATGATTATGGGTCTTGAGGAACCCATGAGGCGTAAGTGGGACGTCCTCTTACCATGCCTTCTCTTTCCGTACCGTGAGGTGCCACAGAAGTCTCTGGGGTTCAGTCCCTTTGAGCTTTTGTATGGCCACCCAGTACGAGGACCTCTTAGTCTGGTCAAGGAAGGCTGGGAGAAATCTCCCAGGAAACCTCCCCAGAATGTATACAGTTACATGCTGGCTTTCCGGAACCAGACTAGGCGTTTCAGGCAACTTGCTGAAGCAAACCTGGAAGCCAGCCAGGAGGAAATGAAACGGTGGTACGACCAGAATGCCACTCTGGTTGAGCTTCAACCTGGTCAAAAGGTGTGGGTCCTGGCCCCTGTGGAGCCCTGTGCACTCCAGGACAAGTGGACAGGACCCTTTGAGATTGTGGAGCGCAAGAGTTCTGTCACCTACTTGGTGGACTTGCAGTCTCCGAGGAACCCCTTGAGGGTCCTCCATGTCAATCGACTGAAGCCCCACTTGGAGAGGTCCGAAGTGGGCATGCTCTTGGCCACAGATGATGGGACGGAGGAGGAGTCTGAGCCTCTTCCTGACCTCCTGGTAGCCTCAGAGCGAGACGGGTCAGTGGATGGAGTTAACCTCTCACCCACCCTGACCCCTGAGCAACAGGATGACTGCCGCCAGCTGCTGGGGCTGTTTCCTGACCTGTTTTCCCTGGTTCCTGGTATCACAGATTGGTGCGTCCAAGATGTGGATACAGGAGACAGCTTACCTGTGAAGCACAAGGCTTACAGGGTACCTGACAGGGTCAGAGCCTGCATCAAAGAGGAGGTCTCCAAGATGCTTGCTCTAGGGGTGGTTGAGTCCTCCAGCAGTCCTTGGGCCAGCCCAGTGGTCTTGGTCCCAAAGGCTGCCTCGCCGGGTGCCACACCCGAACTCCGGTTCTGTGTGGACTACAGAGGACTCAATCTGAAAGAAACACGTTAGTTAGATTCCTCACCTTAGAATATCCCCAGGCGTCAGACTGGATCCGGAAGATTTTTCGTCAGCAATACCCCTTGCGCGTCGCTAGGCGTCATCTGCGGCTCCGCGTCCGTCGTCGGCGTCGTGCGCCGGAATGACGTCGTCGGAGTACTTAGACGCCGCCCTCGCGCGCTGACCTCAGTTCTTTTTTTTTCCGCGCCAGTAAGCTCAGATCCGGGAGAGCTACCCCTTTAGTCACTTTTTGACTAACTTTTTTCGATCCTTTTTGATCTTGTCTCGACTCCGGTGCCGGTAGGATGCCTGGTTTTAAAGCCTGTGCTGACTGCAACCGCTTGATGTCGGTTATGAACCATCACCGCCGGTGCCTTTACTGCTTGGGCCTCGACCACGACGCGGAGTCGTGTTCGGACTGCAAGGCCCTGACCTCGAAGGCTAGACGGGAGCGGTCCCGTAAGCTTCTCGAGCTTCGCCACTCGGCTCCGCGCCCCTCTCGATCCCGGTCCAGGAGGAGGTCCAAGGATCGGTCGCGGAGCCGCAGCCGACGTCATCATCGATCGTCTGGCTCCAAGTCTTCGGGTAAGTCGAAGCACTCCAAGAAGTCCAAGAGGCGACACCGCTCTTCGGACTCCCCTCGCCGGTCGCGCGACTCGGCCGAGGGTCAGGGTGGTTCCACCCCCGCGGCTCCAGCGGAGCCGCAGGCGCCGTGCAAGTCCCCATACCCGCCGGTCCCTGGGACTGACGCGACGCCGGCGGAAGTCAGTGCCTTCCTCTCGGCCATGAGGAACCTGGCTCCGCCGTCGACGCCCGCTGGCGCGCCTTCGGGCTCCGCGGACCCGCCTGGGCAACCTTGCCTGCCGGCGGCTCCGGCCCCGGCGCCGTCGACGTCTCCGGCCTCGACGCCGCAAGTGCCCGAGGGACCCGTTCCCAAGTCTCCGCCGACGCCGGTCGACCTCGTCACGCCTCCTCCGCCGGCGTCGACACCGGTACCACCTCCGACGCCGGCTCCGCTCGGCGTCAAGCCCCAGTTCAGCCCCGCTCCGAGCCCGGCGCCGTTACGGCGTCGATGGACGCCGCGTTCGGCGCCGCTGGAGACACATATCGCCCGGCTCCGATCCTTCCTCCTGCATACCAGGAATTCGATGATGGGGGCGAATGGGAGGGATCCGAGGATCCTATGGCCGTTCAGGCTCAACTATCACAGGACTGGGCAGATGAACTGGGGGAGGCCAGTGGTCTGGATACCTCTCCAGACACTGGATTCATCTCTCCTCCGACTGTGGCTTCGGAGGAGGGTGCTGCTTTCTCTGTGGTGCTGCGCAAGGTGGCCGCAGCCCTTGTGCTCGAGCTACCTGCCGTGGCTGTGAGGACTAAAGTCCTCACTGAGGTGCTTCAGTCTGCAGCAAGCTCCACTGAGCCTCTGCTGCCATTCAATGAGGCCCTCACTGACGTTCTGCAGGGCACCTGGTCCAAGCCCTCCACAGTTCCTCCTGTGGACAGGAACGTCGCCAGGCGCCACCGCCCTGCTCCGGGCGACCCCAGTTTTCTGTCCCAACACCCTACCCCCGAGAGCCTGGTTATCCAGGCCTCTACCTCCCTATCCTCCTTCCCGACCGCTCCGCCGGACCGGGATTCCAAGAGACTGGAACAGTTCGGCAAAAAGCTGTTCTCCTCCCTTAGTTTGGGCCTGCGGTCTTTGAACACCGCCTGTCTCTTGGACCGTTATTCCCACTCTCTGTGGGATACGGTGGAGGACGTGCTGCCCCTGAGTCCGGAGGAGGTCCAGACACGACTTACCCAGGCTCTGGCCGATGGGAGGGATGCAGCGCGACATGCTATCCGATGTGGG
Organism: Triturus cristatus; assembly: GCF_964204655.1. Classification (NCBI taxonomy): domain Eukaryota; kingdom Metazoa; phylum Chordata; class Amphibia; order Caudata; family Salamandridae; genus Triturus; species Triturus cristatus. The sequence goes on along the minus strand of NC_140590.1, from coordinate 1,238,263,614 downwards.
CTTGACACTACGGACTCGCTGGGTAGGGCGATTTCTACCTCAGTGGCGCTTAGACGTCACGCCTGGCTGCGGTCCACGTCCTTTTCGGGCGATGTCCAGAGCACCCTCATGGACATGCCCTTTTTTGGCACTCGCCTTTTCGGCGAGAAAGCGGACAGTGCGCTGAATCGCTTTAAGGACTCCCGGGCTACGGCCATGTTCTTGGGCCTCTCGGCCCCGCGGTCGCAAACTTCCGCCTTTCGCCCCTTTTGTGGCCAAGGAAGGGGTGCCTCCTCACGTACGCCTAGCCACCAGCCGCAGAACCAACCTGCGCGCGGACGTGGTTTCCGCCGAGGCGGTTCTGGAGGACGACGCGGTCAGCCCACATCCACCCCGGCAGCATCCGCCTCAAAGCCTTCCTAGTCCGAGCTTTCAGGCCCATTCCACGCCAGTGGGAGGCAGAGTTCGCCATCACCTGCTCCACTGGCGGTCCATCACATCGGACAGGTGGGTGCTGCAAATCGTCCGAAGGGGCTACTCCCTCCCCTTCGAGACGACCCCTCCAGCCATGCCACCGCAGCACCACCGTATCTCGGGGGATTATTTGAATCTTCTCCACGAGGAAGTTTTGGCCCTCTTGGCCAAGGGGGCCGTCGAGCGCGTTCCGAGCCCAGAAGTAGGTCGTGGTTGTTATTCTCACTACTTTCTGGTTCCCAAGAAGGGCAAAGGGGGCCTACGCCCTATCTTGGATCTCCGGAACGTCAATGCCTTCCTCCGGAAGGAAAGGTTCAAGATGTTAACTTTGGCTCAGGTTCTAGCTGCCCTAGACCCTGGAGACTGGATGGTAGCGTTGGACTTGCAGGACGCCTATTTCCACATCCCCGTCCTGCCGGCCCACCGGCATTACCTGCGGTTCACGGTGGGCCAAGAGCACTTTCAGTTTACCGTGCTCCCCTTCGGCCTCACCAGTGCCCCTCGGGTGTTCACGAAAGTGATGGCGGTGGTCGCAGCTCATCTGCGCAGATCAGGGGTTCCAGTCTTCCCCTATCTCGACGACTGGTTGTTGAAGGCGGGCTCGCCCCAGACAGTCGTCTCCCACCTCCAGACTACGGCGGATCTCCTGCATTTGCTGGGATTTTCCATCAACGTGCCGAAGTCACACCTGAGTCCCTCTCAGAAGCTCCTCTTCATCGGAGCAGTTCTCGATTCGGCGCAGTTCCGGGTCTATCCGCCGGAACAGCGGGTCCGGGATATTCAGCCCTGATTCCCATCTTTCGGCCTCTATCCTGGGTTTCGGTCAGGCTAGTGTTGCGGCTTCTGGGGCTGATGGCCTCCTGCATCCTACTAGTGCATCACGCCAGGCGGCGCATGCGGGCTCTGCAGTGGGACCTGAAGTTTCAGTGGGCCCAGCATCACGGCAACCTGTCCGACCATGTCTTGATCTCGGAGGGCACTGCACAGCAGTTGCAGTGGTGGCTCACGGACCGCGATTGGGTCAAGGGCAAGAGCCTCTCCCTTCCCCAACCGGAGCATGTCGTAGTGACGGATGCGTCCCTCCTGGGATGGGGTGGCCATATGGGAGAGGCGGAGATCAGAGGCCTCTGGTCTCCGGCGGAGTCTCGTCTCCACATCAACCTGTTGGAGTTGAGAGCGATCCGACTTGCACTGAAAGCCTTCCTTCCCTCTGTCAGGGGAAGTGTCGTGCAGGTGTTCACGGACAACACCACCACCATGTGGTATTGCAACAAACAGGGCAGGGTGGGGTCGTGGACCCTTTGTCAGGAGGCTCTTCGCCTCTGGACGTGGCTGGAAGACCAGGGCGTCACTCTAGTGGTTCAACATCTGGCGGGCTCTCTGAACGCCAGAGCAGACGAACTCAGCCGCCGGTGCATGATGGATCACGAATGGCGTCTGAACTCCGAAGTGGCGCAAGGTCTCTTTCAGCAGTGGGGAGAGCCTTGGTTAGATCTATTTGCCACCGAAGAGAACGCGCAATGTCAGCAGTTCTGCGCGTTGGAATTTCCAAGGCGGCACTCGCTCGGTGACGCTTTTCGTCACGAGTGGAGTTGCGGTCTGTTGTACGCCTTTCCACCTATACCACTTCTGCCCAGAGTGCTGAAGAAGATCAGGCACGACCGGGCCCAAGTCATCTTGGTGGCTCCGGATTGGGCACGAAGGTACTGGTATCCCGAGCTACTCAGTATGTTGACCGATCCTCCGATACGTCTGCCCCTTCGGGAGGATCTTCTGTCGCAGCAGCAGGGGACGGTCCACCACCCGAACCTGTCCAGCCTCCACCTCCATGCGTGGAGATTGAGCGGCGGCAGTTGATGCCATTTGACTTGCCTCCTGAAGTCTGTGATATCATTCTGGCAGCCAGGCGTCCCTCCACAAAGACGGTATACGCCTGCCGGTGGAACAAATTTGTGGCATGGTGCACAGCAAAGGCTGTGGATCCCCTTTCCGCCCCTCTTTCTGAGGTTCTACTGTTTCTTCTTTCTTTGGCCCGGCAGGGCTCTGCCCTGGGCACCCTGAAAGGTTATCTTGCTGCCATCTCTGCCTTCTTGCGGCTTCCTGATCAGCCTTCTCTTTTCAAGTCCCCTGTAGTTACACGCTTTCTAAAGGGCATTACTCACACGTTCCCTCCTGTCCCTTTTGTAATGCCTCAGTGGGACTTGATTCTTGTTCTCACATTTCTAATGTGCGCTCCCTTTGAGCCTCTTCATAATTGTCCTCTTCGTCTGCTGACGCTTAAGACTGCTTTTCTGGTAGCCATCACCTCGGCTAGACGGGTGAGTGAGCTCCAGGCTTTATCTTCAAAGCCTCCTTTTCTCTCTGTTCATCCGGACAAGGTTGTCCTTCGGCCTCGTCCCTCCTTTCTTCCGAAAGTGGTGACTCCATTTCATCTTGGGCAGTCTGTCACCTTGCCCACCTTCTTTCTGCCTCCGCATCCTTCCAAGGAGGAAGAGAGGCTCCACCGTCTGGACCCAAAACGTGCGCTCTCCTTTTATCTGGACCGCACAAAGCAGTTCCGGGTGGACGGCCAACTTTTCGTTGGATACGTGGGTGCTAAGAAGGGGAAAGCTGTGCACAAACGGACCATCTCTCGGTGGGTCGTTTTGTGCATCAAAATTTGTTACTCCTTGGCAAAAAAGGACCCTCCTGTTGGGCTGCGCGCCCATTCTACTCGGGCCACGGCGGCTACCACTGCTTTGGGACGGGGTGTCCCTTTGCAGGACATCTGTCAGGCGGCAACGTGGGCTTCGCTACACACGTTTGCCAGGCATTATTGCCTTGACAGCCAAGTCCGGAGGGATGGCTTCTTTGGCCGTTCTGTCCTCCAGGACTTTCTGGTGTGATCTTGGTTCGCAGACCCACCACCGGGGATGGGATTGCTTGGGTATCTATTCTAAGGTGAGGAATCTAACTAACGTGTTTCTTTCAGATGAACAAGTTACCTACCTTCGGTAACGATGTATCTGTAAGAAACATTAGTTAGTTAGATTCCTCACCGACCCACCCATCCTCCCCGTTCTGCGAACTGACATCTAGGGTTAAGGTTATCCTTTTCAGGCCCCTAGATTTTATTTGTGGCACCAGTGTCGGTCTTTGCATGGCTCTGCGTTCCTGGCGCGGAAAGCTATGTACAAGAACTGACGTCAGCGCGTGAGGGCGGCGTCTAAGTACTCCGACGACGTCATTCCGGCGCACGACGCCGACGACGGACGCGGAGCCGCAGACGACGCCTAGCGACGCGCAAGGGGTATTGCTGACGAAAAATCTTCCGGATCCAGTCTGACGCCTGGGGATATTCTAAGGTGAGGAATCTAACTAACTAATGTTTCTTACAGATACATCGTTACCGAAGGTAAGTAACTTGTTCATTCGGTCACGAAGACTGACGCGCACCCCATCCCCAGATCTGATGAGCTCATCGATCGGTTAGGGGCTGCACAGTACCTCAGCACGTTTGATTTAACGTCTGGGTACTGGCAGATCGCCTTGACTGATGGGGCCAAAGAGAGATCCGCATTCTCCACACCAGATGGGCATTTCCAGTTCCGGGTTATGCCATTTGGGATGAAGAATGCCCCTGCCACCTTCCAGAGGTTGGTCAACCAGGTGTTGGCTGGGCTGTCCGAGTTCAGCGCAGCATACCTGGATGACATCGCATGGTTCAGTGGCACATGGGAAGAACACCTGCGACATCTCTGGGAAGTGTTGATGGCACTGCGCAAGGCAGGCCTCACGATGAAGGCAAGCAAGTGTCAGATCGGGCAGGGTTCCGTGGTGTACTTGGGGCACCAAGTAGGGAGCGGCCAGCTGGCGCCCCTACAACCCAAGATTGAAACCATCCTGGCTTGGGAGCCCCCAAAGACCCAGACGGAAGTGAGGGCCTTTTTAGGTCTCACCGGGTACTACAGGAGGTTTGTCAAGGGGTATGGCAGCATCGTTGCCCCCTTGACAGAGCTGACTTCGAAGAAGCAGCCCAGAAAAGTGATATGGACTGACACCTGTCAGAAGGCCTTTCACACCCTGAAAACTGCCATGTGCACGGCGCCTGTGCTCTTGGCTCCTGACTTCTCCAAAGAGTTCCTTGTGCAGACAGATGCATCAGAGCATGGTGTAGGGGCTGTTCTCTCACAGATCACTGAGGAGGGCTTTGACCAACCCGTAGCCTTTATTAGTAGGAGGTTACTTCCCCGGGAACAAAAGTGGAGTGCGATTGAGCGAGAAGCATTTGCTGTGGTCTGGGCATTGAAGAAGCTAAGACCCTACTTGTTTGGGTCTCACTTCCGGGTTCAAACAGACCACAGGCCCCTCAGATGGTTGATGCAAATGAGGGGTGAGAATCCTAAGTTGTTGAGGTGGTCTATTTCCCTACAGGGGATGGATTTCACGGTGGAACATCGCCCTGGTACAGACCACGCCAACGCTGATGGTCTTTCCAGATTTTTCCGCCTTAGTGATGAGAACTCCCTGGGGTAGGGTAGTTCTCCCCACATTTCAGCTGGGGGCACATTTGGTGTCCCTGTGCATAGTCCAGCTCAAACCGGTTGCAGGAGCTATCAGCCCCTCCTCTGGTACGAAACTGGACAAAGGACATGGGTGTAGCCACCCCTCTGTCCTGACCCTCCCTTAGGTAGGTCCCCAGAGTTTGTCCCACACCTTCCTTGGGTATAAAGTAGGAACCCCTGGCTACAGGACTTTAGATTTACCGGGACGAAACTCTGCTACAGAAACCAAGTACTTTGGCTATCTACACAACGTTGGATGACTGAAGAATCTCCCTTGGAGTAAAGGAGTTACTTGCCTGCAAGGCAGGCACCTGAAACGCATCTGACCAGTTTGCATCTACGCAGCTCCTGAAGCACTCCGAAGATTTTTGCAACACAGGCGGTGGGTTCCTGTGGTCTCTGAGGTTGATCTGTGCTTTCAGCAATTCTGAGATCCGCATCCCTCGTGGGGACCGTGCAACCCGAACCCCTGGGCACAGTATACATTTGCAGCAGCATATGCTTTTTGGTGACCCCTAAGGCTGTGCTTTGGGCTACTTGTATTCCAGACCCCGGGCAGTGTTTCCACCGAAGATTACCAGACTACACTCCACGAGTGTTCCGTGGACTGGTATTTTGTAATTCCTCTCTGTTAGACCTGGCACCATTGGCGTGGGTCACCCTTCCATTTTTGTCTGTGCCTCAATGTATTTTTGTGCTGGTGTTAGCTGCTCAGGGCACTGTGCCACTGCCATCCAGTGCCACAGTGCAAGTGCTCCCTATGGGAAAATGTATTATGTGAATTGACTTCCATGTTTGGCTTATTTGGTTTACTATCAGTCCCTAGTAGAGTGCACCAGGGGTGCCAAGGGCTTGTATATCCAAATGCTGCTAGTGGGCTTGCAGCACTGGTTGTGCCACCCACAGAAGCAGCCTGGTAAAATGTGTCTAAGGTCTGCCATTGCAGAACCTGCATGCAGTCTGGTACTGTCATGCTGACTGGGCAAGTGTCCCCACTTGCCAGTCCCTAAACCTTCCCTTACCTTCATATTAGTCACCCCTATGGTAGGCCCTAGGGCAGGGTGCATTGTAAGGATAAGGTAGGACATGCCCTGAGGTGTGTGGCATGTCCTAAAAGTGAATTACAGCCATTTTCGTTTTTCACTATTGCAAGGCTACCTGCTCTCCATAGGCCAGAATGGGCTGCTAGATTATAACACTCTATAATCCTAGCAGGCTCAGGAAGCATGGTAGAAATTCATGTTTAGTATGCCTGAACTCAGAATAATAAAATACATCTTTTAGTAAAGGTTATTTTAATATCCTGGGTTTGCAAATGCTACTTTTAGAAAGTTAGCCTTTGCGTGCCTAACCATTTCAGTCCGCCTCTGGAGGGGAGGGCTATCTTCTTTGTGTGTAGCTTGAGTGACAGGGCTGGGAAGTTCCAGGAGACAGGCTGGGGCTGCCAGGTGGTGAATAGAAAGATTACACCAGGATGGGTGGGAGGAGTGCACCTTGACTCTGAATAGGGCAGTGCTATGCCACCACAATGCTGGCTCCACCCCCTGGGGAGCGTCTGATGTCTCTGCCCTGCCTGCTGAAAGAAGAAGCCAGAGTCCCAACAACAAAGTGCTCCTCACTGAAAAGAACTGGACTGGGATTATGCAAAGGCCCCCCTGGCCTGTAAAGACAAAAGAAACTTGGTATAAATGTAGGAGCCCTGCTCCTAAGAAATCAGATCCTGATTGAACCACGAAGACACTCTGCCTGACTAGAAGGACCTGGAAGAAGCTGAAGGAGGAGTAACTTTCCCTGACCTGGGGGATTGGCCTGCAGTTGGTGCCTTGCTGAGAAAGGAGAGAAAAAGACTGAAAGAGACTTTGCACTTTGTTTTTCAACTATCTCCAAGGGCTTGGAAGAGAGGTTGCCCCTGAACTGAGTCCCAGGACCACTGGACTCATCTGCTTTCCAAAATTGAGTTGCCTGGACGATCTGTGCTTGTTTCCCGCTGGATTTGGCCCCAGTACGCCTCGTACCCCATCCGCCGCGAAGCCGTGTCTTTGCCGCCCGGCACCGTGCGTCTACGCTGATCCAAAAGCGTTAGTACGCGCCGTATCCCTCCCGGCCGCATTGCACCTAACCTTCCCCGCCGATTCGAGACGTACAACACTGGCTGCCGAACCCTGTACGCCGGACCCAAGCTCCATCGTCCCGCAGGTACCGTCCGTACGCTGCTAACGTACTGCACTGTGCCGTGCTCGGAGCCGAGAAGCCGCAGTACGCTGATCCTCCCCGTACGCTGTACGGCGCCGAGAAGTGTCGCCGCCTATCCGCACCGAAGGTACGGCTCGAACGCCGAACGCCACGGACTCTGCAAGCTGATCCGGGCCATCCGCACGTATCCCTGAAGGTCCCGTACCAATGCCGCGTCCCGACGCCGCGACCCGACCAGCATCTGAATACGCTGCCAAACTACGACCCGGACCCATCAACTTGTCCCGCACTGTCCGTCGCGGACCCCACGAACTTAAGGTACTTTGTTCTGTTCGCAACGCAGAGTGCGCGTCACGGACCCCGGAGTCCGCACTGATTGTTTGACTCGTACTTTCTTTGTTTTTAATGCGGACGAGTCGCACACCCAGGTACGAACCGTACAAAGCCTGAAAAGAAGCAGAATTGAGTAAAAGAAGCCTATTTTTGCATTTTAAGCCTTTTTACAAGAATATTGAACTTTGAAATAATACTGTTGTCATTTCTAATCGTTATTCTGGTCTTGTGGTAAGCCTTATATAAAGAAACCTATTTTTGATACAACCTTGACTGGTGTCCATTTGTGGTGTGTCATTGTATTACTGTATGTGTTCACAAATGCTTAACCTATGACGCCCTGAGAATAGTCTTGACTGCTTGTGCCACACTACCTAAAGGGTGAGCAGGGGTTATTTGAAAGGGTGATCCCCTTACTCTGACTTAGAATTGAGAGTCCCTGCTTGTCGCAAGTGCATACATGTGCCAACTAGAGATTCCCAATTCTAACACTCTCGAGGTCCCTTTGTGCTCCCTGGTCTGTCGACCTGTGGGTCCCTGAGAGGGGAACTTTAACTTTATGTGGGCTTTCCTGGTTGCTCCAGACGTGCCCTGACTCTCCATTTCTTAGGGAGTCCCCAGGACCTTGCTGGTCCTCACCGAAGCATCTTTTCTCTGACCACGTGGGTTACAGTTGCCAAGGCTTGTTGGTCTCCAATCCGGACACTGACCCCCCTCGACATCCTTCGTGGGACAACTCACCTGTGGACTTTGATCGTCGTCGACGTCTCCTGGTCCCCGTTGCTGCAAAGTCAAGCTTCACCTCATCTCACCAGAAGCACCGACATCGGTGGGCATTAGTCTATCGTGCCCCTGGTCACAGTGAAGTGACCCAGACTCTGTCTCCTCTGCTTTCAGGTTCTTCTCATCTCCGATCCAGGCTTGGATCACATCGGACCCTTCTCATCTTCCTGGCAGCAGCACTTCTTCGCATCACACCATTGAAATCCACTAGCGTTTCCGACACCAATTGACCCCTATGCATCCGGCTCTCCTGGGATAGATAACACGTGTACCTCGGTACTCTCAAGGGTGCTGGCCTTAGAACCTTCTATGTTCCAAAGGGGTTGTTTAAAGTTCTCTCCTAAGTGTCCTTAATCTTTAAAATTCCAACCGTGACTTTCCCATAGGAATGTATGGAGCTTGCGCCTGTGTTCTCACACTGCACGCATCCCCTGTGGGTCCCCTGTGTCACTAACTTGGGTGGTTCCTTGGGGTCCCAGCGATTCTACGTGCTCTAGGCACTGTGTCTAGTCAAGTCGTGGTTGTTATACCGCTTTCTTAGTATATGGTTTGGTCTCCCCCTGGAGCCCACTGTGTTTTGTGCTATTTACTGTACTTCTAGTGCTTTAATATTGTGTATCTTGTTCTCTAATCTCATTAAGAGGTTAGTAGAGAATGTTTAGTAATATATACATATATTTTATATATATACCTTGTGTGGTTCTCCTTTCATTTGGTCATTCAGGAGGTTATAATCTGGTAAACCAAGCTGCCTTACATTCCTTCGAGACTTAGCCTGAAGGCTGCTCTCCATAGCTACCACTAGGATTGCTTTCAATAAAGGTTGTCTTTAACCTAATCATCAATAAGGGTTGTTTGGACTGGTGCAAGGTGCCCACTATAACTAGTGGACAGCATATACCTGGCCAACTTCTCACACACTCCACCAAATCTGTTAACTCCGGTAGGTGAGCCAGAATGTAAAATGGTGTGGCGAGAGATTGATTGATTCCTTGCTGGCCCATTTATCTAATAAGTTTTGCTCTTTCCTTGGGTCAACAGGGTTGTGCTGTAGATGCTGTTAAGGGCTACTTGTCGGCCTTTCTTCGCTTACCTGACCAATCCTCTTTGTTTAAGTCTTCTGTAGTCATGAGATTCATTAAAGGTCTCACTAACAGGTTTCCTCCCACTACATTTGTCATGCGTCAGTAGGATTTCAATTTAGTTCTTACCTTCCTGATGGGGTCTCCCTTTGAGCCTCTACATAGCTGTCTGTTGAGGTTCCTGTCATTCAAGACAGTTTTCCTTGTTGCGATTACCTCTGCCAGGAGGTTTAGTGAGCTACAGGCTCTTAGTTCTAAGCCTCCTTTCACCTCTGTTCATGCAAATAGGATGGTTCTAAGGAGCAGAGCTGCTTTCCTGCCTAGGGTGGTCACCCCTTTCCATCTCGGGCAATCTATCACTCTAGCAAAAAAATAATGTGGACGAAACAACGGAGGAGGAAGTAGTCTAGACTCACTGTAGTAATAAACAGTGCCAAGGAACCATCAGGTTTTATTAAAAGACCCCTTGTGAGAAGTTGGCCTGATGTATGATGTCACTAGTTCTAGTGTACACCTTATATCAGTCCAAATACCCTTATGGTGATTGGTTGTAAAGTCAACCTTATAGACCAGCTATCCTAGTGGTAGCATGGACAAGAGCAGTCTTAGGCTAAACTCTGAATGGCATGTGATGCCAGCTGTGATACCATATATAATCCCTTGAATACCAAATGAGAGGACACCACAACAGATATATATATAAAATAAAGTGTATTTATTCTAGTCAAACCCTCAGCACTCTTTATGAGATTAGAGGTAAGTACAACACAGTCTTATTTAAGCATACATTAAGTCACACAGGTAAGTAATACAGTTAGGCCCTACGGGCCACGCAAACCATATACTAAGTAAGTGGTATAAGGACCACTGTCACGGAAATAGGATAGGCCTAGGCCTAGGGAATCGCTGGGGCTACACTACACTAGCAACAGTTAGGAAGTGGGAGGCCCACGGGATTCAGGTGCAGAGTGGAAACACTCACGCGTAATGCGTAAAAGTCGATAGAAATAGTAGTTGTTAGAAATTAACAGTTTAAGGACACTTCTGAAGCAGCTAGAGAGTCGAGACTCGGAAACTAGACCCTTGTGAGCACCGAAGTACCCAAGTTACCTAGCCCACAGGCTGCGGGTGCATAGGTGTGAACTTGCGTCGGGTATCGTCGTGGACTTCTATGGATGCCTGAAGGAAAGTTGCTGACAGGCAGTCAGTGAAGAGTGTCCGGTGGATCCCAAGGCTGGGATCAAGAAGAGAGGAGACCTGCAAGCAGAAGGGACAGAGTCAAGGTCACTAGCCAGTGACCACGTGGAACCAGGAAGGAACCAGGCGATGTCGTGAAGATTGCAGGTGAAGGTGAAGCTTGTCGCTGCAGCCACGAGGACCAGGGAACGTCGAGGATGACCAGGACCAGGAGGCGAGCTGTCCCACGAAGGCTCTTGCTGTCGGCGGCGTCGAAGTTGGACTAGGACTCACCAAGCCTTGGCAAGCGGAACCCATGAAGAACGGATGACTTGCTTCTGGTGCAGACCAGGAAGGTCTGGGGTGCTTCTCTTTTTCAAAGAAGCAGGAGCCAGTCTGGAGGAGCCAAACCAGCGGTGAAGATTTCAGGATGCGTCGTCACAAAGGCCACTAGCCAGCGGGCAAGCAACCGGACAGACGCGGCAAGCAGGAAAATGCAGAAGGGCCCCACGCAGGACTCGTGGAGTGTGGGGGGCTGATCTTCGGTGCAGATGGTGCTTGGGGTTGGGGCTTCTCAATCCCCAGTGCACAACTTCGAGGGTGCCTCAGAAGCTGCGCTTGAAGATACTAGCCACTTTTCCCAGGTAGCCGGTCCCACGTCTCTCGTCGCCTCCACGGATCTCAGCTCGGCTGTGGATGTGGATGTGGATGTGGATCAGGGTCGGAGAAGTCTGGAAGTCAAGGCTCTGGTCGGGCTCTGCAGTCGGTCCCTCGTAGAACTTTAGCAAAGCAAAGGGTAGTCTCTTGATGGTGCCTGTTTGCACAGGGTAGCCACTCCTTGGCCACAAGGGAGATTTCTTCAGTCTTCTTCTTTCGTCGAATGTCGAAGGTCCAGAGTTTCTGTTCAAGTTGCAGGTTCAGGATAATCTAAAGTCCTGGGGCCCAACTCCCACTCTTATACTAATCTGGGGGGCTGGGATACCTGCTAGGTCACACCTTATGGGTGGGACCTGGGAGGGGGTGGTTACACCCACTTCCCTTTGTCCAGTTTCGCGCCAGAGCTGGGGCTGGAGTGCCCCAGCGCCGGTTTGAACTGGACTATGCAAGGAACACCTTGTGTGCCCCAGGCATGTCTCATTCCTTTCAGCCCACCCTGCCCCAATACACTAAAGGCTGTCTGGGGAGGTGCTAGCACCTCCCCAAGCAGGAAACCTATTGTCCAGGCCTCCCCGGCTGGGATCACTCCCAGCAGCAGGAGGTCAGACTTGTGTCGTGGCAGCAGCATCCATTTTGTGATGCTGAGGCTTTGGTTAGAGTTAAACAGCAAAGTAGGATTTTAACATGTCTCTCCCTCTAGAAGGGAGGAATAATATCCTCATCACCAGAAATGGTATGGGGGTATTATTCCAAAGTGTTAGACACCTTACACAACATGTTTTGATAAAGCCAAACCATAGTTACCATAACCGTTTAAGATTATAAGGCACTTTAAGAGTATATGGTAGGCTATATCATAGAACAGCTATAAGGACATGATTCCGAAAGCTGCAGACAGGCTCAGCTCATGCTAGAGCACCATCTCACATGTTACCAAGCACTCTGCCTCCAGGATTGTTAAGGCCTGCCATAGGAGTGACTGATAGGTACACATGTGTCTATATATAAGGGTAGATATAGGCATACTATATCTAAGCAAGGGGTGATTACACGACCTTGCCCCAGCTGAGTGATCAGCCAGTTGTGTCTGATTGGAAGGCCAGACCAGGGGTGGCATAATACATGCTGCAGCCCCTTGGAGGCCTAGGGTACACCTATGCCCTGGGTACCTAGGGTACACTGTACAGGGTCCAATAAGGTGATCCTTACCAATTGAGAATGTACCTAGGGTACATGGAGTCCATTTTAAAGAGAGAGCAGACAGCCTGAGACCCTGAATGGCAGGATCTCAGGCCAACTAAGTCGAAAACCAGCTAGACACTAGGCAAAAAGTTGGGGGTAACCATAGTCAGATATCCACCTTCCTACACAACCCCCCCCCAAACGAAAGGAGATAAGGCTGGCCTTGACAAGGTAAGCCTCTATTGCCTAAGTGGCCATATAAGGAAGAACCAGCACTGGCATGGTTACCCCCTGTCTCATGGTCCACTAAGCAATCCCTCATCCTAAAGGTATCATAGGGTCTCCACCATAGGGAATCTCTACCTTTGGTGTGTCTTTGCAAAGTAAAAGGCTGGTGTTGAGATGGAGTACTGAAGTGAGTGTCCTCAAAGTGAGGCCTCAGCTTCCTCCAATCATCCCCCACCATGGATGCGTTTCTTTCTTTCACTGAGTTGCACTGTGCTCTCAGGGTCAGCCTCTGGCTACCTAAAGCTGAAGGCTGGGTCCCTTTTGTGGGCTTACTGGAGGGACAGGTCAGGTTTGGGGCCCTAAGGTCCCATGTTTGCCTGTGCCCAACAGAATCCCTCTGGGGGAGGTCCCTAACTACCTGTAAAGGAGATCCCTCAGGAATGTTTTTAACCATCACCTGGCTAGGGCTACTAGCCAGGCAATCCTCATTCTTTTGATGGGGGGGGTTCTTGTGGACAGGTGCCCTCTTGGGTCCACTGGCCTCCCTGACCTCTGCAGCCCTGGGCTGACTGAGGCAGGGTATAGAGAGGCAGGCTACCTGCACCAGACTGGGTCCCACCTTGGAAGGGGCCACTGACATCAGAGGCTCTGCCAGGCCAGGCCTGGCTACCTCTGGGGCAGTTCCTTCACAAGGGGTGAGGTCAGATCCCTGAGGAGGCTGACCTTTTCCTAATGTCTGGGGAGAGGGAGACTTTTCTTCCTCCCCACTACTCTCTGTTTGTGTGGAGTGATCCATAGTTTCAGGCTTCACTACACCTATGTCAGTCTGAGTATGGGCTGAGACCATTACAGCCTTGCCAACCTTTTCAGGGAGGCACTCAGTTTGGGTTTGAGCTGTGACTGTCACAGCTCTGCCAATCTCTACAGGGAAGTCTGTCTTTGCCTGGGCTGTGGCTACCACTGCCTTTCCAACCTTTTCAGGGAGGAAATCTACTTGGACAGGGGTTGCGACTGGCACAACCCCACTACCCTTTTGTGAAAGGCCTACCATTTTGGAATGGGTGTCTTGTTCAACTCCAGCCCAAGCTGAGAGTTCTAAGTCATTCCCCAGTAAGCAGTCCACAGGCAAGGTTGGAGACACTGCCACCCTTTTAGGGCCAGTGACACCTCCCCAGCTGAGACATACCTCTGCCATGGGATGACTGTTCTGTTTGCCATCAATGTTAGTTACCTGGTATGCGAAACCAGGCAAAAGCTGCTCAGAGGGAACTAGCCTATGGGCCACCATAGTGATGCTAGCTCCAGTGTCTCTGTAGGCCTCAGCGTTTCTACCATTGATGTAGGGCTCCTGTCTGTACCTACCCAAAGTGTTGGGACAGGCAGTGAAGTTGGCAAACCCCATGCCACCATCACAGACAAGAGTAGCTGCTGTAGGGGAATTGGCTAAGCCAGGGTCCCCCTGTGTTCCCCAAGAAAACCCAACCAAATTTTTGGGGGTACTCCCACCACCTGGGGGATTACTGCTGACAGTAATAGGTGGTGTGACAGGAGTAGTTGGAGGAACAGTTTTGTTTTTAGCCTTTGGGCAACTGCTGTCAGGTTTCCAATGCCCAGGAGTTTTACACTCATGGCAGTAAGGCTTTTTAACTGTGGTAGAGGAGGGAGCTTGGGACCCACCACCCTGTGTGGAGTTTTGGGGCCCTGAGGAAGATTTCTCTTTTGCTTTATCCCCACCCTTCTCTTGAGGCTTGGTGGTATCTTTCTTTTGGTCACCACCCTGATTTCTAGGCCTAATCCTGGTCCTGACCCATTTATCTGCCCTCTTTCCCAATTCTTGGGGAGAGGTCAAATCTGAGTCCACCAGGTGTTGATGGAGAAGCTGGTTCTGACAATTACTAAGGATCTGCTCCCTCATAATCAAGTTGTACAATCCTGTATAGTCCTGCACCTTGCTGCCAGTTAACCAACCTTCCAAAGCCTTAGTGGCACAATCCACAAAATCAGACCAGTCCTGTGTCTGTGTCTTCTGGGTGTCTCTGAACAACAACCTATATTGCTCAGTGGTTAAGCCAAACCCATCTATCAGAGCACTCTTCAGGACTTTGTAATTGTTAGCATCCTCATCACTGACTGTGAGGAGCTTGTCTCTACCTTTGTCAGAAAAGGAGAGCCACAAGATAGCTGCCCACTGACTCTGGGGTACCTGCTGTACTTTGCAGGCCCTCTCCAAAGCAGTCATCCACTTGTGGATGTCATCCCCATTCTGATATGGGGGGACTATCTTGCTTAGGTTTCTATGGTCATAAGACCTATCCCTATCTCTAGGAATGTTGCTGCCACCAGTGGGTTCTGACCCACACAATTTTTGCTCTCTAGCCAGAGCAAGCTTCTCCTTGGCAAGGGCAAGTTCTTCCCTCTGAATCCTCAGATTAGCTTCCCTCATTCTGGCTTCATGCTCCTTTCTCTCAGGGGAAGTCATTCCCCTGTGAGAGGAAGCATTAGAGATGCTAGAGACATGGGAGTGGATGGATTCCCTTGAAGGGGATCTGTCCCTCCTGCTTCTCTGTGTAAGCCTACTTGGGGGTCTGTATGGGGGGACCCCATGTAAACTCCCATGTAAGCTTAGGTTAGCCTGGCTAAGTCTTCCTACTTGGCCCTGGCTGTCTACCTCTTCATCTGAAGCCCCATCTGACTCCTCTGTGGTGGGTAGACCCTTATCTACAGCTATGGCACCATACTTGGCAGCTCTTTCAGCATCATAGGCCTCCAGAAGCTCCACTAGCTGTCTAAGGGTAGGGTTGGAACCCTGTTTTAATCTCCTGAAGGTACACAGTTGTCTCATCTCCTGGAAAGTGAATGCATCATATCTAGAGGGAATCTGTCTAGGATTCTCCTCTCCTGAGGGAGCATCAGTGTGATCTCCATTCAGGGACATGGTTCTAGTGAGGGTGTGGTGTGTGCACCTACCTACACTAGTTGTATCTACTAAACCTCTCTAGTAGTTGTAGTCAGGGTGTGTTACTCCCTTCAACCTACAACCACTAAGTCCAGTAGGACTTAAGTATTATAATCTATGTTATATGTACCTAAACAATATCTGTGTGATCTTTCAATTTAGTATCTCAAGATTACAATGGTATTACAACAGCAAGCTCAGATCTCAACCGCTGCTCACCAATGTGAGAAGTTGGCCTGATGTATGATGTCACTAATTCTAGTGTACACCTTATATCAGTCCAAATACCCTTATGGTGATTAGTTGTAAAAACAACCTTATAGACCAGCTATCCTAGTGGTAGCATGGACAAGAGCAGTCTTAGGCTAAACTCTGAATGGCATGTGAAGCCAGCTGTGATACCATATATAATCCCTTGAATACCAAATGAAAGGACACCACAACAGATATATATATAAAATAAAGTGTATTTATTCTAGTCAAACCCTCAGCACTCTTTATGAGATTAGAGGTAAGTACAACACAGTCTTATTTAAGCATACATTAAGTCACACAGGTAAGTAATACAGTTAGGCCCTAGGGGCCACGCAAACCATATACTAAGTAAGTGGTATAAGGACCACTGTCACGGAAATAGGATAGGCCTAGGCCTAGGGAATCGCTGGGGCTACACTACACTAGCAACAGTTAGGAAGTGGGAGGCCCACGGGATTCAGGTGCAGAGTGGAAACACTCACGCGTAATGCGTAAAAGTCGATAGAAATAGTAGTTGTTAGAAATTGACAGTTTAAGGACACTTCTGAAGCAGCTAGAGAGTCGAGACTCGGAAACTAGACCCTAGGATAGTCACTACCCTTGTGAGCACTGACGTACCCAAGTTACCTAGCCCACAGGCTGCGGGTGCATAGGTGTGAACTTGCGTCGGGTTTCGTCGTGGACTTCTATGGATGCCTGAAGGAAAGTTGCTAACAGGCAGTCAGTGAAGAGTGTCCGGTGGATCCCAAGGCTGGGATCAAGAAGAGAGGAGACCTGCAAGCAGAAGGGACAGAGTCAAGGTCACTAGCCAGTGACCACGTGGAACCAGGAAGGAACCAGGCGATGTTGTGAAGATTGCAGGTGAAGGTGAAGCTTGTCGCTGCAGCCACGAGGACCAGGGAACGTCGAGGACGACCAGGACCAGGAGGCGAGCTGTCCCACGAAGGCTCTTGCTGTCGGCGGCGTCGAAGTTGGACTAGGACTCACCAAGCCTTGGCAAGCGGAACCCACGAAGAACGGAGGACTTGCTTCTGGTGCAGACCAGGAAGGTCTGGGGTGCTTCTCTTTTTCAAAGAAGCAGGAGCCTGTCTGGAGGAGCCAAACCAGCGGTGAAGATTTCAGGATGCGTCGTCACAAAGGCCACTAGCCAGCGGGCAAGCAACCGGACAGACGCGGCAAGCAGGAAAATGCAGAAGGGCCCCACGCAGGACTCGTGGAGTGTGGGGGGCTGATCTTCGGTGCAGATGGTGCTTGGGGTTGGGGCTTCTCAATCCCCGGTGCACAACTTCGAGGGTGCCTCAGAAGCTGCGCTTGAAGATACTAGCCACTTTTCCCAGGTAGCCGGTCTCACGTCTCTCGTCGCCTCCACGGATCTCAGCTCGGCTGTGGATGTGGATCAGGGTCGGAGAAGTCTGGAAGTCAAGGCTCTGGTCGGGCTCTGCAGTCGGTCCCTCGTAGAACTTTAGCAAAGCAAAGGGTAGTCTCTTGATGGTGCCTGTTTGCACAGGGTAGCCACTCCTTGGCCACAAGGGAGATTTCTTCAGTCTTCTTCTTTCGTCGAATGTCGAAGGTCCAGAGTTTCTGTTCAAGTTGCAGGTTCAGGATAATCTAAAGTCCTGGGGCCCAACTCCCACTCTTATACTAATCTGGGGGGCTGGGATACCTGCTAGGTCACGCCTTATGGGTGGGACCTGGGAGGGGGTGGTTACACCCACTTCCCTTTGTCCAGTTTCGCGCCAGAGCTGGGGCTGGAGTGCCCCAGCGCCGGTTTGAACTGGACTATGCAAGGAACACCTTGTGTGCCCCAGGCATGTCTCATTCCTTTCAGCCCACCCTGTCCCAATACACTAAAGGCTGTCTGGGGAGGTGCTAGCACCTCCCCAAGCAGGAAACCTATTGTCCAGGCCTCCCTGGCTGGGATCACTCCCAGCAGCAGGAGGTCAGACTTGTGTCGTGGCAGCAGCATCCATTTTGTGATGCTGAGGCTTTGGTTAGAGTTAAACAGCAAAGTAGGAATTTAACATGTCTCTCCCTCTAGAAGGGAGGAATAATATCCTCATCACCAGAAATGGTATGGGGGTATTATTCCAAAGTGTTAGACACCTTACACGACATGTTTTGATAAAGCCAAACCATAGTTACCATAACCGTTTAAGATTATAAGGTACTTTAAGAGTATATGGTAGGCTATATCATAGAACAGCTATAAGGACATGATTCCGAAAGCTGCAGACAGGCTCAGCTCATGCTAGAGCACCATCTCACATGTTACCAAGCACTCTGCCTCCAGGATTGTTAAGGCCTGCCATAGGAGTGACTGATAGGTACACATTTGTCTATATATAAGGGTAGATATAGGCATACTATATCTAAGCAAGGGGTGATTACACGACCTTGCCCCAGCTGAGTGATCAGCCAGTTGTGTCTGATTGGAAGGCCAGATCAGGGGTGGCATAATACATGCTGCAGCCCCTGGGAGGCCTAGGGTACACCTATGCCCTGGGTACCTAGGGTACACTGTACAGGGTCCAATAAGGTGATCCTTACCAATTGAGAATGTACCTAGGGTACATGGAGTCCATTTTAAAGAGAGAGCAGACAGCCTGAGACCCTGAATGGCAGGATCTCAGGCCAACTAAGTCGAAAAACCAGCTAGACACTAGGCAAAAAGTTGGGGGTAACCATAGTCAGATATCCACCTTCCTACACCCCTCACACACCAACCTGGTTGGTGTCATGCTTCATCATTTGGGTCCCAACCGGGCAGCCGAATGCCCCCCGGTTGTGTCAGCAGTACCCCTGCGCGTCAGAAGGTGGCGTTGGTCGACACTGCATCTGTCGTCAGCGTCGCGTCGTGGTCGCCGGGATGACGTCGCTGTAGCTACTTAGACGCCGCCCTCGTGCGCTGACGTCAGTTCTTTCTTTTTCTGAGCCAGCAAGCTCAGATCCGGAGAGAGTGGTGCCCCCAGTCACTTTTTACTGAGTTGTTTGTGACTTTTGACGAGTTCTTTTTCGAGTCTAATCCAACTCCTGGTGCACAAGGGATGCCCGGTTTCAAGGCCTGCGGTACCTGTACCTGACTGATGTCAGTGACGGATCCGCTCCGCGTGTGCCTCTTCTGCCTGGAGCGCGACCACGATCCCAAGTCATGCTCCGAATGCCGAACCATGGCCCCAAAGTCTTTGTGGGATCGGTCCGGAAAGCTCCTTGCGGCCCGGCAGTCGGCTCCGCGTCGCGCAAGGTCCCAGTCACATGGGAGGTCGAGGGACGAATCACGGAGCCATCATCACTCCTCTTCTAAGTCATCACACTCGGGGTCAGGTAAGTCAAAGCATAAGAAGAAGTCGAAGAAGCATCGTCACTCTTTGACTTTCCCTCGTCCGTTGGCTGATGCGACGCAGGGTGTTGGTGGTGCCACTCCAGCGGCTCCACGTGCGGAGCCTTCAGGTACAGCTCCAGGCTTCCCTCCCTTCCCCGGAGCGACCCCTGCCCAGCTTCGAAGGGTGCGGGTGATGCCACTCCTGCTGCTCCGTGTGTGGGGCCTTCAGGGTCGACTCTGGCCTTCCCTCCATTTCCAGGACCGGGTGCGACCCCTGACCAGCTTTGTCAATTTTATGAAGCGATGCATGCCATCAGTGCATTGCTTCATAAAATCCTTCATCAGTGGGCAGCCCGACTCGGCCGGCGCGCCTTCTGGCCGCGCGGACTCGGTTGGCGGCCCTAGGCCTTCGACGCCGGTGGCTCCGGCCTCTGCACCACATTCCCCCCTTGGATCCAGGCCTGGATCAGGATTGGCACTGGTCGACCTTGTGACACCCGCTCTGACTACACCGGCACCACATCTGCTGCCGATACCGGCTTCCAACCCGAGGTGGACACGGAGCCGGACCAGCGTTGGCCGACGCTGGATCCGGCGCCAATGGGTACTTTTGCCCCTGTGTTCCACCCTGGCCATTTTCAGCCTACTTGGCAGCCAGAGGAGGGTGAGGAAGACTGGGAGGGGTCTGGGGACCCTTTTTTCAGACCGGTTGGAGTACGATCTGGACTGGAGAGAGGATCTGAGGGATGCCAGTGGTCTGGATACCTCCCCAGACCTAGGCATGTTGTCTCCTCCTACAGTGGATACGGAGGAGGGTGCGTCATACGCAGTGGTGTTGCGTAGGGCGGCCGAGGCTCTCAACCTCGTCAGGACTAACCTCCTGTCAGAGATGCTTCAGCTGGCAGCAAGCTCTTCGGAGCCCCTGCTTCCATTTAATGAAGTCCTCACAGACATCCTTTTGGGCACCTGGTCCAGGCCTAACACAGGGGCTTCTGTGGAAAGGATGATTGCCCGACGCCACCGCCCGGCCCCGGGCGACCCCACTTTCCTCTCCCAACACCCCACCACTGAGAGCTTGGTGGTTTAAGCCTTCACTTCCAAGGGTGCCTTCCCTACCGCACCACGGAAAGGGAATCCAAAAAGCTTGACCACCTTGGGAAGAAAATGTTTTCTTCTGTCAGCTTGGTACTGCGCTCGGTAAACACTGCATTTCTGTTGGGCTGCTACACCCACTCTGTGTGGGATACGGTGGCGCAGGTGCTGACTCAGTGCCCAGAGGAGGCCCGGGCCAAACTCTCTCGTGCAGTTGCCGAGGGGAGAGACGCAGCGAAGTTTATAATCC
This sequence comes from Triturus cristatus, assembly GCF_964204655.1. Lineage (NCBI taxonomy): Eukaryota > Metazoa > Chordata > Amphibia > Caudata > Salamandridae > Triturus > Triturus cristatus. Next base: position 1,238,243,111 of record NC_140590.1, on the reverse strand, counting down.
ACTGTGGACTGGATACCGCTGACGCACTTGGCAGGATTTTTTCAACGTCAGTAGCCCTTCGACGCTACGCCTGATTGCGTTTGATTGGTTTTTCAAGGGATGTCCAATCCACCCTTATGGACATGCCCTTTGATGGCCGTCGCCTTTTCGGCGACAAGGCAGACAACGCGCTAGAGCGCTTCAAGGACTCACGGGCTACGGCCAGGTCCTTGGGCCTCTCCACCACCAGACCTGCGCAGTCTGCCTTTCACCCATTTCGTGGCTGTGGAAGCGGTGCCCTGCTATGTCCTGCCCAGGGCCACAGGCCAATGCAAACTGTTCAGCCTCAGCGCGGCCAGGATGCGGGAACCACTGGCGTGGTTCTGGGGGCCAGCGAGCGGGCCAGTCCACCACAGCCATCTCTGCAGCAGCCTCCAAACCTTCCTAGTCTGACCTTTCAGGGCCACCAAACGCCAGTGGGCTGCAGGATCAGTCATCACCGCCCCCACTGGCGAACCATCATGTCAGACAGGCGGGTTTTGCAAATAGTCCGAAGGGGCTTCTCCCTCCCCTTCGAGACTACCCCTCCCTCCATGCCACCTCAGTACCATCACATGTCGGAGGATCACCTGGCCCTTCTCCAACAGGCAGTTTCGAAACTCTTGGCCAAGGGAGCCATTGATCTTGTTCCTGTCCCAGAAGTAGGTCCTGGTTGTTATTCCCACTACTTTCTGGTGCCCAAGAAGGACAAAGGCCTGCGACCTATTTTCGATCTCAGGAACGTCAACCGCTTCCTCCGGAAGGAGAAGTTCAAGATGTTGACACTCGCTCAGGTCTTATCTACCCCAGACCCTCGAGACTGGATGGTAGCGTTGTACTTGCAGGACGCTTACTTTCACATACCCCCCCTGCCCGCCCACCGGTGTTACCTGCGGTTCACAGTAGGCCACGAGTACTTTCAGTTTACCTTGCTCCCCTTTGGCCTTACCAGAGCGCCTTGGGTGTTCATGAAAGTGATGGTGGTGGTCGCAGCTCATCTGCGCAGATCTGGGGTTCCAGTCTTCCCCTATCTCGACGACTGGCTGTTGAAGCCTGGCTCGCCCCAGGCTGTCGTCTCCCATCTCCAGACTACGGCCGACCTCCAGCATTCGCTGGGGTTCTCCATTAACATGCCAAAGTCACACCTGACCCCCTCTCAGAAGTTCCTCTACATCGGAGTGGTTCTGGACATGACAGTTTCTGGTTTATCCTCCCGAACAGCGAGTCCAGGATATTTGGACTATGATTCCGATCTTTCAGCCTCTATCCCGGGTTTCGGTCAGGATGACCATGAGGCTGCTGGGCCTCATGGCCTCCTGCATCCTGCTGGTCGATCATGCCAGATGGCATATGCTAGCTCTGCAGTGGGACCTGAAGTTCCAGTGCGCGCAGCATCAGGGTAATCTGTCCGATTGCGTCCAGGTCTCAGAGGGCACTGCACCGCAATTGCAGTGATGGCTCACAAACCAGGATTGGGTCAATGGCAGATCCCTCTCACTTCCCCAACCAGTACAAACAGTGGTGATGGAGGCATCCCTTCTGGGATGGGGCGGCCGCATGGGAGAGGCAGAAATCAGAGGCCTCTGGTCTCCGGCGGAGTCTGGGCTCCACATCAACCTCTGGAGCTTCGGCCGATCCGTCTTGCACTGAAAGCATTCCTTCCCTCTGTCCGGGGAAGAGTAGTGCAGGTGTTCACGGACAACACCACCGCCATGTGGTACTTTAACAAACAGGACGGGTGGGGTCGTGGACCCTATGTTAGGAGTCCCTCCACCTCTGGACATGGATGGAACACCAGGGCATTTCTCTTGTGGTTCAACACCTGGGAGGTTCCCTGAACGCCAGGGCGGACAAACTCAGCCGCAGGTGCATGATGGATCACAAATGGTGTCTTCACTCGTAGGTGGTGTAAGGTCTCTTTCAGAGGTGGGGAGAGCCTTGGTTAGATCTATTCGCCACTGAAGAGAACCCGCAATGTCAGCAATTCTGCTATTTGGAATTTCCAAGGCGGCAGTCGCTAGGCGACGCTTTTCGTCGCGAGTGGAGTTGCGGTCATCTATATGCCTTTCGGCCTATACCACTTTGCCCAGAGTGCTGAAGAAGATCCAGCGTGACCAGGCCCAAGTCATTTTTGTGGCTCTGGATTGGGCACGAAGAGTCTGGTATCCCGAGCTGCTCAACATGGCAATCGATCCTCAGATCCGACTGCCTCTTCGGGAGGATCTTCTGTCGCAGCAGCAGGGAACGGTCTTCCACCCAAACCTGTCCAGGCTCCACCTCCTTTCGTGGAGATTGAGCGGCAGCAGTTGACGTTGTTTGACCTGCCTCCAGAAGTCTGTGATATAATCTTGGCAGCCAGGCGTACCTCAACTAAGACGGTATACGTCTGCAGATGGAATACATTTGTGGCATGGTGCACAGCAAAGGCTGTGATTCCCCTTTCTGCCCCTCTTTCTGCGGTTCTCTTGATCCTCCTTTCTATGACCCAGCAGAGCTCTGCCCTGGGCACTATCTCTCAGCCATTTCTGCCTTTGAAAAATGATTTCTAGGGTTAAGAAGTTCCTTTCAGGGCCCTAGTTGTGTGCACCAGTAGTCAGTGTCTTGCATGGCTCTGCGTTTCTGGTGCAGAAATTCATGTACAGAACTGACGTCAGTGCACAAGGGCAGCGTTGAAGTAGCTACCGTGACGTCATCCCGGTGACCACGACGCCGACGACGGACGGGGAGTGGACCGACACCAGCTTCCGACGCACAAGAGTACTGCTGATGAAAAACTTTTCGAATCCAGTCTGACGCCTGGGGGTAATTCTAAGGTAAGGAATCCATAAATAACCTATGTTTCTTACAGATATATATTGTTACTGAAGGTAAGTAAATTGTTCACCAACCTCAGCCAACCTTCAAGGGGTTGTCGACCACACCTGTACACCCCCAGCAACCACAGTCAGCAATTTCTGCAATCTTTTCGTTGCTGAGGATGCGGTTCTCACAGACCACGTGGGTCAAGGAGCCAGAAGTCGGACCAGTCAAAGGGCAGCAGTATCTTTCAAACCCCCTTTAGATTGTCCTCTGACCATCATGGGCATTGAGTGGGGGCAGGCTACGCCATCAACTTCATCACTGGAGGTCAATAATATCAGACCGTTGGGTTTTTCCAGCTAGTCCGAAGGGGCTACTCCCTCTCCTTTGTGACCACCCCTGATCCCAAGCCACCCACTTGCGACAAGCTGACTGAGGACCACCTCTCCTTGTCCAATGGATCTATAGAGAGGATGCCAGCATCAGAAGTAGTGCTGCAGCAACAAATGATGGACGGAATGCTGAATAAATCAAATTTTTATCCCCAGTCAAGAGATTTGGGTTAAAACCATCCTTCTTTTGCTCACTACGCCACCCCAGTTTGGACTCAGCTGTATTCAAATGAGTCTTGACCCTGTTTCTCATGGAAAAAGTCCAGCCTGAACTGCCAAGCCGGGTTCTCTCTGGACCGGAAACAAGCATCATGGGACCGGTTTCGGGGTAACACCCCTCATCAGCCAGGCTAGCTTGAATCCAGTGGCACAGCAAGCAAGCAACCCACGTCTGGGCATGCCCATCCCACTTAGGGCAAAACGTGCACAGCAACAAATGATGGACAGAATGCTGAATGAATCAAACATTCACCCCCAGTCAGGAGATCTGGGATGAATCCATTGTTCTTTTGGTCACTACACCACCCCAGTTTGTACCCAACCATATGCAAATCAGTCTTGACCCTGTTCCTTTTTTCTTTTTTAAACAGATTTTATTGGCATTTTGTTCATGTACAGTTCCATTATTTTCATGTCAAGACATTTACATACGCATATGGTTTATGCTATTGTTCTCTTCCTCTTTTCTGCTTTGTTACCAGTTCGTAAGAAAGAAAAATATTTAAGCAAAATTCAACTGGTTTCAACTTCCATTCCCTCCTTCCCTTAACCAGTCGCTTTATTTGTAGCTTATACTTTCCAGCATTGTGTGTTCGCTTCTTTCACTATATGCTCTATCCTTGTCTGGAGTCTACATGTGGTAGGGAGGGACTTCCAACTGTTGTCCTATCTTATTCCCTCTGTGTTCCCATCTCATTGTCCCTTTCCGGTGGCGGCAAATTTGGTAGGGCTTCTGCTGTCTCATCTAGGTCTGATGCCCTCATGTCATCCAGTAATCTCCCCCATGCTCTCGCAGTTTCTAAGGTCCCTATGCCTCGGTTTGCTGATCTCCGAAAAATTCTAAATTCTCTGTCTGCCGACTTCTCCAGCTCCCTTTCCCAACTCTCTATTCTTGGCCCCCTTGCAGCCTTCTAATTCTTCGTGATTTCCCTTTTCGCTAATACATATGGTAGGTCTTGAAACCTCCCAGTGACCGTTGTCTTGGCTATGTGTGGGAAGTAGCTCAGTATACAGTGTCCCAGTGTATGTGCTACCTCTTTGTCTATAGGGTTCTCGACTACAGTTAGCACCTCCTCCCAAAAGCTCCTCAGGCCCGGACAATCCCACAGCATGTGCAGAACATGCGCCTCTCTCTCCCCACATCGTGGGCAGGCCGCTGCCTCCGCTTGGAAGTATCGCCTGATTTGGGCTGGCATAAGGTACGCTCTATGTAGGACATAATAATTCATGAATCCTGGTGTTTCTTGATACATTAAGGGTGTGTTGAACAATAGTTTCCCAGTTTTTTTTTGTAATAGTCACCCTTAAGTCCTCTTCCCATTCTGTTCTCAAGTCTTCCATGGGTTTTTGGACGTCTCGCCTGGTTGCTCTATAAATGCAGGAAACCATCTTTATCCTGCCTGCCGATAGGACCACATATCTTCAACAGTCTAGCTCTCTGGGTTCTGTCACTCCAGTAGCCCAATGTTTCCTGAACGCTGCAGCGAGGGCTCTATGTAGTAGGAAGTATACCTGTGTGAGGTCAAACTCCTCTCAGAGTTCCTCAAATGGGAGCATCTGGGATTCCCTAAATAGGTCCCCGACCACTGTCACCCCAGATTCCTTCCAGTCATCTAGTCCTGCGCAATTCCCTCCGTGCAGTAAAAATCGGAGCATTTCCATGGGTATGTCTGGGGAGTAAGGGAACCTGTATCCTGCCAGCTGTAGCCATCTTGCCCAGCATCGCATTATTATTTTTCCCTCTTCCATTCCCCTGTGTGGTCTCTGTTTTAATCTTAGCAGGATTCTTGCCAGAACTGGGGCTTCTGAGGCGAATGCGGACTGCACTCTTTCTGGGTTTCTACTGTCCGCCAGCCATCTCACAAACCATTGGAGCTATGCTGCAAGGTAGTATGCCTGAAGGTCAGAGACTGCTAGCCCCCCTGACGTTGTGGAGCTCTGCATCGTGACCAGGGCTACTCGTCTGCGGCCTGCCCCTCAGAGGAATGTTATTATCTGTGAGTACAGATCTCAAAATGTCGTACTCAGGACCCATATCGGGAGTGCCAGCAACTATTCGCTCCTTGGTAAGATTAGGGGGCTTATGGTGGCACTGTGTGCTAGATGGTCTAAAGGCTAACATTTCTCTGGGTGTGTCTGGAATCAGTCTGGACACCAATACCTTGAATTATTATTTGTATATGTATTATTAGTAACTACACAACAGCACAACCACACCATATAATAAACCACATTTCCTCACACAAGGCCTTTCCAAAGCTCAGATCCTGCTCCTACAAATATGTTCTTCATAAATAAAAACATCAGAAATGAACTGTCAAAAGGTAAAAGGATGTTATGGTTCCAAATCAAAATCTAAAAAGCCCTGATATTCACTAGTTATGGTTCCCAACACAATCCAGAACTCACATCCACACCCTCAAAACTATGAAGTTGCCCCCAAATAGGCTGTTCATATTCTCATACACCGGCCCTGAAGCCCCTTAGAATATATCTGGTGTTTGTTGTGGGTTCCACTCACTACTAGTTTGTGATGCTTCCATTCAGTCTGACATCAGCCGCTCAGGTCTTTGCAAGGATCGGTCCAATTTGTTTGTACATTTCAGGGATACCGCTATTCCAGCACTTAGGTCCAGCACTTAGATGACTTGCTGTTAAAGGCAAGGCTACAACAGCAGATGTCAGATCAACTCCAGAGCATAATATTGTTGCTTTTTGGCTTCGGGTTTTTGCCATAAATTATAACTCCCACCTCCAGCTCACTTAGACATTACTTTTAATGGGTGGTTTTCGTCATAGTTGCTCTTAAGGCTATGCCTACTTTACAATGGGTACAGGACTTTCAGGATATGATCCTGATATTTCGGGCAGGGGTTTGATTTTGACAATTCTACTGCTGTTGGGTCTTCTTGCTTCCTGTATTCTGCTTGTCCGCAATCACAATGAGTCATCTAAGTTCATCAGTAGGTTCACCACTGTGGGATACTTCGTGTGCGATTATGATTTCTCCTGAAGTGTACCAGGATGTACAAGCATGTCTGGTATATGGTAATCCATCCTGCAGGAAGCTTTTCTATCCTCTGCAGGCAATTTTGTTTCTTTTGACCAATGCTTCTTCCCTTGATTAGTGAGATCATTTAGGTGACCTGGAAATGTGGTGTCCCTAATTTTGTGTAGACCACCGATGCCATATCAATGTGCTTGTAGATGAGTCAAATGACCCTGAAGGTGTACCTGCCCTCCATTCATGACCAGGTGTTTAAGGTCCTCACTGACAACATTACCTCCCTGTGGTATACCAATAAAGAGGCTGGTGTGCTCTCTTGTTCCGCCCTTCTGGAGGCGCTTAAGTTGTGACATTGGGCTTCTACCCAACATGTCTAATTCTGAATGTGAGAGACTGGCTGAGCAGGCAGTATCTGGTAGAGACATCTAGCTGCAGGTTACTTACTTTAAAATCTTCCCCAGCTGCAAAACTGGATCTGGAAATGTTTTCCCATAGCACGTCCCAGCGTCGGTAGAGGGTGTTGCGTGACTCTGTATCAACGTCGTCCACCGATTGTGACATCGATAAGTCTATATAACTCCCTCACGGACATCAGTTCCTTCTATTCCACGCTTTCAATGCAGATCCGGAGCGATTAGGAACCGTTTTTCGTCACACCTTGACATTTTGTTGAGGGAACAGTGTGCTTTTTGTGATGTGTTTAGGATTTAAACCCTGTGGATCTTGTGACAGACAGATGTTGATCACAGATCTTCATACTATCTGTTTGTGGTGCCCTGGAGCACACCATGGGTTGTGGTCCCTGTCAGCATCTTTGGCTGAATGCATTAAGATAGTGCGTATGAAACGTCTGGCGGTACTGTTATCTGAGGCACCACGGAGTCATCAGTCCTCGCCGAAGTCCACAGACAGGTCGAGGAGCCGTTTGGGTGAGGGGTCGCCTCCATCGATGTTGAGGGTGGCTCCAAAGTGCAGGTGGCCAGTACGTGCCAGCCCCATCCAAGCCACCGTCCTGTGCAGACTTCCCAAGTTGTGTGGGAACATAGACGCGGCTCATTCCATGCTAGGATTGGAGGTCAGAAGTCATCAGCCACCCTGCCTTCGGCAGCTGCAGTCCTCAAGCATTCCGAGATCATTCAGGAGGGCTATTCTCTGCCTTTCCTCCTATTCCACCAAATCAAGAACTATTGGTGGAGGATCATTTAAAATTACTCCAAGAGGAAGATACAGCTCTCCTGGCCAAGGGAGCTATAGAGAGGGTCACGGTTTCAGAAGTAGGCAGTGGCTAGTATTACCGCTACTTTCTGATCCGAAGAAGAACTAGGGGTTACAGCCCATTTGAGATCTTCAGACTATCAAACTCTTTCTCAATAAGGAGAAGTTCAAGATGCTTACTTTAGTTCAGGTCTTGTCTGCCCTAGACCAAGAGGACTGTATGGTAGCATTGGACCTGCAGGGTGCATATTCTTACATCCCCATCCTGCTGGGTCACAGGCGTTACCTGCAGTTGAAGGTAGGCCACAAGCATTTTCAGTTTACCGTGCTACTCTCGGCCTTACAAGTTGCCCTCGGGTATTCACCAAGGTGATGGCGGTGTTTGCAGCTCATCTACCCAGCTTGAAGGTTTCAGTAATCCCCTACCTAGACAACTGGCTGTTGAAGGCGCCCTCACCCCAGGCTGTTGTCTCTCACCTTCAGACTATGGTGGACCTCCTGCATTCGCTGGGGTTCTCTATAAATGTGCCGAAGTCACACCTTACTCCTTCTTAGATGCTCCCTTTCATAGGAGCTGTTGTGGACACAGTGCAGTTTCGGGACTATCCTCCTGAGCAGTGAGCTCAAGATATTCAGGTTATGATTCCGATGTTTCAGCCTTTATCCTGGATTTCGTTGAGACTGACTTTGAGGCTGTTGGATCTCATGGCCTCCTGCATCCTGTTGGTAAAGCATGCCAGGTGGCGTATGGAGGCTCTGCAGTGGGACGTGAATTTCCAGTGGCACTGCGTCACGGAAATCTCACCTACATGGTCCAAATCTCAAAAGGAACTGCGAGAGATCTGTAGTGGTCATTGATGAAACACGATTGGGTCAAAGGCAGACCCCCCTCGCTTCCCCAATCAGATCACACAGTGGTGACAGATGCGTCATTCCTGGGATGGGGAGGCCATCTGGGAGGGGGGAGATCAGGAGACACTGGCCTCTGGTTGAGTCGGGGCTCCACAAGAACTTGGTGAAGCTTCAAATGATTTGGTTGGCACTGAAAACGTTTCTTCCCTCTGTCAAGGGGAAGTTAGTGCAGGTGTTCGTGGACAACATCCCCGCCATGTGCTACTGCAACAAACACGGCGGGTGGGGTCTTGGACCATTTGTCAGGAGGCCCTGCATTTCGGGACATGGCTGAAACAGCACGGCATAACCCTGGTGGTTCAACACCTGCCAAGTTCTCTGAACGCCAGGGTGGGCAAACTCAGCCTTCGATGCATAGCAGATCACGAATGGCGTCCCCAGTCAGAGGTGGCGCAAGTTCTCTTTCAACAGTGGGGAGAGATACTTGGTTGGATCTGTTCCCCTCAGAAGAGAACGTGCAATGTCTGCAATTTTGCGAACTGGAGTTTCCAAGGTGGCTATCGCTTGACGATGCTTTTCGTCATGAGTGGAGCTCGGCCCTGTTGTACACCTTTCTGCCCATATCACTTCTACCCAGAGTTCTGAGGAAGATTAAGAACAGCCGGACCCAAGTCATTCTTGTGGCTCTGGATTAGGCAAGAAGAGTCTAGTATCCAGAGCTACTGAAAATGGCTATCGATCCTCTGATCAGGCTGCCCCTTCGGAGGATTTTCTGTCGTAGCAGTAAGGGAGTGTTCTCCACCCGAATCTGTCAACTTTCCTCCTCTATGTATGGAGAATGAGCGGCGGCAGTTGATGGCTGTTAACCTTCCTTTAGAATTATGCAATGTTATTTTGGCAGCCAGGCAGCCCTCCACTAAGACGGTATACGCCTGCTGTTAGCAAACATTTGTATCATATTGTACAGAAAGGTCAATTGACCATCTTTCTGCTTCTCTGTCTACTGTTCTTCTATTTATTCTTACCCTTGCCCAGCAGGGCTCCGCTTTGGGTACTCTAAAGGGTTATCTTTCTGATCTATCCTCTTTTTGTGCGGCTGCCAGATCAACCCATTCTCTTTAAGACTCTGATTGTAAATAAGTTCCTGCAAGGGCTGGGTCACTTGTTTCCACCCATGCCCTTTGTCATGCGACAGTGGGACCTTAATTTAGTCCCCATTTTTCTTATGTGTGCTCCTTTTGAGCCTTTTCGCAACTGTTCCGTCCGGCTGCTTACTATCGAGATAGCCTTTCTGGTGGCGATAACATCTGCCTGGAGGGTGAGTGAGTTGCAGGCACTATCATGTAAGCCCCATACATGATGACTTATCCAGATAAAGTGGTGCTCTGCACCCGTGCTTCTTTTCTTCCAAAGGTGGTGACCCAGTTCCATCTGGGTCAGTCTATCACACTGCCCACCTTTTTTGCTCCTCCACATCCCTCTAAAGAAGAGGAGCGTCTCTACCGTCGGGACACAAAAACAGCATTGTCATTCTACCTTGACTGCAGAAAAGAGTTCTGGGTGGACGACCAACTCTTTGTGGGGTATGTGGGACCTAAGAAAGGTCAGTGTAGGAGGCTGGCTTAGTGTATGGTGCACACTTATTTAAAGGGAAGCACCTTGCACTAATCCAGACATCCCTTAGGGTGATTTTAGTGGTCTTAGACAACCATAGAAAGCTCTCTGTAAGACCTGGGGTCTCCAGGCCCTATGGGGGTAACGTGACACGAGCGGCTGGGCACCCAAAGGCTTGTGTGTAAAGCGACCATACAACACACGCATCCTCTGAAACAAGGAACGCACACAATAAGGGACGCCACACTGTAGAGGTTTATGCAAATAACTCAAGTTTATCCAAGCAGTTCGAGATAAATGCAGTTCATGGGATAACAAGGCAATTCATAAGATATAAATGCACTTCATGAGATATAAATGCAGTTAATGAGATATAAATGCAGTTAATGAGATATAAATGCACTCCATGAGATATAAATGCAATAATGAGATGACAATGGCCATTCACTTATGTCAGCGTTTGATCCGCCAGCACCATATTCACCAGTATGATATTCACCAGTAGGTTATTCACCAGTATGTTTCCTGCAGGCTCTAGGCCACCCTTGTATATCTTACTCCCCGTGGTAGGGTTTGGGGATTGTAGCGCCACTCCTGGGGGCGTGCGGGGACCCAGGGCAGACCTCGCGGGCCTGCCGCTACTTCGGTTACCTGTAGCGCCTCAGTGGCGGTTACCGCGCTATACGCGCCAAGCGGGCCTGGTACACCTCGGGACCAATCTGAGGAACACAGCACCACTCGTAAGAACTGAGCCTTGGACTTCTGAGGAGAGCCTACGATCATACGCTCCTCGTAACCTTTAATTAGGGAAACCTTCAGAGCAGAGCATTAGAACATAGCGCCACTCGTAAGAAGCACGCAGTGCATACTTCAGAGCAGAGCCTTAGAACATAGCGCCACTCGTAACCAGTAAGCAGTGAATACCTCAGCACTGAGCATTAGAACATAACGCTACTCGTAATCAGTAAGCAGTGAATACCTCAGCACGTAGCATTTAGAACATAGCGCTTCTCGTAATCACTAGCAATGAAAACTTCAGAACGAAGCATTTAGAACATAGCGCTACTCACAATCAATAGCAATGAATTCCTCAGAACGGAGCATTTAGAACATAGCGCTACTCGTAATCAATAGCAATGAATACTTCAGAACGGAGCATTTAGAACATAGCGCTACTCGTAATCAATAGCAATGAATACTTCAGAACGGAGCAGTTCACGGAGCACAACGATTCTTACGGAGCGAGCCTCTCGCACTCCGGTGCAGTTCGTGGGGCACAGTGCTCCTTGACAGTCTGCAGAAAAGGGGGCAATCCCTCGGAGGGGTCACAGTTCTGGGTTAACGGGGGACTCCCACGGAGGGGGAACCAGGGTCGCAGGGTGCGGTGCGGCTCCCGGTCGATAGGGGGCGCACCGGGGTCCTTCCCAAGCCTCCCGGCTTACCTTGATCACGACGTCTTGAGGCGTCTAACCCAGCTCCGGCCTCCGCAGTTGATCCTTCCACGACGGGGGCAGGCAACGGCCTCACGCACCTCTCTCAGCAGCTGCGACGGCAGCGACGGGGCCCCGGGCTTCTCCGCGGGCCTCGCCTCGATGAGGGGGCACACTTCAGGCTTCCGGGCCGCAACGGTGAGCACGCTCTAGCCCCCGCGACAGGGGGGGGGGGGTCAAATTAAGCGGAGAGTTCCGCGCTCAACGGGGCTTGCGGCAGGGGATCCCAGGCCAGGACATGGAGCGCAGGGGTCACAGCGCTAATACCTGGTCGATCCCCAGCAATTCCACAATCAGCTTAGCATCTGGTTTCAGGGTTCAGTCTTGACACGAAGTCACAGCATTCAGTTTCAGTATTCCGTTGTTCTATAAAGTCTTAATGGCGCAGATGTCTCTGGCGCCCTTGGGGGTTCTGTTCCTGGGGGGTAGGGAATGAGTTGGCGACTAGGTCCTTCCTAGTCAGGCTGGGCAGAGGTTCTCTGGGTCCTCCTACTGCTGGGCAAGATCAGTGGGTTTCACAGGATCCCTCACTCACTTAAGAGGCAGCACCTAAATCCTGTCACTCTCAGAGGCATAAGTCCCTGGCTAGGCCCTACCGCCTACACTCCTGCGTGGATTCTCCAGCTCTGCTTTACCCCACTGGCCAACTGACTAGAAAAAGTTCCCCCCCTCACTTAAGTAGCCCTAGGTCAGGTGATCTCTAGCCAAGGCGGCAAAAGTAAAACCACACCTCCCTTCTAGAAGGTTCCAGCACATTCCAGGAGCTTCCCCATTCTACCTATGGGACAAAAAAGGCGGGCTGGTGTTGCAACATTGTTGTGGGGTTCCAGCCAGCTCCTGGCAGCTAGGGTGCTACTAATAAAGACCACTCTGCAGTAGCAGGGGTCTGTGGCAGCCATCTTGGGAGAAGGGAGCACCTGCACCTTAACACTGATTGGCAATGAAAAGGCGCCCGGAGACCTAAGTCCAACATCAAAATGAGGGTGGAAAAAATGAGGCACGATCAAAAATAGATGGGGAGACCACCCTAGGGCTGACAGGTCCAACACGCGTCTCCCCCAGCCGAAAGAGGGGAGAGCTACCCAACCTCTAGGGAGTTCTCATCGCTAAGGCGGAAAAACCTGGAGAGACCGTCAGCATTGGCGTGGTCAACTCCGGGCAGATGTTCCACCCGAAAGTCCATCCCCTGTAGGGAAATGGACCACCTCAACAACTTGGGGTTTTCGCCTCTCATCTGCATGAGCCAGCGGAGGGGGCGGGGGTCGGTCTGAATGAGGAAGTGAGTTCCAAAGAGATATGGCCTCAACTTCTTCAGAGCCCAGACCACCGCGAAGGCTTCTCTCTCAATGGTGCTCCATCGCCGTTCCCGAGGGAGGAGTCTTCTGGATATGAAGGCCACTGGTTAATCTTGGCCCTCGGTGTTGCGTTGCGAGAGCACCGCACCTATGCCGTGCTCTGAGGCGTCGGTCTGCACAATGAATTCCTTGCTGAAATCTGGTGTTGCTAGTACTGGAGCGGTACACATCGCATGTTTCAGCGTGTCAAAGGCTTCTTGGCATGCAGCTGTCCATATGACCTTGCGAGGTTGCTTCTTCGAGGTCAATTCCGTCAAGGGGGTTACGATGGTACCATATCCCTTGACGAACCGGCGGTAATACCCAGTGAGGCCGAGGAAAGCTCGGACCTCTGTCTGGGTCTTGGGGGGGCTCCCAAGCCAAGATTGTCTCTATTTTGGCCTGGAGGGGTTGCACCTTACCTCCGCCCACCAGGTGTCCCAGGTACACGACAGATCCCTGTCCAATCTGGCACTTGCTGGCTTTAATTGTTAGGCCAGCACGTTGCAGCGCCTGCAATACCTCCTGGAGGTGTTGCAGATGGTCCTCCCAGGTGCTACTTGTAGGAGAGTAGGGTCTGCTTTCTATGTTCACCCCCACTTTTTGCTTTTGCTTTACTGGTTTTCGACTTAGATGTGGCTGTGGGCCTGCTAATCAGACCCACAGCCCTGCTGTTCTCTCTCTAAATTAACACTATGTACTTTAGGTGCATAACCCATTTGGATAGGATCACCTTATTGGCCCCTGTACAGTGTACCCTAGGTACCCAGGGCATAGGTGTACCCTAGGCCTACCAGGGGCTGCAGCATGTATTGTGCCACCCCTGGCCTGGCCTTCCATTTTGACACAACTGGCTGATCACTCAGCTGGGGCAAGGTCGTGTAATCACCCCTTGCTTAGGTGTAGTATTCCTATACCTAACTTACAGATAGACACATGTGTACCTATCAGTCACTCCTATGGCAGGCCTTGACAATCCTGGAGGCAGAGTGCTTGGTAACATGTGAGATGGTGCTCTAGCATGAGCTGAGCCTGTCTGCAGCTTTCGGAACCTTGTCCTTATAGCTGTTCTATGATATAGCCTACCATATACTCTTAAAGTGCCTTATAATCTTAGACGGTTATGGTAACTATGGTTGGGCTTTATCAAAACATGTCGTGTAAGGTGTCTAACACTCGGGAATAATACCCCCATGCCATTTCTGGACATGAGAATATTATTCCCCCCTTCTAGAGGGAAAGACATGTTAAAATCATACTTCAACTGTTAGCCTCTGACCAAAGCCTCAGCATCACAAAATGGATGCTGCTGCGACGACACCAGTCTGACCTCCTGCTGCTGGGAGTGATCCCAGCCAGGGAGGCCTGGACAATAGGTTTCCTGCTTGGGGAGGTGCTAGCACCTCCCCAGACAGCCTTTAGTGTATTGGGGCAGGGTGGGCTGAAAGGAATGAGACATGCCTGGGGCACACAAGGTGTTCCTTGCATAGTCCAGTTCAAACCGGCGCTGGGGCACTCCAGCCCCAGCTCTGGCGCGAAACTGGACAAAGGGAAGTGGGTGTAACCACCCCCTCCCAGGTCCCACCCATAAGGCGTGACCTAGCAGGTATCCCAGCCCCCCAGATTAGTATAAGAGTGGGAGTTGGGCCTCAAGACTTCAGATTATCCTGAACCTGCAAAACTGAACAGAAACTCTGGACCTTCGACATTCGACGAAAGAAGAAGACTGAAGAATCTCCCTTGTAGCCAAGGAGTGGCTACCCTGTGCAAACAGGCACCATCAAGTGACTACCCTTTGCTTTGTGAAACGTTCGACGAGGAACCGACTGCAGAGCCCGACCAGAGCCTTGATTTCCAGACTTCTCCGACCCTCATCCACATCTGCAGCAGAGCTGAGATCCGTGGAGGCGACGAGCGACGTGGGACCGGCTACCTGGGAAAAGTGGCTAGTAACTTACAGCGCAGCTTCTGAGGTACCCTCGAAGTTGTGCACCGGGGATTGAGAAGCCCCAACCCCAAGCACCATCTGCACCGAAGACCAGCCCCCCACACTCCACGAGTCCTGCGTGGGGCCCTTCAGCATTTTCCTGCTTGCCGCGTCTGTCCGGTTGCTTGCCCGCTGGCTAGTGGCCTTTGTGACGACGCTCCCTGAAATCTTCTGCGCTGGTTTGGCTCCTCCAGACTGGCTCCCGCTTCTCTGCAAAGAAGAAGCACCCCAGACCTTCCTGGTCTGCACCAGAAGCAAGTCCCTTGTTCTTCGTGGGTTCCGCTTGCCAAGGCTTGGTGAGTCCTAGTCCAACTTCGACGCCGCCGACAGCAAGAGCCTTCGTGGGACAGCTCGCCTCCTGGTCCTGGTCGTCCTCGACGCTTCCTGGTCCTCCTGGCTGTAGCGACAAGCTTCACCTTCACCTGCAACTCTTCACGACATCGCCTGGTTCCTTCCTGGTTCCACGTGGTCACTGGCTAGTGACCTTGACTCTGTCCCCTCTGCTTGCAGGTTTCTTCTCTTCTTGATCCCAGCCTTGGGATCCACCGGACACTCTTCACTGACTGCCTGTCAGCATCTTTCTTCAGGCATCCATAGGAGTCGACGACGAAAACGACGCATCTTCACCCCTATGCACCCGCAGCCTGTGGGCTAGGTAACTTGGGTACTCCGGTGCTCATCAGGATAGTGACTATCCTAGTGTCTAGTTTTCAAGTCTCAACTTCCTAGCTACTCCGGAAGTGTCCTAAATCTATCTATTTCTAAACTGTAACATTGCTATTGACTTTTACGCATTACGCGTGAGTGTTTCCACTCTGCACACGAATCCCGTGGGCCTCCCACTTCCTAACTAACGCTAGTATAGGGTAGCCCCAGCGATTCCCTAGGCCTAGGCCTATCCTATTTCCGTGACAGTGGTTCTTATACCACTTATTTAGTATATGGTTTGCGTGGCCCCTAGGGCCTAACTGTATTACTTACCTGTGTGACTTACTGTATGCATTAATAAGACTGTGTTGTACTTACCTCTAAACTCATAAAGAGTGCTGAGGGTTTGCTTAGAATAAATACACTTTATTTTATATATATATCTGTTGTGGTGTCCTTTCATTTGGTATTCAAGGGATTATATATGGTATCACAGCTGGCTTCACATGCCATTCAGAGTTTAGCCTAAGACTGCTCTTGTCCATGCTACCACTAGGATAGCTGGTCTATAAGGTTGACTTTACAACCAATCACCATAAGGGTATTTGGACTAATATAAGGTGTACACTATAACTAGTGACATCATACATCAGGCCAACTTCTCACATTGGTGAGCAGCGGTTGGGATCTGAGCTTGCTGTTGTAATACCATTGTAATCTTGAGATACTAAATTGAAAGACCACACAGATATTGTCTAGGTACATATAACATAGATTATTATACTTAAGTCCTACTGGACTTTGTAGTTGTAGGTTGAAGGGAATAACACACCCTGACTACAACTACTAGAAAGGTTTAGTAGATACAACTAGTGTAGGTAGGTGCACACACCACACCCTCACTAGATCATGCCTCTGGGAGGAGATCAAGTAGATGCTCTCTCAGGAGGGGCAGGTCTGCAGAAGACCCCCTCTAGGTATGATACCTTAACATTCCAGGAGATGAGACAATTGTGTACCTCCAGAGGAATAAAACAGGGTGCAAACCCTACCCTCCTTCAGTTAAGACAACTCCTAGAGGAGTATGATGCTCAGAGGGCATCACAGGAAGGTGCCCTAGGCACAGAGGAGGGTCTACCCACCACAGAGGAGTCAGATGGGCCTTCAGATGGGGAGGTAGACAGCCAGAGCCAAGTAAGGAGACTTAGCCAGGCTAACTTAAGTTTACATGGGAGTTTGCATGGGGTCCCCCCATACAGACCCACAAGTAGACATTCACAGAGAAGCAGGAGGGACAGATCCCCTTCAAGGGAATCCATCCACTCCCATGTCTCTAACACCTCTAATGCTTCCTCTCACAGGGGAATGACTTCACCTGAGAGAAAGGAGCATGCAGCCAGAATGAGGGAGGCTAATCTGAGGATTCAGAGGGAAGAACTTGCCCTTGCCAAAGAGAAGCTTGCTCTGGCTAGAGAACAAAAGTTAAGTGGGTTAGAACCCACTGGTGGCAGCAACATTCCTAGAGATAGAGACAGGCACTATGATAATAGAAACCTGAGCAAGATTGTCCCTCCCTACAAGTGTGGGGATGACATCCACAAATGGATAACTGCTTTGGAGAGAGCTTGCAAAGTACAGCAGGTACCCCAAAGTCAGTGGGCAGCTATCTTGTGGCTCTCCTTCTCTGAGAAAGGAAGAGACAAGCTCCTCACAGTTAGTGATGAGGATGCAGATAATTACACTGTCCTGAAGAGTGCTCTGATTGATGGGTTTGGCCTAACCACTGAACAATACAGGTTGTTGTTCAGGGATACCCAGAAGACACAGACTCAGGACTGGACTGACTTTGTAGATTGTGCCACTAAGGCTCTGGAAGGCTGGCTATTGGGAAATAAGGTTAAGGACTATACAGGATTGTATAATTTGATCATGAGAGAACAAATACTTAACAACTGTCAAAACCAGCTATTGCATCAACACCTGATTGATTCTGATCTGACTTCTCCCCAAGAATTGGGAAAGAAGGCAGATAGATGGGTCAGGACTAGAGTTAAGCAGAAAAACCAGAACCAGGGCGGTGATCAGAAAAAGGCAGACCAGAAGGGTAATGAGCAGAAACAAAAAGACCAGAAGTCTTCACCAGGCCCCCAAAAGGCTCAGGGGGAGGGTGGTTCCAAAAAGGATAAGAAGAAAGAAGGCCAAAAGAAACCAGGGTGCAACTATTGTAAGTCTACCTCACATTGGTTTAGTGAGTGCACCAAAAAGGATAAGCCCCCAGCCACCATTGCCCCTAAGGCAACTGTACCCCCTAGTTCAGCTGTAAGTGGTGGTTCCCAGCAAAAGGGTGTAGTAGGGTTAACCCTGGGAACTGAGGAGGATTCTGGCCTAGTCAGAGTGCCTACTCAGGCTGTCCTGATCTGTGATGGGGACTTAGCTTTGTCCTCTACTGTAGGCCCCAGTAACCTGGGCAAGTACAGACAGACACCTTTTATCAACCAAAGAATGGCTCAGGCCTACAGGGACACTGGGGCTAGTGTCACAATGGTGACACCTGCTTTTGTGGACCCTGGACAGATCATACTAGGTGAGAATTACCTAGTGACCAACGCTAGCAATGCCACTACCTCCCATAGTGTGGCTATTGTTAACTTCTCCTGGGGAGGGGTAACTGGCCTCAAGAAAGTTGTTGTTAGTTCAGACCTTCCTGTAGAGTGTTTACTGGGCAATGATCTTGAAACTTCAGTTTGGTCTGAAGTGGAGTATAGGACCCATGCAGAAATGCTGGGGATAGATGCACATGTCCTTGCTGTGACCAGGTCACAGGCCAAAAAGTGCAACACTGAACAAGTGCTGGATCCTGAAACTATGGACCAGTCACACTCCAAGAGAAAGAGCAGTAGGGTTAAGGCTGTGCCTTCCCCCCTGCCTCAGGTGGTGGATCAGCCCTCCCAGGAGGATGATTCTGAGAGCCCTGAAGGAACTGTCCTAGAAGAACTTGAACCTGATCAGGTTGAGTTTCTTGGGACAGGGGGACCTTCCAGGGCAGACCTGAGGCAGGCTCAATTAGACTGCCCCTCTCTTGAACCCCTCAGACAGCTGGCTGCTGCTGAGGCTGCAGGGAATGCTCAAGGTACCCATAGAGTGTATTGGGATGAAGGGCTACTGTACTCAGAGGCTAGAGACCCCAAGCCTGGTGCATCCAGGAGGTTGGTCATACCACTGAAGTTCAGAGGCTTCCTTCTAACCTTGGCCCATGATATTCCCCTTGCAGGACATTTAGGCCAGAACAAGACTTGGGACAGGCTTGTCCCTCACTTTCACTGGCCCCACATGTCAGAAGATACTAAGGAGTTTTGTCGCTCCTGTGTCACCTGCCAAGCCAGTGGCAAATCAGGTGGCACCACAAAGGCCCCCCTCATACCACTACCTGTGGTGGGGGTCCCCTTTGAAAGACTGGGCATAGATATTGTAGGACCAATGGACCCACAAACAGCATCTGGTCACAGATTCATACTGGTGATAGTGGACCATGCCACCAGGTACCCAGAAGCAATTCCCCTGAGGACCACAACAGCTCCTGTTGTGGCAAGGGCCCTGCTTGGAGTATTCTCCAGAGTGGGCTTTCCAAAGGAGATCATTTCTGACAGAGGTGCCAACTTTATGTCAGGATACTTGACTGCAATGTGGAAGGAGTGTGGTGTTAACTATAAGTTCACCACACCCTATCACCCATAGTGCAATGGGCTTGTTGAGAGATTCAACAAGACCCTAAAGGGAATGATAAAAGGATTACCAGACAAGCTTAGGCGAAGATGGGACATCCTTTTACCCTGCCTTCTGTTTGCTTACAGAGAGGTCCCACAAAAGGGGGTTGGCTACAGCCCTTTTGAGCTTTTTTTTGGGCATCCTGTAAGAGGACCCCTGTGTTTGGTGAAGGAAGGATGGGAGAGACCTCTCAGACAACCCAAACTAGACATAGTGGATTATGTGCTTGGTCTCCGCTCCAGGATGGCAGAGTATATGAAGAAGGCTTCTAAAAACCTTGAGGCAAGCCAAGAACTCCAAAAAGCTTGGCATGACCAAAAGGCTGTACTGACTGTTTACCAGCCAGGACAGAAAGTGTGGGTGTTGGAGCCAGTGGCCCCAGCAGCACTCCAAGACAAATGGTCTGGACCCCACACTATTGTTGAGAAAAAGGGAGAAGTCACCTACTTGGTGGACCTTGGGACTCCCAGAAGCCCCCACAGGGTGCTTCATGTCAACAGATTGAAGGCATATGTTGACAGGGCAGACATGGGGCTACTCATGGCTACAGATGAGGGGCAGGAGGAAGAGAGTGACCCTCTCCCAGACCTGTTGACTCAGAACCCTGATGATGGCTCAGTTGATGGTGTGGTCTTTTCTGACAGCCTCACTGTCCATCAGCAACAGGACTGCAGACAAGTTCTGCAGGCCTACAGACATATGTTCTCTCTGACCCCAAGTCAGACAAACTGGTGCACCCATGAGGTGGACACTGGTGACAGTCTGCCTGTGAAGAGTAAAATCTACAGGCAACCTGACCATGTCAGGGACTGCATAAAAGTTGAGGTACAAAAGATGTTGGAGCTGGGAGTCATTGAACCTTCAGAGAGCCCTTGGGCTAGTCCTGTAGTCCTTGTGCCAAAACCTCACACCCAAGATGGTAAGAGAGAGATGAGGTTTTGCGTGGATTACAGAGGTCTCAATGCTGTCACTAGGACAGATGCCCACCCAATACCTAGGGCAGATGAGCTCATTGACAGACTGGCAGCTGCTAAGTTTTTGAGCACATTTGACCTAACAGCAGGCTACTGGCAAATCAGACTAGCTGAGAGTGCAAAGGCCAAAACTGCTTTCTCGACCCCAGGAGGACATTATCAATTTGTGGTAATGCCCTTTGGTTTGAAGAATGCACCTGCCACTTTCCAAAGGCTGGTGAATCAAGTCCTTACTGGGTTGGATGATTATTGTGCAGCTTATCTTGATGATATTGCTGTCTTTAGCTCCACCTGGGAGGATCACCTGGTCCACCTGAGGAATGTTTTAGAGGCCCTGCAAAAGGCAGGCCTCACTATCAAGGCCACTAAGTGCCAGATAGGGCAGAGCAAGGTTGTATACCTGGGCCACCTAGTTGGTGGGGGTCAGGTTCAACCACTGGAGAGCAAGATCCAGACCATAAAGGACTGGGCTCCTCCAACTACCCAGACTCAGGTCAGAGCTTTCTTGGGCCTGTCTGGGTACTACAGAAAGTTTGTTAAGAACTATGGGTCCATAGTGACACCACTTAATGACTTGACCTCCAAGAAGATGCCAAAGAAAGTTCAGTGGACAGCAAGCTGTCAAAAAGCATTTGATGACCTGAAGCAGGCCATGTGCAGTGCACCTATTCTGAAAAGTCCAGACTACTCCAAAGAGTTCATTGTCCAGACAGATGCTTCTGAGTTAGGTGTGGGAGCTGTTCTTTCACAACTGAATGTAGATGGTCAATACCAGCCCATTGCTTTTATAAGTAGAAGGCTGACCCCTAGAGAGAAACGTTGGTCAGCTATTGAGAGGGAGGCCTTTGCTGTGGTTTGGGCCCTGAAGAAGCTGAGGCCATACTTGTTTGGCACTCACTTCAAGATTCAGACAGACCATAAGCCCCTCTTGTGGCTAAATCAGATGAAGGGTGAAAATCCCAAACTTCTTAGGTGGTCCATTTCCCTACAGGGGATGGACTTCACAGTGGAACATAGACCTGGGACTGACCATGCCAATGCAGATGGACTCTCCAGATATTTCCACTTAGAACATGAAGACTCAACTGGTCAAGGTTAGTTTAATATCCCTAAGTTTGGGGGGGGGTTGTGTAGGAGAGTAGGGTCTGCTTTCTATGTTCACCCCCACTTTTTGCTTTTGCTTTACTGGTTTTCGACTTAGATGTGGCTGTGGGCCTGCTAATCAGACCCACAGCCCTGCTGTTCTCTCTCTAAATTAACACTATGTACTTTAGGTGCATAACCCATTTGGATAGGATCACCTTATTGGCCCCTGTACAGTGTACCCTAGGTACCCAGGGCATAGGTGTACCCTAGGCCTACCAGGGGCTGCAGCATGTATTGTGCCACCCCTGGCCTGGCCTTCCATTTTGACACAACTGGCTGATCACTCAGCTGGGGCAAGGTCGTGTAATCACCCCTTGCTTAGGTGTAGTATTCCTATACCTAACTTACAGATAGACACATGTGTACCTATCAGTCACTCCTATGGCAGGCCTTGACAATCCTGGAGGCAGAGTGCTTGGTAACATGTGAGATGGTGCTCTAGCATGAGCTGAGCCTGTCTGCAGCTTTCGGAACCTTGTCCTTATAGCTGTTCTATGATATAGCCTACCATATACTCTTAAAGTGCCTTATAATCTTAGACGGTTATGGTAACTATGGTTGGGCTTTATCAAAACATGTCGTGTAAGGTGTCTAACACTCGGGAATAATACCCCCATGCCATTTCTGGACATGAGAATATTATTCCCCCCTTCTAGAGGGAAAGACATGTTAAAATCATACTTCAACTGTTAGCCTCTGACCAAAGCCTCAGCATCACAAAATGGATGCTGCTGCCACGACACCAGTCTGACCTCCTGCTGCTGGGAGTGATCCCAGCCAGGGAGGCCTGGACAATAGGTTTCCTGCTTGGGGAGGTGCTAGCACCTCCCCAGACAGCCTTTAGTGTATTGGGGCAGGGTGGGCTGAAAGGAATGAGACATGCCTGGGGCACACAAGGTGTTCCTTGCATAGTCCAGTTCAAACCGGCGCTGGGGCACTCCAGCCCCAGCTCTGGCGCGAAACTGGACAAAGGGAAGTGGGTGTAACCACCCCCTCCCAGGTCCCACCCATAAGGCGTGACCTAGCAGGTATCCCAGCCCCCCAGATTAGTATAAGAGTGGGAGTTGGGCCTCAAGACTTCAGATTATCCTGAACCTGCAAAACTGAACAGAAACTCTGGACCTTCGACATTCGACGAAAGAAGAAGACTGAAGAATCTCCCTTGTAGCCAAGGAGTGGCTACCCTGTGCAAACAGGCACCATCAAGTGACTACCCTTTGCTTTGTGAAACGTTCGACGAGGAACCGACTGCAGAGCCCGACCAGAGCCTTGATTTCCAGACTTCTCCGACCCTCATCCACATCTGCAGCAGAGCTGAGATCCGTGGAGGCGACGAGCGACGTGGGACCGGCTACCTGGGAAAAGTGGCTAGTAACTTACAGCGCAGCTTCTGAGGTACCCTCGAAGTTGTGCACCGGGGATTGAGAAGCCCCAACCCCAAGCACCATCTGCACCGAAGACCAGCCCCCCACACTCCACGAGTCCTGCGTGGGGCCCTTCAGCATTTTCCTGCTTGCCGCGTCTGTCCGGTTGCTTGCCCGCTGGCTAGTGGCCTTTGTGACGACGCTCCCTGAAATCTTCTGCGCTGGTTTGGCTCCTCCAGACTGGCTCCCGCTTCTCTGCAAAGAAGAAGCACCCCAGACCTTCCTGGTCTGCACCAGAAGCAAGTCCCTTGTTCTTCGTGGGTTCCGCTTGCCAAGGCTTGGTGAGTCCTAGTCCAACTTCGACGCCGCCGACAGCAAGAGCCTTCGTGGGACAGCTCGCCTCCTGGTCCTGGTCGTCCTCGACGCTTCCTGGTCCTCCTGGCTGTAGCGACAAGCTTCACCTTCACCTGCAACTCTTCACGACATCGCCTGGTTCCTTCCTGGTTCCACGTGGTCACTGGCTAGTGACCTTGACTCTGTCCCCTCTGCTTGCAGGTTTCTTCTCTTCTTGATCCCAGCCTTGAGATCCACCGGACACTCTTCACTGACTGCCTGTCAGCATCTTTCTTCAGGCATCCATAGGAGTCGACGACGAAAACGACGCATCTTCACCCCTATGCACCCGCAGCCTGTGGGCTAGGTAACTTGGGTACTCCGGTGCTCATCAGGATAGTGACTATCCTAGTGTCTAGTTTTCAAGTCTCAACTTCCTAGCTACTCCGGAAGTGTCCTAAATCTATCTATTTCTAAACTGTAACATTGCTATTGACTTTTACGCATTACGCGTGAGTGTTTCCACTCTGCACACGAATCCCGTGGGCCTCCCACTTCCTAACTAACGCTAGTATAGGGTAGCCCCAGCGATTCCCTAGGCCTAGGCCTATCCTATTTCCGTGACAGTGGTTCTTATACCACTTATTTAGTATATGGTTTGCGTGGCCCCTAGGGCCTAACTGTATTACTTACCTGTGTGACTTACTGTATGCATTAATAAGACTGTGTTGTACTTACCTCTAAACTCATAAAGAGTGCTGAGGGTTTGCTTAGAATAAATACACTTTATTTTATATATATATCTGTTGTGGTGTCCTTTCATTTGGTATTCAAGGGATTTTATATGGTATCACAGCTGGCTTCACATGCCATTCAGAGTTTAGCCTAAGACTGCTCTTGTCCATGCTACCACTAGGATAGCTGGTCTATAAGGTTGACTTTACAACCAATCACCATAAGGGTATTTGGACTGATATAAGGTGTACACTATAACTAGTGACATCATACATCAGGCCAACTTCTCACACTACTGAAGACAGCTATGTCATCCAGGTAGGCCGCTGAGAAGGACTCCAGGCCAGATAGTACCTGATTCACTAACCGCTGGAATGTGGCCGGAGCATTTTTGAGCCCAAAGGGCATCACTCGGAACTGGTAGTGGCCCTCGGAGGTGGAGAATGCTGTCTTCTCCCTTTCTCTTTCGGCCATGGCAATCTGCCAATACCCGGATGTCAGATCAATGGTGCTGAGGTACCGGGCTGCTCCCAGCCGGTCCACCAGCTTGTCTGCACGTGGGATGGGGTGAGCATCTGTCTTCGTGACAGAGTTCAACCCCCGGTAGTCCACACAGAACCGAAGCTCCGGTGTCGTACCCGGTGGGGCCGCTTTCGGCACCAACACCACTGGACTAGCCCACAGGCTGCTGGAAGGTTCTATCACCCCCAGCTCCAACATTTTGGCTACCTCACGCTGGATGCTATCCCTCACTCGGTCAGAGAGCCGGTAAGACTTGTTCTTCACCGGGGGGCTGTCCCCTGTGTCCACATCATGGGTACACAGATGAGTGATTCCAGGCGTGAGGGAGAACAACGAGGCGAACTGTCCCAGGACATGGCGGCAGTCCCTCTGTTGCTCTGGGGTCAAGGATGGGGTGAGGACTACACCTTCCACCGAACCATCCTTCTCTTGTACCGCTAGAAGGTCAGAAAGAGCTTCACTCTCCTCCTCTTCGCTCCCATCCGTCACCATAAGGAGAGCAAGCTCCGATCGCACATGGTGCGGCTTCAGGCAGTTGACGTGGAACACCCTGAGGGGCTGACGGGGGGTCTGGCCTCGTCGCTTCACAATGTCGTACGGGCCAGTCCACCGGTCCTGGAGGGCACAAAGCTCCCCAGGTTCCATGACCCAAACCTTCTGTCCAACGTCCAACTCGACCGTCCGAGCGTTGCGGTCATACCATTCCTTCATCACGGTCTGGCTAGCCTCCAGGTTCTCCGAGGCCGCCTTCCACAGCTTGGCCATCTGGCTGCGGAACGCCAGCATATAGCTGACAATGTCACGGGGAAGCTTCTGCGAAGTCTTCTCCCACCCCTCTTTCACTAAACTGAGGGGACCCCTAACGGGATGGCCATAGAGCAACTCAAACGGGCTGAACCCGACTCCCTTCTGCGGTACCTCCCGATAGGAGAACAACAAGCAGGGGAGGAGGACGTCCCATTTACGCCTCAAGCCTTCTGGCAGGCTCCGTATCATACCCTTCAATGTCTTATTGAAGCGCTCCACAAGTCCGTTAGTCTGGGGGTGGTAAGGAGTGGAGAACCGGTAGGTCACTCCACACTCCTTCCACATGGCCTGCATGTAGGCCGACATGAAGTTCGTGCCCCTGTCCGACACCACGACCTTGGGGAATCCCACTCGGGTAAAAATCCCCAATAGTGCCCGCGCCACCACCGGTGCAGTGATGGTCCTCAGAGGAATAGCCTCTGGGTACCTTGTGGCGTGGTCCACCAAAACCAGAATGAACCGGTGTCCTGCTGCGGTCGGAGGGTCCAATGGCCCAACAATATCAATACCGACCCTCTCAAAAGGGGTCCCGACCACGGGGAGCGGTTCCAAAGGGACCTTCAATTTAGTCCCAGTCTTGCCACTTGCCTGACAAGACTTACAGGTCTTGCAAAAGGTGTCTGAGGCAATCCTCATCCTGGGCCAATAAAAATGAGGAACCAACCGTGCAAAGGTTTTGTCCTGGCCCAGGTGTCCGGCTAAGGGAATCTCCAGCAGGAAGGCCCAGTAACATTGGGGGACCACTATGGCCCTCGAAGATCCATGTACCGGCACCCTGGGCTCACTGTATAGGAGACCATCCTCCCAATACACATGATATCCTCCCATCTCCTGACTGGCCACTTGGGCTTCGGCCTGTCGCCGCATGCCTTCAAGCGTGGGGCATGCCCTTTGTGCCTGACAAAATTCCTCCCGGGTAGGCTCTCCTCCCACATGCCAGTCAGCAACGGTCGGCAAGTCCTCCACGGGAACGACATCCACCTCCACGGACTCCGGGGGCACCTCTGCGGCCTCCCCATCCATCTCACGGGGCGTGTCCTCTACCACCTTCTGCTTTCCTCTTCTGGTGTTGGGTTGGGCCATGATTCCAGGCTCCAACCCAGGGTGAGTTCCATGCTGGGCAGCCATGGACCGTGTGACTACGCAAGTCCACCCTGGTAATCCCAGCATCTCGGTGTGAGCTCGAAACTCAACATCTTTCCACTTGGTGTGCTCCAGGTCGTTCCCTAGCAAGCACCCCACAGGCAAGGCAGGGCTCACAGCAACTCTCAGTAGGCCTTTGACTCCTCCCCACTCAAATGGAACACGAGCCACTGGATAGTGACTCATACTGCCGTCAGCCAATACGGCCGGATGGAACTCCTTGGGGACTACTTGGTCTGGGGACACCAGCCGCCGCACGACAGTGGTCATGCTAGCCCCTGTGTCCCTCAGAGCTTCCACCTCCTCCCCATTAATTCTCACCCTCTGCTGATATTTAGCAGGGCAGGGACACTACGGGGACCACCTCTCTAGAGTAGGTCCCCTTAAGTAGCCCTAGGTCAGGTGACCTCTAGCCAAGGCGGCAAAAGAAAAACCACACCTCCCTTCTAGAAGGTTCCAGCACATTCCAGGAGCTTCCCCACTCTACCTATGGGACAAAAAGGCGGGCTGGTGTCGCAACATTGTTGTGGGGTTCCAGACAGCTCCTGGCAGCTAGGGTGCTACTATGAAAGACCACTCTGCAGTAGCAGGGGCCTGTGGCAGCCATCTTGGGAGAAGGGAGCACCTGCACCTTAACACTGATTGGCAATGAAAAGGCGCCCGGAGACCTAGTCCAACATAAAAATGAGGGTGGAAAAAATGAGGCACGATCAAAAATGGAAGGGGAGACCACCCTAGGGCTGACAGGTCCAACACAGACCTAAAAACATTTCAATATCAGCAAGAGTCATTACAGTAGAAGAGGTTGCCTCTGTTAACTCTTTATAGAAACCAGTAGGATTTTTCCTAAGATCGGGCAAAGTATCCTTAAGGGCCAAAACTTCACTCCTTTTTCGCGTAGTATAAACCCATTGTTTCGGAAAGTGGGCAGCCACAGCCGGTCTGGTAACCGCTCCCTGTTGGTCCACGACTGCAGGAATTTCTGGGTGGTAATTTGGGTCAACTTCACGCATTGGGAACTGAGGGGCATATTAGCAAGAACCGGCGATAATGGGCTTGCTAATATACGTTATAGAATTCCAATAGAAGCCCAGGTTAGATGTCCTGCACATCTAATCTGGGCTTCTAGTGGAATTCTATAACACATATTAGCAAACCCATTATCGCTGTTTTAGCAGCAGTTTCCTGCCGTTAAAACGGCGGTAATTTTAACGAGGTTCTTGCTAATATGCCCCATAGTTATTTGAGTGGGACTCTTATCATGTAGTCTGCTTCTGTAAGAAGTCAAATTAGAAATATTCCCAAACACTTGTTCCAGCGCCATGTATGTTACATAAACACGATCTCTAATATCAAATAATATTTGGGGAGCCTCCGTTTCGATCTGCGTCTGCCAAAGGTCAATAAGTGCAGCAGACATATACCTAAGGGCATGCTGCTGTATGAAAGGTTCAAAATCTCGCATGACATGCCAGATATCCTCAAGACTATATATTATATTACGAGCCCACCATATTACCTAATTCGCTATTATTTTCTTCTCTTCCTCCCTCACTACAGATCGCATTAACGGACCTAACCGTTCCCTAAATCTAGTCAAATCTTCTGAACCACGTACCTGAATGCCAGTAATCGGTGACAATGAAAGATGAATAACTGGAACAGGGGTAACAGGTGTTACTGCAATCAGAGATTGTAATGGAAGAAAGGGAGTAGGGGGTAGATTAACCGGGGCAGTAGGTTTGACAGCCGTAGAGGCGGATGCACCCTGTGCAAGTTGCTGTTGCTGATGGTGAACAACAGGATATATCCGTTCCGGGACATATGGTGGTAGGGATCGGGTATCTAACAAAGCCTCAATAAAAGTATCACCATCTTCCTCAACCATACAAGACTCATCAATTTACTACCGAAATCTCCTATCTTCACTTTCTTTCTATTCCTGTCTCATGCTTGTCTTTGTCATAAGCTACATCTCTTTTTGTAAGCGTTTGCATCTTTCCTTTTCTAGCATCTCTCTCCATTTTTTTTTTAACAATATATTTTATTATTCAGTTTGCATGATACATACCGGGCCATGGCCCAAAGGATACAGTTTGAATACATCGTATGGCCGCATAAACATACAATTGAAAAAGATTTAACTGCTGCAAAACCTGCAGTTACAGTAGCAAACACATTGCGCAGTAAGTCCCAAATCCCACAAATCTATATTTGTCCAATTGGATAAACATTCCGAAAGTTTCAAATGGTAATCCGGATTGCTCAATGACCGGTAACATTAGAGGAGTGTGTCCTGTCAGGGATCTAGAGGTGGAAGGGGAGGTAACTCAATGCCCCAATATTCCGCCCATCTTAACTATATTTTCCTATACTTTTGCGGGCAGCCCGAGCTTGGAATACTGCAATCTCAGCACTCATGCGGTCGACAATGGAGGTTTTCCACCTGCCAATCATCGTTGGGGACGTACCCATCCATGCCTGTGCAATATCCAGTTTAGCAATGGTAAGAGCTAAAATAACAAGTGTTGCTTGTTCCGGTTCCCACCTATCCCATCAGTGCTAAGCAACAAGAGTAATCTTGGATCTAGTGAGAGATCCCACGACAGCACCTCGCCCAGACATGCCACAATCCTCCGCCAGAATGGCTGAAGTGCTGAGCAGGCCCAGACAGTATGTATAAAATTCCCTTCCTCTATCCCACATCTCAGACAAAAGGGGGACTGAATGACGCCCATCTTCCAAAGACGGAACCTTGTATAGTATATGCTGTGTATATATTTAAATTGCGTGAGACAATAGCGCAATGACACCGCCGCACTGCGAGGGTTAGCCAAGGCCTCAGTCCTGTCATCATCAGGCATATCTGGTATGTCTTCTGACCAAGCACGTCTAGTCTTGTGTAGGGTTGTGTAAGTGTGCATCATCAGCGTTTGGTAAATGTGATGGATCTTATGGTTGCCTAAATCGCCCATTAATAAGCATCCCTCCAAAGGGTGAAATTCTTGAAAATTCTCAATCGTCTGAAGTAGGGGAGTTAGAGCATGTCGCAGTTGGGGATACTTATAAAATTGAGATTTGTATAGCTAAAACTGTGGCTGTCGGAACGACTTTAAGGTGGTACCTCGCATTATGTCACCTAACGTTGATATTCCCACTAAGTCCCACCCTCGAAATCCCGCTAATGTGACACCGAGCGGTGATGTGTACAATGCCACAGTGGGGTCACCTGAGTTAGGCGACCAATGCCAACCCATCTGTTTAACCACAGATCTCCAAAGCCGGATCACTGTGCCGCTAGCAGGGGGTAGAAAGTCCAGGTTCTGTGTGCTATACAGGAGATGAAGGAGGGGGTGCCCTCCATTGCCATATGTTCTAGTGCATACGCTGGATCCGTAGTCGAATTATACCACCACTCATTTACAGTTAACAAGTGGGAGGCCACGTAATAAGTGTACACATCCATAGCAATATGTCAACTGTGTACACGTACTCAAGGCAACACGTACAGCCTTGCCGTTCCAGAGAAACTTGTTATGGATGGCTTTGATTTGTGCAAACCAAGTTTGCGTTTAGCATGTGGGAAATTTTGTAGTCTTAAAGAATTCTGGGCAGTGAGACCGTTTTGAAAATCGCCGAACGCCTATACAATGAGAGCGGGAGGAGAGACCATATTGCAGTTTCCTCCTTAAGGCTTGTAGTGAGTGGGTTAATATTGTGTGCCCAGGAAATGTTTGGGCAGGGCCACATAAAAATACTGAGATACGTAAATCCCGTAGTAGCGCGAGATAGCTGCTCTGCCCATGTTTTACAACCCTGATTCTCACACACCGGAAACAATATGTACTTGGAGGGGTTAGTATTAAGCCCAGTGGTCTGGCCAAACACTCGGAGAATCTGTAGGATGCAGGCCCCGAAAACCACGGGTCAGTCAAGAAAAAGAGCACATCGTCTGCGTATAGCGTGATGCGATCGGATCAGGATGGAGACCACTCAAAGCCCCTGAGCACTGGGTCACCACGCACCCATGCTTTCAAGAGCTCCACAGTGAGGGCAAACAGTAATGGTGAGAAAGGGCAACCTTGCATCGTGCCATGACAGATGGGGAATGGGGTCGAGCGATGCCCTGTGATCCTGACTGACGCTGTCAACCCTGTATAGAGCAATCGTACGTAGGCCAAGAAGCGCGGGCCAAAGTTAAGAACTTCAAGGAGTTGTAAGAGATACGACCAGCTGAGGGAGTCGAAAGCCTTATCAATATCCGCCAGGAGAAGCGCTGTGGGCGTCCAAGTTCTGGGGCGTTATGCACCCGTCTGATGTTATGGCACAGGGTGAAGACTGATTTGCATATAGCTGTGTCTGAACTGGGGTGGCAAAGTGAGTTAAAGAATGATGATGGATTCAACCCAGATCTCTGACTGGGGGTGAGTGTCGGAAACGTTTTAGTGCTCCGTCCATCATCTCCTTGTGTTTGCTTTGTTTGCTCTAAGTTGGCAGGGTATGCCCAGACGTGGGTCCCTTGCTCACTTTGCCACTGGATTCAAGCTAGCCTGGCTGATGAGGGCTGTTAGCCCAAAACCGGTCCCACGATTCTTGTTTCCGGTCCAAGGAAGACATGGCTTGGCAGTTCGGGCTGGACTGTTTCCAGATTTGGATATAGCTGTGTCTGAACTGAGGTGGGGAAGCGAGTTAAAGAATGATGATGGATTTAACCCAGATCTCTGACTGGGGGTGAGTGTCTGAAAAGTTTCAGCTCTCCGTCCATCATCTCCTTGTGTTTGCATAGAGCAGTGGGGTATAAACCCGGACTGATCCGGGTAGATCAGATCCGGCACACAGGTCCTAAGTCAGTCAGCAAGGACTTTGCCCAATAGTTTGGGCTCGAAGTTGATGAGAGAGATGGGCCGGTACGATGAGGGATCTTCCGGTGGGCGACCTGGTTTCAAGAAGAGGACAATCTCAGAATGTCGCCAGTCTTGAGAAAGCTTGTGTTGGTCGATTGCTTCAAGTAGTGCCTCCAATAGGTGTGGACACAGTGTATTCATATGTGGTCTAGGGAATTCAAAGGGAACCCGTTAGGACCGGGGGCCCAACCAGGGCGCATGGCTATCAATGCTGCACAAAGTTTGTCTGTGGTTAAGGAAGCGTCTAGTTGCTCCTGTGAATCATCTGTAAGCTTACGGGGGTATGTCTCACAAAATTTCGGCTATAGAGGCCTCAGTTAACTGCTCTTGGTGCACATAAAGAAGTGAGAAACAGGACGCAAACTCCTCAGCCGCCACTGTTGGGGATGAGCAGTGAGCACAAGACACCATCCACACCACGGAGCACAGGAACAGTTGCTGGGGACTTCTCTACTTGGCATAGTCTTTGAAGCATTTTACTTGATTTTTCCCCCCATTGGTAGATTCGGTGCTTCGATGCTAACCAGATTTCCTTTGCCTCCCCCATAAGATGTTGTTGGATGTGTTGCTGTGTCTGAAGTTGGTTGCGTTGAAGAAGTGTGGTTGGGTTTGTTAGGCATTGCGCCTCCAGGGTCCTCCGACGGTTCTCTAATTCCGACAATTGCGCCGATTGCTTACGTTTAGCATTAGCGCAAAAACTAATATCGAACCGACGAACGGTAGGTTTCAAAGCTTCCCATAAGATGCACTTGGAAGGGGCAGAAGCCACATTGAATTCTAAGTAATCCGAGACTGCTGTGGACAGCGTCTCCAGATATTCCGGGTCTCGCAGATGCCATGGGGACATCCTCGACCTAAATGGAGGTTTGTGGGAATGGATGCGGATCTTACACAGGACAGGTGAATGATCCGACAGACCTCTGGGGCGGTGAGATATATGGGAATTCCGGTGAATATAATAATATGGAATGAACATATAATCTAACCGGGACAGAGATCCTTGAACTGCGGACTGGTAGGTAAAGCCTAGTTTGGAGGGGGGAACTCGCGCCATATGTCCGACCAACCCAACGTATTAGCCAAGAGATGAAGTTTGGAACTATCTATTGGGGGTTCTCGCTCTGGTGCGTGCCTTCTATCCATCAATGTCATAGCGTCAGTCCAGTCCCCTCCTAGGAAGGTCAAGCCCTCTAGGAGTTCGCCCAATAATCGAGATATCTTTTCTACAAAGGTAGTACCCAGTGGAGGAGGGGCATAGATGCTACCAAGATTGATACATTCCCCATAAAGTGTGCCCGATAAAAATACATAACAGGATCTAACCAATGCTTAGTGTACATAAAGGGAATGTGGCAGTGTATGAGGATAGCAGTCTCTCGTGATCCCCTGGTAAACCCCGCATGATATATTGTGTGGTACCCAAACCTGACAAGACAGGGAGCCTTGTGCCTAGAAGATGGGTCTCTTGTAGAAAGAGAATGTCGGCCCCATATGGATTGGTTTGATGGAGAATAGCACCCCTCTTAATGTTATTAAGTAGGCCCCTAACGTTCCATGACACTATGGTCAAATCCCCGAGCGGGAGAGTGCATGCCTGTGCGGTCATCTAATCTCTGCAGGTGTGTGTGTTAAGGCGGATAATGTGAAATCAAGACTAAACCACTGCACACATGTGAAAACTGAAATAATTCTAACTGAACACCTTAAAGAACCCCCATGCCCCCACCCGATACTGCCTTGACCGCGGAGCATCTGTCGGGATAAAGAGTAATCTTGGGGTCCCAACAGGGGATCCCGGATCATCTCCTCCAATAGTACCCAAACCACCCATGTAACATTTACAAAAGGGAAAAAGTAGAGATGTCCAGGGCGGTATAAATCGTGTGGCTGGACATCCACACCAGCTTGTAGTTCCATGCGGAGCAGGATATTACTTATGGTTCAGCAATGACAGTGACCCCACTGCAGGGGGATAGCTCCCCTTGTAGAAGTTAGGATACTTCTTCCGGATCCGAGGAGCGCCTAGTTGAACCAGATCGGTAGCGTCCTTGAGATTTCCTTATCTTTGGCCCAGTTCGTTGCGAGCTCTGGGATGAGTCTGATTCCAGCGGAGGCAGGGCGCGTGGCTTCGGGTGTGTACGCTCATCTGTCCAGGCGAAAACAGCCTCTGGCGAGTCAAAGTGGTATTTAGAGTTATAAATAACCAGCATGCGATCCGGGTACAACAGCATGTACTGCATATTAAGTTCTACACTTTATTGCCATAAAGGATTGACGCTGCTGTTGTACCAGACGGGTATAATCTGGGAATATCATTATGGACTTGGAATCATGGTGGAGTTTGTCTTTGTGGGTCCTGGCAAATTGCAGAATAGCGTCTCGATCAGCATAATTCTGAAACTTTTCAATAATTGGTCTTGGGCTTTCACCTGAGGTTGGCTCTTTGGTTAATGCATGATGAGCCCTCTCCACAACAAAGCAGGAGGATAGCTTATCAGCTGGCAGGAGACCCACGAGCCATTGGGTTAGGAAAAGTGACATGGAGGAGCCCTTGCAACCTTCTGGGAAACCAATAAAACCCAAGTTGTTTTGTCTCACGTGGCCTTCGGCGTCTTTTACCCTGGAGGCCAACTCTTGTGACAGCCCGGTGAGTTTATTGACTTTTTTCTGCATAGTATTTATGTTATCCTCGACTGTGGACATGTGTGTCTCCACTTTGGTAATGCGATCCACAGCCTATCGGAGGTTTTGTCTCAAGAAGGAAACCTCTGATCCCACAGCGCTGATTTTGGCATCAAGTGTGCTCCTCGCATCGGTGATTGCCGCCAAGAGGGTCGCATCGTCCGGCATTGTGCCCCCGGCATCTCCCCCAGCAGCACTACCCTAGGTTGTGGTATACTGGTCAATGGTATTGTGTTTAGCACCAACTGCTCCCGGCTTATCTTTGCTCATGGTGGCGGGTGGGCAGATGTCAGATCAGATATGTCCAATGTCTCAAAACAGGGGGGGGGGGTACTTCCACCGTCTCCCTCCCCTACTGCAGACCACAAGGCCCTGCCGCCGGTTTCACCACGCTATTGCCGGGGGTACAGCACCACAGGCTGGTGCATCACAGAAAAAATCTCATCTCAGGCCACAAGCCGCACAAGGTCTAGCCTGGCTGCCTCCGCAACCCTTGACAACCGGCCAAGTAGGCACCCTAAGAAGACCCGACTTGCCGGCCCCACAGCCCAAAGAGTCCCCCCACGTGTCTTCAGTGCTCCTGGTGCTGCCACACCCCAGGATCTTGATGCAGGTATCTTGCTCTGATCTGGGGGTAGAAGGCAGTGTATGCTGGCCGGGCGTTTGGCAACTAGTTAATGGAGGAGATCACAGCTCCGGCCACCCTAGGCCGGTCCAATCCAGGGCTCGCAATCTGGGCTCCAATACTAGGCAGTGCATCCCTCCGTCCCACAGTGAGCCATCACAGTCCTTGGGCAGACGCGCTCCCGGCCCGACTGTAAAAAGGGAGGGGGATGGGCGCCGGGGATCTGGAATCACCACAGGTGTCAGGGCCACGTGCAGGCCCCTCAGGAGTATGTGTCACACCTCTAAGCCGACCCACTCACCAGGGTGTCAGCACGTCCGGACCCGGTCGGCCCGCGGGGTACCACTACATGCAGGGAAACACCAGTCAGGTAGAGGGTTCTCCCGCCCAAGGGATCGGCTGGGAGGCGCCCGTATCAGGCAGGCTTCCCCAACTGAAGGCTCACTCCCTGTCTAGGCCGCAGCTGCACCTCAGAGTCCGCCCAGACAGCCTCAGAGCAGAGGACGCCACCGTCCTACCTTCGACTTCACAGTCTGCGCAAGCCAAGTCGCCGGGTCGAGCGCAGGAGTCAGGGTGGGGGTGCCGGGTAGTCCCTGGCTCCAAATCAGCCCCGGCCCGCGCTACACAGCAGAAACGTCGGGACCCAGCGCTGCCGCTACTCTGTCTGTTTGTCCCCATGTCGGCAGGTTTCACAATTTATTTCCGCTACGGGTCGTTAACAGACACATCAGCCCATCAGATATGCTCCGCTGGGTAGGATTATGATGGATTTCTAGCATTTATGGTGTGGATGTGTGGAGAACAGTTAAAGTGCGTCCGCCATGTTGGCTGTCCAAGCCACGCCCCCTATCTCTCTCCATTTTTAACCGCCTCTGTTGGGCCTCCTTCTGCCAAGTCTGAAGAGAGTGAAACATATACTGTCTACTACGTCT
The DNA here is from genome assembly GCF_964204655.1 of Triturus cristatus. Taxonomy (NCBI): domain Eukaryota; kingdom Metazoa; phylum Chordata; class Amphibia; order Caudata; family Salamandridae; genus Triturus; species Triturus cristatus. The sequence goes on along the minus strand of NC_140590.1, from coordinate 1,238,207,604 downwards.
TTTAAACAACTGTTTGTGGAGAAATCCAATCATCTGGTCAAAAGAGCCCGTCAAACGCCACTGTAACTCTGCATTGTCACTCGTATGTTTGTGCCATAATGTACTAAACATAATAGGGCCAAGGCCATGTTTTACATACATATCAAAAAAATTAGGACTACCTTCAGGAGGTGCAGGCTGGGATTCTTCCAATTGTGCATCCTTAGAGCAACAACGGCAACACAAACTTCAGATCTTACTAAAACCAGGCATTCTGAAGGAAAAGAAAAGAAAATCGTTATTTTACTATGCAAAGTATTTGCAAACACTTTTCATCAAAATAGCCCTTAGACTGAAACAAACCCAAACCACAGTGGTTCCACATAGAACCGAAACAGACTCACCTGATATCAGAGGTACAGATAAACCAGTTCTACAATGTAGAGTCTTTGGACTAAACACTCAGATCAAGGGTTTTGCCATTCAGGACCCTAGTCAGGATTACTACTGGGCGTGGCACCTACTGGTGGGACAGAGGCAGCAGCTGCAAGAAACAAAGCTCTTCGTGCAGGGATCCCTGAGCCGCCAGTCCAACCTGATGATGTCCTCGTCCTCCCTTCCATTTGTGGAAAATGGATGGGTCATAACCCGAAGGAGTCCCTGTTCGGGCACCAATTGAAGGATGTGACCCGCTTATGGCCACCCGAGTCACCATAGACCACCTCGCAGCCTTCCATACCAAATGAAGAGTCGAAGAGACAGTGGAGAATATATATCAATAACTGTTTATTCATATACGCTCATAGCTGTGCCCCGTCTGCACACTCTCAAGAGAGTGCTACAGAGGGAACTAAGGAACAGTAAGCATAGAGATACATTATGTACATTTCATGATTAGACAAGAACACGCCCACAATGGAAATTTCCAGACAGATGTAGTTGGACAGTGAAAGACAAAAAAAAGGTTTTCTGTCTTGTATCTTGCACAACCCAGCACAGTCCAAGGCAGTTTCACCCTGGCTGCGATCAAACCGCCGGATAGGTGGAAGAGGACCTTTATCGAGTGGCAAAGCTATGCGCTGGCACTAACAGTCTTTATTGCAGAACCGAAACTTAGCCAAGGGCATTTTTTCTGAACTAAGAAAATGAGTTTCGATCAGGATGCAAAATGGAGTCTTAAAAGAAAATGGTGCAGCAAATACTAACTAAAACATGGAATTACATGAGCATCAACGGGCCTAATCCAACACCACACTCCATTGTGGTTGGCCTTAAATTCTGACTTTGTCCCAGTCTCACGCGACCAGTTGCACTCAGTTGTTGTTTTGTTCTTATTGGTGCTGTTTTTCACTTTAAACCTTAAAAATGAATTGCCTCCGTTCTACTGACTTGATTTTTTTCATTTTGGTGTCTTCATTACTGTTTGTGTGCTGCATAAATACTTCGACTACAGCTGCACTTCCCCACTGGGAAGTGTCCCTGAATGTGCACTGCCTAAATCCAAGGGTGGCAAATTTATTCAAATAATCCAAAAGTTGCGTCTCAACACATTCTTTAATATAGTTTGCAATGATTTATGCTAATTAACTTCATGAGCAGTTCACATAATACTTATGGGTCCATTAACCATTATCCGTAATGCTGTGAGTACATTTGCATTAGCCCCAATGCATTTCGGGCAGATGAACCGCCCTTCGTCAGGGGGTAAATTCCTATAAAGACGAGAAGGAATGAGATGAGACGACAGAATTCGTAAAGTCAGTAAAAATGAAACTGAGAAGTGAAAATTAATAAAAATAAAAAGTGCAAGGTGAACTGTTGGTTGGTGGTTGCAGCCACAGCAGATATTGTCAAGTGAAAAACGAGTGACCAGATGAAAAATAATTGCTGTCGGGTGAAAAACCTGGGTGCAAACCAAATAAAAACTACTCAAGCAAACGGAACCTTTAGGAATTTACCCCCTGACGAAGGGCGGGTCATCTGCCCGAAATTCATTAGGGCAAATGCAAATGTATTCACAGCATTACGGATAATGGTTAATGGACCCATAAGTATTATGTGAACTGCTCATGAAGTTAATGAGCGTAAATCATTGCAAACTATATTAAAGAATGTGCTGATACGCAACTTTTCGATTATTTGAGTAACTTTGCCAACCTTGGATTTAGGCAGTGCATATTGAGGGACCCTTCCCATTGGGGAAGTGCAACTGTAGTAATTTTTATATGCCCAGGATTAGGGGACGATACCTCAGTGCACGCCCTCGAACTTGATTAATCATCAATCCAAGTATGTGAAATTTGAATACCACAGAGTGCGTGATTCAATAACTCTTGATATATTTTCCTGCATGAAAACTTAACACACTGCATCTAAGTTAGGTCTGACTGTTTTTGTGCCAAGCTACCAAAGGGTTAAGCATAGATTAATTAAATTACTTTTTGGTTGACCCGAACAAGGATTTTGGTTGTTGCTTGAGGAGGGTTTACACCCCCCTCAAGCAATAACTCAGCTTCTTTCATTCTCCTATTGAAGTAGAGAACAACTGAAAAGTTTCAGAATTCAGTCTGACACCTGCAATAAATAAAACATGAGGAATCTGCAGGTAGACTAGAAAGATTGTTACCCAAGGTAAGTAACTTTTTGCTTCTGGGCAGGATCTAAGATGCCACAGCAGTGCTCTGTTTTCAAGTGCAGTGCCTTACATTACAATGTATTTCTCTATTTTCCAGTGGATACTCCAAATTCCTGCACTGCAGTGAGGTGGAGCATTCTATATATTGTAGTTCAGTTCTTCATATTTAACTCTCTGACATAGACATCCTGAAAGGTTCCACAGTTTGCTCTCTTGCGCACTTGTGTGTCTTATATTAATTTGCAGTTTTCCTATTTTCCTCAGGATCAGAACAGGCCCCTATACCGTCTCCTAGCTCAGGTGAGAAAATCTCTCTTTTTTCTAAGATGTTATAGGACATGTAAAAGCTTTCTGGTATCTCACCAGGAATTGTTATGTATTGTATTGGAAAATGTATATAGCACTTACTATCCCGGTGTGTGGCACTAGAGTGTGCTTGTCCTCTAGCATAGCACGCTACGCAATGTGGGGTGTGTTGTTAGAAGTGTGTTAACTTAATTTTGATCCTGTGAGGCAAGTGTTGGCATGTTGTGCGTGATGACCACGGAGGTAGGGTTATCATATTATTGGACCCAGAGCTTAGCAAAATGACGGATGGAGAAGGGTGAAAGAGAGGGATGCAGTTTATGGTTTTCAATAAGCTGGCAGCTTTAAGCAGATTTGTATGATCATTGTCTATTAAACTGGGTACTGCAAGGTGTTGCAAGGTGTTGTCCTTTCGGAGATATTTTGTTTGAGGTGTATGCCCCTGAGTAGGAATAGGTTGGAGAGAGAAATTATGGAGTGATCTACTGGGACAGACAGTTAATATCACATATCTGATTGTCATTCTGAAATGTGAAGAAGCAGTTATAGCATGTAGCTTGTTAGAACCTGCATTGGTGAACAAAATTAAAGTCCTCCATCGGCAAGCAGCAGGTGGCAGACTTCCATTCTTGAAAATAAATAACTCCTTGAATAACTAAGGGTAACTCCTGTTATAAATGCACTGTTAGTGTTCCTCTGAACTTTATGTTTGTAGGCACTTTCAACACAAGAAATAATAAACTAAGATACTCCTCTAAGGGGGCGCTAGAGGACGGGCTAACAAGATGGCCGCACTGTAGTGAGGCTCCGTCAGCCCTGGAGGAAATATCCATACAATATCCTGATTTAGCAGAGGTAATTTCGCTGTAACCTGCCAAATCAAGCAGTGGAAGGTCCGAAGAAGCGACACGACCTGCTCATAGCAAACTGGACACAGCGGCGGGCCTGCTAGGCGCTGTGAACAATTGCAGCCTGAGAAACGTGGCGCCAATGGCCTGCCCGAGGGAGGCAGGTACCCGTCATTGCCTGCAGTGCCCAAGTGATCGCAGTGGTGTGGGGCCTCCGGCGCTATCCTGCAACGAGCCTCGCGACACACTTGTGGTAACTCAAGTAAGGTGGAACAGCTGCAAGGCCGCGTGATTAGGGATTGCGCCTGAGACCGTGAGTATTGCGGTGCCCTGTGACGTCCCCCGGCGCGGGCTACATCTAAGCGAGGCCGGGGGATCCTGGCCCGCCAAGTGCTGCACATATCTCTACTCGAACCCGGCTGGTTCAAGTTCCTGCTACACGCAAAGGCGACATACGCAGCGCAGGCCCGGCGGGGTCGTGAGGCACACACACATTGATCTGCTAGAAAAGAAGACGGGCAGGGACCAGGCCGTGTGTTTGGGAGTCTGCATCCACGGCCGAAAATTGCACTGGCTCATGTGACAGCCCAGAAGCGGGCTGAATCCACGCAAGGCTGGGGGATCAAGGCCAATCGCGCAAAAGCCCAAGCATTTGCTGTGGCCCGGATGGGTGCCGGCATCCGTGACCCGCTTTGACGCTGGCCACAACGCGGACCCTGTGGGGCTGGGGGACCACGGCGGCACCCAACAGCAAACCGCGCCCATCCTGCGATGCAGCACTGTGGGCCCGCGGCCCTCTGTCAACGCATACATGGCGACTGCACCGGGGGGCATCTCCGGGCACCGCTCGTGCGGGGCCCCCCACGTCTGCTTCGCCGCTCTAGATGGAATACCCTGGCTCTCTTCCCTGACTATTGAAAAAAGAGGGTATGAAGTTCCTTATGGGAGTCTTAAGCAGGTAAGAGAGCCCGGATAACTATTACTATGGAGGTGGTCCAACCAATGTTACAAGGGGATGGGGGAATTCCTCCATTGGGAACTAGGGCCCTCACACACCCAGCCAGCTAGGTGTCATGCTTCATCATTGGGCCTGCTCCTCGTCGGGTCGGCGCTGCAATACCCGACGGGCACCCAATGTGGGGCTCTTTGGCGGAGATCTTTTGTTCCACGCCGTATGGTGTAGTGGGGGTGAGGGGCCCAATGTGAGTAAATGTGGTGAAAAAGTGATGAAGCATGACACCTAGCTGGCTGGGTGTGTGAGGGCCCTAGTTCCCAATGGAGGAATTCCCCCATCCCCTTGTAACATTGGTTGGACCACCTCCATAGTAATAGTTATCCGGGCTCTCTTACCTGCTTAAGACTCCCATAAGGAACTTCATACCCTCTTTTTTCAATTGTCATGGGCATGTATGTTGGACCTTATAAGCCCACCTGTCCCCCCTTTTTGTTAAAGTCTCTTCCCTGACTGCCACGGTGAGCGGGGGCACGCTGTCCAGGCCCTGATCCCTGGACTGATCCCGCAGTCCATATAACTCGCGCCTTGTCCTGCACTCATCTCGTGGCTGGGCACCAAAGGCATGGAAGCGCCATCTTAACCATTGTGGAGCGGTGAAAATCAGGAGCAGGGACTCCAAAATCTACATTGTGGACATCGACTGGCACGCTGCACCATAGCGACGCGAACACACTGCCTCACCGCTGACGAGCGTCGCAGCAGGGAGCAAGTGGAATCCACTGGGAAGCTCAAGTACATATCATGGACCACAGGGGGCCCGCTCAGTTACTGTGGCGCCATACCAAAGCACGCTGTTGGATGTGGAGAGAGGTTGGGGAGCACATCAACGTAAACCTGCATAGCTGACTGCGCGGTCCCGCGAGGCCATCACCACCAAGCAAGTGGGCGCTGCGCATACACCATGTGACGCACACAAGAAAAGAGGAACCTGGTGAGGCACAAGCCGCTTATCTAGCCGCTTCTTGGCGATGAGCACACAAAACGGCCATACTGCGGATTCCCGGGGTAGGCTAGAACACATGGCGCAGTGAGGCTGCTTGAGAGGAGTCGTCGGCACGCACCCGGTTGCCGCTCTGGAAAACCTTCTAGTGGGTGGCGGACATCGACCAAATAGCTACGTGCGGGACCAGGGGCCACAGAGACACAAAGCACTCAGCGCAGTGGCAGGGGTGGAAGGCTGCCCCCAACAGACAACTACAACTGGGAAATAGACGGACCAAATCGCGAGGTGGGAGCAAGCGACCTGTCCTTTCACGTACGCTGGATCACCTGCACTCGTCCAGCACGTTTGGCAAGTACTAATTTGAAATGGGGAAACTAGATGGAACGCTGTAGGAGAGTAGGATCTGCACTTATGTTGCCCCCACTTTTTTTCTGATGTATCCACTGGTTTCTGGCTATAGTCTGGATGGGTCCCTGCTAATCAGGGCCCCAGTCTCACTGATCTCTCTAAACAACTTGGTGTGTAAATTAGATGCACTAGTGAGTGGATACTGTGGTACCTTATGAGCCCCTAGTATATGGTACCTTAGGTACATAGGGCATTGGTACTTCACAGGCCTACCAGGGGCTGCAGCATGTATTATGCCACCCCTGGGAAGCATTCTCAATCTGACACCACAGGCCTGCTACTGCAGCCTGTGTGAGGTAGTGTTAGCACTCCTCACTGAGGTATAGGTTCCTATCAGCCACCCCTCTTGCAGGCCCTAACAATCCTGAGTGCAGGGTGCTTGGTTTACTATGTGAGGGGGTGCTTATGCATGAGCAGGACCCCTCTGCAGCTGGCAGAGTCTATTCTCTGCTACTGTTTGCGGTTAAACCATATACTCTTAAGTGCATCATAACCTCGCAGTAAATGCTAACTTTGGACTGACTGCATCAAAACATGTCGTGTTTGGTGTCAAACAACTTGGAATCATACCCCCACATCAGTAACTGGTGTGGGAGTATGATCCCACCCTTCTAGAGGGGATGACATGTACCCACTGTACTAAACGGTAGAAATCTCCTAGAGCCCTGGCATCACAAAATGGATGCCACCAGCACAGACACTGGGCTGCCCTCCTGCTGCTGACCGAAACTCGCAGTGGAGGAAGCCCAACAAAAGGCACCCTGTCACAGGGAGGTGTCACCACCTCCCAGACAGGATTTAGTGTATTGGAGCTGGGTGGGTGCACTCTTAGAGTGCTTTGAAGTCCTGCACTGGGGGAGCAGTAGGCTCCTCTGTGCATATGCCAGCTCAAACCGGTTCAGGGGCTACCTGCCCCTGCTCTGGCGCGAAACTGGACAAAGGGAAGTGGGTGTAACCACCCACTACCCTGACCCTCCTAGAGGAGTGGTCATAGAGCTAGTCACTCTCCTATCTTCACTATAAGATAGCAAGCGTTGCCAATGCAATTCAGATTACCCTGGACGACGCTCTACAAAAAAGAATCCTGGCCCTTCGACGTTCCACTATCTTTGGAAGGCTGAAGAATCTCCCTTGGAGTCAAGGAATTACTCCACTGCTCGGCAGGCACCTATAACCTCAATCAACTGTTGCAAACTTCACCGCTCCCGCTGGAGTCCGAAGTCCCTGCGGCCCAAGAAGCAGATTTCCTGACCTCTCGATGGCCATTTTGAGTCCCCAGTGAAGCTGTGGCATCTGGACCCCACTAGTGACAAGGAACTGCAATACCTGGGAACCGTGCACTGATTTCAAGTGCAAACCCTAAACAACGCTCTACGAACTTGTCCTTTGGACCATTTGTGGCCCAAGTCCCCAGCGGGTCTTGTTCCAAAAATCAGCGGCCTACCCCGTCCCGAGTGACCGTGGGCTCCTGTGAAACTTTTCCTGTGGCGGCGTCTTCGCGATCCCATGCCCGTTGGCTAGTGGGTCCCCCGAAGACTTTCTCAACGATTCAAAGGGCTCTCCTGGTTGCTCCGGGCCTGCCCTCACTTACCCTTGCTGGGTAAGTCCATCAGACCTTGCTGGTCTGCATCACCGACTATCTTCAGTTCACACGAGACTTGCAGTTGCCAAGGCTTGTTGGCTCCAATCCAGTTGCTGACACCGTCATCAGCTGCAGACGTCATGGGACACTCCGAATCCAGATGCTGGTCATTGTCGATCCCTCCTGGACCTCGTGAGCGAAGAGACAAACACCATCGACAACCTGAAGTGACGCGACATCTGTGGTCATCCATCTTGCTGGCCACCGGTCACTGGCAAGTGACTTTGAACACTGTCCCTTCAATTTTCAGGTCCTCTTCATCTTCAATCCACCTTCGGATTCCAGCGGACACCTCTTCAGTCGTCTCAAGCAGCAAGCCTTCATTGGTCTCCATTGAAAACAGCATCGTGACCCGACACCAAAAGACACCTATGCACCCGGCTTCCCTGGGTGAGGTAACTCGTGCACTCCGGTGCCCAAGTGTGTGTTGACCCTCGAAATACTTACCTTGTAAGTGGCTTGCTTGTTGACTTCTTCGAAGTGCCCTAAAACTTTAAAATACAAACCGCGACTTGCTCCATTGTAACCTATAGGAAACCCGTGGCTGTGTTTAGGCACAGCAGTCTCCCGTGGGCTTGTTACTTACCTGCTAACACTGCAGTAGTGAAGCCCCAGCGATTCCCAAGGCCCTAGGCTTTGTCATTTTGCAAGTCGACTTTGTTAAACCATTTTTTTAGTATATGGTCTGGTACGCCACTAGGGCTCCAGCCATATTTGTGCTTAATTTATTGAGAACTGTTGACATTTGAATGTTTACCTGGGTTCTAATCTCATAAAGAGATTAGTAGAGTGTGTCTAGAAATAAATACATATATATTTGATATATATACCTGGGTGGTGTCTTTTCATTTGGTAATTCAAGAGATTATAAGGTAAAACAAGCTGCTTTACATTCCTCAGAGACTTAGCCTGAAGGCTGCTCTCCACAGCTATAACTAGGATAGCTTTCTTTAAAAGGTTGTCTTAAACCCATCTACCATAAGAGTCGAATTGGACTGGTGCAAGGTGGCCACTATAACTAGTGACCAGCATATGCCAGGCCAACTTCTCACAAACGCAAGCTAAGTTATCGTTCGCCGCCCGCAGAACACCCAGAGGGCAGCCGCCTGAGGCGGAGCAAGATGGGTTAAGCCAGGCAGGACAGGACTCAGACGACGTAGAGATGAAAATGCTGCTGCTCATGATGAAGAACAGCCTAGTATCCATCGAGGGGAAAATGGACACAATGTGCGCCAGAATGGACCAAATTACACAGAAGCTGGAGAAGCAAGCCGGCAGAATCAAAGACGCAGAAACCAGAATATCTACTCTCAAAGACGACCATGCACAATCGTCAGGGCAACTGACAGACATGGACAAACTACTCAAAGTGATTGCGGCGAAAAATTAAGATCTCGAAGCCCGTTCGAGGCGTAATAATATCCGAATCACCGTCATACCAGAAACTACCAATACAGGGAGGCTATAAGATTACGTGGAAAAGCTGCTTATCACCTGTTTTGGCCAGGAAGCCTTTTCTAAAAAGCTTATCGTGGAAAGGGCGCATCGAACACTGGCGCCGGAGACCCCACCAGGAGCGCCACCCAGACCCATAGTCACGCGACTGCTCAATTATAGAGACCGCGATGTGGCCCTTCACAAGGCGAGGGAAATGAAGGACGTAGTCTTCGAGAACAATGCCATATCACTATATCCTGACTTCACGCTTCAAGTTCAAGAAGCGTAGAGAAAGTAACTGCCAATCAAGAAAAAACTGAAGCAGGAGGGAGTAGAGTATGCCATGCTCTACCCTGCACGGTTGTGGCCCACCTATGACTGCAAACACCACATATGCAACACTCCACAACAGGCAGACGGTAAAGGCTTTCAAGAGAGCGGAGCACTCCCCATCAGACAGGAGAGGGGAACCTTCGCCATATGATGAGGAGTGAGGAGTGCTGGCGGAGGCTGTTGGGACACTCACAGCAGCTCAGTTTCTGCACTTTCCCCGCAACTAGATCTTACGTTGCTCTCAGGTAAAGTTTGTTGTCACATATGTATGGCCTGATGCCACATCGTAGTACTGAACTAAGGGCCTGATTCACAGAACTAACTTAAGACAAAATCCTAAACTTATACTTTTGGTATTCACAGAAGGCATTTAGTAGTAGTAAAGTTAGGATTAGTCTGTCTTAAGTCTGTACTAAGTTTGCCTTAAGTTTGTCTTAAGTCTGTCTTAAGTCTTGTCTTAAGTCTGTCTTAAGTCTGTCTTAAGTTTGTCTTAAGTCTGTCCTAAGTTTGTCTTAAGTCTGTCTTAAGTCTGTCTTAAGTCTGTCCTACTACTTTTGGTATTCACAGAAGGCATTTAGTAGTAGTAAAGTTAAGATTTTGTCTTAAGTTTGACTTAAGACAGACTTAAGACAGACTTAAGATAGTCTTAAGACAGTCTTAACACAAACTTAAGACAAACTTAGGACAGACTTAAGACAGACAGACTTCAGACAGACTTAAGACAAAATCCTAACTTTACTACTACTAAATGTCTTCTGTGAATACCAAAAGTAGAAATTTTAGGATTTTGTCTTAAGTTAGTTCTGTGAATCGGGCCCAGAGAAAGTGAGAACCCTCCGGACAATGAACCTGCATTCCAGGGCCCCCTCCTGTACGCCATAAATGTGCAGGAGGCGATGCCATGCCCCTTCGGGCACACATCCCCAAGGGAGTTCCCCTTTCCTCCATTGGGGGGAACTGTCCTTATAGTTACTTATGTTTATTCTAATGTTATGGGAATGTTGAGCGTGTTGTTAACCAGTCGACCCGCTACCCAAGCACACTCTGTCTTTCAGGATGCCACTGCCATCATGCCTGATCGCAACCATACTTATAAGACGAATACATGCTACAGGCCTGTAGCATGGAACACGCATCAAAGGCATGGGACAGATGAGACAAAGGTTGAATTGGCTTGCACAGCTCTGTTGGGATGGGTTAGAAAGGAAGGGACTGTACACGGCAAGTTGGGGACGCTGTTGTGGGAGGGACATTTGGAAAACAATGTAGGCATGGGTACATTTACAATGAACACAGGCAGCACAGGTACAGCTATCGCTCGGACACAGACACTCATGGGTAGGGCAAATACACCCCTCGTTATTATTATTATCACGGCTCGATGGGCCTCCCACAGATATTTCTCCTCTTGCTCAGCTTACTCGAGAGGCAAGGCAATCCTCATTAAAAAAACGCTGCATTATGTTGTTGAGGAAGGCTCCACAATTGATCCACACGGACATTCTGTATGACCTGGGGTAGCCTAGCTGCAGCATCCATCACGCTGGTGAGCAGCTTTGAGCCAAACGTAGATGATGAAGAGTACTTCATTAAGTTATGGGCACAAATAGTGAGCATAGGCTCAACCCACCTAATTTGGGGAGGAGATTTTAACCTAACGGTCCATCCGTCATGGGACCTTTCACATCCCCTGCCACACCACTACACAAAGGCACAGCGCCAACTCCAGCAAATCATCATAGACAATCAGTTAGTATAAGTCTGGCAGCATCACCACCCTGCGCAAAAGGAAGGGACGTTCTACTCGGCAGTGCACAACAACTGGTCCAGATTAGACATGTGGCTCACTTCTACAGATATAGCGCTGCATGCCCATTCCACGTGCCACTTAGCGCGTATTTACTCCGACCACTCCCCAGTATATAGGTTGCAGTATCCCCCCGGGAATGCTGCCCCAACCCTAGATATGGAGATTGCAACCTACAGAGCTTTTAGATAAGGTGTTTAGGGCAGAACTAGGAGAAGCGCTAGAAGAATTCCTGCGGCTCAACATAGATTCCATCCCCTCCTTAGCCACTGTATGGGAAGCATTGAAAGTTAATGTCAGGGGACTGTTTATTGCTAAAGTGGGGGGCATCTTTAAGGACATCCGAGTGACCCTGACTGGCCTAGAACTCCACCTTAAAGAACAGGAAACAAAAGCGCGCACAGCATAAGAGGGCCCCACGCTAGCTAGGGTGCAAGAGCTGCTTACAGAATACCAAGCCACAGCAAAGCGGGAGTGCCTGTTTTGTAGTAAATATCACATTGCGCGGCGGTACGGCGAAGGGGAACGCCCCGGCAAAGCGCTCGCAGAGACCATTAGACCCCCTAAAGCAGCGAACCAGGTGCTGACCTTTCGCGACGGGGCAGGCGAGATGCATAGGGATACCTCTGCCATAATGGAGGTCTTTACCACACACTATAAAGCACAATATTTGTCCCGTGCAGCAAGGCAAGCCGAAATAGGGCAATATCTGAGGCAAATAGAACTTGCATGGCTCAGTAAAGGGCAGCGGGAATTCTTCGCAGCCGACATTGTGGTGAAAGAAATAAGAGGGGCAATAATGCAGATAGGGAATGGAAAAGCCCCGGGGCCTGATAGTCTCACTATTGAATTTTACAAGACTTACATAGACACGCTTGCACCATTTCTGAAAATGGTATATGAGGAAGCGGACCAAACGGGGAGGCTTCCACCTACCATAAGAGAGGCAATGATAGTCTCGCTGTTAAAGCCAAGGAAAGCTCCTGACTCCACGGACTCCTACAGGCCGCTATCCTTAATCAATTGTGATGTCAATATATTGGCAAAAGTCTTGGCCAATAGACTTACGCTTTTGATGGGCAACCAGATACGGCCAGACCAAGCGGGTTTTATAACTGGAAGATCCACCTCTCATAATTTACGTACACTATTTCCATTATGCACGACATGGACCAGGATTAACAGGCGATGGCGGTCATCCTAGATGCCACCAAAGCGTTCGATTCCTTGGAATGGGAATATTTATTTGCAGTTTTAACACATATGGGGCTCCGGCCTGGTTTTCTCATGTGGATAAAGTTGCTGTATCAACAAAAAGGAAGAGGGGGGGACCAGGAGCTGGTTAATGGTCCAGTGCCTATGCTCCGGAAAGTCAATGAGGTAATCACTAGAAGGCACTGTTCCGGGGTGGGTATGGTCGTGAGTCAACCAAGTCCAACCACAACAAGAGAAAAGAAAAAGAGATAGATCTAAGGGTCTTTGGTCTAGGGTGAGGTACTCCGGATGGGGGGAGACAGCAAAAGTGTCTCTTGTTGCCCTCACACACCCCGAAGGATGTCATGCTTCATCATCGGGCTGTGCTCCTCGTCGGGCCGGCGGTGCAATGCCCTACGGGTCCCCCGAAGGGTCTCTTTAGCGGAGATCTTTTAGAGAGCTGCCGATGGGTGCATGCGGGTATGTGGAGGGAGAGTACCGGGGTCAGTGGTGAGGGTAGTGTGTGCAAAGATAAAAATACCTAAGGGTTACCTAGGGGAGTATTTTAATAAAGAGGTACCCTTGGTACAATAAAAATCGTGAGTAAATTGTTACTTTTCAAGACGTAATGTGTCTGTGGTAACTGGAGAAAATGGTCGACATGTTTCGCGCCTTTAAGTGGTCAAAATGATCCCTGGCGTTTCATCAGGACCAGTAGTGGTGAATAGTGTGGAAGAGGTGCACAGACTAAGTGTAGTGGGAGGGGTAATAATCACCCTCTCACTAGGCAACAGGGGGGGTTTAAGTGTCTCCTAAACAGGTAGTGTGTGATAAAGGAGTCTGTTGTGCCCCCTTTGCACTGGACCTAGACCAAAAAAAGAAATAATGAACATAACACAAGAAAGGGGTTAAAATACACATGCGAAGGTGCCCTGTCGTTCAGCATATGTAAGCAGCAATGAGAGAAACCACACACTGCTTGGAGACAGTCATACTTTCATACATCAAAGGCCCGGGCTTCTCTCGAGTTCGGAGGGCGGGCAGCTGTGGGTGTTATCTCATGCCAGCCAGAGGTGACAAGTATCGGGGCCCGGTGGCGGTCACAGAACCCAGCATGAAGGTCGCGCTGGATAACTGCTGTATCCCGCGGGCCCCAACAACCTCCACCAGGCCGAGCAAAAGGCTCACCAGACGTGTAGTTAACTGAGGGGGTCATAGAGACATGTATATCGCTAAGATAGATTCACAAACAAGTCCGCACACTTATCGCGGGTAAAATGCACAGAGTGTATTCTTACCTATAAAAAGAGTTGGAAATACTCCTTGAGTTTAAAGCGGCGTAGGAGGCCCACACCATCTAGGGCTGATAGCCGGTAATGATAGGTGTCAGCAGGGAGTACCCGGTGGGTAGAGGAAACAAAGTGGAGCATTAGACATACTACATAGTTGTCAAATTTGCGCAGGGTTAAAACTTACGTTTTTGGGCTGAATAGTTTGGTAGCCTCGAGGAATACTCACGGGTTGCTCAGGTGACGGCACTGGAAACCTGCCCGATAAAGTTGCTGTATCATCACCCATGCGCCACCCTGCTCTTGAATGGAGAGCGCTCCCTGGCCTTTAGGATATTCAGAGGTACACGGCAGGGATGTCCCCTTTCACCCCTGCTGTTTGCGATAGCAATGGAGCCGCTGGCTGCCATGCTTTGACAATATCACAAGACGTATGCCCTAGACTACCCAACGAGAACAGTATTAATTTCTCTCTATGTGGATGATATCACGCTCTATATGAGGGACCCTGAAGATGTGCTGAACGTCATGATTCGTGAAATCATAAAATTTGGAGCTTTCAGGGGGGTCACTGTAAACTGGGGCAAATCTCATATCATGCCGCTTACCCGGTGCACTGCCCCCTTCCCAATGGAGTACCCGCTACAATGGTGCGGGGAAGAAGTCTGTAACTTGGCATCAACGTAGTTAAGGATAAAGAGGAACTCATAAGAGCAAACTATGGGACGGTCCTCAACAAAGTGAAGGAATCGATCACTAGGTGGATTGCCCTGCCGCTTTCTCTCGCTGGCCCAATCGCCTTAATGAAAATGGTCATCATGCCTAAATTCTTATATTTATTTACAAATATCCCCTACTTACCCAGGCCAGTCCTTTTTTAAAAGGTTCAAGATTCAGCTCATAAAGTTGGCGTGGGGTGGGAAACAGCCCCGGATCAAATGGAGTGCCCTCACACTGCCGTTTGCGCAGGGTGGGTTTGAGGCGCCAGATCCTGCACTTTACTATCTCAGCGCCCAAGCACATTATGCTGCGTACTGGTTTGAGCCACCGCCCTTTATGACCCACTTAGCAGTGGAGAAGGGGTATTTGGAACCTGTCCCCCTAACAGTGTTTCTGGGAACTGACGACAAGACGACTGGAGGAAAAAGGTCAACGGTACCCTGCACTAATGGGGCGTGGGGCACTCTCGCAAAACGATCATAAACTCCCATGCTATATTCCCCGTTACTTCTCCTCCGAGAACAACCGGGACTACCAGTCATGCAGGAAGCGCATGCTCCTCAAATATAATATGAACACATGGGGGACATGTATGCCCACGGGAAATTCAAAAGGGCAGATAGTTTTTTGGGGGGCAACACTCCCACTACTATGGAGCGGTTCCTCTATATTCGATTGAGGATGTTAAGGCTGCTACTCCCAAGTTCCCGGAGGAATCCCCCACACTGCTCTCATTGCATCAACTGTTGCTAGCTGGGGCATCTCATGGAGTGTCCCGTATATACAAGGCGACAATAGGGGCAGGGACATACAACATATCAAAGGCAAAAACGGGGTGGGAAACAGAATTAGGACACCAGCTGACAGATGAGATCTGGGCATATTGCTGCCAGCAGACAGAGCGCATCACAGCGAGTAGCAGATTTCGGATTATACATTTTAAATTTCTTCATAGGGTGTATTATACTCCTGTGAAAATGCACAAGCTCCAACTGCGTGATAATGATAAATGCGACCGCTGCAAACAAGAGGGAGTGGGGTTTTTACATCTTGCGTGGGAATTTAGGGCCATAGCGCACTATTGGAATGAGGTGGAAGCTGCCCTGGGGGACTTCATCGGCGAGCAGCTGGTCTTAACACCTGAGATGGGACTCCTAAGATATTTGTCGGGGTATAGAGGCCGAATAAAACGTCTGATAGCGGTGGGCTTGCTCATTGCAAAGCGAAAAATTGCATGTAGGTGGGGAGGGGCAGGGCGCCCAAATTAAAGGAATGGTTAGCAGACATGGCATATTGTCAGGAGCAAAACAACATATACGCGGAGCTGTTACCTCCACGCTCTAGACCCTGTGATATTTGGGAAACTCTCACGATATCTGCAGCGTATGACTACCATTGCTGTATGAGCTCCACCTATAAAGATCAGCTGGCTGGCCGAAGTGGCCGAGAAGTAGGATGCTGGGGTCTACTGATTAGATGCACAATGTATAGTGGTGTACAAACTGCCTGCATAACGCTCTCACTGTGTACTGTGATCAGCCTTTTAATGTGAACAAAAGTGCTGTACCAAATTGTAGCCCTTTAATGTAACTGAAATGCCTACTGAGCATTGTATTTGTTCTGTTTTTGATACGAAAAATGCAAATAAACAAAGTTTTTTTTAAAAAAAGACTCATCTGAGCCTTAATTTTCTTCCTTTGGTGAATCTAGTAAATGTGGCTATCTGCCAAGGGAGGATTTGGGGAGAGGTTGGGTGAGGTGTTAGGGGCTGTCTACCCACTTGAAACAGTATGGAACCACGGAAAGCCAATTTGCTGTTTGAAGGGTTCATATGTTTTAATAACCCTTCAAGCTTGCCAACTAGCAAAAAGACAGTAGAACAAAGAGGGACAAAGTTAAAATGTGAGATATGGCTAAACTGCAGAAATTGTCAGTGATATTCGTCCCAACATATATAAAGCCTGCCACAAAAAGGCATGGGTTTAAATGGTGTAAACAGCAGGTCTGTAAGTGGTGGGACCCCTGTGGAAGCATACCTACAGCCAAAAACTCACCCCTTATGTAATCCTGTTATGTAATAGGTTTAATTTCCCCACATGACTCAAGCCTGATTTAGAGTTTGGGGGAGAGGGTACACTGTTGTAACAGTGATGGTGTACCCTCTATTCCAAGCCTTCGTTGCGTATGGGATCCTTACGTTTAGATTTTTTTAAAACAAAATCCCAATTTGGGGGGGGGGGGGCGTGGCTAGCAGCCGTAGAACATGGCCGCAGTCTAGGGAGGCTCCGGGTTCCAAGTACACCTTCCAATCAATCCGCACACTTATCCGGCTGCTCCCTCTCCAACAAATTGCAGCCTGTGACACTGGAGGCCCCTGGGCGTACGCTCATCCCGGGCTGAGGTGGGTTCAACGCTCAAGGCAGCGCGGACGGCGATTGAACAAAGTGAGGCCTACCCCGGCGAGGTGAGCCGGGGAGTAAAGTGGCAGCAGGGCCGACCGTGGGAACACGAAGTGCCGGGCGGAGGAAGGCGCGAGGTGCAGAGGACTAGAGGAGGATGGGAGATGCCACCTCCCCACCAGCAGTGATACGGCAGAGGTGCGGGCCCCGGGGCGGGGGCGAAGCAGTGGGGGACAGCAGCGCGAAAGCGGAGACAAGCTGCATGACGCTTCCTGGGCGTGATGCGACTCCCGCAGATCTCCGAACGGGAGTAGTAAAACACCTGTGCAAGTGTATACCCCGCTGTACTGCCACCGCGTATGGGGCACGCGCCGCCGAGAGACAGTGTCATAACGGCAAAGCAGCCCTCTCGAAGCGCGCCTATAAACAAGCCACATCACCCCCACGTGTCTGATGAGAGCAGCAAGACGCGATGCTCGACGTTATCTTGCCTGGGCCATCCCTGGATAAGTCCGGATCGCCAACCCAAAGACCCTTTCGGAGGCCCCTGGACATATACTCATCCCGGTCCGAGGCGGATTAAAAGCTCCAGGCGGCGCGAACGGTGCTTAACCAACGTGGGGCCTACCCCGGCGAGGTGAGCCGGGAAGTAAAGTACCAGCAGGGCCGACCGCGGGGACTCGCAGTGCCTGGTGGAGGAAGGCGCGAGTTGTTGGGAACTAGAGGAGGACGGGAGAGGCCTCCTCCCCTCCGGCAGAGATACAGCAGTCGTACTGATCCCAGAACAGGGGCGGAGCAGTGGGGGAAAACGGAGACAGGCTGCATTCCGCTTCTTGGACAGGATGCGACTCCCGCAGCTCTCCAAAAGGGAGCAATGAAGCGCCAATGCCATTGTATACCCCCCTATGCCACCACCGCGTATAAGGCATGCATCACCAAGTGTCCTATCGGCAAATCAACCCTGTAGAAGTACGCCTATAAACTAGCTACATCACCCCAGCGTGTCTGACAAGGGCAGCACAACGCGGTGCGCGAAGCTGTCTTGCTTGTGCCATCCCTGGATATGGTGAATAAGTCCTGACCGCCAAACCAAAGAACCTCTCAGAAGTGTAAGGACAGCGTGGGTCACGCAGACAGTGCCAGTCCTTGGGTAATTCGAGCTGCGCACTACGGGAGGAATGAGGGTGAGAAACTCGACAGGCCGCTGGGGCTGCAATAGCCCTCTGGCAGGCGGCGGTGATTACCAACCCTGACCTCCATATTAGCATGCGCATGCCCTCAACGCAAAAATGAGCGGCAGACATGTGAAAGGGCCGAACCAAACGAAGCTAGAAAAGTACGCCTATGCGAAGTCTCAGCCAGATCGCGCAGATCAAGATGCAACGCTGGGGCCGAGTACGAACACCGCAGAAGCCCAGGATGTGACGCTGCAAGATATTATGACCGCATTAAATAAAATACACACGTCCTTGGACTCACGCATTGGGTCTCTTTCAGCAGAATTCTCCTTAATCAGAGCTGACCTCAACAAAATGTCCACCAGAGTATCAGAGGTGGAAGTCACGGTAACAACCCTAACAAATGACACGGATATACTTAAGAAACAAATGCAACAACTTACGGCGGATAACAAACTGCTGGCCACTAAACTGGAGGACCAGGAAGGACGATCGAGACGAAATAACATACGCCTTATAGGCGTGCCAGAACGGACAGGTGGCCCAGCTCTTGACCTGTTTGTTGAGGACCTTATTACAAACCATCTCCACCCACGAGGCCTCTCTAACTATTTCTCCGTTGAAAGGGCACATAGAGTCCCAGGAGGCAGACCCACACCAGGGGCCCCTCCATGCTCTATCCTGGCCCGCATTTTTAATTACCGGGACAGAGACATAATACTGCAGGCCGCACGTACTGCTCCCCCTCTACGACTCGACAACGCTACTGTTAACACATTCTCGGATTATACTGCAACAGTCACGAAGCAGCGTCGCGGCTTTCTTGAAGTAAAAAAGGCACTCCGTGAATGCGGGATCAAGTACTCAATGCTGTTTCCCGCGAAACTGAGGGTGGAGGCCGTAGGTAAAGCATGGTTTTTTATGTCTCCGGAAGATGCCCAGGAGTGGCTAGAGGGTTGGCGCAAAGCCCCACGCTCGGAACGCCGGAGGGAGGGCCACGATCGCCGCGATGGAACTGACGTGCAAGAAAGACTGGAGTAGGCGGCTGTAAGGGGGAGACACCTTGCTTCAGGGAGTACAGAAGGAACGAACTGCGATGATAAGGCGAACATGGCCTAGAAATACTGTACTGCTGAGGCATCGAGTCCGGTCAGTCTTCCTGCCTGTGACGACTATATTGTAACCGTACCGACGAAGCCACGCTTAAGGGCTCGAGAGAGTGCTTGTCGAGATATAGACGGACCATTGGGGAGAGTCCATGCCCTTCAATCGCTTAATTTGCGCTTGCCATCAGGGAGGGAGAAGAGCCGCTATTGATAAAGAGGGAGCAAGAGGTGTCCAAGGACAGCGGACGATTGCTCTCACCCCCAAGTTATGGTAACGGGAAAGGGTATTAAGCACTCTGCACTGTTGGGGTGGTGGGTAGTTGTAAGTCCGTCAAGCAGGGAGGCAGGGAGGAGGGTGGGGGGAATGGGATTGTTATTACAGTATTGGATGTTATTGGTTAATATTTTCTTAAGGGCAGTGGCTACAAACTGGTTTGTATGTGTTGGTTACAGGACGTGCATACGATCTACATCCCTGACTGCAAGCTTTAACTGTGACGGGACTGATGGTGCAGGATCACTCAAAGTTGGAGTCCACAGCGTCCCCAGTGTCCCCAATTGCTCCTATGTCATTGGTCACATGGAATGTCCTTGGGCTAGGGGATAAGATTAAAAGAGGTCTAGTCTTACAGTATCTGAAACGATGTGCGCCAGCGGTGGCTCTCTTACAGGAGACACACTTAACGGGAGCAACCTGTAGAGGGCTGGACCGGTGGGGTTTTAAAATGATTGTGCACTCCGAGTTCTCTTCTGGATCGCGAGGAGTGGGTATCTTGGTGAGAAAGCAGTTTCCGCTGATAGTTAATCAGAAATGGACAGATGACCAGGGCCGCTTTGCGGCTATATCATGTCAGTGGGAGGGGAGGTCCTTTAATGTAGTGTCGGTATATATCCCTCCAGCACTCCACGCAGTGGCCCTCCCAGCCTTCAGTAAGTTTCTGCTCGCTCTCCCAGAGGGGGAAATGATAATTGGGGGGGGACTTAAATGTCGCAATCAGCGGAACTCTTGACCGATATCCTCCTAAACCTGCCACTAACAAAGTATGCCACATAGAGAGTTTCCTAGAAGCCCTTGGTCTTATAGATGCCTGGAGATGCCATCACACTACAACACGCCAGTTCACTTACCAGTCGGGAGTGCATAATAGTCTATCAAGGATAGACTATTTTTTGACAACTGCGGATAGCTTACAGAATGTAGTGGACATAGAGATCAGGCCCAGGGGCATATCAGATCATTCTCCAATGCTGCTAACATACATGTGCCATCACACGGTTAGACGGCGCATTTACCCCATACACCCAGGATATTTACACAATCCCAAAATCCTCAAAGACCTTCACACTACAACACAGCACTATTTTAAAGAAAATGTAATGTCAGTCCAGTCTCCAGCCACCCTTTGGGAGGCCTATAAAACTGTTCTTCGTGGACAAGCCATTACCTCCATAGTAGGTCATAAACGCGAAAACCAACAGGAGTTACTCGTCATAGAATCGAGGCTACATCAGGCTGAAGAACATCATGCACAAAACCCGCGTTGGAAACGTCCCAATCCCTGTGTATTAAGCAGCAAGAATATAGAGAATACTTAAAAGAGATGACAAAGTCCAGGCTGAAGGCTACACAACATAAGATATATGAAATTGGGGATAAGGCGGGTAAACTTTTGGCCTGGCTTGACAAAAAAGAGCGAGCAAGGAACTGGATAGCACAAATAAAAACTCGAGAAGGAGTAGCGGTTTCGGACCCTCAAGATATTGTAAAGGAGTTGGCCAGTTACTTCACCCAGGTCTATGCGTCATCATCTAACAATACGATTGAGGAGGCGCAGGCTTACCTTAAAGACATCAAGATGCCCACGTTAACAACAGAGCCAAACCACACGCTGGAAGCCGACCTCACGACAGAAGAATTGCAATTAGCAATCGGATCTCTGCAGTCAGGGAAGGCGATGTGGCCAAACGGCATACCCATCGAACATTATAAGAGAATGGCAGATGCACTCTCCCCCCACCTGCTAAATATGTATCTTGAAAGTCTAGAAGCGGGAGAACTCCCGCGGGACCAAAGAACGGCCACTATAGTGGCGATTCCTAAACCTGGGAAACCTCCTGAGGAATGTACCTCATATCGTCCAATATCATTGCTTAATGCTGAAGCGAAAATATTTGCTAAACTTTTGGCGACTCGATGAACCCCGCATACGACGGCCCTAATACACCCAGATCAATCGGGATATATGCCTGGTCGTAACACGGCTCTTAACCTGCGGCGCCTTCATGGGGTGATAGCCCATATACCCTATATCCAAGAACCAGCTGTTATTCTCTCATTGGACGCACGTATGACATTCGATATGGTGGAGTGGCCCTTCCTTTTTGCGGTCCTTAGACATCTGGGCTTCGGCCCTAAATTCTGTGCTTGGGTGCAACTGCTATACTCGAAACCTTTGGCACGTGTCACAGCAAATGGTCACGTGTCGGAGGACTTCCCGCTGGGACGCGGAACCCGCCAGGGCTGCCCCCTATCCCCATTACTATTCGCACTTGTGTTGGAGCCACTGGCGGCGTTGATTCGGTGGGAACCGACTATCCGGGGACTCAAGTGGGCTGCGGGATGGGAGGACCGCATATCCTTATATGCTGATGACGTTTTGCTTTACCTGGCCTCCCACAGACGTTCCATTTTAGTGCTACTGAATGTCTGTGAAAATTATGGGCGAGTGTCTGGCTACACTATTAATTGGTCCAAATCGGTCTTGTTTGTGCTCTCTGGCCAGCCACCGCATCTTCCTAAAGATTGTGATCTTCTAATCACAACAGAGTGCTTCAAGTATTTGGGTATTTATGTGACGCCTAGGCCCGATGAATTCCTTAAAAAAAATCTTATACCCCCCCTGGAACGTCTAAAACGAGATACAGTGCACTGGCGCACTTTGCCTTTAGCGCTGCTTGGTAAGGCAGCACTCTTTAAAATTATAGCGCTTCCACGGTTTCTATATGCCTTAGAAAATTCCGGATTTCCGGTACCAGCGAGCTATTTTAAGGCAATAACGGCAGAGGTCTCTAGTTTACTATGGGAAAACAAACCTGCGCGTATTGCAATGGAAAAACTGGTTAGGGGCTGGTATGATGGAGGTATAGCACTCCCAAACATACAATTGTAAAACTGGGCAGCACAGTTTAAAATAATAAATCAATGGCTTCACGCCCTGCAAACAGACCCAGCATTCCAAGCAGACAGATGCGGTTTGGGAGATGGGGGCGTCATGGCGGCCCTATACAATAAAAAACGATCTAACCCTTTGATTGGACCGACGGCACACACAGTTGACATATGGTACTCGGCGCATAGGAAACTGGGATGGCAAGGGGTTATAACACAACTCACTCCACTCTGGGACACACAGCGACTGGGGCGACTTAGGAAAAGTAAGGGATTCAATAGTTGGGACGCAATAGGCACCTCCACGGTAGGCGACCTCTGGATTAAGGGCGCGGTGATCACGTTCGAGAGCCTACAGGAACAATACGAACTTGCGCCATCTGAGCAATTCAGATACATGCAGATTAAACATGCCCTACAGGCGGTTATACCACCAAACACCGCATTGCCGGAGGCCTCTCCTTTAGAGGATAGGCTGCTGACTGACTATATGCCGAAAAAGGTTACCTCTTTTACTTACCGTAAATTGATTAATAACCTACCTGACCCAACGTAACGGTGTTGGGTAGGTTATTAATCATTGGGTTCCCAGATGTTTATTAAACATATGGGAACCCAATGACTTGAATCATCCAGCACAGGACTGGGCAACTTTGGGAATGATGGTCGCAAAGCGAAATATAGCTAGACTGTGGGGTTCCAGGTGCTCGCCGACACTCGCTGAATGGTGTATGGACATGGATGGAGCCATGGTCGCAGAGAAAGCTGCATATGTCAATCGAGGCTGTCCCCAGAAATGGAGGAGAGTGTGGGGAGCCTGGAACAAATACAGGGGCTTTATATGTGACCCACCTGAGTTGCCAAGTGAGGAAATTTCGGATTGAAACGGGGAGGGAATGTAAAAGAAATGTGTGGATTTATTAATGTGATCCATTGTGTAATATTTGTAACAAGGATGTGCATTATATCTAAAGGAACTGTCCCAGCCAATTACAATAAGTGTTTCATTTGTATGACTTTGCTATGCCCTAACTTTAATAAAAAAAAAGAATAAAAAAAATAAAAATAATAAAAAAAAAATCCCAATTTGGGATTTTGTTTGTATGAAAGCAAAAACTTGTTAAAAGTTTAACAGGCAGATATCAATTTGATGGTACTATCCATCACATTTTTAACACATTGACAGGAACCTGTGTGAAGGTGGTTCCTGTCAATTTCTAGTGATATTTGCAGGGCTAGCGCACATCTCTAAATGTGGCGGACCGGTACGCCATCAGGCTATTGTGTATTTTAATCTCTCACCATGATGTACCACAATTGTACTCTGCAATTTTAATCAGTCCCTCAGAGGCCTCTTTTGAATCTGTATAAATATATATATATTTGAAGGTTTCCAGAACCGGAGTAAAGTCTCCAGTATTCTAAAGAAACTCAAAATTATTTTGTCTGTGACAGACCACATGTTGCTACCAGAGCAATACTTGAAGCCAAGGTTGGTACCAGGGAGCAAAGGAAGGCTTAGACCTTTGCTGTATTGCCACCACCTCGATGACAAACTTCACAATTTCAGGGTTAGAAAGTATCCCAACCCTCAAAATATTTCAGAAGCTCTTGTGAATGCCATGCACTCAATCTTTGCAAGAGCATTGGTGCCATCCAGTGTGCCTTTGGGTCCCATGGCTCCTTCCGTCCTCCCACTGTTCCTGCCTATGGTGCTGGCACTGCTCGATGCAGTTCCACCTGGTCCTACGACGACTCCTCACTTGTTTGACCTGGCACTTTGCTACTTGACCCCACATCATATCCTTGAATTATACTACCTCTGCCACTGCCATGGGACCCCGAAGTTGCACCACAGAACAGGTCATGAAGCGAGGCCCAAAGGTTGGTAGAGGAGGAGGAATACAGAAACTGCATTTATTACCTATTTGGCGCAGCCTCAGAATCTCTTCACCCATATTCTTATGGGGATGATGATGGTGACGAAGGACAAACATTGCAAGCCTATGGGCCCGACACTTCCCCTAAATCGGAAATGGATTTTCCACTGGACCACTCACACTTAAAGTGATGTTGTTATTTATGGTGATGAAGAATGTTTCTTACGTCTTAGACTTACACTTACCAATGACTGAAGTTAGGACCAATGTTTTTAAAGGTAGAACCCCTGTTGCGTTTCAGTGGTGCCATTTTGGACCAGATATTGGCTGAGTGGGATACCGTCTTCACCCTTGCAGTCAACAGGCTAGTGGTGCAATGTTATCGTCTGGATCCAGGTGACATACCCTTCTTGTCAGCCCACCCTTCAACTGAAAGCCTCGTCATCCAGGCATACTACTCGTCAGGTCAATCAGCGGGAACCATTCCAGCTGACTTCCTGATTTAGAGTGAAAAAGACTAGAAGCTTGGGAGATGAAGATGTTCTCGGCAGGAAGTATGACTCCAAAGTACATTAATGGTAATTATCTGATAGAGACTTGTAACGGCAGATTCCTTCCCTTTGCATCTCCAAGGCGGCATAATAGAACTGGAAGATTTTTCATGAGCAGTACCCCTTTGTGCCAGTAGGTGGCGTAGTTCAGCTCCATGAACACCATCATCCGCACCAGAAGTGACGTTCTCGGCACCTATGTAGGCGTCACCAAGGTGCACTGACATCTGTTCTTTTCTTACCGAGCACCACTCCGTACAGAGATTGTAACTCAGGACTCCTGTATGCCTTTCCGCCGATACCACTCCTGCCCTGAGTTCTGAAGAAGATCAGGAACGTCCGGCCCCAAATTGGGCATGGAGAGTATGGTATCAAAAACTAATAATCTTGTACATTGGTCCTCTGATCAGGCTGCCCCTGTGGACGGCCTGCTGGTGAATCTGCATGACAAGGTTCTGCACCCGTACCTTCGTAATCTCCACCATCTTGCATGGAAATTGAGCAGTGATAGTTTAACACCTTTGACCTTCTCAAAATTACTATTACCAAAGAACACCTGGTGGATGATAAGCTCTTTTTGGGGGTCTAAAAAAAGGCAAGGCTATGCAAAAGAGGACAATGTCCCATTGGATCATGCTTTTTATCAAGATCTGCAATGCCCTGGCCAAAAAGTAGCTTCCAGAAGGTCTGCAAGCCCATTCCAGAATGGTCAAAACTGCTAGTGCAATGCTGGCCTGTAGAATTTCTATCCGTGATATATTCCAGGCAGCTATGTGGGCGTCGCTCCATACATTCATGAAGCTCTACTGTCTAACAGCCGGGTTCACCTAGAAGGGCATTTCACCCACTCAGTCCTCCAGGATTTTTGGGTTTTAGCCAATTCACAGATCCACCTCCTAATAGGTACTTCTCTGGTATCTATTCAAAAGGTGCAGAATCTGCGGTTAGAATCTTTATGACAAGAACAAGATACTTACCTACTGTAAAACTCTTTCTGGTAGAGACGCTAGCCGCTGATTCCTCACCCACCCTCCTAATCTCCCTGTTCTGTGAATTAGCCTCTATCTATTAATAAGATCCCAAGACTGGGAATCTGCTACTAGATAGGCCTCTCGTTTCATTTCCGGAGCAGAATGGTGTTAGTGAGGGGCCATTGTGTCACCTATCAGCACGCAGAAGTACTGCTCAAAATTTTCTGTATCCTGTCTGACACATGGGGGAATATTCAAAAGGTGAGGAATCTGTGGTTAAGTAGAGTGTCTACCAGAAAGAGTGTTACCAAAGGTAAGTTACTTGTTTTTGTGAGGTGGGATATGTTTATTAGATGGTATACAGTGAACTCAGTAAACCCTCTCAAGGCCCACTTATCTGACATCTTTCTCTTTGCCATATCTTTAGCCCAACAGGCGTCCACTGCAGGCCCTTTTAAAGGCTAATTATCCACCTTGTTATCTATTGTCTGTGTCCTGGATCAACCGTCCCTCTTCAAATCACCAATAGTTATGAGGTTTCTGAAAAGACTCACAAACATGTTTCAACCTACCCCTTTCATAACGCCACAATGTGATCTTAATCTGGTTCTTACTTTTTTAATACGCTCCCTTTTCGAACCCTTGCACAGCTGTAAGTTGTAGCTGCTTACTCTTAAGACTATTTTTCTGTTAGCTATTATATCAGCAAGAACTGTAAGTGAGTTGGAGGCACTGAGTATCAAACCCTCCTTCGCTACCTTCTATCCGAACAAGCTGGTTCTCAGAACCAGGGCTGCTTTGCTGACTGAAATGGTCATGCCCTTCCATATGTAGCAGGCTCTCACCTTACCTGAATTTTTTCCTCCTCCATATCGTACTAAAGAAGAAGAGAAGCTTCATAGGCTGGATCTCAAAGAGTTATCTATTTTCCATTCAACCCACCTCCTAGTTGGATTTGGACTGGTGATCCTGTATTTAAAAGATGAGTATTCTACTGCTAGAAGATAAAATTACTTATCTTTGGAAAATAAATTTCATGTGAATACTCGTATGTTCCTGCAGATTTCTCAGCAACCCCACCTTCCTCCAGTTTCATGGCTGTTTACTAAGTCAGCCTCCTAATAAGGTCCCTTTTCTAGAGATTGAACTGCACCATATCCAGCTGATGTTGTTCTCCTCTCGTCCATCTCGAAGGCGTGTACAAAATTAATGGAAAACTGGTGTCTGGACACTGGTGCTGCTGCTTTGTTGCTCCAGTAACATCACAATGGCTTCTCTTCCGGCACCGAATTGTAGAAAGGTTCTCTGTTACACCTGTCAACCATTGGTGTGGTTTTTCCCCAAACTTGTTTCCTTCTTCTCTCCTGGTTTCTGTATTTCGTTTTTGTTGGCTTTAGACTCTGTGCATTTTAGCACCGCTAACCAGTGCTAAAGTGCCTGTGCGGGGGACGCCCGTTTGACCGCTGCCAGTGGGGATGCAGGACCACATTGCCCAGAGTTCCTTGTGGCTGGGGACCGCCATCTACACCTTCAGCGCACTGAAAATCAGTCCAGGGCTCCTGCAGCGCGGGACGTCGATTGACCGCTGCCAGTGGGTTTGCAGGACCACATTGCCCAGAGTTTCTTGTGGCTGGGAGCCGCTATCTACGCAATGAGTGTGCCAGGAGGGATGGCTACGGAGGACCACGCCTCTGTGTAGCCACAGGTGACCGCTGCTCCGTTGACTCGCCCATTGTAATGGCGGAATCGGCGTTTTGCCGTTCGCGCTAGTGAAGGACTCTATGGACATCGTCCGCGGGTTTAGCTCCGGCTACGTGGAGGTGAATATTGCCGATTCATAGCCTCGACTTCCTCGGAGGACTGCTGGCGGCAAGGAGTACGGAAAATTGGTGGTGTTTTTGCCGGGCGCCAAGGGGGTGATGAGTCTGGAGTCTGGAGATTCTGGAGAGTGAAGGAGTGAAGGAAACGGCTAGAAGTGGAGGAATTCGGCATCTCGGTAAGCGGGTGAATCAAGCTGGGAGGCACCGCGCTCATTTTCCTGTGAACTGTATAAGGGGAAGGATACTGAGCAACTCTACCCCCCGTCTTAACTTTCCTCACCTCCTATAACCCTAAAAGCCCCCCGCGATGGTGTGCCTTGCTTGAAGAAACGTAGGTGTACTGGGGGTGAGACTGTTCAAAAATAAAAGTGAATACCTGCTTCGACCTCCCCAGAGGATTTCCAGAAGGTGGGGAGGACGGAAAATATTGCTGCTTATGCTGCTGCTTATGCTGAGCGTTAAGAAGATAACGGAGTCTGGTGTCTAGAGAAAGAAGAAAGAAGAAAACGGCTTGATGTGGAGGAGTCCGGCGAGCCGGTAAGCGGAAGAACTGAATTGGGAGACGCCGCGGACATAGAGCCTCTCATGTGTCTCAACTTCCGCATTTACTCTCCCCCTTCCATAATTTCAAAGCTTTAATGCGATGGTCTGCCCGGTTTGAAGAAACGGGGGAAGGAAAAAAAGAGAAAAACTTTTGTGTAAAGACACTTTTTTTCAGAGAAGGAAAGAGGGAAGGAAGAAGAAGAACAAAAGAAGAAAAAAAAGCAGCAGAGGAGTTTTTTTTTTTTTGAGCTGAAAGGGAGAGGGAAAGGGTAAAGAAGAACAGAGGGAGGAGAAGATCTGAGGTAATCAATAATAAAGATAAAAGAGGGGAGCTTAAGATATGGGAAAACCACTGAAACAAGGAGGCACGGCCACAAAACTCGACACAGCAGCACGGTCTAAAACTAAAACTCGCCGAGCCTTGTCAAAAGAAAGTTCACGACTAGCCACTAAAGGAATCAGAGAAATTAATATCAACCCTCAAGGGCTTGACAGCACTCTGGAAAGCTCAGAAGAAGAACAATCTCCTATCGTATCTCCGGAAACCGAGGTGATAGGGACTGATCCAGATAATATGGTTTCAGACTGCCCAAGGGCTAACTCCAGTGGGGCTAAACAGTTTCCATTATTTTTCAAAAAGCTATCCCCCCATCACCCTTGATAGAGTCAATCCTAGATTTATCTAAAACTGGGCCAGTCGAATCAATACCTCTCCCAGCAGTCCAAGTTTCCCCAAATGCAGAAAGAACTCAAATCGATCAGGATATTGTCCATCAAGTCATCCCAGAAGCCGCAAAGGATCAAGATCATAGCCAGGCAAGTTATCAAAATCATGAATTTAATACATCACCGGCAGTAGTAGATCTTCTAGAGCAGGAGTCAGTGTTACAGAACGTAACCTTGCCTAACCCCCCGGGAGAAGCCATAACTGGGGGGACAACTATTGTCACAGCTGAAAGGCAGAGCTATCCCGATCAGACTGATCAGACTATTGATACTACTAGTACTCATCAATTGGATGTCAGGGATATGCTGAATTTAATACTAGATGAAGTACGCGAAATTAAAACGACCCAGAGACACTGGAAATCGCGGCTTTACATGCACGTCTGGGGAAGATCGAGGAGGTAATGTCTGGATTCCCTGTCAAACTTCAGGAGGCAGAAGCCCGGATTTCAGTGTTGGAGGACCAAGTCAATATGGTTATGTGTGAGGTGAAGGAAGCGACAAAAAAGAGGAAATATTTGGAAAATAGACTGGAGGACATTGAGGGCCATTCACGAAGATCAAACTTAAGAATAGTGGGGGTTCCGGAAGGCATTGAAGATTCACAGATGCTACAATGGGTTAATACATTCATTAAAAAGACCGTGCTTCCAGAATTTGAAGGGGACCTCACAATTACCAGGGCACATCGGGTCCCTGCACATCCCTTCCCGAACTCTACTATGCCGCGAACAATCCTGCTGAATTTTGCTGATTTTCGAATCAAGGAGAGAATATTGATGAAAGCTATTCAGCAGAGACAGTTTTCTATTAACGCAACTTCAAAATGTCGTATATTTGCAGACATGACTGTCTTAGCAGCACGAAGAAGGAAGGAATTTGTAAAACTCCTCCAGTTATTTAAATCTCATGGAGCCCAAGCCTCAATAGCTCAGCAATCAAAACTAAGAGTGCTAGTTAAGGGCAAATTCTTTATTTTTTCAGATCTGGAGGAGGCTCAGGCGTTACTAAAGGAGATTTCGCAGGGTTAATAATTTGAAGAAGAACATCCTGTTATAAAGGAAAGTAGGGAAGGGGTTGAAATAGGCAGGGGGGGGTAAGAAAAGATGGTAAAAAGAACAGCATAATGGCATTGTATAAATCTGTTTTCTTTTTATGGTTTTGAGGCTTTGTGTGGGGGTCATAGGGGTAGAAGGGTCACCAGGGTGTAGCACCATGACACCCATGAATAAAGAAGGGAAGGGTGAAATGTGGTTGGCGTGGTTGGGGTATCCACATTCAAAGGGGTGGAAGGGAGGGTGGGGAGGGAGGGGAGGGGGGAAATCGGAGCAAAAAAGAAAAAGAGCAGGAGTAAACTACATAGAAATTACATTATTAGAAACTTAAGTTTATCTGTAATGAGAAATCTAAATTTAAATGAATTTTAGCAATTGCAAAATCTTATCAGTCAATGCCAATGGTATGTTAAATAAGCAAAAGTATGGCGCTCTCATAAAATGGTTAATTTCATCCGATCCCCAAATAGTATATTTTCAAGAGACTCACCTAAAATCAAATTCTCCAAAACTTTTTTTACCCAGATTTTTCTCCCACGCTTTTTTTGCATCAGCTGGTTTGGCTCAGAGGGGAGTCGCAATTTATCTTTCTAGAAAAATACCTTGGGAAATCCTACAAGTTCAGAGAGACACACAGGGGAGATGGATATGGGTAACGGTTAAATTGCAGGGAATTTTTTTTAATCTTGTCAATTATTACGGTCCGGTTACTGATGAGACTGAAAGCCTGATCAACATTCATGAGTTTTTGAGGGGAGCACCAGGACAGAATATAGTAGGAGGGGATTTTAATTTTATACAAAACCTGAAGAAAGATACATCAAATAAAAATAAAAAACAACTAAAACCAAATACTTTAAGAGTTGTGCAGGCCCTCAAAAAAGAATATCAACTGGTAGATCCTTGGCGACTTAGGAATCCTGAAGAAACAAAGTTTACTTGCTATTCACATCGCTTTGCAACTGCATCTCGAATCGATTTTTATCTTATATCAAGATCTCTCCAAATTTTAAAAATCGATAGTAGGTGCAATCCTTTTTCTGACCACGCCAGAATTGAACTTACGTTTGTAATAGATGGTGGGAAAGGGGAGCGGCCGAGGTGGCAGCTCGACCGTACTCTCCTCCAAAATCAGGACTGGGTAAAGGATTTCAGGGAATGGATCTTGGAATTTTTTTAATTAAATTCCAACACCGCTGATGTGTTTTCTGTCTGGGGTGGGTTTAAAGCTGCTGCCCGTGGTCAGATTATCGCCTATACGGCAGCCCAGGCAAAAGCAAGATTGCTTAAAATAGCTCAACTCCAGGCTGCAGTTGAAAAAGAACATACTCTTCAGGACCGGAAATGTCCCAATGAATTCGAACAGGCAAAAATCATCTTGCGGGATTTTTTCGTCTTAGAAGAGATCTGTAGTTCCTAAATGTACCAGCAAAAGGTTTATGAAGAAAACCAGCTAATAGGTAAATTGTTAGCAAATGCTACAAGGAAAAAACAGGAGTCAGCATTCATTTGAAAGATACAAGACCCTCAGACCGGTCGAGACGAAGTTGACAGGGAAAGGATCTCACAGATTTTTGTTAAACATTATCACAGTATTTACTCAACGGAGTATTTAACAGGCGACGATATGGTTTTTAATTATTTTTCCAACGTCGCAATTCCTAAACTTTCTGAGAGTCGGTTTTCCCAACTTGAATCAGAGATTGAAACAGCAGAAATATCAACTTCTGTAAAAGAAACAGCTGGGGGAAAAGCATGTGGGCCAGATGGATTTCCCATCGAATTTTATAAACTATTCTTAAAAGAACTGCTGACTCCTCTGAAACAATTATTTAATAACATCAAAGAGGGAGGTCTTATACCAAAAAAAAAAAAAAAAAAAAGAGTGTGCCAGGAGGCGCTGAAAGTCAAACCGGGGTTCCCGCAGCGCGGGGCGTGCCCGGGCCAAGGGTGGGCCAGTCCTTGCCCGTCAGGGCCACCCCCTTGGTTGGTGGGCATGGCAACAAAACTGTGAGTTTGTTTTTTACCTATCTTGACTCTGACTCTGTCTTGGCTTCCAACTTGCCATTTGATCAGCGCCCTGGCACTGGTTCTTGACTAAGGATTGCTTTGGGTTGACTGGGATCTGTCGCTAACGCAACACTTGCATCCGAGTCCTTATAGGGCAGACTCCTCACCAGGTGGGCGGAATTCATGATCATTAGCACCAGTTTGATACAGTTGTGCACTGCTGTTGTCATCCACTTGTTTTCCCCTGTGAAAAGCAGTCTTCAGATTTGGCGAGGAGGGCTGTAGGGGTGTGAATCCAACAGCACTCTAGCCCCACTTAAACAGGGCCCTACATATCAGCATGGGGAAAAGAAAATCTAGGGATTTTGAAAGTGGGAATGGAGGGGTGCAATCGAAATCCAATAAAACCAAAAGAGTTCGCAAGTCTGCAGGAGGTACTTGTGTCCTTGATCGCATCGACGATCTCCTCGTCGAGTGAGAAGACATTTTAATGCCACCTAATGATTCACCTATGGTCTCTTGCTCTCCTAGTGCATCTAATTCTTCTAGCAACTTAAAGCCTAGTCAGCTAAAATGCATTCCGACGATGTTTAGGAATCCCAAAACACGTAGTACTAAAAATCATGCAATAGTGCCCCAAACACCAACTACAAATGTTTAAGAGGAGGAGGCAAGTTGTTCTGTTCTCCACGCTAGGGATACAGACATTGTCATAGACGATATAAGTCTAGTTACCGACCTTACTCTTTCTAATAGGTTCCTCCCACTTAAGCCTACGCCTCACACTCAAGTGGTAGAGGGGACAGGTGAATCTCCCAATTCTGTCAGTAGGAGTGTGTAAATGGAAGTTTGCACAAGTCCCCTAGTGCC
The DNA here is from genome assembly GCF_964204655.1 of Triturus cristatus. Taxonomy (NCBI): domain Eukaryota; kingdom Metazoa; phylum Chordata; class Amphibia; order Caudata; family Salamandridae; genus Triturus; species Triturus cristatus. Next base: position 1,238,174,770 of record NC_140590.1, on the reverse strand, counting down.
CCCAGCAACACACATGAGTGAGCTCCTCCCTAATGACCAGGTCGTGATGGGTCAGGAAACCTTGAAGATCATTGTAGACTTGAGGACTGAGGTAGACTTTTTAAAAAGAGCTGCACCGGCCCTTACGGACCAAATCAAATGTTTAATAAATAGAAATGACTCCTATGTCCATAAATCCAAACAGCCACCTATAAAACCTTCAAATTTACTTAACAACTCTTGCAGTTTAACCGCCCCATCCTCAGCAGTTGCTGTGAACTCCACCAGCAAGATGTCCTCTGACCCCATTGTTAGGTATCTAACATCTTATGCTAGCACTGTTTGTTGTCCAACCCCAGCTCTGTTATCAGTCACTGGCCCACCACTCTCTTCCCCCACCGAGGAATGCTTTCAACGTCATCTAAATGGCAGGCGAGACAAACCTCGAGGGGCCCACTAAGAGCATTTACATGACAAACGTTCCTAGGGTGGCAACGCATGTGAGGTATGAAAGTGAAGACTCCTTAATTCATAAATGCATACACTAGATTCACCATGTGAAGGGGTGTCAGTCAGTGATCAGAGAGGATATCTTAGTGGCAAAAAGGATCAATGGAGCCAATTCCCTGATGGACTGTATAGAACTGCACCTAGCCGATGTGAACCTGGCTCATAATCTAATAGCGTTGTAGGCCAGGACTAGTTCACCAATCCATACTGGCGTGCAGTTGAAATATAGTCCATCTACAGGACCTTTGTTGCTAGCAACCCATCGTCTGGTATCTCAGCAGGGCTCTGGTTCGCTCATTGACTCAAACGATGGACTTGTACATTAAACCTCCTCAATAGGCCCCACTATGTACCTATCTAAGCCAAACCTTCTTTTAACTGAGACTATTCACCTTAATGCCGCAATCCAACTACCAGTCTTGACCCCCTGTCCTATGGCCATTGAACGGCTCTCGACCGCTACTAACAGTTATAATGAGGGGGGTTGTCTCCCCAGACTCCAGATAGGGGCCCTAGTTGGGGACTTAGGAGAAGGAGAGAATCCCCTCCCCATAGTAGATCGAGCCCCCTTGATCAAGCTCACTTTATTATCTTGGAATGTGGCTGGAGTGACGTCAAAAGCTACCCTTGTACATTGGATCCAGTACGTACAACAACATGATATTTGTTTCCTCCAAGAAACGTAGTCTCCAAGCCCAACCTTCATCCCTGGGAATATTACTTTTCATCACCCTACGATCACCAATAAGTTCAGCCACCCAGCTGGGGGTTTATTGATTCTAATAAAAATTGAGCTTAATTGCTCTGTTCAAGAGCTTAAGACTAACAGTCCAGACATTATAGCAGTTCAGATAAAGGGAGAAGATGGGCTAGGGGTGGATCTTTTAAATGTTTATGCCAGAGGGACAAAGGCGGGAACCACATCGTTCAATCTCCAGGAGTTCGAGAGCCTTCTTGATGCTAGGGACACTCAGTCCCATCTAATAGTTGCTGACAATTTCAATGTTACCTACGAACCTCTTGGGCAGGAGGACCTGTGTGAAAGTAGGGAGGAGGAGGAGCTTTGGCTCATTCCCCCTCTAGATCTTCCCCTGATAAAAAATTGTCCCAAACTGCCACAAATGGTTGTACTAACACAGAAGGATCAGGAGCGAATACCTTCAACCGAACTACCAAAATGAGTCAATTAGACCATTTTCTGCAGGAACTAAAATTGTGGCCCAAAGTCATTGACATGGTTGTGGGGTCTACTACGGACAGTGACCATAAACCCTTGAACTTAGTCTGAATTCACCTTGGGCTAGAGGTTTAAATCCCCCAAACACTTTTCTTGCAACCAGGGAGGTTTGCGCCACCAACAATAATAGGCGTCTTCAATGGGCACGCCTAGCCATGGACATTGAGAAGCTAGAATTAATCAATACTAGTCTGGAGGCTAGTACTAGTCAGATGTTCAGTTTACTAGAACCCCTGGGGGACCTGATTAAGATTGCCGGCTTTCATACTAGTTTTTTTAACCAATTGGCCTCTCATTTCAAATTACGACGACACATGCAAGGAGGGACCAAAAGTCCTAAGCCACAGTTTGCATAGTTTAATCGAGAGTGCAGGAACCTCAGATACAAATTGGCTACTGCAATTCGGAAAAATTATGTGGCCGTATTGAGGGAAATTAGGAGAACATACAAGAAAGCATTAATTAATGCTAAAAAGGAATGGGATATAGAGCGCTGGTTGAGGATCAGTGATGCCTGCCTCAAAAACAACACGCAACGCTTCTGGTTCTTAGTAACAAGGGAAGATGGTGAAAGACCCCAGCAACCCAACAATAATATTGCCATTGAGGCCTGGCATTGTCGTGTAGTTCCTATAAAACCTATACAGGATCTGCATGTTCGGACAGCATACACTGTAGGATTGGTTTCAGACTGATTCTGAACATCCCCACCGGGTATGTTGGCCTTTTGTACCAGCTAGCTCACAGTATCACTAGAATCTCCTCTTACCAAAGAGAGAATAGTTCTAGGCAACCATCGAACATGACAACACTGATCCCTTAGGACTGTCAAAACAATATACTACATTTCGCTCAGTCACTCGTGCTTACTCAGTATGTCTTAGAGAGATACACAGAATAAACAGACTGGGTGTTCTCAATAAGTATTTATTGAACAGTTGTTATTCTGGTGTAAATAAGTTGAGCTGTAACAACCACTAGACAGTAACAGATATAAATGATTAAAAGCACTATGACAGTAAAGGGATGATAGAGTTCTACCATCTTGTGATAATCTTGAATACATACGAGTATATAAAATACATATCAATAAAAGATGCGTACTCCAACGATGCCTCCCTAACTAGATATACCTCAGTGTACCTAGCATGTGTGTAGGTGTTAAGCCAAGAATCCCTCTAAGATAAAGTCAACCCCATTACCGGAAGTGAGCAACTGTGGGACCCCGTCTTGGTCTTGGGTTGGACACCCCCCAAGGGATGTTAGACCACTGCGAGCTGGAGTGTCTGCATGCAGGAACCTCAGTGTCTCGCGTCAGTGTGTCAGCGAGGAAGTCCTGGTCTCCTCTATCTATCTTAGCAAGATGTGATGTATATATACCCCTAGGTCTCCCCAGGGGTCCTACCTCGCTGTATTACTGTTTCGGCCTAAGGATGATGTTGGGCCTGAACTTTATACATTGATATTATACAGGAGACCTATTGGTAAGGTGGGTTTCTCATGGGCTAGGGGGTTAGGTTGTTTTTTGTTCTTTGGGCACTGGGTTTTAAGGGTGGGAGGATGAGAGGGGCACTGGGGTGGGGAGCATTTGGGCAAAAATATAAAATAATCTCATCTTACCGATATTGGATAAAAGTGCTGTCTTAGTCGAGAGTTTCTTTGTGCCTGTTAGTGGTACAAATGGACGGTTGAGATGGTGGGGGACACGGGGTTAGAGAGAGGAGGGACCATGTTTTTATCCTGGAACGTAAACGGTATGCGCTGCCCTAGGAGACAGAGATTGATTTTCAAGTATCTGGAATTATCCCCCGCTCAGGTTTTCCTACTACAGGAGACTCATCTGTCCCTGGAGGAAAGTAATTCTATATTTTCAAATCAGTTGTCTCACATAAGAGGAGTTGAGATTCTAATAAAACAAGGAACATTATATACAATGGGGAGAATTCAATCTGACTCCTCGGGTAGGTGGATTGTTGCCAAAATATTTCTCAATAATGTAGAGACAACTTGTGTCTCCTTCTACGGTCCGAATGTGGACGATCCCTCTTATTTGCTTAAACTTCAATCAATTTTGATGCTGGAGAAACCACCTGTAGTTTTAGGAGGGGACTTTAATGTGCTGTTAAATCCTAAAATAGATAGATCTAATCTAAGCCACTACGTAGGAGCCCCTAAGGTTCGTCGGGCACTTTTAAACTTAATCCACGACCTCCAATTAGTTGATTCATGGAGGGTCAAGGAGGGTCCACGCAGGGGGTACACGTTTCAGAATAAGAAACTGGGTCACTCTTCGAGGATAGACTATCTATTTGTAGATAGTCTGTCGCAAAGGAATATTGAGCAGATTACTATCTTACCTAGCCATATATCAGATCACCCCCCTCTAGTTTTAAAACTCTCTAGCGGCAAAGAACGAGGGCAGACAAGGTGGACATTAAAGAGGGCAATGCTCAACAACCCTGATGTTATTTCAGCTATTAAGTCCTTTTCCATCTACTTTTTTCCTAGAAACATCGGTAGTGCCTCGCTTGATTTTGTGTGGGATGCGTATAAGGCCGCTTTAAGAGGGACCCTCCACGGATTAATTTCAGGAATTAATAGAGTAGAGACCAAAGCCTTAAAAGAGCTAGAGGGAAAAATCGGCCAGCTAGAGTCTGCCTGGTTATCCCTCGCTAATGTTCCTGAGCAAGCTCGATTGATTTCATCAGACCTTGATAATGCGAGACAGGATTATAGGTTGAAGCTGGACAAGAAATGTAAAGCACAATGGGATGCATCTCGCATGGAAAATTTTGAATACGGGGAGAAAGCTGGGGCTTTGTTGGCCTGGAAGGCTAGACTTGATAGATCTAAAAACGATATTAAAGAACTTGTAGTAAATAACGAAGGAGAGACTTCGAATAGAGTCGAGGATATGCAAACTTGTCTGCTATCTCTATTCTCTGATTTATACAGGGAGGGGTCTGCCCCAACCTTTGAAGCAATAAGAGTTTGGCTAAGTGATAAACAGCTCCCAGCGTTATCTTCGGAGGATAAATTATCGTTAGATGCTCCCATTTCCGAAGAAGAAATTCAGGAACAAATTAGGAGATTGAAGAATAAAAAAGCGGCTGGTTCCGATGCAATACCAAGTGAGATTTATAAACTCTTAGCGGACGAATTAGTTCCGGCCTTAAAGATAATCTTTAACTCTGTTTTCTCGATAGGAGGCAGGGTCCCTGCATCATGGAAGGAAGCCATTCTGGTCCTGATTTTAAAGCCAGGTAAAGACCCCACTAAGGCAGATTCATATCGACCGATCTCCCTGCTGAATGCCGATTATAAGATCTTTGTCGGCATTCTAGCAGGGAGATTGGCAAAACTGGCCCCGAAATTGATCCATCAGGACTAGAAGGGTTTTATGGCCGGAAGACACTTAGACGACCTGACTCATATACTGATAGGAAATATAGATCTTGCGGTACAAAGGCAAGTCCCCATGGCTTTGGTCGCGTTAGACGCGGCCAAGGCCTTTGACAAAGTTTGTTGGATTTACTTGTGGGTTGTCCTTGAGACGATGGGATTTGGTCCGATTTTTATTGAGACCCTCCAGAGATGCTATCAGGGGGCCTCGGCCCGGATACTCCTGAATGGTGTGCTTACCTCTGTTTTTTACATCCAACGTGGGACTAGGCAGGGCTGTCCGTTTTCCCCAATGTTGTTCAATATTTATATTGAACCGTTGGCTCAAGCGATTAGGCTAAATAATCTAATAGTTCCTTTTCAATCTGGCCCTTACAGCTCGAAGTTAGCCCTCTATGCGGACAACCTAATAGTATACACTGGCAATCCGGAAATTACGATCCCGGTTATAGAAGACTTAGTGGCCTCTTTTGGTGTTTTGTCTGGTTATGAAGTAAATAGCTCCAAAACGGAGGTCATGTGTTGGAACATAGACAATTGGAGTGGGAAGGTGTCCACTGAGTTTAGATACCTGGGAATTATAGTGGTTGCAGATTTGGATAGAATTCAGCAAATTAATCTAGATAGAGTTGCCAAGGAAATAGTCCGTCTGCTAAACAAATGGGGTAATCTTCCTTTGACGATTTTCGGTAAGGTTAACCTTGTGAAGATGGTCATCCTCCCCAAACTCTCTTTCCTACTCTCCACCATCCCGTTGTCATTTCCAATGAAGGGTATTAATAAAATACAGAGCAGGTTAGGGAGTTTTATATGGGGCGATAAAGGAGTTAGGCTATCTTGGAAAAAGCTCAGGCGTAGACTCCTCAAAGGTGGGTTGGCGTTCCCTGACTTAAGCCTTTATGCAGCAGCTTTTCAATTTAAGAGCATACGAATGTTGTTGGGGAAGTTGGATGATTCAAGCTGGGGCAAACTTTTAGCCGATATGGTGAGAACTGAGGGAGGGGATATAGGAGAGGCTTTTCTCTACAAATTTGGTTCCCCTAGATTTTTCAAGCAGGTTAGACTAATGATATCGAGGGATGCCCTAGAGTTATGGCATAAGGTGAGATCGAGTTGGGGGATTGGTTATTACTCAGACCTGGCTCCTATTTGGGATTCTCCTGGCACACCTCTCTGGCTTAAGGATTCCCTGGCCATCCCAATAAAACGTGCTGGTATCTCTGTTGGGTCAGATCTGTTGGATGAGGAAGGTGTTTTCTCCTGGGAATACCTAAGAATTAAGATAGGTCCAGGTCTGTCCAGATTCAAATACCTTCAGATAACTTCTTGGTTTGGGGTGGAAAAGGAGTAGGACGAGATAAAAGGCAATGGGGAAATTGAGAGATTGTGTCAGCAAGGGCCTCTAAAGAAGGAGATTTCGGTCTGGTATAATCTTCTTCTAGCGGCAGATGATATCAAAATACCTAAGGCGATTGAAGTTTGGAAATTCTCCAACATGGGCCCTCAAGTCGATGCCCTCTTTGAGCCTTCTTTAAAAACTCTTTATAAATTCATAAAGCCAGCCTGCTTAAAGAAAAATCGCTTTTTTGTTATAAATTGACTCTATTACACTCCCTACAAGATTGCTAAGTTTGCCCCCCTCCCCCCTCCTAAATGTCCAAGGTGCCATACTCCGTTAGCCAATGATGAGCATATTTTTTTTCAATGTGACCATCTGGAGGCATTCTGGAACGAAGTGGGGATATCCCTCCGGGACATTTTTAAATCCAAGGTGGAAGTAAATCTATCATTGGTGTTCTTTGGAGCCGACGGGCATTTCTCTAGCTCCGCCACCGAGCAGGATAAAGGGTTACTATTGTACTTGATATTATTGGCCCGGAGAGAGATATGCAAGAGATGGAAGGATCCACTCCCCCCCGAAAAGAGAGGATTGGTTGAATGCGGCATTCATTATGGTTAGGTTGGAATATGAGCGCTCTGTGGATAAGGTTTTAAATATCTGGCACCTGTTAATGCGTTGGGGTCACTCGTTGAGCTTGTCACCATCTGTCCTATGATTACACCATATCCCCGAGAAACATCAGAAGGGATGGGTCTGGCGATCCCAAGCAAGCGCGGTAAGCCACTGGGCCCCCCCGATCCATCTATACTTGTTGGCTATAAAATCCGCTGCCGCTTGATCAGGTGAGATGAGGACAAAAAAAAAAAAAGAGATGGTATTCTTGCTGTGCTTCCAAGAATCCTCATGCATAATGTATGAGATTTTCGATTAGGGGAAAACCCGCGTTCTGAATGCAGTGTCGTATCTAGGTAAAAGGTCAGTCCCTACAAACCGTTATAAGTGTAATGTAGGGAAGAATATAGGGGAAGGGTTATGAAGTTATCAGAATACCTATATGGAATATAACACCCACTCCTCTTCTGAATAGACAACATAGTTAAATTCTCATCGTACTACTAGGTTGACTAGATACTGGTACGCTAATAGCTACAAAAAGATTAGTTTTCGTTTAAAAATAATTAAAAAGTTTGAAAAATCTTTCAAAAGTTTAAAAAGGAAATTGTCACTCAAGCCATAGGTCTAATGTGTCCGTAGGTATAGTTCGAACTACTACAAGAATTTGAAAGCCATGCATGCCCAAAAAGAATGTCAATTTTGTTATTGAGTTCCAATTTTTAGGTTATTTAAAAAAAAAGGTTGAATTTCTCCCAGCACACTGCGGGCCAAATCAGTCAAATGTTTATGTGTCCTGGCTGGTAGACTCAACATTATTGTTGCCTGCTTCTGCAGAAGACGGTGCCTACAACACCTCTCAGATTATGTCATTTGAGCACAGATGATCTTCCGTGCTGTCCACAGCCGACGCTGGGGCAGCCTGTGCGACTTTCAAGGCCTGGGTGTCAGAGGAGGAGTCGATGTTCATATAAACAGGAGCGATACTACCTGTAGTGGCTCTAGGAATGCCTCTATCAACATTGGAATACGCTTGGGACACTGCAGAACATGGACCGTTATCGGGTCCAGTAAAGCATCAACGTCCGGTTACACACATGATGGGAGTGTCAGACAGAGATCCAACACACAATCTTCCCTGCAAAACAGGCATCGGAGGACAGGTAAGGTGCAGTCCATCCAGACTGGTCTTAAGGACAAGAACCAAGATGCACTTAGTTCTCTTAGGCAAGGTGTGCCCAGATGTTGTACCATGCGATCACGGTATTTTGGCTCCAGGAGTACTGTTTCCATCTCCTTGGTGACTGGGAGGTCCATTGTGTAGCAAAAAAATAACAATCAGGGTACCTGCTATTAGAAACAGGATCAGCAGCCGTCCTCCAAAAATGCTTCCAAATACGGAGTGTATAAAGTTTGGTATAACTCTGATGACCGTCTGAAAGGTGCTTAATAGTCTTAAATAGGTGGACGATGCCTGTCATATCAGACATGTTAAAGATACGATTTAGCATTTCTGTGAAATGGAAGGGGCAATTCGTAAGTATGAGCACCTGTATCTCTGCTGGAGACCTGGTGATCTGGAGATCAAAAGTCTCTCAAGCATAGGTTAAGGGCACTGACTTCTGTAAAAGCATGGCTTTCATTCTGCTCAAAGCATCAAACCGTAGCAATTAAACATTTAGCAAAGGCCATAACAGTGCCTCCCTGACTGTATGTGTTGGTGGAAACAATACGTGCATACCGCAAGTAACCCTGGAGCTCACGGTTACCAGATAAGCGTTGCCCGGAAGCATCCCACAGCAACCTTGATCGTTCAGCATCAAGTAACTCCCATTCAAATGTAGCATGAGCACTGGAGTGATCACGGCAGCTGGGGCAACCCTCAAGTGACAGAATAAATTTGCTACTGAACCATTACAGGCCACATGCAGCATTATATCCTGACATATGAGTGATCCACTTAAAGTGTTCTCACAGTTTGTACCACTTAAAAACACTTCTATATCCCCACTCGGCATCAAAATCTGCACGGTAATTCCCAAAATTCCTTGGTGAATTCCCTACCCATTTCTTCATATCTGCCTGCCTGCATTTGTTCAAGACAATATTGAAATTCAAAATTAGGGACCAGTAGAGTTATGTGGCCATGGATTAACCATTCCGTGGACAGTGATTCTGCCACTGTAAATGCTAATCTATCCAGTTTTTCAATACGCAGCATTGTATATTTCGCTCCCCTTTGTGCCATTTCTATCTGTTTTTCCGTTAGGTTGTATGAAGAAAACAGAGATGTACAGTTGGTAAAACGCCAAGGCACATAGCCTGCGCACAAAGATTGCCCTGTCCAGCTTAACAACATGATAGACCGTTATTGTGATTGCCCGTGTTGTAATATGAACAAATCCTGTTCAAATATATCTATTGCAGAAGATACAATGTTGGCCAGTGAATATATCCTAGAGGTTAGTGTAGGTAAACCATTGCCAACCACGGCTAGAGCTTTCTCTAGGTTTATTTGATCTATTTCACGTAATCTCCCGCGGCCTCTTAGTGCGATATTTTCCAAATTTCATTATAGACAGCAAAATGGAAACGTTTGTGACGTGGCTTTCTTGGACCTAATAAAAAATCCAGTAGATCCACATTCTTTGTAAGTAAGAATAAGTGTTGTTTCACCTGTGACAGTGTCGAGGCTCTTAGCCAATCGAGGCATAACTTCCCCACACTGTATGATGTCACTACCCCTGGATGTTCTCTCTGTACATAGTGTGGATCTGGGCTGTGGATATTAAACCCTTTGGTTTTACCCATGAATCTTTCCTGACATCTTTTGGTGTCTGTGGGCCAAATCAACCATCCCTTCCAATCGGGGTCTGATCTATTGTATTGCATGATCTCATCTAACGTAATCCCTTCTTGTGATGTTATGTTACCCTCGATACGTGATCGTGCGGGCATCCGAGGTGTATTCAAGTCTTTGTTCTTGGCTATTCCAAGACAGGTAGTTTGTTGCACAGTTTCATTCAAAAAGATGATTGGCTGAAGAATGAGGCATGCTTGAAATAGCGCTTCTGTTCCCTGGACTTGCCAGTCTCTAGTACCCCAAACAGGTTTTAAGTCTATAATGTCTTTCCATAAGTCAAAACCTTGTTCAAACAACTGGGCAATAAAGGAAGCAGAATAAATCTGGTTGGTGTTTGTCAACATATTTTTCAATGCCGGGGTTGGTGTGAGGAAATATGAATTTTGTGATCAGTTATGTCCCCTATCGTAGACCCCAACGGCTCCATGTGCATGCTATAAGTACATGTATGTTCCCTCCAGTTCCAGTTTTGAAGACGCAAATACATGTGCGTCCACCGTCAACATGTCCTCTTTCAGATCCACCATGAATGGGTCAGATATTCCATTCCTAAGTATGAAAGGCCACCGACTTTATATGGTTCACTTTCCACATTTTACAGATTCAGGCGAGTAGGCCCAGAGTTCTGTCATCAAGTCTTTTCCTGCCTTCTGCCTCTGAAAGCTCCAGTCTGAGCCTACATCTGTATCCATGAACTTTGTCCTACTCCCTGCGCGGCTAACGGTGCCTGATCCAGCCTGTTGCCTGCCAAAAACTGTATTTCACCTTCAAGGTTATCTACTCCGCTCCTCATCCGATGCATTCCTGTCTAGTAGTTTAGGTAAACATTCCTCCAGCTACCGTGCAAAGGGCCAGGCCTCGCTGTCCTCATGCAAGTAATTCATAGGCCCCGTTACCATGGAATATTCCTACCCCCTCGCATCTCATGTAGACACTTAGACGCTTGTACACGCACTAACAGTCAGTATAGAATAGATTCTATCCTAGAGACCTTTCCTTTTGGATAACACAGTTCTTTAAACATAGGATATTAGATATGATTTGGGATTAGGTTGACATAACCCCCAGACTTCTGTCTCCACATGTAGAGCTAAATGTCAAGTCCCCTTCACCCTCTAGTTGCACGTCAATCACACGTCATGCGGCTGCGCGCGCATCTCTGCCGAATATTTCTGCTGACATCGCAGGATTCTTTTATGGATCCACCCACTTGTGACATCATGTATAATGACGTTTATTAAATTACGCCCATATGTCCGCCTCTATTAGTTACGTATGCACAGTTTATCTGTATTATCAGCTGTTACGCCTCTTGCATCTGTTTCACTGTAATGCATTTTCCTATAAAACTGATTATCTGTCAATAATGTATCCCCTTCCTTTCTGAACTTTCGTGGTGATGGAATAGAAGCCTGCAATTCGAATTGTATTCCTTTGTATAGGAATAAAGCCTTTTAAAAACCTCTAATACCACGGATTCTGCCTCTTATATTTACTGAGTTATTCTTACTAGACTTTACCGCATAAAAAATAGTACCGGTAATGAAATATTTACCACATAAATTGGCGCCCGAACAGGGACACTTTCTCATCTCACGCGCCGGCGGTGCGTTGCAGGCCCGGTCTCCTGCTACAGCTGAACGGACAAAAACGCGTACCCGCAGGATTTCCTGTATCTCCCTCCAGCCAGGCGGGGGTGACTGAGGCTGCGATCAACACCCAGACGAGGCGGTGAGAAGTGCGAAGTATCCCGACCAGAGCCTAGCTGAGAGAGCAAGATCCAAGGTATACAGAGGCCCACCAGGTTCCGAAGTTCCGAGTCCAGTCGAGTCGAGTCCAGTCCGGTCCAGTTTCAGTTCCGTTCCGAGGCCTTCCGTTCCGAGCTACCCGGTGAGTACCATTGCCGGGGAGGCATTTAACGTGCACATAGTCTGTGCCGGTCAAGACGGGTTTGGGTACACAAATCCGGTCTGCACTGTTTCAGCAGTGTATCTGTACTGTTTAGCAGTATATATAGTATGTCTTGCATATAAACAAGTATTATCTAGTGTCAGTATTATGTCAGTAACTAGTTTTCTATTAGTTATCATCGTTCGTTAAACTGTTAAGTGTTAAATGTTTTAATACGTTCTATATATTGTGGTGTGAATGACTGTTCATTATTGTGTTCATTGTATAAAGTGTGTTCTAGTAATAAGGTCTAAAAATGCCGCTCTTTTCGAAACTAAGACAGATCAAAACAAGAAAAGGGGTACTCGAAGAAGCTGTTCCCATCCCACCTAGGGACACTCCCGGGTATTTTATGTATCATAAGCATGGCCTAGATGCCGTATTATTTCTTGATTTATGGGTGGACTACACCAAAGAGTTAGCAGAGAATCAGAGATGGCCCGCAGCGGGGACCTGGGATGCAGATTGCATCATGAGAGTAGAAGAAGAATTATGGAAAAAGAAAGCCAGACAGTCACAGAAAGATGCCATTGAATTATGGCGTAAAGAATCATATAGACGTACAGAAAAAGCGCTCAGACAGGAAGAGAAAGGTAGAGAGAATTTAAATAAAACCCGAGAAAATCTATTAATTGAGGAAGGTACCCGAGTAAAATCAGAACAAGTAGATAGACAAAGAAACACTCTCATGAATGGTATGTATCCTCTTCTGGCCGAAGGGTTACCTAAGGCTACCCCGGAAATACCAAAAGACTTAACTCCTCCATTGCTCCCGATAAAAGCACATCCCAAAACACATCCCAAAACAGCAAAGGACGTTTTCCTTTCCTCCTATTTAGATGACGTAGCTCCCGAGTATGCTAATGCCATACCACACATACCGCTTGCCGATGGTGTTCAACACCAAGAGCATCCGTCTGTATCCCCGCAACTACAACCTCCTACACAAGTTCCCACAGGTCCGTCTGTGTCTACAGTTTTTCCCACATCTACAATCTCTATCCTACGTCCAACGAATCCTTTCGTGCCCAGCACCTCAGATGGTGCTACAGGAGGTACGACAGATATGTTTGCCACCCCGCCGCGAAATAAACAGACCCTTAGAGATTTAGCACTCCAACGTACACCCCAATTAGCGACATCCGACATGTTTAAAGAACAGCTTGTGGATTGTAGATACGATCCAGTGCCAGGTAGACAGGACAAACTGCTCATATCATCACTACGTATACGACGAGCTACATTATATTTAATGACGATACCAGGAATGGTTGAACACCTAGACAATATATATCGCTTTGTCCAAACAGGGCGAGGTTCAGAAAGTATTAACGAAGCTATGGAATACCAGAAAGTGGATGTACAAAGACAACTACTACGTTTTTTCATAAATTGTGTAATTAGGAATCAAGACAGGCCCGGGGCAGATCATGATACCATGCAAAAACTTGCCAAATGGGGTCAGAACATATCAGAAGAGAAACATGATAGACAGGCGTGTATAATCGCCATGTGTCGAAAGATCCGCTAGGAAGTAGAACGAATACATAAAGAAAGACGAGAAACAGACAGAGTAGAATCAGAAGAAGAGGAGGAGCAAGAATCAGAACAATTAGAAACGATAGCTTATGTAGGTAGAGGAAGACCCCATAATAATACTAGAGGCTTTAATGACCCGATACGTCCAATACGTCCAGAATATAATAGGCATTTTCCAAATCCTATGTTAAATACAAGATCCCCTGAACACCTATTCCAAGCCGTTGATAAATTACTCCGAGATCGAAGGGGGTATCATATGCTCGATTCCATGGACGAACAAGAATTAGCCAGGTCAGCAGTACAATGGGCTGATAGTCCCAGCGAATACAATGATGGTGCACTAGCACACACGTTTCTGAATCTTGACCCCTACGAACAGCGTTTAGCTAGTATATACATGATTCAACACCTCCTTATATTATATAAAAGCCAACATTCCGATCCAGGACCCTTACCTGACATATTGACAGAACTACTCACGAATAAATGGAGAGGGTCAGGTACTGATTTAATTAATGAAATTCTAGAATTTCGAAACCAGTATATAGCTTTCGTATGCCCAGAACACGTTCCAGTTCCCATTATGGGAAGAAAAATGTATCACATAGATAGACAGAACCCGTTACGCGAAGTACACCCAATCAGAGGTGACGGTAATAACTTTACACGCGTGTTTGTGTACACGCCTATAACTAAACTGGAATTATTAGAAATGAAGAAAGTAGTACCCAGTCATGACAAGGACCCAGCAGGTTTCCATCGCGAGATAAAAGACATGTTACTCATGGGAGAGTATACCTACCCCGACATTATGAAAATATTAAAAGTCCTATTACCCGCCGGTGTTTACGAGAAACTCAAAGAAAAGGAATGGGAGGTGGGAGACCAAAAGATAGATTGGACAGCATTAGAAAACGAAGAAAGGGCCCGAGCTGCAGGAGCAGGACTTGGGGAAAAGACTACAGCACTAGCAGGACTACTAGTACAGGTACTGCCACGTTTATTAACTACGAAAAAGGAAGACTGGGGTGCAATATCAGCCTGTAAACAAAAGCCAGATGAAGACACTAGTGATTTCTATTCCCGATTTGAAAAATGTTTTGGTATAAATAGTGGCATAAAAGCCAGTAGTGAGTCATATCCACATCTGTTTGTGACAAAATTAGTTGAAAATTCTCTGCTACAAGTCAAGAATAGAGTATTGAAATTCGAAAGTACCTGGCAAGGTATTACCCCATCACAGATGTTACAGATGTTACAATATCACCACAATAGAATTAGAGAAGAACAAGAACACGAACAAAGACGTATGAAAGATACAAAAATGAAAATGCTTGTTGCTCAGTCAGTCCCAGCTGATGGTCATCAAAAGGGTGACTCCGCAGGTCCTACGAAAGGGACATGCAACTATTGTAAACAACAAGGTCATTATATACACGATTGTCCAGTCCTGAAACATAATATTGCTACAGGTAGAACCCAGGAGAGACCACGTCCACCTAGACAGGATCAGAATCAACAACAAATCCTTCAGCATGCACAACCCAGGTTAGCTCCGCAACAACTAGCTACGCAACAGGCAGCTCCTCAACAGACCGTAGCACCACCACAAACACAGCCTATTGCTGCAACACAAGCGACAACACAACAGATGTATCAGTATGCACAAGCAGATTATCCCGATTATCAGCGATATACATGAAATAGCCTAGAGAGGGAAGTTGGCTTACCCCTTATTGAGGTTCCTGTAGACCAGGAGGGACCTTATGTACATAGTGAACTATTAGGGGAAGACAGAAAGTTTTTACTTGATACAGGGGCAAGCAGAACAACTATACGACGCAGTGAAGTTCCAGGGGCACCCCTCTCAGGCTCACAGAATATTTCCCTTGGATTCTCAGGAAAACCCATAATTAATGACGTAACACAACCTCTTCCACTTACGATTGGTCCATTGACACGTACTACAGATTTATTGCTTACTAAATCATGTCCAGAAAACTTGTTAGGTATAAAAACATTGAAAGCTCTAGGAGCTATAATATGTTGTTCTCCGGAAGGAGTACGACTATTTCTACGTGACTTCAAAGGTCACTACGTGTCAAGAGATATGGATCACCGATTACAGAATTTACCTACACATTTATGGGCACAAGGCCCCACTGATGTTGGTTGCATGAACATTACACCATATCGAGTTACACTAAAAACAGGAGTAGTACTACCACGAATGCGACAATACAAGTTACCACCAGATGCTGTTGTGGCTTTGCTGCAAATCATTGACGAGCTCATTGCACAAGGAGTGGTTGTCGAAACCGACTCCAATGTATGTAATTCCCCGATAATTCCGATTCTTAAAAGAACGGATCCAAAAGCACCACCAGTATATCGATTAGTTATTGATCTGCGCGAATTAAATAAATGTATTGTACCACAATACCCTGTGGTCCCAGATATCTCTTCATTACTAACAGCTATTGACTCGGAAGCAACGTTCTTCACTGTAATTGATCTCAAGAATGCCTTTTTTAGCGTCCCAATAGATCCGGAAAGTCAATATCTGTTCGGATTCAGTTTAAATGGACGAAGTTTTAAATTCACACGCGCACCTCAAGGATTTACAGAAAGCCCCAGCATCTATAGCCAAGCACTGAAACGAGAACTTGACAGTATCCACATGCCAGTTAACACTGCCTTGCTTCAATATGTCGATGATCTGCTGATCACCACCCGAAGTGAACATGAATGTGAAAAAGCGTCACTGACGGTTTTAAAATTTCTGGCTGACAAGGGGCACAAGGTGTCCCCTTCTAAGCTGCAATTCTGTGTCCAGCGAGTTGTTTACCTTGGGCACTCGCTGTCCAAGGAGGGAAGGCAGCTTACACCCGACCGCATCCAGTTAATTGCTAACATGTCAGTACCCAAGACACAAAAGGAGGTGCGGGCTTTTATAGGCCTCACTTCATACTGTAGGCAGTGGATCCCTCAATATGCATTTCTAGCAAAACCACTCATCCAGTTGACAACACAGGAGGCAGCCACATCGACTGTCCTCCCTTGGACTCAAGAACATACACACGCCTTTGAAAGCTTAAAGAAAGCTTTATGCCGAGCACCTGTTTTAGCAACACCATGTTACAGTAAACAGTTTACACTCTTTGTTACAGAACGCGAAGGTACTGCCTTGTCAGTACTCACTCAGGAACAAGCAGGATCACACAAACCATGTGCTTATTTCTCTAGTACATTAGATCCAGTAGCTCAGGCTCTTCCTGCGTGCCTGAAATCGGTGGCAGCAACGGCTTTAGCAATCAGACAAAGCGATGCCATAGTGTTAGGACACCAATTGACAGTACAAGTACCACACGCAGTAGAGGTTCTCTTGAACCGCACACAAACACAACACTTGACTATAGCGAGACTTACCGGTTACGAATTGACATTATTTCAGCCACACATAGAAATCAGACGTTGTAATACGTTAAATCCTGCCACACTGTTACCAGTGGGCGGAACAGATCCATTGGCACATGATTGTGTCGAAGTCATTACTATCACGACGAAACCCAGACAAGACTTGACAGATATCCCTTTGTCGGATCCAGACTTGACATTGTATGTAGATGGGTCATGTATGAGAACAAGTACAGGAGAATTAGTGGCCGCTTACGCAGTCACAACAGACACTGAAATCATTGAAACAAATTGTATTAACACTTTCTCAGCTCAAGCAGCAGAGCTCATCGCTCTGACACAAGCCTGTATTCAAGCCAATAATAAGAAAGTCAACATATACACAGATTCACGTTATGCATTCGGAGTCGTTCATGACTTCGGCGTACTGTGGCGAGAGAGAGGATATTTAACTTCTCACGGTGCCCACATCCAACACGGACCCCTCATTCAAGCCCTATTAGACGCGATTCATCTACCTACTGCAATATCGATTATGAAATGCAAGGCCCACACACAAGTTACCGACATCATTTCTCAGGGTAATGACCTAGCTGACAGAACAGCTAAACAGACTGCTCAGAATCAGACTCACACAACTGACATGACAAAGACAATAGTTCCGACACTAACACATTGCATGACAGTTAAGGATCCCGCCCTTGATGTGATTGACATACAGACACATGCTACACCAGAAGAAATAAAGAAATGGACTGAATTAGGAGGAATCCAAACGGATCAAGGATGGATGACGAAGGAAAAATCTATATGGTTTCTTCCCGACTCCATGGTTCAAGTCATCATTAACACAATACATAGTCCAGCGCACCTAGGAGAAAAAGCTATGCTAGACAGCATTCAACACATTTGGTTCAACAAACACTTGCGAGCAGCAGCTAAACAAAAAGTTCGTACCTGTATGATATGTTGTCAGTTTAATCCAGGTAAAAGCATCCCCGTAGAGCAGGGTGGATTTCAACCTCCCGATCATGCTTTTGAAGTTCTCCAGATGGATTATATCCAGATGGAACGATGTCGAGGATTCAAATATGTTCTCGTAGTTGTCTGTGCTCTTTCCCGTTGGACAGAAGCTTACCCGGTTTCAGATTACACTGCCCCGACTACTGCCAAACAGTTAGTTCGAGAATTCTTCCCACGGTACGGTTTACCACGTGTTGTCTACTCAGATAACGGCCAGCCGTTCTCATCCGAACTAATGAAACACGTTTCCCTTTTGTTAGGCTACCAATGGAAATTTAACTGTGTCCGACATCCCGAGGCAGCAGGTCTCGTGGAACGCCATAATCAAACTCTGAAAATTAGATTGTCCAAAATATGTAGAGAAAAAGGTGTCGATTGGATAGTAGCCTTACCAGTTGCGCTCTTTTACATGAGAATGGTAGCACATTCTCGAACAGGGCTATCCCCGTACGAGGTGATCTTCGGTAGACCACCAAATATGTGGGGGACGCCTATACCTCGCAAAATCACTGATGTTGACTGTAATATGCTGACAGATTACCTGGCTTCCTTGATGTCTGCACTACAATCTTGTCGTTCACAGGTAGCCGCAGCTTTTCCCGATAATACTGAGGGGAAGCCCCATGACGTGGTTCCTGGTGACCTGGTTCTGGTCCGGAATTTCGACCGGAAGACCCAACTGGAGCCTAGGTGGAAGTCGCCAAAGCTAGTTCTACTAACTACAAGGACAGCCGTGAAGATTGAGGGTCGTAAAGGGTGGTTGCACTCGAGTCATATCAAGAAATTTTATGGACTACCATCCAGTGTGAATACTCAACCTTGTATTCCCTCACAGACAGACTCAAAGCTCCCCTTGGTTGAGCAGTCAAAACCAGAACTTTACAAACTAAAATTAAGGTCTAGCAAGTCAGAAAATTTGATTGTTTAAGTCCTCTCCAAGGTGAATCGGTTGAATTTGTCTCTGACATGTATCCTCTAGATCGGAATAGAGAAAGAAATCAACAGATGCAGCTTAAAAAGCATGCGTATTGTAAATCACTTCGTAGTCACTGCACAGTAACATTATTAATTTTGTTTTTTTCTAAGTCTTCTGATCATCTTTTCCAGCATACTATTGCACATGTATTACCCTATTCTTAAGCGTGCTTACAATGTAACTGCAGAACATTCTTTTAGCGAATTACCTCCGCATGAGTTGTCCTATAGATTTGCGCTGCGCAACAACACATTCATTAGTATGTTACATCATTCCCATCAGACCAGCAATGCCACAAATTGTTGGATATGTAGCCGACTCCCTCCCTATCAGAACTATAAGGGAGTTTTGCCCCTCTTTCCCTATCCGTTCACACACAATGGCTCCTGTGGAGCATGGTTTAGTTTGATTAATTCCCTAGATTCAAATTCCGCAGTTTATCAAGACAACTGGGTATGGGGAAACCTGAACCTAGTTTTGCTTAAAGTCTGCTACCCTAACAAGGAGGGACTTTCCAAGAGAACAGGAACTGATCTAGAAAATGAAGTATATGGATTAGGTAATTTTACACTTAACCTCATGATCCTGAACGTTGAATCCGAAGCTACACCAATCTTGCCCGCCATGTCAGTATTCCCAGTAAAAGGGGAATTATGTGTAAGAAAGAATGGTTCCATACACATGGGCCATAGTAAATGCACCACTGTAATACAATTCAGTGATCAAGGCAAGTCTACATTTAGAGCTTCCCATCATTCCTACTTCATATGTGGCCAGACCGCATATATATGTCTACCTTTAGATTGGGATGGTACCTGTTACATAGCATTCCTTCTACCACCTGTTTTCCTAGCTCCTCCTGATTATCACAGAAATACCCATTTAGTACACGATAGACAACAGAGAGATCTCCCAATTGTCGATTACACTGAAACAGCATGGGAAAAATACACAGATTTCAATAAAGGGTTCTTTCCCTATATAGGTACAGTCACTAATAGTAAGCTGATACGTAGATTAACCAGAACCCTTGAAGCAGTAGTGAACGAGACTATTTCCGCCTTAGGCAATTTAACAGAAGAGCAGTCTGCTATGCGGATTGTTGTGCTTCAAAATCGTCTTGTCCTTGACGTCATCCTGGCCGATAGGGGCGGAGCTTGTAGGGTCATCGGATCAAGTTGCTGCATTTTCATACCAGAAAATTCGCCGTCGGTATATAAAGCCATAACCCGCCTTCATAAGATTATAAGCCAGATACACCAGAGTCCAGGCACCTGGACTTGGTCCGGTTGGTTTTGGAGCGTGTTGTCAGCCTGGGGATGGAGAATGCTATCCTTCCTAGGTATTGGCTTTCTCATACTATTCAGTTGCTGCTTATGTCTACAATGTGGGCCAGCGATTTGTGGTCTGTGTGCCACATCGTGTATCCCACATCCAAGTTTTCGTTCAAGATCCCGGAAGAAGAAAGAAGAACAAATGATGCTATATGAACAGATCGATGGATTAATGAAGATCGATATCTCCTGAGGGTCCGTAGGGGACAAGGAGGGAATGAGGAAATATGAATTTTGTGATCAGTTATGTCCCCTATCGTAGACCCCAACGGCTCCATGTGCATGCTATAAGTACATGTATGTTCCCTCCAGTTCCAGTTTTGAAGACGCAAATACATGTGCGTCCACCGTCAACATGTCCTCTTTCAGATCCACCATGAATGGGTCAGATATTCCATTCCTAAGTATGAAAGGCCACCGACTTTATATGGTTCACTTTCCACATTTTACAGATTCAGGCGAGTAGGCCCAGAGTTCTGTCATCAAGTCTTTTCCTGCCTTCTGCCTCTGAAAGCTCCAGTCTGAGCCTACATCTGTATCCATGAACTTTGTCCTACTCCCTGCGCGGCTAACGGTGCCTGATCCAGCCTGTTGCCTGCCAAAAACTGTATTTCACCTTCAAGGTTATCTACTCCGCTCCTCATCCGATGCATTCCTGTCTAGTAGTTTAGGTAAACATTCCTCCAGCTACCGTGCAAAGGGCCAGGCCTCGCTGTCCTCATGCAAGTAATTCATAGGCCCCGTTACCATGGAATATTCCTACCCCCTCGCATCTCATGTAGACACTTAGACGCTTGTACACGCACTAACAGTCAGTATAGAATAGATTCTATCCTAGAGACCTTTCCTTTTGGATAACACAGTTCTTTAAACATAGGATATTAGATATGATTTGGGATTAGGTTGACATAACCCCCAGACTTCTGTCTCCACATGTAGAGCTAAATGTCAAGTCCCCTTCACCCTCTAGTTGCACGTCAATCACACGTCATGCGGCTGCGCGCGCATCTCTGCCGAATATTTCTGCTGACATCGCAGGATTCTTTTATGGATCCACCCACTTGTGACATCATGTATAATGACGTTTATTAAATTACGCACATATGTCCGCCTCTATTAGTTACGTATGCACAGTTTATCTGTATTATCAGCTGTTACGCCTCTTGCATCTGTTTCACTGTAATGCATTTTCCTATAAAACTGATTATCTGTCAATAATGTATCCCCTTCCTTCCTGAACTTTCGTGGTGATGGAATAGAAGCCTGCAATTCGAATTGTATTCCTTTGTATAGGAATAAAGCCTTTTAAAAACCTCTAATACCACGGATTCTGCCTCTTATATTTACTGAGTTATTCTTACTAGACTTTACCGCATAAAAAATAGTACCGGTAATGAAATATTTACCACAGGTGCAACCTTATAATAATATGAGGCTGGGTCTGACTTGTTGAACCCTGGAAAATATGGAAATTTCTGAAAACATTTCTTTGAACTGCTTATCAACGGTGTGGGGCAATGCTCCCATTGGTGGTAGGAATACACATTTCTGGGATTAGCAGATGTATGCAAAAAATGATGACCATAATGTTGATAGCAATATATTGTTTTAAAATCTGATGCTATTCAAGGTGATATCAGGTAAGTCTTTTTAAGAAAGTTCAAAAAGTCTTTAATTTGCTGGTTGCATGTTTTTTGGGCTTGCATTGTTTCAGGCTCATTGTTATCCAATGAAAAGGTATCAAAGTCAATAACATAGCCAGATGAAGTTCGATCAATTTTCGGTATTTCTGCAGGTCTTATGGAAACTGCAAAAACTGTTGCTTCCTCTCTTTGAGGCATGTTTATGTAGATATCTGTGTTTGGTTGAGTTAAACTTTGTCTTTCATTTTGATTTTGATTCTGATTATGAACTTCAGTTTCAAGAGGAACGAGTTCCATGGCATTGTTGCATAGTCCATCATTCTGTGCAGGGGACTCTTCAAACGTGATGAGTCTTTCTCTTTGAACTTCTTGTAAGGTAGCGAGAGGAGGTCGTCGGCTACCCCGGAGTCCACGAGGCTTACTATTCAGTATCGGCCACATAGTGAGGTTTGATTAAGTCGATTGAGACAAATCTTTTCTCCTTTTTTCCAGCAAGAAGCGGCAGAAGTACAGTTCTTGTTCCTTCAATGGCGAGGACAGGAAGCGCCTTTCTGTATGATGGCCCAAATTATTTTTTGTCCGCAATTTTTCTCTGACCAGATTCCCACCTTTAGGGACCCAGATAGGTTTTGCCGTAACTGACTTGACCTCCCCAGTGGCAGTCTGCTTTACCTGGACATTGCTTTGTATTGACCTGGATTCATTTAGCTTCTGTAAAACAGCCAAACGTTTATGGATATCAAAAGGTGTTTCATCCGCCAATGTGCCTTCACAATCAAGATCAGGTACCCACATTCTCATCCCAAATAGGACCTCATAAGGAGTGACACCCCCTAGAGAACCTCTTGGCATATTATTCAATGCTCGTTGAAATCTATACAAATATTTACCCAACTCTTACCGGAGCATAATACTCTAGCTGTTAAAGACTGCTTTAAGTCCCTGTTTTTCCTTTCTACTACCAAATTTCCCTCGGAATAGTACGCAGAGGAGTACCGCAATGCTATACCCAAACCTCCCATGGCTTCCTTATAAGCCCTAGAGCTAAACGAGGGGCCACGGTCAGAATGTAATGTGCCAATTGGGTAAGTTTCTATAAAAACTTGCAAATCTTTTATAACAGTACGAGCGTCAGCCGAGCGCTGGGGCACACCCATAGGAATCTAGAGCAGGAATCCACCGCAACCATGATATACCTGTAAGCCCAATCTGTTTGTAAGGGGCCACAGTGGTCCAAATAAACACACACAAGTGGTTTGTCTGATATTAGCAATGGTGTCTGCGTAGAAAGTGTTACGGTGGAGCCTTTCATCTGCTGACAGATGTTTCATTTCAAGACATAGTCCTTATTCTGCTTTGTTAATCCTGGTCACCAGTAGCGTTGTTTCAGTAATGAAACACTCGCTGTTACGCCTGTGTGTGCCACACCTATACCCTCGTGTGCTGCTAGATTTAAACCTAACCTGCGATCCATAATTGGTATTACTCTATCCCCCACTCCAGGAATCTGAGCAAATGAAACGTTATTTGCATCTAACTTGTAGGAGCACTTGATTGGAAATCTTTTTGGTAGTGCCATTTCATTGCATGTAGCAATAATTGCAACCATAATCTCCGCGTCTATTCTCGTTTTTGAACGAGTGATTGCAGCTACAGAAGCCGTGCGGACAGCCCCCTTCATGGCTTCATCAGCCAATGAATTCCCTTCAACGTGAAAGCCATGACGTTAATGACTCAGTGTGTGTATCACATGAGTCCTTGGTAGTTCGTTTTTCAACTCCAATACCTGTTCCAATAGCGTTTTGTGCTTAATTGTGGCACCTTTCGCGTCTTTGAACCCATTTAGTCCCCAGTGGTGTAAGTATTCATTGTATGACTATACACAGTAAAAGGAATCACACACGATTAGTGTGAGGTGTAGAAAGGTGGACACTTTGGGTAGGTACAGACAGGAGCCCTACATCAATGGTAGAAAAGCTGAGGCCTACAGAGACACTGGAGCTAGCATCACTATGGTGGCCCATAGGCTAGTTCCCTCTGAGCAGCTATTGCCTGGTTTCTCATACCAGGTAACTAACATTGATGGCAAACAGAACAGTCATCCCATGGCAGAGGCATGTCTCAGCTGGGGAGGTGTCACTGGCCCTAAAAGGGTGGCAGTGTCCCCAACCTTGCCTGTAGACTGCTTACTGGGGAATGACTTAGAACTCTCAGCTTGGGCTGGAGTTGAACAAGACACCCATTCTAAAATGGTAGGCCTTTTACGAAAGGGTAGTGGGGTTGTGCCAGCCACAACCCCTGTCCAAGTAGATTTCCTCCCTGAAAAGGTTGGAAGGGCAGTGGTAGCCACAGCCCAGGGAAAGACAGACTTCCCTGTAGAGATTCAAACTGAGTGCCTCCCTGAAAAGGTTGGCAAGGCTGTAATAGTCTCAGCCCATACTCAGACTGACATAGGTGTAGTGAAGCCTGAAACTATGGATCACTCCACACAAACAGAGAGTGGTGGGGAGGAAGAAAAGTCTCCCTCTCCCCAGACATTAGGAAAAAGTCAGCCTCCCCAGGGATCTGACCTCACCCGTTGTGAAGGAACTGCCCCAGAGGTAGCCAGGCCTGGCCTGGCAGAGCCTCTGATGTCAGTGGCCCCTTCCAAGGTGGGACCCAGTCTGGTGCAGGTAGCCTGCCTCTCTCTACCCTGCCTCAGTCAGCCCAGGGCTGCAGAGGTCAGGGAGGCCAGTGGACCCCAAGAGGGCCCCTGTCCACAAGAACCCCCCCATCAAAAGAATGAGGATTGCCTGGCTAGTAGCCCTAGCCAGGTGATGGTTAAAAACATTCCTGAGGGATCTCCTTTACAGGTAGTTAGGGACCTCCCCCAGAGGGATTCTGTTGGGCACAGGCAAACAAAGGACCTTAGGGCCCCAAACCTGACCTGTCCCTCCAGTAAGCCCACAAAAGGGACCCAGCCTCCAGCTTTAGGTAGCCAGAGGCTGACCCTGAGAGCACAGTGCAACTCAGTTAAAGAAAGAAAGGCATCCATGGTGGAGGATGATTGGAGGAAGCTGAGGCCTCACTTTGAGGACACTCACTTCAGCACTCCATCTCAACACCAACCTTTTACTTTGCAAAGACACACCAAAGGTAGAGATTCCCTATGGTGGAGACCCTATGATACCTTTAGGGTGAGGGATTGCTTAGTGCACCATGAGACAGGGGGTAACCATGCCAGTGCTGGTTCTTCCTTATATGGCCACTTAGCCAATAGAGGCTTACCTTGTCAAGGCCAGCCTTATCTCCTTTCGTTTGGGGGGGGGGGTTGTGTAGGAAGGTGGATATCTGACTATGGTTACCCCCAACTTTTTGCCTAGTGTCTAGCTGGTTTTTCGACTTAGTTGGCCTGAGATCCTGCCATTCAGGGTCTCAGGCTGTCTGCTCTCTCTTTAAAATGGACTCCATGTACCCTAGGTACATACCCAATTGGTAAGGATCACCTTATTGGACCCTGTACAGTGTACCCTAGGTACCCAGGGCATAGGTGTACCCTAGGCCTTCCAGGGGCTGCAGCATGTATTATGCCACCCCTGTTCTGGCCTTCCAATCAGACACAACTGGCTGAACACTCAGCTGGGGCAAGGTCGTGTAATCACCCCTTGCGTAGATATAGTATACCTATATCTACCCTTATATATAGACACATGTGTACCTATCAGCCACTTCTATGGCAGGCCTTAACAATCCTGGAGGCAGAGTGCTTGGTAACATGTGAGATGGTGCTCTAGCATGAGCTGAGCCTGTCTGCAGCTTTCGGAACCATGTCCTTATAGCTGTTCTATGATATAGCCTACCATATTCTCTTAAAGTGCCTTATAATCTTAAACGGTTATGGTAACTATGGTTTGGCTTTATCAAAACATGTCGTGTAAGGTGTCTAACACTTTGGAATAATACCCCCATACCATTTCTGGTGATGAGGATATTATTCCTCCCTTCTAGAGGGAGAGACATGTTAAATTCCTACTTTGCTGTTTAACTCTCACCAAAGCCTCCGCATCACAAAATGGATGCTGCTGCCACGACACAAGTCTGACCTCCTGCTGCTGGGAGTGATCCCGGCACGGGAGGCTTGGACAATAGGTTTCCTGTCTTGGGAGGTGCTAGCACCACCCCAGACAGGCCTTAGTGTATTGGGGCAGGGAGGGATGAAAGAAACTAGACACTGCCTGGGGCACACAAGGTGTCCCATGCATAGTCCAGTTCAAACCGGTGCTGGGGCACTCCAGCCCCAGTCCTGGCGCGAAACTGGACAAAGGGAAGGGGGTGTAACCACCGCCCTCCCAGGTCCCACCCATAAGGCGTGACCTAGCAGGCAACCCAGCCCCCCAGATTAGTATAAGTGTGGTAGCTGGGCCCCAGGAGATTAGATTATCCTGAACCTGCAACTTCAACAGAAACTCTGGACCTTCGACATTCGACGAAAGAAGAAGACTGAAGAATCTCCCTTGTGGCCAAGGAGTGGTCACCCTGTGCGAACAGGCACCATCAAGAGACTTACCCTTTGCTTTGCTGAAGTTCTACGAGGGACCGACTGCAGAGCCTGACCAGAGCCTTGACTTCCAGACTTCTCCGACCCTGATCCACATCCACAGCCGAGCTGAGATCCGTGGAGGCGACGAGAGACGTGGGACCGGCTACCTGGGAAAAGTGGCGAGTATCTTCCAGCGCAGCTTCTGAGGCACCCTCGAGGTTGTGCACCGGGGATTGAGAAGCCCCAACCCCAAGCACCATCTGCACCGAAGATCAGCCCCCCACACTCCACGAGTCCTGCGTGGGGCCCTTCTGCATTTTCCTGCTTGCCGCGTCTGTCCGGTTGCTTGCCCGTTGGCTAGTAACCTTTGCGACGACACACCTTCAATTTTCCACTGCTGGTTTGGCTCCTCCAGACTGGCTCCTGCTCCTCTGTAAAAGAGAAGCACCCCAGACCTTCCTGGTCTGCACCAGAAGCAAGTCCTCCATTCTTCGTGGGTTCCGCTTGCCAAGGCTTGGTGAGTCCTAGTTCGACTTCGACGCCGCCGACAGCACGAGCCTTCGTGGGACAGCTCGCCTCCTGGTCCTGGTCGTCCTCGACGTCTCCTGGTACCCGTGGCTGCTGCGACAAGCTTCACCTCTTCACCTGCAATCTTCACGACATCGCCTGGTTCCTTCCTGGTTCCACGTGGTCACTGGCTAGTGACCCAGACTCTGTCCCTTCTGCTTGCAGGTATCCTTCCTTCTTGATCCCGGCCTTGGGATCCACCGGACATTCTTCACTGACTGCCTGTCAGCATCTTTCCTTCAGGCATCCATAGGAGTCGACGACGAAACCCGACGCAAGTTCACACCTATGCACCCGCAGCCCGTGGGCTAGGTAACTTGGGTACTCCGGTGCTCATCAGGGTATTGACTATCCTAGTGTCTAGTTCTCAAGTCTCGACTTCCTAGCTACTCCAGAAGTGTCCTAAATCTTATTAATTCTAAACTGTACTATTTCTATCGATTATACGCATTACGCGTGAGTGTTTCCACTCTGCACCTGAATCCCGTGGGCCTCCCACTTCCTAACCTTGGGTAGTATAGTGTAGCCCCAGCGATTCCCTAGGCCTAGGCCTATCCTATTTCCGTGACAGTGGTCCTTATACCGCTTACTTAGTATATGGTTTGCGTGGCCCCTAGGGCCTAACTGTATTACTTACCTGTGTGACTTAATGTATGCTTGAATAAGACTGTGTTGTACTTACCTCGAATCTCATAAAGAGTGCTGAGGGTTTAACTAGAATAAATACACTTTATTTTATATATATATCTGTTGTGGTGTCCTCTCATTTGGTATTCAAGAGGTTACAAATGGTATAACAGCTGGCTTCACATGCCATTCAGAGTTTAGCCTAAGACTGCTCTTGTCCATGCTACCACTAGGATAGCTGGTCTATAAGGTTGACTTTACAACCAATCACCATAAGGGTTGTTTGGACTGATACAAGGTGTACACTAGAGCTAGTGACATCATATATCAGGCCAACTTGCTGTGCTATCGTGGCTTGAGCTCCTTTAGCTTTAAATAATTGTAGCATCTGGACAAACTCTTTTCTTCTACGAGCAGCAGACGCAGACATGTCTGAAAAAATGCGACACTTCACGGTTTCATTGACGAAAAATTGTCTTTGCTGAATTGCCGTTGAAAGAATAGTCTCCTTAATCCGTATGTCCGAAAAATTCAATAAAATTGTTCGAGGAAGGGAAGAATTTGGGAAAGGCTGAGCGGGAACGCGATGTGCTCGCGTAATAGTCAAGTCGCCCTCATGATTAGGGATGACTTTAGATTTAAAAAAAGAGGTGACCCACTGCAGCGTGCTGGGCCCTTCAAGACCCTCCGGAACCCCCACTATGCGTAGGTTAGATCGACGATTATAGTTCTCTAAATCGTCCAATTTGGATTCAAGAGCACGTGAGGTGAGGGAGAGCTGATTTGTGTCCTGTTTGACCTTAATCATTTGATCCTCCAAACTAGATATGCTGGTTTCGGCTTCTTGCAATCGAGCGGGGAATGCGGAAAAGAGATCTTTCATTTTATCCAGACGTTGATGGATTAAAGCTAGCTCAGATCTCTGGAACCTCTTCAGCTCTCTAACCTCGTCGAGGATTAAATTTAACATATCCTTGACTGTCATCTTCATCTCCCCCACTGTCTCAGTATCCAAATCAAGCAAAGGACTGAGATGGTCCCCATTAGAGACATTAGAGACAGATTTAATGGTCGAAGCATCCGCCATAGTTGTTGGGGGATGTGCGGAGGGATTATCACTCGACGAAGGCGTAGAAGGCATAGATAACATAGGGGGTGCCCCTAAATTAGATTTAGGCGAAGAATTAGGAGGGTGAATAATTGGAGGAGAGAGAGCAGAAGAAACTTGAGCAGACACGGCATTTTTCTTTTCAAAGAGAGGAAATGATTTAGTGCCTTTAACCCCCTCCACTGGGCTTGCCTGCGTGGATGCCCCGTCTTTAAAGAACGAAGACCCTGCGATTCCTGTGCAGTGAGAAGCTTTCAAAACTGAAGATGGAGATAAAGATGAAGACAGAGTCTCACAGATAGATTCCTCGAGCTCTTCCGAACTTTCTGCACTGTGACTTCTCTCCTTTGCCTTACCATCACCGAGGCACCCCTTATTTAATAATTTGGCGGCATTCCGTGCCTCTTTAGCCTGAATGCGAGAAGCCTTCGCCTTCCGTGTATTCAACAGCTTCCCCATCCCCAAAGCAGATAGAGCAAATATAGGCCTTAATCGTTGTCGTTGTCACCGGATGCTGCTACCATAAGCTAGTTCTGAGATATGAGAGTTCAAAAAGTTCAAAAAGAAATTTTAAGTCGTTTTTGCTGAAGCTCACCTGGCGCTTGCAGCTCAGCCACCTCTCACTGTAGCAGCCGCATCCAAGACCCTCAGGCGCAGCGTCAATGCTGGGCGCAGGTACAGACACCGGCTCTGGGATGAAATAGTACTGTAGACGCTGCCCTGCGATGCTGCGATGCTGCGAAGTACAACGCTATGTCAGAAGCGGCACGTCTCGAAGTCCATGAGCCAAGCTGCTTCCCTGCCCAGAAACGATGAAAACGATGAAAACGAGCTTTCACGGCAAGCTAGTAGCAGTATGCTGCTCCCCCGCCGTCTCAGACACGCCAGCCGCTCACGCCGTCAGCCGCCATCAACCGCGCCGGAGCTGCAGAGCTTCGAGGGGAAAGGGAGGAGCCAGGAGCCAGGAGCCGGGAGTCCTCAGGTGCGCGTGGAGGCGTGGAGTTTTAGTGAAAGGCAAATTTTTTATGTTGTCAGATATTGCAGCAGCGCAGGAACTACTCCGGGACATTTCCAGCTCTTTATAAGGATAAATTTGGAAAAATTTGGGAAATTGAAGGACTTGGACTTGGACTTGGATTTTGTTGGGTCTGGGTTTTTTTTTCTTTCCCTAAATATAGACTGATAGTTGTGACGGTCGTGGTTAGATGATGTTTCTTTTTTTTTTGATAGGGTGAGGGGAGGATCAGGTGCACAGGATGGAGTGCGGAGTCCAGGGGGTCCAGGGGGTGAGAGATGTCACCCGATTGGCAGGGGGTTGGAACCATTGGTCTGCGTGGGTTGGGGAATCTTGGCCAATGGTGGGGGTGGGGGGGGCGATTGGAGGGTGGGGTTTGGGGGGGTGGTGGGTGTGTTGTAGGGGTTAAAATAATGAAGTCTTTAGTGCTAGGTCTATTATTATGTTTTTTATTAACTATTCTATGCCTGATAGGTGGTTCTTTGTTTACTAAAATGAGAGATTCCTCCAGAAAATATGTAATCTATCTAAATACTGAGTAGTGACTGTTTGAAAATTATTTCTTTCAATGTGAACGGCTTAAATAACAAAAAGAAACTACGGGCCATAGAGCTATGGATTAAGTCGGAAAATCCTTCGGTAATATTGCTGCAGGAGACTCATATCCCAAATGCAAAATTGGATCAATTCTCTATGTTTAAAAAATGGGCCTCATATCGTGGTTTCTCTTCATTTTCAGAGGCTCAGCGAGGGGTTGCCATATTTCTGAATAAGAATATTTATCCTGAGATCATACAAACAAATGAGGATGCATCAGGACGTTGGTGCTGGGCCTCTTGTAGAATAAAAAATAGATTGAGACCTATTACATTCGTCAGTTTATACGCTCCGGTAGACGATTGCTCCTCAGTTTATGAGGATCTATTTCAATCTTTACTGATGGTGGCAGGAGATATTATTATTGGAGGAGATTTCAATCTAATTATGAACTTACGGCTGGATAAGACCACGCAATCTAGGAAACAAGTCAAACCTAAATCATTGAAAGTTATTCTTAACTATAAAAAAACTTTGGACCTCTGTGATCCATGGCGCACTCAATACCCGTCAAAAAAAGAATACACATGTTGGTCAGGCAGGTTTAAGTCTTTTTCACGGATTGACTTTTTTCTAGCCTCTAGACAGCTTAATATGTTGAATCAAAGGCCTATTCATAATGGGTTCTCAGATCATGCAATGTTGGTTATTAATTTTGCTCTGGATCCAAACTCAAAGACTCCTAAGCGTTGGGTATTCAACAAAACATACTTGAAGGATGAAATGTGGGTAACGTCTTTGAAAACAGAGATCAATGATTTTGTATTTCGCAATGTCAACTCGGCCCCGATTAATATTATCTGGGATGCTATGAAAGCCTTTATCCGTGGTATAATTATAAGTAAAGATGCAGCAGTATTTAAAGCAATTAAAAGTAAAAAAGAGGCGCTGGAACAAAGAATACAAGCTTTAAACAAATTAAGACAGGCGAACTCATCCAATACGATCTCACATCAATTAGATGAAGCCAAAAGGGCATTAAGCGCACATTATTATGCTCAAAGCGAGGAGATTTTTCGCAGACATTCTCAAAAAATATATGAAGACAGTAATTTTACTGGGAAGTTCCTAGCTTGGCAGGTGAGAGAACAAGCAACGGCTAATTTGATCAGAGAATTAAGATGCCCAGCGACTCAAATAGATACAATAGACTCGATTGGGGTAGGGAAGATAATGCTCACTCACTATAATAAAATCTATAGTCAGCAACATAGTATTGATCAAATAAAACTATCGGATTTTTTAGAAAATTGTGCATTGCCCTGCCTTTCTCAAACCGATCAGGAAGCATTGTTATGCCCTTTCTCAGTGGAAGAGGTAGAATTGGTGGTCAAAAACCTACCAAATGGGAAGGCTTCTGGCCCAGACGGATTTCCAGCGGAATTTTTTAAAATGTTTTTTTGCACTTTTTCAAATATTTTTTTGTTATTATTAAATTCGATGTTGGAAGGAGGCTCGATCCCGGACTCTTTTAGAGAAGGAACGGTGGTGAGTTTTCTGAAGAAGGGGAAGGATGCTAAAGACCCAAACTCGTACCGACCAATTACCTTACTAAACACAGATTATAAAATCGTTACTAAATTAATATCAATGCGCATGAATCAAATCTCAACAGAATTGATCCACCCGGATCAGAACGGTTTTATTCCAGGAAGGCAACTGTTTACAAACACACATTATTTAGTTGATGCCTTCGATTATTTTGAGACACGAGGGATCCCAGCATTGATTTTGTTATTAGATGCAGAAAAAGCGTTTGATTTGGTGGTTTGGGAGACACTTTTTATTATTTTAAGGCACTTTGGTATTCCCCATAAAATTGTAAATTTAATTCGAAATCTGTATACTATGGCCAAAGCAAATATTATTATAAATACGGTAATGGTCGGTACTGTTTTCGTTAAGAGAGGTACGAGACAGGGATGTCCCTTATCCCCAGTCTTGTTTGCGTTCTTTATTGAGCCCCTTGCGGCTGCAATAAGGAACTGTGTTAATATCTCTCCCCCTATTCCTTCAATAAGTAAGATCAAACTTTATGCGGATGATATTATGTTATTAATTAAACCTGAGCTTCATTCGCAAGTTAAGATGCTTCAGATCTTCGAAGAGTTCGAAGCCTTAGGGGGTTACCGGATAAACAAAAAGAAAACAGAGATTTTGATTTGTGGGAACAGAGATCCAGAAATACATCCCGATCTAAAGTGTTGCATTAATACTAAACCCAAAAGATATCTCGGGGTCTATTTCTCACAGTCAGTTACGGACTTATATATGCTTAACTTCGAACCCCTTCTTTCTAAAATCCGCTTAATGTTTACACGCTGGAATTCCCTGCCACTATCAATCCTGGGTCGGGTTGCCCTGATAAAAATGTCCATTCTTCCATTATTTAATTTTTTGTTTTCTACTATTCCTTGTTTTTTATCAGGAACGTATTTTTCCAAGATTGAATCTATGTTCTCTGCATTCGTATGGGCAAAGAAGCCTCCTCGTATAGCAATCAATACTCTCTATGCTGATTTAGATCAAGGAGGACTTTCTCTGCCAAATATTAGAGATTATTATAATGCCTATTTTATACAGTATCTGTCGAGATTTAGGAATCAAACTCTAGGTCAAAATTTGTTTATTAATTGTTTCTTCGATCTAATTTGTTTTGAAAATGAGCTACCCCCTCCCCCGCAGATTTTTAAATCCCCCAAATTAGTTCGTTATAAGATTCTCTTATGGTTTCTTAAAAAACGTACTGTTATGTTTAATAGATATTCACTCCCACTAGTTAATGCAACAACTCCACTGTCCAGTATTTTTCTACTGATGGGTATTAAAGGTAGATCGGATATAGTGGACAATTGGGCCAGAGTAGGATTTAGTAAAGTAGCTGATTTTTTAAAAAATGGAGGCTGGATAACTCCTAGAGAGATGGCAAGTCTTGTTCAGACAAATTTTTTGTTGGTTTTGTCATATAATACTATTTTTAAATTTTTGGGCCAACTTGATATTGAACAGCTTAATCAACCAACGCAATTGGTTAAAGATCTCTTGATAAATGAGTGTATAAAGAGACCAGGGGAATGGAAACGTTGCTTAGCATACAGTAGGGAAACGGATTTAAGTCAAAAAGTAATTAAAAAATGGAAGGAACAAGAAAACCATGTATTATCTATGAATACTTGGAAGACCATTAACCATTTTTATTTTAATATACTTCGGGGAGCTAATTGACGAAGAATGTTATTTTTGGGGAAATGGTTATTATATCGTACTCCTGCTGCCATTTCCAAAATGTATTCAAAATATCCTTCAAACTGTTTCAGATGTACTCAGCACATTTCCGCCAACTGGTCCCACGTAATGGCTCACTGTACCAATATAAGGGAATTTTGGGACGATATTTTTGTGTTCTGCCAGATTAATTTCAAAATTACGCTCCCTTTTAATGAAAAACTGATACTATATGGTTTTGATTCAGATCTTAAAATATCCGCCCAATTGACTAAACTATTGTATATAGTAACGGTAGTTGCAAGATCTTTACTACTGCAAAACTGGCGGACAAAACAGATTCCAAGTAAATTAGAGTGGATACAGAAAATGAGGAGAGTAAGAAAGAGTGAACAAATTTATGCTCTGCGGGTGGGAGGTGGGAGAAAATTTGATAAAATTTGGGGTTCTTTTTTTGATTCGGATTGATGGTTATTTAGTGGATGATGTTTAACTTTATTATGTGAGAATCCTTTATGTTGAAGCTGTTTTTTATGGTATTTGATACTGTATATGTTTGACCAGTAATCCTTATTGTAACTAAAGTACTTCAATAAAAAAAAAAATAAAAAAAAAAAAATATATACATATATCAGGCCAACTTCTCACATGAGGAATTCTCGATCTGTATTTTCCAGTGCCAGTAACAGCGCTTTTAATTCTGCCAGCTGTGCCGTGCAGTCTCCTAGAGACTGTGTTTTTGTACAACTCGATGAAACTTTCCATCCTGCATGCGTCCTTTAACGATTGCACATGCGGCGCTGTATTTCTGTTTACTCCCAATGGCCGGCTGAGCAGATCCGTCAGTGTAAATTATATATTCATACTGATCTAGAGGCAATATTTCATTAGGGAGAGGATATACTTGTTCGTATTGCAGAAATGCTTGTGTTTTTAGATTTGGGTTGTGCCTGTATTCTACATCTGTTGCAGTGAGAGAATTAGCCCATTGTATCCATCTTGGATGTAAGGCTTTAGAGATAGGAACGCTAGCCTTTGTAACAGCCTCTAGGGCCGATACCGGGGTTATGACAATTACTTGTTTCCCCTGAGCCAGTGTTCTTTCTCTCACTACAGCAGTAATAATCTTTTCTGTTGACGCAAAGCTCATCTCAGCATTCGTGTACAAATGTGATTTGTATGCTATTGGTACTGTTTCACCTTCATTATATTTTAGGTAAGTGTATCCTGATTGACCCGCAACTATACGGATCACCAGGTTGCATACGTTTAGGCGTTTCTGTAAGTGCTTTAAAGCTATCATGTCAGCTTGTAGGGAACTAAGAATATCTGTGCGTTTCTGTATCCATTGCCTAACTGAGAAATAAGATCTTATTAGCTCATAGAAAGGTTTAACCCTTTCTGCGTAATCCAAAATGTATGTTCTTCCAAAGTGCAGGAATCCCAGTAGTGATTGTAAATTTTTCAATGATTTTGGAGGTTGTAGTAGTGCACACTTTTCTAAAAAGTTAGCTGCTAGGCTTTTCTGAAAGAAACAATTAGTTATAGATTCCTTACCTTAGAATTCTGCCGTTGGCATCGAGGTCGTCGGGAATGATGTTGCAGTAGCTACTTAGATGCCGCCCTCGTACGCTGAAGTCAGTTCTTTCTTTTTCCGCACCAGCCAGCGCAGATCCGGAGAGAGCAGTATGTCCACTCACTTTTTGACTGAACTTTTTGAGCGACTTTTGTCGATGTCTTTTTGAGACCTACTGACTCCTGGTGCACGTAGGGATGCCTGGCTTCAAGGCTTGCAGTTCCTGTACCAAACTGATGTCGGTGACGGATCTGCACCAGGTGTGCCTCTTTTGCCTGGAGCTTAACCACGACCCCAAGTCGTGCTCCGTCTGCCGGACCATGGCTCCAAAGTCTTTGCAAGAGCGGTCCTCAAAGCTCTTGAGCGCTGGCAGTCGGCTGGGTGCTGTTCGGGGTCCCGGTCGCGAGGGAGGTCAAGAGACCGGTTGCGGTGCCATCACCACTCGTCATCCAAGTCTTCGCACTCGGGGTCAAGTAAGTCAAAGCACAAGAAGAAGTTGAAGAAGCATCGTCACTCTTCGACTTCTCCCTGTCGGTCGGCTGAAGCGACTAGGGATGCGAGCGGTGCACCTCCCGCAGCTCCGCTTGCGGAGCCTGAATGCCAACTCCGAGTTTCCCTTCCTTCCCGGGACCCGCAGCGACCCCTGCCCAGCTTCATCAGTTTTACGAGGTAATTCATGCCATCTTTGGGCAACCTTACTCTGCCGGCGTGCCTTTGGGCCTTGCGGACTCAACTGGGGGTCCTAGGCCTTCTCTGCCGGCGGCTCCATTCCCAGCGCTGCAGGACCTCAATGGATCCAAGCCTGGATCCGGATCAGCGCCGGTTGACCTCATTACACCTCCACCGGTGCCGCTTCCTTCGGCACCACACCCGCACTCAATGCCAATCGTGCCCCGGCCGGCATCAACCCCAGCCTCCATACTGATGTGCACACGGAGCCAGACCGGCGTCGCTTGACGCCGGATCTGGCACAGAGTGGAGTTTTTGTGCTCCTGTTCACTCCTGGGGTCCCTTTTAGGCCAGATTGGCACCCAGAGGATGAGGAGGAGGA
Organism: Triturus cristatus; assembly: GCF_964204655.1. Classification (NCBI taxonomy): domain Eukaryota; kingdom Metazoa; phylum Chordata; class Amphibia; order Caudata; family Salamandridae; genus Triturus; species Triturus cristatus. The sequence continues at coordinate 1,238,138,655 of NC_140590.1, read as the reverse complement.
CTGGGAGGGGTCAGGTGACCCTCTGACGGACCAGTTGGATCATGACTCGGACTGGAGAGAGGACCTGGGAGAAGCCAGTGGTCTTGTTATCTCCCAAGACCTTGGCATGTTGTCTCCTTCTACCGTGGCTACGGAGGAATGAGCATCCTATGCAGTGGTGTTGCGTAGGGTGGCTGAGGCTCTCCACCTCGAGCTCCCTACAGTGGCAGTGAGGACTAACCTCCTGACAGGGGTGCTTCAACCACAAGCGAGCTCCTCGGCGCCCCTGCTGCCGTTTAATGAAGCCCTAACTGATGTCCTTTTGGGTACCTGGTTCAGACCCAACACGGGGGCTTCCGTGGATAGGATGATTGCCTCCCCTGAGAGCTTGGTGGTCCAAGCCTCTACCTCCCAGAGCGCATTCCCTAACTCTCCACGAGATAGGGAATCCAAGAAGCTGGATCATCTTGGAAAGATGATTTTTTCTTCCGCCAACTTGGGACTGCGGTCGGTAAACACCACATGTCTATTGGGCTGTTATTCCCACGCTGTGTGGGACACAGTTGCGCAAGTGCTGCCTCCGTGTCCGGAGGAGGCCCGGACCGTACTCTCCCAGGCTGTTGCCGCCAGGAGGGACGCAGCAAAGTTCACTATCCATTGTGGGCTGGATACCGTCGACTCTCTAGGCAGGACAATTTCCACGTCGGTAGCCCTTCGATGCTACGCTTGGATGAGATCAACTGGCTTTTCTAGGGATGTCAAGAACACCTTTATGGACATTCCCTTTGATGGCTGTCGCCTTTTTGGTGACAAAGCAGACAACGCTCCAGAGCATTTCAAGGACTCACGGAATACGGCCAAGTCCATGGGCCTTTCCACCCCTTTTGTGGCTACGGAAGGGGTGCCCCACTACGTCCCGCCAAAAGCCACAGAGCAACGCAAGTTCCCCAACCTTCACGTGGCTGGGGACATGGGAACCCCCACCGTGGTTCTGGGGGCCATCGGGCAGGCCAGTCCACCAATCCCCCCTCTGCTTCAGCATCCAAACTTTTCTAGTCCGACATTTCAGGCCCATCAATCGCCAGTGGGTGGCAGGATCTGCCATTACCTCTCCCACTGGCGCACCATCACGTCTGACAGGTGGGCTTTGCAGATAGTCTGAAGGGGCTACTCCCTCCCCTCCGAGGCTACCCTTCCAGCCATGCCACCTCAGTACCATCGTATGTCGGATGATCATCTAGGACTTCTCCAACAGGAGCCATCGAGTGTGTTCCTGCCCCAGAAGTAGGTTGTGGTTGCTGTTCCCACTACTTTCTGGTACCCAAGAAGGACAAGGGCCTGCGTCCTATCTTGGATCTCAGGAACGTCAACCGCTTCCTCCGGAAGGAGAAGTTCAAGATGTCAACGCTCGCTCTGGTCTTTTTTTCCCTCGACCCTGGAGACTGAAAGGTAGCGTTGGACTTGTACGAAGCTTATTTTCACATCCCTGTCCTGCCGGCCCACCGACGTTACCTACTGTTCACGGTAGGCCACCAGCATTTTCAGTTTTCTGTGCTCCCCTCTGGCCTGACCAGCGCCCCTCGGTGTTCCCGAAACTGATTGCGGTGGTCGCAGCTCATCTGCGCAGATCAGGGGTTCCAATCTTCCCCTATCTCGACGACTGGCTTTTGAAGGCTGTCGTCTCCCACCTCCAGACTACGACCGACCTCTGCATTCGCTGGGGCTCTCCATCAATGTGCCGAAGTCACACCTGATTTCCTCTCAGAAGCTCCTCTTCATCAGGGCGGTTTTGGACACGACACGGTTTCGGATTAATCCTCCCGAACAGCGAGTCCGGGATATTCTGGCTATGATTCCGATCTTTCAGCCTCTATCCTGGGTTGCTGTCAGGATGACCCTGAAGTTCCAGTGGGCGCAGCATCAGGGGAATCTGTCCGATTGTGTCCAGATCTAGGAGGGCACTGCTCGACAGTTGCAGTGGTGGCTCACGAATCAGGATTGAGTCAACAACAGATCCCTCTCCCTTCCCCAACCAGAGCGTACAGTGGTGACGGCCGCGTCCCTTCTGGGATGGGGCAGCCACATGGGAGAGGCGGAGATGAGAGGCCTCTGGTCTCCGGTGCAGTCCGGACTCCACATCAACTTTCTGGAGCTTCGGGCGATTCGTCTTTCACTCAAGGCATTGCTTCCCTCTGTAGGGGGAAGTGTAGTGCAGGTGTTCATGGACAACACCACCGCCATGTGGTACTGCAACAAACAGGGCGGGTTGGGGTTGTTGACCCTATGTCAAGAGGCTCTCCGCCTCTGGACATGCCTGAAACATCAGGGTATATCCCTGGTGGTTCATCATCTGGCAGGTCCCGTGAATGCCAGGGAGGACGAACTCAGCCGCAGTTGCATGATGGCTCACAAATGATGTCTTCACTCGGAGGCAGTGCAAGGTCTTTTTCAACAGTGGGGAGAGCCTTGGTTAGATCTATTTTCCACCAAAAAGAACGTGCAATGTCAGCAATTCAGCGCATTGGATTTACCAAGGTGGCACTCGAGACGCGACGCTTTTCGTCGCAAGTGGATTTGCGGTCGGTTGTACGCCTTTCCGCCTATACCATTTCTGCCCAGAGTGCTGAAAAGGATCAGGCGCGACCGGGCCCAAGTCATTCTTGTGGCTCCGGATTGGGCACGAAGAGTCTGGTATCTCAAGCTGCTCAACATGGCCATCGATCCTCCGATCAGACTGCCTCTTCAGGAGGATCTTCTGTCGCAGCAGCAGGGGACGGTCCTCCACCCAAACCTGTCCAGTCTCCACCTCCTTGCGTGGACATTGAGCGGCGGCTGCCAATGTCTTTTGACCTGCCTCCCGAAGTTTGCGATGTAGTCGTGGCAGCCAGGCGTCCATCCACTAAGACGATATATGCCTGCCGGTGGAACAAGTTTGTGGAATGGTGCACAGCAAAGGCTGTGGATCCCCTTTCTGCCCCTCTTTCTGAAGTTCTCTTGTTCCTTCTTTGGGCACTATCAAAGGCTATTTTTCGGCCATCTCTGCCTTCCTTCTGCTTCCCGATCAGACCTCTCTTTTCAAGTCCCCGGTTGTTATTAGTTTTTTGAAGGGCATAACTCATCTCTTTCCTCCTATTCCCTTTGTTATGCCTCAGTGGGACTTGAATCTCGTTTTAACCTATTTAATGTGCGCTTCCTTTGAGCCGCTTCACTACTGTCCTTTGAGACTCTTAACTCTTAAGACTGCATTCCTGGTGGCTATCACTTCTGCCAGAAGAGTGAGTAAGCTCTAGGCTCTTTCCTCCAAACCTCCATCCGGACAAGGTGGTTCTCAGGACCCGTCCATCCTTCCTTCTTAAGGTTGTCACTGCCTTTCACATTGGGCAGACCATCACTTTGCCCACCTTCTTTCTGCCTCCGCATCCTTCGAAAGAGAAAGAGATGCTCCACTGTCTGGACCCAAAGCGTGTGCTTTCTTTCTACCTGGATCGCACAAAACAGTTCAGGGTGGATGACCAACTCTTTGTTGGCTACGTGGGCGCCAAGAAAGGTCGGGTCGTACACATGCGAACCATTTCCGGATAGGTCGTTTTGTGTATTAAAGCATGCTATTCTCTGGCTAAAAAGGAGCCTCCAGTGGGGCTATGCACCTATTCCACCAGGGCCACGGCAGCCACTACTGCCTTGGGAAGAGGAGTTACTCTCAATTACATCTGTCAGGCAGCTACGTGGGCATCACTGCACACGTTTACGAAACACTACTGTCTGGACAGCCAAGTCCAGAGAGACGGCTTCTTTGGCCTTTCTGTTCTCCAGGACTTTCTGGTGTGATCTTGGTTCACAGACCCACCACCGGGGTTGGTATTGCTGGGGTATCTATTCTAAGATAAGATATCTATACCTAACGTGTTTCTTTCAGATGAACAAGTTACTTACCTTCAGTAACGATATATCTGTAAGAAACATTATTTAGTTATAGATTCCTTACCGCCCCACCCATCCTCCCCGTTCTGCGAACTGAATTCTAGGGTTATTTATTTTTATTTATTTGAAGAGTTTTATATAGTGCTAGCTAGACCTGTAGGCATCAGAGTACTTTACATGAGGATCGTTGCGTTACAAGTTACAAATTACATCCGTTACCAGAGCATAGTAAAATATAGGCAAAAAAAACAATGTTACGGTAATACGTGGGAGGGAGGGGGAGGAAAGAGACACAGCGGGGAGACGGGAAGAACTATGCCCAATGTCCTGCTGGGTAGGTGACGGCCGAGGGGGTAAAACAAGTCCGATCTCCACTATAGCTGTCGAGCAGCTCCACCGGGCATCAGCCATGTTGCTCAGGTCTCAGCGGTCAGGAAAAAAACTGTTTTTCAGGGGTTACATTAGTTACAGTTGCATAGTCAAACACAGAAGAAACAAGTCCTTAGTAGCGGAAAAGAGGGAATGGGGGAGGGGAGTGGAGAACAGGGGGCTGGGAAGCAGATCAGAATCTGGCAAACTGGCAGTAGGATAAAAGTACCACGAGGGGGCCCAAAAAAGTTAGAGTAAGCGGGCCCATAACCCAGATGGGATCACAAAGTCACTAAGTCCAGTGCCCAAATTCAATCACCGCGGTAGGGCATCTCGGCAGTGTGGGGGGACCGTGTAGCATCGCATTCCGAGCCTCCCTTAGAAGTTGCTGTACTCCAGTGCGGTCCATCGAAGCGATGGGGAGATTTTTGGCAGGCTTCTGCACTATCGGGTCAGAAGTGCGTGGTTGCGTAGTGTTCTCCAAAAAGGCTGCTTTAATGGCTGATGATCTCCAGGCTAATTCAGGCATTCCCATGTGCAAAGGGGCAGCCCAACTCTAGGAGGCTCATAAGGGGTCAGACCTGGTGCCATGGATAGGGGCAGCAGTAAGTTCTTGATCGAGCAAGAGAAAATCGCTGAGTTTGCTGAGAAACACTGGCCTAGATTAATGGTACTAGTTGTTGGCACTTTAAATAGGAACATTTCTTGGGCCAGATTACAATCACAAAAGATATGGAATGTAGGGCTTCCACTAGGCGGGCGCCATCTTAAATGCAAATAGAACAGAATCTATAGTCTTGAGGTCAAATGCGATCGTTGTCGTACCCAGACAAGAAATAGGCAGCTGGCAAGCAATGAGGTACTGATCTGGCTCCAGTGAGGCACAGTGATAACTGCCTAGACGTGTGCATGATTGAAAAAAAAGTACTGTCAAAGTGTGAGCGCAACTAGTGCAGTCGCCATTTTGGGGTCAGGCAGCGTTGAGGGAGCGATTGCCCCGCAGATAGTTTTGGGCTTTAACCCTTTCGATGCGTGTGACGGAGCGGTTCCGTCATGCGCGTCGGTCGTGCTGTGCGGATGACAGAACCGCTCCGTCACGGCCCCGCCCGCGCACGAACCCTTCAGCACAGCGCGGTAATCCGCGCCGCGCTGAAGGGGTTAAAGTTATGAAATAGTTGAATACCTTAAATAGAAGTTGGCCTGAGTGTCGTTGAGTGGCCCTCTATTAGGGGAGCATCCGCTCGGGATGGGATCTGGAGATTCCGTCCGGCTGCAAGTACAGCAGTCGGACACACCAGGGACTCCGCCATCTTGCGCTCAACGATAACGTGTCAGCGCCGGAGGATTAAAAGTAGAATCGGACGGCTACTTAAGGGTTAAGGATATCCTTTCAGGGCCCTAGTATTGTGCACCAGTGGCGAGTGTCTTGCATGGCTCTGCGTTTCTGGCACGGAAAGTCATGTACAGAACTGACGTCAGAGCGGCGTCTAAGTAGCTACCTCAACGTCATCCCGGCGACCACGATGACGGACGCTGAGACGACGGACGCCACCTTCCGACGCGCAGAGGTACTGCTGACGAAAAAACTTTCCGGATCCAGTCTGACACCTGGGGGTAATTCTAAGGTAAGGAATCTATAACTAACTAATGTTTCTTACATATATATCGTTACCGAAGGTAACTTGTTCATTTGGGGCAGGCGAGCATTCCTGGGAAATAGCATTGGGCTTGCCAGTACCGAGGCTCATTCCGAATCCGTGAGCTGACATCCTATGTTAGTTTCCAGTGTTGACAGAGGGGAAATAAGTTTGCTGCTGTGTGATGCCTGAGTGATGCTGCGAACCATGTGTCTCTGGTTTAGTGGTTACGTCTCCCCATTTAGCGGTGAGCAACGCCAATAGGGAGTGGTGAAGCAGAAACTGACCGGGGGTAGTTCATCCTCTTCCACCAGTGCCATGTATGGGATTAGTATGCCCTTGCGATATAGCTCTCCTATGCTTTGAACCCCTGCCTCGTGCCAGCCTCATAGTTCTGCTGCCATGGTGATTATGGTGCCTCTGGGTGTTCCCACTAGTGGTAGGGCTGATGCGTATGAGGTGACTGTACAGGTAAGATAAAGCGCTCTGCGATAGCACTTGTGCACTACATTCAGTAGCAGTGAATCTGGCTGTTTGGTTTTTGAACAGGGATGGAATAGTGTTGCCAGTTCTGTGGTATGTAGGGGCGATTGTGTAGTTGATGTGTCTCCTCTGTGGCGGTCTGCTAGCCGTCTGGCTACCCACTGTAGTTGAGCTGCTAAGTAGTGCTTCTCTAGGTATGGTACTGCTAAGCCCCCTTCATCTACAGGTAAGTAGAGCTTGTTGATCGCCACCTGGTATCTGGAGTTCCCCCATATGAAGTCCTTGACTAGCTTTTCAAGGGGACAGAAAAAGGACGTGGGGACGTTGTGTGGAAGATTTGTGAAATAGTATAAAAGTCAGGGTAGTATTATCATCTTTGATATGGCTACTTTCCCTGTCAGTGACAGTGGGAGTGTGATCCAGAATGTCATCTGGGAGCAGATTGCGGTCAGAGATCTGCCCAAGTTACCATCCTGTAAATCCGCTGGATACCTGTATATGCGGATTCCGAGGTAGCGGAATGTGTCCACCCACTGGTGGACTCGCCTCCCGTTGAGTATGTCACCTGGATCTCTACACTGTTCACTGAAGGAGTATAGACAGGATTTAGATACATTCACGCGCAACCCTGATATGGAAGCAAAGTTGTCCAGAATGGTTGCCAATCTTTGTTGGATGCAGTGGATGTCTTTTATGTATAACAGGAGATCATCAGCATATAAAGATATCGTGTGGGTAATGTCTCCTAGTGTGATGCCATCTTTTTTCTCAGATCGTATTGCCTCCGCCAGCGGCTCAATCGCCAGCAAGAAGAGCAGCGGAGACAGGGGGCATCCCTGCCTGGTCCCTCTCTGCACATTCACCGGGGCCTGTTTTTACTCTCACCATTGGGGCTTTGTATAACAGCTTTACCATTTTTAGGAAAGTTTGCTCGAGTCTGTATTTGTCCAGCGCAGTGAATAGGAACCCCCATTCCAAGGAATCTAATGCTTTTTTGAGGTCCAGTATGAGGCAGCCCACTCTCGGCCAGTGGGTTTTTAAGTGGCAATCCTGAAGAATCGCCTGAGGTTTAAGGAGGTGCTCCTTGAGGGTACAAACCCATTCTGGTCTGATTGGACCAGCGTGGGGACCACTTGCATGAGCCAGTCAGCTAATAGTTTTGCTAGTACCTTATAATCAACGTTAAGGAGAGCCAGTGGCCTATATGAGCCCAGCTCTGTGGAGTCCTTATTGGGTTTGGGCAGGAACACCAAGTTAGCCTCGTTCATGGACAGGGGGGAGACATTGTTAATCTATGGCCATTGTGTATAGCTCATGTAGTTCGGGAGTGAGGGTTGTAGCGTACGCCTTGTAGAATTCTGCTGGTAATCCATCTGGGCCTGGGGTTTTCCCGCTCGCCAGCACCATTATCGCACTTTGAATCTCCTAGGGTGTGATAGGTTCGTTTAGGAGTTCCCTCTGATCCGGCGTGTTCTCCGGTAGGTGTATTGGCTCTAAGAACATGGTGAGTTGACTTCCTGCCTGGTATCCCATGGACTGGTGCAATAATGTGTAATGGTGCATCATTGCCTCGTGTATTTCATGCTGTGTGTACACAGTTATACCCTTGTCAGTTTTTAGGGTGGATATGGAGCAGTGTATCTGCTCCTAGCGTAGTAGCCATGCTAGTGTTTTGCCTGCATGGTCTGCAGTGGCATGTGTGCGAGCCGAGTGTGCTGCGTAGTTGTGGCAACGGAGTTGCTCTAGCAAATCTGTATGCTCTGCCCGTAGTGTGTCTAGTTTTCTCGTGTTCCTCTCCCCTCTGATTGCTTTATCTCTTGTCCCATTAGCTGCCTTTCTACTTTGCTGAGTGCCATATTTAGCTGTTGCGTATATTCCAGGTGGCCCCTAGGCAGTGCCCTCTTAACGTTGTTTGAAAGCATCCCACTCGAGGAGATGGTCTTCCGTGAAGCAGTGATTAATCTCAAAATGTTTGAGTATTGCTGTTCCCAGTGAGCAGTGGATTGCCTGGTCTTCTAGCGCTGCTGGTTGTAAACGCCATGTGGGGTTTGGAGGTGTGAGAAGTTGGCCTGGTATATGCTGTTCACTAGTTCTAGTGACCACCTTGTACCATGCCAAGCAACCCTTATGGTGTGGTTGTAAGTCAACCTTTTCGGACTAGCTGCCCTAGTGGTAGCGTAGGCTAAGCAGTCTTTGAGGCTAAACTCGTGAAGCGTGTTAAGCAAGCTGTTTTACCAATAGTAACCCCCTTTTATACCAATGAAAGGACACCACACAGATATATATTCAAAATATATATGTATTTATTTCTCAAAGTAACCCCTAGTCTCTTTATGAGCACAGGAGCACAAATCGTCAAACAAGATTATCACAGAATACACAGAAGTTGCACTTTATATGGATAGGCCCTGGTGGCCACTCGAACCATATACTAAAATAGTGGTATAAGTACCACGAACAGGAAAGGGAAAAGGCCTAGGGCCTCTAGAATCGCTGGGCCTACAAGGAGCTAACGTCAGTTAGTGACCAGGAGGTCCACGGGTGGCGTGTGCAGAGCAAATAGTCACACACGTGCTCCCATAGGTTTCAATGGGTGCGTAAAAAGTACAAAGTTACTGCAAAAGGAATCTTCCGGATGACCTAGGAACTTAAGATTTGGAACACAGGCACTAGAGATGTAATACTACACTTGGGCACAGGTGTGCCAGCTTTACCTCACCCACAGGAAGCGGGTGCATAGGCCTCGAAGTGCGTCGGGTTTCTTCTATCTGTTCCGTGGGGCCTGTAGACAAAAGTGCTGCAGGCGGTCGGTCGGGAAGAGATGCAGTGGATCCAAGAGTGGATCGGAGATGTTGAAGACCTGTAAGCAGAGGGGACAGTGTTCACAGTCACTAGCCAGTGACCAGCGTGGCACCAGGTGGGTACCAGGCGATGTCGGGTGCAAACAGGTGATGAGGGGTAGCTTGTCTCCGCAGCCACGTGGTCCCTGAAGGTCGACGACGTCCAGGAGTCGGCTCACGAGCTGTCCCACGCAGGCTCTCGCTGTCGGCGGTGTCGGCGACTTGATCGAAGCAAACAAGCCTTGGCAAAAGCAATTGCAGGAGGATTCGGAAATCAGCTGTTGGTTCTGACCAGCAAGGTCAGAGGGATTGCTCCTTTGGAGGGGAGCAAGGGCCAGTCTGGAGCAACCAGACCAGTGGTGTTTGTCGTAGATTTCGTCGCCAAGATGGCCACTAGCCAGCGGGCCAGCAACCGGTTAGGCGCGTCGAGTGGCAAAATGCAGAAGGGCCCCACGCAGATCGTGGAGATGCTGGAGGGCTCACCTTTGGTGCAGATGCTGCTCGAGGGTTGGGCTTCTCAGGACCCAAAGCACAACTTGGAGGGAGCCTCGGTTGTTGCACTGGTCAGCTTGTCGTAGTCGTTCCAAGATGGCTGGCTCCACGTGTCTCGGTGCCTCCACGGGTCTCCTCTTTTCAGGGACTGTGGATCGGGCGGTGAGAGGTCTGGAGGTCCAGGTCTTGTCAGTCTCTGGGCTCGGGCTCCGGCGGGAGGCGGCGGCAAAGCAGACGGTGATTCGCTGGATGGTGCTTGCGTTAGCAAGGTGGTCACTCCCTGACCACAGGGGAGATTTTCTTCAGTCTTCTGTGCAGCAGAATGTCGAAGTTCCCGTCTTCTTCTTAGTTTCAAGTTGATTCCAGGATGTCTGAAGTCTTAGGACACAGCTCCTACCTTTAAGCGGATTCTAGGGGCCGGACTACCTGCTAGGTCCCTCCCTAAGGGTGGGACCAGGAAGGGGGGTGGTTACACCCCCAATCCTTTGTCCAGCTCGCCCCAGGCCCGGGACTGGTGTGCCCCAGGACCGGTTTGAACTGGCATATGCACCGAGGCTCCTTGTGAGCCACAGGCATGTCTGGTTTCTTTCAAGCCCTACCTGACCAATACACAAAATCCTGTCTGGGGTGGTGCTCGCACCTCCCCTGGCAGGAAACCCTTTGTCCACACCTCCCAAGCTGGAAGGACTCCCAGCAGCAGGAGGGCAGACTTGTGTCTGTGGTGGCAGCATCCATTTTGTGGAGCTGAGGCTATGTCTGATTTTACCCGGGTTTCAGGTACTGTACATGTCGTGTCCCTCTAGAAGGGTGGAATGCTAACCCCGTCGCCAGAATTGGCGAGGGGTTAGTATTCCAATTCGTATGACACCTTACTCGACATGTTTTGATAAAGCCAAACCAAAGATAGCATTTAACCGCGAGGTTCATAATGCACTTAAGAGTATATGGTATGACGATATCTGGAAACAGTAGAAGGAAGTTGTTCCGACCACTGCAGACAGGCTCAGCTCATGCCAGAGCACCATCTCACATGGAACCAAGCACTCTGCCTTCAGGATTGTTAAGGCCTGCCATAGGAGTGACTTATAGGTTACCAGGTGTCCCATTTAAGGTTAGGTATAGGTATACTACACCTAAGTAAGAGGTGATTACACCAACTTACCCCAGCTGAGTGATCAGCCAGTTGTGTCAGATTGTTAGGCCAAGCCTGGGGTGGCATAATACATGCTGCAGCCCCTGGCAGGCCTTGGGTACACCAATGCCCTGGGTACCTAGTGTACACTGGTACAGGGGCTGACAGGGTGATCCAACCAATTGGGTATGTACCTAGGGTACATGGAGTCCATTTTACAGAGAGAGCAGATAGCCTGAGAGCCTGAATGGCAGGATCTCAGGCCAACTAAGTCGAAAAACCAGCTAGACACTAGGCAAAAATTTGGGGGTAACCATAGTCAGATATCCACCTTCCTACACAACCCCCCCCCAAACGAAGGGAGATAAGGCTGACCTTGACCAGGTAAGCCTATATTGCCCAAGTGGCCATATAAGGAGGAACCAGCACTGGCATGGTTACCCCCTGTCTCATGGTCCACTAAGCAATCCCTCACCCTAAGGGTATCAGAGGGTCTCCACCATAGGGAATCTCTACCTGTGGTGTGTCTTGGCAAAGTAAAAGGCTGGTGTTGAGATGGAGTACTGAAGTGAGTGTCCTCAAAGTGAGGCCTCAGCTTCCTCCAATCATCCTCCACCATGGATGCCTTTCTTTCTTTAACTGAGTTGCACTGTGCTCTCAGGGTCAGCCTCTGGCTACCTAAAGCTGGAGGCTGGGTCCCTTTTGTGGGCTTACTGGAGGGACAGGTCAGGTTTGGGGCCCTAAGGTCCCATGTTTGCCTGTGCCCAACAGAATCCCCCTGGGGGAGGTCCCTAACTACCTGTAAAGGAGATCCCTCAGGAATGTTTTTACCCATCACCTGACTAGGGCTACTAGCCAGGCAATCCTCATTCTTTTGATGGGGGGGTTCTTGTGGACAGGGGCCCTCTGGGGGTCCACTGGCCTCCCTGACCTCTGCAGCCCTGGGCTGACTGAGGCAGGGTAGAGAGAGGCAGGCTACCTGCACCAGACTGGATCCCACCTTGGAAGGGGCCACTGACATCAGAGGCTCTGCCAGGCCAGGCCTGGCTACCTCTGGGGCAGTTCCTTCACAAGGGGTGAGGTCAGATCCCTGAGGAGGCTGACCTTTTCCTAATGTCTGGGGAGAGGGAGACTTTTCTTCCTCCCCACTACTCTCAGTTTGTGTGGAGTGATCCATTGTTTCAGGCTTCACTACACCTATGTCAGTCTGAGTATAGGCTGAGACCATTACAGCCTTGCCAACCTTTTCAGGGGGGCACTCAGTTTGTGTTTGAGCTGTGACTGTCACAGCTCTGCCAGTCCCTACAGGGAAGTCTGTCTGTGCCTGGGCTGTGGCTACCACTGCCCTTCCAACCTTTTCAGGGAGGAAATCTATTTGGACAGGGGTTGTGAATGGCACAACCCCCCTACCCTTTTGTGAAAGGCCTACCATTTTAGAATGGGTGTCTTGTTCAACTCCAGCCCAAGCTGAGAGTTCTAAGTCATTCCCCAGTAAGCAGTCTACAGGCAAGGTTGGGGACACTGCTACCCTTTTAGGGCCAGTGACCCCTCCCCAGCTGAGACATACCTCTGCCATGGGATGACTGTTCTGTTTGCCATCAATGTTAGTCACCTGGTAGGAGAAACCGGGCAAAAGCTGCTCAGAGGGAACTAGCCAATGGGCCACCATTGTGATGCTAGCCCCAGTGTCTCTGTAGGCCTCAGCTTTTGTACCATTGATGTAGGGCTCCTGTCTGTACCTACCCAAAGTGTTGGGACAGGCAGTGAAGTTGGCAAACCCCATGCCACCATCACAGACAAGAGTGGTTGCTGTAGGGGAATTGGCTAAGCCAGGGTCCCCCTGTGTTCCCCAAGTAAACCCACCCAGATTTCTGGGGGCACTCCCACCACCTGGGGGATTACTGCTGACAGTAATAGGTGGTGTGACAGGAGTAATTGGAGGAACAGTTTTGTTTTTAGCCCTTGGGCAACCGCTGTCAGTTTTCCAATGCCCAGGAGTTTTACACTCATGGCAGTAGGGCTTTTTAGCTGTGGTAGAGGAGGGAGCTTGGGACCCACCACCCTGTGTGGAGTTTTGGGGCCCTGAGGAAGGTTTCTCTTTTTCTTTATCCCCACCCTTCTCTTGAGGCTTGGTGGTATCTTTCTTTTGGTCACCACCCTGGTTTTTAGGCCTGATCCTGGTCCTGACCCATTTATCTGCCCTCTTTCCCAATTCTTGGGGAGAGGTCAAATCTGAGTCTACCAGGTGTTGATGGAGAAGCTGGTTTTGACAATTACTTAAAATCTGCTCTCTCATCATCAAATTGTACAATCCTGTATAATCAGACACCTTACTTCCCAGCAACCAACCCTCCAAAGCCTTAGTGGCACATTCCACATATTCAGACCAGTCCTGAGTCTGTGTCTTCTGGGTGTCTCTGAACATTAACCTGTACTGTTCAGTGGTTAAGCCTAACCCATCAACTAGGACACTCTTCAGGACTCTGTAATTTCTGACATCCTCTTCTCTAACAGTGAGGAGTCTATCTCTGCCTCTCCCCTCAAAGGAGAGCCATAAGATTGCTGCCCACTGGTCTTCAGGAACCTGCTGCACTTTGCAGGCTCTCTCAAGAGCAGTCATCCATTTGTGGATGTCATCCCCACTTTTGTAGGGGGGCACAATCTTGGACAGGTTCCTATTGTCAAAGACCCTATCTTTGTCCCTAGGGACATTGCTGCCACCAGTGGGTATAGACCCACTCTCTCTATGCTGCCTAGCCTTGCTCAGTTTTTCTTCCATCAGGGCTACTTCTAGCTCCTGCTTCCTGATCCTCAGCTGGGCTTCCTGCATTCTGGCCTCATGTTCCCTCCTCTGAGGGGTGGTCATCCTTTTCCTGGAGTGACCTTGAGAGCCCCTAGAGCCATGAGAAGCATTGGAGTCACCTGAGCGATTCCTTTGCCTCCCAAGCCCTGTGTTAAGTCCACTGGGGAGATCCAATGGGGGGAACCCATTGTCAGTCCCCAATAGCCTTAGTTTAGCTGGGCCAAGTATAATACTTGGCACTGGGCTAGTTCTCCCTTCATCATCACTACTTTCTGTATCCTCACCACTTTCCTCCCCTGTAGTATGGTTCTCATCTAAGGGATGGCTATTGGAACTGGGTACCTCTGTAGTATCTTCAGAAGGGGGGCCTCCTGTTCCTGTCCCTAAGGGGGCTAACTGGGAAGCTTTCTTGAGTGCTCTCTGATTCTCATCATTCTGTAAGAGCTCTCTGAGCTCAGCAGAGTTTGGGTTCTTGGGCTGTTTAAGGCCTCTAAGAGTTGCCAAATGCCTGAGCTCATTCTGATTAAGGGTAGCAAAGCTGGTTGGTGCCCTCTGGGGGTCACTCTCGACAGAGATGGGTACAGTGGACCCCTCTGCCCCGGCCATTGCTCTTAAGTGTGGGTGGATGTGTTGCAATCTACCTACACTTGGGTTTACCTACTAAACCTATCTAGTAGTTGTAGTCAGGGTGTGCTACTCCCTTTGCTCTACAACAACTAAGTTCAGTAGAACTTAAGTATATCTAATCTTGTTTTATATGTACCTACAGGTACCTATGTGATCTTTCAATTGGTAACCAAGAGATTACAATGGTAAAACACAGCAAGCTCAAATCCAACCGCTGCTCACCAATGTGAGAAGTTGGCCTGGTATATGCTGTTCACTAGTTCTAGTGACCACCTTGTACCATGCCAAGCAACCCTTATGGTGTGGTTGTAAGTCAACCTTTTCGGACTAGCTGCCCTAGTGGTAGCGTAGGCTAAGCAGTCTTTGAGGCTAAACTCGTGAAGCGTGTTAAGCAAGCTGTTTTACCAATAGTAACCCCCTTTTATACCAATGAAAGGACACCACACAGATATATATTCAAAATATATATGTATTTATTTCTCAAAGTAACCCCTAGTCTCTTTATGAGCACAGGAGCACAAATCGTCAAACAAGATTATCACAGAATACACAGAAGTTGCACTTTATATGGATAGGCCCTGGTGGCCACTCGAACCATATACTAAAATAGTGGTATAAGTACCACGAACAGGAAAGGGAAAAGGCCTAGGGCCTCTAGAATCGCTGGGCCTACAAGGAGCTAACGTCAGTTAGTGACCAGGAGGTCCACGGGTGGCGTGTGCAGAGCAAATAGTCACACACGTGCTCCCATAGGTTTCAATGGGTGCGTAAAAAGTACAAAGTTACTGCAAAAGGAATCTTCCGGATGACCTAGGAACTTAAGATTTGGAACACAGGCACTAGAGATGTAATACTACACTTGGGCACAGGTGTGCCAGCTTTACCTCACCCACAGGAAGCGGGTGCATAGGCCTCGAAGTGCGTCGGGTTTCTTCTATCTGTTCCGTGGGGCCTGTAGACAAAAGTGCTGCAGGCGGTCGGTCGGGAAGAGATGCAGTGGATCCAAGAGTGGATCGGAGATGTTGAAGACCTGTAAGCAGAGGGGACAGTGTTCACAGTCACTAGCCAGTGACCAGCGTGGCACCAGGTGGGTACCAGGCGATGTCGGGTGCAAACAGGTGATGAGGGGTAGCTTGTCTCCGCAGCCACGTGGTCCCTGAAGGTCGACGACGTCCAGGAGTCGGCTCACGAGCTGTCCCACGCAGGCTCTCGCTGTCGGCGGTGTCGGCGACTTGATCGAAGCAAACAAGCCTTGGCAAAAGCAATTGCAGGAGGATTCGGAAATCAGCTGTTGGTTCTGACCAGCAAGGTCAGAGGGATTGCTCCTTTGGAGGGGAGCAAGGGCCAGTCTGGAGCAACCAGACCAGCGGTGTTTGTCGTAGATTTCGTCGCCAAGATGGCCACTAGCCAGCGGGCCAGCAACCGGTTAGGCGCGTCGAGTGGCAAAATGCAGAAGGGCCCCACGCAGATCGTGGAGATGCTGGAGGGCTCACCTTTGGTGCAGATGCTGCTCGAGGGTTGGGCTTCTCAGGACCCAAAGCACAACTTGGAGGGAGCCTCGGTTGTTGCACTGGTCAGCTTGTCGTAGTCGTTCCAAGATGGCTGGCTCCACGTGTCTCGGTGCCTCCACGGGTCTCCTCTTTTCAGGGACTGTGGATCGGGCGGTGAGAGGTCTGGAGGTCCAGGTCTTGTCAGTCTCTGGGCTCGGGCTCCGGCGGGAGGCGGCGGCAAAGCAGACGGTGATTCGCTGGATGGTGCTTGCGTTAGCAAGGTGGTCACTCCCTGACCACAGGGGAGATTTTCTTCAGTCTTCTGTGCAGCAGAATGTCGAAGTTCCCGTCTTCTTCTTAGTTTCAAGTTGATTCCAGGATGTCTGAAGTCTTAGGACACAGCTCCTACCTTTAAGCGGATTCTAGGGGCCGGACTACCTGCTAGGTCCCTCCCTAAGGGTGGGACCAGGAAGGGGGGTGGTTACACCCCCAATCCTTTGTCCAGCTCGCCCCAGGCCCGGGACTGGTGTGCCCCAGGACCGGTTTGAACTGGCATATGCACCGAGGCTCCTTGTGAGCCACAGGCATGTCTGGTTTCTTTCAAGCCCTACCTGACCAATACACAAAATCCTGTCTGGGGTGGTGCTCGCACCTCCCCTGGCAGGAAACCCTTTGTCCACACCTCCCAAGCTGGAAGGACTCCCAGCAGCAGGAGGGCAGACTTGTGTCTGTGGTGGCAGCATCCATTTTGTGGAGCTGAGGCTATGTTTGATTTTACCCGGGTTTCAGGTACTGTACATGTCGTGTCCCTCTAGAAGGGTGGAATGCTAACCCCGTCGCCAGAATTGGCGAGGGGTTAGTATTCCAATTCGTATGACACCTTACTCGACATGTTTTGATAAAGCCAAACCAAAGATAGCATTTAACCGCGAGGTTCATAATGCACTTAAGAGTATATGGTATGACGATATCTGGAAACAGTAGAAGGAAGTTGTTCCGACCACTGCAGACAGGCTCAGCTCATGCCAGAGCACCATCTCACATGGAACCAAGCACTCTGCCTTCAGGATTGTTAAGGCCTGCCATAGGAGTGACTTATAGGTTACCAGGTGTCCCATTTAAGGTTAGGTATAGGTATACTACACCTAAGTAAGAGGTGATTACACCAACTTACCCCAGCTGAGTGATCAGCCAGTTGTGTCAGATTGTTAGGCCAAGCCTGGGGTGGCATAATACATGCTGCAGCCCCTGGCAGGCCTTGGGTACACCAATGCCCTGGGTACCTAGTGTACACTGGTACAGGGGCTGACAGGGTGATCCAACCAATTGGGTATGTACCTAGGGTACATGGAGTCCATTTTACAGAGAGAGCAGATAGCCTGAGAGCCTGAATGGCAGGATCTCAGGCCAACTAAGTCGAAAAACCAGCTAGACACTAGGCAAAAATTTGGGGGTAACCATAGTCAGATATCCACCTTCCTACAGGAGGGAGTCCTGTGTCCCATATGAGCTGTGGGAGTAGGGGGTTATGGTCTGAATGTGTTCGCCCCAGGTATTCTCTGTGTTTGATGGGGGAAGGAGAGCAGGTGACCCAACGATGCGATCAAGCCTGACATGTAGATCATGGACAGGGGAGTGGAATGAGTAGATGCGTGCTGTGGGGTTAAGAGTTTGCCAGAAGTCTTTCAGCGCCCAGTTTGCGAGCCATTCTGACAGGGTTTGCTCCACTACCTGTTGCCATAGCGTTTTGTGCTTAATTGTGCCACCTTTTGCATCTTTGAACCCATTTTGTTCCCAGTGGTGTAAGTATTCATTGTATGACTGTACACAGTAAAAGGAATCACACACGATTAGTGTGAAGAATTCTCGATCTGTATTTACCAGTGCCAGTAACAGCGCTTTTAAATCTGCCAGCTGTGCCGTGCAGTCTCCTAGAGACTGGGTTTTTGTACAACTCGGATGAAACTTTCCATCCTGCATGCGTCCTTTAACGATTGCACATGCAGCACTGTATTGCTGTTTACTACCAATGGCCGGCTGAGCAGATCCGTCAGTGTAAGTTATATATTCATACTGATCTAGAGGCAATATTTCATTAGGGAGAGGATATACTTGTTCATATTGCAGAAATGCTTGTCGGTCGTACCTTTATCCTACATCTGTTGCAGTGAGAGAATTAGCCCATTGTATCCATCTCGGATGTAAGGCTTTAGCGTTAGGAACGCTAGCCTTTGTAGCACCTTTTAGGGCTGGTACCGGGGTTATGACAATTATTTGTTTCCCCTGAGCCAGTACTCTTTCTCTCACCACAGCAGTCTGTACTGCTGTTAAAATCTTTTCTGTTGATGTGAAGCGCATCTGAGCATTCAAGTACAAATGTGATTTGTATGCTATTGGTACTGTTTCACCTTCATTATATGTTAGGTAGATGTATCCTGATTGACTCGCAACTATACGGATCACCAGGTTGCGTATGTTTACGCATGTCTGTAAGTGTTTTGAAGCTATCATGTCAGCTTATAGGGAACGAAGAATATCTGTGTGTTCCTGTGTCCATTGCCTAACTGAGAAATAAGGACTTATTAGCTCGTAGAAAGGTTTAACCCTTTCTGCGTAATCCAAAATGTATGTTCTTCCAAAGTTTTGGAATCCCAGTAGTGATTGTAAATTTTTCAATGATTGTTGAGGTTGTAGTAGTGCACACTTTTCTAAAAAGTTAGCTGCTAGGCTTATCTGAAAGAAACAGTTAGTTATAAATTCCTTACCTTAGAATTACCCCCAGGCGTCAGACTGGATCCAGAAAGTTTTTCATCAGCAGTACCTCTGCACATCGGAAGGTGGCATCGGCCGGCTCCGCTTTCATCGTTGGCATCGTGGTCGCCGGGATGACGTTGCAGTAGCTACTTAGACTCCGCCCTCACACGCTGACGTCAGTTCTTTCTTTGTCCGCGCCAGCCAGAGCAGATCCGGAGAGCTGTACCTCCACTCATTTTTTGACTGAACTTTTTTTAGCGACTTTTGTTGACGTCTTTTTGAGTCCTACTGACTCCTGGTGCACGTAAGGATGCCCGGCTTCAAGGCTTGGGATTCCTGTACCCGACAGATGTCGGTGACAGACCTGCACGTTGTGTGCCTCTTTTGCCTGGAGCGCGACCACGACCCCAAGTCGTGCTCCGACTGCAGACCATGGCTCCGAAGTCTTTGCGAGAGCCGTCCCAAAAGCATTTGAGTGCCGGCAGTCGGCTGCACGCTGTTGGAGGTCCCGGTTGCGAGGGAGGTCGAGAGACCGGTCGCGGTTCTATCACCACTCGTCAACCAAGTCTTCGCACTCAGGATCAGGTAAATCGAAGCACAAGTAGAAGTCGAAGAAGCATCGTCACTCTTCGACTTCTCCCTGTCGGTCGGCTGACGCGACGAGGGATGCGGGCGGTGCCCCTTTCGCGGCTCAGCGTGCAGAGCCTGAAGGGCCAACTCCGAGCTTCCCTCCCTTCCCGGGTCCCAGAGAGACCACTGCCCAGCTTCCAGTTTTTAAAGGCGTTGCATGCCATCTTTGGGCAGCCTTACTCTGCGGGCACGCCTTCGGGCCCCGCGGACTCGGTTGGAGGTCCTAGGCCTTCTCTGCCGGCGGCTCCATCCCCGGCACCGCAGGGCCCCCCATGGATCCAGGCCTGGATCCAGATCAGCGTTGGTTGACCTCATTACACCTCCAGTGGCACCGCTTCCTTCGGGACCGCACCCGCACTCCATGCTGGTCGTGCCCCTGGTCGGCGTCAACCCCAGCCTCCATACTGATGTGGACACGGAGCCGGACCGGCATCGCCCGACACCGGATCCGGCGTCTAATGGGGTTTTTGTGCCCCTGTTCACTCCTGGGTCCCTTTTAGGTCAGATTCGCACCCAGAGGACGAGGAGGAGGACTGGGAGGCTTCAGGTGACCCTCTGACGGACCAGTTGGATTATGACTTAGACTGGAGAGAGGACCTGGGGGATGCCAGTGGTCTCGATACCTCCCCAGACCTTGGCATGTTGTCTCCTCCTACCTTGGCTACAAAGGAGGGAGCTTCCTATGCAGTGGTTTTGCAAAGGGCGGATGAGGCGCTCCATCTCGAGCTCCCTACAGTGGTGGTCAGGACTAACCTCCTGACAGAGGTGCTTCAACCGCAAGCGAGCTCTTCGGAGCCCCTGCTGCCGTTTAATGAAGCTCTAACTGACATCCTTTTGGGCACCTGGTCCAAGCCCAACACGGGGGCTTCTGTGGATAGGATGATTGCCCTACGCCACCGCCCGGCTCTGGGCGACCCCACTTTCCTCTCCCAACACCCCACCCCTGAGAGCTTGGTGGTCCAAGCCCTCACATCCAAAGGCGGATTCCCTAATGCTCCACCTGATAGGGAATCCAAGAAGCTGGACCATCTTGGGAAGAAGATGTTTTCTTCCTCCAGCTTGGGACTGCTGTTGGTAAACACTACATGTCTATTGGGCCGTTATTCCCACACTGTGTGGTACACGGTTGCGCAAGTGCTGCCTCAGTCTCAGGAGGTAGCCCGGGCCGTACCCTCCCGTGCAGTTGCCGAGGGGAGAGACGCAGCTGAGTTTACCATGCGCTGTGGACTGGACACCGCCGACTTGCTAGCTAGGACGATTTCAACGTCGGTAGCCCTTCGACGCTATGCCTGCCTGAGGTCGCCCGTTCGGTGACAAGGAAGGCAGCGCACTAGAGCACTTCAAGGGCACATGGGCTACTGCCAAGTCCTTCGGCCTCTCCACTACTCGCCCTGCTCAGTCTGCTTTTCGCCCTTTTAGTGGCTACCAAAGAGGTTCTCCACCACATTCCACCCAGGGCCACAGGCCAGCGCAAGCTGTTCAGCCCCTGCGCGGCCTGGGACGTGGGAACCACCGTCGTGGGTCTGGGGGCCAGCGAGCGGGCCAGTCCACCACCGCCCCCTCTGCAGCAGCCTCCAAACCCTCCTAGTCAGACCTTCCAGGGCCACAATCCCCAGTGGGAGGCAGGGTTCGCCATCACCTCCCCCAATGGTGCACCATCACGTCAGACAGGTGGGTTTTGCAGATAGCTACTCCCTCCCCTTCAAGACTTCCCCTCCAGTCATGCCACCTCAGTATCATCACATGTTGGAGGATCATCTGGCCCTTCTCCAACAGGAAGTTATGACTCTCTTGGCCAAGGGAGGCATCGAGCGAGTTGCTGCCCCAGAAGTAGGTTGTGGTTGCTACCCCCACTACTTTCTGGTGGCCAAGAAGGACAACCACTTCTTCCGGAAGGAGAACTTTAAAATGTTCACGCTAGCTCAGGTCCTGTCCACCCTCGACCCTGGAGTTTGGATGGTAGCGGTTGACTTGCAGGATGCCTATTTTCACCTCTCCGTCCTGCCGGCCCACCGGCGCTATTTGCGGTTCATGGTAGGCCACAAGCATTTTCAGTTTACCGTGTCCCCTTTGGCCTTACCAGCACCCCTCGGGTGTTCAGGAAGGTAATGACGGTGGTCGCAGCTCACCTGCGCTGATCAGGGGTTCCAGTTTTCTCCTATCTAAACGACTGGCTGTTGAAGACGGACTTGCCCCAGGCTGTCATCTCCCAGCTCCAGACTACCGCCGATCTCCTGCATTCGCTGGGGTTCTCCATCAACGTGCCGAAGTCGCACCTGACTCCCTCTCACAAGCTTCATTGGAGCGGTTCTGGACACAATGCAGTTTCAGCTCTATCCTCCCAAACAGCGAGTCTGGGATATTTGGGCTAAGGTTCCAATCTTTCAGCCTCTATTCCGGGCAGTCAGGATGACCCTCCGGCTAATGGGCCTGATGGCCTCCTGCATCCTGCTGGTGGAACATGCCAGATGGCATATGCGGGCTCTGCAGTGGGACCTGAAGTTCCAGTGGCCTCAACATCAGGGGAACCTGTCCGATTTCGTCCAGATCTCGGAGGGCACTGCACACCAATTGCAGTGGTAGCTAATGAACCAGGTTTGGGTCAACAGCAGATCCCTTTCTCTTCCCCATCCAGAGTTCACAGTGGTGACCGATGCATCTCTTCTGGGATGGGGTGGCCACATGTGGAGGCGGAGATCAGAGGCCTCTGGTCTCCTGCGGAGTCCGGGCTCCACAACAATCTTATGGAGTTTCAGGCAATTTGTCTTGCACTCAAAGCATTACTTCTCTCTGTCCGGGGAAGAGTAGTGCAGGTGTTCACAGACAACACCACTGCCATGTGGTACTGCAAAAAACAAGGTGGGGTGGGGTCGTGAACCCTATGTCTAGAGGCCCTCCGCCTCTGGTCATGGCTGGAACGTCAGGGCATATCCCTGGTGATTCAACACCTGGCAGGTTCGCTGAACGCTAGGGCGGACAAACTCATCGGCAGGTGCATTATGGAACACGAATGGCCCCTTCACTCGGAGGCGGTGCAAGGTCTCTTTCAACAGTGGGGAGAGCCTTGGTTAGATCTATTCGCCACCAAAGAGAACACTCAATGCCAGCAATTCAAGGCGGCTCTCGCTCTGCAGCGCTTTTCGTAGCGAGTGGAGTTGTAGTCTTCTCTACACCTTTCCGCCTATACCACTTTTGCCCAGAGTGCTGAAGAAGATCAGGCGCGACCAGGCCCAAGTCATTCTTGTAGCTCCGGATTGGGCACGAAGAGTTTGGTATCCTGTGCAATTACACATGGCCATCAATCCTCCGATCCGACTGCCTCTTCGGGAGGATATTCTGTCGCAGCTGCAGGCGACGGTCCTCCACCCGAACCTGCCCAGCCTCTACCTCCTTGCATGGAGATTGAGCGGCAACAGTTGACAGCTTTCGACCTTCCTCCCGAAGTCTGTGATGTTATCTTGGCAGCCAGGCGTTCTTCCACTAAGACGGTATACGCCTGCAGATGGAACAAATTTGTGGCATGGTGCACAGCAAAGGCTGTGGATCCACTTTCCGCCCCTCTTTCTGAGGTTCTCTTCTTCCTCCAATTTTTGGGCAAGCAGGGCTCTGCTCTGGGCACTCTAAAGGGCTACCTCTCGGCCATTTCAGCCTTTCTAAGGCTTCCTGATCAGCCTTCTCTTTGGCTGTTGTAAATCCCTTCCTTAAGGGCATTACTCATCTTCTCTTTTTCCCTTTGTAAAGCCTCAGACTTGAACTTGGTTCTTACGTATCTTATGTGCCCTCCCTTTGAGCGCTACATAACTGTCCTCTCAGGCTTCTGACTTTAAAAACTGCCTTTCTGATGGCCATCCCCTCTGCGCGCAGGGTGAGTAAGCTCCAAGCTCTTTCTTCTAAACCCCCTTTCTGGCTGTTCATCCAGACAAGGTTGTGCTTCGAACTCGCCCTTCCTTCCTTCCCAAAGTGGTTACTTCTTTCCACATTGGACAGACCATCACTTTGCCCGCCTTCTTTCTGCCTCTGAATCCTTCCAAAGAAGAGAAGAAGGTCCACCGCCTGGATCCAAAACGTGCGCTTTTATTTTATTTGGATTGCACAGAGCAATTTCGGGTGGATGACCAGCTCTTTGTTGGCTACGTGGGTGCCAAAAAAGGTCGGGCTGTGCACAAACAGACCATTTCTAGATGGGTCGTTTTGTGCATCAAAGCTTGCTATTCCTTGGCAAAGAAGGAGCCTCCAGTGGGGTTACATGCCCATTCCACCAGGGCGACGACAGCTACCACTTTTTTGGGACGTGTAGTCCCCCTTAATGACATCTGTAAGGCAGCTACGTGGGCATAGCTGCACACGTTCATGAAATACTACTGCCTGGAGAGCCAAGTCCGGAGAGACGGCTTCTTTGGCTGTTCTGTTCTCCAGGACTTTCTGGTGTGAACTTGGTTCGCAGACCCATCTCCAGGGTTGGTATTGCTGGGGTATCTATTCCAAGGTAAGGAATCTATAGCTAATTGTCTCTTCAGATGAACAAGTTACTTACCTTCGTAATCACCAGGTTAGTTGTGTTAACATGCGTCTGTAAATGTTTAGAAGCTATCATGTCAGCTTGTACAGTACGTAAAATATCTTTATTTTTTTCTGTGTCGAATGATGGACTGAAAAATGAGGACTAATTAAGTCGTAGAAAGGTTTTATCTCTTTCTGCATAATCCAAAATGTATGTCCTGCCAAAATTTTAAAATCCGAAAATGGACTTTAGTCTATTGAGTGTCGTCGGAGGTTGGAGCAGTGCACATTTTTCTAAAAAATGTGTTGCCAGGCTTTTGCCTTCACTTGACAACTCCTATCCTATAATTGGGACACTGAGGTGGGCCATTTTTGATTTTCTGAAATTGAATTTGTAACCCAGGTGAGTGAACCCAAGGATTATGTAGTTCACTCAAGCCAAGTGTTTCATTAATTCATCGACCATCAGATAGATGTCATCTAAATAGGACAATGCCTCCTCATCACAATTTTGAAGTAACTCTGTTACCCTGGCTAAAAACAGCCCAGGGCTGTTCTTATACCCCTGTGATAATCGACAAAATTGGCGTTGAGAACTGGGCACTGAGAATTCTGTAAAACATCTGCTCCCAGGTGCTATATTTGAGATATCTAGTGTTCTTTTGTATTTTTTCCACACAATGTTATTCATTAGTACGCCACTATTTGCATGTTTTACTTCAAAAAAGCGTTTAAATGTTTGTAGTCTATGACTAGATGATATGAATTATTGGGTTTTATTACGAGAAACAAGGGATTATTCATGGATGAGGTGCAATTCTCTATCACACCCTGGTACTGAAGTTGATCTAGGATCTCCCTGACTTGTATCTTTGATTCATATTTTATTGGGTATTGTCTCTGTGGTTGCAAAATGGATTTTAATGGGATTTCTTGATTAGGTGACTCATCATCCTACCCAACATGATTGCGGGAAAGTGCAGGAGCTAGTGCTAACACCCACTCCTGCGCGTATCAATTTTTATCTGATTCTGGTACGAGGTCAGAAAAGGCAGGTAAACGTACATCTTCCCCCCATTGGGCACTCCATTACGAGCAGAGGTTGCCAATCTTTTCCTGCCAAAAGAAAGTTGTAACCATATGTCAGGTTCTCCCAAAATATACCCTTAACTTGCCTGGGTATGTATACCCTCATTTGGAGTGTTATATTGTATAAGTGATGTGGGACACTTACACTTGTATCTAGTGTTTCCACCGTGATATGCTCACTCAGCACTACTGCCGCCAGATAATCCATCAGGTTTCCAGGAGCCATTGTGACTTCTGCCGTGGTGTCTAGCATCGACACTGACCATTACCCGTTCAGAAGCAGGGTCCTCAGTAGCCTAGGCATTTCAAATGTTGATCTTGGCTACCTTTTTCTTTTTAAATTGAGGTTTAGTTGTGTTTTGTTTGTCTTCCTGTTTAATTATGTAGTCTGAAGTGTGATGTGTCTCCCTTCTCGGCTTGACACGCTCTTCCGATCTGTGCTCTGACCATCTGTCTCTTTCTGATCGGATGTTTCCTGAAACGAACGAGAGGAACGTGTATCAGTATCCTGATACCTGTCAGGCTTCCTAATATTATCACAGTTTCTCAAATTTGTATTTGTCTCGGTGTGTTCCTGTTCAGGAGACCCACCCTGTGATTGTGTTTTGTTTTGTTTATTTTTTTGTTTATTTTCCCATTTCTTCTTGGAAAAATCAGATGCTTGCTTAAAGATATCTTTTTCAGAATTGCTCTTAACTATTGGTTTTCCAGGTCTGGCTCCCAAATCATCTGTTTCTTCGATAATCTTCGGCAACTCCCTCTCCTGTTGTGCAGGTGTAAAGTCCCTCAGGTGTTGGTGTATGGCCACTGTAGCTGCCTTCCCTTTTATGTACATAACTGCAGAAACTCGGGTATGATTGCCCATTAGTTTCATCCACAGGTTCCGGGCAGGTTCTGCCCCGTACTCATTCTGTATTTGTTTTAGTTCATCTGGTAGAACTGCTATTGAAGGGGTACCATGAGTTCCGGTGTAAACTGCAGTGAAGACTGTACCCTATGTGACACAATCTTCTATCTGGGGAGCATCCGCATTGGCAAGCAAATTGTTAGTATTCTGTGTTTTTCCTGCGGGCCTGTATGGGGAAAAACTGCTTCAAGCTCAGCTGTTTTCCACGCTATCCAGAACAGGATTTGCTCCCGGCTGGTGGGATTCTTTCTCATAACAGCATTCTGCGTTTGTCGGCTTATATTTGTAGTAGTCAATTGAGGTTGTGCAGCCTGAGCAGCCCGGGCAGGTTGAAATGTCAAAGTTCCCATTATGTATTGTGTAAGATTTCTGTAAATTTTTCCTAAATCAAGATAAAGTGTACCTAAGTGTACCTGTTCCTGCTGCTGGTAAAGTAGCAATGTCTGGATGTGGTGTATATGAAGCTAAGACCAGCCAGGTCACTCCTTCAGTGCTGAGCAGACCGAATCTCATGTTTTTGTGATACGGGCTAGGGCGCCTTTAAACCAATGAATGTGCTCTTGGTGAGTCAATGGGACTTCTATGTTTACTTATGGGAAATACTATTCAGGTGGTTAATCTTCAATATAAGTGTGAAACAACCGTGTGCGTGCTTCTGCAGGCGGGAATTTAACCCAAGAGTAGAATACCTCTGTCATGCATGCTTTGTGTGCCTCAACCATGAAGGTAACATCTCCACCCGTTGCTGGGAGGCCATTTTGTAATAGTTTAATAGTAACTGCACGTCTGCAATTTTTTGTAATATTTAGAGCAGATCACTGATACAACATCAATTCCAATAACATCGAACTACAAAAATATTGAGACAATACTATCGTATATAACATTATCAACACACAATACACAAAACAGAAATGACACTAACATTGATAAAAAATATTGACTAAAAAAATTTCGATGACAAAAATAGATACAACAAATATGAAGAACACAAAAATATCAATAACATTAAAATAAAATTAAACTCATCAAAAACATGGATATACACAATATCAACAACACAAACATTGATCCGTACTATATGATCCAGCACTCCACTCAATGTCAAACAGGTCTAATATTAAATATAACAAAATTTCATATCCATTCAGCAGGTCTTGTATCAATGTTCTTTATTCATAATCTTCTTAAAAAACGAACGTAGCCAATGCGTTTCGTCCCTAAGGACTTCTTCAGGGCTACAAATAAGTATACATGATATGTATTATATTTACAGTGATATTTACCATCATATATACAGTTAAAAACAATTTTACATAAAAAATAATTTTTTCATATACAATTTTTTGTCATAGATACTCTAACGCAACGTTTTGATTTGAACCAAAAAATATAATGTTAGCTTATACGTGTTCGGATTAATATAGACAAATATATACAGTTTGTGAATTCTTGTGCTATAAGAATACCTCAAAGCAATTTGAACAATACATGCTATTAATTTACGACCTGCTGAAAAACACACACTTCTAAGTGACATGGGATTTAATAAACACCATGAGGATCTTTTTTCTAAGTGACATATTCATGGATATTTATTCTGTCATGATTTCAGTATTGGTGGAAGAGAGAATGGGGCACGCATTCATAACAAAGAAACGCTTTATAATTCCATTGGTGACACGCCATGTTGTGGAAATATCACAGAGAAGTAATGAGAAAAATATATATACATCAAAGGAAAGCATAATACCCTAGAGCTACAGATTTAAATTTTTCCCAGTATAGTGTCATGAGTCTTTCTTTATATTCATCGAGATAATGGTCAAGATCAGTCACTCCCTCCCAGAGCACCCTCCTATATGGCCAGAGCATAGATAAATGATAAATCATTAGAAACGGAATCCTATACCAAAGGTAGTTGTAATGGATGTATTTTATCAAGATAGACATACCTTGTGTACTTCAAGAGATGTTTTATTCTAAATAATGATGTCCCTATAGGTTGGGGATCCAATTTCCGTCATCTGTCTCTGCGAGGATGTCGAATGAAATAAGAGAATTAAAAAATTAACTTTGTGAAGTGATCATGACAGAGGGCGGCTGTGGGGAGGAGAGCTTTTTGTATAGGTTCGGGACGCCAAGGTTCTTCAAGCGAGTGGGCTTGAAGGTACTTAGGGCCGCTTTGGATATTTGGGTCAAGGTGAGACGCATATTGGGGATTGGGTATTACTCAGATTTCTCCCCTATTTGGGATTCACCGGGAACTCCGATCTGCCTGAAGGATATCCTTGCAGTCCCAATAAAAAAGGGCATGTATTACAATTTGGTCAGACCTGATTTCAGAGGAGGGGGTTCATCCTTGGGAGGTATTGAGGACCAGGGTTGGAAGTGATTTCTCCAGGTTTAAATACTTGCAGCTGACCTCCTGGTTTAACGCGGAAAAAGGGGATATAAGTGGTGACTGGGAAATAGAGCATCTCCTGCAGACTCCCAATCGTAAAAAGAAAGAAGTGTCCCTCTGGTATGGGAAACTCATGGATGCCGATGATGTAGAACTGCCTCCACAACATGCAGTTTGGAACCAGTCTTCCCTTGATTTGATCGCAGTAGACCTTTATGAACCCTCTTTGAAACTTCTGTATAAATATGTTAAACCGGCCAGCTTAAAAAAGAATCACTTCTATGTGGTTAACAGACTTTACTATACACCTGCTAAAATTGGCAAGTTTTCCCCCACATCCTCCCCCAAATGTCCAAGGTGCAATGCCCCGAGTGCCAATGATATACACATCTTTTTTGAGTGCCCTGTTCTTAGAGGATATTGGAGTTAAGTGGGAGAAGCCCTTCGTGATATTTTTAACTTTAACATCAGGATGAATATCTCTCTGGTAATTTTTGGAGGAGATGGAATACCTGGGAATAATTATCGCAGCTACAGAGGGGACTGCTGTTAAACCTGATACTACTATCCCGGCGTGAGATATGCATGAAGTGGAAAGATCTGGGCCCTCTTAGGTGCGAGGACTGGCTTAAGGCTGCGTTCGTTATGGCCCGTTTGGACCAGGGAGGAGGCAGGGAAAGTGAGATGAACATCTGGCAGCCCCTACTGTCTTGGGGCCTGAACTTGAGATTGATATCACCTGTACCTGGTATCCCCCCCTTCATCCTATGATCACACCAAGCCTACATCAATGGGGCTGGTCTGGTTAGACCTAAGCGAAGAAAGTGGCCGCAGGGTGCATAGAACGGTATGACGGCCTCCTCTGTTAATGCTTATTGGTAAGATGAGGACAAATTAAAAAAAAAAGAAAAGAACAGGGTTTCAGACAAGGGAGCAAAGCAAATTGACTCAGATATGGAAATAGGTTGCACTGAGTAGAAAACAAATCATGAAGGGGACGATGAATGTTTGAGTTCCAAAGAATTAAGCATTATCAACTTATCCTCTAAATCTTTGAGTGATAAAGAAATGCATGTCTTACAAAAAGGTTTGAATTTTTGCATAACAAAATACTGTAACTTTGTGGATGTACACATTGATGTTTACAAATTTATGAGAAAGCTATGATTAAGAAAATATTTTTCTGAATGTCAGTCTATTCCTATTAGTGTTTTTAGAAGCGAAGAGAATGTTTCTAGTTTGACAATTGCTGAATTACATGGTATTTGTCTGTTAGCAACTTTGGATGAAAATGATCTTGATGTAGACATTGTGCAGATGGCTGGCTTGCTGGACATCTGTGAGGGCACAATTGTAGACAGTGGCCTACGAAACAAATCTAGGTTTGTGCCACCAGGGTTTCATGACGCACATTTAGAGCAATTTTTCAGACAAGGTCACACAACAGATGTGTCAACTTGAGGACAAACATGGAAACAACTCCCACTGTAATCACCAGTAAAATCTCTACAAAGAGGATATGGCCCTTCTAAAAACTCTACAAGTGGATCCCCAGTTAGTAATATGTGAAGTAGACAAGGGGGGCACTATAGTCCTCATGGACCTTAAAGATTGTTTGGGGAGATAGAAAGACAACTAAAGGATAACAACTGCTATGAGCAACTAAAAGAACAACCCATCCCTAACATACAAAGAATCATCAATGCCCGACTACAGGAATGGCATGAGTCAGGTCTTATTTCAGATCATGAATATCATTATTTGCAGGCTCATTACAGTAGGCATCCTTGTATATAAATACTCCCCAAAATACATAAAGGGGGGTTTCCCGCCAGGGAGGCCTATCATCTCCGGCAATGGGGGTCCAACTGAACATTTATCAGAGTATGTCGATGGTTTCTTACAGC
Organism: Triturus cristatus; assembly: GCF_964204655.1. NCBI lineage: Eukaryota > Metazoa > Chordata > Amphibia > Caudata > Salamandridae > Triturus > Triturus cristatus. Next base: position 1,238,108,691 of record NC_140590.1, on the reverse strand, counting down.
CTTTGGTTAGAAATCTGCCCACATATCTCAAAGACAGCAGGGTGTGCTTTGAAAACTTGAGGACTTTGAATGGGACTGCAAAGATCTTATGTTCGTCACAATGGATGCGGAAAGTTTATATACGTGCATCCACACAGAACAGGGTTTGGAAGCTCTGAAGCATTTCCTTTATAAAAGGAATGCAAAACATTTGGAACATACTATGAGGCTTCTGGATATGGCACGTATGACCCTTACGATGAATGTCTTTCTACATAACGGGACTTGGTTCCTACAAAAACAAGGCACGACCATGGGATCAAGGTTTGCTCTGTCTTATGCAAACCTTTTTATGGGTTTTATGAGACAGAGCATACCTGGGGACCTGGTTCAAAGAGATTGAGCAACAACATTATATTCTATGCAAGATACATAGATGATGTTATACTCATCTGGAATGGGGGAGAGGAAGACATATTGGCCTATCAATGTTATCTTTACAAAAATAGGTTCAATGTTAAAATAACCATGAAACATTCAAGAGAAAGCATTGATTTCTTGGACCTCAAACTTTATGTCTGTGACAATAAGATTCATAGTGACATTTTTAAAAATCATACCTCATGCAACAGCGTACTTCACGCTGAAAGTGCACACTCTAGTACAATACCGTATGGCGAGATGGTTTGCGCCAGACGAAATTGTAGCCAGGAACATTCTTTCATTGAAAATCTAGAAAGTATAAAAAATAACTTCCATAGCAGAGGCTACTCAAACAAATGTCTTCAGCAGGCAGAGACAAGAATTAGGAAAGTGAATAGGCAGAGCATGTTAGTTCACAAACCTAAAAATGATAAGAAAATGGAAAATGAGAATGTGGTTTTTATAACCCAATACAATGCCTACAGTCATCATATCAGTCAGTCAGTCAGTCAGTCAAAAAACTTTATTCGATATATAAAATATCATAAAAGTATAAAACATTTAAAATCAGTGATTAAAATGAATAAAAACAGAAAAAGTTATAACAGTATCAATGACAGCGTGATTCATGAGCCCCAAGGAGAGAAGTAAACAGCAGTCTTTACAATGAAAAATAGAAGACCAGTATAGCAGCAAAGGGCCAGTTCAAGTAATGCTGTGGGCTGGGCTGGATCAAGCAACATTTAGGCTTGACACAAAGGCTGGCACTTCTTAAGTAGCCTCTGTCTAATCCTCCATGCCCCCCCCAAGAACTTGGCAGTCCCACAGATGACACTAGGGACTGTTATCTCATAGGTAATGATACGCAGGGCCACTCTGGCTGACCTGCAGCCCAGATTTGAACAGATGGGTTTCAGCCATCTAGATCGAACCCGACTGTATGCCCGACAAGCAAACAAAAAATGGGCAATTGATTCCGTAGGGGAGGCATAGCCCGGGCAGCCCTTTGCAACTCCCTGCTTGCCACTCCACCCTGTCTGGAACTCGTATAATGGTAGAGTACCATATCTAAGCTTGAGGTATAATGATCTATCACTTGGGGACTCAATCAAATCCAAGAAGGCCTCCAGTCTAGGTGTAGGTTTAGTATCTAAAAATTTCTCGCTCAGAATGCCATTCTGTGACCTCAGTCATCATATCTATAACATCCTACGAAAAAATAGGCACTTAACTGACATCAGTACAGTTACCTGTTGGTAAATTTCTGATAAACCTAAGGTGGTATACAAGAGGGGTAAAACATTGAAAAATATACTCTGCCCTAGCTATGTAAAAGATCAGAAAGAGGGCACGATTCCGTGGCTACCGAACAAACCAGTTGGGTTTTTCATGTGTGGCTCATGTAATGTTTGCCAATTTGGACTGCATAAAAAAACGGAGTTCAAGTACAACACAGAAAGAGAATATAAGGTTAACACTTTTATAAACTGTAATACAACGTACACTGTATATGTCATCAGGTACTCCTGCAATAAAATCCACATAGGTAGCAGTATTCGTAACCTTAAACCTCGAATACAGGAGCACGTAATGGCAGTGAAAAATAAAGACAATAGATACCCAGTTTCCATCCATATACACTAAATGCATCCAGAAGAGTCAAATATCTGGTTTCATGCAATCGATCATGTGAAGGTCCCAGAAAGGGGTGGTGACAGGGTAAAAGCACTGAGACAGGCAGAAGCAAGCTGGATATGTCGCCTTAGGACAATCTCCATGAGCCTGAACATCAATAATGAAATGTATCACTTCTTGTGAAATGTACACTATGAATGAATATGTCTTATGGGTTTTAGAATTCAATGCAAATAGAATGTGGTTTAATATTGTGTTCCTGTTAATGAATCTGAGAGAACATGTATGGAAAATTAGTAACATAATAGTATATGAACATAACCACATTCTAAATATGCCCACTTCGTGATAGAATTTGACTGTATACCAAATTTATGTGTTCACCACTATATGTGCATATTTGAGGAATCATCCTCTAAGCTATCGGTTATTTGTTAATTTTTTAACTAGTCATGAATCTCTCACATGTACTACTGTGGCTTGCCTCCAGCCGTACATTGGTGAACATTCTAATATGGCGACTGTAACCCCCACTATTTTACTGAGGTACAAATAATCTATGAAAGTGACGGGTCAAAAGTAGGCCGTCATCACCCTCGCTGTGTTCAGGGTCAATCTGCAAATAATGTCTACAAACAAATAAGCGGTGATGATATGGTCCGTTTCATAAACTGGGAAATGTCTATACGGAATTTCTATACCAAATGGTGGATGTATCTGAAAGAGACACGTTAGTGATAGATTCCTTACCTTAGAATATCCCCAGGCGTCAGACTGGATCTGGAAAGTCTTGCTAGCAGTACCCCTGCGCATCAGTAGGTGGCATCGTGCGGCTCCGCATCTGTTGGTGGCGTCGTAAGCGCCGAGATGACGTCACGGAGACTACTTAGACGCCACCCAAGCGCTGATGTCAGTTCTTTCTTTTTCCGCGCCAGAAAGCGCAGATCTGGTTAGAGCACGTACCTTAGTCTACCCTTTTTGAGACTTTTGTCTCCTGTACAATTTTGGTTTCCTTGGTGCACATAGGGATGCCTGGATTTAAGTCTTGTGGGGCCTGCCGTCGCAATATGTTGGTGGTGGACCCCCACGATGTCTGTCTCTACTGCCTGGAGACCGACAACGACTCCCGGTCCTATCAGGACTGTCGGGCCATGGCTCCGAAGACCTTGAGGGAGCCGCACCAGAAGCTGCTGGAGGTCCGGCACTCATCCCAGCTCCGTTCCCGGTCCAGGGGCCGTTCCAGGGAACGCTCGCTCATCGGGCTCCAAGTCTTCAGCCTCGGAGTCGGGTAAGAGATGACACAAAAAGAAGGCGAAGATGCATGTTCGCTCTCCACGGTCTCCGACGTCCCCCCTCCGTCGGTTCCCGGATGCAGACGAGGGGGACAGGGGCTCTGCCCCTGCGGCTCCCTCGGAGCCCGGGAGTCCCCTGGCCTACCCACCATACCCGGGTTTGTCGGCGACTCCCGCACAGGTGCAAGAATTTCTTGTTGCCATGGACCGCCTCTTTAGGCCTCGGGTGCCCGCCGGCATGCCCTCGGGCCCCGCGGTCCCGTGTCCGGATCCTGTTGGGCTGCCGGCGCCGCCGGCGGATCCAGCTTTGGTGCCACAGGATCCTGCACAGTTGGCTCCGGCCACGGTGCCACAAGGTCCAGCGCTGCCGGCTCCTGCCCAAGCGCCACCCTCGGCTACGCCTCTGGTGCCGCAGTGGGTGCCATTTGTCCCGTCCTTGCCCAGGTTCCAGGACCATTTTGTTCCTACCTGGGATCCGCATTGGGACACAGTGCCGGCTCAGCCCCTGCCGGTGCCGTTCTCGGCACCGTTCCCGATGCCGTTTGTTCCTTCTCTGGCTCCTGCTCTGCTGCCGCAGTCTGTACCCCATGCGGCGGAGGTGGAGGACGACTGGGAGGGGTCCAAGGACCCTCTTGCCGTCAGTGTGACTCCGAGCAGGACTGGGCAGACGACTTGGAGGATGCCGGCGACTTCGACATCTCCTCTGACCCGGGGTTTGCCTCTCCCCCACCTGCCATGGAGGAGGGCGCCTCCTACACGATGGTGCTCTGTCGGTCAGCTGAGATCCTCAACCTTGATCTCCCTACGGTGGCCCTCAAAACTTATCTCCTCACTGAAGTGCTCCAGACGGCGTCCACTTCGTCAGAGCCCCTGCTACCATTTAACAACGCCCTCACTGATGTCTTGTTGGGCACTTGGTCGCGGCCAGCCACAGGGGCCCCTGTGGATAAGAATGTCGCCAGGCGTCAGCGCCCGGCACCTGGTGACCCCGCTTTTCTGACCACTCATCCTATACCTGAGAGCCTGGTCATCCAAGCCTCGATGTCACAGAGTGCCTTTCCCACGGCTCCGCCGGATAAGGTCACTCATGGACATGCCCTTTGATGGCACTCGCCTGTTTGGCGATAAGGCCGACAGTGCACTGGACCGCTTTAAGGACTCGCAGGCCACGGCCAAGTCCTTAGGTCTTTCCGCAAAAAGCCCAGCCACTCCTGGTTTTTGTTCCTTTCGTGGCCATGGCAGAGGCGCACAGGCACGTTCCTTCAGCAAGCCTGTGCAGAACCAGCCTCAGCGCGGCCGCGGACGTGGCTTCTGCAGGGGCGGGTCTGGGAATCAGTGTGGGGGTCAGTCCACCTCTGCCCCCGCTGCCTCTACCTCCAAACCTTCCTAATCCGAGCTTTGTGGAGCACCCCACGCCAGTGGGCGGTAGGATCTGCCATCACCTCCCCCACTGACATGCTATCACATCGGACAAGTGGGTGTTGCAGATCATCTGCAAGGGTTACTCCCTTTCCTTTCAGTCCACCCCTCCAGCCATGCCACCTCGGTCCCACCGCATGTCGGGGGACTGCTTGGCAACTCTCCAGCAGGAAGTTACGGCCCTCTTGGCCAAGGTGGCCATCGAGTGCATTCCTGGGCCGGAATTAGGGAGTGGTTGTTATTCCCACTACTTTCTGGTCCCCAAGAAGGACAAAGGGGGTCTGCTTCCCATCTTGGCTCTCCAGAACGTCAACCGCTTCCTCCGGAAGGAGAAGTTCAAAATGCTGACTCTAGCTCAGGTCTTGGCTGCCCTCGAACCTGGAGACTGGATGGTAGCGTTGGACTTGCAGGACTCATATTTTCACATCCCCGTCCTGCTGGCCCACCAGCGTTAGCTGCGGTTCACGGTAGGCCAGGAGAATTTTCAGTTTGCAATGCTCCCCTTCGGCCTTACCAGTGCCCCTCGGGTGTTCACGAAGGTGATGGCGGTGGTCGCAGCTCACTTGCGCAGGTTAGGGGTGTCTGTCTTTCCTTACCTTGATGACTGGTTGCTGAAGGAGGCTCGCCCCAGGCAGTCGTCAACCACCTTCAGACTACGGCCGACCTCCTGCACTTGCTGGAGTGCTCCATCAACGTGCCAAAGTCGCACCTGAGTCCCTCTCAAAAACTCCCCTTCATCAGAGCGGTTCTGGATTCGACGCTGTTTCGGGTTTATACTCCCAAGCAGCGAGTCCAGGATTTTCAGGCTATGATTCCGATCTTTCAGCCTCTATCCCGGGTTTCAGTCAGGATGACCCTCCGGCTCCTGGGCCTGATGGCCTCCTGCATCCTGCTGGTGCCACATGCCAGATGGCATATGCGGGCTCTGCAGTGGTTCCTGAAGTTCCAGTGGGCACAGCATCAGGGCAACCTTTCCGATCATGTCCAGATCTCGGAGGGCACTGCACGGCAATTGCAGTGTAGGCTCACGAATCGCAATTGTGTCAATGCAGATCCCTCTCCCTTCCCCAACCGGAGCACTCAGTGGTGACGGATGCGTCCCTCCTGGGATGGGGTGGACACATGGGAGAGGTGGAGATCAGAGGCCTCTGGTCTCCGGCGGAGTCCCGACTCCATATCAACCTTTTGGAGCTTCGGGCGATCCATCTTGCACTGAAGGTATTCCTTCCCTCTGTCCGGGGAAGTGTGGTGCAGGTGTTCACGGACAACACCACCGCCATGTGGTATTGCAACAAACAGGGCGGGGTGGGGTTCTGGACCCTATGTCAGGAGGCTCTGCGCCTCTGGACATGGCTGGAACATCAAGGCATCACCTTGGTGGTTCAACACCTGGCAGGTTGCCTGAACGCCAGGGCGTACAAACTCAGCCGCCGGTGCTTGATGGATCACGAATGGCGTCTGAACTCGGACATGGTGCAAGGTCTCTTTCAGTAATGGGGAGAGCCTTGGCTAGATCTATTAGCCACCCAAGAGAACACGCAATGTCATCAGTTCTGAGCGTTGGAATTTCCAAGGCGGCACTTACTAGACGACGCTTTTCGTCGCGAGTGGAGTTGCGGTCTATTGTACGCCTTTCCGCCTATACCACTTCTGCCCAGAGTTCTGAAGAAGATTCGGCGCGACCGGGCCCAAGTCACCCTTGTGGCTCCGGATTGGGCACGAAGATACTAGTATCTCGATCTACTCAGCATGGCGATCGATCCCCCGATCTGACTGCCTCTTCGGGAGGATCTTCTGTCGCAGCAGCAGGGGACGGTCCTCCACCCGAACCTGTCCAGACTCCACCTCCATGCGTGAAGATTGAGCGGCGTCAGTTGATAGCTTTTGATCTTCCTCCCGAAGTCTTGTGATGTCATTCTGGCAGCCAGGCGTCCCTCCACTAAAACGGCATACGCCTGCAGGTGGAACAAGTTTGTGGCATGGTGCACAGCTAAGGCTGTGGATCCCCTTTCTGTCCCTCTTTCTGAAGTCCGTCTGTTCCTTCTTTCTTTGGCCCAGCAGGGCTCTACTCTGGGCACTATCAAAGGTTATCTTTCGGACATCTCCGCTTTTTCACGGCTTCCAGATCAGGCTTCTCTTTTTAAGTCCCCGGTTGTTAACCGTTTCCTAAAAGGCATTATGCACACATTTCCTCCCGTGCCGTTCATAATGTCTCAATGAGACTTAAACCTTGTCTTGACATATCTGATGTGCGCTCCCTTTGAGCCCCTTCATACCTGTCCTTTGCGTCTTCTCTGCCAGAAGAGTGAGTGAGCTCCAGGCTCTTTCTTCCAAACCTCCTTTCCTTTCTGTTCATCCTTACAAGGTGGTTTTAAGGACCTGTCCTTCTTTTTTGCCAAAGGTTGTCACACACTTCCACATCGGGCAGACCATCACTTTGCCCACCTTCTTTTCGCCTCCGCATCTTTCGAAAGAGGAAGAGAGGCTCCACCATCTGGACCCAAAACGTGCTCTCTCGTTCTACCTGCAGCGCATACGACAGTTCCGGGTGGATGACCAGCTCTTTGTTGGCTACGTGGGCGCCAAAAGAGGTCGGGCTGTGCACAAGTGGACCATCTCTCGGTGGGTTGTTTCCTGCATCAAGGCCTGTTACTCGTTGGCTAAGAAGGAGCCTCCTGTGGGGCTGTGTGCCCATTCTACCAGGGCGACGGCAGCCACTACTGCCTTGGGACGCGGCGTCCCCTTGCAGGACATTTGTCAGGCAGCCATATGGGCTTCGCTGCACACGTTTACCAAGCATTACTGCCTTGACAGTCAGGTCCGGAGAGACGGCTTCTTTGGCCGTTCTGTTCTCCGTGACTTTCTGGTGTAATCTTTTCGCAGACCCACCAATGGGGTTGGTATTGCTGGGGTATCTATTCTAAGGTAAGAAATCTATCACTAACGGGTCTCTTTTAGATGCACAAGTTACTACTTGTGTAACGATATATCTGTAAGAGACATTAGTTAGTGATAGATTCCTTACCGCCCCACCCATCCTCCCCATTCTACGAACTGATTTCTAGGGTTAAGGTCATCCCTTTCAGGGCCCTAATTTCTTGGCACCAGTGGTCAGTTTATTGCATGGCTCTGCGTTCCTGGCGCGGAAAGTCGTATACAGAACTGACGTCTGCGCGCATGCGTGGCGCCTAAGTAGTCTCCGTGACGTCATTTTGCCGCTTACGACACCAGCGACAGACGTGGAGCCACACAACGCCACCTATTGACACACAGGGGTACTGCTAGCAAAACTTTCCGGATCCAGTCTGACGCCTGGGGATATTCTAAGGTAAGGAATCTATCACTAACTAATGTCTCTTACAGATATATTGTTACACAAGTAGTAACTTGTGCTTTAGTCACGTGCTGTTTATGTGCGAACTGAATATTATCACTCCCCACTTTTGTTTAACTGAAAATAAATCGGGTTCATATTATGTTGTTAGAATTATTCACGATGTTAATATGTCTCTTACAAAGACTACTGTGGCTTACCTCTAGCCACTTATTGGTGAACACTCTAATATGGCGACTGTAACTTCCACTGTTCTACTGAGGCACAAATAATCTATGAAGGTGAAGGGTCAAAATCAGACCGTCACTACCCTCATTCTGCTTAGAGTTAATCTGCAAATAATTCTTACCAACAAATAAGTGGTGATGATATAGGTCGTTTCATAAACTGGGCTGGGAATGTCTTTACGGATTTTCTATACCAAATGGTTTTAGTCACGTTCTTCTTACGTGCAAACGGAACATTATCACTTTCTCTTGCTGTTAAGCCTTAAAATAAAATGGGCTCATAGCATATTGTTAGGATCATTCACGGTGTTAATATGTCACTTTGAACCTTTTAAGATGGCGGCCATTATTAATCATGCCATCTGAAGTTTAGAATACACAATTTCCAGGAAGCACGGAAAAGGCACTTCTGGAAATTCCAAGATGGTGACGATTAATTTGATATACATATTGTGCCTTAATAACTTTAGAAAACGTTTCCTTTTGTTTAGCACTACTACTTATAATTATCGAAATGAGTATCCTTTCAGACATATTCGTAAAGGAGCAGTTTTTTGGAGTATGAATGGGTATTCTCTTGAGATTTTTACTAGCTGAACCAACTTTCCGGTCATTTTAAGACGGCGGCCATAATATAATAAAATAACATATACCAAATATTGTAAACAAACAAAAAAATAATTACACAAAATAAAATGAATTAAAACAAATAAATTAAAAATCCAAAAACAAATAAATAAACAAACAATACAACATAAAAAATATATCACAACTACCGAAAATAAAGAAACACTAATTTATATCATATATAAAAAAATAAAACACATTTATCTACACATAAATTCAAATAACAATAAACAAAATAAAAACAAACAATAAATAAGCATAATAAATGTTAAACAAATTAAATGATAACAGCAAAAAATTCAAAAATGTATCTCGACCAATAAATTTACACTACACCAACACAAACCAATAGAAAACTCTAACTAATTATATAAATACTATAAAACCAATAAATTAATTAACATGAAATTTACCGTATAATGGACAACCACGGAGAAAGAGCGAACCTTTGCGAGAGAGAACACAAAAGGAAAAACAACTACACATACAAATATTCAGAAAATCCCCCATTAAAGATAAGCACAAAACTTTGTAAAATTCATATTAAAAATAACTATAACATGTTTTCCTTTACAAATTACAGATGTAACTTAACTAAAATTCCACCTGGAAAATTCAATACAAGGATTTACGTACACAACAACAATAAAATCAACATTATAAAAAACATATCACAAAGTAAGAATGTAACTTAACCAACAAATAAAGTAAACTATTTAAAAGTAATAAATGTAATAAAAAAACAAAACATAGCTAACAAAAGCTTTTTTCTTGACAGCTTCTACTGAAATCAACAAAACCACTACATCAATAAAAGACACGTCATCAACTAAAAAGACTAAGTATATTTGTTTATTTACAAATAAAAACAAAATAGAGACTAATAATAAAAATAATCCAATTAGCCAAATCTATAACATTTTCTTTTATGTTTCATAGATTAAACTGCACAATAACCCCACCAAAAAAACTAAAAACAAACAATACGTTGAAAACAAGTACAAAATCAACATTAAAAAAATGATTCTAAGTAAGTATATAAATTAACCAGCAAATAGAGCTACCTATTAAAATATGATAAATTAAATAAAACACCAAATATTACTAACAAATACTTTTCTCTTCACAGCTTCTACAAACTTCAACATACAACATTAATGAAATAAACTTCATCAACTACACTCAGTAAGTACTTTATTTTTATTCAATTAAATAAATATAGAGACTAAAAAAGTGAAATAAACAAATATACTAAAACTATAACCTTTTATTTCACAGATAACGCTTCACTAAAACTCCACCTAAAAAACTCACTACAAGGATTAACTTCAAAAACAAATACAAAAGCAACATAAAAAAATATAAAACAAAATAAGTATGTAAACTAACCAACAAATACAACAAACTGATAAAAAAATGATGAAAAAATTCAAAACCAAATATAACTAACAAATAATGTTTCTCTTCACAGCTTCTACAAACTTCAAAATACAACAACATCAATGATAAGAACTTCATCAACTAAAAAAAATAAATTCTCAGCCAAATGAAAATAGAAATTAAATAAACAAAATAAATTAAATAAATATAACATTTTGCTTTTCAACCACAGAAAAAAAGCCAGTGAATAAACATCAACAATCAATAAAATATACATCAATAAAAATAAAGCAAGGCAAATTTAAGTATACTTTCAAATATAATATATATACATATATTCACAGATAGACAAGAAAATGGCAGAAGAAGTAAAATTCATAACTTCCCAAAAGGGAAAACTACTTCTGTGCTACATGGGCTTTACTTATACGCAAAAAAAATAACTGGAAACAAAACACAATGGAAGTGCAGTAAATAGTACTCGAATCCTTGCTATCAGAGAGCCACTACAGTAGAAACAAATGTAGTTAACGTCAGAGAACACAACCATCCCCCCAATGTGACTAAAATTGTAGTCAGAGATGCTCTAGAAACAATCAGAGAAGCAAGTACCAGCTCCCAACAGACCAGTACCCAAATATTCAATAACGTGTTAACTAGGGTAACTGAACATGTTCCAGGACAACTACCATCTATCCCCACTCTGAAAAGATTAATTGCCAGAACTAAAAGAGCTGCAGCTCAAACACCACCCACCCCCCAAACTTTTGAGGAAATAAAAATTTTACTGGAATACACCATCACCCACAAAGATGATAAATTCCTTCTTCATGGCAACAACAGCCATGAAAAAAGAATTCTCATCTTTGCCACCAACAACTACTTACAAAAACTTAAAAACTGGGAAACGTGGATGATGGATGACACATTCAAAGTTTGCCCCAAACCTTTTTATCAACTCTATACCTTCCACGGGGCTGTGGCCAGGCCGCCGACCAACATGGCCGCGTGGCACTGAAGCTCCGCCAAGTGCGCCCAGCACATTCGCTCTATCCTCTGATTGCGAGCCGCTGGTCCCTTCTACGCGGCATCTGCCTCCTTCCACAGCGATGGAGAGTACAGGGAAGGCTCCGAAAGTGCGGACGTGAAGACCAGGCGAGGCGAAAATAAATCGAGAGCCACGGAGGGGGAGAAGCTGTTGCAGGCTGGCGGACGAATGCATGACTGACGTGGGCCCGAGCCTCCTGGCACTGCATCTCCAAGGACCGTTCTGGGCAAAGATCGCAGTGAGTGTGCCAGGCGCAGACCACTTGGGTCTCCCTACCTCCCCCCCACTCGCTACCTCCATCAACCGCTTTTGGCCCCATGCGCTCATGCTACTCCCGGAGGCCCCGCAGGGACAGGGCCCGCGGGTGAGCACAAGCATTGAGGGGAGGTGAGTGGTTGACCTTGCTGAGCGCTGTGCCTGGCTACTCCGCGTAGCGATTGCTGAGCCATCCGCCGCCCTGACACACACCTGCTGGTCCTCGCTGGCCCTTCACCCGACGGCTGTCTCCACGCTGTACCCAGTGTGCAGCCACCATCTTGCAAATTCCGGCTGGCGCAAAACACCACTCCTGCTGTACTACTGTGTCACACTGGGCAACTGTGCCCTCATTCTCACTGCTACTGCCCCCCTGAGCAGCCTCCCATTTGGCCACGAAATCAAGGCTGCCGCAGGGGCCCCATCGCTCTATTGCCCCATTAGCAACTCGCCTGTGATACTGCCCCACAAAAGGAGCCATTGGCACTGTTACTCATACTACCTCAAGCAGCAGCATGGGCCGTAAAGACCCTAAGCAAAGGGTCCTGCCATTTGAAAAAGTAACAGTCAAAGTGCAGGACGCAGGCCCAGACATGGTGGAGGGTGGGCAGGATGCGGGTCCTGGAGGAGAGGCATCAGCCATTTCCAACTCCCTATTGCAAGAAATTAGGGCCGGCTTCAGAGCATTAGATGGCAGATTTGATGCTCTCGACGAACAGCTTGAGGGACTGGGTGCCAAAACAGAGGTGCATGACAAGCGGCTTGATGTGGCAGAAGCTAGAATCTCGGACATTGAAGACAGCTCAGCGCAGTCCCTCAAGCGCCTAGATCGAGTGGAGCACATCCTCAAGGAGGTTACTATTAAAAATGAGGACTTGGAGGCTTGCAGCCGGCGTAATAATATACGCATTTTAGGGGTGCCGAAATCCACTAATACTGGCTGCATCGACACCTTCGTTGAAACTATACTTGTAGACCTGTTTGGCAGAGAGGCCTTCACGTCTGGCTTCGTGGTGGAACGGGCGCATCGCACCCTGGGCCCGCGCCCTAACCCAGGCTGCCCACCCAGACCCATCCTTGCCTGAATTATGAGCTATCGGGACAGAGACACAGCTCTACGACTGGCCAGGGAGAGGGAAGACATGACATGGCAGGGGTCCAAGCTAGCCCTGTACCCGGACTTTACAGTTATGGTGCAAGAGGCTAGACATAAATACAACAGTGTTAAAGCCACCCTCAGGAACTTAGGTCTCAAATATGGCATGTTATACCTCACAAGGCTTTGAGTGGACATTAATGGCAGACTGCGCATCTTTGACTCACCCAATGAAGCACAGGAATTTTGTCAGGCTTATAAAAAACAAGGGTGGCCAGTAGAAAGTAGACAGAGCTGGGTCCTCCCCTCCACAAAGTGGCTCAAAAGCTAGCATGGAGCTCTTCTCCACTGAATGACCAGGCACAGGCAGAATATAAATAACAGTGCCCTATTTCTGGGGTGTATGTTTATTGGGATAGTATCATACATATGTCATGAATAATTTCATCATCCTGGGCCAACTGTCAGAGCGTTGCTTACCACCTAGGTGTAGACCACTGGAATGTCAGTTTTGTACCTAGTGAACCGTTGCATCCACTTACTGTACCAATTTGAATGTTTCTGAGATATTTGGTATCGTTGTTTGATGGGTTTTGATCCTTGCGACAGGGTACCCGAGGCTGGGTGGGGGATGGGAGGGGATTATGCTATGGTCATAATTGTTATTGTTTAGTTACTGCTATGCTCACTGTTCAGTTACACTCCTTTATTCAGATCACAAATGATATTTGGGTAACCGAACCACCCAGATGGCTCGGATAGGCAATGTTACTGGTCCCTCAGACCTGGCCCTAATGTCATGGAATGTCAGGGGGCTCAATGACAACAGGAAGCGGAAACATGTTTTACACTATTTAAAGTGGAACAAAATCGCATTTCTGCAAGAAATACACTTGCCCAAAGCGGCTGTTACACAATTTGCTTCTGGCTGGAGACAGCACCGCTACTTCTCCAACTTTAGTACCTATGCTAGGGGTACGGCAATACTAATACATAAACGGGTACCCTTTCTCTTGTACAGCATCCTATGTGACAGAGAAGGCCGCTACACAATAGCTACCGGGAAATTAATGGGGCACAACCTCACGTTAATCTGCATCTACGCACCTAACACGGACTGCCCTGACTTCTTTCATGAGCTGCATTCACAGATTGTCCGGCTGGATGCAGGTAATTTGATAATAGGCGGGGATTTGAATTTGCTTCTCAATCCCACACTAGATTGTTCGAACACATCCACCACTACTAAACCACGCGCACGATGTGCGCTCCTAGAAATCTGTGACTCCCTGACTTTAAATGATATATGGCAGCACCGTAACCCATCCACTACTGACTACACGCCCTAAGCAGCCCTATACGGCACGTGGACTAGAATAGACTATTGGTTACTCACACCAGGTATGTGCCAGTGGTATAAGTCCATAACCACGTTCCCCAGGACTTATTCAGATCACTCCCCTGTGGTACTTCATCTCCGGGTTCCCAGACCTGACGGCTATGAGCGCCAATGGTGGTTCCCAAGCCGGACCCTGAATGGCAAACATATTTCTCTCTGAGGTGGGGGAGGCAATAGAAGACAATTTTACCATCAACACTGGCTCGGTGGATGCTGTACAGCGGCCCCACTGCGAGACTGCGACTGAATGGCTCGCCCCTTCTCATTATCGCGAGGCACCAGGCAGGGCAGGGCTGCCCATTGTCGCCGCTTTTATTTATACTTGCAATGGACCCGTTAGTCCGGCACTTCCAAGAGAAACATCTACAAAGGGGACTTCAGTTTAATACTGGACCATTGTTAGTTTCTCTATACGCAGACGATGTTATTCTTTACGTCCGCAAACCTCAGGAGAATTTGGACCCCATGATACGAGAAATCATTTGATTCGGATAATTCTCGGACCTGGGCAAAAAACTGGCGTAAATCGGTAATATTCCCCTTAACATCCAGCACAGTACAATGGGAATGTGAGTTCCCACTAGACTGGTGTACAGACTCGACCAAATATTTGGGCATTCATATACATCTGGACACTGCTCAATTGCTTAGGCTCAACTATGGCCAAGCGGTTCACAATTTGGAGGCGCAGATCGAAAAATGGATACGCCTCCCCCTCTCTCTTGCGGGACGGGTAGGCCTGATTAAAATGTTTGTGCTTCCAAAATTTCTGTACCTCTTTAATAACATTCCAATCCCATTACCGAATAGCTTCTTTTTAACGTTACGCTCTCACCTGATCAGACTGACATGTGGAGGTAAACGACCACAAGTGCGATGGCAGGTGTTGACCCTGCCATACGACAGGGGAGAGTTCAGCGTCCCAGACATTCAACTCTATTACTTGGTGGCCCTTTGCAGTTATGCGTACGCCTGGTTTCATCCCGACGCTAGGATTCCATACCTGCGGCCTGAAGCAGACTTGGTTTTACCTGACACCATACAAACAGTGTTGCCCAAAGGCCTGGCCAGAGATCCCAAAGACATTCAAACAGTTTCCACCACTAGTTGGGCCTGGGACAAGCTGCGGCTTATCGCTGGCTCTCCCTTATTATACTCATTGGCTCTTCCGATCCCTAACAATCGCTGGATACCGATCATGGGGGAGAAATGAGTACAACGCACATTGGCCAAATTTGACATCACCACGTTTGGAGACCTGTTTCCGGGAGGGCATATATGCATGTTGACAGATGAAGAGCGTTTACACTCCTCCACTTTTATGGATAGGTTCGTCATGGGCCGAATACGCTCGGCCTTAAGGTCGACTTTGCCTAGTTTTCCCCTGGAACCGGATTTGTTTGCCCCACTCACGATGACGATAGAGAGTGCAAAGGGGGTGCACCTTATTTCTAAATTATATCACGCATGCTTAAGTATAACCCCTGTTGAAGATGATAAAATCCGTAGGGCCTGGGAGGAGGACCTGGGCCATCCCATTCTTGACGAACAGTGGGTTAAATGCTGTTCCCTGATGAAAACTGTTTCCCTTAACAGCCGCCATAAACTAATTCATTTCAAATTCTTACGTAGACTGTATGTGACTCCAGTAAAATCACACAGGCTAGACTCGACTAGACTACGCAAAAGTGGGGGGCCACACAGGCAGACTTTGCACACCTCACTTGGACTTGCATTAAGATACGAGCTTACTGGGAGGCAGTGCACAAGACAATCGGGGATATGGTGGATCTAGACGTGGTTCCGGCACTGGAGGTGGCCTTATTGGGTTATGTGGCCAATTTTCCTAAAAACATTCAGAAATTTGTCGCCATCAGTCTACCGCTGGCGAAGAGAGAAATCGCCATTCATCGGGGACGTAAAGCTGTTCCTACATTTAAGAATTGGATGAACAGCTTAGCTCACTGCAACATCAATAGTGATTTATATGCCAGTACTTTGCCACGCTCCTCACGGCCAAAAGACATCTGGGGCCCACTCGAGCTATGTGGCCACGGAACGCTTGCCCCCCTCCACACTGATTGAGCTGGGTATAGTCCCTACCGGGGTGGGTTAATGACGCTGCTGGACTAGCCGAGATACCTTTGTTAGGACATCTGGCGGTGGATCTGCAGCTCTGCGTACATGCGACATTCTGGTTGTGTAGTATGTTGGGGTGGGGATTGGGGAGGTGTTGGGACAGCTACGAGCACCTTCTGGGGTGGATTTTGGTATATATCTGTGATGACTGTACATGCTGGTAAATGTTTTCGATCATATTTTATTTCGGTTCAGACTACTTGCATGATGTCATAACTGTGACAGTGAGTACTCCTGTTTCTTGATATTGTATGCTGCAAAATGGTAAATAAAGTTAAAAAAAAACTCTATACTTTCCACAGCGAATATGAAGACACTAACATCCCCTTCATATCTGTACTGAAGCAGGGTCTATTTTTTATCATATAGAACCCCAGGCCAATTCTGCCCACACCTGAGGCATGAGCCCCAGATAAGGCCTCACCAGCTAGCATATAGGAATCTGTTAAGTTGACCAAACTGTCCCAGCTGTTCTTTTTCTATGAATAGGCCCCAAAGTGTCTCTCTCACACTGCATCTCCTCAACGAGGCCCAGCTCCCCCGGGCCCACACTCCCTCGATGTGCTCTACTTCTCTTACACCCACGTAGATACAGCAAGAATAGGGATCTTCCGAAGCTACAAGAGACATCACGCAATACCTGATGGTAGGGGCCACTTGCCATCTGTCAATCTTTCATATTATTGTATCTGTTGCTAGCTTTGATGTAACTAAGACATGCAAACATGGCGTGAGAATATGACCTATATCTTTCTAAATGTTCCTCTTTCTTATAAAAGTTTCTCTGAAATGACGCAAATCCTGTTCAATAGATGTTCAATTTCATTATGATTCATGGTCAAACATCCTGTGACATTTTGGGAAACTTTTTGTAGCGTGGGTGTCACTTCTGTTTTCTTAAATATTTCCGAGAAGTGACCAAAATGCGTCATGTCCTATGGGTCAGAGGCACCTGATAATGTTGTCATTTTGTGGTCAATAGTTCATCATTGAAAGAGTATAATGATCTGCTCCTCAGTCCATTCATTGGACTACCCCGCAGCAGTGACCCCTTGGGTCGCTAACGCCTGTGTGGTCTCCTTCAGCCATCTATCTAGCATCTTTGGCAGAAGCTCTACTTGCTTATTGTACTTTGAAATTGTCTCTTTCTCTCTCCTATGCATTGCCCTTATTCTAAAACATTATTGCAATTGCAAAGCAATAATGTTTGTTCCTCCTAACTTAACGTGTGCATTCCTAGCATTCAATTTCTATCGTTTACACGTCTATTTTGTCATAATTTTGCAGAAGCACCCCCGCAAATTAAGCTGCCTTGGTCCAGGGCCACAGGACCATGAAATTTCACCCTTTCATTGCATTTAATGCACTTTAAGAATTGTAATTTGTGGATAGTTAGTTTTCTCATTTCAGGTCTGCCTTCTAGGCACTTGCATGTTTTTTAAAATGTATTTGTGTTGCTATTTCTGACGGATTGAAATTAGGATTTTGATGTTATTTCTGAGCTAAGGAATTGATGAATATATTTTCTTTTGCTGTGCTAATGACTTAATGAATAAAAGTGCCACGTCAACGTAAGACCTTTGTTTCACATCCGTGTTCATTACTTTTAGATAAGCAGTCTTTGAGTGGCCCGTGACCACAACAGAAGGGAGGTACTTACCCTTCATCAGTACTACTCCCTAATAAACAAAAAAACACCTACATAGAGCTCCTAACAATAATAAAACAATACACGACAACTACTTTCCACAAACAATTATCATTTACTTTGAACAAGCAATGATTGAATCAATTTTAAAAATATACTCACACACTGCAATGCCAGGTTGCTATTACCACTTTAAATAAAGTATCTGGAGACACCCTAAAAAATCTACTTTTTGATTATGACACCAAAAGCAACTTTGCCTACCAAATAAAAAAAACTGAATAGCCCTGGCCTATGTACCAAAAACTGAAGTAGCCAACCATTATAACATACTTCTTGAAAGCCCTTTCGATCAAGCAAATGAAACTAAACTCACCCCCTTACTAGACTACTTTGAAGACACTTGGGTGGGAAGGCTACATAGGTCAGGGCACCGTAGACAACCCAAGTTTCAAATCCCCTGGTGGAACTTCTACAATAGCTCTCAAGCTCAAAATGCTAAAACCAGCAAGGCAGTGGAGCAATCCCAAACTAAAATCGGCCCTAATCTCAGTAAACAAACTAAAACAGTGTATGAATACCTACAACACAAAACTCAACTATTTCCAAACACCAAAGGGCTAGAATAGGGGCTCATTAGAATGGCGGTCGTAGACACATCCGTGGTGCTGGCGGAAAACGTCCTTTTCCACACTCCAGCGGTGGTCCTCGCATCCTCCATATTACAACGGGCAAAAATAGCCCATTTTCCGTCCCGTCGGATCTGCCAGTAATTTCCTTCCGCAACGGTGGCGGAGGGAGGCAATAGATAAAGACTGCCATGCAGAATGACATCTCGACCGCCGTACAAATCACGATGCCTCAAACAGCCCATCAGAACGCAGCGGAGAAACCAGCCACCCATAGACGGCGGAAGCACTACTGCGGAGATCGAAAGTCGAATCCCGGGCACCTCCATGCATTCCTGACCACTATGGATCCAGCTACTCAAGCCCTTCCGCTGCTGTACCTCATCCACTACCAGCAACTAAGACGTCGCCGCGGTCAACACCGCAGGTAAGGAAAAACACATCTCTGCCTACAACCACAACACACAACTCCTGTGCTGAAATACGGTTCCTGTCCACATCAGACACGCTGGTGGAGACAGGAACATATCTCCCAGTGTACTCACATGTCCTGCCTGCTAGAAATCCACACCTCCGCATTCTTGTCACCCATCAACCGCAAAATCACTGCAATGTCCCGGGCAAGTCACCACAGCAGTGAAGACGCAGGAACATCTGCGCACATTGTAGTAGGCAGGGCCGGCGCCAGGCATGGGCAGTCTGGGCAGCTTCCCAGGGCTTCACCTTCACCCTACCCACATGGTGGGCTGCATTAGTTGGCCACAGCCCACAGCACGCTTCCCACACCCATTTCTGCACATGCTGTGTGCCCCTCCTGTGCCTCCCTTCATGCACAATTTATCAGGCAGGTGTGGCTCGACCTCGCACCTCACACATCAGAGGGCAAGGTAGATTGACTGGGAAGGTGGGGGTGAAGATGAACACCCTGCACAGAAGGTCAGGGGCTGGAGAACCCTCCTCCTCACACCTGCCTTCCACTCATGTGAATCAAACTGAGTATAATTAAGAAATGAAGACTCACACTGCATAAGAACAATCACTGAACTGTTCACACTGCTTGTCAAGTCCCTCAGAAAGATCCCACACTGACACTCTGCCACATACACTTACCATAGGTCAGCAGCAATGCAGGACAATAAATGGGCTACCCAAAGTGAAGTGCACAGTGCTGAAAAACCATGGAGCAAGCCACATAGTATGTGTACATCCCATGCAAGAAGAGGAACATATCACACTACCCCTAGGCGCTCAGATCAGACATGGGTGGCACAGTGATTGCAATTAAACCAAAGTGACCTCTGTGCAATATCTCTGGGATACATCAATGCAAGCTATGCATAGGCACAGGAATGATAGGAACTGTCAGAAGCCACACAGTGACCAGCCACACATCTGTGTCAACTTACTTGACGTGTATGCCACCAGCACAGCACACATGGCTCATCGTCACTCTCCCTGACTGTCAAACCCAAGTAGGACCCTCACACATATCTCTCATCCACCCATCTAACACCTGCAACACTCAACACCTGTGAGAAACACACATAAAGGTACAGAAAAGGTCCTGTGGGTTTCCTGACAACCAATTGAAACACCCTGGTGTGCATCTACAAATGTCAGACTCACACTCAGAGATGTCTGAACCAATGCTGACCAAAACACAATAGCCAAACACAAATCTCACAAACAACATCAACAGAAGTCCAACAAGCCCAGCCATGTCCAGCCAAACAGTGGGTAGGCAATGTGACCCTAGACAGAACAGGAATACACAACATTTTCACTCTGGACCAATGCACAGACACTATACCCCAACACAAACAAGAATTGCATCACCTGACTGTCAACGTGGTCCATACGGACCCCCTGGATAGACTCGTGGCGGTGTACGGGGTCAGGGGATGTCCAGTCAACTTTGCTCAACATGCTCTTCGATGGCTGTCACCTTTTTGACGACAAAGCAGACTCACTGCTGGACGCTTTAAGGATTCTCATGCTATGGTCAGATCCTTGGGCCTCACTGCATCTTCCCGTCCACCTCAGTCTGCTTTTTGCACCTTTCGTGGCTATGGAAGGGGTTCCCAGCCACGTTCCACCCAGTCCAGCCACTGGTTTACGCAAGCTGCCCATCCTCTGCGTGACCGTGGACGTGGAACCCCATGACCTTGTGGGTCTGGGAGCCAGCGGATCGGTCAGTCCACCCTTTCTCCCCCTGCAACAGCCTCCAAGCCTTCCTAGTCTGACCTTTCAGGGTCACAAACGGCCAGTGGGCGGCAGGACTCAGCATCACCTCCCCCACAGGCAAACCATCACGTAAGACAGGTGGGTTTTGCAAACTCCCTCCCCTTCGGGACTACCCTGCTCTCCATGCCACCGTCTTTCGATCGCATGTCGGAGGATCATTTGGTGCTTCTCCGCCAGGAAGTGTCAGCTCTCTTGGCCAAGGGAGCTATCAAGAGGGTCTCTGCACCAGAAGTAGGTGCTGGTTGCTATTCCTGCTACTTTCTTGTGCCCAAGGAGGACACTGGATTCAAGCTAGCCAGGCTGATGAGGGTGATGCCCCAAGACCAGTCCCAGGATGCTTGTTTCTGGTCCAGGGAGGACCTGGCTTGGCAGTTCGGGTTGGACTGTTCCCATGAGGCACAGGGTGAAGACAGATGTTTCACCCTCTATCCCGGATTTTGGAGAGAATGACCCTGAGGCTGCCTGGGCCTGATGGCCTCCGGCCTCCTGCATCCTGCTGGTGGATCATGCCAGATGGCATATGCTGGCTCTGCAGGGGGACCTGATGTTCCAGTAGGCGCAGCATCAGGGGAATCTTTCCAACTCCGTCCAGATCTCGGAGGGAACTGCACAACAACTGCAGTGGTGGTTAACGAACCAAGCTTGGGTCAGAGGCAGATCCCTCTCCATTCCCCAACCAGGCTTCACTGTTGTGACAGATGCGTCACTCCTAGGATAGGGCAGCCATTTGGGGATGGCGGAGATCAGAGGCATCTGGTCTCCGGTGGAGTCTGGGCTCCATATCAACCTGCTGGAACTCTGGGCAATCTGCCTGGCACTGAAAGCATTTCTTCCTTCTCTGCCATGTGGTACTGTAACAAAAAGGTTGGTCTGAGCCATGTGGTACTGTAACAAATAGGTTGGTCTGAGTATGTGGACCCTATGCCAGGAGGCTCTCCGCCTCTGGACATGGCTGGTACAACAGGGCATGACCCTGGTGCTTCAACACCTGGCAGGTTCTTTGAACGCCAGGGCGGACAAATTCAGCCATCGGTGCCTGGTGGATCACGAATGGAGTCTTCACTCAGAGGTGGTGCAAGGTCTCTTTTAGCAGTGGGGAGAGCCTTGGTTAGATCTGTTCGCCACCGAAGAGAACGCGCAATGTCAGCAATTCTGCGCTCTGGAATTTCCAAGGCGGCACTTACTGTGCAACGCTTTTCATCGTGAGTGGAACTGCAGCCTTCTGTATGCCTTTCCGCCGGTACCACTTCCATCCAGAGTGCTGAAGAAGATCAAGCGCGACTGGGCCCAAGTCATTCATGTGGCGCCGTACTGGGCATGAAGAGTCTGGTACCCGGAGCGCCTGAGCATGGCCATCGATCCTCCACTCAGAGTGCCTCTTCAGGAGGATCTTCTGTCACAGCAGCAGGAGACAGTTCTTCACCTGAACCTGACCAGCCTCCACCTGCTTGCATGGAGATTGAGTGGCGACAGTTGACAGCTTTCGACCTTGTGCCCGATGTCTGTAATGTCATCTTGGCAGCCAGGCGTCCCTCCACAAAATCGGTATACGTCTGTGGATGGAATAAGTTGGAGGCATGGTGCACAGGAAAGGCTGTGGATCCTCTTTTTGCCCCTCTTTCAGAGGTCCTCTTGTATATACTTTCTTTGGTCCAGCAGGGCTCTGCTCTGGGCACCCTTAAAGGCTCTTCCTTCCTTCGGCTGCCCGATCAGCTTTCTTTGTTCAAGTCCCCTACTTTAAATAGTGTTATTAAGGCCATTACTCATCTCTTTCCTCCATCTCCTTTCATAATACCCCAATGGGGCTCCTCACTTTGAACACTGCTTACCTTGTTGCCATCGCTTCTGCTCGCAGGGTGATTGAGCTTCAAGCTCTTTCTTCCAAGCCCCCTTTCATTTCCGTGCATCCGGACAAAGTGGTGCTTTGAACGAAGCCCTCGTTCCTTCCTTTTCACATTAGACAAACTATTACTTTGCCCTCCTTTTTCCCACCTCCGCACCCTTCCAAGGAGGAGGAGAGACTCCACTGTCTGGACCTTAAGCGTGCACTGTCTTTCTACCGCACAATAGATTTCCGGGAGGATGGTCAACTCTTCCTTGGCTATGTAGGTGCCAAAAATGGTCGGGCTGTTCAAAAGCTTACCATCTCTTGCTGAGTTATCCTTTCTATCAAAATCTGTTACTCTTTGATGAAAAAAGAACCTACAGTGGGGCTGCGGTCTCACTCCATGAGAGATACGGCAGCCACCACTGCATTGGCACGTTGAGACCCACTTCTTGACATCTGTCAGGCAGTGACGTGGGCATCCTTGCACACGATCACCAAACAATACTGCCTGGACATCAAAGTCTGGAGGGATGGCTATTTTGCCTGTTCGGTCCTCCAGGACTTCCTGGTGTGAACTTATTTCGCAGACCCTCCTCCAGGGTTGGTATTGCTGGGGTATCTATTCTGAGGTAAGGACTCTATAACTAACAGTCTCTTTCAGATGAACAAGTTACTTAACCTTCTGTAATGATGTATCTGTAAGAAACATGTTAGTTATAGATTTCTTACTGCTCCACCCTCTGCGAACTGACTTCTAGGGAAAGGAACACCCTTCCGGCCCTAGTTGTGGTGCACCAATGGTCTTTGTCTTGCATGGCTCTGCGCTTCTGGTGTGGAAAGTCTTGTCAGAACTGATGACAGTGCGCAGAAGCGGCATCTAAGTAGACAATATTTATGTCAAACGATATTGTTTACCTCAATATTGTGCCAATGATCTAAAACTTTTCCATCAAAAAGTGGCCTGAGAACTGACAGGAGACTGGAATCCAGCGGCGACCGGCACAGGTAAACGTGGTAGGGCGGGGAGGGGGCACAGCTGGGTAGGAGGAGGGCAAGTTGACATACGACAGAATAAATATAATTAAGTAAATAATAATACCTATTCCGTCATATGTTGGCTTCACCCCCTGCCACGCCCTGCCTCACCGCCTCATCACGCTTACCTGTGCCGGCCGCCGCTGCTGTAACTCACCAGCCCTCCCAAGGTGCATCTCCAGTCGGCCTGACTTTGTTGTAGCTCCCCCTACATTCATCTCCACAAAAGCAATTTCTGTTCAGTGGCTCCTCTAGTAAGGGGTAACCGGCCACATGGAGCCCCTGTTGGCTGCAGCCTGCAGCTTCATCCCACTGGAGAGTTTCAACTTTCAAAGTCTGAACGTTAAACCCTTCACCTGTGACTTTGTCCATTTGTTCCCCATCGATGATGCCTTCTCCTCTGACACCACTGGCTGCCTTTCTCTTCTGAACGATACCTTCCATGCAACTTTTTCTTCTCAATTCTTTAAAGTCCGAAGGAAAGCAGAAACCAGATCCAATCCACTCCGTGTAACAGAACCACACTCCAAAGCGGTTTGCCTTAAATTTTGACTTTGCCCCGATCTTACACGACCAGATGCTTTGTTCTTCTTGGTGCTATTTTTCACTTCAAACCATAAAAATGATTTGCCTCCATTCTACCGACTGGATTTTTATCATTGTGGTGTCTTCGTTACTGTTTCTGGCTGCATAAATACTCAACACACTTATTTAGGGATAGTTTCATATCAACGACATAGAGTAAGACAATTTGATATAGATATAATCAGTATCTGATCTACCTCTCTCCTATGTGACAGCATGTTATGAGTTTATCGTGACCTTGGCTTAAAGGTTGACATGATTAATTCACAACAAATACTCCTAAATGATATATTTCGCTGTCTGTGCACTGTGTTGTACTAAGCTTTAGGTCTCCCCTACTGGTAGAACGTATCCTGGAGCAGGCAACACACCTTGCTCCCTCCCAAGAAGAGATTCTAATCCTACCCCTAGGTTACTTCTACAGGCCAGTAAGGGTATTGACCCATATGTCACTACGTGGGTCCCATTGTGGCCCTTTATTGGGACCTCGTCCAATTAGGTTAACTAATCGCTTTGCTGCACTGTCCACTCTGGAGGACAACGATTGACAGGGGGATAATTCAGTGTCGACCTGTCCTGTGTTAAACGGGAGTTTATTGCGGGTCTGTAGGGAGCCAGTTCTTCCCCTACAATCCTTGTCACAAGACAACGAACTGGCCCCTTCTGCTACACCTGTACCCATGAGTGTATCCCTCGTCTGCCTTATTAATGACCCCCCAACGGAGGTACAGCTAGTAAATTCGTCAAATATTAATGCCTGCTCATCAATTTCTTCCTGGAATATAGCCGGACTTCATTCTAAACTGGCTTCTCCTGACTGGGTGGCGTTTGTAGATCGGGTGGACATTTGGTGCTTCCAAGAAACATGGGCAGTTGACCCAATTTATCGAGTAGGGTACCTAAACTTTTATAAAGCAGCTACGAGGGGTATCAGAGGCAGACCGGTGGGTGGCTTGTCAATATGGGTACGCCAACGTGAAGGTATAGAAGTAAGGGAAGTCCCCACGGATAGCCCTGATATATTGGCCATACATATTTCCTCTACTAGGGGCCTCAACGTTTATATATTTAACATCTACCTTAGGGGTGTTCCAGGTGGAAAATGCCCTCCCCCCGTCTTTGTATTGGACCAAACTCTACGAATTTTACCTAGAACTGGCCACAGGATAGTGGCAGGTGACTTTAATGCCTGTTTCGAACCGCTTGGCTTCGATGATGGGCTTCTTTCAGAGGCTGAGGATTCCGTGTGGGGCATTCCCCAATTAGAATTAAACCCCATAGGCAAATGGTCACAAATAGCCCTGTTCCTAAAAGGGCTCTGTTTGGAAATGGGGTTGCGTGCTGTCAATGGAAGAACACCATCGGATAGGGTTGGCAAGTTCACCTTTGATAACGGAAGAAGTAGGAGCAGAATCGACTATATTTTAGTTAATTGTGAGCTATGGGCAGATGTCATTGACATGGTTGTGACGGACAGGCTAGAGAGTGATCACAATCCCCTGTTGCTGACCCTTTCCGATAGCAGTTTCTCAGGAGGTGCTACGGATGATGTATGCTCCTTTCAGGTCCAAGTCACCACGTCAAACGATTTGAGAAGGGTCCGTTGGCCTAAGATTGCCCCTGATCCTACTGCTAGGGCTGCTATTAGGGTACTGGTTAATGATGCTCTGTCTAAGTTGTCTAATTGTGACTCAATGGAAGAGATTATTAACTGCACCCCAGACATACATTGTGAATTATTTACTGCTCTTAAAATCTTTTTCACTAAAAATGTCCCAGCCACTGTTAAACCCATTAGCCAGCGGGAAAACACGTGGTTTGATGCAGGGTGCAGAAAGTCACGTAAAGCCCTAATTCAAGCTATCAAATTAAGGGAGCCGATATTGATCAGGAGCTGTAGAGCCGCATATAAATCCGCCCAAAGGGCAGCTAAGTTAAACTGGGATGAATCTCGCTGGCGTGAGTTATTTGAGGCTTGTGTGGGCAGAAACATGTGCCATTTTTGGCACCTTTTGAAATGGGGCAGTAACCCGCAGGCTATGACCCCGGCCAACCATGTTGTACCCGACCAGTGGGTTAGTTACTTTGAAAATCAGTTTAAGTCCACTAATACCTCACTTAATGCCTCGCTGCATCTCAGTGATGCAGGTGTGTTAGAGTTTACCTGTAGTGAGGTGACTCTAATACTAAAATCTCTCCCCAACGGTAAGGCCCCAGGTCCTGACTGCATACCTGCTGATTTATTTAAACAGGACTTGGATCTATGGGTCCCCTATCTAAAGAACTTAGCTAATGCCCTGGCCTGTGGTGCGTCGGCACCGGAATCTTGGTTCGGGGCTGAAATTCTGCCAATTTATAAGAAGGGCGATCGTTCAGTCCCCGCCAATTATCGCCCAATTAGTTTAATAGATGCGGCCCAAAAAATTACTGCGCGGTTGTTGTTGGGCCGCATCACTAGTTGGATCACTGATAATAATGTCCTGACGCCCCTTCAGGCCGGGTTTCGGTCACATGTTGGAACCTTAGACCAAGCCCTTAGGTTTACACTTTTATATTGGAAGGAAGTCTATTTAGGGGGAGGTATGCTCTTTGCAGCATTTGTCGACCTAAGGTCCGCATTCGACTTGGTGCCTGGACCAAAACTGTGGGAGGCTCTTCGGGAGATGGGCATGCCTGCCGAATATCTGAGGCTTTTAGTTAAATTGCACACTAACACATATGCACAGGTTAGATGGGGTAAGCCTGGGGAAGTGACTACGAGATTCAAAGTGTCTAAAGGGGTCAGGCAAGGGTGTGTCCTGGCCCCCACACTGTTCTCCTTGTTCATCAATGGAGTAACTCGATACTTTTCTGACTGCCCGACTGATGCCCCCTCGTTGGCAGGAATGAAAGTGCCCCTGCTCATGTTCGCGGACGATACGCTCCTCATTTCTAAAACCCGACAGGGGCTTCAATTGGCCCTCTCTAGGTTTGAGTTATTCTGCCGCGAACATGAGCTCGAGGTCAACGTGGGGAAAACCAAATTTATGGTTCTTCGTGGCCCACGCCCCGTTAAAGCTAGGGTTGAAATGGGTGGTGCAAGGCTGGAACAGACCTCTACATTTACATATTTGGGGGTCACCTTTAGTGATAACCTAAGTTGGGGGCCCCAGATAGAATTGCTTAGGTTAAAGCACTCCCAACTTGGTGGTGCCTTATTAAAGGAACATATGCATTCCTGCACTAAACCCATTGCACCTGTGATACAAATTTATGGTTCTAAAATCCTCCCTGCAGTCATGTATGGCGCCGAGCTATGGGGGTTTAGTAATCTTGACTCCTTGAGGGTGGCCCAAAACAACTTCTTGAGATCATTGATAGGGCTACCCCCCTCCACCCCACGTATCCCCTTGTTATTCGATCTGGGCTGCCAACCCATAGAGGATATGATCCGGTATAGGCCCCTGGCGTTTTGGCGACGCCTATGGACTACCCCGGAGCTATCCATTTATGCTAAAGCGCTGCATGAGGTAAAGGATATGAGAGGCTCCCATAGAATTCGTTGGCTTACAGAAATTAAACTTATTCTGACAGAAATGGGCATGGGTGACTTGTGGTCTAACCCTGTGTCTGCTGTGTTTCCCCCTAAAAAAATATATAGGGATGCCTACTGGCTTTGGGCCTCACAAAAACGATTTACTCCTTCTACTGGTGGTTCCCTGACCTCAATTTATTTGTCTATTAAGGATCAATCATCTTTAGAAGTATATTGGGACGTAATAACCAAAAAGCTGGATCGGAAATTATACCACCAATTCAGAATTGGTACCCTTCCTTTAGGTTCCTTTACTTCTAGCTGGTCCTTAAATGGCACTGATAAATGCCCATCCTGTAAAAATTTGGTCGAAACAGAAGATCATTTTTTATTTGTATGCCCGGCATATTACCAACCTAGGCGACTCTGGCTGCGACCTGTGTGTCGTGAACTAGGTGTCAGATCAGCCCAGGCCGCTAGAAGGATCCTAAAGACTGACACATCCTCTCTTGTGGTCATCGGTCTAGCCAAATATATTAGTTGGGCGTGGCTTATACGGAAAAGATGAAACTTTACCACTGGTTATACATACTATAGCGTAGCATTACCCCCAACTGTAGAATGAATTTCAAGTCAAAGTCTATGTATGTTTAATACTTTTTTATTGATCTTAACCTGTTATTTATTAAATAGCTTTTAGTCTCAATTGTTATAAATAATACATTAACTTTTTAATCGTATTTGATGAATTTTAAATGTCTTTTAAGATGAAATATTCGAAATAAAGACTGTTTTGACTGACTGACTGACTGATATATTTCGCTGTCTGTGCACTCGGTATTAATGGTGCGTTTTCTCTAGCTTTTGTTTATTCACTATTATTTTTTACTATGGAGCATGTATATCGTGATGGTTACCTATATGGTAAGCACACCAACTGGTTTCAATTTTATTGTTAATATTATCCAAATTGATCAGATGAAAACTCTACCATCTTTTGGCAGGCATACTGCATATGTAGACTATCACTTATTATAGTCTTTTTTACAGATATTAATGTTATGGCTTCTTGATGAAGGCATTTCACTGAAATACGCTTATGAATTCTTTATCGTGTGTTCTACCTAACCACAGAGAGATTTGTGGAATCACCCACCCAGCATTGAGCTCTTTTCTTCCGGTATTGTTCCAATACCCAGTGAGCATACAACTATCTTGCGTGTGCCTCTTGACATCTCTTGCTATTTGTCGGTACGCTGGACCGACCCCCACCCATTTCTATGTTATATCCGCAGTTTGCCTGTAAGAGACATCAGGTCACAATGTACAACTTCTACACTTATGGTAAGATATTAATTTTACAGCTTCATGATGAAGGCATTTCGCAGAAACGCGTGTAGTAATTACATTTTCAAGCCTTCCACAATATGATCTGTTACCTTGTCATCACTCATTGACTATTATTATTGCATCATTCATTGACCATTAATATTGAATTGGCAATTTCAGACATAGATTATATTATGTCCACTTGAGAATATGTTCATCTGATTGTATCTATATCAAATTGTCTTATTGTATTTCCTTGATATGTAACTATACTAGATTTGTTACAAAAGAGAACTTTGAACAGCTGCACGGATAGTCTCCTAAAGATATTTTAGTTGTTCTATTATTGTATATCAAATAAATGTCCTTTGCTGTTTTTAAAATAAAACATTTGGGGTTTTGCCTATGTTTGTACTTAATTCATCATTTATACATTTTTTGGTTTAAGCTATTTTTATATAGATACATGCCCGTAATTCAAACGTACAGTTCTTGCTTAAGACATTTTTTTAATTAAATACTCAACACACTGCATCTAAGTTAAGTCTGACTGCTTTTGTGCCAAGCTACCAAATGGTTAAACATAAGTTAATTAAGTGACTTTTTTGGTTCACCTGAACAAGGATTGTGGTTGTTGCTGGAGTAGGATTTACATCCGCTCAAGCAATAACTCAGTTTCTTACATTCTCCTATTGAAGTACAGAGCTATTGAAAAGTTTCCGAAATTCAGTCTGACACCTGTAATATTTTAAAAACAAGGAATCTGCAGGTAGACAGAGTATCCACTAGAAAGATTGCTACCGAAGGTAAGTAACTTTTTCTTCTAGGCAGGATCTAAAGATGCTACTGCAGTGCTCTGTTTTCAATTCAGTGCCTTACATTACAATGTATTTCTTTATTTTCCAGTGTAATCCACATTCCTGCACTGCAGTGAGGTGGAGCATTCTATATTCCAGTTCAGTACTTCATATTTAACTGTCTGACATAGACATCCTGAAATGTTCCACAGTTTGCTCTCTTGTCCACTTGTGTGTCTTATAATAATGAGCAGTTTTCCCTTTTTCCACAGGATCAGATCAGGTCCCAACCGCGGCTCCTAGCTCAGGTGAGAAGAACTCTCATTTCTCTAAGGTGTTATAGGACATGTAAAAGCTTTCCGGTATCCCTCTAGGAGTTGTTGTGGATTGTATTGGAACATTTATATAGCACTTTCGATCCCTGCGTGGGATGATAGGGCGTTTGCGCTCGTGGATAGCACACTATGCCATGTGGGGTGTGTTGTTAGAAGTGTGTTGAGTTTATTTTGATCCTGTGAGGCAAGTGTTGACATATTGTCCGTGATGACCACAGAGGTAGGATTATCATATTATAGGACCCGGGCTCAGTAGAATGATGGATGGAGAAGGGTGAAAGAGATGGGCGCAGTTTATGGTTTTCAGTAAGCTGGCAGATTTAAGCAGATTTGTATGATTAATGTCCATTAAACTGGGTACTGAACTATGTTGTTCATTCTGAGATATTTAGTTTGAGGTTTAAGCCCCTGAGTAGGCATAGGTTGGAGGGAGAAATGGTGGAGTGATCTACTGGGACAGACAGATATCACATACCTAATTGTCCTTCTGAAATGTGAAGAAGCAGTCATATGTAGCTTGGTAGAACCGGCATTGGTGAACAAAATAAAAGTCCTCCATTAGGAAGCAGCAGGTGGCAGACCTCCATTCTTAAAAAAGTGATTAATGCACTTAGTGTTCCTCTGAACGTCATGTTTGTAGGCACTTTGAGCAGACGAAAATATAAAGAGAGAGAGACTCCTCTAATCCTTAAGCCTCTTCATTTGAAAAAAATAGTAAATGGGACTATCTGCCAAGGGAGGATTTAGGGAGAGGTTGAGTGAGGTGTTAGGGGCTGCCTACCGCCTTGAAATTGTATGAAACCTCAGAATGCCAATTAACTCTTTGAAGGGTTCATATGTATCAGGAGCCCATTAAGCTTGCCAACAAGCAAAAAGACATTATAACTAAGAATGGCAAAGTAAAAATGTGAAATATGGCTCAACTGCTGAAATTGCAGTGACTTTCGTCCTTAGACATATCAAGTCTGCCACAACGAAGGCATGGGTTTATATGGTGTAAACAGCAGGTCTTTAAGTGGAATTACTGTGAAAGTTTTCCTGTAACAAGAATCCCTACAGCCAAAAACGTATCCCTTATTTTTATGGAATGATTTAAATTCTCCAAAAATATCTGGGCCTGATTTAGAGTTTGGTGGAGAGGGTACTCCATTGCAAATGTGATGGTATACTCTGCCTGACAAGCCCTTGATGCGCCCACCTGATATACCGTGTGTGGACTACATCAACAAAGCTTACTTTGGATCTGTTGCCAAAATAGATCTCTGATGACCAGACAGAAACATAGTAGTAAGGGACAGTGAAAACTGTAAAATGACCCCCACCCCATGGGAGAAAACTCCAATGTTTTGGGATCAGTAGGTTTTGATTTTTTTTAAAACAAAATTCCGATTCGGGATTTGTTCATAAGAAAGCAAAAACATTTTTGTTGTTGTTTTTTTCCGTTGTAGTACTACACACACTCCCTGTAGTCCTACCCCCAGCTTTGCTCTAGTTATTCTAAACTCATTGCGGTCTACTTTATGAGTTTTTCTCAGGCACAAATGTCCATTCATAACTATACAACCTTCCGCAAGGACGCACTCCCATTTTAAGATGGCGATACAAGGACATCAGTACGGATTGCATTGCTTGCTAAATCTATCCTTTTCTAAGATGGCCGCAGCAAAGACATATACTGGAAGTGTGCTGGGGAACTTTTGTGAGCTGTGTAGAGAAGTCTCTATATCGCAAAAACCTTCCCCTAGGTAACTTGGTTGTGCATTGGTGATTCCGACTGCTGTCTGGTGCAGCATGTCTGATACTTGGAGCTCTATCCAGGCACACAAGAAACAACTTGACTCCTTGCAAGAGATAATGCAACACAGAACGAAGGATGTCATATCCCCACTGGGCCTGGGGAAGGAGGATAATTGTGACGGAGTGCACAGTGTCTTAAACGGGAGAGGGGGTCTGGGTATATGAAGATTTATTTTTTTCGAAATTTAATGTATTAGTGTGTGAACTTGTATAGCTATTCAATCCCTGACCGCACAACACACAAGATATTATGCTGCATGGCTAAAGACTTTTGAAACAAAATAATTCTTTATATCGATGCAGCACAAATAAATACATAAATACATATTTATTAATGGTAATGCAAAGCTAACTGAATGGACAAAGCATATCACATATACACCAAATACAAAACCCATCAGATCCTTGCAACTCCCCCCTTCCCCAGTCTTTTCCTGACAACCATGTAGTAGCCATTGCAGAATTCATATCAACTTCTCCCAGCTTTTTCAAATTGTAACTATTGTTTGTAGGGATCCTGTACATTTTCCATACAGCAATTCATATGCATGTACTTTACCTGACAGAAACACGTTAGTTATAGATTCCTTACCTTAGAATTACCCCAGGCGTCAGCCTGGATCCGGTAAGTTTTTTTGTCAGTAGTACCTCTGTGCATCGGAAAGTGGCGTCGGTTGGCTCTGCATCCGTCGTCAGCGCCGTGGTCGCCGGGATGACGTAGCGGCAGCTACCTAGATGCCGCCCTCACGCTGACGTCAGTTCTTTCTTTTTCCGCACCAGCCAGCGCAGATCCGGTAAGAGCGGTAACTCAGTAATTTTTTTACTACGTTTTTCTCGACTTTTGTCGACTTCTTGTTTCAAGTCTCTGACTCCGAACAGGTGCACGAGGGATTCCCGGTTTCAAGACTTGCAGTTCCTGTAACCGACTGATGTCGGTGACAGATCCGCACCGCGTGTGCCTCTTTTGCCTGGAGCACGACCACGACCCCAAGTCGTGCTCTGAATGTTAGTCGAAGGCGCCAAAGGCTTTGCGGGAGCGGTCCGGAAAGCTGCTTGAACGCCAACAGTTGGCTCCGCGCCGTTCGAGGTCCCGATCGAGAGGGAGGTCGAGGGACCGGTTGCGGAGCCACCACCATTCCGGTTCAAAATCATCAAAGTCTTCGCACTCGGGGTCGGGTAAGAAGCGTCGTCGCTCTTCGACTCCTCCTCATCGGCTCTGCGCGTGGAGCCTGAAGGGTTGACCTCAGGCTTCCCTCCCTTTCTGGGACCCGGAGCGACCCCCACCCAGCTTCGTACGTTCTACGAGGCGATGCATGCCATTTTTGGGTGGAACGACCCTGCCGGATCTCCTTCGGGCCTCGTGGACTCGGTTGGGGGGCCTAGGTCTTTGCTGCCAGCCGCACCACTACCATGTTCGGTGCCGGTCAGCTCCCTGTCCTGCGTTGACCCCGACCTCCATCCCGACGTGGACACGGAGCCAGACCGGCATCGTCCGACGCCGGATCCCGCGCTGGATGTGGTTTTTGTGCCCCTGTTCACTCCTGGGGTCCCTTTCCAACCACAGTGGCACCCAGACGATGATGAAGAGGACTGGGAGGGATCAGGTGACCCTTTAACTGACCAGTTGGATACTGAGCAGGACTGGAGAGAGGAACTGGGGGATGCCAGTGGTCTTGACACCTCTCCTGACCATGGCATGTTGTCTCCTCTTACCGTGGCTACGGAGAAGGGAGCGTCATATGCAGTGGTGTTGTGTAGGGCGGCCGAGGCCCTCAACCTCGAGCTTCCTACCGTGGCGGTCAGGACTAACCTCCTGACAGAGGGGCTTCAACCAGCTGCGAGCTCTTCGGAGCCTCTGCTGCAGTTTAATGAGGCTCACACAGACGTCTTTTTGGGCACGTGGTCCAGGCCCAACACTGGGGCTCCCGTGGACAGGATGATTGCCTGACGCCACCACCCGGCTCCGGGCGACCCCACTTTTCTCTCTCAACACCCCACCCCTGAGAGCTTGGTAGTTCAAGCTTCCATCTACAAAAGTGCCTTCCCTACCGCTCCACAGGAAAGGGAATCCAAGAAGCTGGACCATCTTGGGAAGAAAATTCTCTCTTCCGCCAGTTTAGGACTGCGGTCCATTCGAGGTCATCTGGACACTCGGGGAAAAGGCACAAGAAGAAGAAGAAGTCCAAGCGGACTCCGACTTCACCTCAACTGCTGTCCGTCGTCAAAAGAGGTAAGGAACACAGACTCTCTAGGCACGGTTCTGCGATCCCTCCATTTCTGGTAGCGTCTCCCGCTCAAATTAAAGATATTTATGAGGCCATTTGCAGCGTTTTGGTCTTGGAGTGACCCCATTGGTGAGCTCTCAGGCCCGCGGGTTTGGATTGGGGCCCCAATGGGTTCGACGCCGTCGGCTTCTGCTGCGGTGCCAGTGGGGCCTCAGGGATCTGATCCCGGATCCAGTTCGGCGCTGGTCGTGCCAACGCAACCTTCACTGGTGTCGAACCCGAAGTCGGTGCCCACGACGCTGCCGGCGGCTGTCGGTGGCGCAAGCCCCATCCTCATCCCCGACGACACAGAGCTGGAACGGCATCAAGTGATGCCGTTTCCGACATCGACAGAATCCAGAGGTTCATGTTGTTCTCTGAACACTTTATGGACGTGCTAGGCTCAGGAGAGGAATGGGAGGAGTCTGGAGACCCATTGGACCAGGATGTCTCTGAGGAGACTATGGACTGGTATGAGGAACTTAGGGAAGCCAGTGGTCTGGATACTTCCCCAGACACTGGCATCTTGTGAAAGTACATGACTCCTAAAGTGCTGAAGGAAAGGGAGGCCAAATTATTCATGGCCAGGAAGCGGAATAGGGGTCGCAGAAGGTCAAGGACCTGTTCGAAGTTGCCAACTCCACATACTTTGAGGTCGCGGGTTCACTCATCGAAGGATGCGACTCCAAATTCGGTGTCTTCACGTCCCAGATGTCATCAAAGGGATAAGAACTCTTCGTCTCCTTTCCCTGAGGATACACTGGCCCTTTCTCAGGCTTCTAGAGCAGTGACTCCACTGGCTCCTAGAGATGCAACGCCTCCACCATTGCCGAAGTCGACTACGCCACCTCTGGCTCCGGGTCTCCGGGTTGGCAGCGCCGCAGCCGAATTTGGTGCCTCCTTGAGTGGCTTCATAGCCTGTAGTACCGGCTCCAATGTATCCTCCTTTCCGACTCTGGGTTCAGATCTGTCACATTTTTTTAACAAGATGTTTGGCTTGTTCGCCAGAGCAGCAAACCCTACTGGTGCACCTATTGGCTCCATGGGTCTGTTGTCATATTCCCTGGGAGGTTTTCCACCCCACTTTCCTCAGGCACCTCTCATGCCTTTCATGCCTATGGCTCTAGGGAGTTTTCCTCTTCCAATGGCGAGATTTTTTACGTTTTTGCATTCGTTCAAGGAGCTGGATGGTTCATCCCCGGCGCCATCTGGTTCCGAACCGGCCCGACTCGACCTTGACCAGTGTCGACTCCTGTGGACCTCCCTTCGACACCGATCCCGAAGTCACTGGCGCCGTGTCGGGCACCACCGGCGCCTGGTCCGAGGATAAGGTCTCGGAGAGAGGTACAAACACTATTGAGGAAGCCAGGAGGAGCATGGAGAGGGTGAGTAAGGAGAAATTGTGCTTCTTGACCCTGATTTTGAGGGTTTACAGGAGGCTAGTGGCCTGGACACCGCTCCTGAATGGGAGCTTTCATCTCCAAAGGATCTACCGACTCAGGGGGAGACCACTTATATGCTGTGATCAGGAAGGATGCAGATCTCTTGGAATTGCTTCTTCCTACAGCAGAATTAAAGTCTAATATCCTGACAGAGGTGCTCTGTTGGACTTGGCCCTTCTGGCAGGTTCACCCCTGAACTTTTTGCCTTAAGCTCTGACATAGTGGTAGTGATTTTTGGCCTCTGTGCACTTTAGCACTGTGGCCCAGTGTAAAGTGCGTGCGCTCTCTTAGTGCGTGTGGTGAGATTGGCCAGCCCTCCCATAGGAATGCATGGGGGATATGTGTATCCATGGTCATTCCTGATATGAGAGGAGTGCAGGGTCGAATTTAGTATGTGCGAACTCGTGAGAATAAATGCTGCGCAATGGTGTGCGCAGATTTATGGTGACTAGTGGAGAAGTGCCACTTCTAGAAGTTGGCATTTCTGTGTACTGTGTGTCTGCCTGCCTGATGTGAAGTGCATGTCTGGCTTGTGATTGACAGGAGCCGAGAGGGCTGGGGAATTCCAGGAGCCAGGGTGAGTCTGCCCGGTGGTGAATGGAGAGATCTGCATGTAGATGTGACGGAGAAGTTGCACCTGGGACCTGAATCGGGCTGTGCCTTCCCTCCACAATGCTGGCTCTGCCCCCTGGGGTGCGTCTGAGTACCTAGCCCCCACCTGACAAAGGAGAGAGGAGCTGAGCAAAACAAAGTGCTCCAAAGCTCCCCCAAACCAGTTGCATCTGGTTTTTCCCCCAGCCCTGTGCTGTGTCACAAAGGGAAATGTTGTATAAATATAGGGGCTGTGTCCCCATAAAGTCGTTCAGTTCCTGTGCAGTGCTCCTGACGGAGAGGGGGGGGGCTTGCTGCTGGTGGGGCCCCGGAAGGACTGCCATGGGGGCTGCCTCCCTGCTGGAGGGCCCTGTGAGCTGGCCCCTACATTGCCCCCCTGATGTCTCCAGGACCTTTTTGTTTGCTGTCCTAGCGCCTTGTGAGCGCTTTACTCTTAATTGTCAAGGAGCGCTGGGCTTTGAAGAGCGCTTTCCTTTTTATGAGCGTTTTTCCCTTCTGAGGAGCACATGGGCTCTGCAGAGCTGCGTTGCTCCCAAGGGAATCCCCCTCGTAGGGATTCCCCCATGATGCCACTTGCGGGTGCCCACCCCGCTTTTTGATTATCATATTATAATCTTTATTTCGACCATTTAGATCATAAAAGATATACAACAATAAAAACATTTAAAAAAGAATTAACATTCAGATAAAAAATAACACATAACATTTTGAGCAGAAGTATAAATAACAACGAGTTACAAAATACAATTCATTCAATAGTTCTATTATCCCCAGCCTCAATCTGCTTTATATGACTTGCTCGAATGTGCCACATTGCACTTAAAAATGTAGCTACCGCAAACACAACCGGGGGCGAGAGATCTGTTTTTAACACTCTGTATGCATGTAGATAATGCCTAAGACCCAGGTTCTTAAGAAGGGGAACAAGCCAGTAATTTCTGGGTCTACGGTATGCTTTACAGAAAAAGATCATATGTAGGTCATCCTCCCGGGATTGGGTGCATAGCTCTGATGAGGGGGGATTGGACCACTGCTTTGTGTATGATCTAAGTGGGAGTGAGCGGTGTCTCCACTGAAGGAACAATTTTCTGGTCAAGACCGGACTAATATTGTCAAGAACTCTCTCTTGGTGGTACACATCTTTCGTTTTAACAAATGAGTTAGTAAGAGACCCCTCCTTTATAGCCCCTATAAGTTTTGATAATTTAAATTCATAAAATTCTTTTACCAGGAGTTTCCTAGGGATCCTACAGCACGCACTCTCTGGATCTAGTCAAAGGTCCGGCCGTCCCAGATTCTCACATGTTTTTTTCACATAGGTTAGCCATGGGATAATAGCGGCTTTTGGCAGAGTTAGAATCTCTTGTAGTTCAGACCTGTATGTTGCAAGTTCTGGCCTAGCCCACAAACGACGCCAGAAGGTCAGCGGTTTAAGTGCCAGCTCTTCACTAATGGGTCTCAGTCCCAGGTCCAACCTCAACGGCAAAAGGGGCGTACTTGTTGGAAGGGCTGCAAGCTGCCTAATAAAATTATTTTCGGTAACTAGTAAGTTCTGGGTGGAGGTGTGGCCCCACAGTTCCCTGCCGTATACTACTGCCCCACGCGCTTGCATTTTATAAATTTGTAGGGCTGGTGTCAAGGGTTTGAAGGACGAAGTATTCCTCAACCTACAGATACCTCCAGTTAATTGAACCAGTCTCATATTGGCCTTGTTGCGGTGGGTGTCCCAGGACATTGTTTGATTAATGGTGACCCCCAAATACTCAAATGTAGATACCCTCTCCAACTTCTGAGTACCTATGGTGGGGTTGGGCCGGGTGGAATTTGGGGGATTGAAAATCATATATTTCGTCTTCGTTGCAATAATCTCTAGACCCCTCTCAATGCAGAAGGTCGAAAATCCATCTAAAATTTGTTGGATTCCCATGGGGGACTTGGACAGCAGCAGGGTGTCATCCGCAAACATGATAGCGGGCACCCTGCTGCCATTGAGTTTTGGTGCATCAGTATCGGCCACCCTCAACAGGTGGTTGATAACCCCGTTGACAAAGAGGCAAAACAGGGTCGGAGCGAGGACACAACCCTGTCTTACCCCCCTGTCA
Source organism: Triturus cristatus (assembly GCF_964204655.1). Lineage (NCBI taxonomy): Eukaryota > Metazoa > Chordata > Amphibia > Caudata > Salamandridae > Triturus > Triturus cristatus. The sequence continues at coordinate 1,238,070,277 of NC_140590.1, read as the reverse complement.
ACCGGGAATCTATCCGTGAGTACCCCATTCCTACCGCACCTCACAAGTGCAAAATTTCCCGAATGCAATCTTATCAAAATTGAAAGGATGTCTTGCGGTATGGCCAGGTCCGCCAAGACGGACCAGAGTCTTACTCTTGGAACTAAGTCGAAGGCAGCACGCAAGTCCACGAAAACCGTGTACAAGCTGCCACCCTCGATTATTGCGGTCTTCCAGTAAATAAGGTTCAAGCGGAACACCTGGTCCGTAGTCGAAACCCCCTTCCTAAAACCTGCCTGGTAGGGGCTAAGGATGGAGAAATCATCAATCCAAGTTTGGAGGATTATCAATTAGAGGGAGCCCACCCCTCATGGCTGCTTTATCGCTGATTACCTGGCAGGTGCCTACACCGCATTTTGTTTGAAATTCTGTGGGAGCCTACCCCTCATTGCCGGAGGATCACCGCCGCGGCCTACAGGAAGTCAGGCATCCTTGCCGGGACGTGGGCGGGGCCTGCGCTGCAGCAGGAAGTGATCCCCCGAGTGGGGCTCCCGTGAGCCGTTGGAAGCCCCGGTGCACGCGGAGGAGAATCCAGGCGGGAGCCCACCCCACACTGGACGGTGTGGAAGAAGAGTGGGAGCCAACCCCACCTCCGGACACACTGAAGAGACCCGTCGGGAGCCCCGCAGGCTCCATGTTGAAGTCCCGGTCCCAGAAGGGGGACCAGGCGAAAGAGGAGCGCAAGAGGGGGCTCTCCTGATGCCTGCCGCAATCGGAGCCAGTGAGTGGGGCTCCAGGGTGGTTTTGGCTCGTTGTGCTAGTGTCGTTAGGGGCACAGATGCTGAGCGGCCCCGTCTGGCAGCGGGCCGCTCCAACAGTGGGCACATTTGTTAAAGAGCCAGTGCGCTCCAACGAGGCGGGCGCATGTTTGTTTTCAAGAGCCCCGTGTGGCTCCAACAGGGGCATATCTTACAGGGCCTTTGTGGCTCCAACGAGGGCATGGTTGTTGAGAGAGCCCCAGCTGACCAGCGCACATTGGTTTTCCCCTCCACAGATGCCCCACCTGACAGTGGGCAGCTGCACCGTTCTTGGGGGCATGTTCTGTTCTGCGCATGATTTATTTACAGAGCCCCGTGTAGCTCCAACGCTTTGCATATATGTTCTAAAGGCACAGTGGTGCCAGGCCTTATCTGAGTCACAGCTGCCCAGCAAGTAGTGGGCAGCTGCACCGGTTTGGCGCACAGTCCTTTGGGGGCATGTTTGAGTTAGGAGTGAGATGCACTCCTTTGCCACATACTTTCCCAGCTGCCCAGCAAGTAGTGGGCAGCTGCAACGTTTAGGCCTGCGCAGATTGCGTACCCTTGACTTTCGCTGCATTGGCAGCGTGCCCTGACATTCTGGACATAGAGCATTTGAGCCCCTTGTTGGATGGCCAGTTGGCCAGGGGGACGGTTAGATTCATAGGGCGCCAGGCCCTAATGTGAGTGTGGTGCTAGGAAATGTAATTCATGTAGTATGTTTTACGCACCCTGTGTTATACCTCTAAATGTGTTTTATGATTATGAGGTTGTTTTGCATATCATGGTTTATGCTAGTGAAATTATGTTCCACTGTGTGATTTATGCCCCTAATGTAGTTATACATAGGAGGTTAGGGTCTAATGCGTTTAGACTTCTGAGAGAATTGCATAATATGTTTATGCTGGTGAGGTTGGCGCAGAATGTAATTCGCGCCTGATGTGATGCTGTGCATAATGTAGTTTATGTTACAGGCTGATGCTAAGTACAGTGGTTACCAGTAGTTACTGGTTGTGTTCTATGTTTATGATAAATTCTACATTTACCAAATTCACTTTGTGATGGTACTGACAGTGGTCCAGTTGGCCCTGTCAGGTGTAAATAATCCCTTATAAATATGACCTCGTGCCAGGTGGCACCATATATAATATGTGCATACTATTCTAATGTGTTATGATAATACAAAGGCTATTTTTATATATAACCTTGTGTGGAGTTCCTTTTGTGGTGTGCCTGGGATGTTGCTGTGTGTGTGCGCAAACGCTTTACACATTGCCTTAGGGATAAGCCTGACTGCCCGTGCCAAGCTACCAAGGGGGGGAGCAGGGGTTATCTTTGGCGTGTAACTTCCTTGCCCTGACTAGAGTGGTGGTCTCTGCCTGGCTTTGGCTCAAGCCTTAGCCAACCAGAGATCCCATTTCTAACATTGATGATCAGCGGTGGGATTAGGATTTGTGTTTGCGCAGTACCACAGCAACAACTGGCTGCATGGAAAGGGATTATTGTTCTAAGTTTGTTTTAAGTGTCATTTCTTTGGAAATGTGTTTCTTGTGCAATATGAGTTGGGTGTCCTGCCAAGGACAGAAACCAGAGAATCTGGAGGAGAGACTGCCCTTGAGCCATTGCGCTGGTTCTTGGGTTGGCCTACAGTGGGGACTTAATTGATATGGAGTCACTAGCTCGGGAGGGTAGATCATCCCCTAAGTGCAGTGTGAGTTTTCTAGATTTACCAGTAAGGGTGGGATCCAGTGGTGGCAGCAATATGTAGTCCATTGCATGAAGTCCCAGTCCCGTCCCAGAGGGTGGTACCTTGTTCCCGTAAAGGGGGTGCAGGTTGAGATTCAGGGGTAGTAGATACTGTCTCACCAGTCTTGTGGGGGGAGTGTGGATGAGTGATGTGTTGCACTACACGATTGGGTGTGAGTTCTCTGAAATAAGGAGCTTACTGAATAATTGGGTGTGAGTTCTCTGTAATAAGAAGCTTGCTGAATAATTGGGTGTGAGTTCTCTGAAATAAGGAACTTGCATTGGGGGAGTGATTCCAAAAGGAGTGGCTGAGGTGTCTTCCAGCCCAGAGTGATGGAAGAGGTTCAGAGTAGCCCAGCTAGGTCCCGGTATAGTGAGAGGGTTGCACAGCCTCACATTATGTTCTGCGAGGAAGGTGTAAGACTTGGCCATATTCCGAGCCTCAACCCGTCTCAGGACCTGGATGGTTTCTTAAGGAAACACCAGGTTGGGAGCCTAGGCTGTACTAATAAGCCATTTTAGGGGGATCTCCCAGTGTTCTAGGATCTGAAGAGGCATTTGGGAGTGATCAATTTAGGAAACAAGAAGAAACTTTTGTTGAGTAGAGTAACCAGATGAAACCGAGGAGAGACTATCCCTGAAACTGGGGGAAGTGGCCTGCATTGGTTGCCTGACTACCCAAGAAAGGAGAACGGAACTGTGTGTGTACTTAATTTTCAACTTGTGTTGGATCTCCCAGTGTCTAGAGGACATGGAGTGTCTGTAATTAGAGCTCCAGCAGTCCTGGTGTCTGGCAGTACCGCTCCAGTTTGGAGGGTGCAGAAGTCCAGATTGAGGGGTGAGAGGGGGAGGGAGTCCCCAGTGGGAACCAGTAGGTCAGGAGCCAGCCGGGAGGGCGAGTTGCCAGTGATTGGCCATGGTGACGCCACTTCTGTCCTGGGGGATCTGCACGCACTGTCAGATGGACAGGAGGTCGTGGGATCTGCACCAGGCAGACTGTCACACAACACATTAGTTATGTGTCACCCTCGGGGGGCATGCGTGCTCCCCATGAAGTCCTGGTTCGCCGGGCATCTGACCAAAGGGTACGTCCCTGGGTTGGGGAGCCAGTAGCCAGTGTTTCCGGATCTGGACTTTAGGGCAACTGTAATCAGTGTCCTGGCCGGTTTGCCTTCTAAAGGGTACCACTCCCGTAAAGGGTGTATAGGGCTCAGGAAGGGGGTGCAGAGGGAGGGAGTCCTTGCCTCTGACCCCGGTGCATCCGGTGAATGTGGATCCCAGGTGGTAGACCAGTTGATGGAGAGAGGTCCTGAACTGGTGGGAGAGTTGTGTTCTGTGGGGTGCTTCCCTGGGAGGGTGCGGAACCCCAGAAGTAGAGGTAGGGTGTGGCATTCTTGCCCGTGACCTCTGGTCAGCCTTTGGGTGCGGACCCTAGGTTGAAGGATCAGTGGTAGTTTGGAACTACACTGAGAGGGAGAGTGGAGATTGGCTATTGGATGCCAGGGGTTACTGCCCCCACTCTGTGGTTTGGCAAGGACCAGTGGTATCTGGGTGGCCTAGGGCCTGGTCCTGGCCATGGAAAACTAGGGAGTACCAGTGGGGTAGCCTAATTGGGCCTGAGAGTTCTTTTTCAGAAAGAACCACGTTGATTCAGAGTGGCGTAGAACCGGAGGGTGTCCCTGCAGTGCGGGCCCGCGTCCGTGTTCTATCGCCCCAAGCAGGGAAGACCATCACGGTGGTGATTGGTCTGCCCTGCGTTTTGGCTGGAAGGGGGTTGTGTTGGACTTGGCCCTTCTGGCAGGTTCACCTCTGAACTTTTTGCCTTAAGCTCTGTCACAGTGGTGGCAGCAATATGTAGTCCAGTGCATGAAGTCCCAGTCCCGTCCCAGAGGGTGGTACCTGGTTCCCGTAAACGGGGTGCAGGTTGAGATTCAGGGGCAGTAGATACTGTCTCACCAGTCTTGTGGGGGGAGTGTGGATGAGTGATGTGTTGCACTGGACTATTGGGTGTGAGTTCTCTGAAATAAGGAGCTTGCTGAATAATTGGGTGTGAGTTCGCTGAAATAAGGAGCTTGCTGAAGAATTGGATGTGAGTTCTCTGAAATAAGGAGCTTGCTGAATAATTGGGTGTGAGTTCTCTGAAATAAGGAGCTTGCTGAATAATTGGGTGTGAGTTCTCTGAAATAAGGAGCTTGTTGAATAATTGGGTGTGAGTTCTCTGAAATAAGGAACTTGCATTGGGGAGTGATTCCAAAAGGAGTTGCTGAGGTGTCTTCCTGCCCAGAGTGGTGGAAGAGGTTCAGAGTAGCCCAGCTAGGTCCTGGTATAGTGAGAGGGTTGTAGGAGAGTAGGATCTGCTTCACATGGGTACCCCCACTTTTTGCTGGTGTTTCACTGTTTTTCGACCTACGTGCCCCTGCTCTGGTGCGAAACTGGACAAAGGAAATGGGTGTAACCACCCCTCTTTCCAGGCCCACCCATAGGTGGGGCCTTAGAGTTAGTCCATCCCCTAAACTTGGTATAAATATAGGAATCCAGTCCCTAGGACTTTAGATTACCCTGGACGAAACTCTGCTACATATATCCTGGAACTTCGACGTTCTATCCTGACTAGAAGACTGAAGAAATCTCCCTTGGGGTCAAGGAGTTACTCCCCTGCTTGCCAGGCACCAAAGAAGCAACTGACTGGTCTGTATCGCTGAAGCTCCCGCTATACACCGAAGTCTTTGCATCACCAGAGGTGGATTTCCAGACTTCTCCGAGGCTACCCTGAGTCCACAGCAAAGCTGAGGCCCGTGGCTATCGTGGGTGACGTGGAACCATGACCCCTGGACACCGTGAAGTTTTGCTGCAACACTATCTTCCTGGTCCTCCTCAAAGTTGTGCTTTGGGCTCTGAGTAGCCCCAGCCTTGAGCACCTCCTGCACCGAAGGTTGTTGGCCTCCACTCCACGAGTGACCCGTGGGCCAGTTTCAAGTGCGACCGCTCGAGGCTCCTTCGCGATCACTAGCCCATTGGCTAGCAAGTCTCCACGAAGGCAACTCCTTTTCTAATTGGGCTTCCCTGGTTGCTCCAGACGTGCCCTGACTTACCCTCGCTGGGTGAGTCCCTCAGACCTTTCTGGTCTGCACCGCAGTCCTTTCTCTGAATCCCAGTGACTTGCTGTTGCCAAGGCTTGTTGGGTCCATTCTGGTCGCCGACACGGCAGCACTCGACAGACTTCGTGGGACAGCTCGAATCCGGCTCGTGTACTTCGTTGACGCCTCCTAGACCTCGTGGCTGAAGAGTCAAGACACCCAACCACTCACCTGAAACACCCAACATCTGTGGGCATTGGTCCATCCTGACCTTGGTCACTGGCTAGTGACCCAGACTCTGTCCCCTCTGCTTTCAGGTTCCTACCATCCTAGATCTAGGCTTGGATCTCTTTGGACACTTCTCCTCTTCACGGCAGCATCAGTTCTTTGCAGGCTTCCATTGCAATCGACGACGCGACCCGACACCAAAACACACCTATGCACCCGGCCTCCCTGGGTGAGGCAACTCGAGTACTCCGGTTCTCCCATGGGTGCTAGCTCTAGAACTCTGCGTACAGTCCCCGTGGGTCCCCTGTGTCACTACCTTGGGTGGTTCCTTGGGGTCCCAGCGATTTTACAGGCTTTAGGCCTAGTGTCTATTGCAGTCGTGGTTCTTATACCACTTTTTTGGTATATGGTTTGGTACGCCCCTAGGGCCCAAACGTGTATTTGTGCTATTACTGAAAATTGCTAACTTTTAAACAAAGTACTTCGAACTCCAGTCTCATAAAGAGACTAGAGGAGTGTGTTTTATCTTACATACATATATTTTGAATATATATACCTGGTGTGGTTGTCTTTTCATTTGGTCATTCAAGAGATTATAGACTGGTAAAACAAGCTGCTTTACATTCCTTCAAGACTTCATAGCTACCACTAGGATAGCTTTCAATAAAGGTTGTCTATAACCATTCACCATAAGGGGTTGTTTGGACTGATACAAGGTGCCCACTAGAACTAGTGGGCAGCATATATCAGGCCACCTTCTCACAAGGGTTGCAAGGCCTTACATCATGTCCTGCGAGGAAGGTGTAAGACTGGGCCGTCAGCTGGGGCTCTCTCAACAACCATGCCCTCGTTGAAGCCACCAAGGCTCTGTAAGATATGCCCCTGTTGGAGCCACACGGGGCTCTTGAAAACAAACATGCACCCGCCTCGTTGAAGCGCACTGGCTCTTTAACAAATGTGCCCACCGTTGGAGCGGCCCGCTGCCATACGGGGCCGCTCAGCATCTGTGCCCCTAACGATACCAGCACAACGAGCCATAACCACCCTGGAGCCCCGCTCACCGGCTCCGCTTGCGGCAGGCATCAGGAGAGCCCCCTCTCATGCTCCTCTTTCGCCCGGTCCCCCTTCTGGGACCGGGACTTCAACGTGGAGCCTGCGGGGCTCCCGACGGGTCTCTTCAGTGTGTCCGGAGGCGGGGTTGGCTCCCACTCTTCTTCTGCCACCGTCCAGTGCGGGGTGGGTTCCTGCCTGGATTCTCCTCAGCGTGCACCGGGGTTCCCAACGGCTCACGGGAGCCCCGCTCGGGGGATCGCTTCATGCTGCACCGCAGGTCCCGCCCACGTCCCGGGCAAGGATACCTGACTTCCTGTTGGCCGCAGCGGTGATCCTCCAGCAATGAGGGGTAGGCTCCCTCAGAATTTCAAACAAAATGCGGGGTAGGCACCCGCCAGGTAAACAGCGATAAAGCAGCCATTAATGGGTGGGCTCCATCTAATTTATAATCAATAAGCGGGTTGGGCACCCGCAAGTGGCATCATGGGGGAATCCCTACGAGGGGGATTCCCTCGGGAGCAACGCAGCTCTGCGGAGCCCATGCGCTCCTCAGAAGGGAAAAACGCTCAGAAAAAGGAAAGCGCTCTCCAAAGCCCAGGGCTCCTTGACAATTAAGAGTCAAGCGCTCACAAGGCTAGGACAGCAAACAAAAAGGTCCTGGAGAAAACAGGGGGGCAATGTAGGGCCCAGGGGCCAGCACACAGGGCCCTCCAGCAGGGAGGCAGCCCCCATGGCGGTCCCTCCTGGGCCTCACCAGCAGCAATCCCCCCCCTCCGTCAAGAGCACTGCACAGGAACTGAACGACTTTATGGGGACACAGTCCCTATATTTATACAACATTTCCCTTTGTGACACAGCACAGGGCTGGGGGAAAAACCAGATGCAACTGGTTTGGGGAGCTTTGGAGCACTTTGTTTTGCTCAGCTCCTCTCTCCTTTGTCAGGTGGGGGCTAGGTACTCAGACGCACCACAGGGGGAGGAGCCAGCATTGTGGAGGGAAGGCACAGCCCTATTCATGTCCCAGGTGCAACTCCTCCCTCCCATCTACATGCAGATCTCTCCATTCACCATCCAGGTCTCAACCCGTCTCAGGACCTGGATGGTTTCTTAAGGGAACACCAGGTTGGGAGCCTAGGCTGTACTAATTTGCCATTTGAGGGGGATCTCCCCGTGTTCTAGGATCTGAAGAGGCATTTGGGAGTGATCACTTTAGGAAACAAGAAGAAACTTTTGTTGAGTAGAGGAACCAGATGAAACTGAGGAGAGACTATCCCTGAAACTGGGGGAAGTGGCCTGCAGTGGTTGCCTGACTACCCAAGAAAGGAGGAAGGAATTGTGTGTGTACTTAATTTTCAACTTGTGTAGGATCTCCCAGTGTCTAGAGGACATGGAGTGTCTGTAATCAGAGCTCCAGCAGTCCTGGTGTCTGGCAGTACCGCTCCAGTTTGGAGGGTGCAGAAGTCCAGATTGATGGGCGAGAGGGGGAGGGAGTCCCCAGTGGGAACCAGTAGGTCAGGGGTCAGCCGGGAGGGCTGAGTCGCCAGTGATTGGCCATGGTGACGCCACTTATGTCCTGGGGGATCTGCACGCACTGTCAGATGGACAGAAGGTCGTGAGATCTGCGCCAGGCAGACTGTCAAACAACACATTAGTTATGTGTCACCCTCGGGGGGGGGGGCATGCGTGCTCCCCGTGAAGTCCTGGTTCTCCGGGCATCAGACCAAAGGGTACGTCCCTGGGTTGGGGAGCCAGTAGCCGGTGTTCTGGATCTGGACTTTAGGTCAACTATAATCAGTGTCCTGGCCGGTTTGCCTTCTATAGGGTACCACTCCCGTAAAGGGGGTATAGGGCTCTGGAAAGGGGTGCAGAGGGAGGGATTCCTTGCCTCTGACCCTGGTGCATCCAGTGAATGTGGATCCCAGGTGGTAGACCAGTTGATGGAGAGAGGTCGTGAACTGGTGGGAGAGTTGTGTTCTGTGGGGTGCTTCCCTGGGAGGGTGCGGAACCCCAGAAGTAGAGGTAGGGTGTGGCATTCTTGCCCGTGACCACTGGTCAGCCTTTGGGTGCGGACCCTAGGTTGAAGGATCAGTGGTAGTTTGGAACTACACTGAGAGGGAGAGTGGAGAATGGCTATTGGATGCCAGGGGTTACTGCCCCCCACTCTGTGGTTTGGCAAGGACCAGTGGTATCTGGGTGGCCTAGGGCATGGTCCTGGCCATGGACAACTAGGGAGTACCAGTGGGGAAGCCTAGTTGGGCCTAAGAGTTCTTTTTCAGAGAGAACCACGTTGATTCAGAGTGGCGTAGAACCGGAGTGTGTCCCTGCAGTGCGGGCCCGCGTCCGTGTTTTATCACCCCAAGCAGGGAAGACCATCACGATGGTGATTGGTCTGCCCTGCGTTTTGGCTGGAAGGGGGTTGTGTTGGACTTAGCCCTTCTGGCAGGTTCACCCCTGAACTTTTTGCCTTAAACTCTGACATAGTGGTAGTGATTTTTGGCCTCTGTGCACTTTAGCACTGTGGCCCAGTGTAAAGTGCGTGCGCTTTCTGAGTGCGTGTGGTGAGATTGGCCTGCCCTTCCATAGGAATGCATGGGGGATATGTGTGTCCATGGTAATTCCTGATGTGAGAGGAGTGCAGGGTCGAATTTAGTATGTGTAAACTTGTGAGAATAAATGCTGCGCAATGGTGTGCGCAGATTTATGGTGACTAGTGGAGAAGTGCCACTTCTAGAAGTTGGCATTTCTGTGTACTGTGTGTCTGCCTGCCTGATGTGGAGTGCATGTCTGGCTTGTGAGTGATAGGAGCTGAGAGGGCTGGGGAATTCCAGGAGCCAGGGTGAGTCTGCCCGGTGGTGAATGGAGAGATCTGCATGTAGATGGGAGGGAGGAGTTGCACCTGGGACATGAATAGGGCTGTGCCTTCCCTCCACAATGCTGGCTCCTCCCCCTGTGGTGCGTCTGAGTACCTAGCCCCCACCTGACAAAGGAGAGAGGAGCTGAGCAAAACAAAGTGCTCCAAAGCTCCCCAAACCAGTTGCATCTGGTTTTTCCCCCAGCCCTGTGCTGTGTCACAAAGGGAAATGTTGTATAAATATAGGGACTGTGTCCCCATAAAGTCGTTCAGTTCCTGTGCAGTGCTCTTGACGGAGGGGGGGGATTGCTGCTGGTGAGGCCCAGGAGGGACCGCCATGGGGGCTGCCTCCCTGCTGGAGGGCCCTGTGTGCTGGCCCCTGGGCCCTACATTGCCCCCCTGTTTTCTCCAGGACCTTTTTGTTTGCTGTCCTAGCCTTGTGAGCGCTTGACTCTTAATTGTCAAGGAGCCCTGGGCTTTGGAGAGCGCTTTCCTTTTTCTGAGCGTTTTTCCCTTCTGAGGAGCGCATGGGCTCCGCAGAGCTGCGTTGCTCCCGAGGGAATCCCCCTCGTAGGGATTCCCCCATGATGCCACTTGCGGGTGCCCAACCCGCTTATTGATTATAAATTAGATGGAGCCCACCCATTAATGGCTGCTTTATCGCTGTTTACCTGGCGGGTGCCTACCCCGCATTTTGTTTGAAATTCTGAGGGAGCCTACCCCTCATTGCTGGAGGATCACCGCTGCGGCCAACAGGAAGTCAGGTATCCTTGCCCGGGACGTGGGCGGGACCTGCGGTGCAGCATGAAGCGATCCCCCGAGCGGGGCTCCCGTGAGCCGTTGGGAACCCCGGTGCACGCTGAGGAGAATCCAGGCAGGAACCCACCCCGCACTGGACGGTGGCAGAAGAAGAGTGGGAGCCAACCCCGCCTCCGGACACACTGAAGAGACCCGTCGGGAGCCCCGCAGGCTCCACGTTGAAGTCCCGGTCCCAGAAGGGGGACCGGGCGAAAGAGGAGCATGAGAGGGGGCTCTCCTGATGCCTGCCGCAAGCGGAGCCGGTGAGCGGGGCTCCAGGGTGGTTATGGCTCGTTGTGCTGGTATCGTTAGGGGCACAGATGCTGAGCGGCCCCGTATGGCAGCGGGCCGCTCCAACGGTGGGCACATTTGTTAAAGAGCCAGTGCGCTTCAACGAGGCGGGTGCATGTTTGTTTTCAAGAGCCCCGTGTGGCTCCAACAGGGGCATATCTTACAGAGCCTTGGTGGCTTCAACGAGGGCATGGTTGTTGAGAGAGCCCCAGCTGACCAGCGCACATTTGTTTTCCCCTCCACAGCTGGTGGGCAGCTGCACCGTTCTTGGGGGCATGTTCTGGTTTGCACATGATTTATTTACAGAGCCCCGTGTGGCTCCAAAGCTTTGCATATTTGTTCTAAAGGCACAGTGGTGCCAGGCCTTATCTGAGTCACAGCTGCCCAGCAAGTAGTGGGCAGCTGCACCGTTTAGGCGCACAGTCCTTTGGGGGCATGTTTGAATTAGGAGTGAGATGCACTCCTTTGCCCCATACTTTCCCAGCTGCCCAGCAAGTAGTGGGCAGCTGCAACGTTTAGGCCTGCGCAGATTGTGCACCCTTGACTTTCGCTGCATTGGCAGCGCGCCCTGACATTCTGGACATAGGGCATTAGAGCCCCTTTTTGGATGGCCAGTTGGCCAGGGGGACGGTTAGATTCATAGGGCGCCAGGCCCTAATGTGAGTGTGGTGCTAGGAAATGTAATTCATGTAGTATGTTTTACGCACCCTGTGTTATACCTCTAAATGTGTTTTATGATTATGAGGTTGTTTTGCATATCATGGTTTATGCTAGTGAGATTATGTTCCACTGTGTGATGTATGTCCCTAATGTAGTTATACTTAGGAGGTTAGGGTCTAATGCGTTTAGACTTCTGAGAGAATCGCATAATGTGTTTATGCTGGTGTGGTTGGCGCAGAATGTAATTCGCGCCTGATGTGATGCTGTGCATAATGTAGTTTATGTTACAGGCCGATGCTAAGTACAGTGATTACCCGTAGTGACTGGTTGTGTTCTGTTTATGATAAATTCTACATTTACTAAGTTCACTTTGTGATGGTACTGACAGTGGTCCAGTTGGCCCTGTCAGGTGTAAATAATCCCTTATAAATATGACCTCGTGCCAGGTGGCACCATGTATAATATGTGCTTACTATTCTAATGTGTTATGATAATACAAAGGCTATTTTTATATATAACCTTGTGTGGAGTTCCTTTTGTGGTGTGCCTGGGATGTTGTTGCTGTATACGTGCGCAAACGCTTTACACATTGCCTCCGGGATAAGCCTGACTGCTCGTGCCAAGCTACCAAGGGGGTGAGCAGGGGTTATCTTTGGCGTGTAACTTCCTTGCCCTGACTAGAGTGGTGGTCTCTGCCTGGCTTTGGCGCAAGCCTTAGCCAACCAGAGATCCCATTTCTAACATGCTCCATTCTCCTTCCTCTATTTCAGAGCCTTTACTTCCCTTTAATAAGGCTTTGTCAGAGTCCATTCTCAATGTCTGGCAAAAGCTAATGTCTGCTCCAGCGGTTTCCAGGACCGTGGCAAGGAGGTACAGGGTGGCTCCGGGATCCTGCTTTTCTGTCCACCCATCCTTTTCCTGAAAGCTTGGTCTTCCAGGCTTCGTGCTCCTCAAGGCAGTCTGCAGGTTCCTTCCCATCTACGCCTGCAGATAGGGAGTCAAAACGCATGAAGCAATCAGCAAAGAATGTGTTCTCATCGGAGAGTATGGGCCTCAAGTCAATGAATGCCACATGCCTTTTGGGTCGCTAAATCCAACCCCTCATGGACTCAGCCAGGAAGGTGGTCCCAAAATTTCCCAAGGAGGTGCAAGGGAATTTCTCAGGAGGTGTTGTTGGATGCCCAAGCTGCTGCCCGCCAGGTGAAACAGTCTGGTCTGTACATGGCCGATTCTGTAGCAACGGCAATGGAATCGTCTGTGGCTACTACGAGGCACGCTTGGTTGCGTGGTTCAGGGTTCTCTCCTGATGTCCTTGCCACTTTACTGGATGTGCCATTCGAAGGATTTCGCCGGTTTGGGGCTAAAGTGGATTCGGCGCTGCAGCACTTTAAAGACAGTAAAGCCACAGCAAGGTAAATAGGACTTCAGTCTCAGCCCAGGAGCTTTGGACAGTTTCACAAGTTTCGTGGCTTTGGGAGAAGCTTGTCCTTTCGTGTCAGGCAACAGCAGGCAAATCCCTTGTACACATCCTATAAGGGAAAGGGCCGAGGTCGTCTGCGGGGTGCTGCGCAACAACCGGTCTTCTCCTCCTCTTCTGCTCCTCCAACTGGTGTGGCAGGGAAACAGATCCAGCTCCACAAGCCTAGAAAATACTCGTCCCATGGGAGGATGTCCGAGAGTTCCCCCCTTCGTTCCCTCATTGTCAGGGCTTATGCTCAGAAGAGCACCTTCTGCTTCTCTAACAGGAAGTTCTGTTATTGCTGCAAAAAGGTGCAATCGAGGTGGTTCCGGAGCAGGAAGGGGTCAAGGATGCACCTCCTGGTACTTCCTGATTCCCAAAAAGGACTGTCGACTGAGGCCGATCCTCGATCTCGGGGTTTTTAATTTTCACTTCAAACAGGAGAAATTCAAAATGTTGACCCTGGCTAAGGTTCTTCTTGCGCTGAAGAATTAAGACTGGATGGTGTTGATCAATTTACAGGATGCGTATTTTAACATTCCCATCCTGAAATCGCATCAGAAGTATCCCCATTTTACTTTAGAGTCTCAACACTACCAGTTTGCGGTCCTTCCATTTGGCCTTACTGCCGCACCTTGGGTCTTCACAAAGGTGATGGCGGTGGTGGCAACACATGTCAGAAGGTCAAGGATTCCTGTTTTTCACTATTTGGATGACTGGCTGTTCAAAGTAAAGTCACCAGAGATGGTGTCACATCATTTGCAAGTAGCAACACAACTGTTGTTCAACTTTGGGTTTTCGATAAATGTACTGAAGTCTCACCTGGTGCCCTCTCAGCACAACCTGTTCATAGCGGCAGTACTGGACACTACTGTAAGTCATGCCTGCCCGCCTCTACTGAGGATTTAAGACACCCAACCTATGATTCCACTTTTTCAGAATGGAGCGGCTGTTCCTGTCCTGAAGGTCTTGCACCTGCTCAGTCTGTTTGCTACCTGCATACTGTTGGTCAACCATGCACGCTGTCATATGAGGGTCCTCCAGTGGTGCCTCCACAGACAGTGGTTTCAACACAACGGAGATCTCAAAGGGTTGGTCAGAATCTACAGAGACACTGCAGCTGAGCTGTTATGGTAGAGTGTTCCAGGCAACCTGTCTCAAGGGAAGGAGTTTCAACCTCCTTCTTCGGTGGCCTGAGTGATAACGGAGGCCTCACTTCTTGGGTGGGGAACCCATCTGGGGGATTTGGAAGTCACATGTCTTTGGTCTGCAGAGGAAAGATTGTTTCACATAAATCTTCTGGAATTGTGGGCAATACGTTTGGCTCTCAAGGTGTTCCTTCCCTCCTTTTGCTGTCAGTCGGTTCAGGTCCTAACACACAACACTACTGTGATGTGGTACATCAACAAACAGGGAGAAGTAGGGTTATATCTTCTTTGCAGAGTTGCTCTGCGACTCTGGTCCTGGGCTCAGGACCATCAGATTTGCGTGATTGCGAATCATCTGGCCTGAGAACTGAATGTGCGTGCGAATAGTCTCAGTCTGCAGTATTCGGCAGATCGCGAGTGGCTTCTCCATCTGAAGGTGGCCCTTCACATTTTCGGGATGTGGGCGTTTCCTCAGTTGGACCTGTTTGCCACACACGAGAATGGGCACTGTCTGGCATTCTGCAGTCTCCAGTATCCAATGCGGGGAGCATTGGGGGACACGTTTCAGTTAGATTGGGGCTCACAGCTTCTTTATGCATTTCCTCCCATACTCTTGATTCCTCAAGTTATGAGGAAGATTCGCCAAGACTGGGCCCAAGTCATATTGATCGCCCTGGATTGGCTGCAAAGGGTGTGGTACACAGACATTCTTTACCTCTCATTGTACCTTCTGCTCTGTCTCCCTCTCAGGGCAAACCTCCTCTCACAGTCGCAGGGACAGGTTCTACACTCCCACCTCCAGAACCTGCACCTTCATGTCTGGAGATTGAACGGGGCAACCTGAGCTCTTTCTCTCTCCCACCAGATGTGGTGGATATAATATTATCAGCCAGACTCCACCAAATCTGTCAATTCTGGTAGGTAGGCCAAGTTTGTTAAATGGTGTGGCGAGAGATCGATTGATCCTTTGCAGGCTCATGTATCTGATGTTTTGAGTTTCTCTCTTTCCCTAGCACAACAGGGTTGTGCAGTAGCTACTGTTTAGGGCTACTTGTCTGCCTTGTTGGTGTGAGATGTTGGCCTGGTGTATGCTGTCCATTAATTAACGTGGGCCCACTGTACCAGTCCAAACAACCGTTATGTTGATTTAAGAAGTCAAAGATAACCTTAGAAAGCTATCCAAGTGGTAGCTGTGGAGAGGAGCCTTTAGGCTTAATCTTTATTAATGTTAAGCAGCTTGTTTTACCAAAATGTAACCTTATAGTATTAGTTAAATGAAAGGAGAATCACACAGTAGTTATAAAAATATGTATTAATTGATATAATACTCTTAAAGTACGACACAACGCCATCTACCCGAGGATACTCACAAAGCACACAATACTGTAGCACAGAAACAATTGTAAATAGCACTAATACACAGTGGGTTCCAGGGGGAGACCAAACCATATACTAAAATAGTGGTATAAGAACCACGACTCGAGTCAAGACAGTGTCTAGAGGTTGTAGAATTGCTGGGACCCAAAGGAACCACCCAAGGTGAGTAAGTAGGGACCCCGCGGAGGACGGGTGCAGTGTGGGAACATGACCGCGTGCTACGTACAATTCTATACGAGAGTCGCGGTGGCAGTTTTAAAGTTTAAGGACCCTGCTAAGTGGACTCTGAAGAAACCCTGTGGAAGTTAGGAGGTTGGAGAGCCACCCCACTCGTGGTTACTGTAGTACCAGAGTTACCTATCCCAGGGAAGCAGGGTGCATAGGTCTGAAGTGGCATCGGAAACCACTGTTGATGTCTATGGAGGACTTCGAAGAAGAGCCACTGCTTGGAAGAAGAAAAGTGTATGTCGGAATCCAAAGGTGGATTCTTGGTGAAGAGTACCTGAAAGCATAGGGGACAGAGTCTGGGTCACTCAGGATTGACCAGGGGCTCAGTAGACGAATGCCCACCGATGTCGGGTGCTTCAAGTGCATTGAGGGAGTTCTTGACTCTGCAGCCATCGGGACCAGGAGACATCGAGGATGACCAGGAGCCAGATGTGAGCGGTCCCATGAAGGATGTCAAGTACTGAGGGATCGGTGTCCGGCTGGAGCACCAACAGGCCTTGGCAACGGCAACCCATGCAGAGGGTTGAAGAAGGTTACGGTTCAGGCCAGCAAGGTCTAGGAGACTCACCAAACACAGAGGAGTCAGGGCAAGCCTGGAGCAACCAGGGGAGCCCAGGAAAAGCAGTGTTGACCCTCAAGAGGACCTACAGGCTGGAGGCACAGGAGTTGCAAGGGGACCTCGAGCAGCCCAGAGAGCACTCGGTGCGAGGAGGCCGGAGTTCTTTGGTGGAAATGGTGCTAGAGGTCGGGGCTCCTCGGAGCCCAGTGCACTTGTTTTGGAAATGGCAACAAGCATATGCACTTGCAAAAGTACGCCGTTGACAGGGGTACGGGTATTGCAGCCCCCAGGAGGGATTCTGGCCTCAAACTTGGTGAGAGGGTAGCTCGGACATCGAGGGACTTGGAAACCCTCCTCCTGTGTTGCTGGAGCCTTTGGATTCCGTAGGAGCTCAGGAGCAGCAGACCGGTCAGTTGAGATGTGGTGCCTGCGGTTGCAGAGGAGTGACTCTTTCACTCCAAGGGAGATATATTCAGTTGTCTTGATGCTCCACAGGTCATACACAGAGCTTGTATGGTGCACGGGCACAGACGATGCTTTAGATGGAGAGGGAGATGAAGTCGGGCCCAAACAAAGACCAGCAAAGTCCAGAGTGTCCAGACAGTCAAAGGTCAGTGGTTTCTTGCTCAGAACCTTGTCCACGTTGAATCTAGGGTCCTACAGCCAGGAAAGTTCTTTTTTACCCATGGGAGAGGGTTGGACAGATTCAGGGGGTCCTCCCAAGGTAGGTTCTGGACAGTGGGGAGGTTACTCCCATGGCTTATACACTAAATCCTCTCTTGGAGATGGTCACAACTCCCTGTGACAGGATGCCTATTGCTCAGCCTTCCCCTGCTCGAGCTTGGTTCAGCAGCAGGAGGGCAGAAATGTGTCTGTGGTTAGCTGCAACCATTTTGTGCTGCCGGGGACCAGAAGGCTGGTGCTGGGAACACCAGGACCTCACAAAGCTCGTTTCTGAGGGGTGAAATCATACCTCCCACACCGGTTACCGGTGTGGGGGTATGATTTCACTATGTTGAACACCAAACACAATAGGTTACTTTCAGCCGTTTTAGAGCTGGTCATTACACTGTAGCATATACCACTCTATGGGCCATATGTAGGTAATTTGGAAATACCGATTCCTAATTACCGAATTTTACCGAATCGGTATTTAGAAATCGGTATTTCCAATGTATGTAATAATTCGGTAAAAATTACCGAATCGGTAAAAATCGGTAAATATTTACCGAATCCACAATACCGATCGGTGAATCGGTAAATATTACCGAATCTATAAATATTACCGCATCGGTAAATACCGAATCGGTAAATACCGAATCGGAGGTTCTAAAAAACTGCAATTGAGAAATCAGCCAATCCTGTGCAACCACCACCCCTCCCAACCAGGAAGTGGCCACACCCAGGCAGGTGCACACAATCAGAACCTTCTGGAGAGGCTGGGAGTGCAGAGGAGAGCAACAGAGCCACTGCTTGAACTTTTTCTGCAAATCTTGCACAATGGCCAGCCAGGACACAGAAAGAGAAGGAGGGGAATGAAAGAGGAAACTGAAATTCAGTCAGAAGGAACTACAGGTCCTTGTGGAGGAGGTAGTGAAGCAGCACACAAAGCTGTCCCTGCAAGTTGCAGATTCAGAAAAAAGAAAAATCCGGCTTGGAATCCAGTCTCAGGTGAATGCCATTGGAGTGACCCCCCGTGACATTGATGTGCTCAAGAAGCGGTGGTATGATATCAGGATCATCACCAAGAGGAAGATGGCTGATCTTAAAAAACAAGTCAGCCAGACAGGAGGAGGAAGGAACAGGGCACCTGCCCTGACTGAACTTGAGCTGCTCGTGGAGTCCACGATAGAGCCAGAAAGTGTCTGTGGAATCGGGGATGCAGACAGCTCTGCCAGAGCTGCTTCCAAACAAGGTAAGAAGCATGCACAGCATTGTGCCCCCGCCCTCCCCTTTCCCAAATCCCCAATTGGGCTATGTGAATCCCACTCCAGTACAGGTTTTTGTTCAGACCAACAATGCATTATGGGAGATGTAGTCAGTGAAACCCCCATCATGACAGGAATCGCACTGAACAACAAGGCATGTGACACACATCAGCGATAAGCAGACAGAGGACAATGAGATAGCATGGCAGAAATGTATTTTAATTTCTGATGGATACATCTGCCAGTGGATTCCTCACCTTGTGAATATCCCCTGCGCCAGCATTCCACGGAACTTTTCTTCCCCAGCATTCCACGTCGACGTGGGCGACGTCATATTACATCGGCTCCGCTCGCGACTCCGATCGACGTCACCGGAGCCATAAGAAGCCCACGTCGGCGTGATGACGTCAGTTCCCTTTTTTCCGCGCCTTCGACGCGCAACGGGTTTTTCTCCAGTGCTACTTTGTAGTTTGGTCGTGTATCTCTGTTTTTTCGGCTATGTCTTCGACTAGGAAGTCGGGCTTTAAGCCCTGTAGGGAGTGTGGAGGCCTGATGTCGATAACGGATCCACACCAGAATTGTTTATGGTGCCTCTCCTCGGAACATGATATGGAGGAGTGCGGATGCTGTAAAAGCATGAACCCGAAGGCTCTCAAGGAAAGGAAGACCAAGCTCTTCATGAAGAAGATTGGTGAGGAGAAAAGAGGGAGGAAGAAGGAGAGATCGAAGAGAGAGTCATCGACTTCGAGGTCGTCGAGGTCGAAGAAACACCATAAAAAAAGTAAACATTCTAGACGTCTATCATCGAAGTCCAAGAAATCGAAGTCGAGGTCGAGGTCGGCTTCATCTCATCGACGTCGGAGCAAAGGTTTGTCTCCTTCTCCTTCACCTTCGAGGTCACCGGAAGGTTCTCCTTCGAGGAAGCAGACTCCGATTCAGTCTCCGATGAGGTCTTCGGCTCCGTCTAAGACGTCGACTCCGGTTCGTGTGGAGTCGGATGCTTCTATGCATGAGGAGCAGGAAGAGTCTGTTCCAGTACCTGAAGATTCTGAGGCTCCGGTGGAGGATACTGTGGAGCCGGTGCCGGAGGCCCCACAAGAGGTTCCTTTGCCTCAGTTCCCGGCCCCAGGTACGGATTCGGCTAATTTCTTAAATGCTATGTATGGCATTTTTAATAGGGCGGCCTACCCATCCGGAGCACCAACTGGTCCCGTGGGTCCGATGGCCTTTACAATGGGGGTGCCACAGCAGTATGCTCAGGCCCCCTTTATGCCCTTTATGCCGATGGCGCCTTCTTGGCAGTTTCCGGCGCCGTCTGGGGATCCGATTCGACCTCGGAAGGTCCGGCAGGCTTCGGAGCCTCCTTCGACGCCGAGACTGGCTCCATCGACGCCGAAACCGACTCCATCGACGCCGAGGCTGACTCCATCGGCGCCGTGTCTGGCTCCGTCGACGCCGATTCCTCTGGTTCCTCCGACGCCGCGTACGAAGTCACCGACGTCGGTTCCCCGAATCCGGTCGAGGAGGGAAGCCCAGAGGGTGTTGGAGGAAAGAAGATATCGAGAGGTGGAAGAAGGTGAGGTTGATTCTTCTTCGGACGAGTTCGATGGCATTGAGGAAGCCAGTGGGCTGGATACGACCCCAGAGTGGGAATATGCATCTGCCAGGTCTTCTCCACCTCATGAGTTGGCTCCCTATCACGTAGTGATAAAGAAAGCAGCAGAGCTTCTGGGTTTACAGCTGCCTTCTGTGGAGTACAAATCCAACCTGCTCACAGAAGTGTTACATTCTCCGACTTCGACATCAGAGCCCTTGTTGCCTTTCAATGAGGCCATATTGGAGCCGGTATTAGAGGTATGGAAGAAGCCCCTTTCATCTCCTGCAGTGTGTAGACAGGTGGCAAGAAGGTACAAGGTTGCACCAGGGGATCCTGACTTTTTATCCACTCATCCGTCCCCGGACAGTTTGGTTGTGCAGGCTTCATGCTCCAAGCATGCTTCCGGTGCCTTTCCTCAGTCTCCAGCTGACAGGGAGTCTAAAAAAGCTGATCAGGCAGCCAAAAAGACCTTTTCGACAGGAAGCATGGCGTTGAAATCGACTAATGCTACATGCCTGCTGGGGCGTTCCGTGCACGCTCTAATGGATTCCATTAAGTCCTTGGCTCCTAAGTTGCCTGAAGGGGATAAGTCATCCTTCATGGAGGTTGTAGCGGACACTCAGGCGGCTGCCAGGCAAGTTATCCAGTCAGGGTTGGATACTGCGGACTCCGTGGCAAGGATCATGGGGTCGTCTGTTGCTGTAAGAAGGCAGGCTTGGCTCCGTAACTCTGGTTTCTCAGCGGATGTTCAGGCTACGCTGGTCGATCTTCCATTTGATGGTCAGAAGCTGTTTGGGGAGAAAGCGGACTCTGCCCTTCAGCGTTTTAAGGACAGCCGATTGACTGCAAAATCCTTGGGCCTGCAAGTACCGGCAAGGGGTTCGACCTTTCGAAAATTTAGGGGCTTTGGGCGATCGTCTTTTCGCTCTTACCGGCAGCCCCAGCAGCAGCAGCAGCAGCAACAGCAGAATCCCCTCTATAAGTCCTATAGAGGGAGGCAAAGGGGTCGGAGAGGTTCTGGACGCAACCCCTCTTCTTCCTCCTCCTCTGCTCCCAATGAGGCCTCAGGGAAGCAGCCCTAGATCCCCCATCCTGGATCATGTAAGGCCTGTGGGGGGTCGGGTGTCCTACTTTCTACGGGGTTGGAAATCGGTTACAACAGACCTTTGGGTTTTGAACCTCGTAGAGACTGGGTACGCCCTTCCCTTTCGGGAGTTTCCTCCCCCTTACCCTCCTTGCCAAGGTTATTGTTCGGAGGACCACCTGCTTCTCCTGCAGAAGGAAGTTCTAGCCTTGCTCCAGAAGGGTGCAATAGAGGTGGTTCCGGAGCAGGAAAAGGGTCAGGGATGCTACTCCCGGTATTTTCTGATTCCCAAAAAGGACGGCAGATTGCGTCCGATACTGGACCTCAGAATCTTGAACTTTTACCTGAAACAGGAGAAATTCAAGATGCTGACCCTTGCGCAGGTTCTTCAAGCGTTGCAGCAAGGAGACTGGATGGTGTCGCTCGACTTGCAGGACGCGTACTTCCACGTCCCAATCCTGAAGTCGCACAGAAAGTATCTCCGCTTTACGGTTGGGTCGCAACATTACCAGTTTGCGGTCCTCCCGTTTGGTCTTACTACCGCACCTCGAGTCTTCACAAAGGTGATGGCAGTGGTGGCTGCTCATCTCAGGAGGTCGGGGATTCCGGTTTTTCCCTACCTGGGCGACTGGCTTCTGAAGGCAGAGTCCCCAGAGATGGTGCAGCATCATCTGCAGGTAACATCGCAGCTGTTGTTCGACTTGGGTTTTTCGATCAATGTGCCCAAATCTCACCTGGTGCCCTCTCAACGCAACCTGTTCATAGGGGCGGTACTGGACACTACTGTGTGTCGAGCATTCCCTCCTCCTCAAAGGATTCTCGACATTCAGGAGTTGGTCCCTTTATTCCACAGTGGAGCGGTTGTTCCAGTTCTGAAGGTCCTTCGCCTGCTCGGTCTGTTCGCTTCCTGCATTCTGTTGGTCAACCATGCACGCTGGCACATGAGGGCACTCCAGTGGTGCCTCCGCAAGCAGTGGTATCAGCACAACGGAGATCTCAGGGAGTCAATCAAGATCTCCAGAGAAGCTGCAGCGGATCTTTCATGGTGGAGCGTAGAGGGCAATCTGTCGCAAGGAAAGCCCTTCCATCTGCCTCCATCGGTGGCCACAGTGATAACGGATGCATCCACCCTAGGGTGGGGTGCTCATCTGGGGGATCTGGAGATCAAGGGTCTTTGGTCTCCAGAGGAAAGGTTGCTTCATATCAACCTTTTGGAATTGCGGGCGATTCGTTTGGCGCTCAAGGCCTTCCTCCCTTCCCTTCGCGGTCAGTCGATCCAAGTCCTGACAGACAACACGACCGCGATGTGGTATGTCAACAAACAGGGAGGAGTAGGGTCTCTTTGTCTGTGCAGAGAGGCCTTACGTCTATGGTCCTGGGCTCAGGACCATCAGATTTGTCTGATGGCAAATCATCTGGCCGGGGTGCTGAACGTACGTGCGGACAGTCTCAGTCGGCAGTTCTCCGCCGATCACGAGTGGAGGCTCCATCCGGAGGTGGTTCGTCATGTCTTTCGGACGTGGGGGACACCTCGGGTGGACCTGTTTGCCACCCGCGAGAACGCGCACTGCCCGTCATTCTGCAGTCTCCGGTATCCGATGCAGGGGGCGTTGGGGGACGCGTTTCAGTTGAGTTGGGGCTCGCAACTCCTTTACTCGTTTCCTCCCATACCTTTGATTCCTCGGGTTCTGAGGAAGATTCGCCAAGACCGGGCCCAAGTTATATTGGTCGCCCCGGATTGGCCAAGAAGGGTGTGGTACACAGATCTTCACCACCTCTCCTCGTGCCCTCCGCTCCGTCTCCCTCTGAGGGCAGACCTCCTCTCGCAGTCGGAGGGGCAGGTTCTACACCCCCACCTCCAGAGCTTACACCTTCATGCCTGGAGATTGAACGGGGCAACCTGAGTTCATTCTCTCTCCCACCTGATGTGGTGGACGTTATTTTATCGGCCAGGCGACACTCCACCAAGTCCATTTACTCCTACAGGTGGTCCAAGTTTGTAAAGTGGTGTGGAGAGAGATCCATTGATCCTTTAAAGGCCCGTCTGTCCAATGTGCTTCAGTTTGCTCTTTCCTTGGCTCAGCAGGGCTTTGCTGTGGCCACGGTCAAGGGCTACCTTTCGGCCTTATCGGCATTTCTGTGCCTCCCAGATCAACCTTCACTATTTAAATCTCCGGTTGTTCTGAGGTTCATCAAGGGCCTTACAAACATGTTTCCTCCTACTCCATTTGTAATGCCTCAGTGGGACCTTAATCTTGTTTTAACCTTTCTAATGGGGTCCCCTTTTGAGCCTCTTCATACTTGTCCTTTGAGGCTGTTATCATTTAAGGTGGTTTTTCTTGTAGCCATAACCTCGGCAAGGAGGGTGAGTGAGCTTCAAGCTCTTAGTTCCAAACCTCCTTTTCTTACCTTGCATGCTGAAAGGATGGTTCTCAGGACCAGGGCTGCTTTCCTGCCAAAGGTAGTCACTCCGTTTCATTTGGGGCAGTCCATTACTCTCCCTGTTTTCTACCCTCCTCCTCACCCTTCCAAAGAGGAGGAAAGACTCCATCGTTTGGACCCGAAGAGGGCTGTTAGTTTTTATTTGGATAAAACCAAGGACTTTCGCCTTGATGACCAGCTCTTTATTGGCTACATTGGTCGTTCTAAGGGGAAGGCGGTGCACAAGCGCACGCTGTCAAGATGGATAATTCTGACCATCAAGATCTGCTACGCCCTGGCTGGTAAGACTCCTCCTGATGGCATTAGAGCGCATTCGACTAGAGCTAAAGCCTCTACATCTGCTTTGGCCCGGGGTGTTCCTGTGGCAGATATTTGTAAAGCCGCGACTTGGGCCTCCCTCCATACTTTTGCAAAGCATTATTGCTTGGACTCTGAGATGAGGAGGGAGGGCCACTTCGCGCGCTCTGTGTTACAGGACTTTCTGGTATAGGAAGGTGGACACCCTCCTCCGGGAGTGGGGACTGCTGTGGGAATCTATTCACAAGGTGAGGAATCCACTGGCAGATGTATCCATCAGAAGAACAAGTTACTTACCTTCGGTAATGCTTTTTCTGGTGGATACAGTATCTGCCTGTGGATTCCTCACTGGCCCACCCGCCTCCCCGTTGTCTACCTTCATATGCCATGAGAAAGTTCTTGTAGATATGTTTTTATGCTTTGTTGTGCAATTTTAGGAAATGCTTGTTTATTTAGCATTCTTTTCTTTTGTATGCTATGCATATGTGTTGGTGTATTGTATACTGTGTATACTTGAGTCTGTCGTTAGTCCACCTGTTCGCCTCGAAGGCACGGGGAAAAAATGGGTGGAACTGACGTCATCACGCCGACGTGGGCTTCTTATGGCTCCGGTGACGTCGATCGGAGTCGCGAGCGGAGCCGATGTATTATGACGTCGCCCACGTCGAAGTGGAATGCTGTGGAAGAAAAGGTCCGTGGAATGCTGGCGCAGGGGATATTCACAAGGTGAGGAATCCACAGGCAGATACTGTATCCACCAGAAAAAGCGTTACCGAAGGTAAGTAACTTGTTCTTTTGCAATGCAGGGCTGCAGGTACACTGAGCTAATGTACAATTTCTGTCCACAGGCGAGACATCGCGCAGGACTGCTCAGGACAAGGGAGAGAGGGCACCCTGGAAGGACATCACAGAGAAGGCCAGTACGAGTGCAGGGCACACAACACCACCACAGCCAGCCTCACCACCACAGCCAGCCTCACCACTACTGCTAGCCTCACCAGCATCAACACCACCTGCAGTGGTTAGACCTAGGAGACGCGCTGATGCCAGACTGCAGGAGTTTGAGTCCTCCTCAGAAGACTCGGGGGGGGGGGGGGACATCTACTGTGCCACTGGATGGCAGCAATGCTGGTTTGCTGTCCACTTCTGAGGGAGCACAAACAGGTGCCAGACGCCACCGCAGGGCTCGTGTGAACAATCCACCTCCACAGGGTGAGAGCCATGGTGTCTTCGGAGGGCTGGAGGCAACCATGGTGAAGGTGCAGCGCCTACAAGACAAGGCAATTCAGTCAGTCCAGCGACAAATAAGGCGCCTCAATGACAACATGACCAACATTGACAAGGGTATTAGCTCAATGGCTGAGGGCATGAAGGAGATGGCTGCGGGCATGCGGGACATGTCCAAGTCTGTGATGCTGATTGGCAGCACACTTTTGCCTTCCGTATTATGGGACTTCCTAGATCATTGGAACCCATTTACTCTGGTTCTTTGTGTGGAAGCGCAAGTTAAATTTATGCTTACAGCGCTGGCAACCCAAGATCACCTTATTATATGTTATACGTCATCTACTTTGGAGGATTACTTGCTTTGAATTCTATTGATGAATGTGGAACTAAGACACATTACATTGCCTTATTCGTTGGGTCCCAAGACTTGCATTTGCCTTGAAGAAGTTCCAGTGTGGAACGAAACGCGTTGGCTGAGTATCTGTAAGAAAATAAAGGATATAACTAAAGATACCGATTTGTTTTGGACTTCTCCTGACTGGTGCACCTTCCATTTTTGTTTGTTTAAGTCTGTGATGCTGCTGTGCAGCAAAATGGATGAGGACAGAGTAACACGGCGCAGGGAGAGGCAGTAAATGGAGCACCATACGAGGGCAGTGAACCGCCTAGCAACTGCCACTTCTCTGCTCTGCAGGCGCTCCGTGGCCATGCAGGAGGGGCTGGCGCACTGCAGCACTGATGTCTCTAGGGGGCTGGTAAAGGTGACCACTGCTCTTGAAGTGCTGCTTACGAGTCAGTCTGCCACTACTGGTGCTGTGGAAGTTGATGACAGCGAGGACACGACCAGTCGGTGCAGCATTAGCCCCCCTGTAACAGACACCCGGAAGAGCAGCAGACGGGATGGGGCTGCCACTAGTTCCACAGCCAGTGAGGACAGTCAGTTAATGGCATCCAGCACTGTTGTGCGTGGCCGCAGACGCTGATGCAGCCCACACTTTTAGGACAGAATTGGGTGAAGTAACCCATGACTTCCTACTATGGATGTCACAAATTGGACTGCCAAGTTTGGCCGTTTGTGTTGTGGCGTAGTGCCCAGAAATTAAAACTACGTCATTACATTCAACAACTGGCTGTGTCTCCTCACTTACTTAAAAATAGTTGCATGTGATCTCTGCCAGTCTCTGTCTCCCATCTGTTGCTGATGGCACTCCTGTTGCGTTGGGCTCTGGCTGTGCAAATTCATCATCATTGTCCTCAAAATCAGTTAATTCCACTTCTGTACCTTTCTTTGTGGCAAGGTTGTGCAGCATTGCACAAGTTGCAATGATTTTGCAGCAGATGATGGGTGTGTACTGACGTGCGCCTCCGCTTTTGTGGAGGCAGCGGAACCTGCTTTTCAATAGTCCAAACGTGGGCTCCACAACGTTGCGTGTTGATTTGTGTGCCACATTGTATCGTCTCTCACTCAGGGTTGATGGGTTTAGGTAGGGAGTGAGGATAAATGACCGCACGGCATATACACTATCGCCTAGGTGAGAAAGAGAGTGCCATTAGTCACATACACCAATACACATTCATCTGCAGTAAGTATAAGGGAGTGTCACAGTGGTTTACCCAGAAGGTATCCTTCTCCAAATTCTCCCGCAGCCAGGCGTGTGTAGATCCCACTGTTCTGGAAGATGTATAAGTCGTGGGTGCTCCCAGGAAATTTGGCTACGATGTCAGTGATTATGTTGGCAGCATCGTAGATTACCTGCACATTTATGGAGTGGGTGGACTTTCTGTTCCTGTAGATATACTCAGTGGCTGCTGGTGGGCAGATTGGAATGTGTGTGCCATCAGTACAGCCTATGACATGCGGGAACTGTGCCATCTGGTAAAAGTCGGTCTTATTTTTCAGCAGTTCCGCCTGTGTGTTTGGGAAGCTAATGTAGTGATGCATTCTCTGCATCATGGCATCCAGGAACTTTCCGAAGAAATGGGACAGGCAACTCTGAGACACCCCGCCTACCGCAGCTATCACCCCTTGGTAACTGCCAGATGCAAGTAGATGTAGGCTACAGAGCACCTGCACATGTGGTGGTATGGCGTGCGCCCTTGGTGTTGGGTGCTCCAGGAGTGGGTGCAGGTCCCTTATCAAGTCCAGGATGGTGTGGGGGTGTAGCCTGTACCTTTCATGGATCTCAGCCTCAGTTTGTTGGAAGGGTGTGATGCGCTGTCTGTAAATGCGCTCCTCCCGTCTCCAGATCCTCACTCCTGCTGCCTGTAGACGTAGCCGCCTTGCAATCACAAAGAAAGCCGCCATAGTGATCACACTGTTGCATTTTGGGATCGCTTATATATACTGTACCTGATTACCACCTGCTTTCAGTCAGTGTTAATTACCGACTCTTAAATACCGAATTTCATGAAATTCGGTATTACTGAATCGCTTTACTTGTTTTTACCGTTTCTTATTTACCGATTCGGTAAATGATGAATCGGTAATTAAGAATCTGTAATTTTGAATTCGGTAATGATGAATCGGTATTTACCGATTCATAATTACCGAATCCTTATTTTTGGCCTCCTACATCTCAATTGCCTAAATACCGGGCGGTAACGGGAAATTTACCGAATTTCGGCCGTTACCGACCGGTATTTAGCTACCTACATATGTCTGTATATGTTGTAAATGGCTGCAGCACAAACAACCCGGAAGAATGGACTCCGTAGGCTGCAGGGGTGTCCTGCTCATGTAGTGGCACCCTCTCACTTAGAACCGAGCACCCTGCCTCAGGATTGTTAAGGCCTGCTATAGGGGTGACTAATAGATTTTAAGTGTAGTGACCCTTAGGTATAGAAAACCTATATTTTAAGTAAGTGGTGCATGCACCAACTTAAATAGGCTGCAATGGCAGGCCTGTAGTTCCAGTTTGCATGGCCTCTCACGGGTGGCATAATACATGCCTCAGCCCATGGGAGGCCTCTGGGGTACCTATGCCGTGGGTACATGGGTACCATATACTAGGGACTGACAAGGGTACCCCAGTATCTAATCTGGAGTGTATCTAAGTACATAAAATAACAGTTGAAGGAGAAAGCAGATTAGCAGGATCCCAGTCAGACTAGTCAAAAACAGTATAACATGAAGCAAAAAATGGGGGTAACCATAAGAAGCAGATCATACTTTCCTACTCACCCCCCTTCCCCCAACTGTAGGAGATGAGACTAACCTTACCTGGTTGAGTCTTCATTTTCTAACTGGAAATATCTGAAGAGTCCATCTGCATTGGCATGGTTACTCCCAGGTCTATGTTCCACTGTGTAGTACATCCCCTGTAGGGAAATGGACCACCTCAGAGGTTTGGGGTTTTCACCCTTCATCTGTTTTAGCCATAGGAGGGGCTTATGGTCTGTCTGAACAATGAAGTGAGTTCCAAACAGGATGGCCTCAACTTCTTCAAGGCCACATTACAGCAAAGGCTTCCCTCTCTATAGCTGCCCATCGTTTTTCTCTTGGGGTCAACCTTCTGCTGATAAACGCTGCTGGTTGAACCCGACCCTCTATATAAGAGAGCGGGAGGGACCCCTTGTGTCTACCAAGGGAATGGGGTACTATTGACAAGTAAAAACAAATGATCCCTTGGATAAGCAAAGAGCCAATCAAAAAGGGCTCAAATCACATTCAAGTCACACCTCTGAATATCAATAACAATACAGCCCATACAATAGACTCCCACTTATGACACCCAAAGATTATAACAAATACTCTTTATTAAAAATCCGTTTTACATATTACAGTATCTCATCAAAATCACACATATTCTATGTCACCAATCCCTATAAAATGTGTTAAAAACACGACATATATGATACAATTAAACAACACAACATTACATAACATGAAAAGAGAGAAAAGTTAGACAGTATACTTTGTCATTCATAAAACATATCCGATGGAATAATTTGACAACTAGGCCTGGATACACTGTTTCTTTTAGTATCTACAGATCCAATTACTTCCACGGATTATGTAAGCGATGCGTCCTCGCGTTTCAATGGGTTTTATTAATATTCCATCTTTTTCAAGACAAAGAATCTTCAAATTTCTCTGTACATGTGTAATATAGCCCCTGTCATAAATCCTGTATAAAACAAAAGTAATGCTATATTTAAATTGCACCCTTGTAGTAATCAAAATCAAAGCGACTTTTGATTTATATCAAGCATTTTATACGACAACACATATAAAAACTTTTTTTTACATTTTTACATTTCTGCTGCCCTCTTACACTATGTAAAATAGGACTATGTTTACACCATCATTTGATACAATTCACATTTTTCTATTTAATGGGCTGTAGCAACATAGTTAAAAAAGCCCCAATCCTCCCATGGAAACCCTGCCACTACACTATAAATACGGTTATAATTTTTGATAGAACCACATTGAATGATGGTCCCGCAAGAGCCCCCACTGCTAGTCTTACTATATCTATCAAGTCAGACAGAAAAACTTAGCTTGTTACCTTTATTTTAAAACGAAGAGAACTTCTGGATACATATAATCCTTCCACCGCCTAGAGGTTCTCTTAATATACACTTCTGTTTACGCGTGTATTATTTTTGGATGTTCTGTGTAAGACCTGGGGTCACCAAGCCCTAAGGGGGTAACGTGACTCGAGCGGCTGGGCACCCAAAGGCTTTTGTGTAAAGCGACCATACGCCACACACAACCTCTGAAGCAGGGAACGCACACAATAAGGGACGCCACACTGTAGGGTTTATGCAACAACTCAAGTTTATCTAAGCAGATAGGCATAAAAACAGTTCATTATACGTAAATGCAATTCATTAGATGTAAATGCAGTTCATTAGATGTAAATGCAACTCATTAGATGTCAATGCAGTTCATTATATGTAAATGCAATTCACTAGAGGTAAATGCAGTTCACTACATCGGTTAGCATCTGTTGCACTATATTCACCAGCAATTCCCTCTGAGGCCCTAGGCCACACTCGTGTAGCTTAACATCCGTTGTGCGGACTGGGAATCGTAGCGCCACACCTGGGGTCTAGTGGGGGGCTCAGGGCCGACTTCGCGGGCTTCCCGCCCCTCTGGTACCCTTAGCGCCTCAGTGGGCGGTTACCGCGCTACTCGCAATAACTGCACCGTGAATCCTTGTGAGCAGAGCCTGCGAACGTAGCGTTACTCGTAATAAGTGAGCATCGAACACTTCGGAGCAAAGCCTACCAACACAGCGTTACTCGTAATAATTGGGCATTGAACACTTCAAAGCAAAGCCTACCAACATAGCGTTACTCGTAATAATTGAGCATTGAACACTTCAGAGCCAAGCCTACCAACATAGCGTTACTCGTAATAATTGGGAATTGAACACTTCAGAGCAAAGCCTACCAACACAGCGTTACTCGTAATAATTGAGCATTGAACACTTCAGAGCAAAGCCTGTGAACATAGCGTTACTCGTAATAATTAAGCATCGAACACTTCGAGCAAAGCCTACCAACACAGCGTTACTCGTAATAATTAAGCATGGAACGCTTCAGAGCCAAGCCTGCGAACATAGCGTTACTCGTAATAATTAAGCGTTGAACGCTTCAGAGCCAAGCCTGCGAACATAGCGCTACTCGTACTAATCAAGCTTCAAGTACTTCTGTGCAGTTCGCGGGGCACAACGCTGCGCGACAGTCTCGGAGGCGAGGGGCAATCCCTCGGCGGGGTGTCAAAGTCTTGAGTGGACGGGGGAACTCCCTCGGAGGGGGAATCCGGGTGTCAGGGTGCGGTGCCGCGCCTGGTCTGTAGGGGGCGCACCGGGTCCGGCCCAAGCCTCCCGGCTTACCTTGATCTCGACGTCTGGCGGCGTCTGACCCAGCTCCGGACTCCGTAGTAGCTCCTTCCGCGACGGGGCAGGCCACGGCCTTACACACCTCTGCATGCAACTGCCACGGCAGCGACGGGGCCCCAGGCTTCTCCGCGGGCCACGCTGGGGTGATGGTGCACACTTCAGGCTTCCGGGCCGCAGCGGTGAGCGCGCTCGGGTCCCCGCACACACAGGGGGGGGGGGGTCAAATTAAGCGGGAGAGCTCCGCGCTCAACGGGGATGGATGCCGGGGATCCCAGGCCAGGTCAGGGAGCGCAGGGATCTCAGCGCCAGTACCTGGTTGATCCCCAACCGTTCCGCAATCAGCTTTAGCGTAAAGTTCCAGTGTTCAGGTTTGACATGAAGTCTCAGCATTCAGGTTCAGCATGCAGTTGTGACACGAGGTCTCAGCATTCAGTGTCAGCATTCAGGTTCAGCATGCAGTCGTGACACGAGGTCTCAGCATTCAGTTTCAGCATTCAGGGGTGACCTGAAGTCCTGATGGCGCAGATATTTCCGGCGCCCTTTGGGGGTTATGTTCCTGGGGGATAGGGATTGAGTTGGCCATTAGGTCCTTCCTAGTCAGGTAGGCAGAGGGTCCCTGGGTCCTCCTACTGCTGGGTAACATCAGTGGGCTTTACAGGATCCCTCACTCACTTAAGAGGCAGCACCTAAATCCTGTCACTCTCAGAGGCATAAGTCCCTGGCTAGGCCCTACCGCCTAAAACTCCTGCGTGGATTCTCCAGCTCTGCTTTACCCCACTGGCCAACTAACTAGAAAAAGTTCCCTCCCTCACTTAAGTAGCCCTAGGTCAGGTGACCTCTATCCAAGGCGGCAAAAGTGAAACCACACCTCCCTTCTAGAAGGTTCCAGCACATTCCAGGAGCTTCCCCATTCTACCTATGGGACAAAAAAAGGCGGGCTGGTATCGCAACATTGTTGTGGGGTTCCAGCCAGCTCCTGGCAGCTAGGGTGCTACTAATGAAGACCACTCTGCAGTAGCAGGGGCCTGTGGCAGCCATCTTGGGAGAAGGGAGCACCTGCACTTTAACACTGGTTGGCAATGAAAAGGCGCCCGGAGACCTAAGTCCAACATAAAAATGAGGGTGGAAAAAATGAGGCACGATCAAAAATGGAGGGGGAGACCACCCTAGGGCTGACAGGTCTAACATTCTGTAAATGAAGAGCAATCTCAGTCAGCTCATTCCCTATCTATAGTAGCCTTATTTGCCAAAGATTTTTTGGGGTTAATTCAAACTATCTCACCTGATTAATATCTTCAGTATAACCTTAATGTTCTGCCCCGGACCCAATGGCCAATGTGTCACTGCTCCCTCCTAGTGTGCAATTACTTTCGTAATTAAAATAGTTTAAAAAAAAGGAGAGATTGTTTGTGTCTACTGAGTAAAATACCGCTACATCTTTACTATCGATGCCAAATAGTACAAGTCGAATACATTACACCCTACCTTCGTTTTGATCTCGGAATGTTCATTTCGTAAAGATGCTTCCGTCGTCTTTTATTTGGAACGGCGAGGGGCCTCAAATCCTGCACCTCCTCCGTCTTGTGCGCTCTAGGACAAAAGGGGAAAACGGGGCCAGAATCACATTATACTAAGTGCGTCGAGGGAGATTTTTTTTAAAGGATTGTGATTTTCCCTCTTATCTACTCCCTCCTTGTTTTACGCTTGCAAAGCCCTCGGTTTCTCACCTCAATGACGCTGAGTGTCCGGACCGTGTTAGTTTTCCTCTCGGCGGCGGGAAGAAATGAGCCACGGGCAGTGTAGCCAGATTTTTAGACCCGTCCCAAGCCCAAAGCCGCTCAAATATAAGCCCAAAATAAGCCCAATCAGACCAGTTCCAGCCCAAATTAGCAAGTCTCCAATTATGCACAAATTGTCATCAGAAACAATTTTAACGACAAATATACATTCTATTCAAAATACAGATGGTGGGAGGGTGTTTTTCCCGCACAACTGGGAAAAAAGTCGCCCAATTGTGCGGGAAATAGCCCAATCTGGCAACATTGGCCACGGGAGCACGGCAAATTTGAATGGTGGTGTGCGTAGATTTCGATTGGTTGGCACATGTTCCCTCCCCTTCACCTCACTGCCTCTAATTACTCTTTACTTGGAGCCCTTTTCTGTGCTGCCTCTACCTTTTTATCCCCCGGAAGTGCTCCCTATCTGTATAAGGCATAGTATACGCTCTGCCTGTTCTAACCCGGATCTAATTCAGAAAAAAACAAAGCACCGATGTCAATAACTACTCGCTGCTAGTGTACCACACCTAATTCCTTCCATCTAGCATTTACAGTTCTTTTTAATTATTTTTTAAAACTGGAATTATTAGTTATAACAGATGGTACTGTGACCAGTACATATTCCCCATATAATCAGGTTAATTCTAACTAAATATTTAATTCGCGATCAGTTTCATCCAGTCCTCACGCAAATGTAATCCTTTATCTATCGTTTCCAGATAACACATGAACCACTGCTCACGTTTCTTCCTCACTGTATCCAGATTTCCCTCTCTCCTACTTATACTGATTTTTTCAAGAATGAATCAGTTGATTTGATTACAGTCATGGTTCAGTCTTGAAAAATGGTCAGTTAAAGGGGCGCTTTCTTTTTTAGTCCATATTGCTGATTTATGTTCAAAAAACGGACGCGCAGTTCCCTGCTCGTCTCATCAACATAACCCAGTCCACAGGGACAGATAAGTAGGTATATCACATGCTTGCTTCGACAGTTATTCAGAGTCTTGGGTGTCAGTGTTTTGCCATTAAAAACCATACGTTTGGCCTCTATGCAATGAGGACATATGCAGCAAGTTCCACAACTATAGTTGCCAACTGCCTTCCTTCTGTCTAGGGTGGTTTGGTTCTCAGATTCAGTTTTATATGTTTTCACTAGAGAGTTTCGGATTGTCTTATTCCATCTGAATAAGAACAGCAGTTTTTGTAATTGCGTCACTGGTCCGCTATTTAAGATCTTCCAATTCCTATTGACAATATTTTTGATTTTATTGCTCATGTCAGAGAACTGGCTGACCAACACGATTCTCTCCATGATTTTGTTCTTTTCCTCTCTGGTGATATCTAAGAGTTGTTACAATCGTAGAATCTTGCACGTTTAAAGGAATGTTTAATCAGCTTCCTGGGATATCCCCTAGCTTTTAGTTTCTTCTCCAGGATATCTGAGTGGTGGTAAAAATCCTTTAACGTTGTACAGTTACGGCGCAACCATAAAAATTGCCCAAAGGGAATATTATCCTTTTGTGATTTCGGATGGTTGTTCCCGTACTGTAATAGTGTATTCTTGTCCGTGGGCTTTGTGAACAGCTCCACTTGTAGTACATACTCAGCATTTTTTAAGCGGATATCCAAAAAGTCAACACTAGTGTCGCTAAAGTGGGCAGTGAACCTCAAATTCTCATCCCCTAGGTTCAACCATTCCAAGAAACTGGCTGATCCTGACCCTCTGCATTAAGTTGTGACAACACAGCCCCTACCCCCAACTCAGATGCCTCTGTTTGGACAATAGATTGCTTGGAGAAGTCAGAACTTTGCAGAATGGGAGTAGTGCACATGCTTGAGGTCATTGAATGCCTTCTGACAGCTAACATTCCAGTGAACGCTCTTGGGTATTCTTTTAGATGTGAGATCGTTCAGGGGAGTCACTATAGACCCATATCCCTTTACAAATCTTCTGTAGTACCCAGTAAGGCCCAAGAAAGCTCTGACCTGAGTCTGGGTAGTTGGAGCAACCCAGTCCATGATGGTCTGGATTTTGCTCTGTAGTGGTTGAACTTGGCCTCTACCCACAAGGTGGCCCAGGTACACAACTCTGCCCTATCTGGCACTTAGTAGCCTTGATAGTGAGGCCTGATTTCTGCAGAGCCTCCAAAAAATTCTTCAGGTGGACCAGGTGATTCTCCCAGGTGGA
Organism: Triturus cristatus; assembly: GCF_964204655.1. Classification (NCBI taxonomy): domain Eukaryota; kingdom Metazoa; phylum Chordata; class Amphibia; order Caudata; family Salamandridae; genus Triturus; species Triturus cristatus. The sequence continues at coordinate 1,238,035,633 of NC_140590.1, read as the reverse complement.
GCTAAAGACAGCCATATCATCAAGATATGCTGCACTATAGGCTTCCAGGCCCGTAAGGACTTTATTCACCAGCCTTTGGAATGTGGCAGGTGCATTCTTCAAGCCAAAGGGCATCACAATAAATTGATAATGCCCACTAGGGTTTGAAAATTCTGTTTTTGGTTTAGCATCCTCAGCTAGTCTGATTTGCCAATAGCCAGCTGTGAGGTAAAAATGTGCTCAAGAACTTGGCTACGGCTAAAGTGTATATAAGCTTATCTGTCCTAGGAATTGGGTGAGCATCAGTCCTAGTGACTGCATTGAGTCCCCTGTAGGCAACACAAAACCTGATCTCTCTTTTACCACCCTGGTTGTGAGGCTTTGGCACCAAGACCACTGGACTAGCCCAAGGGCTGTCTGAGAGCTCACTTACTCCCAACTCTAGCATCTATTGGACCTCAGTCCTGATACAGTCTCTGACATGGTCAGGCCGCCTGTAAATCTTATTTGTAACAGGTAGGTTCTCACCTGTGTCCACTTCATGAGTACAGCAGGTGGTCTGACTAGGAGTCAGGGAGAACATGTGTCTGTATTGATTTAGAACTCGCCTAAAATCAATCTGTTGCTGGTCATTGAGGCTGCCTGCCACAGCTACACCATCAACTGATCCATCATCAGGGTTCTGTGAGAGGTCAAAAAGTGGGTCACTCTCTTCCTCTTGTCCCTCATCAGTGGCCATGAGCAAGCCCATGTCAGCCCTGTCAATGTATGGCTTGAGCCTGTTCATATGAAGCACCCTATGGGGGCTCCTGGGAGTGCCAAGGTCCACCAGGTTGGTGACCCCTCCCTTCTGCTCAAGAATGGTATAGGGTCCACTCCACTTGTCTTGGAGAGCTGCTGGGGCCACAGGCTCCAACACCCAAACCATCTGCCCTGGCTGATAAACAATCAAACCAGCCTTTTGGTCATGCCAAGCTTTATACAATTCTTGACTTTCCCGAAGGTTTTTCCTGGCCTTCTTCATGTACTCAGACATTCTGGAGCGGAGACCAAGTACATAGTCCACTATGTCTTGTTTAGGAGGTTTGAGAGGTAACTCCAATCCTTCCATCATCAATCACAAGGGACCCTAACTGGATGCCCAAACAGAAGTTCAAAAGGGCTGTAGCCAGCCCCCTTCTATGGGACCTGTATGTAGGCAAAGAGAAGGCCGGGCAACAGGACATCCCATTTTTGCCTAAGCTTTCCTGTAAGGCCCCTGATCATGCCCTTGAGGGTTTTGTTGAACCTTTCAACCAACCTATTGCATTGTGGGTGATAGGGTGTGGTGAACTTGTAGTTCACTCCACACTCCTTCCACATTGCAGTAATGTAACTTGACATGAAGTTTGCACCTCTGTCAGTTAATACTTCCTTAGGGAAACCCACTCCTGAAAAACTTCCCAGGAGGGCCCTGGCCACTACAGAAGCTGTGGTGGTTCTAAGGGGTATTGCCTCTGGATACCTAGTGGCATGGTCTACCACCACTAGAATGTAGCAGTGCCCAGATGCAGTAGGAGGGTTCATGGGACCAATTATGTCAATCCCAACCCTCTCAAAGTGAACCCCCACCTTAGGTAGTGGTATCAGGGTGGCCTTTGTGGTACCACCTGACTCACCACTGGCTTGACAAGTGTTACAGGAGCAACAAAACTCCTTTGTGAGGCCAGTGAAAGTGAGGGACAAGCCTATCCCAAGTCTCACTTTGTCCTAGGTGTCCTACCAAGGGAATGTCATGTTCTAGGGTGAGTAGGAATCCCCTAAACTGAAGAGGTATGACCAACCTTCTGGTGGCACCAGGCTTGGGGTCTCTACCCTCTGAGTATAGGAGTCCCTCATCCCAATAGCTCTTTTGGGATCCACTGACACTCCCAGCAGCCTCAGCAGCAGCTTGCTGTCTGAGGGGTTCAAGAGAGGGGCAGGTTTGCTGCTCCAAACTCAAGTCTGCCATAGAAGGGCCTCCTGTCCCCAATAAATCAACCTGCTCAGGTTCAAGTTGATCTGAGACAGTTCCTTCACTGAGATAATTTCTCTTAAGAGATTTATACTCCCACTGAGTTTGGGAGGGAAGACATAGCAGGAGGGCTCCTTCTCTCGAAAGGCCCTTGGTCCATTTATCCTGGATCCAAGGCCTGTTCGGTGTTAGCCAGCTTGGCTTATGACCTAGTTACAGCAAACACATCTGCAGTGATGCCCAGCATTGCTCCATGAGTCCTTACCTCTACCTCAGCCGAGGCTAAAGTTTCCAAAAGTGATGCCCAGCATTGCTGCATGAGTCCTTAACTCTACCTTAGCCTAGGCTGAAGTTTCCAAATCATTGCCCACCAAACACTCTACTGGAAGGTCTGAGCTAACCACAACTTTCTTTGGTCCAGTTACCCCTCCCCAGCTGAAATTAACAACTGCCAAGGAATGATCAGTCCTGACAGTGTTACATTGGTCACTTGGTACATTTCTCCAAGTATGATCTAGTCAGGGCCCACAAGATTCTCTGTCACCATAGTGAAACAATTGCACCTGTCGTCCTGAATGCCATGGCCGTCTTACCATTGATCAAAGGCTGTTGTCTGTATTTGCCCAGGTTACTGGGACTGACAAATAAGGTGGCAAGATCCATGCCACATCACAGACAAGCACAGCCTGAGCTGGAGTTCTGACTAGGCCAAAACCCATCTCAGAGCCCAAGGTCAACCTTACTAATCCCTTGTTCCCTGTACCACCACCTGTACTAGTGCTAGGGGGGCGCTGTTGCCCTAGGGGCAGAGGTGGTAGGAGGATTTTCCTTGTCTTTTGGACAATCAAAATCTCTTGTCCAATGTGTTTTCTGTTTACAGATATAAAACCTGGTTTCTTTTTGCCTTTACCTTTGTTGGATTGTGAATCCCCTGAAGCAGGTTTTTGGGGCCCTGATGAAGACTTCTGATCTTTACCCTTGTTCCCACCCTTATCTGGAGTTTTAGCATCTTGCTTCTTTTGGTAACCACCACTGTTCTGGTTTTTCTGCTTCACCCTGGTTCTGACCCACTTATCTGCCTTCTTTCCCAATTCTTGGGGAGAAGTCAGATCAGAGTCAACCAGGTACTGATGCAATAACTGATTTTGGCAATTATTAAGGATCTGGTCCCTCATAATCAAATTGTACAATTCCTCAAAATCATTCACTTTGTTGCCAAGCAACCAGCCATCCAGAGCCTTAAGGGCACTATCCACAAAGTCTACCCAATCCTGATTCTGTGTCTTCTGGGTGTATCTGAACTTAATCCTGTAATGTTCAGTGGCTAAACCAAACCCATCAATGAGAGTCCTCTTCAAGACTGAATAGTTGTCAGCATCCTCTTCTCTAACAGTGAGGAGCTTATCTCTTCCTTTGTCAGCAAAGGAGAGCCACAAGAGAGCTGCCCACTGCTATTGAGGGACCCTCTGAACTTTACAGGCCTCTCTAAAGCAGTTATCCATTTATGGATGTCATCCCCAACATGCTAGGGAGGGACAATCTTGCTCAGGTTCCTATTATCAAAGGAATGTTCCTTAATTCTAGTGACACTGTTGCTGCCACCATTGGACTCTAGTCCCAACTTTTTTCTAGCTCTCTGGACTTCTAGGGACTCTTTAGCCAGGGCCAATTGCTGTTGCCTGAGCCTAAGCTTAGCTTTTTCAGGTTCCAGAAATTGGTACTCTCTGTCATAAGAGTGGTTCCTCTTGCTAGATACAGAGGTCCCTACAGACTGTCCTGAGTGATTAGACTCTGCAGAGGGAGATCTAGATCTCCTTGGTAAACTCTGCACTCTGCCAGGAGGGGTAAAGAGGGGGCTATCATGGCCTTCTACATTGCCCTCTGGGCGATCTGAGTTATCCAGGTCGGACCCATCTTGGCCCCCCTGGTCAGGGTTAGATTTCAGGTCATAAAAGGTGTCAACTCCTGACCTATCTTCATTCACTGTCTCACCCACTTTGTCCTGTTCATCTGACCCAGGAGTCTGCCTTAGGTCATCTAACAGTTACATCTCTATTAGACCTTGAGTGTTGGCACTTATCCCTGTCTTCAGCTTTCTAGAGGCACACATGGCTTTCAATTTGTGGACTTAAAGCTCACTGTATCTAGAGGGCTGAGAGCCACTGACACCTCCTTTAGTAGACATACTAAGTGTGTTGAGGTGTTGCACCTACCTAACCTAGTGGGAACTAAACTCTATTAGGTTGGAGAAAGGGTGTGCTAGACCCTTGACTTACCCAACCCTAAGTTCAGTAGAACTTACGTATTCTAAGCTAGTATTATATGTACCTCGTACTTAGTGGTTTTCAAATAATCAATACAAAGGTTTATCTGGTAAAACAATGCAGGCTTGAATTCCAACCGCTGCACACCAGTGTGAGAAGTTGGCCTGGTATATGCTGTCCACTAATTAAAGTGGGCACCCTGTACCAGTCCAAACAAACCTTATGGTGATTTAAGATGTCAAAGATAACCTTAGAAAGCTATCCAGGTGATAACTGTAGAGAGCAGCCTTCAGGCTTAGTCTTGAAGGAATGTTATGTAGCTTCAGGTGCGTTGAGGGGGTTCTTGACTGTTCAGCCACCGCGACCAGAAGACGTTGAGGACAACCAGGAGCTGGATGCGAGCTGTCCCCCAAAGGATGCTGAGTACTGAAGGGTCAGTGTCTGGCTAGAGCACCAACAAACCTTGGCAACGGCAACTCACACAGAAGGTTGAAGAAGGGTACGGTTCGGACCAGCATGGTCCAGGAGACTCACCGAACACAGGGGAGTCAGGGCAGGCCTGGGGCAACCAGGGAATCCCAAGAAAAGCAGTGTTGATCCTCAAAAGGACCCACGGGCCAGAGGCACAGAAGTCGTAAGGGGACCTCGAGCAGTTTCACAAAGCAAGTGCCCATGGAGCACTCGGTGTGAGAAGGCCGGAGTTCTTTGGTGGAAATGGTGCCAGCGGTCGGGGCTACTCGGAGCCCAGTGCACTTGTTTTGGAAACTGCAACAAGCATATGCACTTGCATAAGCATGCGGTGCACAGGGGTACAGGTATTGCAGCCCCTAATAGGGATTCTGGCCTCAAACTTGGTGAGAGGGCAGCTCGGACCTGGAGGGACTTGAAAACCCACCACCTGTGTTACTGGAGCCTTCCGGAGTCCGTAGGAGCTCAGGAGCAGCAGACTGGTCAGTTGAGATGTGGTGCCTGCGGTTGCTGGGGAGTGACTTCTTCACTCCAAAGTAGAGATCTTCAGTTGTCCTTGATGCTCCACAGGTCCACATGCTCCACAGGTCCTGCACAGAGCCTGCATTGTGCATGGGCACAGACAATGCTTTGGAAGGAGAGGGAGACAAAATAGGGCCCAGTGGTTTCTTGATCAGAATCTTGTCCACATCCAATCTAGTGTCCCACAGCCAGGTCAAGCCCTTTTGTACACACGGGAGATGATTGGACAGATTCAGGGCACCCTCCCTGGGGAGGGTCTGACAAGTGGGGAGGTTACTCCTATGACCTTTGTCCAGTTTTGCATCAGAGCAGGAGCCAATGGCTCCCAGGACTGGTTTGAACTAGACTATGCACAGGGACACCAAATGTGCCCCTCATGCAGAATTTCGGTCGCAGGCAAGCGCACCCACACAGGCCTAATACACTATATCCTCTCTGGAAGGTGGTCACACCTCCCTGTGACACGATGCCTATTGTTCGGCCTTTCCCTGCTCGAGTTTTGCTCAGCAGCAGGAGGGCAGAAATGTCTCTCTGGTCAGCTGCAACCATTTTGTGCTGCCGGGGACTAGAAGGCTGGTACCGGGTACACCAGGAACCTTACAAAGCTAGTTTCTGAGGGGTGGAATCATACCTCCCACACCGGTTACCGGTGTGGGGGTATGATTCAATCATACCTCCCACACCGGTTACCGGTGTGGGAGTATGATTCCACAGTGTTTGACACCAAACACAATAGGGTTACTTTCAGCTGTTTAGAGTTGGTCATTATGCGATTGCATAATGCCACTCTATATGTCGCAAATGGCTGCAGCACTAACAACCCCGGAGAATGGTCTCCGTAGGCTGCAGGGGTGTCCTGCTCCTGCAGTGGCACCCTCACACTTAGACCCAAGCACCCTTCTTTTAGGATTGTTAAGGCCTGCTATAGGGGTGACTTATAGGTTTTAAGTGTAGTGACCCTAAGGTATAGAAAACCTATATCTTAAGTAAGTAATGCATGCACCAACCTACACAGGCTGCAATGGCAGGCCAGTAGTTCCATTTTTCATGGCCTCTCATGGGTGGCATAATACATGCTTCAGCCCATGGGAGACCTCTGTGGTACCTATGTCTGGGGTACATGGGTACCATATACTAGGAACTGACAAGGGTACCCCAGTATCTAATCTAGCGTGTACCTAGGTACATAACATAACAGTTTAGGGAGAAAGCAGATAGACTGGGGTCCTGATTAGCAGGATCCCAGTCAGACTAGTCAACAACACCATAACATGAAGCAAAAAGTGGGGGTAACCATAAGAAGCAGATCCTACTTTCCTACAGTCGGCTTTTCTCTGTTTACCAGATCAACCCTCGTAGTTTAAATCTCCCATAGTTATGAGATTCATTTTGCGTCTCACAAATATATTTCTTCCCACTCCTTTTATCATGCCTCAGTGGGATTTGAATGTGTTCTCACTTTCTTGATGGGTTCACCCTTTGATCCATTACATAGTTGTACCCTTAAGGTTCCTAGCGTTTAAAACTATATTTTTGGTTGCAATCACTTCCGTTAGGAGGGTGAGTGAGTTGCAGGCTCTTAGCTCCAAGCCTCCTTTTACATCATTCCAATGTGGATAAGATGGTTCTTAGTACCAGAGCTGATTTCCTGCCTAAGGTGGTTACTCCTTTCCACTTAGGGCAGTCCATCACTTTGCCCATTTTCTTACCTCTCCCTCATCCTTCTACGGAGGAGGAGAGACTTCATGGTCTGGACCCCAAGAGGATTGTCAGCTTCTACTTTGACAGAACCAAGGATTTCAGGTTGGACAATCTACTCTTCATTCGTTATTTGGCCAAGATGAAGGGCAAGGCTGTCCACAAAAAATGCTGTCCTGGTGGATCATCCTCTGTATCAAGATCTGCTGCGCCTTGGCCAAGAAGGAGCCTCCTGGAGGTATTTGCGCTCATTCCTCCAGAGCTAAGTCTTCTTCTTCAGCTTTAGCTAGAGGTGTGCCTGTGGTAAACATCTGTAAGGTGGCAACTTGGGCCTCCCTCCACACTTTTGTGAAGCACTATTGCTTTGATTCGGAAGTGAGAATGTGACGGCCATTTTGCATGTTCTGTGCTGCAGGATTGTTTGGTATAGACAGGCAGGCACCCTCCGCCGGGAGCGGGACTGCTTGGGAATACAATTCAAAAGGTGAGGAATCCACAGGCAGATGTATCCATCAGAAGAACAAGTTGATTATCTTCGGTAACGCTTTTTCTGCTGGATGGAGTATCTGCCTGTGGATTCCTTACTGACCCAACCGCTTCCCCGTTGCCTGTCTGCTTATACTGAAAAATAATCAATGTATATCTTATGGGATTTATTGTTGAAATCATGTGATGCTTGGCAGTAGGAAATGTCTATAATACTAATGTTTTGTAATTGCATTTATATAGCGCTTACTACCCTGACCAGGCATGGTAGCGCTTTTTCAGCGAGTAGAATGCTACTCCGGAACCCAAGAAGGGTTAGTGTTGAATTAGTATAGTGAAATATGAAAGTATTTGAGTGGTGGATAAGTTAGTCAATTATTTGGATTCAGAAATATAGCGGAGGGATAGAAGAGGGAAATTATTTTTGCATTTATGTGCCGCTTGTTACCCCTAATGGGGAGTTGAAGCACGCTACTCCGGAACACATAAAGGATTAGTGGTGAATTAGTATAGTAAAATATGAAAGTAATTTGAGTAGTGGATATTAGTCAGTTATTTATATTGAGAAGGATATCGGAGGGATAAAGAAGGGAAAAGGTTTGCATTCATATAGCACTTGTTACCCCTGTTGGGGTGTTTTAGTGCTTTTTTGGTAAGTAGCATGCTACTCTGGAACCCATTAAAGTATTAGTGTTGAATTAGTATGGTGAAATATACAAGTATTTTGAGTGGTGGATGATATGGTAGTCGGTTATTTGAATTGAGATGGGTAGAAGAGGGATAGAAGAGGGAAAGAGGTTTGCATATATATATATTTATATATTGCGCTTGTTCTGAGGAGTTGGCCTGGTATATGCTGTCCACTAATTAAAGTGGGCACCTTGAATCAGTCCAAAGAACCCTTATTGATGATTAGGTTAAAGACAACCTTTATTGAAAGCTATCCTAGTGGTAGCTATGGAGAGCAGCCTTCAGGCTAAGTCTCGAAGGAATGTAAAGCAGCTTGGTTTACCAGATTATAACCTCCTGAATGACCAAATGAAAGGAGAACCACACAAGGTATATATATAAAATATATGTATTTATTTCTAAACACTCTCTACTAACCTCTTTATGAGATTAGAGAGCAAGGCACACAATATTACAGTACTAAAACGCCAGTAAATAGCACAATACACAGTGGGCCCCAGGGGGAGACCAAACCATACATTAAGAAAGTGGTATAAGAACCACGACTTGAATAGACACAGTGCCTAGAGCACGTAGAATCGCTGGGACCCCAAGGAACCACCCAAGGTAGTGACACAGGGGACCCACGGAGGACACGTGCAGTGTGAGAACACAACCGCGAACTCCGTACAATCCTATGGGAAAGTCGCGGTTGGAATTACGGACACTTAGGAGAGGACTTTGAGCAAACCCGTTCAAACTTAGAAGGTTCTAAGGCCAGCACCCATGTGAGCACCGGAGTACTCGTGTTACCTAACCCAGGGAAGCCGGGTGCATAGGTGTCAAATGGTGTCGGGAATCTTCGCTGTTTTCAATGGCGTGATGCTGCAAAGTGCTGCTGCCGGGAAGATGAGAAGTGTCCAGTGTGATCCAAGCCTGGATCGAAGGTGAGAAGAACCTCAAGCAAAGGGGACAGAGTCTGGGTCACTTGCCAGTGACCAGGGGCACGAGAGACGAATGCCCACCGATGTTGGGTGTTTCAGGTGCGATGAGGTGAAGCTTGACTCCACAGCCATGGGCACCAGGAGACGTCGATGATGACCACAGTCCACAGTCCACAGGCGAGCTGTCCCACGAAGGATGTCAAGTGCTGGGGGGTCGGTGTCTGGATTGGAGACCAACAAGCCTTGGCAACTGCAACCCATGCGGTCAGAGAAAACCTGCATCGGTGTGGACCAGCAAGGTCCTGGGGACTCCCCAAGCGATGGATAGTCAGGACACATCTGGAGCAACCAGGTAAGCCCACTTAAAGTTACAGTTCCCTCCTCAGGGACCCACAGGTCGACGGACCAGGGATCGCGAAGGGACCTCGAGAGGAATCATTAAATACCAGCCCATGGAACACTCGTGGAGTGTAGGCCAGTAATCTTCGGTGGAATCACTGCTCGGGGTCTGGACTACAAGTAGCCCAAAGCACAGCCTCAGGGTTCGCCAAAAAGCATATGCTGCTGCAAATGTGCACAGTGTTCAGGGGTTCGGGTTGCACGGTCCCCACGAGAGCTGTGGATCTCAGGTTTGCTGAGAGCACTGGTTGGCCTCGGGGAAGCTTAGGAACCCACCTCCTGTGTTGCAAAATCTTCGGAGTCCGTCGGAAGCGGCGTAGATGCAAACCGGTCAGATGCGTTTTAGGTGCCCCCCTTGCAGGGGAGTATCTCCTTTACTCCAAGGGAGAATCTTCGGTCATCCAGCGTAGTGTAGATAGTTGAAGTACTTGGTTTCTGTAGCAAAGTTTTGTCCAGGTAAATCTAAAGTCCTGTAGCCAGGGGTTCCTACTTTATACCCAAGGAAGGGGTGGGAGAAACTCTGGGGACCCACCTATGGGTGGGTCGGGACAGAAGGGTGGCTACACCCATGTCCTTGGTCCAGTTTCACGCCAGAGCAGGGGCTGGTAGCCCCTGCAACCGGTTTGAGCTGGACTATGCACAGGGACACCCAATGTGCCCCCAGTGCAGATATCAAAGCATTCTCAGAGTGCACCCACCCAGCCCCAATACTCTAAAGCCTGTCTGGGAGGTGGTCACACCTCCCTGTGACAGGAAACCTTTCGTCTAGCTGTCCCCTGCCGGAGTTTCGTCCAGCAGCAGGAGGGCAGACTCGTGTCTGTGGCTGGCAGCATCCATTTTGTGATGCCAGGGTATGCAAAGCTGGTACCCCGTGTACCGGTGCTGTCATATTTCTCCCTCTAGTAGGGTGAAATCATACCTCCCACACGAGTTACTGGAGTGGAGGTATCATTCCAAGGTGTTTGACACCAAACACAACATGTTTCCATGCAGCCGTTTTAAAGTTAGCATTTACCGCGAGGTTATAATGCACTTAAGTATATATGGTATAGCTGCATCACAAACAACCCTGGAATAGAGGTTCCGAAGGCTGCAGAGGGGTTCTGCTCATGCATGGACACCCTCTCACATAAACCCAGCACCCTGCCTTCAAGATTGATAAGGCCTGCCATGGGGTGACTGATAGGTTTATATGTGCACTGATATGGATAGATATAGTGAACCTATATCTAAGTAAGGGGTGCATGCGCCACCTTACACAGGCTGCTGCAGCAGACCTGTTGTGTCATTTTGAATGGTCTCCCAGGGGTGGCATAATACATGCTGCTGCCCCTGAGAGGCCTCTGGGGTACCTATGCCCTGGTTATATAGTATACCATATACTAGGGACTTTTAAGGGTACCCCAGAACCCAATCTGGAGTATACCTGAGGTACTTGAACAACCGATTTAGGGGGAAAGCAGATAGACTGGGGTCCTGATTAGCAGGATCCCAGTCACACTAAGTCGAAAACTAAGGGTGGGCGTCGTGCTCCGCTTCGCCCACGGAGTGCACGTAGCGCTGCCTGCTTCGCCGTTTACGAAATAGGCGTAGCAGACAGCGCTACGCCCACGCCGCTGCGAAGCGGAGCTGGCCGCCACCCGCCGCCTGCCCTCATTTTAAACTACTTGAAAGAATATAAAAAGTAAATAAAATGTCCTTACCTGTAGTGCGGCGTCCCGGGGCTCCCTCTTCCTGCTTGCCGGTAACTTCCTACACAAATGCGCATGTGCGGACGCCCGCGCATTTCAAGAAATGCGCATGAGCGGGCGTCCGCGCATTCACATTTGTGTAAGAAGTTACCGGCAAGCAGGAAGAGGGAGCCCCGGGACGCCGCACTACAGGTAAGGACATTTTATTTACTTTTTATATTCTTTCAAGTAGTTTAAAATGAGGGCGGGAGGGAGGCGGGCGGCGCGTAGTGGGGCTACGCGGAGCGCGCGAGTATGCGTAGATTTTGCCACACTAGGCGCTGCTCCACGTAGCCCCACTATGCCCACTACGCCCAGGGTTATCGAAAACCAGCAAAACACCAGGCAAAAAGTGGGGGTAACTCGGCAGTCAGATTCCACCTTCCTACACTTGTTTCCCCTGATGAGGTGTTGAATCGCTTTTTTGGCAAGTAGCACGCTACTCCAGAACCCATAAAGGATTTGTGGTGAATTAGTATAGTGAAATATGAAAGTAATTTCAGTAGTGGATATTAGTCAGGTATTTGGATTGAGAAGGATAGCGTAGGGATAGAAAAGGGTTGCATTTATGTTGTGCTTGCTACCCCTAATGAGGTGTTGATGAAGCACTTTTTTCGTCCAAGTAGCACGCTACTCGGAACCCATGAAGCATTAGTTGTGAATTAGTATAGTGACATATGAAATTGTATAAGTGGACATGTTAGTCAGTTATTTTTGATTGAAAAGGATAGTAGAGAAGAGTGAAGGATTTAAATTTGGTTTTGGATTTTTTGGGGGACGTCATAGCAGCAGTGGAACACTTGGGATGGATAAACAGTGATGTGTAGGGAAAGAGTCAGAGGGAAGAGTTTAGAAAGGCTTGTTTTGGGGGATCACTGTAGTAAAAAGAGGTGTCAGATGGTGCAAGGAGGGGTAGAGTAGGGGAGAGTCTAGAAAGGGCTATTTTGGGGGTCATAGTAGTGGTATGGGGTTTGAGATGAGTCAGAGAGTTGAGGTAGAAGATATATTGAGAGAGGTATAGGTTGAGAAATAGGGTAGTGCATTGGATATGCTGAATTAGAATTAAGTAATAAATATATAGATCCATAAATACATGGAAAGTTTATAGATGCATAAAGGAAGTAAGTAGATGTAGATTAAAGATATTGATAGCGGTATAGAGTGAGAAATAGGGTAGTGCTTTTTTGGGGGGGAGGAAAGTGTTAAATACATAGATCCAAGTACATAGAAGGTATATCGATGCATAAAGGAAGTAAGTATAAGTAGATTAAAGATGCATACGATAAATTCTGGTTTTCAAGGGTTGTACTTAAAAAAAAAAAATTCAACAAAGTTATTCGACATAATTATACAAAGCAATACACATATATAGGTACCTATCTATAGTACAAATAAAAGCTTATATACAGAGGGAAACGGTGTATATTTCTGTTGGTGTATTGTGCTTATGTGGGGAGAGCCAATTCCGGAGTAGTTTTCTGAAGATAAAGTGGTTGTCGGTGGATCTTATGTTGGGGTAGAGAGTTCCCATTTTTGGCTGCTTGAACAGAGAAGGATGTGCCACCCATGTTTTTATGTTTTTTTTCTTGTATCTTAGAATTTTGAGGCAAGGTGCCACTCTAGAGTGGAGGTTCCTATGATGAATATGTTTGGTGATTTTATTCCTGATGAAGAGTGGTCCCATTCCATGTATCGCTTTGTGTGTGATACAAAGCAGCTTGAACGTGGATCTTCTGGCAACCGGTAACCAGTGCAGGGCTTTCAAGGCAGAGGAGATGTGGTCTTGTGGTTTGATATTCAAGAGTAGTCTATCAGCCGTGTTCTGAATCCGTTGTTGTCTTTTCATAGTCGTTAAAGGTGATCCATGGTAGAGGCTATTGGCGTAATCGAGTTTGGACAGAACAAGGGAGATGGTAGCTTGGACCTTGATGTGGAAATCCCAAATGGGGGAAGATTTGTTGCAGAGTTTTTATAGTAACAAACATTGATCTTGCTAGTTTGTCCACTTGGACAGTCATCGACAGCTTGGAGTCCATGGTCATTCCCAGGTTTCTTACTTCCTTCAATACTTTAGGGGCGATCCCAGTTCATCAGGCCAGGCGGCAAGTGGGTCATAATGTTTCCAATTGCCACACATGAATATTTCTGTTTTGGAAGCATTCAATTTGAGATGGCTCCAGGTCATCCATTGATCCACGGCTCTGAGACAACTGAAAATTGTCGATTTTCAGATGTCTTTGGGGCATTCCAGTTGAAGGAGTATTTGCGTGTCATCTGCATAGTTATAGCACGTGAGGTGAATTTGATTAATCAGTACCGGTAATGATTTTATGTAGATGTTGAAAAGCATGGGCGAGATGATAGATCCTTGAGGGACCCCAGCTATTGTGGAGTACGATTCGGACGAGAAAGTTGGGGTATGGATGACATCTGAAAGAAACACGTTAGTTATAGATTCCTTACCTTAGAATTACCCCCAGGCGTGAGACTTGATCCGGAAAGTTTTTTCGTCAGCAGTACCTCTGCGCATTGGAAGGTGGGGTCGGTCAGGTCCGCATCTGTCGTTGGCGTTGTGGTCGCCGGGTTGACGTTGTGGCAGCTACTTAGATGCCGCCCTCACGCAATTCTGTCAGTTCTCTCTTTTTCCACGCCAGCCAGCGGAGATCGGGGAAGTGCAGTACCTCCAGTCACTTTTTGACTGACTTTTTCTCGACTTCTTTTTTGAGTCTTCGACTCCTGGTGCATGAGGGATGCCCGGTTTCAAGCCTTGTGGGTCCTGTCATCGGATGATGTCGGTGACGGATCCGCACTGCATGTGTCTCTTTTCCTGGAGCATGACCACAACCCCAAGTCGTGCTCTGACTGCCGGTCGATGGCACCGAAGGCTTTGCGGGAGCTGTCCCGAAAGCTGCTTGAGCGCCGGCAGTCGGCAGGGCGCTGTTTGAGATCCCGGTCGCGAGGATGGTCAAGGGACGGGTCACGGAGCCCCCATGACTCGGGTTCCAAGTCTTCGCACTCGGGATCGTGTAAGTCGAAGCATAAGAAGAAGTCGGAGAAGCATCGTCGCTCTTTGACTTCTCCTTGTCAATCGGCCAACCCGATGAGGGAGGCGGTGATGGCCCTCCTGCGGTTCCACACGCGGAGCCCGACGAGTCGACTCCACGTTTCCCTCACTTTACGGGACACGGAGCGACTCCCACTCAGCTTCATACGCTCTACGAGGCGATGCATGCCTTCTTTGGGAGACCCAAACCCGCTGGCACGCCTTCGGACTCAGTTGGGGGCCTAGACCTTCTCTGCCGGCAGCTCCGGCCCCGACACCGCAGGCCCCCCTTGGATCCAGGCCTGAATCCAGATTGGCGCTGGTTGACCTCATTACGCCTCCACTGGCGCCACTTCCTCCGGCACCACTACCGCGTTTGACGCCGGTTGGCCCCCCTGCCAGCGTCGACCCGGAGCCGGACCGGCTTCGCCCGACGCTGGATCCAGCACCGTGAGGGGTTTTTGTGCCCCTGATCACTCCTGGGGTCTCTTCTATTTACCAGAATGGCACCCAGAGGATGAGGAGGAGGACTGGGAGGGGTCAGGTGACCCTCTGACTGACCAGTTGGACAGTGACCAGGACTGGAGAAAGGAACTGGGGGATACCTGTGGTTTGGACACCTCCCCTGACCTTAGCATGTTGTCTCCTCCTACTGTGGCTACGGAGGAGGGAGCGTTGTACGCAGTGGTGTTGCATAGGGCAGCCGAGGCTCTCAACCTCGAGCTTCCTACGGTGGCGGTCAGGACTAACCTCCTGACAGAGGTGCTTCAACTGGCTGCGAGCTCTTTGGAGCCCCTACTGCCGTTTTATGAGGCCCTCACTGACGTCCTTTTGGGCACGTGGTCCAGGCCCAACACGGGGGCTCCCCTGGACAGGATGATTGCCCGACGCCACCGCCCGGCCCTGGGCGACCTCACTTTCCTCTCCCAACACCCCACCCCGGAGAGCTTGTTTGTCTAAGCCTCCACTTCTAAAAGCGCATTCCCTACCGTTCCACCGGAAAGGCAATTCAAGAAGCTGGACCATCTTGGAAAGAACATTTTCTCTTCTGCCAACTTAGGACTGCGGTCAGTAAACACCGCATGTCTCTTGGGCCGTTATTCTCACTCGGTGTTGGATATGGTTGCTCAGGTGCTGCCTCAGTGTCCCGAGGAGGCCCAGACAGTGCTCTCACAGGCTGTTGCCGCCGGGAGGGATGCAGCAAAGTTTACCATCTGTTGTGGGCTGGACACTGCCGACTCTCTGGGCAGGACCATTTCAACAACAGTAGCACTTCGTCGCTATGCCTGGATGAGATCAACTGGCTTTTCAGGGGATGTCCACAACACCTTGATGGACATGCCCTTTGATGGTTGTCGCCTTTTTGGCGACACAGCATTCAATGCGCTAGAGCGTTTCAAGGACTCACAGGCTACGACCAAGTCCTTGGGACTCTCCACACGCCCTGCCCAGTCTGCTTTTTGCCCCTTTTGTGGCTACGGGAGGGGTGCCCCGCTATGTTCTGCCCAGAGCCACAGGCCGCAGCAAGTTACCCAACCTTCGCGCTGCCCGGGATGTGGGAACAACCATCATGGTTCCGGGGGCCAGCGAGCGGACCAGTCCACCAACCCCCACCTCTGCAGCAGCCTCCAAACCCTCCTAGACTGACCTTTCAGGCCCATCAAACACCAGTGGGTGGCAGGATTCGCCATCACCTCTCCCACTGGTGCACCATCACGTCGGACAGGTGGGTTTTGCAAATAGTCCAAAGGGGCTACTCCCTCCCCTTCGAGACTACCCCTTCAGCCAAGCCACCGCAATACCACCGCATGTCAGAGGATCATCTGGCCCTTCTCCAGCAGGAAGTTATGGCTCTCTTGACCAAGGGAGCCATCGAGCGCGTTCCTGTCCCAGAAGTAGGTCGTGGTTGTCACTCCCACTACTTTCTGGTTCCCAAGAAGGACAAGGGCCTACGTCCTATCTTGGACCTCAGGGACGTCAATCCGGAAGGAGAAGTTCAAGATGTTGACGCTTGCTCAGTTCTTGTCTGCCCTTGACCCGGAAGACTGGATGGTAGCGTTGGATTTGCAGGACGCTTATTTTCACATCCCCAGCCCACCGGCGTTACCTACGGTTCACGGTACGCCATGAGCATTTACAATTTACTGTGCTCCCCTTTGGCCTTACCAATGCCCTTCGGGTGTTCACGAAGGTGATGGCGGTGGTCGCAGCTCATCTGCGCAGATCTGCGGTTTCAGTCTTCCCCTATCTCAACGACTGGCTGTCGAAGGGGGGCTCGCCCCAGGCAGTCGTCTTCCACCTCCAGACTACAGCCGACCTCCTGCATTCGTTGGGGTTCTCCATCAATGTGCTGAAGTTGCACCTGAATTCCTCTCAGAAGCTCCTCTTCATGGGAGCGGTTCCGGGCACAACCCGGTTTCGTGTCTATTCTCCCAAACAGCGACTCCGGGATATTCAAGCTATGACTCCGATCTTTCAGCCTTTATACCGGGTTTCGGTCAGAATGACTCTGGCCTCCTGCATCCTGCTGGTCGATCATGCCAGGTGGAATATGCAGGCTTTGCCATGGGACCTGAAGTTCCAGTGGGCACAGCATCAGGGCAATCTGTCCGATTGCGTCCAGATCTCAGAGGGCACTGCACGACAAATGCAGTGGTGGCTCACGAACCAGAATTGGGCTAGTGGCATATCCCTCTCCCTTCCCCAACAAGACCACACTGTGGTGACGGATGCATCCCTTCTGGGATGGGGCGGCCACATGGGAGAGGCAATGATCAGAGGCCTCTGTTCTCTGGGGGAGTCCGGGCTTCACATCAACCTTCTGGAGCTCCGGGCGATTCGTCTTGCACTGAAAGCATTCCTTCTCTCTGTCCGGGGAAGAGTAGTGCAGGTGTTCACAGACAACACCACCGCCATGTGGTACTGCAACAAACAGGGTGGGTGGGATCATGGACCCTCTGTCAGGAGGCCCTTCACCTCTGGACATGACTAGAACATCAGGGCATATCCCTGGTGGTTAAACACCTGACAGATTCCCTGAATGCCAGGGTGGACAAACTCAGCTGCAGGTTAATGATGGATTATAAGTGGCGTCTTCACTTGGAGGTGGTGCAAGGTCTCTTTCAATAGTGGGGACAGCCATGGTTGGATCTATTCGGCACCGAAGAGAACGCGCAATGTCAGCAATTCTGCACATTGGAATTTCGGCACGAGTGGAGTTGTAGTTTGTTGTACGCCTATCCACTTATACCATTTCTGCCCAGAGTGCTGAAGAAGATCAGGCGCGACCGGGCCCAAGTCATACTTGTGGCTCCGGATTGGGCACGAAGAGTTTGGTATCCCGAGCTGCTCCACATGGCCATCGATCCTCCGATCAAACTGCCTCTTCGGGAGGATCTTCTATCGCAGCAGCAGGGGACTGTCCTCCACCCGAACCTGTACAGTCTCAAACTCCTTGCATGGAGATTGAGCGGCTGCAGTTGACGTCTTTCGACCGGCCTCCCTAAGTCTGTGACGTAATCTTGGCAGCCAGGCGTCCCTCCACTAAGACAGTATACGACTGCCGGTGGAACAAGTTTGTGGCATGGTGCACAGCAAAGGCTGTCGATCCCCTTTCTGTCCCTCTTTCTGAAGTTCTCTTGTTCCTTCTTTCTTTAGCCCAGCCCAGCCTGCAGCACAGCAAGAGCCCGCTCTGGGCACTATCAAGGGCTATCTTTCAGCCATCTCTGCTTTCCTCCAATCCCCTTCGTTATTCCTCAGTGGGACTTGAATCTTGTTCTTACCTATTTAATGTGTGCTCCCTTTGAGCCGCTTCATAACTGTCCTTTAAGACTCTTGACTTTTAAGACTGCTTTCCTGGTAGCCATCACTTCTGCTAGAAGGGTGAGTGAGCTCCAGGCCCTTTCTTCCAAACCTCCTTTCATGTCTGTCTATCCGGACAAGGTGGTTCTTAGGACCCATCCATCCTTCCTTCCTAAGGTGGTCCCTGCCTTTCACATCGGGCAGACCATTACTTTGCCCACTTTCTTTCCGCCTCCGCATCCTTCGAAGGAGGAAGAGAGGCTCCACCATCTGGACCAAAAATGTGCGCTCTCTTTCTATCTGGATCGCACAAAACAGTTCTGGGTGGATGACCAACTCTTTGTTGGCTACGTGGGCGCCAAGAAAGGTTGGGCCGTACTCAAACACACCATTTCTAGATGGGTCCTTTTATGTATTAAGGCATGTTATTCTGTGACAAAAAAGGAGCCTCCAGTTGGGCTACGCGCCCATTCCACCAGGACGACGGCAGCCACTTCTGCCTTGGGAAGAGGAGTTCCTCTAAATTACATCTGTCAGGCGGTAACGTGTGCATCGTTGCACACGTTTACAAAACACTACTGCCTAGACAGCCAAGTCCGGAGAGACGGCTTCTTTGGCCGTTCTGTTCTCCAGGACTTTCTGGTATGATCTTGGTTCGCAGACCCACCACGGGGGTTGGTATTGCTGGGGTATCTACTCTAAGGTAAGGAATCTATAACTAATGGGTTTCTTTCAGATGAACAAGTTACTTACCTTCGGTAATAATATATCTGTGAGAAACATTAGTTAGTTATAGATTTCATACCGCCCCACCCATCCACCCCATTCTGCAAACTGATTTCTAGGGTTAAAGATGTCCTTTCAGGGGCCTAGTTTTGGGCACCAGTTGTCAGTGTCTTGCATGGCTCTGCGTTTCTGGCGTGGAAAGTTGTGTACAGAACTGACGTCAGAGAGCGAGGGCGGCGTCTAAGTAACTGCCGCGACGTCATCCCGACGACCACGACGCCACCGAAGGACACGGAGCCGACCAACGCTATCTTCCGATGCGCAGAGGTACTGCTGACGAAAAAACTTTCAGGATCAAGTCTGACGCCTGGGGGTAATTCTAAGGTAAGAAATCTATAACTAACTAATGTTTCTTACAGATATATCTTTATCAAAGGTAAGTAACATGTTTGTTTTAGCACAGAGCAAAGGAGACATTTGGAGGGGAAAAACTGATAGTCACAGGGAATGAGAGGGAAAACTACAGAGTTTGGACTGTAAATCCCACAATTCAACAGGTTAATTGTAGACAGTTACAAGTAGGTAAAACCCACAAATTTAAACACAAAACAGGGATAAATTATGCAATTACAGGAAAGTTAAAACTACAATTTTTAAACTGTAACAACCACAAGCAGAGACAGTTAAATAAAAAAGAAAAAGAAAAAGAAAAAAATCATGCAATCATGGGTAGGGAAAATTGCTTTTTAAATTTTAGGAAAGAAACAGCACTAGTCTGCCTCCTTACCACCTCCTGGACTTTGCTTGGGCACAGGTAAGCTGCAATTCACAAAGTCGAAGTGAATGTCGTGGGGTTCGCCCAGCAAGCCCTTAAGGGGCCTGGGCAGGTGTGAGAGGAGGGCCCAGGGTTGCCTGGGAGCCAGTCAGCAAGCCTAGGTTTGCTGGACTGGATGTGGGGCTGGGGAGCTACTCCTCTATTCAGAATCTCCTAGGAGACAGACAGGCTCAAGCCACACTTTGGACTTCTGCAGGTAAGGGTCTAACAAACTGTCTTCTAACAATACTGTTTGTATAACACTTTACTCACTCTCCTAGCCAGAAACGAGGTGTGCAATCCCTTTAAAACACAGCTTAAACAGCTCACCGCAGATTACTGCTGTCTCAGAGCACCCTCTGATGTAGAATATCCCTGTTGCTTGGGGGGGGCGGGGTTGTGGGGCTGTTTTCACTCACTTGCTAACACAAAAAGGGAGCTAGTGGTGGGCTGCTTAACATACAGGTCTTAAAACAGAGAAAAGGAAAAATTTGGAGAGAAAAAACTGATAGTCACGGGGAATTAGAGGGAAAACTACAGAGTTTGGACTGCAAATCCCACAATTCAACAGGTTAAATGTAGACAGTCACTGGCAGGTAAAAACCACAAGTTAAAACCCAGAGCAGGGATAAATTATGCAATCACGGGAAAGTTAAAACTACAATTTTTAAACTGTAACAACCAAAAGCAGAGACAGTTAAATAAAAAAGAAAAAGAAGATAATCATGCAGTCACGATTAGGGAAAATCGTTTTTTATATTTTAGGAACGAGAGAGCACTAGTCTGCCTCCTTACCACCCTGGACTTTGCCTGGGCACAGGTAAACAGCAACTCAGAAAATGGAATTGAATCTTTTAGGGTTCACCCAGCAAAGCCCTAAAGGGGCCTGGGCAGGTGTGATAGGAGGGCACAGGGTTGCCTGGGAGCTGGAAGCCAATCAGCAGGCCTAGGCTTGCTGGCCTGGGGGTGGGGCTGGGGGGCTGCCCCTCTATTCAGAATACAGGTAAGGGCCTGACAAGTTTTGGCTGTGTTTGTATACTATGTATACTTGTGAAAAAGTTGTTGGTTCACCCGTTCGACTCGAAGGCACGGAAAAAATGGGTGGAACTGAAATCAGCACGCCGACGAGGTCTTCTTATGGCTCAGATGACGTCACGCTGAGTCGCGTACATAGCCATTCCATTGTGACATCCTCGTCGCCGTGGGAGAGTTGAGGAGAAAAGTTTCTATGGAATGCTGCGCATTGGGATAATTCAAAAGGTGAGGAATTCAAAAGGTGAAGAATCCACAGGCAAATACTGTATACACCAAAAAAAGCGTTGCCTAAATATATATTTTTAGTTATATTTAGGTGGGAGTGCTGGGTGTATAGGGGTATAAGGTGGGAAGCTTATTAAGTAATGAACAATTAATTACTAATTGTTAAATATGTATTCATTATTATTTATGTAAATCTTGCTATGCTTATTTGTTTTAGTTATATTTTAGGTGTGGGCTGCTAGCTGTGTAGGGGTATAGGATATAATGTTATTAAAGAAATTAAAAAAAGATATATTTTTTAACTGATAATTACTAAATTGTGTAATTGATTTTTTTAAAATATATATCTTTGAGGTAAATTAATAGTTTTTTATTTGGAGTTTTAAAGGTTTTTAATTAATTATTAGGGTTATTCAAATATGTAAATATGGTTGAAGTGAAGTACTTTTCATACTGTTGCACAGATTGGAGTGGGAAGAGTAAATCTTACCCCTTTGAAGTCCAATGCTTTTCCTACTGTTGCGCAGACTGGAATGGGAATAATAAACCTCCCCCCTCCAAAGTACAACAAATTACCTACGGTTGCAAAAAGTAGAGAAGGAATAGTAAATTGTATCCATCTGAAGTCCAATGCTTTTCCTGCTGTTGCACAGACTAGAATGGCAATAGTAAGCTTTACCCCTTTGACATCCAGCACTTTCCTTACTGTTTTACTGTCTGGAGTGGAAACAGTAAATTTCACCCCTCAGAAGTCCACTGCTTTTCCTACTGTTGCCCAGCCTGGGAGATGAATAGTAAATCTATCCCCTCCGAAGTTCAACCCTTTCCCTAGTGTAGCACAGACTGGAGTGGAAATATTAAACCTTACCTCTCCGTAGTCCAATGCTTTCCCTACTGTGATGCAGACTGGAGTGGGAATAATAAATGTAACCCCTCCAAATTCCATAGCTTTCTTTACTATTCTACAGACTGGAGTGGGAATAGTAAATGTAATACCTCCAAAGACCAACTCTTTGACTCCTCCTTATAGTATGTGCAGTAAATGTCTTTTGTGGGGTTTAAATTTGCAATATTTAAATTATTGTTTAAATTAATTACTATATTTTTGGTATTAAATAGTTTATATTTGTTATGGTTTTATTATCTATATGTGTTTTATATTTATTTATATATAGACAGCTTTGGATTGAAATAAAGCCAATCTGGTCTTGTTGGGTGCGCCATACAGGAGCTGCAATCCACCTAAACTTGGGAACTACCAAGAGATTTCTTTTTCTTTTTTTGCAGAATGTATGCAGAACTCCATCCCTGAAAGGGTTGTGTTTTGACTTTCACTGGGTGCTCTCTTGTGTCTGGACAAAGCTAAAATTCTCTGAAGAGCTATAATGATAGCAAAACATATGTCAGGGGTTGGAAAACTCGTGGTGGTGTGGCGGGAAGTGTTACACTGGCGGTGTGCCCACCGCATAACGAGTGAAACCATTCTCCCACCACAGAACCGCTGCAATCACCAGGGTTCTGTGATTCCTTGGCGTGGCGGTCTGGGGCAGCAATATGCTGGCAGTGCTGCTGCTGCACCACCAAGCATATTACGAGTTTCCTGACCTCCACACTGTTCATGGCGGTGAGCCTGCCATGAAAAGTGTGGCAGTCATGAAAGTAAGGGGGTCCTACAGGGCCCCGTGGGTCCCATATACATGAGGGTACATGCAGGGGGGCACATGTTGTGCACCCCTTTCTGTATGCACCCCTGTTCCTGCACGGCATGGACTGTACAGTCTATGCCGTGCAGGAATGGGCTTTGGCGCTCCCTCAGCGCTGCAATGCTAAGGCTCACATATGAGCCTTAAAGCTGGAATACCGCCGGACCGCCAAAGCACTCTCCACCAGACCACAAGGAAACTCAAATGCGGGCAGCGGTCGAGTTTGGTGGTCTTAGTCCCTTTCAAGCTCAGCGTGGATGACAGTGTGCTAAGCCTATGCTTAAAAACTTTGCTAGAAAAATGCAAGTTTGAGGTGAGCTGATTCATAGTGTTGGTGGTGTTGTAGGGTACTCTATACAGAAGCTGCTGTCCACCTAAACTTGAGAACTACCCAGAGTTGTCTGCTTCTGTTTTGCATAACTTATGCGGCACACTAACCCTGAAAGGGTTTTGTTTTGACTTTTACAGGGTGCTCCCTTGTGTCTGGACAAAGCTAAACCTCTCTGAATAGCTATAATGATAGCGAAACATGCTTTCGGGTTGCTTTGTTCATTCCAGGTGGGTTGGATGGTATTTATACCAATCTAAAGCTGTAATACTGTGCTGATTGGTAAAAGGCTTTTGTCAATTTACAGCTTTGTGTGAATGGCACTGTGCTAATCATATGCTTAAAGACTTCATTGTAGAAATAGCAAAATACTTTGTCCCTTTCAAGCTCGGCGTGGATGGCACTGTGCTAATCCTATTCTTAAAAACATTGGTAGAGAAATGGACATTTGAGGTAAGCTGATTCATAATGTTGTTGGTGTTGTAGGGTGCTTTATACAGGCAGGAGGTGCTGTCAACCTAAAATTGGGAACTACCCAGAGTTATCTGCTTCTTTGTTGCTTAATTTATGTAGCATTCTAATCCTGAAAGCATTTTGTTTTGACTTATACTGGGTCCTCCTTTGTCTCTGGACAAAGCTAAACCACTCTGAAGAACTATGATGATAGCAAAACTCGTGTCCCGGGTTGTTTTTATTAATTCCAGGTTGGCTTGGATGGTATTCATACCAATCCAAAGCTGTAATACTGTGCCTGGAGTGGTAAAAGGCTTTTGTCATTTTACAGCTCGGCATGGATGGCACTGTGCTATTCCTATGCTGAAAGACGTTGCTGTAGAAATGGTGAAAGACTTTGTCTCGTTCTAACTTGGCGTGGATGGCGCTAGAAAAACAGACATTTGAGGTGAGCAGATTCATAGTGCTGCTTGTATTGTAGGGTGCTCTATTCAATAACTGCTCTCCACTAAATTTGGGAACTACCCAGAGTGTTCTTCTTATTTATATATATATTTATAAGCAGTATTAAATATTTGTGGAAATTATTTAATTTACATTATGTTAAATGTATATATTAAAATACCATTTACTTCTTTAAATTCTATTTCTATTACAAATTTGATATTCTTGTATATTTGTTGACGATATTATTGTCGATGATATATTTTCCTGATATTTTTTTTACTTACTATTATAAGTATAGGGGCACAATTTTTGAGTGAACTGTCTTTTTGAAACAATATTTGTGTCATACGATATTGTTTACCTCGATATTGTGTCTGTGATCTGAATATTTTCCACCAAAAATTGGCCTGAGTAATGACAGGAGACTGGAACCCACCTGTTCACCCAAGGTGCATCACCAGTCGGTCTGACTTTATGGTAGTTCCCACTACGTTCTTCTGCACAGTAGAGAATCCCGTTCAGTGGCTCCTCTTCGAAGGGGTATCCATCCTTGTGGAGCCCCTGTTGGCCACAGTCTGCAGCTGTTTCCCGCTGGAGAGTTTCAAGTTCGATTTATCTGTGAGAAACATTAGTTAGTTATAGATTTCATACCACCCCACCCATCCACCCCATTCTGAAAACTGATTTCTAGGGTTAAAGATATCCTTTCAGGGGCCTAGTTTTGGGCACCAGTTGTCAGTGTCTTACATGGCTCTGCGTTTCTGGTGTGGAAAGTTGTGTACAGAACTGACGTCAGAGAGCGAGGGCGGCGTCTAAGTAGCTGCCGCGACATCATCCCGGCGACCACGACGCCACCGACGGACGCGGAGCCGACCAACGCCATCTTCCGATGCGCAGAGGTACTGCTGATGAAAAAACTTTCAGGATCAAGTCTGACGTCTGGGGGTAATTCTAAGGTAAGGAATCTATAACTAACTAATGTTTCTTACAGATATATCTTTACCAAAGGTAAGTAACTTGTTTGTTTTAGCACAGAGCAAAGGAGAAATTTGGAGGGAAAAAACTGATAGTCACAGGGAATGAGAGGGAAAACTACAGAGTTTGGACTGTAAATCCCACACTTCAACAGGTTAATTGTAGACAGTTACAGGCAGGTAAAACCCACAAATTTAAACACAAAACAGGGATAAATTATGCAATTATGCAATTACAGGAAAGTTAAAACTACAATTTTTAAACTTTAACAACCACAAGCAGAGACAGTTAAATAAGAAAGAAAAAGAAAAAAATCATGCAATCATGGGTAGGGAAAATTGCTTTTTAAATTTTAGAAAAGAAACAGCACTAGTCTGCCTCCTTACCACCTCCTGGACTTTGCTTGGGCACAGGTAAACTGCAATTCGCAAAGTTGAAGTGAATGTCGTGGGGTTCGCCCAGCAAGCCCTTAAGGGGCCTGGGCAGGTGTGAGAGGTGGGCCCAGGGTTGCCTGGGAGCCAATCAGCAAGCCTAGGTTTGCTGGCCTGGATGTGGGGCTGGGGAGCTACTCCTCTATTCAGAATCTCCTAGGAGACAGACAGGCTCAATCCACACTTTGGACTTCTGCAGGTAAGGGTCTATCAAACAATACTGTTTGTATAACACTTTACTCACTCTCCTAGCCAGAAAACGAGGTGTACAATCCCTTTAAAACACAGCTTAAACAGCTCACAGCAGATTACTGCTGTCTCAGAGCACCCTCTGATGTAGAATATCCCTGTTGCTTGGTGGGGGGGGGGGGTTGTGGGGCTTTTTTCACTCACTTGCTAACAGAAAAAGGGAGCTAGTGGTGATCTGCTTAACATACAGGTCTTAGCACAGAGCAAAGGAGAATTTTGGAGGGAAAAAACTGATAGTCACGGGGAATGAGAGGGAAAACTAAAGACTTTGGACTGCAAATCCCACAATTCAACAGGTTAAATGTAGACAGTCACAGGCAAGTAAAAACCACAAGTTTAAACGCAAAACAGGGATAAATGATGCAATCACGGGCAGGTTAAAACTACAATTTTTGAACTGTAACAACCTCAAGCAGAGACAGTTAAATAAAAAAGAAAAAAATGATGCAATCACGGGTAGGGCAAATTGCTGTTTAAATTTTAGGAAAGAGACAGCACTAGTCTGCCTCCTTACCTCCTCCTGGACTTTGCTTGGGCACAGGTAAACTGCAACTAACAAAATGGAAATGAACGTTTTTTGTTCACCCAGCAAGCCCTTAAGGGGCCTGGGCAGGTGTGAGAGGAGGGCACAGGGTTGCCTGGGAGCCAGTCAGCAGGCCAAGGTTTGCTGGCCTGGGGGTGGGGCTGGGGCTGTGGAGCTGCTCCTCTATTCAGAATCTCCTATGAGACAGACAGGCTCAATACACACTTTGGACTTCTGCAGGTAAGGGCCTAACAACTGTCCTCTAACAATTCTTTTTGTATAAAACTTTACTCACTCTCCTTGCCGAAAAAAGAAGTGTACAATCCCTTGAAAACACAGCTTAAACAGCGCACAGCAGATTACTGCTGTCTCAGAGCACCCTCTGATGTACAGTATCCCTTTTGCTTGGAGGGGAAGGGGGAGGCTGGTTTCACTCACTTTCTAACGCAAAAAGGAGTCAACCCCGACTGCTTAACATACAGGTCTTAGCACAGAGCAAAGGAGAAATTAGGAGGGAAAAACTGATAGTCACTGGTAATGAGAGGGAAAACTATAGAGTTTGGACTGCAAATCCCACAATTCAACAGGTTAAATCTAGACAGTCACTGGCAGGTAAAAACCACAAGTTTAATCGCAAAACAGGGATAAATTATGCAATCACGGGCAGGTTAAAATTACAATTTTTAAACTGTAACAACCAAAAGCAGAAACAGTTAAATTAAAAAGAAAAAGAAAAAAATCATGCTATCACGGGGAGGAAAATCTCTTTTAAAATTTTAGGAAAGAGACAGCACTACTCTGCCTCCTTACCATCTACTGGACTTTAGTTTGGCATAGGTAAACTGCACCTCACAAAATGGAAGTGAATGTTTGGGGTTCACCCAGCAACCCCTTAAGTGACCTGGGCATGTGTGAGAGGAGGGCACAGGGTTGCCTGGGAGCTGGGAGCCAATCATCAGGCCTAGGTTTGCTGGCCTGTGGGTGGGGCTGGGGCTGGGGAGCTGCTCCTCTATTCAGAATCTCCTAGGAGATAGGCAGGTTCAATTCACACTTTGGACTTCTGCAGGTAAGGGCCTAACAAACTGTCCTCTAGCAATACTGTTTGTATAAAATGTTATTCACTCTCCTAGCCAAAAAACGAAGTGTACAGTCGCTTTAAAACACAGCTTAGGGGCGTGGCCAAGATGGCGGGGTGAGCGGACGCTTCCTCCTGTGGCTCCTCCGGCCCGGCCAAGCTAGAGCCCTTTTCTTATGCTTTTCTCCCCCCGCTGAGGCTCAGCGCGGGAGAGGAGCGTGGCGGAGCATCAGGGGTGCACATTGGTGCTGTTTTGGTTCGGATCGCCTCGGGGGAACCCCCCCAAAAAGTTCGATCGAGACCAAGGAACGACGACGGCGAGCCCGAGGGGCGGAGCGCATTGGAGAGCTGTCCGGGCGCCTCGGCTGGGCCTGGTGCTGAAAGTTGCGATCTGGAGGGGATCTGGCCCGCCGTTCGAGGGTGACTGACGGAGCCTTGCGGGAAGGGACCCGACGGTGTGGAAGGCTTGGGACGGGTGCCCCGGCACTCAGACTGGTGACGGCGACACCTCGCACTGCGGAGGCCCTAACCCCTAGCCGAGGTACAGCGGACTCCCTGATGGGGTTGGACCATCTGGGCCCCTGTGCGTGACAGACGGGGGCCGGTGGTGGAACTTATTTTACTGTGGGGTGCCTCGGGGGCCCCGGTGGTGTCGTTGGGCCTGGTCGTTTTGGCCTGCTCCGCCCGGCCGCCATTTTGTCCCCGAAGGAGCAGTGGTGGCAGCCTTCGCCGGAGTCCTGGCTGCTGGATGCAAGTGACCCCCGCTGCTGCTGGGCTGATTATCGGAGGGATGTGCTGATGAGACCCCTCTGCTGCGGCCCCCTTGGTTGTCTCACACAAGCTCTTGCGGCTGACGGTGACCGGACTGGGCCGCCATTTTGTCACCTGTGACGCAGCGACTTCACTCGTGGGGGATACCCAGGTCGAGTGCTAGCCGGCGGCTGAGCATCCCTGGAGCGCCTGGATCGGTGCCCGACTGCGGAGCTAGCGATGTCTGGAAGAGGAGGCCCGAAGAAAGGGGACCGTACCCTGCCGGACATGCTTGGCAGGGCCCAGCACTTGCGGGACAGGACGCAGCCCTCACCGGGGCCCTCCCGGGCTCCGGCGGATGTGACTGGAGGGGAACCACCCGTCACGAGGGCCTTTATGGAGGAACTGTTCAGCTCCCTCAGGGAGGACTTCCAGACACTGAAACGGGAGGTGGCCAGCGAGGTCCGAGAAGTGCGCAGGGAGGTGGAGGGCCTTGGCGAGCGTGTGGAAGCGGTGGAGACGGAGGGCCAACAGCGAGCGGAGGAGATAGTCCACCTCCAGCAGGACGTTCTTCGCCTCCGGGAACAGTGTGTGGAGCTCCAGGCCCACTCCGAGGACCTTGAGAACAGATCTCGGAGGAACAACATCCGAGTGCGTGGCGTGCCGACTGCCGACGAGGGGACCGATCTGGGGAGCTACCTGCGGGCCCTGTTCCGAGAGATCCTGGGGGAAGCTGCAGACTTTCCCATCAGCATTGACAGGGCGCATAGGGTTGGCCGGCAGCGCCAGTCATCGGCACCTCCACCGGACATTCTGGCCTTCCTGCCCGACTTTCCACTAAAGGAACGCATCATGGCTGAAGCCCGCAGGAAACAGCCCCTGACTTTCCGGGATCGGCCGGTGGCGCTTTACCAGGACCTCTCCGCCATCACTCTGCAGAAACGCAGGTCCTTTAGGATTGCCACTGACTTTTTGCGCGAGCATGAGACGCCGTACTCTTGGGGTCACCCCTTCCGCCTGATTTTTCGGTGGAACGGAGTGTTACACCAGCTACGCTCCTTGCAAGACATTTGTGGTGTCCTGGGGCTCACGGCGGCGGAGGAGGAGGGAGCTACGCCGTCGTGGAGGTCCTCGGAGAGACGGAACCGGCGGAGGTCAACGAGGCGGCGCTCAGCGACCAGTGTGGGGCGCCCGGACTCCCCTACCATCAGAGCGGACATGGCCGACGCCCTGAGGGCGGCGGCCGGGGACTCGACCGGCTCCTCCAGCGTGGCCTTGACGGCCTAACACACACTCCGGGGGGAGATGTCTTTAGCTTCTTTACATGCTTGGTTCGGGGCGGGGGGGTTGGGGGGGAGCGGTTGGAGGTGAGTGGCTGGACGTCCACTTCGCTCTTTTCTACGGACTTGCCCGTTTTGGGGCTTGACTGAGACTATGGGGTGTTTGAGTTTGTGGGTGGCTAGTTGCCAGGGTTGTGTTTTGGGTGGGGGAGGGGGTTGTTTTGGGGTTGGGAAGGTCCCGTCCGATGTTGTCTATGCCCGCTTTGTTTTGGCTTGTCCTGCGCTGCGGCCCCGCGCGCCCCACCCGCTGATTCCCTGCCCATTGCATGGCGCTCCCGACCCCCGCGAGGAATGCCGGGCCTAAAGGTAGTGACCCTTAATGTTCAGGGTCTGAACAACCCGGTGAAGCGCAGAGCGATCCTGTCGTTGCTGGAGGGGACGCAGGCGGACATTTGCCTCTTGCAGGAGACACACTTATTGCCCCGAGATTGCCATAGGATGCGCTCTGCTAAGTTCCCTACCCAGTTCTTTTCCTCGGCAGCGAACAAGACGGCGGGGGTAGCCATTCTCCTAGCGAGCTCCTTTCGGGGGGAGGTGTTGCATAAGTGTGCTGAACAGAAGGGGAGGCTCCTTGCGTATCGCATGCGCCTGGGAGGCATAGCATTTACGGTCGGCTCCGTTTATAGCCCAAACGATCACCAAGAGCGCTTCCTAGATTCCGCGCTGGTGGATGTCACTGCTTCCCCCGACCGCCACATTATCTTGGGGGGAGATCTCAACATTGTCTTTGACTCTGTGATGGACAGATCGGCGCAGCGCTTCCCGCAGACGGGGGAACTGTCCCAGGCTGGGAGGGCCCGGATTGCGGAAATGGATCTGCACGACCTCTGGCGCTCCATGCACCCCACGGATAGGGACTACTCTTACTTCTCGCATGCACACCGAACCTACTCACGGCTGGACTACCTCCTGGTGAGTGGACCGATGCGTGCCGCTGCCACGGCGGCGGACATCGGGGTCCTGACCCTGTCTGACCACTCCCCAGTCACCGGCGTTTTCCAGTGGCCGGCGGCCTCCCCCTCTCGGGGGGTGTGGCGCCTCCGGGATACACTTCTACACAAAAAGTCGGTGGTGCAACGCATCGGGGAGGTCATACAGGACTATCTCATCCACAATAGCAACACTGACACCTCGCAGGCGACACAGTGGGCGGCATTGAAGGCCGTCCTCCGGGGGGAATTCATCTCTATCTCTGCAGCTGAGAATAAGGAGCGGCAACTGAAGAGGGATGAGCTGACAGCTCAAGTCCGGGAGCTTGAGCAGGTCCACCGCCGTACGGGGGCGCCGAGGGTGTGGAGGCAGTTGAAGGCAGCGAGGAAGCTCCTGTCGGCTCTGGATCTTGACAGGGCGGAGTACGCCGCCCTACGCTTGAAACATGCCTACTACACTGGGGGGGACAGAGGTGGCAAGCTCCTAGCACACCGGCTCCGGGTCGCGCAACAGCGCAGCGTTGTGAAAGAATTGGTGGGCGCGGACGGGGGGGTTGTCTCCGGGGACGCGGAGGTAGCGGAGTCTTTCCGCGGCTTCTACGAGGCGCTGTATGCTGAGGAGCCCTCCTCGCCACGGGATGCCGACGGCTATTTGGAGTCGGTGACCCTCCCGGTACTGGATCCGGCTCAGGCTGACCACCTGGAGCGGGACATCCATGTTGAGGAAGTGATTTCAGCTATCGCGCGGCTGAAACATGGCAAGGCCCCGGGCCCGGACGGGTACACGTCGCTATTTTACAAGACTTTTTGCACGGCCGTGGCCCCTGTCCTTACTCGGCTATTTAACTCTTTCTCCGAACCGGGAGCCATCCCTCCGGATCTCCTGAGGGCGACGGTCGCGGTAATCCCGAAACCTGGGAAGGACCGGGCCCTCTGCGGCTCGTACCGACCCATCTCACTTTTAAATGTCGACCTCAAGTTGTACACGGGGATTCTCGCGTCCAGGCTGAGTCCACACCTCCCCGACCTGGTGGAGGCGGACCAGGCTGGTTTTGTGCCCGGCAGACAGACGGTTGACAACACCAAGAGGGTGACGCATGTCCTGGAGAAGGCCTCAAGGATCTCGGGGGAGCGGATGTTGCTGTCCGTTGATGCGGAGAAGGCCTTCGACAGAGTTCACTGGCCGTATCTTGAGCTGGTCCTCAAGAAACTGGGAATCGGCGATAAGTTCCGCACCATGGTCTTTAACTGCTATAAGCATCCTTCAGCGTCGGTGCGGGTCAACGGGTGTAGCTCCGGTGGCTTTGCCATCGAGCGCGGCACGCGGCAGGGCTGCCCTCTTTCGCCGCTCTTGTTTGCCCTCTACATGGAGCCGTTTGCTCAGAGGATTCGTAATAATCCGGATGCTGTCGGGGTCCGGATGGGCCAGTACGTCCACACTGTCAGTCTCTACGCGGACGATGTCCTGCTGACTTTGGACGACCCTAGGAGGTCGCTGCCTGCTTGCCTCCGAGAGCTGGACGCCTTTGCGGGGGTGGCTGGCTTCAAAATGAATATGAGCAAGTCGATGGCATTAGACGTGTCCCTGGCTGCGGAAACCAGGAGGGATCTTCAGCGGCTCTTCCCCATGCAGTGGTCCTCGTCCACGGTGCCGTATCTGGGGATTCTGCTGGCGCCTACATTACCGGAGATGGTTACGGCCAATTATGCCTCCCTCAGCAGGAAGATCAAGGACGAGCTTGGCCGCTGGCACAAAGGCCTGCTGTCCTGGCTGGGGCGAATCGCGGCGGTCAAGATGACGGTGTTGCCCCAGATACTATATCTTTTCCGGGCCCTTCCGCTCCAACCACCGGTGGGCTGGATACGACAAATGCAGGCTGACATCTCCCGCTTTGTCTGGCAGGGCCGCAGGCCACGCATGAAGAGGGTCCTCTCCACGCTTGCTCCGGAAGCGGGGGGTCTCGGCATTCCGGACCTCCGTAAGTACTTTCAGGCGGCACAGCTCCGCTATCTGGTGGAGTGGAGCAGGTGGGAGTCCGACAAACATTGGCTCTTCCAAGACCAGGCAGTGGCGGGCCGCACCTTACAAGAGGTTCCATTCCTGCGCCGCGCGCATCGCCCCCCTAATCTTTACGCTTCCTTTGTTACGCGGGTCCCCCTGCGTGTGTGGGACGCGGTCTGTGAGGCCCGGGGCCTTACCACCTTCCCTTCGCCGCTCACGCCCATTGCGGGCAACCCGGACTTCTCCCCAGGGATGGAGCCGGGGGTTTTCTCCCACTGGGTGCAGGCGGGCTGCAGGGCACTCTTCCAGATCTATGGCCCGGAAGGAGTGGTTCCTTTTCAGCAACTCCGCCAGGAGTTCGGCCTGACGGAGCTGGACAGATTGCGCTACATGCAAGTTCGGCATTGGGCCCTCCAGCCCCAGGTGCGTGCCACCGCCGCCCGTCCAATTACACCGTATGAGAGGTGGTTGGCTACTCGGACCTCCGACGCTAAACTGATCACCGATCTGTACAAATACCTACAACCCCCGCCGTTTCACTATTACAACCCGGGGAGGGAGCGTTGGCACAGGGAATTGGGTAGGACACTCAGCCACAAGGAATGGGACAAAATTGCGTATCGGGCGCGGCACTCTGCATATCACACGGGCCTTACGGAGACCTTTACTAAGGTGTCCACATACTGGTACTACACCCCGGAGAGACTGTATGAAATGCATAAACACACTGACAGGGGGTGCTGGCGGAGCTGCGGGCAGGAAGGTACCCTTACACACATTCTTTGGGATTGCCCAGTGCTGACCGCCTACTGGAAGGAAGTCTTGGACGAGGTGGAAAAGCACTTTGGGATAGAGCTGCCGCGACTCCCGGCGTATGTCCTGTTGGGCCTCCCCAATGACCTAATGTACCCACTGAAGTCCCGCAGGGGTAGGCAGATCGCAATCGCGCTGGGGTCTGCGGTTCAGAACATTCTAATCCACTGGCGCACAACCACCGTCCCCTCCATCACCGGTTGGTTGCATAGGCTCTGGCATGTGCTGGGGATGGAGAAGCTGTCGCTTACGGTTGCGGGGGAGATAGACCAATTTGAAGAGCTATGGCAACCCTTTCTAGCGCTGCTGTCCACTGAATTCCGGGAGCTCACCTGCCCGAGGTATCTTAGACTTCTCAGGCTGACGCCGCCGGTGACCCCGGCGGACTAGCTTACATGTGAGACGGGGACCCCCCGGGGAGGGGGGGGGGGGTGCGGGGCTTCCTGGTTAGGATTACTCTGATGCGGGACCATAGGACGGGGGGGGGGGGGGAGTGTTGTTGTTTCGTTACTGGGAGGATGGGGGATGGGAGGGGGGGGATTGTGTTCTATTGAGGTGTTGATGGGGGGGGGGGTTTATTGCTTAGATTTGGGGTGTCGGATACACGTGCGGGGATTTCACAGCTTGTATTTCTAGCTTTCATTTACTGTGTTTTTCCCCCTGACCCACCGCGCTACCTATTGCCAACCCTCTGGAGTTGCACCCTTTTTCTTTGACTGTATTCCGTGTATCCTGCCCTCCTATCCCCCTCCCCCATGGTTTGTTTTGTCTCAATAAAAACGTTTTAAACCTAAAACACAGCTTAAACAGCTCACAGCAGATTACTGCTGTCTCAGAGCACCCTCTGATGTAGAATATCCCTGTTGCTATGGTGGCTGGAGATGGAGGGGCTGGTTTCACTCACTTGCTAACAGAAAAATGGAGATGGGGTGGACTGCTTAACATACAGATCTTAGAACAGAGAAAAGGAGAAATTCGGAGAGAAAAAACTGATCGTCACGGGGAATGAGAGGGAAAACTACAGAGTTTGGACTGCAAATCCCACAATTCAACAGGTTAAATGTAGACAGTCACTGGCAGGTAAAAACCACAAGTTAAAATGCAAAGCAGGGATAAATTATGCAATCACGGGAAAGTTAAAACTACAATTTTTAAACTGTAACAACCAAAAGCAGAGACAGTTAAATAAAAAAGAAAAAGAAGATAATCATGCAATCACTGTTAGGGAAAATCGTTTTTTATATTTTAGGAACGAGAGAGCACTAGTCTGCCTCCTTACCACCTCCTGGACTTTGCCTGGGCACAGGTAAACAGCAACTCAGAAAATGGAATTGAATCTTTTAGGGTTCACCCAGCAAGCCCTAAAGGGGCCAGGGCAGGTGTGATAGGAGGGCACAGGGTTGCCTGGGAGCTGGAAGCCAATCAGCAGGCCTAGGCTTGCTGGCCTGGGGGTGGGGCTGGGGGGCTGCCCCTCTATTCAGAATACAGGTAAGGGCCTGACAAGTTTTGGCTGTGTTTGTATACTATGTATACTTGTGAAAAAGTTGTTGGTTCACCCGTTCGAGTCGAAGGCACAGAAAAAATGGGTGGAACTGACATCAGCACGCCGACAAGGTCTTCTTATGGCTCAGATGACGTCACGCTGAGTCGCGTACATGGCCATTCCATTGTGACATCCTCGGCGCCGTGCGAGAGTTGAGGAGAAAAGTTTCTATGGAACGCTGCACATTGGGATAATTCAAAAGGTGAGGAATTCAAAAGGTGAAGAATCCACAGGCAAATACTGTATACACCAAAAAAATTGTTGCCTAAATATATATTTTTAGTTATATTTAGGTGGGAGTGCTGGGTGTATAGGGGTATAAGGTGGGAAGCTTATTAAGTAATGAACAATTAATTACTAATTGTTAAATATGTATTCATTATTATTTATGTAAATCTTGCTATGCTTATTTGTTTTAGTTATATTTTAGGTGTGGGCTGCTAGCTGTGTAGGGGTATAGGATGTAATGTTGTTAAAGAAATTTAAAAAAGATATAGTTTTTTAACTGATAATTACTAAATTGTTTATTAATTATGTAAATAGTGTAATTGATTTTTTTTAAATATATATCTTTGAGGTAAATTAATAGTTTTTTATTTGGAGTTTTATAGGTTTTTAATTCATTATTAGGGTTATTCAAATATGTGAATATGGTTGAAGTGAAGTACTTTTTCTACTGTTGCACAGATTGGAGTGGGAAGAGTAAATCTCACCCCTTTGAAGTCCAATGCTTTTCCTACTGTTGCGCAGACTGGAATGGGAATAATAAACCTCCCCCCTCCAAAGTACAACACATTACCTACTGTTGCAAAAAGTAGAGAAGGAATAGTAAATTGTATCCATCTGAAGTCCAATGCTTTTCCTGCTGTTGCACAGACTAGAATGGCAATAGTAAGCTTTACCCCTTTGACATCCAGCACTTTCCTTACTTCTTTACTGTCTGGAGTGGAAACAGTAAATTTCACCCCTCAGAAGTCCACTGCTTTTCCTACTGTGGCCCAGCCTGGAAGGTGAATAGTAAATCTGTCCCCTCCGAAGTTCAACCCTTTCCCTAGTGTAGCACAGACTGGAGTGGAAATGTTAAACCTTACCTCTCCGTAGTCCAACGCTTTCCCTACTGTTATACAGACTGTAATGGGAATAATAAATGTAACCCCTCCAAATTCCATAGCTTTCTTTACTGTTCTACAGACTGGAGTGGGAATAGTAAATGTAATACCTCCAAAGACCAACTCTTTGCCTCCTCCGTATAGTATGTGCAGTAAATGTCTTTTGTGGGGTTTAAATTTGCAATATTAAAATTTTTGTTTAAATTAATTACTATATTTTTGGTATTAAATAGTTTATATTTGTTATGGTTTTATTATCTATATGTGTTTTATATTTATTTATATATAGACAGCTTTGGATTGAAATAAAGCCAATCTGGTCTTGTTGGGTGTGCCATACAGGAGCTGCTATCCATCTAAACTTGGGAACTACCCAGAGATTTCTTTTTCTTTTTTTGCAGAATTTATGCAGAACTCCATCCCTGAAAGGGTTTTGTTTCACTGGGTGCTCTCTTGTGTCTGGACAAAGCTAAAATTCTCTGAAGAGCTATAATGATAGCAAAACATATGTCAGGGGTTGGCAAACTCGTGGTGGTGTGGCGGGAAGTGTTACACTGGCGGTGTGCCCACCGCATAACGAGTGCAACCATTCTCCCACCACAGAACCGCTGCAATCACCAGGGTTCCGTGATTCCTTGGCTTTGGCGTGGCGTGGCGGTCTGGGGCAGCAATATGCTGGGAGTGCTGCTGCTGCACCACCAAGCATATTACGAGTTTCCTGACCTCCACACTGTTCATGGCGGTGAGCCTGCCATGAAAAGTGTGGCAGTCATGAAAGTAAGTGGGTCCTACAGGGCCCCCTGGGTCCCATATGCATGAGGGTACATGCAGGGGGGCAAATGTTGTGCACCCCTTTCTGTATGCACCCCTGTTCCTGCACGGCATGGACTGTACAGTCTATGCCGTGCAGGAATGGGCTTTGGCGCTCCCTCAGCGCTGCAATGCTAAGGCTCACATATGAGCCTTAAAGCTGGAATACCGCCGGACCCCCAAAGCACTCTCCACCAGACCACAAGGAAACTCAAATGCGGGCAGCGGTCGCGTTTGGTGGTCTTAGTCCCTTTCAAGCTCAGCGTGGATGACAGTGTGCTAAGCCTATGCTTAAAAACGGTTTTAATATAAACAAAAATACAGTTTTAAACATAAGTTTTACTGTTTTTATTCATCATGCATATCGTAAATTTAATCAGCAAATTGCAGGCCTGGCATCAACTTAAAAAAGAGTCACAGATGTCTAAAACAAAAACTGTAGATCCACACGACTTCATTCTGGTCTCTCCTGTGCTCTCAATACCTGCAATATCAGGGTATGCGACCCCGATGATTTTTATCGACACTGCTACCTGATGACTGTTTTAATGAAACGCTTACTTCCTCTGGGTTTTCTTATAACTTCGGGCTCCCATCTTAGCCTTTGACAATAATACTCATTTCTTTGTCACATTATTAACACCCTGCCGCTATACATTTTTAAAATTCTTGCCCATTTTAATTATCTTTTTTGTACATGTGTGGTGTGTATGTTCTGCTTTTATGATTATATTTTTTTAAATCAAATAAAGTATTTTTTTTAAAAACTATGCTTAAAAACTTTGCTAGAAAAATGTAAGTTTGAGGGGAGCTGATTGATAGTGTCGGTGGTGTTGTAGGGTACTCTATACAGAAGCTGCTGTCCACCTAAACTTGGGAACTACCCAGAGTTGTCTGCTTCTGTTTTGCATAACTTATGCGGCACTCTAACCCTGTAAGGGTTTTGTTTTGACTTTTACAGGGTGCTCCCTTGTCACTGGACAAAGCTAAACCTCTCTGAATAGCTATAATGATAGCGAAACATGCTTTCGGGTTGCTTTGTTCATTCCTGGTGGGTTGGATGGTATTTATACCAATCTAAAGCTGTAATACTGTGCTGATTGGTAAAAGGCTTTTGTCAATTTACAGCTTTGTGTGAATGGCACTGTGCTAATCATATGCTTAAAGACTTCATTGTAGAAATAGCAAAAGACTTTGTCCCTTTCAAGCTTGGCGTGGATGGCACTGTTCTAATCCTATTCTTAAAAACATTGGTAGAGAAATGGACATTTGAGGTAAGCTGATTCATAGTGTTGTTGGTGTTGTGGGGTGCTTTATACAGGCAGGAGGTGCTGTCAACCTAAAATTGGGAACTACCCAGAGTTTTCTGCTTCTTTGTTGCACAATGTATGTAGCATCCTAATCCTGAAAGCGTTTTGTTTTGACTTATACTGGACAACGGCCATTAGGCTGAATTCATAGAGCTATAATGATAGCAAAACATATGTCAGGGGTTGGAAAACTCGTGGTGGTGTGGCGGGAAGTGTTACACTGGCGGTGTGCCCACCGCATAACGAGTGAAACCATTCTCCCACCACAGAACCGCTGCAATCACCAGGGTTCTGTGATTCCTTGGCGTGGCGGTCTGGGGCAGCAATATGCTGGCAGTGCTGCTGCTGCACCACCAAGCATATTACGAGTTTCCTGACCTCCACACTGTTCATGGCGGTGAGCCTGCCATGAAAAGTGTGGCAGTCATGAAAGTAAGGGGGTCCTACAGGGCCCCGTGGGTCCCATATACATGAGGGTACATGCAGGGGGGCACATGTTGTGCACCCCTTTCTGTATGCACCCCTGTTCCTGCACGGCATGGACTGTACAGTCTATGCCGTGCAGGAATGGGCTTTGGCGCTCCCTCAGCGCTGCAATGCTAAGGCTCACATATGAGCCTTAAAGCTGGAATACCGCCGGACCGCCAAAGCACTCTCCACCAGACCACAAGGAAACTCAAATGCGGGCAGCGGTCGAGTTTGGTGGTCTTAGTCCCTTTCAAGCTCAGCGTGGATGACAGTGTGCTAAGCCTATGCTTAAAAACTTTGCTAGAAAAATGCAAGTTTGAGGTGAGCTGATTCATAGTGTTGGTGGTGTTGTAGGGTACTCTATACAGAAGCTGCTGTCCACCTAAACTTGAGAACTACCCAGAGTTGTCTGCTTCTGTTTTGCATAACTTATGCGGCACTCTAACCCTGAAAGGGTTTTGTTTTGACTTTTACAGGGTGCTCCCTTGTGTCTGGACAAAGCTAAACCTCTCTGAATAGCTATAATGATAGCGAAACATGCTTTCGGGTTGCTTTGTTCATTCCTGGTGGGTTGGATGGTATTTATACCAATCTAAAGCTGTAATACTGTGCTGATTGGTAAAAGGCTTTTGTCAATTTACAGCTTTGTGTGAATGGCACTGTGCTAATCATATGCTTAAAGACTTCATTGTAGAAATAGCAAAAGACTTTGTCCCTTTCAAGCTTGGCGTGGATGGCACTGTGCTAATCCTATTCTTAAAAACATTGGTAGAGAAATGGACATTTGAGGTAAGCTGATTCATAGTGTTGTTGGTGTTGTAGGGTGATTTATACAGGCAGGAGGTGCTGTCAACCTAAAATTGGGAACTACCCAGAGTTTTCTGCTTCTTTGTTGCACAATGTATGTAGCATCCTAATCCTGAAAGCGTTTTGTTTTGACTTATACTGGACAACGGCCATTAGGCTGAATTCATAGACCGTCCGTTTAAGTCGCGGGTAGTGTTTACCTTCATCACAAAGAAGGCGCCGAACTCCCGCACGGCCAGCGGTGTTCTAGAAGATTCTGAGTCCTGGAGATGAAATGCTTCACTTGCCTTTGAGGACCCGTGGACCTTGGACCCTGCTGGTTGTTCCTGCTGCCCTGCGCCCTGAAGTGGTCCTGGTCTCCCGCCGCCGCATTTCCAACTTTCGCGGCCGCAGTGGGGAGACAGGACTACATGTCCCAGGAGGTCTAGCGGGCACACACCACCTGATCTACAGCTGCGCGCCAGGAGGCGCTTAAAGTACCGCCGCCGCTCCGGCAGAGCGGGTTTCTTTTTTGTAATTTGCTTGTTGGGCAACTCGTCTTCACTTGCCTTTGAGGACCCGTGGACCTTGGACCCTGCTGGTTGTTCCTGCTGTCCTGCGCCCTGAAGTGGTCCTGGTCTCCCGCCGCCGCATTTCCAACTTTCGCGGCCGCAGTGGGGAGACAGGACTACATGTCCCAGGAGGTCTAGCGGGCACACAACACCTGATCTACAGCTGCGCGCCAGGAGGCGCTTAAAGTACCGCGGCCGCTCCCGCGACGCGGGACCGCGCGCGGGTAGCGCCGGGAGAAGCCCGGGACAAGGGCGGGACCGTCTTTGGCCGTCCGGGGCAGGGAGAGGCTGGGCTGGGCCACCCCTTATGGTCTTCCGAATACATGGACTTGCATCATAGGTAAGACTGTGTGGAAATTAACTAGTTGCGATTGTGTTTGTGACCTCCGAGTTTACTAGGAGGATGGGGAAAACTGTGCCTATTAGTGGACCCACTCGGCCTAATACTAGACAGCATACATCTACTAATACTCCACTCCCAAGTCTAACAGCCATAGACCGCATGCTTCAGAAAACCATCGGGGTTGTTGCATCAGCAATAGAGAACACAGAAAGACGCCTCTCACTCCCTATTGGCTGTGCCCTTCCTGTACTGCCGGTTGATTCATCTACTACTATGGCTAATTCTTGCGATTCCATGTTGTTGACCTCCTATATTGGATTACCAGGCCCTCATAAAATCTCTGAGCCTTCAACAGTGACTCATATTGTACAATCTGATTTGTCGCCCAGGGTAAGCAGACTTTCGACCACACCTGTTCTTCTGGGACAGGACTCAAGCACAGAATTTCAACCATCCAATGACATTATTCATTTAGATGGTAATATTACTAATCTGCCGCCTAATGTTCCACAGTTGGCCACGACTCATGTTGTTATTTCACCGGTCAGAACCAGAGGGCAAAAAGCCAAAAGCAAGTTAAAGCATATCGAGAAAAATCAGTCTGTATATAAACATAGGGGTAAAACCTGTAGGAATTGTTATAAAAAGGCAGGTAACCTTTTTGGTCGCAAGGGGGAATTACCTGTAGTTCAGTCAAATGTTCCTGATGCTCAGTGTGATGATACCGTACATGTGGTTGGTAAGGATGGCTTTTGGGAGAAAATGGAAA
This sequence comes from Triturus cristatus, assembly GCF_964204655.1. Lineage (NCBI taxonomy): Eukaryota > Metazoa > Chordata > Amphibia > Caudata > Salamandridae > Triturus > Triturus cristatus. The sequence goes on along the minus strand of NC_140590.1, from coordinate 1,237,995,109 downwards.
TTTTATTATCGACACACATAGGGCCTATTTTGGAGAAAATTTGTGACTTAGAAGTACGGATGGATTCTATTGAACAACATATAACACAAATTCCCCACTTAATTAAGACTACCCAATCTTTACTAGTTGCCCCGCAAACGGAACCCACTCTAAATAAAGCTGCATCTAGATCTGATTCACATATGACTGTGGGTGCTAAGGACAAATCAAGTGGTCCAGTTACACACCATTTAGCTCCAAGTACTTTACCTCATAGCACCAATAATAACAGTAGTAATTTAACTGTTGGGGGAAACAATGAAGGGAATGGTATAGCTTCATCGGAAAAAGTTGCCATCCCTATGGAAGGCACCGAGAAGCAAGGTGGCCCAACGACAGATCATTTTAGGGGCACACGTCAACCTGAAGATTTTACAAGCAATAATGTTCCTTCTGTTATGAATTTGCCACCTGAATGTGGAGCATATGTCGCAGTTTTGTGTAATGTCCCCAGATTACGGAAAGGGCAACTTGAAACAAATGCCTCTCTTAAAAATAAAACCCTTTATTGGTTAAGTAAAAATTGTGGGTTTTCAATCTTAGATGCAGACAAGATCTTGCTTACTCAAAGAGTGGGTTGGATAGGTCCTACATCTAAAGGTTTTGAAGGGGACTGCGTCATAATTAATTTTGGATCACCATTTTGGGTTCAGAAAGTTTTATCTAGAGCCCCCCCACCTTCCAGTTGGGAATACAATACTACCCTCTTGCCACTTGCCTATTTCTACAAATTCCCTGCGTTTAATAACTCAGTTTCTGGTCATAGGGTTCCTCGCGCTAGGAACAAGTGGCTGCCTATGGAGCCAGCTGCTAGCTCTGTGTTTTCCCCCTTACCACTTTATAACAGGTTTCAATGTCTGACACAAATGGAGGATAATGATTGACATGGAACTTTATTAGGTAATATAGCGGGAAATATTGATAAGGGGATTACGGTGAACCCTAACATAATCATAAGGCAAAGTGAAGTCATTATTAACCGTCAGGATCTTACTATGATGAACGGGTTACCGGTTATAAATGACTCTAGCGTGCCTGACATCTTAACAGCTAGCATACCCAGAGAGCCTATCACGAATATAGAAGTATCTATAAATAGGCATTATGACAAAATCGCCAAGATTCAAAAAGGGTATTCATTAACAACCTGGAACATCGCAGGTCTTGGAAATAAATTAGGTACTCCCTTTTGGCTAGATTTCATTAACCGCGGAAGTGACATAATTTGCTTCCAAGAAACATGGAGCACAGATTATGTCGCTGTGGAAGGTTATACCTCATATTGTGTTAATGCGATACCCTCCTCAATGGGTAGAGCCAAGGATGGATTATTGTTGCTCATCTCAACTAAATTGATTGGATGTAAAATTATTTCTCATTCTTCCATTGACACCCATAGTCAAGTTCTGCGCCTATCATTCCCTGTTGGAAAGGATTTGGTATTAATTAATTTTTACAATAATAATTTTCGCAGGGACAGGGGAGCTTCTTTAGTTTCACTGGAAAAAGAGTTGGACAAGGTATTAAATATTTCACTTAAGCTGATTGTTGTTGTGTGGGTAGGTGATTTTAATATCCATGCTTGTCCCACCACATTTATTAACTCTTGTGGTTATATGAAGTTTTACTCAACCACCGCAGGGACTAAGGATGATATGTTACATTTCCCACACTGTGATTACGGCATGACCCTTAATGCTTTAATGGCCAAACTCGATCTTGAGCTATTGGATTGCACCGAGAGAAAGGGCCATATCAAATGTCCATTATTCACTGGTCGAGAAGTAAATAGTAATATTGATCACATCTTACTAACTAGGAATAGTCCATATGTGGACCTTTGGATAACCGAACAGGTGGTTAGTGACCACAACAGTATTTCCATAGACCTGTTGGCATGGGGTAACAAACTGACTAATAATGATTATACAATTACAGATATCCTCCCTATCAGGCCGAATGGTATGAGAATTAAATGGGATGGTGTAGACCCATATAAGATCCAATCGGCTGTGGTTAGTAGCTGTAGAGACAGTATTAATTACTGTCTAAGGGATGAGGTTACCCATGGTAAATTATGTATGGAATTCTCTAATATTAATAAGGTGGTAAGTGATATATTAACTCGGAAATCCAAAGGTCCAAAACACGTCGGTAAGAAGTGGTTCAACTCCGAATGTACGGAGATATTAACTAACCTAAAGTCAGTTCTAAGGTCCAAGCCTCGTGACCAAATCTTAGTCCGCAAATTGCGATATGCCTATAAACAAGCTGTCCTTGCCCACAAAAAGGCGATGAGAATAGATGCCTGGGATAAGCTAGGCTTTGCAAGTGACACTAAAAATGTAAAACTTTTTTGGGAAATTATAAATAGTCCCTTTTTAAAGGATGATCATATCCCTGAGCTGACGTCCTATGTTAATTGCACGGAGTGGATAGAACATTTTTCTAATATTTTTAACCCAGATAAGGTTTTCTTAGATCAGTTTTTATCAAATGATTCCATTTGGCCACTTATGCCATTAATGATTGACGTCGATGAGGTGCGAGAAGGGATGGTAAACAGTAAAGGGGGCAAGGCACCAGGTCCGGATGGTGTCCCGATCGATTTATATAAAGACGAAATAGATCTCTGGGCACCAATCCTGACAAGAATTTTTAATGCTGCATCTGAGGGGAATTTTCCAAAATCATGGGCTGAATCAAGGGATCACGATCTGAAGCATGTAATTACCGTCCTATTTCATTGTTAGATTCTTCAATTAAAGTACTAAGTAGGGTACTTTTAAAAAGACTGGAAGATTGGGCTGCAGATTCAAATGTACTGACCCCAGTTCAATACGGGTTCAGGAAAGGCATTGGGACTATCGAGCAATGCCTTAATCTGGATTTGCTTATCAATAAGTATACTACAGTGAAAGGAGGTAATTTGTTTTTATGCTTCGCTGACTTGAGCAGCGCATTTGATTTAGTGGACCACTCGCTCCTTTGGTCAGTACTGCTCGACCTTGGAGCACCGGAGGAGATTGTATTTTTTCTAGCAAGGTTATACGAAAAACTTTCTTGCAGTGTACGCTACGGGCCCACTGGCGAGCGAACTCCCTTCTTTACTGTGCGTAGAGGCATAAGGCAAGGATGTGTTATGGCACCCTTTTTATTCTCTCTTTTTATTAATCAAATTGCATCTATTTTAAACAACATCCCAGCCGATGCCCCCAAAATTGACAATACGGTCGTTTCAGTATTGTTATACGCGGACGACGCTGTCCTAATTTCCCGCACCCCTTTGGGACTACAACGTCTCATCGATGCTTTTACTCATTTTATAAATGGCAGAAATTGCTGATTAATAAATCTAAGACTTTCACAATGACATGCGGTAAAAAATTGAAGTCACCATGTTCCTTTTTCCTAGAAGGTTCAAAGATCCAAGCTGTTAAGACATTTTGCTATTTAGGTATTAATTTTGATGGCAACGGCAAATGGACTGACGAGCAAGTAAATATTGGACATAAAGTAAATAGGAATTCTAATGGTATTTTTCGGTTTGCAACGAAAATAGGGGACCATAGAATAAAGGACATGGTCACCATATATAATGCGAGATGTGTTTCTTCAGCTCTATATGGAGCTGGATTATGGGGTTATTCCTCTACTGCCCAACTCCAGATAAATGAAAACAGTTTCCTTAAACGACTGCTATGTGTCCCGGCTGCAGCTTCCACAGACTTGATTCACCAGGAAACTGGCCTCAAATATATTTCTGATTTGGCTGCAGTACGCCCCCTATTACTATGGCGTGCAATATGGCATAAAAAGGAAACTGCGTTCACACAGTCTGTAATTAAAGACTGCCTTAAGTTAGATCTATGTCATCGTATTCCGTGGTTAAATTACATTATTTCTTGGTATAATACTTTGTTTGGAATTAATATACATTCAGAGTATATAATACCTCTTTCAAAGAAGGAAATTAAAGACACCTTTATATTGTATAAGATGGAAGAAAGAAGTCAACAACTTCGGACCCAAAAAACTTCTGTATTTTATAGGCAGCTTAGTCTTAAGAGTGGGCTTCAGTCGTACTTGGTGGATGTGACTAATAAATCGCACCGATTTGTTTTAGTACGTTTAAGACTAGGCATTGTACATCATCTAGTATCCTTCCCTGTAATAGGGGCAGGTTCCAATTCAAACTGCCCATGTGATAACGTCTCTAAACAAAGCTGTTGCCATTTCCTGCTATTCTGCAAGTTTTACGTTTTCTTAAGGAAGTTTTATTTGAAACCTATCCTTTTAAAATATAATATCCGTTTAACAGCAGACGCTATGAACTTATTATGTTCACTTCAAAGCCCAGATGTCTGCTTCTATGTTGCATCTTTTATTTTGAAGTGTAGAGCTGCCAGGAAATCCATAATTTTATGATTATGAGAAATGCGTTCTATAATGGCTATCATGTAGATGTGTATAAGTTACTATGATTATATGGTGGTGCTCTAGATAGCCTTATGTTTTCACATGCTATCTTACACATAGTTGTAATAACTAGTGTAAGGTTATCCTGTTACGTTTGAACTAGTGCATTAGTTTTACAATGGCATGGGGGTGTCTTCTATCATGTCATGGATTTTATACTTAGGCATACGCCACTTTATTTTTGGCATGGAATGATTCCTAAATTACGGAATTCTTGTTCCTGAGTAACAATATACTAATGTAAATATGTATGCCTAAATTTTGTACTACACACATATTACTTTATTAGCAAGTGGAGTTTATAATTCCGTCTGATTCTAAGTTTACCTTGCAACATCTATTTACTTATTAGCGACATCTGTCGGATTTTATTTTATTTTACTGATGTGTATTTATGTATGGTACTTTATCACTCCGTGCGAGATACTGGTCCCGGTTCAGTGATCTGTCATTAGTTTGTATTAAGTCAAATATATGTCATAAATTTTTATTGTATATTATTATGTGTGTTTAGCTTAAATGGTTGTATTTATACTAACCGAATAAAAGCTTTTTGACTTGACTTGACTTGACTTATACTGGGTCCTCCTTTGTCTCTGGACAAAGCTAAACCTCTCTGAAGAACTATGATGATAGCAAAACTCGTGTCCCGGGTTGTTTTTATTAATTCCAGGTTGGCTTGGATGGTTATACCAATCCAAAGCTGTAATACTGTGCCTAGAGTGGTAAAAGGCTTTTGTCATTTTACAGCTCGGCGTGGATGGCACTGTGCTATTCCTATGCTGAAAGACTTTGCTGTAGAAATGGTGAAAGACTTTGTCTCGTTCTAACTTGGCGTGGATGGCGCTAGAAAAACAGATATTTGAGGTGAGCAGATTCAGAGTGTTGCTTGTATTGTAGGGTGCTCTATTCAATAGCTGCTCTCCACTAAATTTGGGAACTACCCAGAGTTTTCTTCTTGTTTATATATATATATTTATAAGCAGTATTAAATATTTGTGGAAATTATTTAATTTACATTATGTTAAATGTATATATTAAAATACCATTTACTTCTTTAAATTCTATTTCGATTACAAATTTGATATTCTTGTATATTTGTTGACGATATTATTGTCGATTATATTTTTTCCTGATATTTTTTTTACTTACTATTATAAGTATAGGGGCACAATTTTTGAGTAAACTGTCTTTTTGAAATAATATTTGTGTCATACGATATTGTTTACCTCGATATTGTGTCTGTGATCTGAATATTTTCCACCAAAAATTGGCCTGAGAAATGACAGGAGACTGGAACCCACCTGTTCACCCAAGGTGCATCACCGGTAGGCCTGACTTTATGGTAGTTCCCACTACGTTCTTCTCCACAGTAGAGAATCCCGTTCAGTGGCTCCTCTTCGAAGGGGTATCCATCCTTGTGGAGCCCCTGTTGGCCACAGTCTGCAGCTGTTTCCTGCTAGAGAGATTCGACTTTCAAAGAAGTGACAACTTCCTAATGCAGAAATCTTTACCTATGACTGGGCTCCCTGTCGATGATGCCTTCTCATCGGACACAGCTGGCTGGCCTTCTCCGCTGAATTTAACTTTCTCTGCAACTTTTACTTCAAATTCTTTCAAGTCCAAAGGTAAGCAGAAACGGGATCTAATCCACTCCATGAAGCAGCACCACTCTCCATTGGCTTTAAATTTTGACTGTTCCCTGGTCTGACACGACCAGATGCTCTTGGTTGTTCCTTTGTTCTTCTTTACACTATATTTCACTTCTAACTTAAAACATTAATAGCCTCCGTTCTACTGACTGGATTTATTTTCATTTTCGTGTCTCCATTACTCATAGTGAGCTGTATAAATACTTTAAACACTGCATCTAATTTAAGTCTGACTGCTTTTGTGCCAAGCTCCCTAAGGGTTAAGCATAGGTTAAATAAGTGACTTATGTTGGTTCTCCTGAACAAGGATTGTGGTTGCTGCTTGTGTAGGGTTTACACTTCTCTCAAGCAATAACTCAGGTTCTTACATTCTCCTATGGAATTGGAGAGCTATTGAAAGGTTTCCAAATTCAGTCTGACAACTGTGATATATAAAACGTGAGGAATCCGCAGGTAGGCAGAATATCCACTAGAAAGACTGTTACAGAACATAAGTAACTTTTTCTTTTAGGCAGGATCTAAGATGCCGCAGCAGTGCTCTGTTTTCAAGTGCAGTGCCTTAAATTACAATATGTTTTTCTATTTTCCAGTGGATGCTCCACATTCCTGTACTGAAGTGAGGTGGAGCATTTTATTTTCTAGTTCAGTGCTTCATATTTAACTCTCTGACATAGACATCCTGAAAGGTTCTAGTTTGCTCTCTTGTTCACTTGTGTGTCTTGTAATAATTGCAGTTTTCCTGTTTTCCTCAGGATCAATACAGGTCCCCACCCCAGCTCCTAGCTCAGGTGAGAAAATCTCTCTTTTCTTTAAAATGTTATAGGACATGTAAAAGCTTTCCGGTATCTCACCGGAAATTGTTATGTATTGTATTGGAACATTTATATAGTACTTGCTATCCCTGTGTGGGATGCTAAAGAACTTTCCCTTGTGGATAGCACACTACGCCATGTGGAGTGTGCTGTTAGAAGTGTGTTGACTTTATTTTGATCCTGTTTGGCTTGTTGTTGTGCGTTATGATCATGAGGTAGGGTTATCTTATTATATGACCCTGCGCTTAGCAGAATGATGGATGCAAAAGGGTGAAAGACATGGGCACAGTTTATGTTTTTCATTAATCTGGCAGCTCTAAGCAGATTTTTATGAGCATTGTCCATTAAACTGGGTCCTACTGCACCGTCTTGGTCCTTCTGAGATATTTTGTTTGATATTTATGCCCCTGAGTAACATAGGTTGGAGGGAGAAATGATGGAGTGAGCTGCTGGGATAGACAGTTAATATCACACATCTGATTGTCATTGGGAAATGTGAAGAAGTAGTCATAGTATGTTATTTGTTAGAACCTGCATTGGTGAAAAAAATAAAAGTCCTCCATTGGCAAGGAGCAGGTGGCAGACCTCTATTCTTAAAAATAAATAATTCCTTGAATAGCTAAGGGTAACCCCAGTGATGAATGCACTGTTAGTGTTCCTCTGAACTTAATGTTTGTAGACACTTTGAACACAAGAAACAATAAACAGAGACTCCACCAAGCCTGAACTACTTCTTTGGTGAAACTAGTAAATGTGGCTATCTGCCAAGGGAGGATTTGGAGAATGGTTGGGTAAGGTGTAAGGGGCCGGCTACCCTCTTGAAACTGTATGGAACCATTAAATGCCAATTTGCTCTTTAAAGTGTTCGTATATATCAGGAGCCTATCAAACTTGCCAAAAAGCAACAAGATAGTGGAACAAAGAGGGAGAAAGTTAAAATGTGCGATATGGCTCAATTGCAGAAATTGTTAGCGATTTTTATCTTTAAACATATCAAGCCTGCCCCAAAAATGCATGGGTTTAAATGTTGTAAACAGCAGGTCTGAAAGTCAAACCACTGTGAACGTTTTGTTGTCGCAAGCATACCCACAGGCAAGCACTCATTTCTTATTATTATGGAATAGGTTTAAATCCTCCACAAGACTTAAGGCCTGATATAGAGTTTGGTGGAAAAGGTATTCCGATACAACTGTGATGGTGTACCCTCTCTGCCAAGCCCTCAGTGCTCACACCTTATTTAGTGTGTGTGGAATTTCTGTATCTCGACAAAGCTTAGTTTTGCTCTGTCGCCAAGATAGAGCTCTGATGACCCGACAGAAAGCTAGTAGTAAGGGACTGTGAAGACTGTAATATGACCCCCACACTATGGGAGAAAACTCCAATGGTGTGGGCTCTTGAGTTTTTGATTTTATTTAAAACAATTTTGTTTATAAGAAGGCAAAAATGTGTAATACGTTTAACAGGTGACTATCAATTTTATGGTACTATCCACCAAATGGTTAACACATTGACAGGGACTGCAGTTACGGTGGTTCCTGTCAATTTCTATTGATGTTTGCGGGGCTGGTAGACATCTCTAAATGTGGAGGACTGGTACTCCATCAGGGCTACGGAGTATTTTATTCTCTCACCCTAATGGACTACACCCATACCCAGCAATTTCAATCCGTCCTTCTGAGGCCTCTTTTTGAATCTGTAAAAATATATACATTTGAAGGTTTCCCGGACCGGAGGAAGGTCTCAGGTGTGTTACAGAAACACAAACGTATTTTGTCTGTGACAGACTACATGTCGGTACCAAAGCAATACTTGAAGTCAAGGTTGGTACAAGGGAGCAAAGGCACACTTACATCTTTGCTGTGTTGTCACTACCTTGGTGACAAAATCCACAATTTCAGGGTTAAGAAGTATCCCAACCCTCAACCTTTTGTGAATGCCATGCACTCAATCTTTTCAAAAGCATTGGTGCAATCCAGCGTGCCTTTCGGTCCCATGCCTCCTTGTGGCGTCCCACTGTTCCAGCTTATAATGCCGGGATTGCTCGATGCCTTTCCACCTGGTCCTACGCTGACTCCACACTCATTTTACCCAGCACTTTGCTAGTCAACGTTGCATCAGACATTTCCTTGAATGATGCCACCTTCACCACTGGCATCGGACCCCAAAGTCATGCCACAGAACAGGACGCGAAGAGAGTACCAAAGGTTAGTAGAGCAGGAGGAATACAGAAGCTTTGTGCATGACCTATTTGGCACAGACTCAGACCTATTGACCCTTATTCCAATGGGAAAGATGATGGTGATCAAGGACAAGCATTATATGGCCTTTCAAGCTATGGGCCCGACACTTCCCCTAAATCAGATAAGGAATTTCCCACTGGACCACCCACACTTAAAGTGATGGTATTACATATGGTGATGAAGAATGTTGCTGAAGTCTTAGACTTACAGTTAGCAAATGACTGAAGTTAAGACCAATGTTCATAAGGGTGGAAAATCTGTTTTCTTTCAGTGATGCCCTTTTGGGCCAAATCTTGGCTGGGTGTGATACCATCTTCACCCCTGCAGTCAACAGGCTAGATTGCAGTGCTATTGTCTCGCTCCAGGTGACTCACACTTCTTGTCAACCTACCCTTCAACTGAAAGCCTGATAATGCAGGCATACTACTCGTCATGTCAATCAGCGGGAATCTTTCAAGCTAACCCTCAGATTTAGAGTAAAAAAGACTAGAAGTTTGGGGGAATATAATGTTATCAGCAGGGAGTATGGCTCGAAGTCCATTAATGTGCATTATCTGATAGAGACTTCTAGCTGAAAATTCCTTATCTTTGAATTTCCCAGGCAGCATACTGGATCTGGCAGAATTTTTGTGAGCAGTACCCCTGTGCGCTGGTAGGTGGCATCGTTTGGCTCCATGTGCACCATCATGCATGCCGGAAGTGACGTTTGTGGCACCTATATTGGGGTCACCTAGGCACACTGACGTCAGTTCTTTTCTTACAGAGCACCACTCTGCTTAGAGATTGAAACTCCGGACTCCTGTACGCCTTCCCGACAATACCCCATCTTCCTTAAAATCTTAAGAAAATCAAGAATTTCCGGGCCCTGGTTTTCCTATTGGCCCCAAATTGGGCATGGAGAGTATAGTATCAAAAACTTCTGAGCTTGTGCATTGGTCATCTGATCAGGCTGCCCCTTTGGAGGATCTGCTGTCGAATCATCATGGCAGGGCTCTGCACCTGGGCCTTCGTAATCTACTCCAACTTTTATGGAGATTGAGCACTGATAGTTTAACACCTTTGACCTTTTTTTAATTAACTGTACAAAAGAACACCTGGTGGAAAATCAGCTGTTTTTGGGGGGTTAAAAAAGGCCAGGCCATGCAGGAGAGGATGATCTCCCTTTTAATCGTATCTTGCATCAAGATCTGCTATTCACTGGCAAAAAAGTAGCCTCCAGGAGGTCTGCAAGCCCATTCAGGAAGGGACAAAGCTGTAAGCACTGCTTTGGCACGTAGAGTTCCTGTCTTGGATATCTGCCAGGAAGCTATATATGGGCGTCGTTTCACACATTCATGAAGCATTACTGTCTGACAGCTAGGTTTGCTGAGAAGGGCATTTCGCTCACTTAGTCTTGCAGGATTTTTTTAGTTTGAGCCATTTCACAGATCCAACCCCTAATAGGTACACCTCTGGTATCTATTCAACAGGTGAAGAATCTGAAATCAGAAGTCTTTATGAGAAGAAAAAGATACTTACGTTTTGGTAACACTCTTTGTAGTAGAGACTCTATCTGACATCTGATTCCTCACCCACCCTCCAGTTCTCCCTGTTCTTTATCTGTTACTAAGATCACAAGTCTGGGAATCTGCTCACTACTTGCAGTCAGGTTGCTTTTGCGGCTCTGCAATCGGGGTATGTTTATAGGCTCTAAAACAACTGACGTCACTGCTTGGTACTAGTTTCTATATAGGGCAAGCATTTCATTTCCGGACCAGAATGGCAGCAGTGTGGGGCCATATCGCGACACCTATCAGCATGCAGAAGTACTACTCAAAAACTTCTGTGTCCTATCTGATGCTTGGGGAATATTCAAAAGTTGAGGAATCTGTGGTGCGGTAGAGTGTCTACCACAAAGAGTGTTACTAAAGATTAGTAACTTGTTTTTCTGTGAGGTGGGATATGTTTATCAGATGATGTACAGTCACTCAGTAAACCCTCATAAGGTCCACTTATCTGACATTTTTCTCTTTGCTGTGCCTTTAGCCCATTGGAGTGCACAGTGGACCCAGATAAAAGCAAATTATCTGCCCTGTCCGCCTTTCTCCATGTCCTGGACCTACTATCCCTCTTCAAATCTCCAATAGTTATGAGGTTTCTAAAGAGCCTCACCAACATGTTTCTGCCTACCCCTTTCATAACGCCACAATGTGATCTTAATCTGGTTCTTTGTTTTTAATATGCTCCCGCTCCGAAACCTTTCACAATTGTAAGTTGTAGCTGCTTATTCTTAAGACTACTTTTCTGTTAGCTATTAAATCAACAAGAATTGTAACTGTCAAACCTCCCTTTGCTACCATCTATCCCGACAAGCTGGTTCTTGGAACCATGGCTACTTTGCTGACTGTAATGGTTGCGCCTTTCCATATGTGGCAGACTTTCACCTTACCTGAATTTGTTCCTCCATATCCTACTAAAGAAGAAGAGGAGCTTCACAGGATGGATCCCAGAGAGCCATGTATTTTTATATTAGCCATACAAAATACTTATCAATTGTCAGGCAAAGCCATCCAAATGGGACGTTTTCATGGTGGATCATGTTATGCATTAACTTGCATTAAGATATGCTTTGCTTTGGCTCTTAAAGAACCTTCTGAGGGCATCATGGCTTTTTCCACTAGAGCAAAATCTTCTACTTCAGCATTGCAAGAGGAGGTGATTCTCATTGCAGAGATCTGCATAGCTACAACTTCGGCTTCCATCACACCTTTCCAAAGCATTACTCTTTAAACACGAAGCTGCAGAGGAAAGGCCACTTCATGTATTCTGTCCTTCAGGATTTTTTAGTTTAACCAGCATTCCAATCCACCTCCTGGTTGGAGACGGCTTAGGGAATCTGTATTTAAAAGATGAGGAATCTGCTGCTAGAATATCCATCAGAAGAAAAAATTACTTACATTCGGAAATTAACTTTCCTGTGAATATAGCCACCTTAATAGATCCCCTTTCTAGAGATCGCATTGTACCATGTCTAACTCATGTCGTTCTTATCTCGTTCTCCTCAAAGGCGTGTAAAAATTGGATGGCAAACTCATGTCTGGGCACTGAGGCTGCTGCATTGTTGCTCCAGTGACATCACAAATGGCTTCGCTTCCAGCACCGAAGTTGAGAAAGGTTCTCTGTTACAACTGTCAGCTTTTGGTGTGTTTGCCCCCAAACATGTTGCCTTCTTCTCTCCTGTTTGCCATATCTAGCTTTTGTTGGCTTTAGACTCTGTGTATGTTTATCACTGCCTTAGAATTACCCCCAGGTGGCAGACTGGATCCGTAAAGTTTTTTCGTCAGCAGTACCTCTGCACGTCAGAAGGTGGCGTTGGTCGGTTCCGCGTTCATCATCGGCGTCGTGGTCACCGGGATGATGTTGCGGCAGCTGCTTAGACACCGCCCTCGTGCGCTGACGTTAGTTCTTTCTTTTTCCGTGCCAGGCAGCTCAGATCTGGGAAGAGCGGTACCTCAGTCATTTTTTGACTGAGTTTTTCTCGACTTTTGTCAACGTCTTGTTTCGAGTCTCCAACTCCGAACTGGTGCACAAGGGATGCCCGGTTTTAAGGCCTGCGGTTAAGATCCGCACCGCGTGTGACTCTTTTGCCTGGAGCGTGACCACGACCCCAAGTCGTGCTCCGACTGCCAGTTGTTGACGCCGAAGGCTTTGCGGAAGCGGTCCTGAAAGCTGCTTGAATGACGGCAGTTGGCTCCACGCCGTTCGAGGTCCTGGTTGAGAGGGAGGTCGAGGGACTGGTTGCGGAGCCACCATCAGTCCGGCTCGAAGTCATCGACCCCAGCCTCCTTCCTGACGTGGACACGGCGCCGAACCAGCGTCGACCGACGCCGGATCAGGCGCTGAGTGGGGTTTTCATGCCCCTATTCACTTCTGGGGCCCCTTTCCAACCACAGTGGCAACCAGAGGAAGATGAGGAGGACTGGGAGGGGTCAAGTGACCCTTTACCGACCAGCTTGGGTCTGAACAGGACTGGAGAGAGGAACTGGTGGATGCCGGTGGTCTTGACACTTCACCCGACCTTGGCATGTTGTCTCCTCCTACCGTGGCTACGGAGGAGGGAGCGTCATACACTGTGGTGTTGCGTAGGGCGGCCGAGGCTCTCAACCTCAAGTTTCGTACGGTGGTGGTCAGGACTAACCTCCTGACTGAGGTGCTTCAACTGGCGGCGAGCTCTTCGGAGCCCCTGCTTCTGTTTAATGAGGCCCTCACCGACGTCCTTTTGAGCACCTGTTCCAGGCCCAACACAGGGGCTCCTGTGGACAGGATGATCGCCCGACGCCACCGCGCAGCTCCGGGCGAGCCCACTTTCCTCTCCCAACACCCCACCCCGCCTCACCCCGGAGAGCTTGGTGGTCCAAGCCTCCACCTCCAAAAGTGCCTTCCCTACCGCTCCACCGGAAAGGGTATCCAAGAAGCTGGACCATCTTGGGAAGAAAATGTTCTTTTCCACCACCTTAGGACTGCGGTCTATAAACACTGCATGTCTCTTGGGTCGTTATTCGCACCCAGTGTGGAATATGGTGGCGCAAGTGCTGCCTCAGTGTCCGGAGGAGGCCCGGGCAGTGCTCTCCCAGGCTGTCGCCGCCGGTCGAGATGCAGCTAAGTTCACGATCCGTTGTGGGTTGGACACCGCTGACTCTCTGGGCAGGACTATTTCAATGTCTGTAGCGCTTCGTCGCTAAGCCTGGATGAGGTCCACTGGCTTTTCAGGGGATATCCAGAACACCTTGATGGACATGCCCTTTGATGGCCGTCGCCATTTTGGCGACAAAGAAGAAAACGCCCTAGAGCGCTTCAAGGACTCATGGGCTATGGCCAAGTCCTTGTGCCTCTCCTCCCGTCCGGCACAGTCTGCTTTTTGCCCAAGGGGTGCCCCGCTATGTCCCACCCAGAGCCACAGGCCGCAGCAAGTTACCTAACCTTCGCGCGGATGGGGACTTGAGAACCAGCGTCGTGGTTCAGGGGGCCAGCGGGCTGGCCAGTCCACCAACCCTCCCCCCTCTGCAGCAGCCTCCAAACACCTCCTAGTCCGACCTTTCAGGCCCATAAAACGCCAGTGGGCAGCAGGATTTGCCATCACCTCCCCCACCGGCGCACCATCACTTCGGACAGGTGGGTTTTGCAGATAGTCTGAAAGGGGCTACTTCCTCCCCTTCAAGACTACCCCACCAGCCATGCCACCTTGTTACCACCGCATGTTGGAAGATCATCTGGCACTCCTCCAGCAGGAAGTTACGGCTCTCTTGGCCAAGGGAGCCATCAAACGCGTTCCTGTCCCAGAAGTAGATCATGGTTGCTACTCCCACTACTTTCTGGTTCCCAAGAAGGACAAGGGTCTGCGTTCTATCTTGGATCTCACGGACGTCAATCGCTTCCTCCAGAAGTTAAAAATGTTGACGCTTGCTCTGGTCTTGTCTGCCCTTGACCCGCAAGACTGGATGGTAGCGTTGGACTTCCAGGACGCTTATTTCCACATGCCTGTCCTGATGGCCCACCAGCGTTACCTGCGGTTCTCGGTAGGCCACAAGCATTTTCAGTTTACCGTGCTCCCCTTTGGCCTTACCAGCACCCCTCGGGTGTTCACGAAAGTGATGGCGGTGGTCGCAGCTCATCTGCGCTGATCAGGAGTTTCAATCTTCCCCTATCTCGACAACTGGCTGTTGAAGGCGGGCTCACCCCAGGCAGTCGTCTCCCACCTCCAGACTACTGCCGACCTCCTGCATTCACTGGGGTTCTCCATCAATATGCTGGAGTCGCACCTGATTCCCTCTCAGAAGCTCCTCTTCATCGGAGCGGTTCTGAACATGGCACAGTTTCAGGTCTATCCTCCCGAACAGCGACATTCCTGTTATGATTCTGATCTTTCAGCCCTTGTCCCGGGTTTCGGTCAGAATGACCATGAGGCTGCTGGGCCTCATGGCCTCCTGCATCCTGCTGACCAATCATGCCAGGTGGCATATGCAGGCTCTGCAGTGGGACCTGAAGTTCCAGTGGGCACAGCGTCAGGGGAATCTGTCCGACTACGTCCAGATATCGGAGGGCACTGCTCAACAACTGCAGTGGTGGCTCACTAACCAGGATTGGGTCAGTGGCAGGTCCCTCCCCCTTCCCCAACCCGACAACACTGTGGTGATGGATGCCTTCCTTCTGGGATGGGGCGGCCACATGGGAGCGTCGGAGATCAGAGGGCTCTGGTCTCCGGCAGAGTCCAAGCTTCACATCAACCTTCTGGAGCTCCGGGTGATTTGTCTTGCATTGAAGGCATTTCTTCCCTCTGTCGGGGAAGAGTGGTGCAGGTGTTCACGGACAACACCACCACCATGTGGTATTGCAACAAACAGGGCGGGGTGGTGTCGTGAACCCTATGTCAAGAGGCCCTTCGCCTATGGACATGACTGGAAGATCAAGGCATTTCCTTGGTGGTTCAACACCTGGCAGGTTCTCTGAACGCCAGGGCGGACGAACTCAGCCGCTTTTGCATGATGGATCACGAATGGTGTCTTCACTCGGTGCAGGATCTCTTTCAACAGTGGGGAGAGCTTTGGTTAGATCTATTTGCTACCGAAGAGAATGCACAATGTTAGCAATTCTGTGCATTGGAATTTCCAAGGCGGCACTCGCTCGGCGACGCTTTTTGTCGCGGGTGAAGGTGCGGTCTGTTGTACACCTTTCCACCTATACCACTTCTGCCCAGAGTGCTGAAGAAGATCAGGCGCGACCGAGCCCAAGTCATTCTTGTGGCTTTGGATTGGGCACGAAGAGTGTGGTATCCCAAGCTGCTCAACATGGCCATCGATCCTCCGATCAGACTGCCTCTTCGGGAGGATCTTCTGTCACAGCAGCAGGCGACGGTCCTCCACCCGAACCTGTCCAGTCTCCACCTCCTTACATGGAGATTGAGCGGCGGCAGTTGACGTCTTTCGACCTGCCTCCCGAAGTCAGTGACATAATCTTGGCATCCAGGCGTCCCTCCACTAAGACGGTATACGCCTGCAGGTGGATTAAATTTATGGCATGGTGCACAGCAAAGGCTGTGGATCCCCTTTCTTCCCCTCTTTCTGAAGTACTCTTGTTTCTCCTCTCTTTAGCCCAGCAGGGCTCGTCTCTGGGCACTATCAAGGGCTGCCTTTCAGCCATCTCTGCTTTCCTTCGGCTGCCAGATCAGCCTTCTCTTTTCAAATCTCCGGTAGTTAACCCTTTCTTGAAAGGCTTAACGCATCTCTTTCCTCCAATTCCTTTCGGTATGCCTCAGTAGGGCTTGAATCTTGTACTGACTTACTTAATGTGTGCTCCCTTTGAGCCGCTTCATAACTGTCCTTTACCTATCTTAACTCTTAAGATTGCTTTCCTGTTAGCCATCACTTCTGCTAGAAGAGTGAGTGAGCTCCAGGCTCTTTCCTCAAAACCTCCTTTCCTGTCTGTTTATCTGGACAAGGTGGTTCTCCGGACCCGTCCATCCTTTCTTCCTAAGGTGGTCACTGCCTTCCACATCGGGCAGACCATTTCTTTGCCCACCTTCTTTCCGCCTCCACATCCTTCAAAGGAAGAAGAGAGGCACCACCATCTGGACCCAAAACGTGCGCTCTTCTTCTATCTGGATTGCACAAAACAGTTCCGGGTGGATGATCAACTTTTTGTTGGCTACGTGGGTGCAAAGAAGGGTCGGCCCGTACACAAACGCACCATTTCTCGATGGGTCATGTTGTGAATTAAGGCTTGTTACTCTCGAGCTAAAAAGGAGCCTCCAGTGGGGCTACAAGCTCACTCCACCAGGGCGACGGCAGCCACTACTGCCATGGGAAGAAGAGTGCCTCTGAATTACATCTGTCAGGCAGCCACGTGGGCATCGCTGCACACGTTTACCAAACACTACTGCCTGGACAGCTCAGTCCGGAGAGACGGCTTCTTAGGCCGTTCTGTTCTCCAGGACTTTCTGGTATGATCTTGGTTCGCAGACCCACCACCGGGGTTGGTATTGCTGGGGTATCTATTCTAAGGTAAGGAATCTATAACTAACGTGTTTCTTTCGGATGCACACGTTTTTTTGTGTGTTTTTTTTTTTATTGATTGGTTCATCATCATGTTCATACATTGACAAAGCACAAATGATTGGATTGGTACTTTACATCAAAGTTATCTCCATGTTGTTTTTAACACAGGCAGTAGCTGAAAAAGAGAAACACATCATGTACAATACATATTAAATTACTTATCATCAAGATGGGTCAGTAAATAGGAAGCCAACGGGCCCCATATGTCACGTGGTCAGGATACACTTGGTAATTTTTCTGCATAGCATGTAAGTTGGTCTCTACAATCCACCATATCTTTCAGCCAGTGTGTTCTTGTTGGTGCAGGTCCATGCTAAGTGTTGGAAGTCTGCGTTTGGCGCATTACATCGAACACAGCCGTCAGAGTCTCGCAACCCATATTTGTGTAGCTGAGCAGGCGTGTAATACATCTGATGTAGATATTTAAAGTGAATAATTCTAAGGTTCTCATTTGCAGTTAATTGCCCTGTCAGCTTGCAACATGACTTCCAGTCATCTATCATTAATGGCTTTGCAAGAATAGCACTCCATTTTTCTAGTGGCCCTTCCACCTCCGTTGCTTCTTCTATTTGTGAAACATGATACAGACATACGACCAGCCTAACTCTGGTTTGCGATGTGTAAATTAATTGCAAGGCCCCCAATGTTTGCGGTTCCGCTGGAAAACCAGAGTATAACACACTTACAGATGCTCTCAATCTGACATAGAGAAAGATCATCATCGCAGGCGCGTGTCCTTCCTCTTTGATCTTCGAAATATCTATGAATTTCCCCTCTGCAAATACATCACCCATTGTGCGTATACCTGCGTCATGTTTTATACTTGATGGAATCTATATCATGCAAATGCTATCATCATTAACTTGACTAAATGCGCTAGATGTGTAACACAAACTGCTTATAGGTGTATGGCATGTATAGGTCAAACTGTCATTGCAATATGCTACAAATGAACTTGGTTTTATACCTGTAAATATCTTAATTTTAGCATAAATTTTATCTCTGATTTTAGATGGTATTAGTAATATGCATTTTACCAAACTTCAATATATATATGGTTGTCATCCGAGTGAAATGATATAGCTCTGGTTTATCTTAAAAAATAGATGTTCCCCCGTGATTTACGCCCAGGACCAAGTTGCTAGTCACCACATGTACTTCAGCAACTTATCCCAGACCTTTAAGACAGATTGTCTTGGTTTCCTCAATCAATTGTTCTTCTCAAAATGTTTTTCTCTTCTCTTTTATGAATTGTATATGACGTGCTTTTATGGTTTTAGTGCAAAATCGGATAAAGATATTTACTACTACCTGCGTCATATAAGATTTTGATTGATCCAGTCTCAGTCGTCACTGATATTGCAGCATGATACAGAAGGGGCATAGCTGGAGCATATAGCGGGAGCTTCCGTGCCCGCTTTCCAAGCTCCTTCCACGCATTTACTGTGCACTGCACCAAATCTATCTCCCCTTTATCAAATATTGTACTATTGTTGACAAGCATTGCCTTAAGTGGTATGGGGTGAACAGCACCCACCTCCACAGCTACATGGGGGGTAAAATCAGGAGCTTGCTGCCAATAATAGACATAGTGCGCCTGTGCACAGAGATAGTATAATCTGAGATCTGGTGCCGTGAATCCGCCCATATCATATGGGAGTGTTAGCTGTTTCCACTTCACTCTCGGCTTCTTCCCTCCCCATGTTAACGTGATGAGTAATGCACGAAGTGTGGTGAAGAAGTGTTGTTTCAGGCGAATGGGGATATTCAAGAATAAATAGAGAAATTTCAGTAGCACAATCATCTTGATCAGCGCTAATCTGTCTGCAATAGACAATGGCAGTTTTATCCACCTAGTTACTTGGTCTTCAAGCCTTGTGATCGCCCTTCCATAGTTGGTCTGTATGATCACCTGTGAATCTTTGTGGATCCCGACTCCAAGATATTTTACTGGGTCTGTGCTCCATTCCAGTGGGTGCTCGAGCTCTATGCGAGGCGTACTGTCTGCGAGCGGGAGAATAATTGATTTGTCCCAGTTAATACCTAGCCCTGAGTGCCATTCAAATTGGATATATTCTCGGATAAGCCGTTCTAGATATGTGTCAGGTTGTCGAACGTATAAGACCATATCGTCGGCATACATTGATACCGCCAGGGTCCGTCCGTAGAAGCGTAGCGCTGCCGGTGCATTTCTTTGGCGCAAGAGGCATGCCAATGGTTCCAGTACAACAGCAAACACCAGTGTCGACAATGGGCAACCTTGCCTGGTGCCACGTTGTATCTGGAAGGAATCAGATGTCTGTCCATTGATGCGCACCCTCGCCACTGGGTCTGTGTATAATACTTTAATACAATTTGTATATATAAAGGGCACCCCCATGCGATACAGGACCGCAAACATATATTGCCATGCGATAGAATCGAACGACTTAGCAGTATCCAGTAGGACCGCCACCGCAGGCAATGTAGGCTCCTGTATATGCAGTACAGTAAATAGCGTTAGCAGATTATGCGATGTAGAGCGAGTTGGTACAAATTCAGACTGGTCTGTAAGGACCATTACGGGAAAGGATTAGTCGCAGTCTGGTGGCTAACACTTTTGCCAAACTTTTGGCATCAGTGTTAATGAGGTATAACGGTCTATATGATCCGCATCGGTCAGGTTCCTTCCCAGGTTTCAGTAATGCTATTATCAGTGCTTCGCGGGTGGAAGTTGTTTTGAGTCATAGGCCTCCATATACATCTCATGGAGATATGGAGCCAACAGATCAATATACTCCTTGTAAAATCCTGCAGGCAAGCCATCGGTGCCTGTAGCTTTCCCATTAGGTAACGCCATGATAGCCTCCCGAATTTCATCAAGTGTTATTTGATGCATTAAAAAATCTTGTTGCCTGCGCGATAGCCACACTAATGCTATATCCTCCAGATATTGCTCTATCTCCCCCACACTCGCTGATTGCCTAATGGTGTATAGTGCTTGATAATACTGCACAAAAGAATCCAGTATGCCCGGCGTGTCATATCGAATATTACCATCATCTGTGACCGCCCTAACAATATGTGATTTGGCCCAGGGCTCTGCAATTCTGTTTGCCAATGCTTTCCCAGGTCTACCTCCTTCCCCATAGTACCTAGCTGTCCATCTATGTGACTTGTGCCGCACTTCCTGTTCCGCTGCCTCATTGTATTCTGTAACCTTTGTTCTAATAGCTGCCAACGTCGCCGTATCTGCTGTAAGTTCATATTCTCGTTCAAGGTTACCCAACTCTTGCTCAAGTCATCTCATGGAACCTCTTAAGGACTTGATTACACCTGCTTGGATTCCTATGCAGATTCCACGTATTGTTACATTAAACGCTTCCCAAATCGTTCCCATGCTCTGCACTTAGCCTACATTATTACTAAAGTAGTCTGCTATTGCTTCTTTTAATTCCTCGTGAAATACCTGATATAGCAACGAGGACGACTGCAAACGACTTTGAAATTGGGACGGCGTGTGTGTAGGTATAGCCATGCACAGTAATACTGCGAAATGATCTGACGTCTTAGGCAGGTGCTGGACTGTAGTGGTCCATGTATTCACATCATGTGTGGCCAGCCAGAAGTCAAGCCTTGACCATGACCAGTGAACCTAAGAGTGACATGTACCTTCCTGCCTACCAGGGTGTCTCAGCCGCCAGATATCCAGCAGACCTAAATCACTCATACCATCTAGTACAGATATAGCAGCTTTTTTGTGTGTGTTCTCTGCAGAGGTCATCCTATCTTCACCGGGCACTAGCACAACATTAAAGTCGCCTCCACAAATGAGCTCAGCTGGGGATAATGTACGTATCTTACTCCATAGTGTTTCACAAAAGCCAGGGTCATCTATGTTAGGGCCATAGAAATTTACGATAGTCATCAGTGTACCTTGCGCTATTATATAGTGTCCGTGGTCATCTGCATCTACATGGAGGAGATCAAAGGGCACATTCTTTTTAATTAATATCA
Source organism: Triturus cristatus (assembly GCF_964204655.1). Taxonomy (NCBI): domain Eukaryota; kingdom Metazoa; phylum Chordata; class Amphibia; order Caudata; family Salamandridae; genus Triturus; species Triturus cristatus. Next base: position 1,237,973,801 of record NC_140590.1, on the reverse strand, counting down.
TTACCCCCCAGCATAGAAAGAGTAAGAAGATGCTAAACGCACACCAGCCCATCTAGTAGCAATTGCCTCTGCTGTATGTTTAGTGAGGTGAGTCTATTGTAGTAGAGCCAACTGAATACTATGCTGATTTAAGTAGGCCAATACTTGCCGTGTTTTTTTGGGCTATTTAGTCCACGTACATTCCACATTATCCATGTGATGAGATTGCCACTATTACCTGTCATTTGCTACTCTTTCGCTGTCTAATGTATCAGCATTCGGACCTGTGTCGTCCAATTTGTTCCGTACAATTTTCCACAAATGAACTGTGCGTTTCAAGCATGTGCAATAATAAAGTGTAGGTAGTTTCACACTTCATATATTTTTTGGTCCTGATGAATTGCCATAGACCCAGCAGGGCTGTTAAGGCAAGAAACATGTTGACCCTTTGGAATAGAGCGTTATTTTGTTCTGATCCATTGAGTCAGATCAAACCGCCTTCCTCTTTTTCTTTTAATCAGGTAGGAACCATATCCTAATAACAATTATTGGTTTACCTAACCTGTTTTAACTTTCACATTTAATTTACACCTACACTTTTTTGGCCCCTCACTCACACCACATCTATTGGCAAGGATCAAATGATCTCCGCCAAAGAGCCCCTCATTGGGTGCCCGTTGGGTATTGCAGCGCCAACCCAACGAGGAGCAGGCCCAATGATGAAGCATGACACCTAGCTGGCTGGGTGTGTGAGGGCCCTAGTTCCGAAGGAAGGTATTCCCCTCCCGGACCCACACGACTGGTTTAAGGTGTCGGGTTTTCACCATCTTCCCATTAGACATTCACTTGTATCTCTCTCTCAACTTAACCCTGTAGGAACAGCATACCTTTTCTTTGGAGTTTATGATACGGGCTCGTATGCTGGACCTCTTCAAAATGCCCTATGTCCCCCCCTTTGTTGATTATAGAATGCACGGGTTAACCCCCGTGGGATATGTATACAGGTTACCAGAGACGCAAATAGCTTCTCTTGGCCCATATTTTAATTTAAGGTTAACAAGTGATGCAAATGGCCTCTCCTGGTTTTTTCCTTTTTTAACTCTACATTACAACACCTCTAGGCTACTAAGCCGTATACGTGGCTCCCCGGTCTGGACATGTACTCTCCTTTCTCCACTCGACGCCAACATTTAGGTGTCCCTTTATCTCTTGACATTAATGAGAACCCTAGAACTCTAGGACCTCCCCTTATCAACATGGGGACCTTTATTGCGCTTCAACCCCACTGGGTTAACGTTCTAGTCGTTCTTGTGCTAGACTGATGTGACGCACGTTTTGTCACTTCCGTATTTCGGGCACTGCACGTTTCCGGATACTTTTTCTTTGCATGAGAGACGACTGCTGCCATCACCCAGTTCCGACGGGGATGGGTAGGTTACAAGCTCGCCGACATCTTCTTTAGGTAAGAAGCAGTCCTTCAACAGAGTTTTGTCGGTTTCCTGACTTACCTTGGTTTCCGCGTCCTGCGAAACCGAGTGGTTGGGTCTCCCCTCAGTGCCCCGTATTTGTGTTTGCTAAGGTTGCTTACAACTTCTTTCAACCATATGCATTCTCCAGGTCACCTTATCTTCTGATGTCACGGCCCGCCGGAAACTGTTTAGGCGAGGCGTCATCTAGTTAATTGGTGAGTCCATGTCCTTCCGGGGTGTTTACGTTGTACTGTGAGCTTCGTGCTCAATTCGAAACCTTAGGTGACCATACCACGGGTTTCTTTTAACAATAATTCTAATACCATGGGTTAATAAGCCCTCGTTTGAAAAGGGTTTGAATTTATGTTATCAATATTAAGAGAGAGATACAGAATGCAAGCATACGCCTAACTTTTGTATATGCTGTTTACTTTTTTCTTTTGCAGAAATCCCTTCAACATGCATGAGTATCTAAACAACAGCAATACTATTACGTGGTAGGTAGTCTGTCCACCATTACCACTGTCTGTAGGTAGTTTCACACTTCATATATTTTTTGGTCCTGATGAATTGCCATAAACCCAGCAGGGCTGTTAAGGCAAGAAACATGTTGACCCTTTGGAATAGAGCGTTATTTTGTTCTGATCCATTGAGTCAGATCAAACCGCCTTCCTCTTTTTCTTTTAATCAGGTAGGAACCATATCCTAATAACAATTATTGGTTTACGTAACCTGTTTTAACTTTCACATTTAATTTACACCTACACTTTTTTGGCCCCTCACTCACACCACATCTATTGGCAAGGAACAAATGATCTCCGCCAAAGAGCCCCTCATTGGGTGCCCGTTGGGTATTGCAGCGCCAACCCAACGAGGAGCAGGCCCAATGATGAAGCATGACACCTAGCTGGCTGGGTGTGTGAGGGCCCTAGTTCCGAAGGAAGGTATTCCCCTCCCGGACCCACACGACTGGTTTAAGGTGTCGGGTTTTCACCATCTTCCCATTAGACATTCACTTGTATCTCTCTCTCAACTTAACCCTGTAGGAACAGCATACCTTTTCTTTGGAGTTTATGATACGGGCTCGTATGCTGGACCTCTTCAAAATGCCCTATGTCCCCCCCTTTGTTGATTATAGAATGCACGGGTTAACCCCCGTGGGATATGTATACAGGTTACCAGAGACGCAAATAGCTTCTCTTGGCCCATATTTTAATTTAAGGTTAACAAGTGATGCAAAAGGCCTCTCCTGGTTTTTTCCTTTTTTAACTCTACATTACAACACCTCTAGGCTACTAAGCCGTATACGTGGCTCCCCGGTCTGGACATGTACTCTCCTTTCTCCACTCGACGCCAACATTTAGGTGTCCCTTTATCTCTTGACATTAATGAGAACCCTAGAACTCTAGGACCTCCCCTTATCAACATGGGGACCTTTATTGCGCTTCAACCCCACTGGGTTAACGTTCTAGTCGTTCTTGTGCTAGACTGATGTGACGCACGTTTTGTCACTTCCGTATTTCGGGCACTGCACGTTTCCGGATACTTTTTCTTTGCATGAGAGACGACTGCTGCCATCACCCAGTTCCGACGGGGATGGGTAGGTTACAAGCTCGCCGACATCTTCTTTAGGTAAGAAGCAGTCCTTCAACAGAGTTTTGTCGGTTTCCTGACTTACCTTGGTTTCCGCGTCCTGCGAAACCGAGTGGTTGGGTCTCCCCTCAGTGCCCCGTATTTGTGTTTGCTAAGGTTGCTTACAACTTCTTTCAACCATATGCATTCTCCAGGTCACCTTATCTTCTGATGTCACGGCCCGCCGGAAACTGTTTAGGCGAGGCGTCATCTAGTTAATTGGTGAGTCCATGTCCTTCCGGGGTGTATACGTTGTACTGTGAGCTTCGTGCTCAATTCGAAACCTTAGGTGACCATACCACGGGTTTCTTTTAACAATAATTCTAATACCATGGGTTAATAAGCCCTCGTTTGAAAAGGGTTTGAATTTATGTTATCAATATTAAGAGAGAGATACAGAATGCAAGCATACGCCTAACTTTTGTATATGCTGTTTACTTTTTTCTTTTGCAGAAATCCCTTCAACATGCATGAGTATCTAAACAACAGCAATACTATTACGTGGTAGGTAGTCTGTCCACCATTACCACTGAGTGTAGGTAGTTTCACACTTCATATATTTTTTGGTCCTGATGAATTGCCATAGACCCAGCAGGGCTGTTAAGGCAAGAAACATGTTGACCCTTTGGAATAGAGCGTTATTTTGTTCTGATCCATTGAGTCAGATCAAACCGCCTTCCTCTTTTTCTTTTAATCAGGTAGGAACCATATCCTAATAACAATTATTGGTTTACCTAACCTGTTTTAACTTTCACATTTAATTTACACCTACACTTTTTTGGCCCCTCACTCACACCACATCTATTGGCAAGGAACAAATGATCTCCGCCAAAGAGCCCCTCATTGGGTGCCCGTTGGGTATTGCAGCGCCAACCCAACGAGGAGCAGGCCCAATGATGAAGCATGACACCTAACTGGCTGGGTGTGTGAGGGCCCTAGTTCCGAAGGAAGGTATTCCCCTCCCGGACCCACACGACTGGTTTAAGGTGTCGGGTTTTCACCATCTTCCCATTAGACATTCACTTGTATCTCTCTCTCAACTTAACCCTGTAGGAACAGCATACCTTTTCTTTGGAGTTTACAATAATAAAGTTCCCCAACTACACCCCCCACCCACTTCAGCATCCCAATTATGCTAAGGACTCCCATTAAGAACATATGCATGCAACATCATGCCTCTCATCTTAAGAGATAAACACCTAACACAGTGTTTTAATATATCTTGAAATCAACGTGGGGTATACCCTCATAAGGGGACACCAGTGGCCGTCCAATCCCCATGATGTAACAAGAGGGGGTCAGGGAAGTGATAAGAACCACCCCATCCAACAGATCTCCAACATAGTTACTAGCAATGAATTACAGTCTTTTTACATTGATGCACACAGATTATATACTCAAGCATTAGTAGTATTTGTCCAAATTATTGTCATAGAATCCTTATACTCGTGCTATAGGGCATGTCCATCATGCTATAAAAGGAGCATGGGCATTATTAATCTATCTCAGTATCCACAATGCATGCCAGTTATTGCCATATGGGCTCCTGCCCACTCGTCCGCCAAGTTTGTGAGACATATAGTTCCATAAAATCTCCGGCATCTAACCAACAAAATGTGCTTCTTTATCTACTTACAACCTCTGATTGCAATACATTTGGACACATTATCACAACATGACCAGTTAGATGCAGTATTCCAAACATAGCTACTTAGGAGATTCAGCCTCCATAGTACATGCCGCAACATAATTATTGCATTAGAGAACAAAAGGACTGTTCAGGAAGACAGCAAAATGGATCAGCTATATCCTCATCTACAACAAACAACAATTATATGGACGTTACCAGAACCAGCGCTTCGCGCTGCAGAGTTCATCAGTCTTCATTCTCCGCATCGTCACTTGCTGTTCTTGAGGACTCCTGTCACTCCACGTGGCGTACAAACTGCATAGCGTCTTTTGGAGACGTAGAAATCTTAGCTCTTCCTTTGTGCTGTATCAGCAGACGCGCCGGGTACAGCATAGCATACTAGATTTTCAGCGCCTGCAGCTTTTTCTTTGCTGGATGAAACTCTCACCTTGCTTGCTGCACTGTGGCCGTGGAGTCAGGGAACAATGCGACCTGTACTCCTTGGTACGTTGTTGTGCCCTTCTCTCTTGCCAGATGTAGCGCGGTGTCACGATCGTGATAATTTAGAAGCCTTGCTACAATAGGGTGCGGTGGGGCGCCAGGCACTGGCTGTGTCGCTAAGGATCTATGCGCTCTCTTCACGACCAAAATATTGGTGAAGTGTTCTGCACCCAGCATTTCCTTTAACATGGCTTTGAGCTATTGCTCCATTTTGCCTGTGTTGGTGGTTTCAGGCACTCCCGATGATACGAAGATTGTTGCGTCGGGATCTGGCTTCAAGGTCTTCATTTTTTGCCTGAATTACTGCCAGGAACTTCTCCATTTGCGTGCATGACTCATTGACGACCCCCACCTAGTCCTCCGCAGTGGAAATGCGTTGTTCAGCCTCCGTGATGCGTGAGCCATGTCTGTCAAGTTTTGCCGCCAGACTGTCCATTCGCAGATTGAGGTTGTCTATTTTACTGTTGATTGCCTGCAGGCTGTGCTGCATAGCAAGCATCATGCGTTCCAATGTATTCCTGGTACTGGGCTCCAATTCTGGTTCGGTGTCTGATGCAGCCGGCGTGCGAGATTTAGTTATGCGCTTAGATTCAAATGAGAGCTTGCATTGTTGCTTGTCTGTTTTACCCATTTTTCCACATTCAGAGCTGACAATCCTATAGGTGTGAGGCTGAGGGACACAGGCACACTATCGTTAGTGCTAGTATCAGTACACACCCCACTTAGAGTAATGGACTGTGTTGTTCACTATTTGCCCTGCAGCATGAACTGCACACCACCAGGTCCGGTCAGCACTGTATATAGCAGTGGAGATAGTCCCTCCGCTCAATGTCGTTGCCCCGCTACGTACCTCACTGCGCCGTTAAGGCAGTGGTCCTCAATCAAGCAGTGTTGTGCTGCTGCTCATTTCATGCCATACGCAGTTCCTGTACCAACAGTGCTGTGGCTAGATGTCATAGCAACGGTCCAGGGTTGCAGTATCAATTTGCGTTTGTCAGTACAGTAACCCTGCGTGGGCGACCACCATGTCCCCCTTCAGACCTGCATCATCGTCTTCCACATCAGCTGCGTCACTAGTACCAGGTCAAAGGCTCAGTAGTGGTGAAGCACCAGCTCAGTCCACTATCCAGCAGCCTCCCCAGTGGCCCGCTCCAGCACCAACAGCTAAAAGGTGAGCGTCCCAGCAGGCGCGTGTGCTTAGCGTGACATGCATTCCAACATCACAATGCGACCTATGCAGTGACTTATGCTGTAATTAACTTCAGGCAAGGACCGGTCTGTGCTGCACAGTGTTGCCGAGTTCGTTGCAGCTGTTCGCCCTGTCCTCCTAGCGCAGTATCCCACCTCCGTGCACCCGCAGATGGCCGTCAGGGATTCAAAATGGCGACTGCAGACACAATCCCTAGTCCCGGCAGGGGTCAGCGGCCTATCATTACTACTTTGCACTGCCGCAAGTTTTGTAGATCTGGCAGGGCACCTCAGACTGGTATCGTTTTAATGATGGCGGTTGGAAATGTGTTCCCCAGCCCTTGTCCAGATGTCTGCCGCTCCCGCAACACACCGCCACAAGTCTCTCAGAGCATTTAATTCAGAAGGAGCTTGACGCACATGCCATCCGGTGTCCAAAGCGCTGTTTAGTATAGCGCTAGATCAATTATGGTAAAGCTTTTGTCTCGCTGTCGCAGCTAGATCTTCTGCACACCAACTCAAGCAGCGCAGGCCACTATACCTGTTGGTAGCGCACACAAGAGGATTTCCCGAGTGCGCTCCGCGAGCACCATCTCCGCACGGGTGCCTTCTGTGGTAGGCTGCACTGGCAGCGACAGTCCCGTCACACCGCCTCAGGGCATGCACACCGCCGGCCTCACCGCACCCACCATGCTGCGTCTCCAGATGCTAGTCGTCTCATAGCTGTGCGCCCAATGTTGCCAGGGGCTCCGCTTCAGCACCTTTACACACGCAGCCAGCGTACGATCCCTCCACTGACTGCTACTCTTAGACCATCACTCTGTGTGTGCTGTAGAAGCTCTTCAGTCTCCTTCAATTATGATGTGCCGCACCGCAGCCAAAGCTCATGAGAGCAGCCTTATTGCGTCCGCTTTGCCCTCCGTGAGAATCCGGTCACAGAGCGCACAGAAGGCAGCGCTACTTACAAAATATCAGTCCTTGTGTGCAGGGGATGCAATTTCTTATCGTTTTTCCGCTGGATGGCGGGGATTTTGCAGGATTTTTGCCAGATTGAAGCCCCCACCAGCAGAGCAGCACTAATGTTGGGCCAGCTTGCGTTGCGCTCTCTAGCGCCCCCAGATGCACACGTTACTTACCTTCGGCAACAATATATCTGTAAGAAACATTAGTTATAGATTCCTTACCGCCCCACCCATCCTCCCCATTCTGCGAACTGATTTCTAGGGTTAAGGACATTCTTTCAGGGCCTTAGTTTTGTGCACCTGTGGTCAGTGTCTTGCATGGTTCTGCGTTTCTGGCCCGGAAAGTCGAGTACAGAACTGACGTCAGCACGTGAGGGCGGCTTCTAAGTAGCTGCCGCGATGTCATCCCGGCAACCACAACGCCGACCACGAACGCGGAGCCGACTGACGGCACCTTCCGAAGCGCAAAGGTACTGCTGATGAAAAAAATTCCCGGATACAGTCTGGTGCCTGGGGGTAATTCTAAGGTAAGGAATCTATAACTAACTGATGTTTCTTACAGATATATCGTTACCGAAGGTAAGTAACTTGTGCTTTACTTAGATGTTACTAGTAAAGTGGTATGGCATTTACCCAGGGCCTATAAATTAAATGCTACTAGTGAGCTTGCGGCACATATTGTACCACCCACTTAAGTAGCCCTTTTAAACATTTCTCAGGTCTGCCACTGCTGCCTGGGTGCCCAGGTGCAAAGTTAACTCTTAGCCAGGTCTAAACCTCCCTTTTTAATGCATTTACGTCATCCGTAAGCTAGGACATAAACAGCCCATAGGGCAGGTGCATTGTATTTAAAAGGTAGGACATGTGTTTTTTAGTTATACATGGCTTGGTATTGCAAAACACACATTTGTTTTTCACTACTGGGAGACCTACCTCTCCTATAGGATAACATTGAGTTACCTTATTGCATTTATTAAGTACTAACTTTTGATTGGGAAGAGGTAGAAAACTCATGTTTAGTCTAAAATACATTGAAATTTAAAATACTTTTTATTGGTAAAATTAGATATCTGATAGAGACTTCTAGCTGCAGATTCCTAACCTTTGAATTTCCCAGGCATCAGACTGGAAACAAAAACTTTTGCTGAGCAATACCCCTTGCGCGCGACGTGGGGTGGCTCCATTCAGCTCCGCGTGTCGTCGATAATGTTGGTAGCGTCGGTTATAACATTGCGGTGCCTACATAGGTGCCACCCAGGGGCGGGGACGCCAGTTCTTTTCTTTCCGCGCCAGTTAAGCGCCGATCTGGGAAGAGCTACCCTTCTGCCGCTTTTTGGCAGGCTGTTTTCTCGACTTTTGTCAAAACTTTTGATGACTGTGTGCGAGGGATGTCAGGTAGGAAGACAAGTTTTAAACCATGCGGGACTTGTTTCCGCACGATGTCGGTTACCGATCTCCACTGCGTATGTCTGTGGTGTCTTGAACGTGACCGCGATTCGAAGTCGTGTTCACGACTGCTGGGCGATGGCTCCGAAGACCTTGAGGGAGCGGACATTGAAGTTGCTTGCGGCCCGGCAGTCAACACCGTTGAGAGAGACTCCGAGGAGGTCACGATCCCATTCGAAGAAGAGGAGGTCGTGGTATCGCTTTCGGAGCCCTAAGTCCTCTTTGTCCCATTTGAGGTCATCTGGACACTTGGGTAAGAGGCACAAGAAGAAGAAGAAGTCCAAGCGGACTTCGACTTCACCTCAACTGGCGTCCGTCGTCGAGAGATGTAAGGAGCACTGACGCTCTAGGCACGGTTCTGCGGAGCAGGAACCTGAGTCGACTTTGGACCTCCCTCCATTTCCTGGAGCCGGAGCGACTCCCGCTCAAATGAAGGATTTTTACGAGGCCATGCGCCGCTTATTTGAGCAGAACGATCCAGTTGGTGAGCCCTCGGGCCCTGCAGGGTTGGATGGGGCTCTATTGTGTTTGACGTCGTCGGTTTCGGCCATGGCGCCAGTGGGCCTCAGGGGTCCGACCTCGTATCCTGTTCAACGCCGGTTGTACCAACGCGACCTTCCCCATCGTCGAACCCAAAGTCAGTGCCAGTGACGTCACCGGCAGCTGTCAGTGGTGCAAGCTCCATCCTTATCCCCGATGACACAGAGCTGGAACGGGGTCGCGTGACGCCATTTCCGCCGTCGACAGAACCCAGGGGTTCTATGTTGTCACCTGAGCACTTTGTGGACGTGCTAGGCTCAGGAGAGGAATGGGAGGAGTCTGGAGAACCAGGATGTCTCTAAGGAGACTATGGACTGGTATGGGGAACTTGGGGAAGCCAGTGGTCTGGAAACTTCCCAAACACTGGCATACTCTCTCCTCCTACAGTGACTACGGAGGATGGGCGTCCTATGCTGTGGAGGGTAAGAGGGCAGCTGAGGTCCTTGGACTGGAGCTGCCCTCAGTGCAGGTCAGGACTAATCTCCTGACTGAAGTGCTTCAACCTGGGGCTTCCACCTCTGAACCCTTTAATGAGGCACTTACGGATGTCCTACTAGGAACTTGGTCCAAACCTAGCACAGGGGCTCCTGTGAACAGGATGATTGCACACCGCCATCGCCCAGCACCGGGTGACCCAAAGTTCCTCAGCCAACACTCCACCCCCAGAAAGTTTGGTGGTGCAGGCCTCTACTTTCCAGTGTACATTCCCTTACGCCCCTCCAGATAGGGAATCCAAGAGACTGGACTCATTTGGGAAGAAGATGTTTTCTTCCTCCAGTCTGGCATTGCGGTCGGTGAATACCGCATGCTTATTGGGCTGTTTCTCCCACTCTCTTTGGGAGACAGTTGCGCAAGTGCTGCCACAAGTCCTGGAAGAGGCCTGGTCTGTGCTCTCCCAGGCTGTCAAGGACGGGTGAGATGCGGCAAAATTCACCATACGGTGTGGTTTGGATACGACCGATTCGCTGGGCAGGTATATTTCATTGACGGTGGCCTTGAGGCGCCACGCCTGGCTTCGTACATCTGGCTTCTCGGGGGATGTCAAAGCAATTTGGTGGACATGCCCTTTGATGGAACCCGCCTTTTTGGGTAAAAGGCTGACTCGGCCCTGGTCAGGTTCTAGGACTCTCGAACTATGGCCAGATCCTTGGGCCTCTCCTCCACTCTTCATGGCAGTCTTCCTTTCGCCCCTTTCGTGGCAGTGGAATGGGTTTCCAGCCATGTCAGCCCTATCCTAGCCACCGTCCCACACAGACTTCCCAAGCCATGCTTGGACTCGGTACATTCCGTCCTCGGAATGGAGAGAGGAAGTCGTCCACCACACTGCCCCCAGCAACCGCAGCCTCCACGCACTCCTAGGCTGATTCTGCAGGAACACACTACTCTAGTGGGTGGGAGAATTTGTCATCATCTCCCCCACTGGAGATCTATAACAACAGACAAGTGGGTCTTGCAGATCATACAGGAAGGCTATTCTCTTCCTTTCTTTTCTTTTCCTCTTACTATTCTGCCAAGTCAGGAACGGCTGGCGGAGGATCACTTAATAATGCCCCAAGAGGAAGTTACGGTTCTTTTGGCCAAAGGAGCTATATAAAGGGTTCCAGTGTCAGAAGTATGCAGTGCCTGTTATTGTCGCTACTTTCTGATTCCGAAGAAGAACAAGGGTCTTCGGCCTATTTTGGATCTTCGCACCGTCAATATTTTCCTCAAAAAGGAGAAATTGAAATACTCACATTGGCTCAAGTATTGTCTGCCTTAGACCAAGGAGACTGGATGGTAGCACTGGACCTGCAGGATGCCTATTTTCACATTCCCATCCTGCCGGGCCATAGGCGTTACCTACGGTTCAAGGTAGGCCACGAGAACTTTGGGTGTTCACCAAGGTGATGGCGGTGGTTGCAGTTCATCTGCGCAGGTTAGGGGTTTCAGTCTTCCCCTACCTCGACGACTGGCTTTTGAAGGCATCCTCACACCAGGCAGTTGTCTCCCACCTTTAGACTACGGCAGACCTCCTTCATTAGCTGGGGTTCTCTATAAACGTGCCGAAGTCACACCTGACTCCTTCTCAGATGCTCCCTTTCATCGGAGCTGTTCTGCACACAGTGCAGTTTCGGGCTTATCCTTCCGAGCAGCGAGTCCAGGATATTCAGGTTATGATTCCGATATTTCAGCCTCTATCCTGGATTTCGGTTAGGTTGACTCTTGGGCTGTTGAGCCTCATGGGTTCCTGCATCCTGTTGGTAAGACATGCAAGCTGGCATATGGGGGCTCTGCAGTGGGACTTGAAGTTCCAGTGGGCACAGCATCAGGGAAATCTCACCGACATGGTTCAGATCTCGGAAGGAACTGCGAAGGATCAGCAGTGGTGGTTAACGAACTGAGATTGGGTCAAAGGCAGACCTCTCTCCCTTCCCCAACCGGATTTCACAATCGTGACGGATGCGTCACTTCTGGGATGGGCAACCACTTGGGAGAGCTGGAGATCAGGGGTCACGGGTCTCCAGCGGAGACGAGGCTCCACATAAACGTGTTGAAGCTCCGAGCGATTCGCTTGGCATTAAAAGCATTTCTTCCCTACGTCAAGGGAAAGTTGGTGCAGGTGTTCATGGACAATACCACTGCCATGTGGTACTGCAACAAGCAAGGCGGGGTGAGGCCATGGACCCCTTGTTGAGAGGCCCTGCGTCTCTGGACATGGCTGGAACATCAGGGTATGCACCGAGATGCCTCGTTGCTGAGGCAGCTGCGCGCTATATAAGTCTAGCTAACATAACATAACCCTGGTGGTTCAACACCTGGCAGGTTTTCTGAAAGCCAGGGCAGATGATCTAAGCCGTCAATGCCTAGCAGGTCATGGATGGCGTCTCCAGTCGGAGGTGGCACAAGGTCTCTTTCATCAATGGGGAGAACTTTGGTTAGATTTGTTCATCTCTGAAGAAAACGTGCAATGTCAGCAGTACTGTGCACTGGAGTTTTCAAGGTGGGTAACGCTCGGCGGCGCGTTTCGTCTCAAGTAGAGCTCAGGCTTGTTGTACGCCTTTCTGCCCATACCACTCCTGCCCAGGGTTCTGAAGAAGATCAGGAGTGACCGGGCCCAAGTCATCCTTGTGGCGCCGGACTGGGCAAGGAGAGTCTGGTATCTAGAGCTTCTGCGTATGAGTGTCGATCCTCTGATCAGGCTGCCCCTTTGAGAGGATCTTCTGTTGCAGCAGCAGGGAAGGGTTCTCCACCATGAACCTGTCAACTCTGCACCTTCATGCGTGGAGATTGAGCGGCGGCAGTTGATGACATTTGACCTTCCTCCCTATGATTTTAATGTTATTCTGGTGGACAGGCGGCCCTCCACTAAGTTGGTATATGCCTGCCGTTGGCAGAAATTTGTATTATACTGTGAAGAAAGGTCTATTGACCCTCTTTCTGCTCCTCTTTCTACTGTCCTATGATTCATTCTGACCCTTTCCCAGCAGGGCTCTTCTTTGGGAACTCTCAAGGGTTACGTTTCTGCTCTGTCTGATTTTTTGCGGCTGCCAGACCAAGCTTCTATTTTTTAAATCTCATATTGTAAATAGATTTCTAAAAGGGCTGGTTCACTTGTTTCCACCCACTCCCTTTATTATGCCACAATGGGACCTTAATTTGGTCCTCACTTATTTGATGTGCGCTCCTTTTGAGCCTTTGCATAATTGTTCCCTCGGGCTGTTGACCATCAAAACAGCCTTATTAGTGGCGATTACATTGGCCCGGATGATGAGTGAGTTACAGTCGTTATACAGCTCGCCTCCCTATTTTATGTCTTTTCCGGACAAGTTGGTGCTTTGCACCAGGGCATCTTTATTACCAAAGGTTGTGACCCCATTCCATCTGGGTCAGTCCATTACTTTGCCCACCTTCTTTGCTCCCCCACATCCCTCTAAGGAAGAGGAGCGTCTCCACCGACCGGACCCAAAAAGAGCGTTGTCGTTCTACCTTAACCACACAAGAAAGTTCCGGGTGGATGACCAACTCTTTGTGGGGTATGTGGGAACAAAGCAGGGAAAGGCATTACAGGAAAGAACCGTCTCTCACTGGGTTGTTCTCTGCATTAAAATCTGTTATGCCTTGGTGAAGAAGCAGTCTCCTGACGGATTAAGGGCTCATTCCACCATGAGAAACGCTGCGACTACAGCTTTGGCTCGGGGTGTCCCAGTCCAAGACATCTGTCAGGCAGCGATGTGGGCATCACTGCACACGTTCGCAAAACATTATTGCCATGATGGTCAAGTGTGCAGTGATGGGCACTTTGTCCGTTCAGTCCTGCAAGACTTCTTAGTCTAGGTCATGAGTCCACACCCCACCGCCGGGATTGTATGGCTTGGGTATATGATTCAAAGGTATGGAATCTGCAGCTAGAAGTCTCTATCAGATGAACAAGTTACTTACCTTTGGTAACGCATTATCTGGTAGAAACTCTATCTAGCTGCAGATTCCTTACAGCACCACCCATGCCTCCCCACTTTGCGGACTGATGTTGTAGGACTAGGGTTTCTCCCTTTTCAGGGCCTTAATTTTTGCACACGTTTACGTCAGTCACTTCATGGCTCTGCGCTTCTCACGCCTATGTAGGCACCTCGATGTCATAAATGACGCTACTGGAGTCATCGACCAAATGCAGAGCTGAATGGAGCCACCCGATGTCGCGCGCAAGGAGTATTGCTCAGCAAATGTTTCCAGATCCAGCCTGGCGCCTGGGAAATTCAAAGGTAAGAAATCTGCAGCTAGATAGAGTCTCTACCAGATATTGCGTTACCGAAGATAAGTAACTTGTTCTTCAGGAATGGTGTTGTACAAACACACGGTTCACCTAGTGAATAAAGAGGATCCAAGTACTTTCGGAATGAACTCCATGTATGCTGCAGTGGATTATGAGGGGCCGATTTATGCACACCCAGGGTTTTTCTTTTTGTCTAATGGGACTTATTCCAATGTTTATAATGGTTGAGACGATGTAGGTTCTTGTCATGGTATTGCCTTTGGGTGTGCCCTGTAAATATGCCAAGCCTAAAATAGGATGGGTTAAAAGGACACTAACAAAAGAATTCTGAGAGGGAGTGACCGATATATAGGTCAATAATTACAGTAATGGTATCACCTTTGGATACATCCTTTCTTCTATTTTCACATTGGGTGGTACTTTCATGGCCAGGGGTGAAAAGGCCAGTAAATATTTTGGATGCAAGTTGCAAATTCTATCTAATACTACAGTGACAGCCTTGCACGAGATCACCACTCAATTTTAAAGTATGCCAATATATTTGGAACGGACTGGATATGCAGCGGCTTTTATTGTAGCCGAAAGTGGTGGTGTGTGCGCGGTAGTTGGCGATCAGTGTGTGGTCGGGATCGAGAATATGGAAAATAATATTACCAATCACATTTTAGATAGGAAAACATCCATTACAACGCAGGCATTACATCGTAATGCCTTTACAATGCAAGTCGTTACAACGACGCTTTGTTACATCACATACCATTACAACGCAAGTTGTTACAACGACTTGCTGTAGGGGGCAGAAGGTGTTGGATTTGTAGGATTTCAATCCAACACCTTCCCTACTGTTGCACACACTGGAGTTGGAATAGTAAATTATACTATTCCAAACTCCAGCACCCCCCTACAGCAAGTCGTTGTAACGACTTGCGTTGTAATGGCATGTGATGTAACAACGCGTCGTTGTAACGGCTTGTGTTGTAATTGCATGCCTTGTACAGGCATGCGTTGTAATGAGTGCTATTCTTTAGATGTCCTTGAAAATGTCAAGGGAATGGAGAGTGGGTATTGGAATTGGTACCTTTGACAGCTGGGGCCGGATCCTTGGAAAAGTGATTTATCTTATTGTGGTATGGATGCTCTGCTGTGTACTCGTTCAGTGTCTCCCTTTTGTTGTTCCTATTGTACTACTGTTTTCACACCTAAAAAGAAAATATCAATTCACAACACAAATGCCGCTATAATGCTTCAGAAAGATGTTGATGATTTGATGAATATTGATGAAGGAATATTTGAGAATTCATCCCTCCTTGCTGTTTCGCTTTCTGATGTTGATGGTATAGAGTGTTCATAACTCTATGTTTTCAATTCTGTTCTTTTTGCTATAGTTGAAAATGTTTTAGCTCATGCTAAAAGGTGGGTCTGTTAGAATAGACCCGAGATTGCTTATGCAGTGCCATATATAAGTAAGCATTTGCTGCACCATTTTCTTTTCAAACGCCATTTTGAATGACGGTTGAAAGTAATCTTTGCCATTTTCTAAGAAAAACCTGTGTTAAGTTTTGTTTCTGAAATGTTGAAGTTTTGCCTCAGTAATGAATAGACTGCTTATATTAACGCATACCTTTCTCCCTAGTTACAGGCCCTCTCCCACTTGTCTGGTGGCGGGCGCAGGGTGAAACGATCTTGGAGTGTGTTAGGCTGTGTGAGATACAAGAACCGAAACCTATTCTTTTGTATTTCACTGTCCAGTTGCATCAGCCTGGAAAATTCCACTGTTGGCGTGTCTTTGCCCGGCTATGAAATGTACATAATGTATCTCTATGCTTGTTGATTTACAGTTCCATCTATACCACTCTTCGAGATTGTGCAGACAGGGTTCCACTCTGAGTGTATCTGAATAAAACAATTATAGGTATATTCTGCACTGTTCTTCTGACTCTTCCTTTGGTATGGAAGGCTGAGAGGTGGTCCGAGGTGACCCGGGTGGCCCCAAGCGGGTCACTTCCTTCAACAATACCTGTGTCACCTTTTAGATAA
The DNA here is from genome assembly GCF_964204655.1 of Triturus cristatus. Lineage (NCBI taxonomy): Eukaryota > Metazoa > Chordata > Amphibia > Caudata > Salamandridae > Triturus > Triturus cristatus. The sequence continues at coordinate 1,237,957,667 of NC_140590.1, read as the reverse complement.
AACTCAAGGCACCCCAATTCTTGAGTTACTGCAGCCGGTGGACACTAAGAAAGGATTTGACTGGGTAAATTGGTCTTATTTGTTCTCTGTCCTTCAGAAGGTGGGCCGTGGTGAGCGATTCTGATGCTGGGTTGGGTGTAGCTATATGGGTCCTCGAGCGACTGCACTGGTTAATGGCTTGATGTCCTCCCCTTTCGACATTACCCATGGCACCCAGACAGGGATGTCCCCTATCCCCATTACTTTTAGCCCTATATATTGAACCCCTTGTGGAACGTATCTGTAGTAATCCCACAAAAACAGGTATCACTATGGGCGGGAGGGAATATAAGCTTGCTCTTTACATGGATAATGTCATGGTAGCCTGTTGCACTCCCTCAAAACTCTGCCGCTGTTAATGGAGAAACTGGAGGCTTTTGATTAAGCCTCTGGGTTTCAAACTAATCTTCAGAAGTTGCAGATCCTCAATTCGACAGTCCCAGCAACCGATCGAACCACCCTTAAACACCTCTTCCCCTTCTCATGGGCTAAACATGGGGTAGTATACTCAGGGCTCCAAATCCACTCTACACTGGCGCAGACCATGGAGAGTAATTATGACATAACAAAAACATGATCAGACTTACGGACTTGGAAAGGCCACATGCTTTCATGCTTGGACGACTCGCTGCTGTTAAGATGACCCTATTACCTAAGATTTTGTATGGTATGCAGACACTACCTGTCCTACCTCCTCCACAGGTACTGAATAAACTGCAACATCTTCTAAAAGACTACACCTGGGCTGGTAAGAAAGCATGCATAGCTAAACATCAGGCCTATTCATCCCCAGTAGAGGGTGGACTTGGGATCTCCCACCTCACATGTATTATTAAGCTGCATAACTTCTGTATATAGTGGAATGGAATACGCTCCTCTCAGAGAAGCACTGGTGCTTTATTGACCAAGCAGTCGCCTGCATTCATATTTCGAAGGTGCCTTGGCTGTCCAAACACCACAGACCACCAGGGGTATATATCTTGCCTGTTCCTATTTCTACAATAGGGACCAGGGACAGGGTGCAGAACTCAAAACACTTATCCATTCCCATCTCCCCACTACAACCAATTATTTCCCCCAGCGTACTAGTACTCCAGCTGCACACAATGGCAACAAGCCAATTGCAAAAGAATAGGTGATTTCTTTCACGACGTGACCAATGGACTTTGCACAGATCCAGTGACATTATCATATCCCATCCGCCACTCACTGGCAGTACATAGCCATCCAACACTGGGTCACTTAGCCCTGCATCTGCCTCATGCTAGCCATCCTCTCTTACCATTTGAGAAATGGCTTCACATAAGAAATACTGATGACGTCTCCTCTCCGACATATATATATTTCTCAACACTCTACAGAACCCCGTCAAATCCTCAGCACTGTTGCGCTGGGAGAAAAGTGCGAACGCCTCTTCACTTCCAAAGAATGGTCAGCCATTCGAAAGTGAGCCCATTCCCATTCTTCAGTACATAGCACCTCAGGCAAAGGAACATTCCTCGAAAAATCCCACTATAGGTTCTATACCCCTGCGCAAACAGCTCAATGGAAGAGAGATGGATATGTATGTTGCTGGAGGGGCTGCGACCAAGTGGGAACTTTAACCTACCTTCTTTGGCAGTGTACAAGGCTTTAGCAGTACTGGTCTGAAGTATTTTCCTCCATTGACCAAATGTATAACATCGAACTCCCCAGATTCCCGAGCAACATTCTCCTGGGTCTCCTGAATACTCTGACTTATCCCTTGAAATCCACGCATGGACAAGCCATCACTCCGGCTCTATGCCCTGCCAAGCAAGTATTGCTAGCACTTTGGGGTACAGCTACAATACCCACTCACTTAGACTGGATCTACAAAATCTGGGATCTCCTTACCATAGAGAAGCTAACATCCTCAGTAGAGCAGAAGCTGCCTCAATTCAACAAGATGTGGGGACCCTGTCTGAAATTCCTGTCCCAAGAATTCTTAGAATTGACATGCCCAGCCTACTTACGCATCCTCCAACTTATACCCACAAAAAACAGTATTGCCTGATATAGCACTCACTTTCAGTTTCTAGGCAAGCGATATACCTTGTTTCTATGTTGAAGGCCATTATTTCAGCTAAATAGGTAATTCATTTCCCCCACTCTACTGTCCCCATCTCTTTGTCTATTCTCTTCAGTTTCCTCCCTTTTCACTTGTTGTTCCTCACCCACCAGTGGATGTTGGTCGTAGTTTTTTTTGTATTGTTCTTTCCAATGTCAAACTCAATGAAAGGATTTGAACCTAAAAATTAATTGCCCCCATTCTACTGACTGGATTTTTGTTGTTTTGGTGTAAAATTATTTATTAAACATTTCATTATTTTTCTAAATTGGTGTGGGATTTTTCTTGTGTTGTGTTTCACTTCATTACTGTTTGTGTGCTGCATAAACACTTCACACGCTGCATCTAAGTTAGGTCTGAGTGTTTTGTGCCAAGCTACCAAAGGGCAGGTTAATTAAGTGGCTGTTTTGGTTCAGCTGAACAAGGTTTGTGGTTGTTGCTTGAGTTCGGTTTTCTGAAAGAAACACGTTAGTTAGATTCCTTACCTTAGAATATCCCCAGGCGTGAGGCTGGATCCGGAAAGATTTTTTGTCAGCAATACCCTTGCGCGTCGCTAGGTCTCGTCTGCGGCTCCGCGTCCGTCGTCGGCGTCGTGATCGCCGGGATGACGTCGTCGGAGTACTTAGACGCCGCCCTCGCGCGCTGACATCAGTTCTTTTTTCCGCGCCAGTAAGCACAGATCCGGGAAGAGCGTACCCTTTAGTCACTTTTTGTAGGAGAGTAGGGTCTGCTTTCTATGTTCACCCCCACTTTTTGCTTTTGCTTTACTGGTTTTCGACTTAGATGTGGCTGTGGGCCTGCTAATCAGACCCACAGCCCTGCTGTTCTCTCTCTAAATTAATACTATGTACTTTAGGTGCATAACCCATTTGGATAGGATCACCTTATTGGCCCCTGTACAGTGTACCCTAGGTACCCAGGGCATAGGTGTACCCTAGGCCTACCAGGGGCTGCAGCATGTATTATGCCACCCCTGGCCTGGCCTTCCATTTTGACACAACTGGCTGATCACTCAGCTGGGGCAAGGTCGTGTAATCACCCCTTGCTTAGGTGTAGTATTCCTATACCTAACTTACATATAGACACATGTGTACCTATCAGTCACTCCTATGACAGGCCTTGACAATCCTGGAGGCAGAGTGCTTGGTAACATGTGAGATGGTGCTCTAGCATGAGCTGAGCCTGTCTGCAGCTTTCGGAACCTTGTCCTTATAGCTGTTCTATGATATAGCCTACCATATACTCTTAAAGTGCCTTATAATCTTAGACGGTTATGGTAACTATGGTTTGGCTGTATCGAAACATGTCGTGTAAGGTGTCCAACACTGTGGAATAATACCCCCATGCCATTTCTGGACATGAGAATATTATTCCCCCCTTCTAGAGGGAAAGACATGTTAAAATCATACTTCAACTGTTGGCCTCTGACCAAAGCCTCAGCATCACAAAATGGATGCTGCTGCCACGACACAAGTCTGACCTCCTGCAGCTGGGAGTGATCCCAGCCAGGGAGGCCTGGACAATAGGTTTCCTGCTTGGGGAGGTGCTAGCACCTCCCCAGACAGCCTTTAGTGTATTGGGGCAGGGTGGGCTGAAAGGAATGAGACATGCCTGGGGCACACAAGGTGTTCCTTGCATAGTCCAGTTCAAACCGGCGCTGGGGCACTCCAGCCCCAGCTCTGGCGCGAAACTGGACAAAGGGAAGTGGGTGTAACCACCCCCTCCCAGGTCCCACCCATAAGGCGTGACCTAGCAGGTATCCCAGCCCCCCAGATTAGTATAAGAGTGGGAGTTGGGCCTCAAGACGTTAGATTATCCTGAACCTGCAAAACTGAACAGAAACTCTGGACCTTCGACATTCGACGAAAGAAGAAGACTGAAGAATCTCCCTTGTAGCCAAGGAGTGGCTACCCTGTGCAAACAGGCACCATCAAGAGACTACCCTTTGCTTTGCCCACGTTCTACGAGGAACCGACTGCAGAGCCTGACCAGAGCCTTGACTTCCAGACTTCTCCGACCCTGATCCACATCTACAGCAGAGCTGAGATCCGTGGAGGCGACGAGCGACGTGGGACCAGCTACCTGGAAAAAGTGGCTAGTAACTTAAAGCGCAGCTTCTGAGGTACCCTCGAAGTTGTGCACCGGGGATTGAGAAGCCCCAACCCCAAGCACCATCTGCACCGAAGATCAGCCCCCCACACTCCACGAGTCCTGCGTGGGGCCCTTCAGCATTTTCCTGCTTGCCGCGTCTGTCCGGTTGCTTGCCCGCTGGCTAGTGGCCTTTGTGACGACGCACCCTGAAATCTTCTGCGCTGGTTTGGCTCCTCCAGACTGGCTCCCGCTTCTCTGCAAAGAAGAAGCACCCCAGACCTTCCTGGTCTGCACCAGAAGCAAGTCCTCCGTTCTTCGTGGGTTCCGCTTGCCAAGGCTTGGTGAGTCCTAGTCCAACTTCGACACCGCCGACAGCAAGAGCCTTCGTGGGACAGCTCGCCTCCTGGTCCTGGTCGTCCTCGACGCTTCCTGGTCCTCCTGGCTGCAGCGACAAGCTTCACCTTCACCTGCAATCTTCACGACATCGCCTGGTTCCTTCCTGGTTCCACGTGGTCACTGGCTAGTGACCTTGACTCTGTCCCTTCTGCTTGCAGGTTTCTTCTCTTCTCGATCCCAGCCTTGGGATCCACCGGACACTCTTCACTGACTGCCTGTCAGCATCTTTCTTCAGGCATCCATAGGAGTCGACGACGAAAACGACGCATCTTAACCCCTATGCACCCGCAGCCTGTGGGCTAGGTAACTTGGGTACTCCGGTGCTCATCAGGATAGTGACTATCCTAGTGTCTAGTTTTCAAGTCTCAACTTCCTAGCTACTCCGGAAGTGTCCTAAATCTACCGTTTTCTAAACTGTACTATTGCTATTGACTTTTACGCATTACGCGTGAGTGTTTCCACTCTGCACACGAATCCCGTGGGCCTCCCACTTCCTAACTAACGCTAGTGTAGTGTAGCCCCAGCGATTCCCTAGGCCTAGGCCTATTCTATTTCTGTGACAGTGGTTCTTATACCACTTACTTAGTATATGGTTTGCGTGGCCCCTAGGGCCTAACTGTATTACTTACCTGTGTGACTTAATGTATGCTTAAATAAGACTGTGTTGTACTTACCTCTAATCTCATAAAGAGTGCTGAGGGTTTGCTTAGAATAAATACACTTTATTTTATATATATATCTGTTGTGGTGTCCTTTCATTTGGTATTCAAGGGATTATATATGGTATCACAGCTGGCTTCACATGCCATTCAGAGTTTAGCCTAAGACTGCTCTTGTCCATGCTACCACTAGGATAGCTGGTCTATAAGGTTGACTTTACAACCAATCACCATAAGGGTATTTGGACTGATATAAGGTGTACACTATAACTAGTGACATCATACATCAGGCCAACTTCTCACATTGGTGAGCAGCGGTTGGGATCTGAGCTTGCTGTTGTAATACCATTGTAATCTTGAGATACTAAATTGGAAGATCACACAGATATTGTCTAGGTACATATAACATAGATTATAATACTTAAGTCCTACTGGACTTAGTAGTTGTAGGTTGAAGGGAGTAACACACCCTGACTACAACTACTAGAGAGGTTTAGTAGAAACAACTAGTGTAGGTAGGTGCACACACCACACCCTCACTAGATCATGTCTCTGAGAGGAGATCAAGTGGATGCTCTCTCAGGAGGATCAGGTCTGCAAAAGACCCCCTCTAGATATGATACCTTAACATTCCAGGAGATGAGACACTTGTGTACCTCCAGAGGAATAAAACAGGGTGCAAACCCTACCCTCCTTCAGTTAAGACAACTCCTAGAGGAGTATGACATTCTTAAGGCATCTCAGGCAGGTGCCCTAGGCACAGAGGAGGGTCTACCCACCACAGAGGAGTCAGAGGAGACTTCAGATGAAGAGGTAGACAGCCAGGGCCAAGTAGGAAGACTTAGCCAGGCTAACCTAAGCTTACATGGGAGTTTGCATGGGGTCCCCCCTTACAGACCCCCAAGTAGGCTTAAACAGAGAAGCAGGAGGGACAGATCCCCTTCAAGGGAATCCATCCACTCCCATGTCTCTAACATCTCTAATGCTTCCTCTCACAGGGGAATGACTTCACCTGAGAGAAAGGAGCATGCAGCCAGAATGAGGGAGGCTAATCTGAGGATTCAGAGGGAAGAACTTGCCCTTGCCAAAGAGAAGCTTGCTCTGGCTAGAGAACAAAAGTTAAGTGGGTTAGAACCCACTGGTGGCAGCAATATCCCTAAGGATAGAGACAGGCACTATGATAATAGAAACCTGAGCAAGATTGTCCCTCCCTACAAGTGTGGGGATGACATCCACAAATGGATAACTGCTTTGGAGAGAGCTTGCAAAGTACAGCAGGTACCCCAAAGTCAGTGGGCAGCTATCTTGTGGCTCTCCTTCTCTGAGAAAGGAAGAGACAAGCTCCTCACAGTTAGTGATGAGGATGCAGATAATTACACTGTCCTGAAGAGTGCTCTGATTGATGGGTTTGGCCTAACCACTGAACAATACAGGTTGTTGTTCAGGGATACCCAGAAGACACAGACTCAGGACTGGACTGACTTTGTAGATTGTGCCACTAAGGCTCTGGAAGGCTGGCTAATGGGAAGTAAGGTTAAGGACTATACAGGATTGTATAATTTGATCATGAGAGAGCAAATACTTAACAACTGTCAAAACCAGCTATTGCATCAACACCTGATTGATTCTGATCTGACTTCTCCCCAAGAATTGGGAAAGAAGGCAGATAGATGGGTCAGGACTAGAGTTAAGCAGAAAAACCAGAACCAGGGCGGTGATCAGAAAAAGGCAGACCAGAAGGGTAATGAGCAGAAACAAAAAGACCAGAAGTCTTCACCAGGCCCCCAAAAGGCTCAGGGGGAGGGTGGTCCCAAAAAGGATAAAAAGAAAGATGGCCAAAAGAAACCATGGTGCAACTATTGTAAGTCCAACTCACATTGGTTTAGTGAGTGCACCAAAAAGGATAAGCCCCCAGCCACCATTGCCCCTAAGGCAACTGTACCCCCTAGTTCAGCTGTAAGTGGTGGTTCCCAGCAAAAGGGTGTAGTAGGGTTAACCCTGGGAACTGAGGAGGATTCTGGCCTAGTCAGAGTACCTACTCAGGCTGTTCTGATCTGTGATGGGGACTTAGCTTTGTCCTCTACTGTAGGCCTCAGTAACCTGGGCAAGTACAGACAGACTCCTTTTATCAACCAAAGAATGGCTCAGGCCTACAGGGACACTGGAGCTAGTGTCACAATGGTGACACCTGCTTTTGTGGACCCTGGACAGATCATACTAGGTGAGAATTACCTAGTGACCAACGCTAGCAATGCCACTACCTCCCATAGTGTGGCTATTGTTAACTTCTCCTGGGGAGGGGTAACTGGCCTCAAGAAAGTTGTTGTTAGTTCAGACCTTCCTGTAGAGTGTTTACTGGGCAATGATCTTGAAACTTCAGTTTGGTCTGAAGTGGAGTATAGGACCCATGCAGAAATGCTGGGGATAGATGCACATGTCCTTGCTGTGACCAGGTCACAGGCCAAAAAGTGCACCACTGAACAAGTGCTGGATCCTGAAACTATGGACCAGTCACAACCCAAGAGAAAGAGCAGTAGGGTTAAGGCTGTGCCTTCCCCCCTGCCTCAGGTGATGGATCAGCCCTCCCAGGAGGATGATTCTGAGAGCCCTGAAGGAACTGTCCTAGAAGAACTTGAACCTGATCAGGTTGAGTTTCTTGGGACAGGGGGACCTTCAAGGGCAGATCTGAGGCAGGCTCAATTAGACTGCCCCTCTCTTGAACCCCTCAGACAGCTGGCTGCTGCTGAGGCTGCAGGGAATGCTCAAGGTACCCATAGAGTGTATTGGGATGAAGGGCTACTGTATTCAGAGGCTAGAGACCCCAAGCCTGGTGCATCCAGGAGGTTGGTCATACCACTGAAGTTCAGAGGCTTCCTTCTAACCTTGGCCCATGATATTCCCCTTGCAGGACATTTAGGCCAGAACAAGACTTGGGACAGGCTTGTCCCGCACTTTCACTGGCCCCATATGTCAGAAGATACTAAGGAGTTTTGTCGCTCCTGTGTCACCTGCCAAGCCAGTGGCAAATCAGGTGGCACCACAAAGGCCCCCCTCATACCACTACCTGTGGTGGGGGTCCCCTTTGAAAGAGTGGGCATAGATATTGTAGGACCAATGGACCCACAAACAGCATCTGGGCACAGATTCATACTGGTGATAGTGGACCACGCCACCAGGTACCCAGAAGCAATTCCCCTGAGGACCACAACAGCTCCTGTTGTGGCAAGGGCCCTGCTTGGAGTATTCTCCAGAGTGGGCTTTCCAAAGGAGGTCATTTCTGACAGAGGTACTAACTTCATGTCAGGATACTTGACTGCAATGTGGAAGGAGTGTGGTGTTAACTATAAGTTCACCACACCCTATCACCCACAGTGCAATGGGCTTGTTGAGAGATTCAACAAGACCCTAAAGGGAATGATAAAAGGATTACCAGATAAGCTTAGGCGAAGATGGGACATCCTTTTACCCTGCCTTCTGTTTGCTTACAGAGAGGTCCCACAAAAGGGGGTTGGCTACAGCCCTTTTGAGCTTTTGTTTGGGCATCCTGTAAGAGGACCCCTGTGTTTGGTGAAGGAAGGATGGGAGAGACCTCTCAGACAACCCAAACTAGACATAGTGGATTATGTACTTGGTCTCCGCTCCAGGATGGCAGAGTATATGAAGAAGGCTTCTAAAAACCTTGAGGCAAGCCAAGAACTCCAAAAAGCTTGGCATGACCAAAAGGCTGTACTGACTGTTTACCAGCCAGGACAGAAAGTGTGGGTGTTGGAGCCAGTGGCCCCAGCAGCACTCCAAGACAAATGGTCTGGACCCCACACTATTGTTGAGAAAAAGGGAGAAGTCACCTACTTGGTGGACCTTGGGACTCCCAGAAGCCCCCACAGGGTGCTTCATGTCAACAGGTTGAAGGCATATGTTGACAGGGCAGACATGGGGCTACTCATGGCTACAGATGAGGGGCAGGAGGAAGAGAGTGACCCTCTCCCAGACCTGTTGACTCAGAACCCTGATGATGGCTCAGTTGATGGTGTGGTCTTTTCTGACAGCCTCACTGTCCATCAGCAACAGGACTGCAGACAGGTTCTGCAATCCTACAGACATATGTTCTCTCTGGCCCCAAGTCAGACAAACTGGTGCACCCATGAGGTGGACACTGGTGACAGTCTGCCTGTGAAGAGTAAAATCTACAGGCAACCTGACCATGTCAGGGACTGCATAAAAGTTGAGGTACAAAAGATGTTGGAGCTGGGAGTCATTGAACCTTCAGAGAGCCCTTGGGCTAGTCCTGTAGTTCTTGTGCCAAAACCTCACACCCAAGATGGTAAGAGAGAGATGAGGTTTTGCGTGGATTACAGAAGTCTCAATGCTGTCACTAGGACAGATGCCCACCCAATACCTAGGGCAGATGAGCTCATTGACAGACTGGCAGCTGCTAAGTTTTTGAGCACATTTGACCTAACAGCAGGCTACTGGCAAATCAGACTAGCTGAGAGTGCAAAGGCCAAAACTGCTTTCTCGACCCCAGGAGGACATTATCAATTTGTGGTAATGCCCTTTGGTTTGAAGAATGCACCTGCCACTTTCCAAACGTTGGTGAATCAAGTCCTTACTGGGTTGGATGATTATTGTGCAGCTTATCTTGATGATATTGCTGTCTTTAGCTCCACCTGGGAGGATCACCTGGTCCACCTGAGGAATGTTTTAGAGGCCCTGCAAAAGGCAGGCCTCACTATCAAGGCCACTAAGTGCCAGATAGGGCAGAGCAAGGTTGTATACCTGGGCCACCTAGTTGGTGGGGGTCAGGTTCAACCACTGGAGAGCAAGATCCAGACCATAAAGGACTGGGCTCCTCCAACTACCCAGACTCAGGTCAGAGCTTTCTTGGGCCTGACTGGGTACTACAGAAAGTTTGTTAAGAACTATGGGTCCATAGTGACACCACTTAATGACTTGACCTCCAAGAAGATGCCAAAGAAAGTTCAGTGGACAGTAAGCTGTCAAAAAGCATTTGATGACCTGAAGCAGGCCATGTGCAGTGCACCTATTCTGAAAAGTCCAGACTACTCCAAAGAGTTCATTGTCCAGACAGATGCTTCTGAGTTAGGTGTGGGAGCTGTTCTTTCACAACTGAATGTAGATGGTCAAGACCAGCCCATTGCTTTTATAAGCAGAAGGCTGACCCCTAGAGAGAAACGTTGGTCAGCTATTGAGAGGGAGGCCTTTGCTGTGGTTTGGGCCCTGAAGAAGCTGAGGCCATACTTGTTTGGCACTCACTTCAAGATTCAGACAGACCATAAGCCCCTCTTGTGGCTAAATCAGATGAAGGGTGAAAATCCCAAACTTCTTAGGTGGTCCATTTCCCTACAGGGGATGGACTTCACAGTGGAACATAGACCTGGGACTGACCATGCCAATGCAGATGGACTCTCCAGATATTTCCACTTAGAACATGAAGACTCAACTGGTCAAGGTTAGTTTAATGTCCCTAAGTTTGGGGGGGGGGGGGGGGTTGTGTAGGAGAGTAGGGTCTGCTTTCTATGTTCACCCCCACTTTTTGCTTTTGCTTTACTGGTTTTCGACTTAGATGTGGCTGTGGGCCTGCTAATCAGACCCACAGCCCTGCTGTTCTCTCTCTAAATTAATACTATGTACTTTAGGTGCATAACCCATTTGGATAGGATCACCTTATTGGCCCCTGTACAGTGTACCCTAGGTACCCAGGGCATAGGTGTACCCTAGGCCTACCAGGGGCTGCAGCATGTATTATGCCACCCCTGGCCTGGCCTTCCATTTTGACACAACTGGCTGATCACTCAGCTGGGGCAAGGTCGTGTAATCACCCCTTGCTTAGGTGTAGTATTCCTATACCTAACTTACATATAGACACATGTGTACCTATCAGTCACTCCTATGACAGGCCTTGACAATCCTGGAGGCAGAGTGCTTGGTAACATGTGAGATGGTGCTCTAGCATGAGCTGAGCCTGTCTGCAGCTTTCGGAACCTTGTCCTTATAGCTGTTCTATGATATAGCCTACCATATACTCTTAAAGTGCCTTATAATCTTAGACGGTTATGGTAACTATGGTTTGGCTGTATCGAAACATGTCGTGTAAGGTGTCCAACACTGTGGAATAATACCCCCATGCCATTTCTGGACATGAGAATATTATTCCCCCCTTCTAGAGGGAAAGACATGTTAAAATCATACTTCAACTGTTGGCCTCTGACCAAAGCCTCAGCATCACAAAATGGATGCTGCTGCCACGACACAAGTCTGACCTCCTGCAGCTGGGAGTGATCCCAGCCAGGGAGGCCTGGACAATAGGTTTCCTGGTTGGGGAGGTGCTAGCACCTCCCCAGACAGCCTTTAGTGTATTGGGGCAGGGTGGGCTGAAAGGAATGAGACATGCCTGGGGCACACAAGGTGTTCCTTGCATAGTCCAGTTCAAACCGGCGCTGGGGCACTCCAGCCCCAGCTCTGGCGCGAAACTGGACAAAGGGAAGTTGGTGTAACCACCCCCTCCCAGGTCCCACCCATAAGGCGTGACCTAGCAGGTATCCCAGCCCCCCAGATTAGTATAAGAGTGGGAGTTGGGCCTCAAGACGTTAGATTATCCTGAACCTGCAAAACTGAACAGAAACTCTGGACCTTCGACATTCGACGAAAGAAGAAGACTGAAGAATCTCCCTTGTAGCCAAGGAGTGGCTACCCTGTGCAAACAGGCACCATCAAGAGACTACCCTTTGCTTTGCCCACGTTCTACGAGGAACCGACTGCAGAGCCTGACCAGAGCCTTGACTTCCAGACTTCTCCGACCCTGATCCACATCTACAGCAGAGCTGAGATCCGTGGAGGCGACGAGCGACGTGGGACCGGCTACCTGGAAAAAGTGGCTAGTAACTTAAAGCGCAGCTTCTGAGGTACCCTCGAAGTTGTGCACCGGGGATTGAGAAGCCCCAACCCCAAGCACCATCTGCACCGAAGATCAGCCCCCCACACTCCACGAGTCCTGCGTGGGGCCCTTCAGTATTTTCCTGCTTGCCGCGTCTGTCCGGTTGCTTGCCCGCTGGCTAGTGGCCTTTGTGACGACGCACCCTGAAATCTTCTGCGCTGGTTTGGCTCCTCCAGACTGGCTCCCGCTTCTCTGCAAAGAAGAAGCACCCCAGACCTTCCTGGTCTGCACCAGAAGCAAGTCCTCCGTTCTTCGTGGGTTCCGCTTGCCAAGGCTTGGTGAGTCCTAGTCCAACTTCGACACCGCCGACAGCAAGAGCCTTCGTGGGACAGCTCGCCTCCTGGTCCTGGTCGTCCTCGACGCTTCCTGGTCCTCCTGGCTGCAGCGACAAGCTTTACCTTCACCTGCAATTTTCACGACATCGCCTGGTTCCTTCCTGGTTCCACGTGGTCACTGGCTAGTGACCTTGATTCTGTCCCTTCTGCTTGCAGGTTTCTTCTCTTCTCGATCCCAGCCTTGGGATCCACCGGACACTCTTCACTGACTGCCTGTCAGCATCTTTCTTCAGGCATCCATAGGAGTCGACGACGAAAACGACGCATCTTCACCCCTATGCACCCGCAGCCTGTGGGCTAGGTAACTTGGGTACTCCGGTGCTCATCAGGATAGTGACTATCCTAGTGTCTAGTTTTCAAGTCTCAACTTCCTAGCTACTCCGGAAGTGTCCTAAATCTACCGTTTTCTAAACTGTACTATTGCTATTGACTTTTACGCATTACGCGTGAGTGTTTCCACTCTGCACACGAATCCCGTGGGCCTCCCACTTCCTAACTAACGCTAGTGTAGTGTAGCCCCAGCGATTCCCTAGGCCTAGGCCTATTCTATTTCCGTGACAGTGGTTCTTATACCACTTACTTAGTATATGGTTTGCGTGGCCCCTAGGGCCTAACTGTATTACTTACCTGTGTGACTTAATATATGCTTGAATAAGACTGTGTTGTACTTACCTCTAATCTCATAAAGAGTGCTGAGGGTTTGCTTAGAATAAATACACTTTATTTTATATATATATCTGTTGTGGTGTCCTTTCATTTGGTATTCAAGGGATTATATATGGTATCACAGCTGGCTTCACATGCCATTCAGAGTTTAGCCTAAGACTGCTCTTGTCCATGCTACCACTAGGATAGCTGGTCTATAAGGTTGACTTTACAACCAATCACCATAAGGGTATTTGGACTGATATAAGGTGTACACTATAACTAGTGACATCATACATCAGGCCAACTTCTCACACTTTTTGGCTAAATGTTTTGAACTTTTTTGGTTCCTATTTCGAGTCGACCTCGACTCCTGGTGCCGGTAGGGATGCCCGGGTTCAAGCCGTGCGACGCCTGTCACCGCCTGATGTCGGTCACGGATCACCACCGCCGGTGTCTCTACTGCCTTGGGGCCGACCATGATGCCGAGTCGTGCCTTGACTGCCGGGCCTTGACCTCGAAGGCTAGGCCTGCTCGAGATCCGGCAGTCGACTTTGCGCCGCTCAAGGTCCCGGTCAAGGGACAGGTCGCGGAGCCGCAGCCATCACCGCTCGTCCGGGGTCGAAATCCTCGCATTCCGGTAAGTAGAGGCACAGTAAGAAGTCGAAGAAGCGACATCGCTCTTCTGACTCCCCTCGCCGGTCACGCGACTCAGCTGAGGGTTCAGGTGGCACCACCCGCGCGGCTCCGTCGGAGCCGCAACAGTCGCATCCGGCCCCGTATCCTCCGGTCCCTGGTCCCAATGCGACTCTGACGGAGATCCGAGACTTCCTCATGGCCCTGAGGAGTCTCGCTCTGCCGTCGAGGCCTGCCGGCGCGCCTTCGGGCCCCGCAGGTCCGACCGGGAGGCTTAGCGAGCCAGCAACTCCGGCGCCGTCGTCGACTTCGGTCCTGACGCCGCAGGCCCCTGTGGGATCCAGGCCTGGATCCCGGTCGATGCCGGTCGGCCTTACGACCCCTCCGTCGGCACCGACTCCTCGGTGCCACCCCCAGCGCCGTCTTCGGACAACGTCATCCCCAGGTTTAGTTCCGGGCCCGGTGCCGATGGATGACAGATTCATCTACCGCCCAGGTCCGACCTTTCCGCCTGTTTACCAAGAGTCGGATGACGGGGACGACTGGGAGGGGTCTGAGGACTCTCTGGCACAGCAGTGCCAGTTATCTCTTCTCCCTCCGTGGCTACGGAGGAGGGTGCTACCTATTCTGTGTTGCTGCGCAGGGCTGCCGAAGCCCTTCAGCTGGAGCTCCTTGCAGTGGCAGTGAGGACTAAACTCCTCACTGAAGTGCTTCAACCGCCAGTAACTTCTCGGAGCCTCTGCTGCTGTTCAAAGAAGCACTGATGGACGTTCTGATGGGCACCTGGTCCAAGCCCTCCACAGTCACTCCTGTGGACCGGAACGAGGCCCGGCGCCACCACCCCGCACCGGGCGACCCCAGTTTTCTGTCGGTGCACCCCACGCCTGAGAGCCTGGTTCTCCAGGCCTCTACCTCCCAGACCACCTTCCTGTCTGCTCCCCCGGATCGGGAATCCAAAAGGTTGGAACAGTTTGGGAAGAAACTTTTCTCCTCCCTTAGTTTGGGGTTGCGGTCTATCAACACTGCATGCCTTTTGGACCGTTACACCCACTCCTTGTGGGATACGGTGGCGGACGTGCTGCCCCAGTGTCCGGAGGAGGCCCAGACACGGCTTGCCCGGGCTCTTGCCGAGGGGCGGGATGCGGCACGGTACTCGATACGATGTGGGCTTGACACCACGGACTCGCTAGGTAGGGTAATTGCGACCACGGTGGCGATTCGTCGCTACGCCTGGCTGAGGTCCACAAATTTCTCCGGGGATGTCCAGAGCACCCTCATGGACATGCCCTTCGATGGCCGTCACCTCTTTGGCGACAAAGCAGATAGTGCGCTGGAGCGCTTTAAGGACTCCAGGGCTACAGCCAAGTCCTTGGGCCTCTCTGCCCGCGCCCGCAAACTTCCGCTTTTCGGCCCTTTCGTGGCCAAGGAAGGGGCGCCCCTACACGTCCGTCTAGCCACAGGCCGCAGAACCAGCCTCAACGCGGTCGCGGACGTGGATTCCGCCGATGCCTTAAAGCCTTCCTAGTCCGAGCTTTCAGGCCCATTCCACGCCAGTGGGAGGCAGAGTTCGCCAACACCTGCTCCACTGGCGTACCATCACTTCTGATGGATACATCTGCCAGTGGATTCCTCACCTTGTGAATATCCCCTGCGCCAGCAACCTTCGGAAACTTTTGTAGCAGTCCACGCCGATGAGGTCGAAGACGACGTCACAGAGGCACGGCTCTGCTCGCGACTCCGCTGACGTCACCGGCTCCATAAGAAGACCTCCTCGGCGTGATGACGTCAGTTCCCTTTTTTCCGCGCCGCAGACGCCAACGGATTTCGGGAATCGTTACTGGTAGCTTTACCTGTTACTTTGTGTTTATTCTGAAGTTTCTCTGTCTTTCTTCGAGAATATCGACAAGGAAGTCTGGTTTCAAGCCTTGCCGTGAATGTGGCTAACACATGTCCATCACTAACCCGCATGACGATTGCGTCTGGTGTTTGTCCTCGGACCATGATGTTGGAGGTTGTTCGAGTTGCAGGAAAATGAGCTCGAAGGCTCTTAAGGAGAGAGAGGCAAAGCTCTTTATCGCCCGGATGAAGAAGAAGGAGAAAAGAGGTAGAAGAAGATCCAGGTCGAGGTCGGCTTCCAAGTCGACTTCGGGACATGCTTCGAAGAGCAAGAAGCATAAGAAGAAGAGGAGGCGTTCGTCGCATCATAAGGCTTTGACGTCGAAGTCGAAATCACCTGCTCGGCGTCGAAGGGAGTCAGTGTCTCCTTCTCCTGTTCCGGCTTCGCCTCCCGTTCCATCTTCTCCTGTGTCTTCGCCGGCTCCGGCTGAATCCCCGGTGCCGGCGTCCTCTCCGGCGCCGGTGCCATCTCCAGATCCTGCAAGTCCTCGGGCTCCGTCTCCGACTCCGGCCCAGGATGAGGATAATCAGGCTCCGGGTGAGTCTGTGACGCCGCAAGTTCCACCGTCGGCGCCGGCAGGCCCGAGTCCGGTGTTACCTGACCAGTATCCGGCTTTCCCTAATCCAGGTCAGGACCCCTCGCATTATCTCAATGCAATGTACGGGGTGTTCTCCCGGGCCATGTATACCTCTGGTGCACCTATGGGTCCGATGGGTCCGATGGCTTTCAATCTGGGTGTGCCGCAGGTTTACCCTCAAGCACCGTTTATGCCGTTCTTCCCAGTGACGCCGTCTTGGCAGATGCCGGCGCCGGGAACATCGACGCCGCTTCCCTCTTCGCCGGCGCCGACTCGACCTCGTTCGACGCCGGCTGCTCCAGCTGATCCGCGTTCGACGCCATTGCCGGCGCCGTCGGATTCGATCACGGCGCCGCCGACGCCGCAGGTGCGGATCCGTTCAAGAAGAGAGGCGCAGAAAGTGCTGGAGGAGAGACGCTTTCTGATGGATGAGGCTGAAGAGGGGGAATTGGTCGAATCTGATGAGGTGTTTGACGAGTTGAAGGAGGCAAGTGGTTTGGATTTGTCTCCGGAGTGGGAGATCACTCCGCCATCGGATGAACCTTCTAAAGACGCGGCACCCTATCATGCTGTAATTAGAAAGGCTGCAGAGTTGTTGGACCTTCAATTGCCATCTACTGAATTCAAGTCCAATATTTTGACTGAGGTGTTGCATTCTCCAACTGCGGTGTCAGAGCCTCTGTTGCCCTTTAATGAGGCGTTATTGGAGCCTGTGCTGGATGTGTGGCGCAAGCCTTTTTCAGCTCCTGCAGTATCCAAGGTAGTTGCAAGAAGATATAGGGTGGCTCCAGGGGATCCTGAGTTTTTGTCTTCACACCCTTCACCTGAAAGTCTAGTGGTTCAGGCGGCTTGTTCTGGACGTTCTAAAGGTGCGTTTCCTCAAGTCCCAGGGGACAGGGAGGCAAAGAAGGTAGACCAATCAGCCAAGAAGGTCTTTTCTTCAGCCAGTATGGCGTTAAAATCTTCAAATGCGACTTGTTTGTTGGGGCGCTATATCCATGCGCTTATGGATTCTGCTAAAAAGTTGGCACCTAAACTGTCAGAGGAGGATAGAGCAGGCTTCAATGAAGTACTATCGGATGCCCAGGCGGCTGCTCGCCAGGTTATTCAGAGTGGCCTGGATACAGCAGACTCAGTTGCCAGGGTCATGGGGTCTTCTGTTGCCACCAGGAGGGGTGCGTGGCTTAAGTCCTCTGAATTCTCTTCGGATGTCCAGTCAACCTTATTGGATTTACCTTTTGATGGGTCTGGTCTGTTCGGGAAGAAGGCTGACGCTGCTCTGGAGCGCTTCAAAGAGAGTAAGGCTACGGCTAGGTCGTTGGGCCTTCAATCCCAGCCGAGAGGTACTTTCAAGAGGTACAGAGGATTTGGAAGGGCGAGTTTATAGGCCAACCCAGCAGCAGCAGCAGCAGCAGCAAGGCTCCAAGGGATATAGAGGAAGACTTAGAGGTCGCTCACGTGGCCGTCAACTCTCCTCCTCCTCTTCCTCTTCCTCAGCCCCTCCCACCACCGCAAAACAGCCCTAGATTCGACATTCCGGATCATGCTGGTCCTGTGGGGGGCCGGCTTACCCATTTTCTACAAGATTGGGAATCTGTAACTACAGATCTCTGGGTTCTAGATCTTGTAGAAAATGGGTACGCCCTTCCCTTTCGGGAATTCCCTCCAAATTACCCTCCTTGCCAAGGAGCTTGCTCGGAGGACCACCGTCTTCTCCTGCAGGAAGAAGTCCTGAAGTTGTTTCAGAAGGGTGCGATAGAGGTGGTTCCGGAGCAGGAGAGGGGTCAGGGATGCTACTCCCGGTATTTTCTGATTCCGAAAAAGGACGGCAGATTGCGTCCGATATTGGACCTCAGAATCCTGAACTTTTACCTGAAACAGGAAAAGTTCAAGATGCTCACCCTTGCGCAGGTTCTTCAGGCGCTGAATCAGGAGGACTGGATGGTGTCGCTCGACTTGCAGGATGCGTATTTTCACATCCCCATTCTGAAGTCGCACAGGAAGTATCTCCGTTTCACGGTAGGGTCGCAACATTATCAGTTTGCGGTCCTCCCGTTTGGTCTTACTTCGGCACCTCGAGTCTTCACAAAGGTGATGGCAGTGGTGGCAGCCCATCTCAGAAGATCAGGAATTTCTGTTTTCCCTTATTTAGACGACTGGCTGATCAAGGCGGAGTCGTCGGAGAAGGTGCTGTGTCATCTGCAGGATACAACTCGGCTGTTGTACAGATTGGGTTTTTTGATCAATGTGCCCAAATCTCACCTGGTGCCCTCTCAGCGCAACCTGTTCATAGGTGCGGTACTGGACACTACTGTGTGTCGAGCATTCCCTCCTCCTCAAAGGATTCTCGACATACAGGGAATTATTCCTTTGTTTTACAGCGGAGCGGTTGTTCCAGTTCTGAAGGTCCTTCGCCTGCTCGGTCTGTTCGCCTCCTGCATACTGTTGGTCAACCATGCACGCTGGCACATGAGGGCGCTCCAGTGGTGCCTCCGCAAGCAGTGGTATCAGCACAAAGGGGATCTCAGGGAGTCTGTGAGGATCTCCAGAGAAGCTGCGGCGGATCTGTTTTGGTGGAGCGTGGAGGGCAATCTGTCTCAAGGAAAGCCCTTCCATCTACCTCCATCGGTGACAACAGTGATAACGGATGCATCCACCTTAGGGTGGGGTGCTCATCTGGGGGATCTGGAGATCAAGGGTCTTTGGTCTCCAGAGGAAAGGTTGCTTCACATCAACCTTCTGGAGTTACGGGCGATACGTTTGGCTCTCAAGGCTTTTCTCCCTTCCCTTCGCGGTCAGTCTGTTCAAGTCCTGACGGACAACATGACCGCGATGTGGTATATAAACAAACAGGGAGGAGTGGGGTCTCTTTGTCTCTGCAGAGAGGCTCTGCGTCTATGGTCCTGGGCTCAGGACCATCGGATTTGTCTGATGGCAAATCATCTGGCCGGAGTTCTGAACGTGCGTGCGGACAGTCTCAGTCGGCAGTTCTCCGCCGACCACGAGTGGAGGCTTCATCCAGAGGTAGTTCGTCACGTCTTTCGGATGTGGGGAGCTTCTCGGGTGGACCTGTTCACCACTCACGAGAATGCTCACTGCCCGTCATTCTGCAGTCTCCAGTATCCGTTGCAGGGAGCGTTAGGGGACGCGTTCCAGTTGAGTTGGGGCTCACGACTCCTTTACGCGTTTCCTCCCATACCCTTGATTCCTCGGGTTCTGAGGAAGATTCGCCAAGACCGGGCACAAGTTATATTGATCGCCCCGGATTGGCCAAGAAGGGTGTGGTATACAGATCTTCTCCACCTCTCCTCGTGCCCTCCGCTCCGTCTCCCTCTGAGGGCAGACCTCCTCTCGCAGTCGGAGGGGCAGGTTCTACACCCCCACCTCCAGAGCTTACACCTTCATGCCTGGAGATTGAACGGGGCAACCTGAATTCTTTCTCTCTCCCTCCTGATGTGGTGGATGTTATTTTATCGGCCAGGCGACACTCCACCAAATCCATATACTCATATAGATGGTCTAAATTTGTTTTCTGGTGTGGAGAGAGGTCAGTTGATCCCTTGAAGGCTCGTTTGTCCAACATTTTGCAGTTTGCCCTTTCTCTTGCTCAGCAAGGCTTTGCTGTGGCCACAGTTAAAGGATATTTATCGGCTTTGTCGGCTTTCCTATGCCTGCCGGATCAGCCGTCATTGTTTAAGTCACCTATTGTACTTAGGTTTCTCAAGGGCCTCACAAATAAATTTCCTCCTACTCCTTTTATTGTACCTCAATGGGATTTAAACCTTGTACTGACTTATCTTATGGGTTCTCCCTTCGAGCCCTTACATAAGTGTCCATTGAGGCTGTTGTCGTTTAAAACGGTTTTCCTCGTTGCGATCACCTCGGCAAGGAGGGTAAGTGAGCTTCAAGCTCTTAGTTCAAAACCCCCATTCTTGACTGTGCATGCTGAACGGATGGTACTCCGGACCAGGGCTGCGTTTTTGCCTAAGGTGGTGACTCCCTTCCATCTGGGGCAGTCCATTACTCTTCCTACCTTTTATCCTCCCCCTCACCCTTCCAAGGAGGAGGAGAGACTTCACCGCTTGGACCCTAAGAGGGCGGTGAGCTTTTACCTGGACAGGACAAAAGACTACAGGATTGATGACCAGCTCTTTGTGGGTTTTGCTGGCTGCAGAAAGGGTCGTGCGGTGCACAAGCGCACCCTTTCAAGATGGATTGTGCTTTGCATCAAGATCTGCTACTCCCTAGCTGGTAAGGAGCCTCCGGAGGGTTTGAGGGCTCATTCTACCAGAGCAAAGTCTTCTACATCTGCCTTATCTAGGGGTATTCCTGTGGAGGACATTTGTAGGGCGGCAACTTGGGCCTCCCTTCACACCTTTGCAAAACATTATTGCTTGGACACCGAGGTGAGGAGGGACGGACACTTTGCTCGTTCCGTCCTTCAGGACTTTCTGGTATAGGGGGATGGACACCCTCCTCCGGGAGTGGGGACTGCTGTGGAATCTATTCACAAGGTGAGGAATCCACTGGCAGATGTATCCATCAGAAGAACAAGTTACTTACCTTCGGTAACGCTTTTTCTGGTGGATACAGTATCTGCCTGTGGATTCCTCACTGACCCACCCGCCTCCCCGTTGTCCATCCTTCTATACCTGTAATTCTATGCCTGTAATTTTATTGATGATTTCAAATGTGTTTATGACTGTCAAGGGCATTAGGTTATTTCTAGTGCTTTGATGTTTCTTCTCCACACTGTGTGTGTTGATATGCATATTGTGTACTGTGTATACTGTTTATGTACATATTGCTGTCAGTCGGTCCGTGTGCCTCGAAGGCACGGAAAAAAGGGGCGGAACTGACGTCATCACGCCGAGGAGGTCTTCTTATGGAGCCGGTGACGTCAGCGGAGTCGCGAGCGGAGCCGTGCCTCTGTGACGTCGTCTTCGACCTCATCGGCGTGGACTGCTACAAAAGTTTCCGAATGTTGCTGGCGCAGGGGATATTCACAAGGTGAGGAATCCACAGGCAGATACTGTATCCACCAGAAAAAGCGTTACCGAAGGTAAGTAACTTGTTCATCGGACAGGTGGGTGCTGCAAATCGTCTGAAGGGGCTACTCCCTCCCCTTCGAGGCGACCCCTCCAGCCATGCCACCTCAGTACCACCGCATGTCGGGGGATCACTTGCAACTTCTGCAGGAGGAAGTTACGGCCCTCTTGGCCAAGGGGGCCATCGAGCGCGTTCCTGGCCCTGAAGTAGGTTGTGGTTGTTATTCCCACTACTTTCTGGTTCCCAAGAAGGGCAAAGGGGGCCTACGCCCTATCTTGGACCTCAGGAGCGTCAACGCCTTCCTCCGGAAGGAGAAGTTCAAGATGCTCACCTTAGCTCAGGTTCTGGCTGCCCTAGACCCTGGAGACAGGATGGTAGCATTGGACTTGCAGGACGGTTATTTCCACATCCCCGTCCTGCCGGCCCACCGGCGTTACCTGCGGTTCACGGTAGGCCACGAGAACTTTCAGTTTACCGTGCTCCCCTTCGGCCTCACCAGTGCCCCTCGGGTGTTCACGAAAGTGATGGCGGTGGTCGCAGCTCATGTGCGCAGATTAGGGGTTCCAGTCTTCCCCTATCTCGACGACTGGCTATTGAAGGTGGGCTCGCCCCAGGCAGTCGTCTCCCACCTCCAGACTACAGCCGACCTCCTGCATTTGCTGGGGTTCTCCATCAACGTGCCGAAGTCGCATCTGAGTCCCTCTCAGAAGCTCCTTTTCATCGGAGCGGATCTGGACTCGGTGCAGTTCCGGGTCTATCCTCCGGAACAGCGTTATCGGGATATTCAGGCTATGATTCTGATCTTTCCGCCTTTATCCCGGGTTTCGGTCAGGTTGGTACTGCGGCTACTGGGTCTGATGGCTTCCTGCATCCTGCTGGTACATCACGCCAGGTGGCGGATGCGGGCTCTGCAGTGGGAACTGAAGTTCCAGTGGGCCCAGCATCGGGGCAACCTGTCCAACCACGTCTTGATCTCAGAGGGCACTGCAAGACAGTTGCAGTGGTGGCTCATGGACCGCGATTGGGTCAGTGGCAGATCCCTCTCCCTACCCCAACCGGAGCACGTAGTGGTGACGGATGCGTCCCTCCTGGGATGGGGGTGGCCACATGGGAGAGGCGGAGATCAGAAGCCTCTGGTCTCCGGCGGAGCCTCGGCTCCATATCAACCTATTGGAGCTGCGGGCGATCTGGCTTGCACTGAAGGCATTCCTTCCCTCTGTTCGGTGAAGTGTAGTGCAGGTGTTCACGGACAACACCATCGCCATGTGGTATTGCAACAAACAGGGTGGGATAGGGTCGTGGACCCTTTGTCAGGAGGCTCCGTGCCTCTGGACATGGCTGGAACATTAGGGCATCACCCTGGTGGTTCAACACCTGGCGGGCTCTCTGAACTCCAGGGCGGACGAACTCAGCCGCCGGTGCATGATGGATCACGAATGGCGTCTGAACTCGGACGTGGCGCAAGGCATCTTTCGGCAGTGGGGAGAGCCTCGGTTAGATCTATTCGCCACAGAATAGAACGTGCAATGTCAGCAGTTCTGTGCGTTGGAATTTCCAAGGCGGCACTCGCTCGGAGACGCTTTTCGTCGCGAGTGGAGTTGCGGTCTGTTGTACGCCTTTCCGCCTATACCACTTCTGCCCAGAGTGCTGAAGAAGATCAGGCGCGACCGGGCCCAAGTCATCCTTGTGGCTCCGGATTGGGCACGAAGATACTGGTATCCCGAGCTACTCAGTCTATCAATCGTTCCCCCGGTTCGACTGCCTCTTCAGGAGAACCTTCTGTCGCAGCAACAGGGGACGGTCCTCCACCCGAACCTGTCCAGCCTCCACCTACATGCGTGCAGATTGAGCGGCGACAGTTGATGCCATTTGACTTGCCTCCTGAAGTCTGTGATGTCATTCTGGCAGCCAGGCGTCCCTCCACTAAAATGGTATACGCCTGCAGGGAGAACACATTTGTGGCATGGTGCACAGCAAAGGCTGTGGATCCCCTTTCCGCCCCTCTTTCTGAGGTTCTCCTCATTCTTCTTTCCCTGGCCCAGCAGGGCTCTGCTCTGGGCACGCTCAAGGGATATCTTTCAGCTATTTCTGCTTTCTTACGGCTTCCTGATCAGCCTTCTTTTTTCAAATCCCCTGTTGTTGCTCGATTCTTTAAGGGCATTACTCATATGTTTCCTCCTTTCCCTTTCTTAATGCCTCAGTGGGACTTGAATCTGGTGTTGACCTATCTGATGTGCGCTCCCTTTGAGCCACTTCATAATTGTCCTCTTCGTCTTCTGACTCTTAAGACTGCTTTCCTGGTTGCATCACCTCTGCTAGACGGGTGAGTGAGCTCCAGGCTCTATCTTCTAAGCCTCCTTTTCTTTCTGTCCATCCGGACAAGTTTGTTCTCAGGACTTGTCCTTCCTTTCTCCCTAAGGTGGTAACTGCCTTTCACATCGGCCAGTCTGTTACACTGCCCACCTTCTTTCCGCCTTCGCATCCCTCGAAAGAGGAAAAGAGTCTCCACCGTCTGGACCCAAAATGGGCGCTGCCCTTCTATCTGGACCGCACGAAACAGTTCCGGGTGGATGACCAACTCTTTGTTGGCTACGTGGGCGCTAAGAAGGGGTGGGCGATGCACAGGCGAACCATCTCTCGGTGGGTCATTTTGTGCATTAAGGCCTGTTATTCCTTGGCTAAGAAGGAACCTCCTGTGGGGCTGAGGGTCCATTCCACTCGTGCCACAGCGGCTACTACTGCCCTGGGACTGGGAGTCCCTTTGCAGGACATTTGTCAGGCAGCAACGTGGGCCTCGCTGCAAACGTTTGCCAAGCATTACTGCCTAGACAGCCAAGTCCGGAGAGACGGCTTCTTTGGCCGTTCCGTTCTCCAGGACTTCCTGGTGTGATCTTGGTTCGCAGACCCACCACCGGGGTTGGTATTGCTGGGGTATCTATTCTAAGGTAAGGAATCTAACTAACGTGTTTCTTTCGGATGAACAAGTTACTTACCTTCGGTAACGATATATCTGTAAGAAACATTAGTTAGTTATATTCCTTACCGCCCCACCCATCCTCCCCGTTCTGCGAACTGATATCTAGGGTTATGGCCATCCCTTTCAGGGCCCTAGATTCATGGCACCAGTGTCGGTCTCTTGCATGGCTCTGCGTTCCTGGCGCGGAAAGCTATGCACAAGAAGTACTCCGGTGACGTCAACCCGGCAATCTCGACGCCGACGACGGACGCAGAGCTGCAGACGACGGCTAGCGACGCGCAAGGATATTGCTGACGAAAAATCTTTCCGGATCCAGCCTGACGCCTGGGGTATTCTAAGATAAGGAATTTAACTAACTAATGTTTCTTACAGATATATTGTTACCAAAGGTAAGTAACTTATTCTACAACCCACCTCAAGCAAATCTCAGTTTCTTACATTCTCCTATCAAAGTGGAGAGCTATTGAAAAGTTTCTGAATTCAGTCTGACACCTCTGGTATATAAAAAGTGAGGAATCTGCAGGTAGACAAAGTATCCACTAGAAAGATTGTTACAGAAGGTAAGTAACTTTTTCTTCCATGCAGAATCTAAGATGCCACATCAGTGCTCTGTTTTCAAGTGCAGTACCTTACATCACAAGGAATTTCTCTATTTTCCAGTGGATACTCCACATTCCTGCACTGCAGTGAGGTGGAGCATTCTATATTCTAGTTTAGTGCTTCATATTTAACTCTCTGACATAGAAATCCTGAAAGGTTCCACAGTTTGCACTCTTGTGCACTTGTGCGTCTTGTAATAATTTGCGCTATTCCCGTTTTCCTCAGGATCAGAACAGGCCCCGACCCCGGCTCCTCGCTCAGGTGAGAAAATGTCTCTTTTATCTAAGATGTTATAGGACATGTAAAAGCTTTCCAGTATATCACCAGTAATTGTTATGTATTGAATTAGAGCATTTATATAGCACTTACTATCCCTACGTGGGACGCTGGAGCGCTTGCCCTTGTGGATAGCACGCTACGCCATGTGGGGTGTGTTGTTAGACGTGTGTGTACTTTATGTTGCTCCTGTGAGGCAAGTGTTGCCATGTTGTGTGCTAGGACCACGGAGGTAGGTTTATCATATTATAGGACCCAGGGCTTTTTAGAATGATGGATGGAGAAGGGAGAAAGAGATGGGCGCAGTTTATGGTTTTCAGTAAGCTGGCAGCCTTAAGCAGGTGTGTATGATCATTGTCCATTAAACTGGGTACTGCACTGTGTTGTCCATTCTGAGATATTTTGTTTGATGTTTATGCCCCTGAGTAGGCATAGGTTGGAGGGAGAAATGGTGGATTAATTTACTGGGACAGACAGTTAATATCACATATCTAATTGTCATTCTGAAATGTGAAGAAAGTCATTGTATGTAGCTTGTTAGAACCTGCATTGGTGAACAAATTAAAAGCCCTCCATTGGCAAGCAGCAGGTGGCAGACTTCCATTCTTAAAAATAAATAATTCCTTGAATGCGCTGTTAGTGTTCCTCTGAACTTTATGTTTTAAGACTCTTTGTACACAAGAAAAAATAAACAGAGAGAGACTCCTCTAAGCTTCAAGCCTCTTCCTTTGCTGAAACTAGTAAATATGGATATCTGCCAAGGGAGGATTTAGGGAGAGGCTGACTGAGGTGTTCGGGGCTACCTACCCCCTTAAAACTGTGTGGAGCCACAGAATGCCAATTTGCTCTTTGAAGGGTTCATATGTATCAGGAGCCCATCAAGCTTGACAAAAAGCAAAAAGACAGTGGAACGAAGAGGGACAAAGTTAAAATGTGATATATGGCTCAACTTCAGAAATTATCAGCGATTTTCATCCTTACACAAATCAAGCCTGCCACAAAAGAGGCGTGGGTTTAAATGGAGTAAACAGCAGGCCTGTAAGTAGAACCACTGTGATCGTTTTCTTGTAACAAGCTTACCTACAGCCACAGCTTAGCCCTTATTGTGATGGAATAAGTTTAAATCCTCCACAAGACTCTGGACCTGATTTAGAGTTTGATGGAGCGGGTACTCTGATGCAACTGTGATGGCGTACCCTCTTTGCCAAGCCCTTGGTGCGTCCACCTGATTTACCATGTGTGGACTTTCAGTACCTTAACAAAGCCTACTTGGCTCTGTCGCCGAAATAGATCTCTGATGACCCAACATAAACCTAATAGTAAGTGATAGTGAAAACTGTAAAATTACTCCGACACCATGGGAGAAAACTACAATGGTGTGCGGTCATGAGTTTTTGAGTTTTAAAACACAAATTTTGTTCGTAAGAAAGCAAAAACTTGTTAAAAAATTAAAAGGTGGCTATCAATTTGATGGTACTATCCATGAAATGTTTAACACATTGGCAGGAACCGCTATGAAGGTGGTTCTTGTCAATTTCTAGTGATGTTTGTAGGGCTGGCGGACATCTCTAAATGTGGAGGACAGGTACTCCATTAGGGCTATGGAATAGTTTATTCTCTCACCCTAGTGGATTACAACTGTAATTTAAATCAGTCCATCAGAGGCCTTTTCTGAATATGTAAAAATATGTATATTTGAAGGTTTCCAGAACCGGAGGTAAGTCTCAGCTGTAGTACAGAAACAGAAACTTGTTTTGTCTGTGACATACCACATGTCGATACCAAAGCTATACTTAAAGCCAAGGTTGGTACCAGGGAGCAAAAGAACGCTTAAACCTTTTCTGTATTGCCACTACCTTAGTGACGAACTCCACAATTTCAGGGTTAAGAAGTATCCCAACCCTCAAAGTATTTTAGAAGCTTTTGTGAATGCCATGCACTCAATCTTTGCATGAGCATTGGTGCCATCCAATGTGCCTTTGGGTCCCATGTCTCCTTCAACCTCCCACTGTCCCTGCCTATGTTGCTGGCACAGCTCAATTCCATTCCACCTGGTCCTACGCTGACTCCTCACTTGTTTGGCCCAGCACTTTGCTACTCAATGCCACATCAGATAGTTCCTTGAATGGTGCCACCTCTGACACTGGCATCAGACCCCAAAATCGTGCCACAGAACAGGATGCGAAGAGAGGCCCAAAGGTTGGTAGAGGAGGAGGAATACAGAACTATTATTCATGACCTATTTGGCACAATTTCAGAAGCTCTAGAACCTTATTCTTGTGGGGATGATGATGGTGACCAAGGACAAGCATTACAAGGCCTTTCAAGCTAGGGCCCTGACAATTGCCCTGAATTGTATATGGAAATTCCCATTGGACCACCCACACTTAAAGTGATGTTGTTATATATGGTGATGAAGAATGCTGCTGAAGTCTTAGACTTACAGCTTCAAATGACTGAAGTTAAGTCCAAAGTTCTTAAAGGCGGAACCCCTGTTGCCTTTGAATGTTGCCCTTTTAGATTATATTTTGGCTGGCTGGGATATCATCTTCACCCCTGTAGTCAACAGGCTAGTGGTGCAGTGTTATTGACTGGCTCCAGGTGACTCATCCTTCTTGTAATCCAACCTTCAACTGAAAGTCTCTTCCTCCAGGCATACTACTAAACAGGTCAATCAGTGGGACACTTTACAGCTGACCCTCAGAGAAAGAGTGAAAAAGACTAGAAGCTTGGAGGAAGAAGATGTTCTCTGCAGGGAGTATGACCCTGAAGTCCATTAATGCGCATTATCTGATAGAGACTTCTAGCCGCAGATTCCTTGCCTTTGAATTTCCCAGGTGTCAGACTAGATCTGGAAGATTTTTCACGAGCAGTACCCCTGTGCGCCGGTAGGTGGCGTTGTTTGGCTCTGCGTGCACCATCGCCCACGCCAGAAGTAACTTCCACGACAGATACGTAGGCGTCACCTAGGTGCACTGAAGAAAGTTCTTTTCTTACTGAGCACCCCCCCCACCATGAGTGGAACTCGGGAGTCCTGTATGCTTTCCAGCTGATACCACTCTTGCCCTGAGTTCTTAAGAAGATCAGGAATGTCCAGGCCCAAGTTATCCTATTGGCCCCAGATTGGATATGGAGAGTATAGTATCAAGAACTCATTAGCTGGGGGAGGAGCCTAGCGCGCAACCAAGATGGCCGCGTAGGTGCGAGGCTCCCGAGGACCTCCGCGACCTCCTGAATTAATCCTGGCGATATCCTGTCCTTGTTGAGGGGACTGTGTTGGGGAACCGGAGCTGAGGCGCCACCCGTTTTTTGGGCTCGAATCGGACCCCGGACGCCGGTGGGAGCATCGATCGAAGGTTGTGGCCTTCTCCTCGCCGGCCCCCCGGATTGGAGTAGTGGGGCGATCCGGGGACAAAGTGAATAACAGCGGCGAACGGGGCTGGGCGACTGGCGTACCCCGCACTTTCACTTTCGCTTTTGCGCCCTCCTAGCTCTCAAGCGGGGTCGGACTGCGGAGCGGGGTGTGGTGGTGTGGCCTTGTCCAGGAGCCCGGCTGACCCGCCGGCGGTGGGTTGACCCGCGGTTCGGTGGTCGCCCCTGCCCCCCCCCTGGCACCCGTGACTTGGTATAGCGGCCCGTTTGGGGTGCTTGGCACGACGGTGGAAGAGCCAGCATGTCCACCAAACAAGATGGCGACCGGGCGAAGGTGAAGACGACCCGCCGTGGCACGGCACACCAGGCCAACAGTATGGACCGCTACATGCTCCAGAAGGGTTCTCCGGAGACATCGCGTGCATCCCCGGTGGGCCCGACGGAGGCATCCGCTCATCCGGTGGATCTGACCCTCCGGGACGTCATGGGCGCCATCGCAGAGATGAAGGCCTCGGTGGACCAGCGTTTCGACACCTTAGCGCAAAAAATAGACTCGGTCCTGGTGGATGTGAGCCTTGTGAGGGCAGACTTGTCCAAAACAAACGACCGAGTCGACTCCCTGGCCCACACCACAACGAGCCTCACGACAGACGTGGTGGCCCTCCAGAAGGAGGTGCGCCGGCTTGGCCGGGCGAGCGCCCTGATGGACCGGCGACTGGAGGACTCCGAGGGTCGGGCCCGGAGGTTTAACTTTCGTATTGTGGGGGTGCCGGAGGGACGAGAGGCGGAGGCGGCGGATCTTTTCGTGGAAGAGTTGATCCTGACCCATCTCCAGCCCCGGGGGCTGAGTAAGCTTTTTGCGGTGGAGCGTGCTCACCGGGTCCCCGGGGGCAGACCTAAGACTGGTGCCCCGCCGCGGCCTCTCATTGCCCGGATTTTTAATTTCCGGGACAGAGATGCTATCCTCCAGACCTCCAGACAACAGGGACCGGTCAAGCTTGACAACATGGAGGTACATTTCTACCCAGACTTTACCCCGGCGGTCCAGAAGCAGCGGCAGAGCTTTCTTGGTGTTAAACGTCGCCTAAGGGACCTGAACCTCAAGTACTCAATGCTCTTTCCAGCTAAGCTGAGGGTAGAGGTGGATGGTCGCACGCACTTCTTCGACCGGCCCGAGGCGGCTGGGGACTGGCTGGACACTCTGCCTGGAGATCGGGGCCGGGGGGGCGGGGGGGGCGCGGCTGGCGAGGAGGGCCCGCCGGAGCAGAATTGAGGGGTGACTGCATAGGCCGTGCTCTGGACGTTGTTCCTTCACCATTTATTGATTGCGTATTTTCCCCTCCTATGGAGGTCGTGCGGGGTCTGTTGGGGGCTTCCCTCCTCCTCTGGGGGACTAGTTAGTATTTTAGCTATGGGGCGACAGGCACACTGCACTTTGGGGGGGCTGTCTGGGCTCATGCAGGGGTGCAGGGAGGGGGGAGTTTTGTTGGGACCGGGGGGTGGGGGGGGTGTGTTGTTTGTTAGCACCGCAGGGCTAACCCGCTACTATGTTGTTGTTTTTAGGATGCTCGATGGGGGACGACCGATTGTTTCGACGTATGATGGGGGGTAGGGATTTGGCTGTGTTGTCATGGAATGTTAACGGCCTGGGGGATAGGATTAAGCGTGGTGTGGTCCTGCAGTACTTAAAACGTATTTCACCAGATGTTGTCTTCCTGCAGGAGACGCACCTTATAGGTAACTCCTTTCATGCAATGAACCGGCGGGGATATCGTTTGGCGGCCCATTCTGGCTTCACCTCGGGCTCGCGGGGGGTGGGTATTATGATCAAGAACTCGCTCCCGTTGGAGATTGATGAGGTGCGCCATGATGAGAGGGGACGTTACACGGTTCTGGTGGGAAGAATGGAGGGTAGAGTGTTTATCTTTATATCAGTGTACGTCCCGCCTGGGTTACAAGCCACCACATTTGCGGACCTGGGGCGCCTCCTTCTGGACCTTCCGAGTGGCCTGCTGGTGGTTGGAGGGGATTTTAATGCGGTAGCCTCTGGGTCTATGGATCGCCATCCCCCTAGGGACCTCCCCCGGGCACAGGCGTGGCTGCCCGGCCTTCTGGACACGCTGGGCCTGGTGGATTGCTGGCGATTAAAGCATCCTGCATTGCGACAGTACACCTTCCACTCGGGTGCCCATGGTAGCCTCTCGCGGCTTGATTACATCCTTGTCCCGGCGGCCCACGCAGGGAGGGTGGGGGAGGTGCGCCATCTGGCGCGGGGTATCTCAGACCACTCCCCATTGTTGTTGAATCTCGATGTCTTCCCGAGGGGGGATGGCAGGGTGGCCCCAATCAATGCATGGTATTTGCGCGACCCCACCATTCGTGCTGATTTGATCAAATCCCTACAGCGATATTTCGATGAGAATGTGGGGTCGGTCTCTTCGGCCATCTCCCTGTGGGAGGCTTTCAAGGTAGTCCTTAGAGGGGAGGCCCTCTCCTTTATCTCCCATGCCCGGCGACGCGAGCGGGAGGAGGTGACCCGGGTAGAGGCCGAGACTGCAGAACTGGAGGGTGACCTGGGAAGCGGGGTAACAGACGACAAGTTGCATGTTCTACACCTAAAGCAGGCGGCCTATCGGGCCCTCGTCACGGAGGCGGCCAGGGGCCTCAGTAGAGAGCAGCAGGGGCGATTGTATGATGTGGGTGATAAGGCTGGCAAATTGATTGCGTGGTTGGATAAGAGGGAGAGAGCGAGCCGTGTGGTGCCTTTGATTGAGAGTGTTGATGGTGCGTGTGTCACTGAGCCGGAAGCCATTGTCTCCTGCTTCGCGGATTATTTCCGCGAAGTCTACTCCCCGGTTTCTCCCTGCTCGGAGGCAGACTCCCATGCCCTGCTTCGGGACATCGCACTGCCCTCCCTAACGGTGGAGGACAGGGATTCGCTGGACGCCCCTCCCACCTCGGACGAAATTGCCTTGGCTATTCGCTCGGTTGCATCCGGCAAGGCCATGGGCCCCAATGGTATTCCCATCGAGCTCTACAAGCTACGCCCGGATGTGTTGGCGCCCCACCTTCGCGCGATGTTCCTGGCGGCCCACTCGCGGGGTTCCCTCCCGCCGGACCAGCGTCTAGCCACAATTGTGGTGATCCACAAGGAGGGGAGGCCCCGTGAACGGGTCACATCCTATAGGCCGATTTCGCTTTTGAACGCGGAGCCCAAAATCCTCGCCAAGGTGTTGGCCAACAGGTTGGTTGGCGTGGTGGGCGATTTGGTCCACCAAGACCAATCTGGCTTTATACCGCACCGCAACACGGCGCTCAATCTGCGGCGCTTGCACGGGGTGCTCGCGCGTGTCCCATTTGTGCGGGAGCCGGCCATCTTGGCGTCCTTGGACGCCACCATGGCGTTTGATACGCTTGAATGGCCATACATCTGGGCGATGCTGGCAAAATTCGGGTTTGGCCCGGGTTTCATTAGCTGGGTCAAATTGCTATATTCGGGCCCATTGGCGCAGGTGGTAGTGAATGGGCGAGTCTCGGCCCCATTCGCGCTGGGGAGGGGTACGCGACAGGGCTGCCCCCTGTCGCCTCTCCTGTTTGCCCTGGCCCTGGAGCCCCTGGCGGAGTGGCTGCGGTGGCACCCTTCTATCCGTGGTCTCCGCTGGACCCCCGAGCATGAGGACCGTGTGTCCCTCTATGCTGACGATATCCTTCTGTATCTCGCCTCCCCGCGTAAATCACTGATCGTCCTGGTTGATGTTTTGCGGTCATTCGGTCGCAACTCAGGCCTGGTCATCAACTGGGCGAAATCCTGTGTATATGTGCTTTCCGGGGAGGCTCCGGCCCTACCACGGGACTGTCCGATCCAGATTGCCTCCCAAGGTTTTCGGTACCTGGGTATCTATATCACTCTTGACCCGGAGGCCCGCTACGAGCGGAATTTGTTACCCCCCCTCCGGCGTTTGAGGGAGGACGTGGTGCGCTGGCGGCGTCTGCCGCTCTCGCCGCTCGGCCGAGCGGCCTTGTTTAAAATGATGTCCCTGCCGCGCTTCCTCTACGCCCTCCAGAATACTATGGACTTGGTCCCGGCACGCTATTTTCGTGAGGTAGAGGGCCTCCAGCGGCGCCTGTTCTGGGACGGGAGGCCGCGCATTGCTCTGGCTAAATTGACGCTCCCGTGGTACGATGGGGGGGTCGCCCTCCCTGACATTAAACGGTATTACTGGGCCTCCCAACTAGCTGCAATTAATCATGGCCTTTACGGGCCTGCCTTGAACCCGGCATTCGAGATGGATAAGATGCTCCTGCCCGGTGGCGATTACAATCGAGCGCTCTACGCTGGCGCGCCCGACTCCCGTTTGACGGGACCGACGCGTGTCATGGTGCGTGTCTGGCACGCGGCTAATGCAGCTATGGGGTGGAAGGACCGTTTGACCCGGGCGTCACCGCTGTATGCGTCTGAGAGGTTGGGCTCCCTGTGGACGTCGAAGGGCTTCGAGAAGTGGGACACGATCGGAATCAGCACGGTGGGAGATCTCTGGACGAGGGGGGGATTCAAAACTTTTGAGACGCTGCAGGCGGAGTTCCAGCTGCAGGGCAGTGAGTACTTTCGGTACCTACAGGTCCGCCATGCGCTGGGCTCCGTCTTCCCGGATGTCGCATCCATTCCGGAGTCTTCCCCCCTGGAGGACAGAGTCCTAGATGGCCATGTCCCGGACAGCACGATCTCCCTCATATACAAAAAACTGATCAACGATAGATCGTGCCTGCTGACTAGTCTCCGCGAGGCTTGGGTTGCCGACGGGCTGGAGCTGGACGATGAGGATTGGATTTCCGCGGTGGCCTCTCCGAAAGAGGTGGCCATCCCGGCTCGCCTTCGTTTCGTCCAGCTCAAGATCCTTCACCGGGTTTACGTGACGGGGCCAAGGCTTCTGCGTATGGGTTTTGCTGGTGACGGAATGTGTAAGCGTGGCTGTGGTGCGTTGGCGACTTTCATGCATATACTGTGGGAGTGCCCGAAGGTGGAGCGATTCTGGCGTGGTGTGCATGAGGTCCTGCGTGTGGTGACGCGTGTTGCGCTGCTGCCTGAAGCGAGGAGATGCTTGCTGAATGTATGGGAACCGAATGACTATTCGGTCCCGCAGACGCGGTGGGTGACTCTGGGATACATGATAGCCAAGCGCGACATTGCTCAATTGTGGGGATCCCAGAGGCCCCCTGCGGTGTCGGCCTGGAAAGAGCATATGGATTGGTGTATGTTTCGTGAAAAGGTGGTGTATGTGGCGAGAGGTAAGCCTGGGGCGTGGGTGAAAATCTGGGGCCCCTGGAACGCCTACCGCGGGGGTATTTGTGAGCCACCACTGCTACCGGCTGCCTCGCCTGCTCCGTCTCCCTAGACGGCCCCCCTCCCTCAGCCGCGGGCGCGCGGTCCCCCAGTCCCTGATCTATTCCCATTCCCCTCTCCAGAGTTCTGCTGCTGGTTTGGATCCCCCACTTATGGAGCACGTGCTGTTATTTTTGATCGCGGGTTGCCTTGCGGGTGTGGTTTTTTGGTGTTGTTTTGTTTCAAGAAAAGGGAACCGTACTGTGGGCTTGGAGCTGTGTGGCCTGCACCATTGATTACTCCTGTTTCACTGCTCTACACTGCCTAGAGACTTTTACTGTATGTGTGCAATATGTTTTTGTCGTTCTAGCGGCCGGCCGGATGGTTGTAGGCCCATACCTGTAACTCTTACGAACTGCAATAAACGGTTTCAAAAAAAAAAAAAAAAAAAAAAAAAAAAAAAAGAACTCATTAGCTTGTGCATTGGTTCTCTGATCAGGCTGCCCCTCTTGCAGGCTTGCTGTCGAATCAGCATGGCAGGGTTCTCACTAGGGCCTTTGTTATCTCCACCTTCTTGCATGGTGATTGATCGACAATAGTTGAACACCATCAATCTTTTTTAAATTAATTGTCCAAAGAACACTTGTTGGATGATAAGCTCTTTTCCCGGTGGATTGTACTTTGCATCAAGAGCTGCTATGATTTGGCCAAAAATCAGTCTCCTGAAGATCTGCAAGCCCATACCAGAAGGGTCAAAGCTGCTGGCACTGCATTGGTAAGTAGAGTTCCTGTCCTGGACATCTGCCAGGCTGCTGAGGTGGTGTCGCTCCATACATTCATGAAGCACGGCTGTCTGACAGCCGGGTTCGCCGAGAAGGACATTTCACCCAAATAGTCCTATAGGATTTTTTGGTTTGAGCCAATTCACAGATCCTCCTCCTAATAGGTGGTTCTCTGCTATCTTTTCAAAAGGTGAAGAATCTGCAGTTAGAAGCCTTTATGAGAAGAAGAAGATACCTACTTTAGGTAATGCTTTTTCCGGTAGAGATTCTATCTAACCGCTGATTCCTCAGCCACCCTCCCATCCTCCCTCTTCTGTAAATTTGCCTCTATTCATTAATAACATCCTATATATGGGAATCCACCCACTAGTGTTGGGGCTATGCGTGGGTGTTTTGCTTGTGCCTATCAGATTATACAGCTCCCACATGATGGCTCAACACTCGGCGAAGCAAAAGACTTTAACACAAAACAAACAACACCTTTAGAAAAGGGTTTTATTTTACAAAATCCAAGGACTCACTCTTTTTTTGAATAAGGCTTGGGGTTTTATTTTACAAAATGCTCTCTAACAGAAAAGCTTTCCCAGGTGCCAAATGCACAAGATTCAAAAACACAAAGAGATGTATATGTTTATATGCAAGCAATAATAAAACACTTGGTAAATATAATGCATGAATAATACTGATGAATAAACAAGCAGCAAATAACATGAAATAAGACTCAAGCAAATATACTGGACGTCCTGCAAGAGATCCGAAAGATATATGTACATCAAATGATTACTTTGGATATGCACCTCAACTCACTCACACATCACAAAGAAAACACCTCAAATGATCAGAGCCACTGGCCAAACCTCACTATGGCAATAACCAAAACGCAATACTTCACATGGTGCAAACACTGCATCTCAGCCCACTCCTGACTGGGGAAGTTAAACAGCCGTGGTTGAGAGCTTCAGCTACCAGAGTTCCACGCTCCGAGGTAGATGAGCCCGTCCCCGTTCGGATTCCAAACTCCCAGTTTCTAAGTTTTAGAAATGAGGGGGCTCTGGTTGGTGCAGGTGTGTACCCACAACAAGCAGGGACCCTTTACTTCTTGTCAGGGCGAAGGATGACTCCCCAGAATAACCCCTGCTCACCCTCTAGGTGCGTGGCGCGAGCAGCCTAGGCTAAGTCTTAGGCGTACACGGTTAAGCAAGTGCAATTACACATACAGTAAACCCCTTGCATGCACCACAAACGGACACCAATCAGGAAGTATATAAAAATAAGCTTTTATGTAGATTCAGCAGATTCAATACAAGGCCCAGTAACGTTAAACTGATGGGGCCACAACTCTTAGGAATACGGTAAAGTTCTCTTTGTTACGGAAAGTTCTTAGGCGGGCACAAGGTAACTGTGGGCCTCAGCGCACTTCGTGCTGAGGCGGCGACCGGGAAGCACACGGCAGATGACAGGGAAATCAGAACGTTGCGGACCCTGGATCCGATGCGAGCTCGCGGTCGAGTTCGTAAGTACAGTACCTTGTTTCTTGACGCAAAGGCGGGTGCGGGATTTCAGCGACTCTTCGACAGAAGGGCGAGGCGGCGTCCGGGGCTCCCACACTTCACGATGGGGATCTGATCTTCAGGCTCACGACAAGAGCGGGGTGTTGCAGGTGGCGAGTGAACAAAGCGGGGCAGCCGGGCACGCAGGTTACGTCCGGGCCGTCTGAGGCTTGGAGATGCTCACAACGCCGATTCCGGCGGGAGGGTGAAGGTGCGCAGCGAGCCTCCGGCGAGCGAGGTGACAGGGGCAGCCCAGCACAGCGTAGGGGGAGCGGCTCAGATCGAGCAAGGCTCTTCCCAAGGTGGGGGCGGCTAAGCAGTCCTGGTCACGGCTCAAGGAGGGACTGGGGCACGAGGGTCACAGCTCCGGCGAGGGAAAGGACACCACAGTCCAGCGGCAGGCGAGTGAAGATCAGGTAGAGCCCAATGGTCCTGGGGCTCAGTTCAGGGGGCAAACTCGTTTCAGGCCCTTGGAGATCGTTTTGAAAAGCACAAGTCTTGAAAGTAAAAATAAAGCAAAGTCTTCAGCAAAAGGTTCCTCTTCTCTCCTTTGGCAGCAAGGTCACCAATGCAGGCCAATCCCCCAGGATAGGGACAGTCTTCCTCCTTACAGCTTTCCCGGTGCCTCCTCCTCAGGCAGAGATTCTTCTTGGTCAAAAGCGGATCTAGTTTCTTAGGAGCAGGGCTCCTACATTTATACAGCAAATCTTTTGTTATCTCAGGCCAGGGGGGCCCTTGCCTAGGCCAGTCCGGTTTCTGAGCACTTTGTTTACGCGATGCAGGCTTCTTCTTTCAGAGTGCAGGGCAGAGTCATCAGACGCTCCACAGGGGGCGGAGCCGGCATTGTGGTGGCAGAGCACTGTCCTATTCAGAGCCTAGGAGTACTCCTCCCACCCATCTAACTGTCGATCGTCCTATTCACCACCAGGCTACCTAGCCCTGCCCTTCTGGGTTCCCCAAGCCCTGTCACTCACACCAGCCAGACATCAGATACACATCACGCAGAGGCGGGCTGAAATGTTTAAGCAAGCAAAGGCCAGCTTTCTAAAAGCGGCATTTGCAAACTCGGAATATTAAAATAAACCTTGGGAAAAGATGTACCTTATTATTCCGAGTTCAGGCATACTAAACTCGATCTTCTACCATGTTCCCTGGGTCGGTTAGGATCATAGGATGTAACAATCCTAGCCGCCCATGCTGGCCTATGAGAACAGGGTAGCCTTACAGTAGTGAACAACAAGCTGGCGGTAATTCACTACTAGGACATGCCACGCATCCAGGCTTGTCCTACCTTATGCTTACAACGCACCCTGCCCGTGGGCCTACCAGAGGGGTGACTAACATGAAGTTAAGGGAAGGTTTAGGGAACGGCAAGTGTGGGCACTTGCCAGTCAGCATGTCAGTACCAGACTGCACGCAGGTTCTGCGATGGCAGACTTTAGACATATTTTACCGGCCGCTTCTGTGGGTGGCACAACCAGTGCTGCAAGCCCACCAGCGGTGTTTGCATTTACATGCCCTGGCGCTCCTGGCGCACTTTACTGGGGTCTGACAGTAAACCAAACAATACAATCATGGAATCCAACCAACATATACAATTTACATAGTGAGCACTCGCACCGCGACACTGGTTGGCAGTGGCACAGCGCGCTGAGCGGCCAACACCATAAAAGCACATGAGGCACAGCGACAAAAAGAGGAAGGGAGACTCACGCCAAGGTGCCAGGTCTAACACTAAGTCAACAACCCTCAGCTTTATAATCACAAAACACACTAGAAGGTTCGGGAGAGACCTCCCGCCGCGCCAGAGGAATCTTACCAGAACTGGCCAGGCTCCAAGCAAGCCTTCCCATGGCAGGAAAGAGCTCCCACGTCCCCTTCTCTAAATCTCGCATGTTCCAGCCTTTATCTTGACGAAGCTCAAAAAGCCTTCCGGGTACATTAAACAATCTCTCACAAAAACAATAAGACCTTGAACGTGATCAATCCAAACAACTTGCAAGCGCTGCTGTGCACGCAGAAAAAGCTGAAGCAAGGCAGAGTCAGAAAACAAGAAGACATGAGGCCATGTCAAAGCCAATAGTAAGAACTTCATAATTCTCATCAATATACAACACAATGCACAATTGTGCACAACTGCTTATAGATTCACATACTTCATCTCTCAATGTCCTTTAGCATCACATACTTCATCTCTCTATGTACAACACCGAGCACATGTGTGCATCACTGCCCACAACATTGCTCTTCGAGGCCAACAAGTACATCCAACACCTCTCTCTCCCTCTCATGCTTTCAAATGCACATCCCACATGCTCTGTTCTTGGCAAGGCTGTCCTACTCCGTGACAGCTCCCACTAAAAGACAGCAAGATTACAAGAAAGATACTTTTAAGAGAAACAGGCATATGCAGGACGTTGTACATTCAGGCTAGGATAAAATAACACACTAAAGTCAATTAAAATAATGGTAGTCAAAGGTCATCACAGGGTGTCAGACACAAGAGTGCCTCTAGCACTACAGTGGGCAGCCTCAGAAGCAACTGAAATCAGTACCTGGTAGTGGAGTCTATATTGGCCCCGAATTTCATTTCGGAGTGGAATGGCATAAGTGAGGGGCCATATTGTGGCACATATTGGCAATCAGAAGTACTGCTCAAACGTTTCTGTGTCCTGTCTGATGCTTGGGGAATATTCAAATGGTGAGGAATCTGTGTTCTGATGGATACATCTGCCTGTGGATTCCTCACCTTATTAATATCCCCTGCGCCAGCATTCCGGGGAAACTTTTTTCCTAGCTCTCCACGCCGACGAGGTCGTCACAATGCTGTGGCTCCACACGCGGCTCCGCGTGACGTCACTGGAGCCATAAGAGGGCCACGTCGGCGTGATGATGTCACTTCCCTTTTTTCCACGATGTCGACGCTAACGGTTTTTCTCGGACTCTCCATACTTACTTCTAGATACTTTGTATTTTGGCTTATTTCTTTCTGTGGTTTAGCCATGTCTGCTCCGAGGAAGTCGGGTTTCAAGCCCTGTAAAGAGTGCGGGGTCTTATGACAATCACTGACCCCCATGAGGACTGTCTGTGGTGCTTATCATCAGATCACAACGTCGAGGGCTGTTCTTGCTGTAGAAAAATGAACCTGAAGACCTGGCTAGTGAGAAAAGAAGTGAGAAAAGAAAAAAGGGGTTGAAAACGTTCGAAGTCGAGCTCGTCGACTTCACATGTCTCGAAAAGGAAGCACAAGTAGATGAAGAGGCATGGATCTTGGCGCAGTTCGTTGAAGGCTGTGGTTCCGAGGTTGCCTTCTTCGGCTCCTCGGCGTTGTGTTAAGGACTTTGTCTCTCCTTCACCTTCAGTGTCTCCTCAAGTGACTCCGACCCATTCTCCTTCGTCCAAGGAGACTCTGGCGCAGTCACTGACGCCGAGATTTTCTTCGACTCTGGAAGGTTTGTCGAATCCAGCTGATGCTGAGACTCCTTCAGCTCCTGTGGCTCCGCCTGTGGCACTGGTGGTTACGACTCCGGAGGTGCCTCGATTGTATCTCGAACCGGCTCAGTATCCTCAATTTCCGGCACTGGGTTCGGATCCCTCGCATTATTTAAATGCGATGTATGGCGTGTTTTCCAGGGCCTCATACCCTTCTGGTGCACCTTTGGGTCCCGTGGGTCCTCTGGCATTTAATTTGGGTGTGCCTCACCAATATCCTCAGGCACCCTTCGTGGCATTCATACCGACGACGCCGTCCTGGCAGTATCCGGCTCCGAGGATGTCAACGCCATATGTGCAGTCCCCGGCTCCATCCGTCGAACCTTCTTCTCAAATTCGTCCGGCGCCGGTTGCTGCTGGGGATCTTCCTTCGACGCCGCCGATGCCGTAACCGAAGATGCGCTCGAGGAGAGAAGTGCAGAGGTTGATGGAGGAAGAACAGTTCCAGGCTGAAGAAATGGAGGAAGGTGAAATTTATGAGTCTGAGGATATGTTTGAGGGTCTGTGTGAGGGAAGTGGACTTGACACATCCCCGGAGTGGGACTTTGCTTCACAGAAAGCTTTCCCCTCGAAGGAAGATGCCCCTTACTATACTGTGATAAGGAAGGCGGCAGCTCCATATGACTGAGTATAAGCCTAATTTTCTCACAGAGGTGCTTCATTCTCCTTCCTCTGTGGTTGAACCACTCTTGTCATTCAACGATGCCTTGACTAAGCCAATCCTTGAGGTGTGGCGCAATCCTCTTTCTGCTCCTGCAGTTTTGTCCCATAGGTAGAATGGGGAAGCTCCTGGAATGTGCTGGAACCTTCTAGAAGGGAGGTGGGGTTTTTACTTTTGCCGCCTTGGATAGAGGTCACCTGACCTAGGGCTACTTAACAGAGGGAGGGAACTTTTTCTAGTCAGTTGGCCAGTTGGGGTAAAGCAGACCTGGAGGATCCACGCAGGAGTGTAGGCGGTAGGGCCTAGCCAGGGACTTATGCCTCTGAAAGTGACAGGACATAGGTACTGCCTTTTAAGTGAGTGAGGGATCCTGTACAGCCCACTGATCTAGTCCAGCGGTAGGAGAACCCAGGGGCCATCTGCCAAACCTGACTAGGAGGGAACTAGTCACCAACTCAATCCATACCCCCAAGAAACAGAACCCCTAAGGGCGCCAGAGACATCTGCGCCATTAAGATTGCTGAAACTTCATGCTGAAACTGAAGGCTGAAACTAAACGCTGGAACTTCATGCTGAAACTAAACACGGGAACTTCATGCTGAAACTGAATGCTGAAATCTAAGGCTGAAGCTCCCTATTGAAACCTAAGCTGAAAGTAACTGCTGGACTGCTGGGGGATCAACCAGGTACTAGCGCTGTGGCCCCCGCGCTCCCCGACCTTGCCTGGGATCCCCCCGAGCCGCACTCCCCGACCTTGCCTGGGATCCCCCCGAGTCAGTCCCACATCGGGCGCTGAGCGCTGAGCTCGCTGTCTCCCCCGCTTAATTTGTCACCCCCCCCCCCCGGTGCGGGGACCAGAAGCCTGCTCTCATCGAACTGGGGCCCGTGGAGAAGCCCGGGGCCCCGTCGCTGCCGTCGCAGCGTCTGCAGGAGTCGTGAGAGGCCGTGAAGCCGCCCCCCGGCACCCACGTGACGAGGGCAGACTGCGCGTCGCTGCCCCCGCCGCTGAGAGCCCTCACTGCGGGACCCGACGAGGTGAGGAATCCCCGAGCGACTGCCCGACCCCAAGGACGCTGAGACCAAGGTAACCCCCGGGGGCTGGGAGGTAGCGTGGCCGTGCGGAGGCCAGGACTCACCCCCCTGCTCCCCGGGAGGCTGGTGGAGGACCCGGTGCGCCCCCTGTCGATTGGGAGCGGCACCGCACACTGAGACTCTGGTTCCCCTCCGTGGGATTCCCCCCCTTGCATCGGAGACTCTGATTCCCCTCCGTGGGATTGCCCCTTGCTGCTAGACTGCCGCGTACAAGGGGACCAAGTGCTTAAGGCCTGATTATTACGAGTAGTGCTGTATTCTTAAGTTCTGCTCTGAAGTTCTTACGGCCTGATTATTACGAGTAGCGCTGTGTTCCTAAGTTCTGCTCTGAAGTGCTTAATGCTTGACGATTACGAGTAGCGCTGTGTTCTTAAGTTCTGCTCTGAAGTGCCTAATGCTTGATTATTCCGAGTAGCGCTGTGTTCTCAAGTTCTGCTCTGAATTGCTAAATGCCTGTTTATTACGAGTAGCGCTGTGTTCTCAAGTCCTGCTCTGAAGGGCTTAGTGCCTGGTTATTACGAGTAGCGCTGGGTCCTCAAGTTCTGCACTGAAGCGCTAGTCATGTCCTGAGTAGCGATATGTTTGCAAGTCCTGCCCTTAAGCGCTAGTAGTCTTCCAGGTGTGGTGCTACGTTTTCCAGTCCTATTTCAAAGCGCTGATAATCGCTAGATACCGCGCGAGGTACCCACGGCAGATTGAAACGCTAGTGGTGGGAGGGGCGCAGCGCGCTGGTTAACCGCTGTGTTTACCGCTCCCCCAGGTTCGCCAGGTATTGCCAATGGAACTATGATGAATTGCTGATGAATCTGACGCTAATGTATTCAGGTACTGCATATTGCATCATAATGAATTGCTGGTGAATCTGACGCTAATGTATTCAGGTACTGCCTATGGCACCGTAATGAAATGCTGGTGCATCTAATGCTAATGTATTCAAGTACTGCCCATTGTCATCTCATGAACTGCATTTGCATCTAACTGCTTAGATAAACTTGATTGATTTTCATTGAACCTACTGTGTGGCGTCCATTCTTGTGTGCGTTTCCTGCTTCAGGGGATGTGTGTGCTGTATGGTCGCTTTACACATAAGCCTTCGGGTGCCCACCCGCTCAAGTCACGTTACCCCCTTAGGGCCCGGTGACCCCAGGTCTTACAGGAACAATATGCAAAGAAGGTCTTCTCTTCAGAGAGTATGGCTTTGAAGTCCACCAACGCTACCCTTGAGTAGATACATTCATGCCCTTATGGATTCTGCCAAACAGCTTCTTCCAAAATGATCTGAGGAAGATTGGGGAAATTTCAGTGAGGTACTGGCAGACTCACACGATGCTGCTTGCCAAGTCATTCAGTCTCGCCTTGACACGGCAGATTCGGTTGCCAGGGTGATGGGCTCAACCATTGCTACGAGAAGGCATGCATGGCTAAGGTCTTCTGGGTTTTCTCCTGATGTACAGGCTGCCCTTCTCGATCTTCCTTTTGACGGCTCTAGTATTTTGGAGAAAATGCTGATTCTGCTCTGCAAATGTTCAAAGACAGTAAGACCACAGCGAAATCTTTGGGTCTACAGTCTCAGGCAAAGGGTTATGGCTAAAGAAGATACTGTGGTTTTGGACCGTCTTCCTTTCGTGGTTTCTGTCAACCACAGCAGCAGCAACAGCAACAAAACACCTTGTACTTGTCGTACAGGGGTAAAGACAGAGGTCCCCT
The DNA here is from genome assembly GCF_964204655.1 of Triturus cristatus. Taxonomy (NCBI): domain Eukaryota; kingdom Metazoa; phylum Chordata; class Amphibia; order Caudata; family Salamandridae; genus Triturus; species Triturus cristatus. The sequence continues at coordinate 1,237,914,470 of NC_140590.1, read as the reverse complement.
TCGTGGAGCGGGTCATCAGCCTTCTTCCTCCTCCTCCTCTACCTCCCCAACCCCTCCTGGTAATGCAGGAAAGCAGCCCTAGATCTGCCATCCTGAATCATGCAGGTCCTGTGGGGGGCCGGCTTACCCATTTTCAACAGGATTGGTAATTGGTCATTTCGGACCTTTGGGTTTTAGATCTGGTAGCAAATGTGTATGCCTTTCCCTTCAGGGAATTCCCTCCTCCTTACCCCCCTTGCCAAGGGTATTGCACGGAGGATCCTTTACTTCTTCTTCAGAAGGAGGTTCTTGTCCTGTTACAAAAAGGTGCGATAGAGGTGGTTCCGGAGCAGGAAAGGGGTCAGGGATACTACTCCCGGTATTTCCTGATTCCCAAGAAAGATGGCAGGTTACGACCCATCCTGGATCTCAGAATCTTGAATCTGTTTCTCAAGCAGGAGAGGTTCAAGATGCTCACCCTAGCGCAGGTTCTTCAGGCGCTGCAACAAGAGGAATGGATGGTGTCCATCGACTTGCAGGATGCGTATTCCTGAAGTCGCACAGGAAGTATATCCTGTTTATGGTTGGTTCACAACATTACCAGTTTGCGGTACTTCCGTTTGGTCTTACTACTGCACCTCGAGTCTTCACCAAGGTGGTGGCGGTGGTGGCTGCCCATCTCAGGAGGTCGGGGATCCCGGTTTTCCCCTACCTGGACGACTGGCTTCTGAAGGCAAAATCGCAAGAGATGGTGCGTCATCATCTGCAGGTAACAACCCAGCTGTTGTTCAAATTGGGTTTTTCGATAAATGTGCCCAAATCTCACCTGGTGCCCTCTCAGCGCAACCTGTTCATTGGGGCAGTACTGGATACCACTGTGTGTCGAGCTTTTCCTCCTCCGCAAAGGATTCTCGACATTCAGGAAATTATCCCTTTGTTTCACAATGGAGCGGTTGTTCCATTTCTGAAGGTCCTTCGCCTGCTCGGTCTGTTCGCTTCCTGCATTCTGTTGGTCATCCATGCACGCTGGCTCAGGAGGGCGCTCCAGCGGTGTCTCCGCAGGCAGTGGTATCAGTACAACGGAGATCTCAGGGAGTCAGTCAGGATCTCCAGAGAAGCTGCGGCGGATCTGTCTTCGTGGAGCGTGGAGGGCAATGTGTCTCAAGGAAAGCCCTTTCATCTTCCTCCATCGGTGGCCACAGTGATAACAGATGCCTCTAAACCAGAGGAAAGATTGCTTCATATCAATCTTCTGGAATTGCGGGCGATACGTTTGGCACTCAAGGCCTTTCTCCCTTCACTTCGCAGTTCACCACTGTCGCGATGTGGTACGTCAGCAAGCAGGGAGGAGTAGGGTTGTACCTTCTCTGCAGGGAGACGTTGTGGCTTTGGTCCTGGGCTCAGGACCATCGAATTTGCTTGAAGGCAAATCATCTGGCCGGGGCGCTAAATGTGCGTGTGGACAGTTTCAGGTGGCAGTTTTCCACGAGTGGAGGCTTCATCCGGAGGTAGTTCGACACATCTTCCTGACGTGGGGGACTCCTCGGGTGGATCTGTTTGCCACTCTCAAGAACGCGCACTGCCCATCATTCTGCAGTCTCCAGTTTCCGATGCAGGGGGCATTGGCTGACGCGTTTCAGTTGAGTTGGAGCTCACAACTCTTTTATGTGTTTCCTACCATACCCTTGATTCCTTGGGTTCTGAGGAAGATTCGTCAAGACTGGGCCCAAGTTATTTTGATCGTCCCGGATTGGCCAAGAAGGGTGTGGTACATGGACCTTCTTTACCGCTTGTTGCACCCTCTGCTCCGTCTCCCTCTCAGGGTAGACCTCCACTCTCAGTAGGAGGGGCAGGTTCTACACCCCCACCTTCAGAGCCTGCACCTTCATGCCTGGAGATTGAACAAGGCAACCTGAATTCTTTCTCTCTCCCGCCTGACGTGGTGGATGTTATTTTATCGGCCAGGCGACACTCCACCAAGTCCATTTACTCCTACTGGTGGTCAAGATTTGTTAAATGGTGTGGAGAGAGGTCTATTGATCCGTTAAAAGCTCATCTTTCTGATTTTCTTTGTTTTTCGCTGCATTTGGCCCAGCAGGGTTGTGCTGTGACTACTGTTAAAGGTTATTTGTCGGCTTTATCAGCATTTGTTTGTTTTCCTGATCAGCCGTCTCTTTTTAAATCTCTGATTGTTTTAAGGTTTATTAAGGGCCTTACTAATATGTTTCCGCCTACTCACTTCTTAATGCCACAGTGGTATTTAAATCTAGTTTTAATTTTCTTAATGGGTTCCCCATTTGAACCTATGCATAGTTGTCCTTTGAGACTGCTGTCATTCAAAACAGTCTTCCTTGTAGCTATCCCCTCAGCCAGGAGGGTAAGTGAGCTTAAGGCGTTGAGTCCTAAGCCTCGGTTTCTGACTATTCATGCTGAAAGGATGGTTCTTAGGTCCAGGGCTGCTTTTCTGCCTAAGGTGGTAACTCCCTTCCATCTAGGGCAGTCCATTACCCTCCCTACTTTCTATCCTCCCCTTCAACCTTCCAAGGAGGAGGAGAGGCTTCATCGCTTGGATCCTAAAAGGGCGGTTAGTTTCTATCTGGATAGATCTAAGAACCTGAGATTGGACGATCAGCTCTTTGTGGGCTAGGTTGGACGCATTAAGGGCAAAGCTATGCATCCAGCAGAAAAAGCGTTACCGAAGGTAAGTAACTTATTTATCTCCCTCTGTCTGTTTTGGCCTATAGCCAACCCAGCCAACTCATCTGGCCATTATGATGTGAGAGGAAGCCTGCGCCCCATTGCTAGAGTGCTGTTTACACCAGAACTTGGTTTTACGTAAAAGATCCTGAGTAGGTTCTAAACAGTTCTCTAAAAGCGGCGGCACACCTATAAGAATTGCACCTAAGGGGAAACATCTGGTGGCAGGTTAAGTCTGCAGCTATTAGTGATCCTGTTATCCGACCTTTTTACGGGGGTCTTAACCTGTCCTACGTGTTGTTGATTGGTGACAGGGATTGACATTACATATTTGCGATGCTTGCCAGTTTCACCTCAACCCAGAGCCGATACTCGCTCACTGCCAATGAGGGAGCCCATGCTAGTCTGAGGCGGAGTCCAATTTACATGCCTTGAGGCCCCCTCTTCCTTATTGGCAACCGTCTGAGTTTGGGAAGTTGATAAAACATATCCATCCTTCGGCATACATTTATTATTCAGGTCCCTTAATTGAGTCTCAAGGTGCTCTAGTTTCCCCATTACCCCACTTACCAGTGATTTAAAATGAGTGGAAATGTTTTTAATATCAACACAAAAAAGTGATTTCAGGCGAGTTAAATAGGTCCTCCATGGCTTGTCTTACAGCTGTGTGTACGAGGGAATCAAAGCTTCGATCAGGTCCACAATCATAATTCGTGTTAAGATCAAATGTAATCAAACCAGGTTTAATGAGTCTCCTTTTACCCTTTTTTTTTTTACTGAGGGTGAAGGCCGTTCCTTCTGCTGGGGTGCACCCTTTCCCATAGACTCTCCCTCTGCAGACTGATGCCCCCTACTGGTGGTCACTGCCCCCCCCCCCCCAGGGCTTCTTTTGCACTGGATGTAGCTAGAGTCTTAATAGGGTTTACAATCGGGGGGGAGTAACTAGGGGGACACCCAAACCAGGTTGATCAGTCCTCAAGCCCTGCTGGTCCTCCGCATTCTGGATTTCTTGAGTTAGGGCCCCCACTGCAGAATTTAGATATGAGATTATAGAGGCAAAGTTCCTAAGCACTTTTGCTTTTAGTTTACCCGGGTCAAGACTACAGGGTTGTTTGCGCTTACCCATAGTAGTGGCAAAAAAGTAGATGAAAGGGGGGTGGCCAAGCCCAGCCTCTTCCAGGCTCTGACGGGCACAGGTGGCCTGGGCAGACCCGCGTGCATCCTGCGCTGCGGGGGTCATTTGCAGATTTTAAAGTGCCCTCAGGCGCGGAAGCTGACGTTGGGGGCAACAAGCTGCTCAAGAGGCTGGGACTTGTGGTCCTGGTTGTCCCCTGTGCTCCCTGGCAGAATCAGGCAGCAGGCAGCAAAGAAATGGGCATCCCATGCTGCAGGAGCCCTTTGCAGATTTTTAAAGTGCCTCCAGGCACAGGAAGCTGATGGCTGGAACAAGCTGCTCGGGAGGCTGGGACTTGTGGTTCTGTTTGTCCACTGTGCTCCCGGGCAGAGTCAGGCAGCAAAGAAACGGACATTCCCAGTCATCAGTGGCCTGAATTAGAGGGAATGGTACAGGAGAATTCAAATTAGAGAACTTGAGGTGGTGTGAGACTGTCGACTCGGAAGGTTAACCCAAACTTGCTGCCTTCTCCCCTCCTGTTTGCTGTAATTCACTTTTGTTGGCTTTAGGAATCTGTACACTTGCCCACTTTGAACGAGTGCTAAAGTGCTTGTGCTCACTCCTCGAAACATGGTAGAATTAGCCTACCCTTGATTGACACATTTAACTTATTTAGAAGTCGCTAGTAAAGTGGTACCATATTTGCCCAGGGCCTGGAAATCAAATGCTACTTGTGAGCTTGTAGCACTTATTATACCTTTCACTTAAGTAGCCCTTTAAACCATGCCTCAGGCCTTCCACTGCAACCTGGGTGCAGTTTTAAACTGCCAATTCGATTTGACAAAATTAATCCTTAGCCAGGCATAAACTTTCTTTTTTGATACAGATCAGTCACCCGTAAGATAGGACGTAAACAGCCCATAGGGCAGGTACATTGCATTTAAAAGGTAGGACATGTGTTTTTGAGTTTTATATGTCCAGGTAGTAAAAAACATGCTAGTTTGTTTTTCACTACTTTGAGACCTTCCTCTTCCTTGGCATAACATTGATTACCCTATTACATTTTTAAGTGCTAATGTTTGATTGGGAACAGGTAGAAAATTCTTGTTAGGTCTCAAATACATTGTAATTTAAAATCATCCTTAATGGTAAAGTTGGATGTCAAGTCACATTTCGTGTCCTAACCATTTGATGCCTACATTCTATGTTCTGGGTCATGTGACTGTGATTAGGGTGACAGTTGTTCTTTGTGTATTCCTCACAAACGGTGAGACAATGGGAGATTAGCTGTTGTTAGGATGGGCCATCCTGCTAAGATGTGAGTAGTAGAGTTGTTCTCTGCCCCACTTACATTTCAAAGGGCTGCCTCCAACACACTCACAACAATCTTGACCCCAGCTTTTTGTCACCCTAGACCTATTGGAGCCTGGGCAGGGGAACATGGAGAGATTTCCAGAATCAGACATTGGAAGGCCTAGATGTTTCTCCCAATATAAAGGCTGGCACCAAACTATTGGATCCTCGATCCAACTATTCAGTTCATTCCTGGGCCTGCAGAGGACCCTCAGAAGAACTGCCTTGCATTTCAGGGGACTGCCCTGTTGCTTTAGGCTTGTCTTGTACTTAAAATGACTGTCCTGCTGCAACCAGAGGACTGCACTGCTGCTTGAAGCCTGCCTAATACCCTCAGAGGACTGTCCTGCTTGAGGACTGCCTTGCTGCTTCAACCGAGGACTAGATCAACTCCAGGAGCTAGTTGTCTGGTCTCCCGTTCTAAGCTACAAGGACACAACAAGCTCAAACAACCTTGAACCCGCACCTGGACCGTGACTGAAGTAAGTCCTGCCCTCCACATGGTGCTCAACAAGTCCGGAACCCTTAGAGATGGTGCTGAAGGCACCAAAAGAGCAAAAACCTGAAACATGGGAGTTACAAAATTTGGTACTTGGACAAAATATCAAGTTTTTATTATCAGGAAACAGAAATATTGAAACAAATATATTGTGATACAAAAATATTGTGATGCAGAAATATGTTTGATAAGAATAATGTTTTTTTAGGTAAGTAATATACTTTTAGAAATATTGTTGTTTTGAATATCATTTTCAGCAAATATAGTTCTTAAAAATGCAGTTTTTTATTATTTCAATGTGTTTTAGTGCATATCCTAATTTTATGTGTTATTCTTGTTTGTATAATCGTTGTTCAGTTTTTAAATACAGTTTGTAAGTTTAAGTGATGTAGATTTTTGTATTTAAATGCTAATAGTAATTTTCTAGTTGTAGCTGGTTGTTGGGTTTGTAGGGGGGTTTAGTGAGAAGTTAATTAATTAGTAAATAATTATTAATGTATTATTAATTTGCAGATAAATATGTGATTGATATTAGCATCAACATTATGTCATTGTTTTATTTTAGTTTTCTTTTAGGTGTGGGTGGATAGGTTTTTAGGGGTATAGGGTGGAAGGTTAATTAAGAAGTAATTAATTTTATTTGTTAATAGTTTTCATTAATATATTAATTGATTAATAATTATGTATGTTGTTTAATAAATATATACTTTTAGTTATATTTTAGGTGTGGAATGCTGGATTTGTAGGGGTATAAAGTTGGACGTTTATAAAGTAATTAATGATTGATTATTAATTGTTGATTATTTAATTGATTATTATTTATGTAAATTTTGCTATGTTTATTAGTTTTAGTTATATTTTAGGTGTGTGTTGCTAGGTTTGTAGGGGGATAGGGCAGACAGTTAATTAAGTAATTATTAAATAATTATTTTTTATTGAGAATTAATTACTAAACTGTATATTAATTGTGTAAATTGTTTAATTGGTTTTAATTTTTCCAAAATATATTTTTTAGTTAAATTAACATTTTTATATTAAAACTTTTATAGTTTTTTAATATATTATTAGGGTTATTTTAAAAAGTAAGGTGTTTGAAGTGAAGTACTTTCCCTACTGTTGCGCAGACTGGAGTGGGAATTGTAAATCCTACTCCTCCGAAGCCCAATGCTTTCCCTACTGTCATACAGATTGTAATGGGAATAGTACATGTTGTGAGAAGTTGGCCGGGTATATGCTGTCCACTATTTCTAGTGGGCACCTTGCACCACTCCAAACAACCCTTATTGATGATTAGGTTTAAGACAACCTTTATTGAAAGCTATCCTAGTGGTAGCTAAGGAGAGCAGCCTTCAGGCTAAGTCTCGAAGGAATGTAAAGCAGCTTGGTTTACCAGATTATAACCTGCTGAATGACCAAATGAAAGGAGAACCACACAAGGTATATATATAAAATATATGTATTTATTTCTAAACACTCTCTACTAACCTCTTTATGAGCAAGGCACACAATGAGGGGAATCACTCAATACCAGTCCACGGAACAGAGGAGTGTAGGCCAGTAATCTTCAGTGGAATCACTGCTCGGGGTCCGGACTACAAGTGGCCCAAAGCACAGCCTCAGGGATCGCCAAAAAGCATATGCTGCTGCAAATGGTTGCGGTGTCTAAGGGTTCGGGTTGCATGGTCCCCACGAGGGCTTTGGATCTCAGGTTTGCTGAGAGCACGGATCGACATTGGGGAAGCTTGAAAACCCACCTCCTGTATTGCTAAATCTTCGGAGTCCTTCAGGAGCTATGTAGTTGCAAACCAGACAGATGCGTCTTTGGTGCCTGCCTTGCAGGGGAGTAACTCCATTACTCCAAGTGAGATTCTTCGGTTATCCAATGTCGTGTAGATGGTAGAAGTTCTGGGATTCTTTATCAGAGTTTCATCCAGGTAAATCTAAAGTCCTGTAGTCAGGGGTTCCTACATTATACCCAAGGAAGGGGTGTGACAAACTCTGGGGTGGCTACACCCATGTCCTTTGTCCAGTTTTGCGCCAGAGCTGTGGCTGGTAGCCCCTGCAACTGGTTTGAGCTGGACTATGCACAGGGACAGCAAATGTGCCCCCATTGCTGACTTCAAAGCACTCTTAGAGTGCACCCAACCAGCCCCAATACACTAAAGGCTGTCTGGGAGGTGGTCACACCTCCCTGTGACACGAAACCTATTGTCCAGGCCTCCCCTGCCGTCCAGCAGCAGGAAGGCAGACTTGTGTCTGTGGCTGGCAGCATTCATTTTGTGATGCCAGGGCTTGCAAAGCTTGTACCGGGTATACCGGTGCTGTCATATTTCTCCCTCTAGTAGGGTGGAATCATACATCCCACACCAGTTACTGGTGTGGAGGTATGATTCCAAACATGACATGTTTCTGTGCAGCCATTCCAAAGTTAGAATTTACCGCGAGGTTATAATGCACTTGAAGGTACATGGTTTGGCTGCATCACAAACAACCCCGTAATAAAAGTTCCAAAAGCTGCAGAGGGGCTCTGCTCATGCATCTGCACCCTCTCACAGAAAACCCAGCACCCTGCCTTCAGTATTAATATGGCCTGCCATAGGGGTGACTGATAGGTTTATATGTGCATGTATATGGATAGATATAGTGAACCTATATCTAAGTAAGGGGTGCATGCACCACCTTACACAAGCTGCTGTAGCAGACCTGTGGTGTCATTTTGAGTGGTCTCCCAGGGGTGGCATAATACATGCTGCAGCTCCTGAGAGGCCTCTGGGGTATCTATGCCCTGGGCATATAGGATACCATATACTAGGGACTTATAAGGGTACCCCAGAATCCAATCTGTGGTATACCTAAGGTACACACAATCAATTTAGAGAGGAAGCAGTTAGGCTGGGGTCCTGGATAGCAGGATCCCAACCAGACTAAAGTCGAAAACAGTGAAACATCAGCAAAAAGTGGGGGTAACTATAAGAAGCAGATCCTACTCTCCTACACAACCCCCCCAAACATAAGGACATTAAACTAACCTTGACCAGTTGAGTCTTCATGTTCTAAGCATCAAATCAAATCAAACAATGCTTTATTTCGATTGTGTTGTAACAATCATAAAAAGCACAGATAAAATACATCACACATTTAAAAATAGATACACATTTTTGTTTGATAGAAAAAGTACATTTAATGTATATTTAAATCACATAATCACAAGTACGATAAAAAGAATAAAAACAATACATCTAAAATGAGCCGCCTCCTCATTCCTAGATTGCAATACTCTTTCTTTGATGCAATATTTGTTTTAAGAACATAGACATCCTCCAAGCTACATTCTCATTTTCTAAAAGCTGAAGCTTAATGAACGCAGGGTGGCATTGTCTCAAGCCATAGTTCTGTAAAATTGGGACTATCCAAGTCTTTCTTAACTCCTTATAGAGTTTACAGAATAAAACCAGATGTAGAGAGGATTGATTTGACAAACAATCGCATGGACATAGTTGTAACTCCCTGGCCCAGTCGTTCATATTGGGGAAAGAGACTAGTCTATGTATTGTTCCCAATATAAATCTTATTAATAAAAACCTATCAAAAACACTGGGAACAAATACTAAATATGGTTGCAGATTAAAAGTTGTAAGTACCATCTGATGCTGTATGACACTGGGCTTAATAATTTCCCCCGGCAGTCGTGGTGTGTCCAGGAAAGTCAGGATCTTTTTTCTAAGGTCTTTCCTGGATACCAAAGTGATGGTGCTAGGGTTGGTAAAATATTCAGGATTACCCATATCTTTAGTAAAATCTCGAATATACTTAACCCATGGTATGCTTTGGGCACCGTCCAACCTAAGACTATCTTGTAATAGGTCCCTATTAAATTTAGTCTCTTCCTTAAACCAGATCCTGTGCCAAAGCAGAATTGGCTCAAGTTTTATGAGGTAGGATATATACGGGAGTCCCAGCTCCGTATGACAGACATAGGTGGATGTACTAGTGGATGCCGACAGAACATATCTTAAAAAAGAGTTCTCAACCAGTTGAATTAAGTTAGTGTCCGCAAAACCCCAAATCCCAGCTCCATAGAGAACAGTTGAGACACATTTGGCTTTGTAGATCTTCAGAAGTTCCAGCGGTGGTTTACGTCCCAGTTTTCTTGCAAAGCTAACAAGAGCAGATGTTGTTCTGATTAATGCTAGCTTTTTGGCTGTAACAGCTTTTGGCCATGTGTCATTATGGCTAAAGAAGATGCCTAAATATGAAAAACTGTTGGTTGTAGCTATTGGAGTTACCTCCACAAATATGTCCTTACGTTTCTGGATCCCATGACCGCATCTCATTATAAAAGTTTTTGAGATTTTAATTTTGAGATCCAGATCCTTCATGAAGTTAAAAAAATTATTTAGGGTCTTTTGTAGGCCAGTCTGGGTGCGAGACATAATCACAGCATCGTCCGCATATAACAATGCCGGAATGGGGCGATTATCTATTTGTGGGAAATCTTGAGCGTCTTTAAGGAGTGCCTGCCCTAACCCATTAATATAAAGATTAAAAAGGAATGGGGCTAGGACACAGCCCTGCCTAACCCCCCTCCTAATAGGGAAAGAGGCGGTACACTCTCCTCCCAGGCCAAATCGCACACGTGTTTGAGCTCCCTTATAAAGATGGCGAATAAAGTAAATTATATTTTTGTCAATCTCCATTGCTTCTAAAATAACCCAAAGCTTTGAATGCCTCACGCAATCAAAAGCGGCCGTGAGGTCAATAAAAACTAGATACAGGTTTCCCTTTTTGGCCCTGATATATTTCCCCATGAGAATAGACGAATTTAGACTCTGCTCCACAGTCCTCAGACCTTCACGGAAACCATATTGGATGTCAGATAAAGTTTGTTTTTCTTCTGCCCAGAGCTGGAGACGTTCCAGGATGATGCGACCCACCACCTTAGCCATTGAATCTAATAAGGAGATGGGCCTATAGCATGAGGGGTCTTGGCGGTTCCCCTTTTTAAAAATGGGCACTATAATAGAGTCCACCCAGGTTGATGGGAAGGCAACCTCACAACTAGCATTAATTATTTGCGTGATTATGGGTGTCCACAGAGTAACATTGGACTTATAGAGATCCACTGGGATTCCATCAGGACCCGAAGCCTTTCCACCAGCACTTAGGGAGAGTGCCCTGCTTACTTCATCAACGTAGAAGTGTAAATCTGGTAACTGCATATTAGCTCTGGATTGTTCACAAGCAGGGGCCAGAGCGTTGGGGTTGCTATCATATATCCTGGAAAAATGTTCAATCCATTGACCCTCTGTGATGGACACATCGATTGTTGGTCCCCCAGCCGAAGACAGAAAAGGAGTTCTAAACACTTTCCAAAAAGCGGCACCATCTTTCATTTGTGAGGCTGAGGTAAGCAGCTCCCATGCTTCATTTCTGAGGGCATTTTTCCTCTCAGAAAGGGTCAGTTTATAGTTTTTTCTGGCCTGTCTGATTTTGACAATATCCTTTGGACTCTTATGCAACTCATGCTTCAAGGTGGAATATGCACGAGTGCAGTTGAAGTCAAACCACCGCTGGGGGGCTAACCTTTTTCCGCCTTGTTTAAACATTACTACCCTTACTGCTGCCACTACCTCTTGAAATGATGATAAAATGCTCTCAGGGGATGCTAATTCGTTCAGGCACGTGTCAAAGGCCGATCTACACCTTGAAAGTAGTTGTTTAGTTACTACTTCAGAATCAAGCATATTCCAACAAAGGGTATATCCATTCGCTTTAGCAAGTTTTAAATTAGCAAAGGCCTCATCTGCAACCTGATCGTCTCTACCTTGTCTCCTCATAGGGAGAGTGACAGTAATACATAGAGGGAAGTGATCGCTAACTGCGTTCGTACCCACTGAGAAGGTAAGGAGTCTGGAAGCAGAAATATTTGAAAACAAAATATAATCTATAGTGGAGCCAAAACCCCTACCATTAAAAGTCTGTGGCATCACATCAGGGCTAGTACATAGATCATTAGCAAAGCCTAAGTCAAGATTAAGCACAAGTTCATTAAAAGATTCCCCTGTTTTTGAGTGGCAGAAGTGGGTATTACTTACACCTTCTTCTACGTTTAAACCACATACCCTGCCATCATCAATGGGACACAGAGCACAATTGAAATCCCCACACATAATAAGCATACTCTCTGTGCTGTTTGCTTCATATATGGTTCTTAGTTCATTGTACAATGCATTAACCACCTTAGAGATACAATCAGCTGGAATGTTGTTATAGAAGTTGACCAGTATCATAGAATAGGAGGCAGTCAGAGCCAAAATTAGCAATTGATAATAAGGGGATTCAAGATGGGACTCGATATTAATGAGATTTAATTTGTTCGATACATATATACAGAGTCCACCTTTAGGTCTACCATGAGAAACCCCTACAGCTTGAGTGTTAAAAGTTCTGTATCCATTTATGTGGATTCCATCCTTCAACCATGTCTCCTGTGTAGGAGAGTAGGGTCTGCTTTCTATGTTCACCCCCACTTTTTGCTTTTGCTTTACTTGTTTTCGACTTAGATGTGGCTGTGGGCCTGCTAATCAGACCCACAGCCCTGCTGTTCTCTCTCTAAATTAATACTATGTACTATAGGTGCATAACCCAATTAGATATGATCACCTTATTGGACCCTGTACAGTGTACCTTAGGTACCCAGGGCATAGGTGTACCCTAGGCCTACCAGGGGCTGCAGCATGTATTATGCCACCCCTGGCCTGGCCTTCCATTATGACACAACTGTCTGATCACTCAGCTGGGGCAAGGTCGTGTAATCACCCCTTGCTTAGATGTAGTATTCCTATACCTACCTTATATATAGACACATGTGTACCTATCAGCCACTCCTATGGCAGGCCTTAACAATCCTGGAGGCAGAGTGCTTGGTAACATGTGAGATAGTGCTCTAGCATGAGCTGAGCCTGTCTGCAGCTTTCGGAACCATGTCCTTATAGCTGTTCTATGATATAGCCTACCATATACTCTTAAAGTGCCTTATAATCTTAAACGGTTATGGTAACTATGGTTTGGCTTTATCAAAACATGTCGTGTAAGGTGTCTAACACTTTGGAATAATACCCCCATCCCATTTCTGAGGATGAGGATATTATCCCTCCCTTCTAGAGGGAGAAGACATGTTGAAATCTACTTACCCGGTTAAAGTTAACCAGAGCCCCAGGATCACAAAATGGATGCTGCTGCCACGACACAAGTCTGACCTCCTGCTGCTGGGAGTGATCCCGGCACGGGAGGCTTGGACAATAGGTTTCCTGCCTTGGGAGGTGCGAGCACCACCCCAGACAGGCCTTAGTGTATTGGGACAGGGAGGGATGAAAGAAACGAGACACTGCCTGGGGCACACAAGGTGTCCCATGCATAGTCCAGTTCAAACCGGTGCTGGGGCACTCCAGCCCCAGTCCTGGCGCGAAACTGGACAAAGGGAAGGGGGTGTAACCACCCCCGTCCCAGGTCCCACCCATAAGGCGTGACCTAGCAGGCAACCCAGCCCCCCAGATTAGTATAAGTGTGGTAGCTGGGCCCCAGGAGATTAGATTATCCTGAACCTGCAACTTGAACAGAAACTCTGGACCTTCGACATTCGACGAAAGAAGAAGACTGAAGAATCTCCCTTGTGGCCAAGGAGTGGCCACCCTGTGCGAACAGGCACCATCAAGAGACTTACCCTTTGCTTTGCTGAAGTTCTACGAGGGACCGACTGCAGAGCCCGACCAGAGCCTTGACTTCCAGACTTCTCCGACCCTGATCCACATCCACAGCCGAGCTTAGATCCGTGGAGGCGACGAGAGACGTGGGACCGGCTACCTGGGAAAAGTGGCGAGTATCTTCCAGCGCAGTTCTGAGGAACCCTCGAGGTTGTACACCGGGGATTGAGAAGCCCCAACCCCAAGCACCATCTGCACCGAAGATCAGCCCCCCACACTCCACGAGTCCTGCGTGGGGCCCTTCTGCATTTCCCTGCTTACCGCGTCTGTCCGGTTGCTTGCCCGTTGGCTAGTAACCTTTACGACGACACACCTTCGATTTTCTACTGCGGGTTTGGCTCCTCCAGACTGGCTCCTGCTCCTCTGCAAAAGAGAAGCACACCAGACCTTCCTGGTCTGCACCAGAAGCAAGTCCTCCATTCTTTGTGGGTTCCGCTTGCCAAGGCTTGGTGAGTCCTAGTTCGACTTCGACGCCGCCGACAGCACGAGCATTTGTGGGACAGCTCGCCTCCTGGTCCTGGTCGTCCTCGACGTCTCCTGGTACCCGTGGCTGCTGCGACAAGCTTCACCTCTTCACCTGCAATCTCCCGACATCGCCTGGTTCCTTCCTGGTTCCACGTGGTCACTGGCTAGTGACCCAGACTCTGTCCCTTCTGCTTGCAGGTATCCTTCCTTCTTGATCCCGGCCTTGGGATCCACCGGACACTCTTCACTGACTGCCTGTCAGCATCTTTCCTTCAGGCATTCGACGACGAAACCCGACGCAAGTTCACACCTATGCACCCGCAGCCCGTGGGCTAGGTAACTTGGGTACTCCGGTGCTCATCAGGGCATTGACTATCCTAGTGTCTAGTTCTCAAGTCTCGACTTCCTAGCTACTCCAGAAGTGTCCTAAATCTTATTAATTCAAAACTGTACTATTTCTATCGATTATACGCATTACGCGTGAGTGTTTCCACTCTGCACCTGAATCCCGTGGGCCTCCCACTTCCTAACCTTGCGTGGTATAGTGTAGCCCCAGCGATTCCCTAGGCCTAGGCCTATCCTATTTCCGTGACAGTGGTCCTTATACCACTTACTTAGTATATTGTTTGCGTGGCCCCTAGGGCCTAACTGTATTACTTACCTGTGTGACTTAATGTATGTTTGAATAAGACTGTGTTGTACTTACCTCGAATCTCATAAAGAGTGCTGAGGGTTTGACTAGAATAAATACACTTTATTTTATATATATATCTGTTGTGGTGTCCTTTCGTTTGGTATTCAAGGGGTTACAAATGGTATAACAGCTGGCTTCACATGCCATTCAGAGTTTAGCCTAAGACTGCTCTTGTCCATGCTACCACTAGGATAGCTGGTCTATAAGGTTGACTTTACAACCAATCACCATAAGGGTTGTTTGGACTGATAGAAGGTGTACACTAGAATTAGTGACATCATATATCAGGCCAACTTCTCACATTGGTGAGCAGCGGTTGGGATCTGAGCTTGCTGTTGTAATACCATTGTAATCTTGAGATACTAAATTGAAAGATCACCCAGATATTGTTTAGGTACATATAACATAGATTATAAATACTTAAGTCCTACTGGGCTTAGTTGTTGTAGGTTGAAGGGCCTAGTTTAGTAGATACAACTAGTGTAGGTAGGTGCACACCACACCCTCACTAGATCATGTCTCTGGGAGGAGATCAAGTAGATTCTCTCTCAGGAGGGGTAGGTCTTAGAAAGATCCCCTCTAGATATGATACCCTAACTTTGCAGGAGATGAGACAATTGTGTACCTCCAGAAAGTTAAAACAGGGTGCAAACCCTACCCTCCTTCAGCTAGTAGAGATCCTAGAGGAGTATGATGCTCTTAGGGCCTCCCAGGCTGGTACCCTAGGTACAGGTGAGGGTCTACCCGCTACAGATGAGTCAGATGGGACTTCAGATGAGTAGGTAGACAGCCAGGTCAAAGTAGGAAGACTTAGCCAGGCTAACTTAAGCTTACATGGGAGTCTGCATGGGGCCCCCCCATTCAGACCCCCAAGTGGACTTAACCAGAGAAACAGGAGAGACAGATCCCCTTCAAGGGAATCCATCCACTCCCATGTCTCTAGCATCTCTAATGCCTCTTCTCACAGGGGAATGACTTCCCCCCATAGAAAAGAGCATGAAGCCAGAATGAGGGAAGCTAATCTAAGGATTGAGAGGGAAGAACTTGCCCTTGCCAAGGAGAAGCTTGCTCTGGCTAGAGAGCAGAAGTTAAGTGGGTTAGAACCCACTGGTGGCAGCAATATCCCTAAGGATAGAGACAGGACCTATGATAATAGAAACCTGAGCAAGATTGTCCCTCCCTACAAGTGTGGGGATGACATCCACAAATGGATAACTGCTTTGGAGAGAGCTTGCAAAGTACAGCAGGTACCCCAAAGTCAGTGGGCAGCTATCTTGTGGCTCTCCTTCTCTGAGAAAGGTAGAGACAAGCTCCTCGCAGTTAGTGATGAGGATGCTGACAATTACACTGTGCTGAAGAGTGCTCTAATTGATGGGTTTGGCCTAACCACTGAACAATACAGGTTGTTGTTCAGGGATACCCAGAAGACACAGACTCAGGACTGGACTGACTTTGTAGATTGTGCCACTAAGGCTTTGGAAGGCTGGCTATTGGGAAGTAAGGTTAAGGACTATACAGGATTGTATAGTTTGATCATGAGAGAACAAATCCTTAACAACTGTCAAAACCAGCTACTGCATCAACACCTGATTGATTCTGATCTGACTTCTCCCCAAGAATTGGGAAAGAAGGCAGATAGATGGGTCAGGACTAGAGTTAAGCAGAAAAACCAGAACCAGGGCGGTGATCAGAAAAAGGCAGACCAGAAGGGTAATGATCAGAAACAAAAAGACCAGAAGTCTTCACCAGGCCCCCAAAAGGCTCAGGGGGAGGGTGGTCCCAAAAAGGATAAGAAGAAAGAAGGCCAAAAGAAACCTTGGTGTAACTATTGTAAGTCAAACTCACATTGGTTTAGTGAGTGCACCAAAAAGGATAAGCCCCCAGCCACCATTGCCCCTAAGGCAACTGTACCCCCTAGTTCAGCTGTAAGTGGTGGTTCCCAGCAAAAGGGTGTAGTAGGGTTAACCCTGGGAACTGAGGAGGATTCTGGCCTAGTCAGGATACCTACTCAGGCTGTTCTGATCTGTGATGGGGACATAGCTTTGTCCTCTACTATAGGCCCCAGTAACCTGGGCAAGTACAGACAGACTCCTTTTATCAATGATAGGATGACTCAGGCCTACAGGGACACTGGGGCTAGTGTCACAATGGTGACACCTGCCTTTGTGGACCCTGGACAGATCATACTAGGTGAGAACTACCTAGTGACCAACGCTAGCAATGCCACTACCTCCCATAGTGTGGCAATTGTTAACTTCTCGTGGGGAGGGGTAACTGGCCTCAAGAAAGTTGTTGTTAGTTCAGACCTTCCTGTGGAGTGTTTACTGGGCAATGATCTTGAAACTTCAGTTTGGTCTGAAGTGGAGTATAGGACCCATGCAGAAATGCTGGGGATAGATGCACATGTCCTTGCTGTGACCAGGTCACAGGCCAAAAAGTGCAACACTGAACAAGTGCTGGATCCTGGAACCATGGACCAGTCACAACCCAAGAGAAAGAGCAGTAGGGTAAAGGCTGTGCCTTCCCCCCTGCCTCAGGTGATGGATCAGCCCTCACAGGAGGATGATTCTGAGAGCCCTTAAGGAACTGTCCTAGAAGAACTTGAACCTGATCAGGTTGAGTTTCTTGGGACAGGGGGACCTTCAAGGGCAGATCTGAGGCAGGCACAATTAGACTGCCCCTCTCTTGAACCCCTCAGACAGCAGGCTGCTGCTGAGGCTGCAGGGAATGCTCAAGGTACCCATAGAGTGTATTGGGATGAAGGGCTGCTGTATTCAGAGGCTAGAGACCCCAAGCCTGGTGCATCCAGGAGGTTGGTCATACCACTGAAGTTCAGAGGCTTCCTTCTTACCTTGGCCCATGATATTCCCCTTGCAGGACACTTAGGCCAGAACAAGACTTGGGACAGGCTTGTCCCTCACTTTCACTGGCCTCATATGTCAGAAGATACCAAGGAGTTTTGTCGCTCCTGTGTCACCTGCCAAGCCAGTGGCAAATCAGGTGGCACCACAAAGGCCCCCCTCATACCACTACCTGTGGTGGGGTTCCCTTTGAGAGAGTGGGCATAGATATTGTAGGACCAATGGACCCACAAACAGCATCTGGGCACAGATTCATACTGGTGATAGTGGACCATGCCACCAGGTATCCAGAAGCTATTCCCCTGAGGACCACAACAGCTCCTGTTGTGGCAAGGGCCCTACGTGGAGTGTTCTTCAGAGTGGGCTTTCCAAAGGAGGTCATTTCTGACAGAGATGCCAACTTCATGTCAGGATATTTGACTGCAATGTGGAAGGAGTGTGGTGTGAACTACAAGTTCACCACATCCTATCACCCACAGTGCAATGGGCTTGTGGAGAGATTCAGCAAGACCCTAAAAGGGATGATGAAAGGTTTACCAGACAAGCTTAGGCGAAGATGGGACATCCTTTTACCCTGCCTTCTGTTTGCTTACAGAGAGGTCCCACAAAAGGGGGTTGGCTACAGCCCTTTTGAGCTTTTGTTTGGGCATCCTGTAAGAGGACCCCTATGTGTAGTAAGGGAAGGATAGGAGAGACCTCTCAGACAACCCAAACTTGATATAGTGGATTATGTACTTGGTCTCCGCTCCAGGATGGCAGAGTATATGAAGAAGGCTTCTAAAATCCTTGAGGCAAGCCAAGAACTCCAAAAAGCTTGGCATGACCAAAAGGCTGTGCTGACTGTTTACCAGCCAGGGCAGAAAGTGTGGGTGTTGGAGCCAGTAGCCCCAGCAGCACTCCAAGACAAATGGTCTGGACCCCACACTATTGTTGAGAAAAAGGGAGAAGTCACCTACTTGGTGGACCTTGGGACTCCCAGAAGCCCCCACGGGGTGCTTCATGTCAACAGAGTGAAGGCATATGTTGACAGGGCAGACATGGGCTTACTCATGGCTAAAGATGAGGGGCAGGAGGAAGAGAGTGACCCTCTCCCAGACCTGTTGACTCAGAACCCTGATGATGGCTCAGTTGATGGTGTGGTCTTTTCTGACAGCGTCACTGTCCATCAGCAACAGGATTGCAGACAAGTTCTGCAATCCTACAGACATATGTTCTCTCTGACCCCAAGTCAGACAAACTGGTGCACCCATGAGGTGGACACTGGTGACAGTCTGCCTGTGAAGAGTAAAATCTACAGGCAACCTGACCATGTCAGGGACTGCATAAAAGTTGAGGTACAAAAGATGTTGGAGCTGGGAGTCATTGAACCTTCAGAGAGCCCTTGGGCTAGTCCTGTAGTCCTTGTGCCAAAACCTCACACCCAAGATGGTAAGAGAGAGATGAGTTTTTGCGTGGATTACAGAGGTCTCAATGCTGTCACTAGGACAGATGCCCACCCAATACCTAGGGCAGATGAGCTCATTGACAGACTGGCAGCTGCTACGTTTTTGAGCACATTTGACCTGACAGCAGGCTACTGGCAGATCAGACTAGATGAGAATGCAAGGCCAAAGCTGCTTTCTCGACCCCAGGAGGACATTATCAATTTGTGGTAATGCCCTTTGGTTTGAAGAATGCACCTGTCACTTTCCAAAGGCTGGTGAATCAAGTCCTTACTGGGTTGGATGACTACTGTGCAGCTTATCTTGATGATATTGCTGTCTTTAGCTCCACCTGGGAGGATCACCTGGTCCACCTGAGGAATGTTTTAGAGGCCCTGCAAAATGCAGGCCTCACTATCAAGGCCACTAAGTGCCAGATAGGGCAGAGCAAGGTTGTGTACCTGGGCCACCTAGTTGGTGGGGGTCAGGTTCAACCACTGGAGAGCAAGATCCAGGCCATAAAGGACTGGACTCCTCCAACTACCCAGACTCAGGTCAGAGCTTTCTTGGGCCTGACTGGGTACTACAGAAAGTTTGTTAAGAACTATGGGTCCATTGTGACACCACTTAATGACTTGACCTCCAAGAAAATGCCAAAGAAAGTTCAGTGGACAGTAAGCTGTCAAAAAGTATTTGATGACCTGAAGCAGGCCATGTGCAGTGCACCTATTCTGAAAAGTCCAGACTACTCCAAAGAGTTTATTGTCCAGACAGATGCTTCTGAGTTGGGTGTGGGAGCTGTTCTTTCACAACTTAATATAGATGGTCAAGACCAGCCCATTGCTTTTATAAGTAGAAGGCTGACCCCTAGAGAGAAACGTTGGTCAGCTATTGAGAGGGACGCCTTTGCTGTGGTTTGGGCCCTGAAGAAGCTGAGGCCATACTTGTTTGGCACTCACTTCAAGATTCAGACAGACCATAAGCCCCTCTTGTGGCTAAATCAGATGAAGGGTGAAAATCCCAAACTTCTTAGGTGGTCCATTTCCCTACAGGGGATGGACTTCACAGTGGAACATAGACCTGGGACTGACCATGCCAATGTAGATGGACTCTCCAGATATTTCCACTTGGAACATGAAGACTCAACTGGTCAAGGTTAGTTTAATGTCCCTAAGTTGGGGGGGGGGGGGGGGTTGTGTAGGATGTGTAGGAGAGTAGTGTCTGCTTTCTATGTTCACCCCCACTTTTTGCTTTTGCTTTACTGGTTTTCGACTTAGATGTGGCTGTGGGCCTGCTAATCAGACCCACAGCCCTGCTGTTCTCTCTCTAAATTAATACTGTGTACTATAGGTGTATAACCCAATTGGATAGGATCACCTTATTGGCCCCTGTACAGTGTACCTTAGGTACCCAGGGCATAGGTGTACCCTAGGCCTACCAGGGGCTGAAGCATGTATTATGCCACCCCTGGCCTGGCCTTCCATTATGACACAACTGGCTGATCACTCAGCTGGGGCAAGGTCGTGTAATCACCCCTTGCTTAGGTGTAGTATTCCTATACCTACCTTATATATAGACACATGTGTACCTATCAGCCACTCCTATGGCAGGCCTTAACAATCCTGGAGGCAGAGTGCTTGGTAACATGTGAGATAGTGCTCTAGCATGAGCTGAGCCTGTCTGCAGCTTTCGGAACCATGTCCTTATAGCTGTTCTATGATATAGCCTACCATATACTCTTAAAGTGCCTTATAATCTTAAACGGTTATGGTAACTATGGTTTGGCTTTATCAAAACATGTTGTGTAAGGTGTCTAACACTTTGGAATAATACCCCCATCCCATTTCTGGGGATGAGGATATTATCCCTCCCTTCTAGAGGGAGAAGACATGTTGAAACCTACTTACCTGGTTAAAGTTAACCAGAGCCCCAGCATCACAAAATGGATGCTGCTGCCACGACACAAGTCTGACCTCCTGCTGCTGGGAGTGATCCCGGCACGGGAGGCTTGGATAATAGGTTTCCTGCCTTGGGAGGTGCGAGCACCACCCCAGACAGGCCTTAGTGTATTGGGGCAGGGAGGGATGAAAGAAACGAGACACTGCCTGGGGCACACAAGGTGTCCCATGGATAGTCCAGTTCAAACCGGTGCTGGGGCACTCCAGCCCCAGTCCTGGCGCGAAACTGGACAAAGGGAAGGGGGTGTAACCACCCCCCTCCCAGGTCCCACCCATAAGGCGTGACCTAGCAGGCAACCCAGCCCCCCAGATTAGTATAAGTGTGGTAGCTGGGCCCCAGGAGATTAGATTATCCTGAACCTGCAACTTGAACAGAAACTCTGGACCTTCGACATTCGACGAAAGAAGAAGACTGAAGAATCTCCCTTGTGGCCAAGGAGTGGCCACCCTGTGCGAACAGGCACCATCAAGAGACTTACCCTTTGCTTTGCTGAAGTTCTACGAGAGACCGACTGCAGAGCCCAACCAGAGCCTTGACTTCCAGACTTCTCCGACCCTGATCCACATCCACAGCCGAGCTGAGATCCGTGGAGGCGACGAGAGACGTGGGACCGGCTACCTGGGAAAAGTGGCGAGTATCTTCCAGCGCAGCTTCTGAGGCACCCTCGAGGTTGTGCACCGGGGATTGAGAATCCCCAACCCCAAGCACCATCTGCACCGAAGATCAGCCCCCCACACTCCACGAGTCCTGCGTGGGGCCCTTCTGCATTTCCCTGCTTGCCGCGTCTGTCCGGTTGCTTGCCCGTTGGCTAGCAACCTTTGCGACGACACACCTTTGAGTTTCTACTGCTGCTTTGGCTCCTCCAGACTGGCTCCTGCTCCTCTGCAAAAGAGAAGCACCCCAGACCTTCCTGGTCTGCACCAGAAGCAAGTCCTCCATTCTTCATGGGTTCCGCTTGCCAAGGCTTGGTGAGTCCTAGTTCGACTTTGACGCCGCCGACAGCATGCGCCTTCGTGGGACAGCTCGCCTCCTGGTCATGGTCGTCCTCGACGTCTCCTGGTACCCGTGGCTGTTGCGACAAGCTTCACCTCTTCACCTGCAATCTCCCGACATCGCATGGTTCCTTCCTGGTTCCACGTGGTCACTGGCTAGTGACCCAGACTCTGTCCCTTCTGCTTGCAGGTATCCTTCCTTCTTGATCCCGGCCTTGGGATCCACCGGACACTCTTCACTGACTGCCTGTCAGCATCTTTCCTTCAGGCATCCATAGGAGTCGACGACGAAACCCGACGCAAGTTCACACCTATGCACCCGCAGCCTGTGGGCTAGGTAACTTGGGTACTCCGGTGCTCATCAGGGTATTGACTATCCTAGTGTCTAATTCTCAAGTCTCGACTTCCTAGCTACTCCAGAATTGTCCTAAATCTTATTAATTCAAAACTGTACTATTTCTATCGATTATACGCATTACGCGTGAGTGTTTCCACTCTGCACCTGAATCCCGTGGGCCTCCCACTTCCTAACCTTGGGTAGTATAGTGTAGCCCCAGCGATTCCCTAGGCCTAGGCCTATCCTATTTCCGTGACAGTGGTCCTTATACCACTTACTTAGTATATGGTTTGCGTGGCCCCTAGGGCCTAACTGTATTACTTACCTTTGTGACTTAATGTATGTTTGAATAAGACTGTGTTGTACTTACCTCGAATCTCATAAAGAGTGCTGAGGGTTTGACTAGAATAAATACACTTTATTTTATATATATATCTGTTGTGGTGTCCTTTCATTTGGTATTCAAGGGGTTACAAATGGTATTACAGCTGGCTTCACATGCCATTCAGAGTTTAGCCTAAGACTGCTCTTGTCCATGCTACCACTAGGATAGCTGGTCTATAAGGTTGACTTTACAACCAATCACCATAAGGGTTGTTTGGACTGATACAAGGTGTACACTAGAATTAGTGACATCATATATCAGGCCAACTTCTCACATCCTATAGACAAATAATTTCATAATTTAGATATATTCAGACCACTGGGGACTGCCAATCTTGGTTCGTAATCCAGATATGTTCCATGATATAAGACTCCATCCAATTTTCACGTTAATAGAGGATGGGCTATCTACCCCCGAGACATGAGTATTTCTAGAAACATAATTTCTCTGCTGCCATATTTCAGACTGTTCATTAGAGGGTATTTCAGGCGACTTCTGAGCCTTAGGAGCTAATCCAGTAACATGGGACACATCCTCTGCACTATATACAGTTGACTCATCCAAAGATGGAATCATAGGCCAGCAATAGGGCCGGTGTACCTTAACTTCTGCAGTTTTAAGTTCCTTGGACAATATTAGATTTAAGTCCTCGGCTGGAGGTTGTAGTATATTTACTTTCGTTAAGGTTCTATCTCCATGCTGACCATCCTGCCCATCAACAAGTCTTACATCGTGTGGTAGTCAGTCTATGTCTTCTAGAGTGTTAAAGATTTCAAAGGGATTGCTAGTTGGAATTGTGTATCTGGGCTGGGTGCCGTGAATAAACCCTCTTTCCCTAGGGGCCGTTCGTAAGAGGGTAGGAGGCGGTAAAAGTACCCCAGGGGCAGTATAGCCAGCTCGTCTAATCGAACTGACCCTTTGCCCGCCCTATCTAGTATCAGGTGGACAAAATCCGGAGACCTAAATGACATGACAATGCAGTCTCCTTCGAGTGATTTCCTAGATTGACCCACCCAACCAATTCTACGCGCCATTTTGTGTTCTGAGAACAATAGATTAATATTAATCCCAGTCCTAGCACTAAGGAAATGGAGTGATCTATTACGCAGGGTTGTCCAGTGTTCGAAGCTACTAGCAGGCAGCATAGGGGCATTAGTCAGCACCACAGTATATGGGGTCTCTTCTGGGGGTAAATGCAAATTTGTGTCTTGGTTCTGGGAGGGCATACGAACTGGGGACCTACTCCTCGTCGTGTTCAAAGATGGGCCACACCCGTGTCGTGAGCAATCAACCCTACTTGCATTATCACTAGATAGTTTATCTAGGGATAAAGGATGGCCCTTATGGGAAGCAAGCACACCGTTTCCATGTTCTCTATTGCCCAGTTTAGTAGAAAGAATGTTGGACCCAGACGGCATAGAAGGCGTAAAGGAAAGACCAGGATTAAGAACTAGCTGAGCATTATTAAGTTCACTATTCCCTAGTAGGTTACTGGGTAAGGCAACCTCACTCCTCCTCCCAGTGTTCTTCCAGGCTCACCAACCTAGCTTCTATACAGGAAAGTTTTTGTACTACAGGCTCTAAAAGGGCAGATATCATTAATTCCAGCTTGCTTAATAAGTAATCTTTAATTAAATTCAGTAGGGGTTCCCCACTGCCCCCTTCAATCGGGCCGGTGTATTATCCTGGGGCTGCTCATTGTTGGTTTGGCAGGGTTTCCGACCTATATGTTTCAGTATGGGCTGGATTGATTTATTCCTGCCCTGTGCTTTCCTTTTCTTAGAAGGCGGTGCAAGGGTATGACCCTGCGTAGTCTTAGACTTCTGGGCCCTGGTTGTAATGGGGGACCTCTGTATTATCTTGCTAGTTACCGGTAGGGTCGTAACCACAGGGGCCAGGTCAGTGGTTCCACGGCCATTTGAGAGGAGTGGAATCTCCTCGATCTCCTCCCCAGCAAGTGATGGCACAGTGGTGGAAAGAGCATTACATGCAGTTGAACACTGGGGGTCCAGCGATAATCTCCTCTTAGTCAGTTCAATCTCATGAATTAAAACAGTCTCAGCCCTCAATAAGAAGGCATCCAGGGTTCCCACAACCCCCTGCCCTATGCTTCCCTTTTTACTCATGACTGGTCCACAATGTCCACAATACAGGGTAGGAAGGCCACAATGTGTCATGAGAGTCAATACAACAGTACCTTATCGTGGATTCTTACTTTGGATCTCCAGTGTCCCAGGTCAATGGTATGGCCCAGCCCGGCCTTCTTCAGCCTCTGACGGCCTCTGACTGGCTCAGACGGGTGCTGCGAGCTGTTAAATCCGCCCCCCTGGACGCTCTACAACGGCGTCAGCGCCTCTGGGCGCAAAAGGCAAGGCTTTCTGGGGCTTTGAGTCCCCCCGTCCGGTCTGCGGTAGATTGTTGTGGCTTGCGATGACAACTCTGTTTTCTCTCTTGCCCTTGCACCCTTCTTCTGCTCACTGCTTCTGCCTCTCCCGGGCAGCAATGTCCTGCAGCGAGCGGTTGATGCTCGTTTTTGCACGACTGGAGGAGGCGATAGTGCCGATCTCCCGTGGATTGTGTGGCTGCTGCTGTATCTGCTGTGTGTGAAGATCGGCGTCGTGGGATCCCAACCGGCACAGCGCCGCTCCCGGCTGCCCGCGCGACCCTCCAGCCGCACCGGGGGGGGCGGGGGGGGTCGCCAACAACTCCGCTGCACCCCGGCCATCCAAACAGCAGTGCGCCGAGGCAAAGAGCCGCCCCGCACCGGGGGGCCTGACAGCAACACTGTCACTCACCAGAATCGGCCCCGGACTTCCCCACGGCCTGCACGTCCTCGAGGCCTCGGTCCGGAGTTGCGTAGTGGGAGCCTAATCATCAAACAAACATAACTCACATTCCCAGCATTCACCAAGGTAGCAAGTTGAAAACAAAGTCTGATCGTTAGAAACTGACCAGAGGTAAGGAAGAAATCAAAAGCACGGTGCTGTATTAACCAAAACAAGTTCGGAAAGTATCCAAGAGTCAAGGCACAGTGTGCGTGACAACCAACGTAAAATAGCTTTTATTTATGCGGCCCAAGCACCAGCACACTCCCAGCACTTATATGTCAGCAGGCAGGGAAGCTCCGTGTTACGTTACAGGAGCAGTGCGAACTGGACGGGGCAGGGCCAAGAAACACTATGGTTCCCACACAGCCCCAAAGGCAGGAGAGACAACACCGGATTCCTCCTTGAAGCCACGTCAGCAGAGAAGGGAAGGAGTCCGCGGAAGGCTGGAGCCGCAGTCAAGGTGGATGCCGTAAAGACAGCGAGCGAGCACCGTGGACCGGGTATAAACCGTAAGTCCAGAAACACAATGGCAGGTCCGAGAATCCAGGAACTGGAACAACAGGCCACCTCAGAAGTTGGTTGGTCCCTGTTGACTCAGCGTTGTCTCAGCGAGGCAGTTTGGCCTTTGAAAACGCCGCGCCGCTGTTCGGCCGCGGCAGTGCTGAACCATCTGCCGGCGCCCGGATTCACACGTCCAAATCCCTGCCTTAATCCTGCGGCCTGCCTTGGACCTGTACCGGCAGAGGGGCTGTTAGTGGCAGTGCCGGTAGTGGAGGACCGAAGTCGCGGGGAAAGGGAAACACCTGAGAACTCAGTTACTTTGTAACCAGGGCTGGTCTCTGCCAGGCACCTCATTGAATAGACACCTGGGGTGCCGTACCACGGGTTGTCACTGGGGGTCCATAATCACGTCAGCCAGGCACCACACTGTAACATACATGGGCGGGGTTTGCAGGGAAGAGGCTGCTACTACAGGTCCTAGTCCAGTCAGAGTCCAAGTAGAAATATCTGGAGAGTTCATCTGCATTGGCATGGTTACTCCCAGGTCTGTGTTCCACTGTATAGTCATCCCCTGTAGGTAAGTGCACCACCTCAAACATTTGGGGTTTTCACCCTTCATCTGTTTTAGCCATAAGAGGGGCTTATGGTCTGACTGAACAATGAAGTGAGTGCCAAACAAGTATGGCCTCAGCTTCTTCAGATCCCAAACCACAGCAAAGGCCTCCCTCTCAATAGCTGACCAACGTTTCTCTCTGGGGGTCAGCCTTCTGCTAATAAAGCCACTGGCTGATCCTGACCCTCATCATTCAATTGTGATAACACAGCCCCTACCCCCAACTCAGATGCATCTGTTTGGACAATGAATTATTTGGAGTAGTTAGGACTCTGCAGAATGGGAGCAGTGCACATGGCCTGCTTCAGGTCATGAAATGCCTTTTGACAGCTGACTGTCCATTGAACTTTCTTAGACAAAGGGGTCACTATGCATCCATAACCTTTGACAAATCTTCTATAGTACCCAGAGTCAGGCCCAAGAAAGCTCTGACCGGAGTCTGGGTGGTTGGAGCAACCCAGCCCACGATGGTCTGGATTTTGCTCTGCAATGGTTGAACCTGGCCTCCACCCACAAGGTGGCCCAGGTATGCAACCTGACTCTGCCCTATCTGGCACTTAGTGGCCTTGATAGTTAGGCCTGTTCTCAGAGGGACCAGGTGATCCTCACAGGTGGAGCTAAAGACAGCAATATCATCTAGATATGCTGCACTTTAGGCTTCCAGGCCTGTAAGGACTTTGTTTATAAACCTTTGAAAAGTGGCAGGTGCATTTTTCAAACCAAAGGGCATCACCACAAATTGGTAATGCCCACTAGGGATAGGAAATGCTGTCTTTGGCTTTGCATCATCAGCTAGTCTGATCTGCCAGTAGCCAGCTCTTAGGTCAAATGTGCTCAGAAACTTGGCTGAGGCCAACGTGTCTATAAGCACATCTGCCCTAGGGATTGGATTGGCATCTGTCCTAGTGACTGCATTGAGACCTCTGTAGTCTACACAAAACCTCATCTCTCTCTTGCCATCTTTGGTGTGAGGTTTAGGCACCAAGACCACTGGACTAGCCCAAGGGCTATCTGAGGGCTCAATAACTCCCAATTCCATCATCTTCTGGACTTCAGTCTTGTTGCAGTCCCTGACATGGTCGGGTTGCCTGTAAATCCTATTTTTAACAGGCAGACTGTCCCCAGTGTCCACTTCATGAGTGCACCAGGTAGTCTGACTTGTAGTCAGTGCAAACATATGTCTAAACTGATTGAGAACTTTTCTGCAATCAGTTTGTTGCTGGACAGTGAGGCTGCCTGCCAAGGCTACACCATCAACTGAACCATCATCAGGGTTCTGTGAGAGCAGGTTAGGGATTGGATCACTCTCTTCCTCCTGTCCCTCATCAGTAGCCATGAACACACCCATGTCTGCCCTGTCAACATATGGTTTGAGTCCGTTGACATAGAGCACCCTATGGATGCTCCTGGGAGTTCCAAGGTCCACCAGGTAGGTGACCTCTCCCTTCTGCTCAATAATGGTATGGGGGCCACTCCACTTGTCTTGGAGGGCTGCTGGGGCCACAGGCTCCAATACCCATACTTTCTGCCCTGGCTGATAAACAGTCAGCACAGCTTTTTGGTTATGCCAGGCCTTTTGCAATTCCTGGCTAGCCTCAAGGTTTTTAGTGGCCTTCTTCATGTACTCAGCCATCCTGGAGCGGAGACCAAGTACATAGTCCACAATATCCTGTTTAGGGGCTTTGAGAGGTAACTTCCATCCCTCTTTCAGCAGACATAATGGACCCCTAACTGGATGTCCAACCAGAAGTTCAAATGAGCTTTAACCAACCCCCTTCTGAGGAACCTCTCTGTAGGCAAAGAGAAGGCAGGGCAAAAATATATCCCATCTGCGCCTAAGCTTTTCTGGGAGACCTTTAATCATGCTCTTACGGGTTTTGTTGATCCTTTCAACTAACCCATTGCATTGTGGGTGATAAGGGGTGATACATTTGTAATTTACTCCACACTCCTTCCACATAGCAGTCACGTAACTAGACATGAAGTTTGCATCTCTGTCTGATACCACCTCCTTAGGGAAACCCACTCTGGAAAATATTCAAAGGAGGGCCCTTGCCACCACAGGTGCTGTGGTGGTCCTAATGGGAATTGCCTCTGGGTACCTAGTGGCATGGTCCACCACCACCAGGATAAATCTGTGCCCAGATGCTGTTTGAGGATCAATGGGACCAACTATATCAATCCCAACCCTCTCAAAGGTAACCACCACCACAGGTAGTGGTATCAGGGGGGCCTTTGTTGTACCACATGCCTTACCACTGGCTTGACAGGTCACACAGGAGTGACAAAACTCCTTGGTGTCTTCAGACATGTGAGGCCAATGAAAGTGAGGGACAATTCTGTCCCAAGTCTTGTTTTGGCCTAGGTGACCTGCTAAGGGAATATCATGGGCTAGTGTTAATAGGAAGCCCCTAAATTTCAGGGGTATAACCAACCTCCTGGTAGCTCCAGGCTTGGGGTCTCTACACTCTAAGTACAGGAGTCTATCATCCCAATAGCTCCTATGGGTTCCACTAGCATTCCCAGCAGCCTCAGCAACAGCTTGCTGTCTGAGGGGATCAAGAGAAGGACAGCTCAGCTGCTCCTGGCTCAGATCTGCCCTGGAAGGGCCCCCTGTCCCCAAGAACTCAACCTGATCAGGTTTAAGCTCATCTGGGACAGTTCCTTCTTCAGGACTAAGATCAGTTCCCTCAAGAGACTGATCTGCATTCTGAGTCAGGGGGAAGACACTGCCTTACCCCTACTGCTCCTTTTCTTGGAAGGCGCCTGGTCCATTCTTCCAGGACCTGTTCAGTTTTAGACACTTTTGCCTGTGACCTGGTCATAGCAAACACATCTGCAGAGATTCCCAACATTTCTGCATGAGTCCTAAGCTCCACTTCAGCCCAAGCTGAAGTTTCTAAATCATTGCCAAGCAAGCATTCAACAGGGAGGTCTGCACTTGCCACAATCTTCTTAGGGCCAGTTACCCCTCCCTAGGTAAAATTAACAACTGCTAAGGAATGGTCTGTCCTGACATTGCTATCATGGGTCACTGTTACATCTCACCAAGTATGATTTGCTCAGGAGCCACAAGATCTTTTGTCACCATTGTGACACTTGCTCCTGTGTCCCTAAATGCCAAGGCCTCTTTTCCATTTATTAAAGGCTGCTGTCTGTATTTTCCCAGATTACTGGGACTGACAAATAAGGAGGCTATATCCATGCCTCCATCACAGATCAGTGCAGCCTGAGTAGGAACTCTGACTAGGCCAGAGTCCACCACAGATCCCAGGGTTAACCCTACTACACCCTTGTGAGAAGTTGGCCTGGCATATGGTGGTCACTAGTTATAGTGGCCACCTTGCACCAGTCCAATTCGACTCTTATGGTAGATAGGTTTAAGACATCCTTTTAAAGAAAGCTATCCTAGTGGTAGCTGTGGAGAGCAGTCTTCAGGCTAAGTCTCAGAGGAATGTAAAGCAGCTTGTTTTACCTTATAATCTCTTGAATTACCAAATTAAAGGACACCACACAGGTATATATATCAAATATATATGTATTTATTACTAGACACACTCTACTAATCTCTTTATGAGATTAGAAGTCAGGAACATATGCAAATATCAACGTTTCACAATAAGTTAAGCACAAATATGGCTTGGGCCCTAGGGGCGTACCAGACCATATACTAAAAAAAAGGTTTAGGAAAGTCGACTTGCAAGGGGACAAGGCCTAGGGCCTGTAGAATCGCTGGGGCTTCACTAATCCCCCCAAGGCAGGTAGGTAAAGGACCCACGGGAGGCGCGTGCAGTGTGAGAACACAGCCGCTGGTTCCCTATTGATATCAATGGAGCAAGTCACGGTTGGATTTTTAAAGTTTAAGGATACTTCTAGAGAGTCTACAAGCAAGCCACTTACAAGGTAAGTAGTTCGAGGGCCAACACCCACAGAGAATAGACTCTGCCTGCTGCAGAGGGGCCCTGCTCAGGCAGAGGCACCCCCTCACATTGTAAACCAAGCACCCTGCCCTCAGGATTGATAGGGCCTGCCTTAGGGGTGACAGATAGGTGTATATGAGTGTGTAAGGTGAGATATAGGAACCTATACCTCAGTGAGGAGTGCTAACACTACCTCAACCAGGCTGCAGTAGCAGGCCTGTGGTGTCAGATTTAGTCTGCTTCCCAGGGGTGGCATAATGCATGCTTCAGCCCCTGGTAGGCCTGTGAAGTACTTATGGCCTTGGTACCCAAGGTACCATATACTAGGGGCTCATAAGGTACCACGGTATCCAATCACTAGTGCATCTAATATGCACTCCAAGTTGTTTAGAGAGAACAGAGAGACTGGGGCCCTGATTAGCAGGGACCCAGCCAGACTATAGCCAGAAACCAGTGTTAACATCAGAAAAAAAGTGGGGGTAACATAAGTGCAGATCCTACTCTCCTACAACCCTTATTCTGAGTACCACCACTTTGAGCTGAACTAGGGGGAACAGTTGCCTTAGGGGCAATGGTGGCTGGATTTGAGTTCTTGGACTTGGTACAATCACTTGTCCAATGGGTTTTCTGTTTACAGATTTTACACCATGGTTTCTTTTGGCCTTTTCCCTTGTTGGATTGGGACTCCCAACCAGATGCATTTTTTTAGACCCTTGAGAAGACTTCTGGTCTTTACCCTTCTCCACACCCTTATCAGAGTTTTTGGAATCCTGCTTCTTGGAGTCACCACCTTGGTTCTGAACCTTCTGCCTCACCCTGGTTCTGACCCATTTGTCTGCCTTCTGGCCCAATTCTTGGGGAGAGGTCAGATCAGAGTCCACCAGGTACTGATGCAACAGCTGATTTTGACAATTATTAAGGATCTGCTCCCTCATAATTAAGTTGTACAATCCTTTAAAATCACACACCTTACTGCCAAGTAACCAGCCCTCCAGAGCCTTAGTAGCACAATCTACAAAGTCAACCCAGTCGTGAGTCTGTGCCTTTTGGGTATCCCTGAACTTTAACCTGTATTGTTCAGTGGTTAGGCCAAATCCATCAATCAGTGCACTGTTCGAGACTTCGTAATTATCAGCATCCTCTTCTCTAACAGTGAGGAGCTTGTCTCTACCTTTGTCTGCAAAGGAGAGCCACAAGATTGATGCCCACTGCTCCTGAGGAACCCTCTGTACTTTACAGGCCCTCTCAAGTGCAGTTATCCATTTGTGGATGTCATCCCCTCTCTGGTAGGGAGGGACAATCTTGTTCAGGTTCCTATGGTCATGAGTATGTCTTCTACCTCTAGGGACACTGTTGCTGCCCCCATGGGGCTCTAGCCCCCACCTGTGTGAAGCTCTCTGCAGCTCCAGGGATTCCCTATCTAAGGCCAACAGCTCTCTCTTGATCCTAAGCTTAGCTTTTTCAAACTCAAGCAGTCTGCACTCCCTCTCATAAGAGGACTCCCCTGTCTGAGAAGTAGAGGTCCTATGAGAAACAGAGGTCCCTACAGATGGACCAGAATTATTAGATTCCTGAGAAGGAGATCTTGATCTTCTTGATCCACTGTTAACCCTTCCAGATGGGGTAAAGAGAGGGACACTAATGCCTTCTCCCTCACCTTCACCTTCAGGAAAGATTGGATTGCCAAGGTTAGAATCATCTTGATCCTCCTGGTCAGCTTCAGAGTCCAGGTCCTGGATATTTTCACTTCCAGGCCTGTCATCTTCTGGTGCCCCACCCAACTTGCCTGCCTCATCAGACCCTTGGGTCTTTCGGAGGACATCTAAAAGCAAAGCCTCTATGAGGCGTTGAGTCCTAGGGCTCTTCCCTGTCTTCAATTTCCTAGATGCACACATATTTCTCAATTCCTGAAATGAGAGATGGTCATACTTAGTCAGCAAGTAGCCACTGGCTTCTGCTCTTGAAGACATACTTTGTATTGTGAGGTGTTGCACCTACCTAACCTAGTGGGAACTACTAAACTCTCTTGAGTTGTAGAAAGGGTATGCTAAGCCCTTGAAACACAACCCTAAGTTCAGTGGAACTTACTGTATTCTAGACATGATTTCTATGTACCTGTGTACCTATAGTGGTTTTCAGTTAGTCACTCAATGAGATTATCTGGTAAATCAATAGCAAGCTTGAATCCCAACCGCTGCACACCAATGTGAGAAGTTGGCCTGATATATGCTGTCCACTAGTTCTAGTGGGCACCTTGCACCAGTCCAAACAACCCTTATTGATGATTAGGTTTAAGACAGCCTTTACTGAAAGCTATCCTAGTGTTAGCTATGGAAAGCAGCCTTCAGGCTAAGTATTGAAGGAATGTAAAGCAGCTTGGTTTACCAGATCATAACCTCCTGAATGACCAAATGAAAGGAGAACCACACAAGGTATATATATAAAATATATGTATTTATTTCTAAACACTCTCTACTAACCTCTTTATGAGATTAGAGAGCAAGGCACACAATAATACAGTTCTAAAACGACAGTAATTAGCACAATATACAATGGGCCCCAGGAGGAGACAGAACCATATATATATATATAAGAAAGTGGTATAAGAACCACGAATTGACTAGCCGCAGTGCCTAGAGCACGTAGAATCGCTGGCACCCAAGGAACCACCCAAGGTAGTGACACAGGGGACCCACGGGGGACGTGTGCAGAGTGAGAACACAGCTGCGAGCTCCTTTAAATTCTATGGGAAAGTCGCGGTTGGAATTTTAAATATTACGGCCACTAAGGAGAGGACTTTGAGCAAACCCTTTCAGACTTAGAGCGTTGTAGGGCCAGCACCTATGGGAGCACCGGAGTACTCATTTTACCTCACCCAGGGAAGCCGGGTGCATAGGTGTCAAATTGTGTCAGGAATTGCCGTCGTTTTCAATGGCGGTGTGCTGCAAAGTGCTACTACCGTGGAAAGGAGAAGTGTCAGGTGTGATCCAAGCCTGGATCGAAGATGTGAAGAACCTGAAAGCAGAGGGGACAGAGTCTGGGTCACTTCACTGTGACCAGGGGCACAATAGACGAATGCCCACCGATGTCGGGTGTTTCAGGTGCGAAGAGGTGAAACTTGTCTCCACTGCCACGGGGACCAGGAGGCGTCGACGATGACCACAGTCCGCAGGCGAGCTGTCCCACGAAGGATGTTGAGTGCTGGGGGTACGGTGTCCGGATTGGAGACCAACAAGCCTGGGCAACGCCAACCAACGCGGTGAGAGTAAAAAGGCTTTGGTGTGGACCAGCAAGGTCCTGTGGACTCCCCAAGCGATGGAGAGTCAGGGCACGTCTGGAGCAATCAGGAAAGCCCACTGAAAGTTAAAGTACCCATCTCAGGGACCCACAATGTGACGGACAAGGGATCGCGAATGGACCTCGCGAGGATTCACTCAATACCAGCCCACGGGACACTCGAGGAGTGTAGGCCAGTAAACTTCAGTGGAATCACTGCTCTGGGTCTGGACTACAAGTGGCCCAAAGCACAGCCTCAGGGATCGCCAAAAAGCAAATGCTCCTGCAAATGGTTGCGGTGTCCAGGGGTTCGGGTTGCACGGTCCCCACGAGGGCTTTGGATCTCAGGTTTGCTGAGAGTACGGATCGGCCTTGGGGAAGCTTGGAAACCCACCTCCTGTGTTGCAAAATCTTTGGGGTACTTCAATGGCTGCGTAGTTGCAAACCGGACAGATGCGTCTTTGGTGCCTGCTTTGCAGGGGAGTAACTCCTTTACTCCAAGGAAGTTTCTTCGGTCATCCAACGTTGTGTAGATGGTAGAAGTTCTGGGATGCTGTTACAGAGTTTCGTCCAGGTAAATCTAAAGTCCTGTAGTCAGGGGTTCCTACTTTATACCCAAGGAAGAGGTGGGACAAAATCTGGGGACCTACCTATGGGAGGGTCAGGACAGAGGGGTGGCTACACCCATGTCCTTTGTCTAGTTTCGCGCCAGAGCAGGAGCTGGCAGACCCTGTAACCTGTTTGAGCTGGACTATGCACAGGGACACCAAATGTGCCCCCAGTGCTGAATTCAAAGCACTCTCAGAGTGCACCCACCCAGCCCCAATACACTAAAGCCTGTCTGGGAGGTGATCGCACCTCCCTGTGACAGGAAACCTATTGTCCAGGCCTCCCCTGCCGGAGTTTCGTCCAGTAGCAGGAGGGTAGACTTGTGTCTGTGGCTTGCAGCATCCATTTTGTGATGCCAGGGCTTGCAAAGCTGGTACCGGGTATACCGGTGCTGTCATATTTCTCCCTCTAGTAGGGTGGAATCATACCTCCCACACCAGTTACTGGTGTGGGGGTTTGTTTCCAAGGTGTTTGAGACCAACCATGACATGTTTCCATGCAGCCATTCCAAAGTTAGCATTTACCGCGAGGTTATAGTGCACTTAAGAGTATATGGTTTGGCTGCATCACAAACAACCCTGGAATAAAGGTTCCGAAGGCTGCAGAGGGGCTCTGCTCATGCATGGGCACTCTCTCACATAAAACACAGCACTCTGCCATCAGGATTGATAAGGCCTGCCATAGGGGTGACTGATAGGTTTATATGTGCAGTAATATGGATATATATAGTGAACCTATATCTAAGTAAGGGGTGCATGCACCACCTTACACAGGTTGCTCAAGCAGATCTGTGGTGTCATTTTGATTGGTCTCCCAGGGGTGGCATAATACATGCTGCAGCCCCTGAGAGGCCTCTGGGGTAGCTATGCCCTGGGTATATAGGGTACCATACAATATGGACTTATAATGGTACCCCAGAATCCAATCTGTGGTGTACCTAAGGTACATGCAATCAATTTAGAGAGTAAGTAGCTAGGCTGGGGTCCTAGATAGCAGGATCCCAGCCATACTAAAGTCGAAAACAGTGAAACATCAGCAAAAAGTGGGGGTAACTATAAGAAGCAGATCCTACTCTCCTACACATGTAATCCTTCTGAAGTCCAATGCTTTACTCACTCTCCTAGCTGCTTCTCTATTCAGAATCTCCCAGGCGACAGACAGGCTCAATCCACACTTTAGACTTCTGCAGGGAAGGGCCTAACAAACTGTCCTCTAGCAATACTGTTTGTATAAAACTTTATTCACTCTCCTAGCCAAAAAACTAAGTGTATAATCCCTTTAAAACACAGCTTAAACAGCTCACAGTGGATTACTGCTGTTTCAGAGCACCCTCTGATGTAGAATATCCCTGTTGCTGGGGGGAGGGGTTGTGGGGCTGGTTTCACTCACTTGCTAACCCAAAAAGGGGGCTAGGGGTGGACTGCTTAACATACAGGTCTTAGCACAGAGCAAAGGAGAATTTTGGAGGGAAAAAACTGATAGTCACGGGGAATGAGATGGAAAACTACAGAGTTTGGACTGCAAATCCCACAATTCAACAGGTTAAATGTAGACAGCCATAGGCAAGTAAAAACCACAAGTTTAAATGCAAATCAGGGATAAATTATGCAATCACGGGCAGGTTAAAACTACAATTTTGGAACTGTAACAACCACAAGCAGAGACAGTTAAATAAAAAAGAAACAAATTATGCAATCACGGGTAGGGCAAATCGCTTTTTGAATTTTAGGAAAGAGACAGCACTAGTCTGCCTCCTTACCACCTCCTGGATTTTGCTTGGGCACAGGTAAACTGCAACTAACAAAATAGAAGTGAACTTTTTGGGGTTCACCCAGCAAGCCCATAAGGGTCCTAGGCAGGCGTGAGAGGAGGGCACAGGGCTGCCTGGGAGCCAATCAACAGGTCTAGGTTTGCTGGCCTGGGGATGGGGCTGGGGCTGTGGAGCTGCTCCTCTCTTAGAGACAGTTAGGCTCAATACACACTTTGGACTTCTGCAGGCAAGGGCCTAAAAAACTGTCCTCTAACAACATGGTTTGTATAAAACTTTACTCACTCTCCTACCCAAAAAAAGAAGTGTACAATCGCTTTAAAACACAGCTTAAACAGCTCACAGCAGATTACTGCTGTCTCAGAGCACCCTCTGATGTAGAATATCCCTGTTGCTGGGAGGGAAAGGGGGGCTGGTTTCACTCCCTTGCTAACACAAAAATGGAGCTGGGGTGGACTTCTTAAAATACAGGTCTTAGCACAGAGCAAAGAAGTAATTTGATGGGAAAAAACTGATAGTCCCAGAGAATGAGAGGAAAAACTACAGAGTTTGGACTGCAAGTCCCACACTTCAACAGGTTAAATGTAGACAGTCACTGGCAGGTAAAAGCCACAAGTTTAAACGCAAAACAGGAATAAATTATGCAATCACAGGAAAGTTAAAACTACAATTTCTAAACTGTAACAACCAAAAGCAGAGACAGTAAAATAAAAAAGAAAATGAGGCTAATCATGAAATCACGGGTAGGGAAAATCGCTTTTTAAATTTTAGGAACCTCCTGACTTTGCTTGGGCACAGGTAAACTGCAACTCAGAACATGGAATTGAATCTTTTAGGGTTCACCCAGCAAGCCCTAAAGGGGCCTGGGCAGGTGTGAGAGGGGGGCACAGGGTTGCCTGGGAGCTGGAAGCCAATCAGCAGGCCTAGGTTTGCTGGCCTGGGCGTGGGGCTGGGGCTAGGGGGCTGCTCCTCTATTCAGAATCTCCTAGAAGTCAGACAGGCTCAGTCCACACTTTGGACTTCTGCAGGTAAGGGCCTAACACATTTGGCTGTGTTTGTTTACTATGTATGCTTGTCAAAAAGTTGTTGGGTCACCTGTTCGACTCGAAGGCACGGAAAAAATGGGTGGAACTGACATCAGCACGCACACGAGGTCTTCTTATGGCTTCGAAGACGTCACGCTGAGTCACATGCATAGCCATTTCATTGTGACGTCCTCGTTGACGTGGGAGAGTTGAGGAGAAAAGTTTATATGGAATGCTGCGCATTGAGATAATTCAAAAAGTGAGGAATTCAAAATGTGAAGAATCCACAGGCAAATACTGTATACACCAGAAAAGCGTTGCATAAATAAATATTTTTAGTTATACTTTAGGTGGGAGTGTTGGGTGTATAGGGGTATAATGTGGGAAGCTTATTAAGTAATTAACAATTAATTACTAATTGTTAAATATGTATTCATTATTATTTATGTAAATCTTGCTATGCTTATTTGTTTTAGTTATATTTTAGGTGTGGGCTGCTAGCTGTGTAGGGGTATAGGATGAAATATTAATGCAGTAATTATTAAAAAAATATTTTTTACCTCATAATTAATTACTAAATTGTTTATTATTTATGTAAATGGTGTAATTAATTAAAAATATATATATATATCTTTTATTAGGAGTTTTATAGTTTTTTAATAAATTATTAGCGTTATTCAAATATGTAATATGGTTGAAGTGAAGTACATTTTCTACTGTTGCACAGATTGGAGTAGGAACAGTAAATCTTACCACTTTGAAGTCCAATGCTTTTCCTACTGTTGCGCAGACTGGAATGGAAATAGTAAATCTCCCCTTCCAAAGTACAACACATTACTTACTGTTGCAAAAAGTAGAGAGGGAATAGTAAATGTTATCCCTCTGAAATCCAATGCTTTTCCTGCTGTTTCACAGACTAGAATGGCAATAGTAAACTTTACCCCTTTGACCTCCAACACTTTCCTTACTGTTTTGGTTTAAATCTTTTTATTGAATTTTATCAACATTCAACATGTTCCGTATTACAGAAAGCTGTATCATCATCTCAGGCACACGGCCGCCGCATGCCATAGCTAGAAGTACAAAGCATGTAAAAGCATGTCACAATAAAGTCAAACACAACAAAAGGAAAAAGGAAACGTATACAAACCCCGCCTCTCCCCCCCACCCTGGTTCCTTGTCCATCAAAGAAACAAACCTAAGAAATACCTGATTCCTGTTATGGAAATTAAGTTATCACAATCCCTTAGGGTGCCATGCAGAGAGCCGCAAAAGGCGGAGATATCTGGGACAGGTGACTTCTTTGAATTCGGAGGACAGGGACAAAAATGGCTGCCACAGATCACTGAACATGGATCCCTTCCCTGCTATAGTTAAAGTCAACTTTTCCATTCCCAGAACGTGCCAGAGCCGGTGTAGCCACCCCGTGAGGGTAGGAATCTGGGGGGTGCGCCAGTGTGTGAGAATGTTTTGTACTGCCGAGCCAAGCGCTATTGCGATCCAATGACCTCTGTGAGATTTTAACGGGTAGGTCAAGGAGTCGGGGAGGCCGAGCAGAATATACACTGGGGAGCGCGGTATTTGTGTGTCCAAGTGTTTGTCCACTTCGTCAATTACTTGAGTCCAATATGTCGTGAGATGGCTGCATTCCCAGGGTAGGGGTACCAGGGTGCCTCGGTTCCCGCATCCCCGCCAGCACTCTTCCCCACGGGAGGCATTAATTGAGTGTAGACTCTTGGGGGTGTAATACCAATAAGTAACCCATTTCGTGAGGGATTTGGTCAGTCCCATGTGGTAAACTGAATGGCGGGTTCTGTAATATACCCCTTCCCATTCCTTATGGCTAAGTGTTCTACCCAAGTCCTTTTCCCACCTCGCGCAGCCAGCATTGTATGTGTGAGTATTCCAGATGAGCAACATCTTGTACAGGTCTGAGATGAGTTTGCTATCTGATGTGCGAGTGAGAAGCCATTTCTCATAGGCAGAGAGGGGCCTACTAGCGAATGGCTTAACTGTGGCATGCAGGGCCCAATGTCTGATCTGGGAATATCGAAGCCTTTCGGTTTTCGGTAACCCATATTCCGACCTCAGCCGCTGAAATGTTATGATCCCGTCTACATCAAAGAGATGACCTAGAGAGGGACATTCTGAGGTCCTCCAATGTGCAAACACGGCTGCATCCATGCCTGGCTGGAAGTCGGGGTTATCGAGCGGAGGAGTAAGTGTCGAGGGAAAGGTGGTTAAGTTATGCTTGAGGTTGGTTCGGTCCCATGTGTCGAAAGTTACTTGAGTGATATGCGACGCATACAGGCTAAGTGGTCTGTGCACCTTCGGGAGAAAGGGGATCCCCTGTAGAGGCTTTCCGGCTATTGCCTGGTCTTGAAACAACCAGTGTTTCTCCGACTCCTGTTGGCTCCACTCTACCAAATGACGCAATTGTGTCGCTTGGAAATATAGATGGAGGTCAGGGACTCCAAGGACCCCTTCCTCCGGCGGAAGTACCGACAGTGCTTGCTTCATCCGTGGTTTGCATCCACTCCAGATGAATTGAGCTAGTTCAGCTTGCGTGTGCTGTAGCCACCCCTTTGGAGGCTGGAGAGGTAGTGTTTGGAACAGATATAAAATCTGGGGCAAAATGGTAATTTTAACTGCCGCTATTTTACCGAGCCGGGAGATCGGGTAATGCTTCCATTGGCTCAGTTCCTTGCGGATTTTTGACCGCAACCGTTCATAGTTAGTGGCCACTATGGTCGGCAGAGAGGGGGCTAGTTGTATCCCTAAGTAGGGGACTGAGCCCAAAGCCCATTGAATGGGATGGTGTTCCTGGAGATACGCACGAAAGGCCGCCGTTAGGGAGAGATCAAGAGCCTCCGACTTGTCCAGGTTCACATTAAACCCTGAGGCTTGCGCGAAGGTCTCTAATTCTGCGAAGCTTGC
This sequence comes from Triturus cristatus, assembly GCF_964204655.1. NCBI lineage: Eukaryota > Metazoa > Chordata > Amphibia > Caudata > Salamandridae > Triturus > Triturus cristatus. Next base: position 1,237,874,474 of record NC_140590.1, on the reverse strand, counting down.
TGGTAACGCAGCAGTTGGTTTCGATAGTGAGATCAAAACGTTGTCTGCGTATAAACTGATCGTGTGAATATCGCCACCAATCTTAATCGCCGTGATCTCTGGGTTGTGTCGAAAGCGGTGAGCTTAAGGTTCCATATAGAACGCAAAAAGGAGGGCATCCTTGCCTGGTGCCCCTCTCTATTGGGAACAGGGATGATGTGTGGCCATTAACCCATACTGTGGGAGTTGGGATCCAATAGCAATTCAAAATGCGTGTCCAGGATTTCTCCTCCATCCCCACCCGCTCGAGAACCTGTTATAGATACGGCCAGTGAACCCTATCAAAGGCCTTTTCGGCATCGACAGTGAGCAGCATATATTCCTCTTGCGTCCGGGAAGCTTTCTCGATAAGGTGTAGCGCCCGTTTTGTATTGTCACTGGTTTGGCAGTGAGGGATGAAGCCTGCCTGATCCGGGTCTATCAGGCCCGGCATGTGAGGCGCCAGCCGTGCAGCTAGTATCCCCGTGTATAGTTTAATGTCAACATTAAGAAGAGATATGGGGCGGTAAGCTCCACATGTCGTCTTGTCCTTTCCCGATTTCGAGATAACCACTATGGAAGCTTCAAGCATTTCTCCCGGTATTGCTCCAGGTTCAGTGAACGAGTTAAAAAGTTTAGTGAGGATCGGGGCAAGAACGCTTTGTAGAACGCTTTGTAGAATGTGACGTAGAATCCGTCCAGCCCGGGGACCTCGGCGTGCTTAAGGCGAGAGATGGCCGCTATGACTCTTCTATTCTGATATCCCTGTCCAGGTGATCAGCCTGGGCTGCAGTCAGGGCAGGTAGGTCTGTGGCTGCTAGATAAGCTGCCCCGTCTGCATTAGACAGTGGCGAGCTGGAGTACAAGCGGGCGTAGTAGTCTTGGAACGCCTCAGCAATGTCGGAGTCCTCTGTGACTCTTCGTCCGTCCTCACCCCGGATCTCCCGTACCCCCTGCCTTTGTGTGGTCTCTTGCAGCTTATGGGCGAGAAGATGACCACATCTGCCCCCCCCTGTGTAGTAAGCGTGCCTTAGCCTAAGGGCTGTGTTCTCTGCTCTGTCCTGATCGAGGGCTGCGAACTGTTGACGCATGGCTTTTAATTGTCACCAGACCGCGGTGCCCCTGTCCTTTGATGCATCTGCTCCAGCTCCCTCGTTTTCTGAGTGAGGTCGTTTCTTTTGCGTTTATGCTCTGTGTTTTCTGCCGCTGAAATGGCCAACAGTTCCCCACGTATAACTGCTTTAAGCGCTGCCCATTGTGTAGAGAGGGAAGTGTCGGTGTTATCATTATGGGTGAGGAAATCCCAAATGGAACGCTGTAGCTGTTCTACCACTGCTGCGCAATGCAGAAGGGATTTGCGAAGACGCCATTGTCGGGAGGGTCGCTGCATGGGTGGGAGAGCGAATGTGGCTGTTATTAATGCATGGTCAGATAGAGAAGCCTCTCCTATCTCAACATCTGGTGCTAGCGCGTATAGAGGTGCAGAGGCCAGTAAATAATCTAGTCTAGTGTACGTCTTGCACGCATTAGAGTAGTGTGAATATGCCCGGCTGTGAGGATGGAAGCAGCACCACAAGTCTCGAAGGCCTAGATCCTGCAGTCGTGCTAACCCCGCTGTCAACAGAGCCCCGGTCTGCCCCACGCGGTGACCAGGCCTATCCGCGTCATTGTCAAACACCAAATTCAGGTCACCTCCCAACAGGATTCAGCGTTCCGATGTGGCTGTCACTTCAGTGAGTGCTGTGTGAAGGAACCTCTCCTGTCCCTCGTTAGGAGCGTACACTGAGCCTACCGTAAATGTGAAGTCTCCAAGGCGGAAGCGATAGGTGAGGAGTCGCCCCTTGATTTCAGCCTCCTTATAAAGAGTTTCTCCCTCGAAATCCCTGGGCAACGAGTATGGCTACGCCTGCAGTTTTGGTAGGGTTCAAGGAGAACAGTTGGGTCGGGAATTTGCGGGATCTGAGACGGTGACAATCTTTCGGTAAGAGAAGCGTTTCCTCCAAAAGGCATATGTCTGCTTTAGTGTTTTCTAGGCATGAGAGGACTGCTTTATGCTTGACAGGATTGTTAAGCCCTCGCACATTCAAGGTAAGTATCGTAAGTGTGGTAGGAGCCATTTACTTACAGGGATATGTTGAGAGATAAGAACAGGATCTGGAACCCAGCGCTGAGCCAATAGGTGGTGGATTGTAACATAAGGGAGCGCTTCCTCAGGGGCGTGGCTATCTAGCCGGAATGGCGGACGCGGGTCCGTAAAGCTTACGCCGTACATCCCCAACTCCAGTAATTTCTCCTGGCAACCCGGACATCCCCGTACCTGTACACCGAAAGCTGGTGGTGGAGGTGTTCCTGCGTTCGGCGATCTGTGCCCCGAACCTTCGGATTCACCGGAACCGCGGCAGCGGCGGTGTGAGCCGCACAGCCTTTACAACTGTCGGCCCGCGCGCGGGTCCCTGAGCGGTGAGATGGCTGCCAGCGCCTGCATGCCGTAGGCGCCGGCGGCGGTCGACCTTGGCCTACATCGGAACTGAGTGGGCAGCACGGGGGAGACACTGCGGTCAGCGGTGAGCACCGGACCGCACAGGCCCCCACCCCTGGGATCCAGATAGCTGCGTGGTACGGACTGCGGTCTCGCCTGGCCGGAGGAGGGTTTCCCACACGAGATGTGGATCCAGAGGCCGGAGGTGAGCGGGACAGAGACTCGTGCCGCCATTGGGGGAATCTGGGCGGCGCTGCACCCGACAGGGCCCCCACTTGCTTATACAGCCCTTCTGGAGGCGACACAGCCTGGAAGCCAGGGATCTTGTTGACTGGCTGAGTTTGTGCCTGCCCGGATCCTGACGCGGGGCACCAGCGGGGTTCGGCGCTGGAGGGTAACACAATGCCATGTACTGGATGCCTTCCGGAACACTGAAGGTACAGTCCCTGGTGAATCGAGGAGGCCCCACATGCACTGTCGGGACTGCGGGGCGTGTGCGGCCTAGTCGGAACGGGACTACATAGGGTGGGCGCACCCAGTGGGGATGCCTGGAGAGGCCTGAGCAGAGGTGAGCTGCCCCGCGCCAGTTTGTAGCGCCAGCAGACGCAGACCCTGGCAAAAGAGAAGGGGAGCCAAGTCCAAGGAGCGTGACCTGGGGGCCTTTGCCGGGACTGCCCTGCTACGGTTCGACATCTGTACCATCACAGTGGTCGCGCACGTACCGGCTGGTGCCTGGACATGTGGCATCACGGTGCTTCGCCCTAGAATCCGAGGTCAGCACGGGGTGACGCGGGCGGGAGCCCTATGTTCACACCGCACCCAGGGAGGCGTTGACTGGCGATCACTGTTGCTGCAGAGGTGGCCGCAGCAGAATACACCTGGAGGGTGCAGAGGCAGTCCAGGACAAGCGTAGAGGATAACAAACTCCGCAGTCTGCACACCTGAGGTTCCGCCACTAGAGAGGGAAACACCCACGTGGGCAGCTAACTCTTGGGACCTACGTGCCGCCTGCCCTGGCTTGTAGCTGCGCGGACTGACAACTTGGCAACTGCCGTGATCCGCCGCCCCTTCCCGTAGACAAACTTGAGACAGACCCTATACACGGTCCTCGCTGGCTGATACCCGTACACGGATTACAAACAGCGGGGAGAGGTCATCACATTCTGTCCTGCCGGACCATAACCCACGTGCGGGGGCAGCCTCCCTTGTCAGCCATCTCCTCCGCTGGCACATCACCCCGCTGGTGCACATCTGCGTATGCCCACGGCGCAGCAGCTTGTGATGGGCCGAATGAGAGCCAAGATGCAGCAGGGGCCATCACGCGGGAATGCCCTGGATCCTACGAATCCGAACACTGGTGGAGCGGCAGAACCTACGACCACGGCCCTAGCAGCCAAAATGGACTCTGTTCTGGCAGCAGTGGAAAGAATAGGCAATGCGCTGGAACGCACCAGAACTTCCCTGGAGACCAAGATAGACAAGGTCACTTCAGATTTCACCCTCCTCCATGCCGACCATCGTAAGCTGGCCGAAAAAGTCACAGCGCAAGGCCAAACAATAACAGAGCTCCAGCCTATCATGCACAGCCACGCTGCTCCGCTGCAAGACCTAATGGATCGTGTCCACGAACTGGAAGATAGAGCGGATGATGCGGAGGGCCGTTCCCGCCGCAACAACGTCCGCGTGGTGGGCCTGCCGGAAGGAGAGGAAGGAAGACACCCGGAGCAATTCACTGAATGTTGGCTACGCGATCTCTTGCCTCAGGGAATATTGTCACAGCAGTTTGTGGTCGAGAGAGCCTACCGTATCCCGTCGCCGAGACCTCAGCCGGGAGCCAGGCCACAGCCGTTCATCTTCAAGCTGCTCAATTATAGAGACCGTGATGCGGTCCTCCGTGAAACACGCAAGATAGACAACCTTAAAGTAGGCGGCAATCCAGTTATGCTCTTTCCTGATTACACAGCTCGAGTGCAGAAGCGTAGAGGCAACTACACGGCAGTGAAACGACAACTTTGCGCCTTAGAGCTGCCGTACTCGTTGTTTCCAGCCCGACTGAGCGTTGTCACTAAGGAGAGGACCTGCTTCTTCGACTCACCAGAAGATGCGTGGGAATGGCTTGAGGAGTCAGGACTGTGGTCGGGCGTGAGACCTTCGAACTCAGAGAGGGACGCCTCGGCGGGCAGGTGAACTCGACGACGACGGGACAATGAAGACCGCCCAAGTCCGAGTCCGGAAAACATGCGAAGGGAAAGAATGAAAGCCCTAGAAGCAGTCTCCACCCTCGGCTCCCCACACACACAAGAACACCTGTACTCCCATGGGTGCACCACTCTGGTACCCAGCGTCTCCTCCTCGCCCTCCACAGAGGTATCCGAGGATCTTGGATTACCAGTGGTGACCCCGCAAACTGCAGATGACATAATTTGAATTGTCTCTATCGCGATAGCCTTCAGCACAGACAGCTCATGCAAGTAGTTCACTGTTTGTTAACTCTGTGTTTTGGCTGTAGCTGGGTAGAGGGATCGACCTACTGCACGAGCTGCAATGCCCGGATTACAAGGTGGCAGAGTTGCCAGTGCACGTCTGCCATCGGCCAGGTTTCACCCAACGTCCCACGGAGGCGGGGGGAGGGGGTGAACGTGAGGGGAAGCACACTCGACTGGCTCGCTGGCCTGACTCACAGCCTGTTAGGCCCTGCGCGGCGCCACCGATGTTCACACAGATGACAGATGACACATTACACGTACAGGAGTAAGTGGGGGCGGCCGCAACACGACGCTGCTAGTGCACGCATCCCCATAGGCAACCCACTGTCCTAGGTCACGCTACTTTACAGCTACAGAGGTTTGGACGGACACCGCACAATGTCCGCCCCAGATGTTACACCATTTTTAGTTCATCAGTTATGTTTTTTGTTGCAGCACACCGACATGATATTACCTGTCGCCGTCCCACACGCCCCCTGGGCCTGCCCTCGCCCCAGTGCCCTCACTGCATCGACTCACCCGAGATGGCTCGCACCAACATAATCACGTGGAACATACGAGGCATGTACACACCCACACGTTGCTACTCCATTTTCGCATATCTTCATAGACACTCTGCTGCCATTGCCCTTCTGCAGGAAACGCATATGACACTGCAGGAGCTGGACAGGCTGTGCAAGCGATGGAGGGGGCAATTATATGGCACAGCATACTCTGCACACGCGCGGGGTACATTAATCTAGGGGAGGGCGGGTACTCCGTTTATTTGTACAGACACAGTGATAGACCCTGCAGGAAGGTACACTCTGGTGCGTGGAACGCTTAATGGTCAACAAATTCTGTTGGGTTCCATTTATGCTCCAAACACTGACCAACCCTCGTACCTGGCGCAACTGTCCGCAACATTAGCTCCCTTGGCTGTTGGGCAGAGACTTTAACTCGGTGCTAGACGTACATTTAGACAGGTCCTTTCCACCACTCCGAACAACAACAGTCGTTTCAAATGCGCAGGCCCTCACAGACTGGCTATTACATTGGGTGTTACTGGACATGTGTCGTCACCTACACCCTAATGACCGAATCTATTCTTATTACTCAGCAGTGCACGACCTTCATGTGCGGTTAGATAGGGTGGTGGACTCCCACACACTACTTCCGTTGATCGAGGACGCGGAATACTTAGGGCGGACACACTCTGACCACAACCCCCTGAGGCTGCGGCTGAACTGGGAACCTGATCACCCCCCCGTCCCCACCTGGCGACTCCAACCAGTTGCACTGGAGGATTCGGAGTTTTGTGCGTCCCTGGGGACGGCTATTCTGGAGTATTTCGAGATGAACGACGGGACGGCGAGTAATACCTTGGTGGAGTGGGACGCCCACAAAACGGTTATCAGGGGCCACTGCCTCGGTGCCACGTGGAACATACGCAAAAATCAGGCGTTGTCACTTACTCGCAGCGAGTCGCAATTACTCCAATACGAACGGGAAGGCGAGGGCGGAGGTCGTCACTCAATACACCTGGCGCGTCTTCGGGCGCAGCATGCGGACCTCATGGAACGCTTGCGCTGCCACAACTATACAGCCCACACGGCTCGTACTCACGCCAAGGCCGACAGGGCGGGTCGCTTGCTGACCTGGCTGCTCCAGCAGGAGAGCAAACATGTCTCAGTCGGGGCCATACGCACACCTGATGGGACACTGGTATACACGCAGCGCGAGATACACGCGGTGATGTCTGAACACTACGCACAACTGTATCGATCCATGGGGCGCTGCTCTGGGCCTGATTTGGACAGATTCCTAGAGACTGTCCACCTGCCCACGGTCCCAGAGGACCACCAAGAATCGCTTGACAGTCCCCTCACTTTGGAGGAAATCGGGGAGGCGATCGGCTCCATGGCCTCTGGGAAGCCGCCGGGCCGGACGGCCTCCCTGTTGAATACTATAGGGCCTACAGGGAGGCCCTAGCGCCGAGGTTGCAGCACTTTACTCCACAGCTCTTGAGGAGGGCAGACTGCCACCTTCCATGCGTGAGGCCTACCTGGTGTCCCTACTCAAACCGAACAGGGACCCAGAGGATTTGGGATCATATTGACCCCTGGCACTACTTAACGCGGCTTATAAAATATTCACCAAGGTGCTGGCAGAGCACCTGGCGCCAGTGGTACCCGAGTTAGTCCACATTGACCAAAATGGCTTTGTACCCAAGCGCAGTACCTCACTGAACCTGCGACGTTTCTTTAGGGTGGCGTGGATAGCGTGCAGCGGTGGCCTAGTGCGGGTTGCCTTGTGCTGGACCTCGAAAAAGCCTTTGATTGTCTGGAATGGGGCTACCTCACGGCAGTACTGTTGCGTTGCGGGCTAGGCCTAGGGTTTCTCCAGATGGTCGCACTGCTATACAAGAATCCCACAGTGAGGGTGAAGACGGGGCTTTAAATTTCTTACGCGATACCAATCTGCAGAGGCACCAGACAGGGGTGCCCGCTCTTGCCCCTCCTGTTTGCATTGGCAATCGAGCCCCTGGCTGCGGCACTGCGTACGACGCTCGGAAATGGTATCCCCCTGGGCGACGCGACGCGACGCATCAGGTATCACTGTACGCGGACAACCTCTTGGTCTTCGTAAGGGACATGAGTAATATCCAAGCTAGGCTGGAGCGCACATTGCTCGACTTCACAGCCCTCTCGGGCCTTAGGGTAAACGTCACCAAGTCCTGCCTCTATGCATTCGGTGGAGTCATCCAAGACCCGGGCTACATCCTAGATGGTATACGAGTACAGTGGAAAGCAGACACTTTCCGGTATTTAGGAGTTCAGATTTATCGCCAACCAGCGGACCTCATTGAGGGTAACCTGGGCAGGGCAGTAACAGCAATTCTGATGGATACATCTGCCAGTGGATTCCTCACCTTGTGAATATCCCCTGCGCCAGCATTCCACTGAACTTTTGCCCCAGCACTCCACGTCGAGGTGGGCGACGTCACAATGCGATTCTGGAGCACGCTCCCACTAACAGTCACTGGCAGGGTAGCCTTAACTAAGATGGTGATCCTTCCCCGCCTCCTGTACTACTTTGCCAACCTACCAGTATATATCCTGGCGGCCTTCTTCACCAAGCTCACACAGTCGCTCCGAGATTTCCTCTGGGGCAGTGCGCGCCACAGGGTAGCGTTGCCCAAGTTGTACTTGCCCACTGACCAGGGAGGCCTGGCCGCGCCGTGCTTCGAACATTACTATTTGGCGGCGCAACTACAATGGATAGCTCGCTGGCTAGCAGACAGGGACTGCGACGACACCGCGACCACAGCACCTCCCCTCTCTCTAGCTGACATTACCAATCAGATCTGGCCCGGCCACTAGGGGATAAGGAATGGGGCAGAATGCTTCAGAGCCCAACATGCATACCCAGAAATATGAGGTTCCGCCAAATACAGCTGTTTATACTCCACAGGGCATACCTTACGCCTGAAACGATCAATAGGTACTTTCACCGCACGGATATGGTCTGTCCCCGCTGCGCGGAGTTGGGAGCTGGGTTAGTACACATGCTGTGGAGTTGTCACAAGCTACACCCCTACTGGGCGGCAATTCAAGAGGCGCTACACACGTGCACGGGCCGTGTCATACCGTTTGAATGGCCCGTTTACCTGCTGCACCTCTTCTGCAGAACGCCGTCTACGAAAGTTACCTCCCGCTTTCTTGACCTGAGACTGGTGGTGGCCAAACGTCTACTCAGTAGACATTGGAAGGCGCTAGACCCTCCGCATATACGAGCGTGGAAGTATTCGCTCCTGGCGTGGGCCAAGGCGGAGGAAATAGCTCTCCTGAGGGAGGAAACGGTGGGACTCCGGAAGACACCTATCGCGACACAATGGGAGGGTCTTTTACAGGCCTTGACACAAATTGGGGGAGGCAACACAGAGGGGCATCCTGAACATGTGGGAGGCGCTGTCCGGGGAAGTACTGACTAAGCCACCAAGAGTCAGTTGCTCGCCACGTGAACACCCGTGTACGATCTGACGCTCAGGATGGATCATACTGAGCTCTCTGAAAGGTGGTGTCTGCCTACGGGGGGTTAGGGGGTGGGGGTGGCGGAGTTAGTGGAGACGCAATGCGGAACACACACTCAAAAGTCAGACTATGCTGCCGTTCTTAGTTGTTGGGGGATTTTCTAGAGTTTCAACCCCCCCTTTTTTTTCATTTCTTATAAGGTTCTTTTCTCTAACATCTGTGCATACATGTATCCTGAAGACTTTGCGTAATCTCTGCACACCATAATACTGGAACTATGTCATTAATACATGGCTTCATTTGTCCTATCTAGATTCAACGTGCCACTAAGACATTACTGTCATCGATTTGTATGTTGGTTTTCACTGGTCCACAGTCATGCTTATTAGCTATTGTTTAATACTTCACGGTATGGTCGTTGTTACACGATGGATGTTGCTTGCTTATAAGATGTAAAACTTTTCAAAACAATAAAAACAGATTTATCAACAAAAAAAATAATAAGGGAGCGCTTCCTCTGCGGGGCTCTAGTGGCATTTAAAAAGAGTGGACAAGGAACCCCAAAACCCCCCAAAAAAGACCCCAAACAAAGAACCATAAGAAACTCTTCTGCATGCTGCAGAATCAAGAGAGGAGGATAAAGAGAACCATCATATAGTCCATCATCCCAAGATGATCGGGTTAAAGTTGTCATGAGGGACAAATTGTGGCCAGGGACGTCCCCCGTCCCCCCCGCCCGCCGCCCTCCAACATTAGATAGACATCAATAAAGAGTATCAGAGGAGCCTAGCGCGCAACCAAGATGGCCGCGTAGGTGCGAGGCTCCCGAGGACCTCCGCAACCTCCTACGTTTATCCTGTCTTCATCCTGAATCGGTTGAGGGGACTGTGTCGGTGAACCTGAGCCGAGGTGGTACCCGTTTTCCGTTTTTGAATCGGACCCCGGGGGCCGGGGTGAGCATCGACTGAAGTTTGCGGCCTTCTTCTCTCCTGACCCCGGACTCGAGTTTGGGGGTGACCCAGTGGCGAAGTGAATAACAACGGCGGGCAGGGCCTGGCGAGTCGCGTACCCCACACTTTCACTTTCGCTTTTGAGTCCCCTTGCCGTCATCGCGAGTGGGACTACGGCGCTTCTTTGTGTGGTGGTGGCCTCGCTGGGGGACCCTGCCTGCCTGCCAGCTGGGGACCCGCTCCGCCTTCCTGAGGTGACCCCCGGGGCTCACGGCCTTGATTGCTTGCTCTCCACTGCGTGACTGGCGGGGGTGCGAGATACGCGACGATGGCCACGAAGCAGGATGGAGATCGGCTGAAGGCCAAATCGACCCGGCGTGGCACCGCACCTCAAGTCAACATTATGGATCGCTACACCCTCCCGAAGGGGTCTCCCGGCGGATCGCACAAGTCTTCCGAGTGTCCCCCGGATGCCCCGGATTTGCCTACGGATCCGACTTTGCAGGACGTCATGGGCGCCATTGCTGAGATGAAGACCTCAGTAGGCCAACAATTCGACACCTTGGCGCACAAACTCGATGCGGTCCTCATCGATGTCAACCTTGTTAGAGCAGATCTATCTAAGACAAATGACCGGGTTGACTCCTTGGCCCATACCGCGTCGGGCCTCACGACTGAGGTCGCGGCCCTTCAGACGGAGGTGCGCCGGCTCCGGCAGGCAAGTGCGCTCACGGATCTGCGCCTGGAGGACTCCGAGAGCAGGGCCCGGAGGAATAACATTCGCATCATCGGAGTGCCCGAGGGACGGGAGGACTCGGCGGCGGATCTCTTTGTGGAGGACCTGATTTCTACCCATCTCCAGCCTCGAGGACTGAGTAAATTCTTCGCGGTGGAGAGGGCCCATAGAGTTCCTGGCGGCAGACCGAAGGTCGGAGCTCCTCCGCGGCCTCTTATTGCCCGTATCTTCAACTTTCGGGATAGGGATGCGATTTTGCAAGCTTCCAGACTGCAAGGGCCGCTTAAGCTGGAGAACATGGAGGTGAACTTTTATCCTGATTTCACGCAGGCGGTCCAGAAGCAGAGACTGAGTTTCATGGGCGTTAAGCGGCGGCTTCGAGACATGAACTTAAAATACGCCATGCTTTTCCCGGCCAGGCTGCGTGTGGAGGCTGATGGTCGCACTCACTTTTTTGACCGTCCCGAGGTGGCCGGGGACTGGTTGGACACTTTGTCTGGGGGACATGATCGGGATGGGATGGGGGCGGCGGGAGGAGAGTGCCCACCGGACCGGGTATGAGGCATTGACACTGGGGCTCATTCCTGATGATGCCACCTTTCGGCCAGGCTTAGTGTTTTTTGACTGTTGTGTCTTGTTTCCCCTCCGTTGGAGGTGGTGCTGTGTCTCGAGGGGGTTCTCTTTCCTCCTCTAGGGGGTCTTTGTAGTTTAGTTTACACAGGGGCGACAGGCACACTGCAAGTTGGGGGGGCTATTTGGGCTCATGCAGGGGTGCAGGGAAGGGGGAGTTTTGTTTGGGATGTTGGGTTGGGGTTGGGTATTGTTTATTTGTACCACAAGGCAGAAGTATTGTTGTGCTATCGCTAAAGTGCTCTCTGGGGGGAGATTGATCGGTTTTGGCTATGATGGGGGGTAGGGGACTGAGCCTTTTGTCCTGGAATGTCAATGGACTGGGGGACAGGATAAAACGGGGAGTGGTCCTACAGTTCTTAAAACGAATTTCACCCGATATAGTATTTCTGCAGGAAACACACCTCATTGGAAACTCCTTTCGTGCCATGAACAGACGGGGCTATCGCCTTGCAGCCCACTCGGGCTTCACATCTGGTTCGAGGGGTGTGGGCATTATGGTTAAAACCTCGCTCCCGTTGGAGGTTGATGAGGTGCTCCATGATGATAGGGGACGATATACGGCTCTGGTGGGTAGATTGGAGGGTAAAGTGATTGTTTTGGTTTCTGTTTATGTCCCGCCAGGGTTGCAGACAACTACTTTTGCTGATTTGGGGCGCCTTCTTCTTGGCCTGCCGGAGGGGATTCTAGTGGTTGGGGGGGATTTTAACGCTGTAATTTCCGGAACTGAGGATCGTCACCCTCCCAGGGATCTCCCCCGTGCCCAAGCTTGGTTATCTGGCCTCTTGGACACCCTGGGGCTGGTGGATTGTTGGCGGCTGAAACACCCTACGCAGATACAATACACCTTTCATTCCGGGGCTCATGGTAGTCTTTCGAGGCTTGATTATGTTCTGATGCCAACAGCACAGGCAGGGAGGGTCGGGGAGGTACGACATCTGGCTCGGGGTATTTCAGATCACTCCCCGCTCCTGTTGTACTTCGACATTGTCCCGAGGGGGGAGGGGAGGGTGGTCCCGATTAATTCCTGGTACCTGCGTGACCCCACAATTCGCGCTGATTTGGTTAAATCTCTTGAGCGATATTTTGAAGACAATGTGGGGTCTGTGTCGTCTGCGGTTTCTTTGTGGGAGGCGTTTAAGACGGTACTCCGGGGGGAGGCCCTGTCCCTCATTTCCCATTCCCGGAGGCGCGAGCGGGAGGAGGTGACCCGTATCGAATCTGAGATAACTGAGTTGGAGGGTGATCTGGAGTGTGGGGTAACGGATGATAAACTGCATGCTCTCCGACTCAAACAGGCGGACTACAAGGCCCTAGTCACGGAGGCAGCCAGGGGCCTGAGTAGAGAGCAACAGGGGCGACTGTATGATGTGGGTGATAAGGCTGGTAAATTGATTGCGTGGCTGGATAAAAAGGAGAGAGCGAGTCGAGTTGTCCCGTCGATTGAGAGACTGGATGGTGTGTGTGTCACTGAGCCGGAGGAAATTGTTGAATGTTTCGCTGAGTATTTCCGTGGGGTGTATTCCCCGGTATCTTCCCGCTCGGAAGAGGATTCCCATGACCTGCTTAAAGACATTGCGCTGCCTTCCCTTTCGGAGGAGGATAAATTGTCGTTGGACGCGGCCCCGACATCTGAGGAGATTGCCCTCGCCATACGTTCGGTCGCCTCTGGCAAGGCCATGGGTCCTAATGGCCTTCCCATTGAATTGTACAAATTACGACCGGATACGCTGGCTCCGCATCTCCGCGCTATGTTCCTCGCGGCCCGGTCGGCGGGTTCCCTCCCGCTGGACCAGCGTCTTGCCACTATTGTGGTTATTCATAAGGAGGGGAGGCCGCGGGATCGGGTCACGTCTTACAGGCCCATTTCGCTGTTGAATGCGGAGCCGAAAATTCTCGCCAAGGTGCTGGCTAATCGGCTGGTTGGCGTGGTGTGCGATCTGATCCACCAGGACCAGTCCGGCTTTATCCCTCATCGCAACACCACGCTTAACTTGCGGCGTCTGCACGGGGTGCTTGCGAGGGTCCCGTTCATACGAGAACCAGCCATTTTGGCGTCCTTGGACGCCACTATGGCGTTCGACACGCTTGAGTGGTCATATATTTGGGCGACGCTGGCTAAGTTTGGGTTTGGCCCGGGATTCATTGGCTGGGTGAAACTGTTGTATTCCGGACCGCTGGCGCAGGTGGCGGTGAATAGTAGAGTATCGGCGCCGTTTGAGCTGGGCAGGGGCACGCGGCAGGGCTGCCCGCTGTCGCCGCTCCTTTTTGCGCTTGCCTTGGAGCCCCTGGCGGAGTGGCTGCGGTGGCACCCTTCGATTCGTGGTCTCCGATGGACCCCCGAGTATGAGGATCGCGTATCCCTTTACGCGGACGATATTCTTTTGTACCTTGCTTCCCCGCGCAAATCACTGATTGTTTTAGTGGATGTGTTGCGTTCATTCGGCCGCAGCTCCGGCTTAGTTATCAACTGGGCTAAATCCTGTGTGTATGTCCTCTCTGGGGAGGCTCCTATCCTTCCGCGGGGTTGTCCTATCCAGGTTGCTCCGCAGGGATTTAAGTATCTGGGTATCTTTATTACCCTGGACGCTGCGGCCCGATATAAACAGAACTTACTCCCCCCCCTCCAGCGCTTGAAGGAGGATGTGGCGCGTTGGAGGCGCTTGCCGCTCTCGCCGCTCGGCCGTGCGGCACTGTTTAAGATGATGTCGTTGCCACGTTTCTTATACGCTTTACAAAACACGATGGACGTCGTCCCGGCGCGCTACTTTTGGGAGGTGGAGGGTCTGCAGCGCCACCTGTTTTGGGATGGGAGGCCGCGTATCGCCCTCGCGAAGCTGACGCTCCCGTGGTATGACGGGGGGGTCGCCCTCCCAGACATCAAACGGTATTACTGGGCCTCCCAGCTGGCTGCGATAAACCACGGCCTTTATGGGCACGCCCTTAACCCGGCTTTTGAAATGGACAAACTGTTACTGCCGGGTGGTGACTATAATCGTGCGCTTTACTCTACATCGCTCGACGCACGTTTGACGGGCCCTACGCGGGTCGTGGTACGGGTGTGGCACGCGGCAAACTTGGCTATGGGGTGGAAGGATCGGTTGACCCGGGCGACGCCACTGTATGCATCTGAGCGACTGGGCTGCTTGTGGACCTCGAAAGGCTTTGAGAAGTGGGACATGATAGGCATCAGCAGGGTGGGCGATCTCTGGACGAGGGGGGGATTCAAAACGTTCGATGTGCTGCAGAAGGAATTCCAGTTGCAGGACAGGGAGTACTTCCGATATGTACAGGTTCGTCACGCGCTGTGTTCTGTATTCCCGGATGTTGCCTCCATACCGGAGTGCTCCCCTCTGGAAGATAGAGTGCTAGATGGGCATGTACCGGATGGCACTATCTCATTGATTTATAAAAAGCTCATCAACGATCGCTCCGGACTGCTGACTGGCCTTCGTGAGGCATGGGTCGCCGATGGCTTGGAGCTGGATGACGAGGACTGGGTGTCTGCGGTGGCCTCCCCGAAAGAGGTGGCCATACTGGCCCGCCTTCACTTCGTCCAGCTCAAAATACTCCACAGGGTCTATGTTTCGGGGCCGGGTCTGATGCGTATGGGATATGCCGTGGATGGACTGTGTAAGCGTGGGTGTGGTTTGTTAGGGACCTTTATCCATATTTTGTGGGAATGTCCGGAGGTGGCGCGATTCTGGCGTGGTGTACATGCGGTGTTGCAAGCGGTCACGCATGTGGCGCTGTTTCCCGAGGCTAGGAGATGTCTGCTAAATGTGTGGGAGCCGACTGATTATACGGTGCCGCAGACGTGGTGGGTGACTCTGGGATATATGGTGGCCAAGCGTGACATAGCACAATTGTGGGGCTCCCAGAGGTCACCAACGGTTTCGGTGTGGAAGGACAACATGGATTGGTGTATGTTTCGGGAGAAGGTAGTGTATGTGGCGAGAGGTAAGCCTGGGAAATGGGTGAAGGTGTGGGGCCCCTGGAACTCCTATCGTGGCGGGATTTGTACCCCGCCGCTGACGCCTGACTTGGCAGTGGCCCAGTCTCCCTAGTCTGCTTGTCACCTTGGTTCTGGGCATTGTGTCTACTTTGTTTCTGTCCCGGCCTGTCCCCCCCCCCCTATTCCTGTGGATCGGTAGGGTCCTCCCCAGGGGAGCTCATAATGCTGCTTTGACTTTTGCTGCCTTGTGGATTTGTTTGTGGTTTCTTATAAAAAATGGAACTGTCATTTGGGGGGTCCGGCCGGTGTGGCCGCCAACGCTTCCCTCGACTTCTGGGACCTTTATCACTTGCCGCTTGTGTTTAATGACTGTATTTTACGCTCTCACTGTTTGCTAGCGGCCGGCCTGAAGGTTGTAGGCCCATCTTTATATATCTTTTGCATTCTGTAATAAAGGTTTCAAAAAATAAAAAAATAAAATAAAGAGTATCAGTAGGCACGATGAGCTTCAGGCCAGCCACGACTTCGCTAGTTCCAGCGGTAGAGTCTCATGGGCTGCTTGCTGTCCTTTTGAAATTTCTGTGGTGTCTGGGCGTCTAAGCCGTCGTCGCCGACCCTGTTGCCTCCACCGCGGTCTTGTGTCCTCGGTGTGTGGGGTTGAGCTGTCGTCTCCACTCTCCTCTGTCGGGGGTTCGATACCCAGCAGGCGACATGCCTCCAAGAGGGAGCGGAGTTGGAAGAGCTTGCCGTCCATCCAGAAAATCAGACGAAACGGGTGACCCCAGCTGTAGGAGATATTATGCTGACGAAGATGCGAGGTGATGGGCCGGAAGATCCTTCTCTTTTGCAAGGTGAGTGCTGCCAGATCTTGATATAGGACAGGGGTCTGGCCTTGAAACGTCAGGGGGTGCAGTTGTCTGGCTTTCTGCAGGATATCCTCTTTGGTACGAAAGTCTTGGACACAGACTAGGATGTCGGATGGCAGAGCTGTGGCAGGACGTGGCGGTCCCACTCTGTGTGTTCTGTCCAGCTCAAGGTCGGCATCCAAAGGGTTACCTCGAATATGATTAAACAGTTCCCTGGTGTATTTGAAAATGTCATCCGCTTCCTCATTGGCCTTCACCCCCCAGATCCTGATGTTATGTCGCTGAGAGCGGTTCTCCAAGTCTTCGAGATGGGACAGCAGATCCACCTGCTGCTCGTGGATCCAGACGACTTCCTGCTGAAGAGACGACAGCTCTGAGTCCCTGCTGTCGCTTTTCTCCTCCAGCTCAGCGACCCTCTCGACTATGCTGTCCATATCCTGACAGACATTCGTTTGAGGGACTGTAGGTCTTCTCTCAGGGATGTAAACAAGGACTCCAGGAAGGCTTTCATTATGGGTTCCCTGCCGTCTTCAGCCATCTGTGCAGCCTAATCAGGGTGTGATTGCCCGTCGCTCGTCTGGCTACCGCTCTGGGCCTTTGCAAAGAGGTCCTTCAAAGATTTCTCTCTTCGTCCTCGGGAGGAGTGTAGGAGAGTAGGGTCTGCTTTCTATGTTCACCCCCACTTTTTGCTTTTGCTTTACTGGTTTTCGACTTAGATGTGGCTGTGGGCCTGCTAATCAGACCCACAGCCCTGCTGTTCTCTCTCTAAATTAATACTATGTACTTTAGGTGCATAACCCATTTGGATAGGATCACCTTATTGGCCCCTGTACAGTGTACCCTAGGTACCCAGGGCATAGGTGTACCCTAGGCCTACCAGGGGCTGCAGCATGTATTATGCCACCCCTGGCCCGGCCTTCCATTTTGACACAACTGGCTGATCACTCAGCTGGGGCAAGGTCGTGTAATCACCCCTTGCTTAGGTGTAGTATTCCTATACCTAACTTACATATAGACACATGTGTACCTATCAGTCACTCCTATGGCAGGCCTTAACAATCCTGGAGGCAGAGTGCTTGGTAACATGTGAGATGGGGCTCTAGCATGAGCTGAGCCTGTCTGCAGCTATCGGAACCAAGTCCTTATAGCTGTTCTATGATATAGCCTACCATATACTCTTAAAGTGCCTTATAATCTTAGATGGTTATGGTAACTATGGTTTGGCTTTATCGAAACATGTCGTGTAAGGTGTCTAACACTGTGGAATAATACCCCCATGCCATTTCTGGACATGAGGATATTATTCCCCCCTTCTAGAGGGAAAGACATGTTAAAATCATACTTCACTGTTAGCCTCTGACCAAAGCCTCAGCATCACAAAATGGATGCTGCTGCCATGACACAAGTCTGACCTCCTGCAGCTGGGAGTGATCCCAGCCAGGGAGGCCTGGACAATAGGTTTCCTGCTTGGGGAGGTGCTAGCACCTCCCCAGACAGCCTTTAGTGTATTGGGGCAGGGTGGGCTGAAAGGAATGAGACATGCCTGGGGCACACAAGGTGTTCCTTGCATAGTCCAGTTCAAACCGGCGCTGGGGCACTCCAGCCCCAGCTCTGGCGCGAAACTGGACAAAGGGAAGTGGGTGTAACCACCCCCTCCCAGGTCCCACCCATAAGGCGTGACCTAGCAGGTATCCCAGCCCCCCAGATTAGTATAAGAGTGGGAGTTGGGCCTCAAGACTTTAGATTATCCTGAACCTGCAAACTTGAACAGAAACTCTGGACCTTCGACATTCGACGAAAGAAGAAGACTGAAGAATCTCCCTTGTAGCCAAGGAGTGGCTACCCTGTGCAAACAGGCACCATCAAGAGACTACCCTTTGCTTTGCCCACGTTCTACGAGGAACCGACTGCAGAGCCCGACCAGAGCCTTGACTTCCAGACTTCTCCGACCCTGATCCACATCCACAGCAAAGCTGAGATCCGTGGAGGCGACGAGCGACGTGGGACCGGCTACCTGGGAAAAGTGGCTAGTAACTTAAAGCGCAGCTTCTGAGGCACCCTCGAAGTTGTGCACCGGGGATTGAGAAGCCCCAACCCCAAGCACCATCTGCACCGAAGATCAGCCCCCCACACTCCACGAGTCCTGCGTGGGGCCCTTCTGCATTTTCCTGCTTGCCGCGTCTGTCCGGTTGCTTGCCCGCTGGCTAGTGGCCTTTGTGACGACGCACCCTGAAATCTTCTGCGCTGGTTTGGCCCCTCCAGACTGGCTCCCGCTTCTCTGCAAAGAAGAAGCACCCCAGACCTTCCTGGTCTGCACCAGAAGCAAGTCCTCCGTTCTTCGTGGGTTCCGCTTGCCAAGGCTTGGTGAGTCCTAGTCCAACTTCGACGCCGCCGACAGCAAGAGCCTTCGTGGGACAGCTCGCCTCCTGGTCCTGGTCGTCCTCGACGCTTCCTGGTCCTCCTGGCTGCAGCGACAAGCTTCACCTTCACCTGCAATCTTCACGACATCGCCTGGTTCCTTCCTGGTTCCACGTGGTCACTGGCTAGTGACCTTGACTCTGTCCCTTCTGCTTGCAGGTCTCCTCTCTTCTTGATCCCAGCCTTGGGATCCACCGGACACTCTTCACTGACTGCCTGTCAGCATCTTTCTTCAGGCATCCATAGGAGTCGACGACGAAAACCGACGCATCTTCACCCCTATGCACCCGCAGCCTGTGGGCTAGGTAACTTGGGTACTCCGGTGCTCATCAGGATAGTGACTATCCTAGTGTCTAGTTTTCTAGTCTCAACTTCCTAGCTACTCCGGAAGTGTTCTAAATCTATCGTTTTCTAAACTGTACTATTGCTAGTGACTTTTACGCATTACGCGTGAGTGTTTCCACTCTGCACACGAATCCCGTGGGCCTCCCACTTCCTAACTAACGCTAGTGTAGTGTAGCCCCAGCGATTCCCTAGGCCTAGGCCTATTCTATTTCCGTGACAGTGGTCCTCATACCACTTACTTAGTATATGGTTTGCGTGGCCCCTAGGGCCTAACTGTATTACTTACCTGTGTGACTTAATGTATGCTTAAATAAGACTGTGTTGTACTTACCTCGAATCTCATAAAGAGTGCTGAGGGTTTGACTAGAATAAATACACTTTATTTTATATATATATCCGTTGTGGTGTCCTTTCATTTAGTATTCAAGGGATTATATATGGTATCACAGCTGGCTTCACATGCCATTCAGAGTTTAGCCTAAGACTGCTCTTGTCCATGCTACCACTAGGATAGCTGGTCTATAAGGTTGACTTTACAACCAATCACCATAAGGGTATTTGGACTGATATAAGGTGTACACTAGAACTAGTGACATCATACATCAGGCCAACTTCTCACATTGGTGAGCAGCGGGTGGGATCTGAGCTTGCTGTTGTAATACCATTGTAATCTTGAGATACTAAATTGAAAGATCACACAGATATTGTCTAGGTACATATAACATAGGTTATAATACTTAAGTCCTACTGGACTTAGTAGTTGTAGGTTGAAGGGAGTAACACACCCTGACTACAACTACTAGAGAGGTTTAGTAGAAACAACTAGTGTAGGTAGGTGCACACACCACACCCTCACTAGATCATGTCTCTGAGAGGAGATCAAGTAGATGCTCTCTCAGGAGGGTCAGGTCTGCAAAAGACCCCCTCTAGATATGATACCTTAACATTCCAGGAGATGAGACACTCGTGTACCTCCAGAGGAATAAAACAGGGTGCAAACCCTACCCTACTTCAGTTAAGACAACTCCTAGAGGAGTATGATACTCTTAGGGCATCTCAGGCAGGTACCCTAGGTACAGAGGAGGGTCTACCCACCACAGAGGAGTCAGATGGGGCTTCAGATGGAGAGGTAGACAGCCAGGGCCAAGTAGGAAGACTTAGCCAGGCTAACCTAAGTTTACATGGGAGTTTGCATGGGGTCCCCCCATACAGACCCCCAAGTGGGCTTAACCAGAGAAACAGGAGGGACAGATCCCCTTCAAGGGAATCCATCCACTCCCATGTCTCTAGCATCTCTAGTGTTTCCTCTCACAGGGGAATGACTTCCCCTGAGAGAAAGGAACATGAAGCCAGAATGAGGGAAGCTAATCTGAGGATTCAGAGGGAAGAACTTGCCCTTGCCAAAGAGAAGCTTGCTCTGGCTAGAGAGCAAAAGTTAAGTGGGTCAGAACCCACTGGTGGCAGCAATATCCCTAAGGATAGAGACAGGCACTATGATAATAGAAACCTGAGCAAGATTGTCCCCCCCTACAAGTGTGGGGATGACATCCACAAATGGATAACTGCTTTGGAGAGAGCTTGCAAAGTACAGCAGGTACCCCAAAGTCAGTGGGCAGCTCCTTCTCTGAGAATGGTAGAGACAAGCTCCTCACAGTTAGTGATGAGGATGCAGATAATTACACTGTCCTGAAGAGTGCTCTGATTGATGGGTTTGGCCTAACCCCTGAACAATACAGGTTGTTGTTCAGGGATACCCAGAAGACACAGACTCAGGACTGGACTGACTTTGTAGATTGTGCCACTAAGGCTCTGGAAGGCTGGCTAATGGGAAGTAAGGTTAAGGACTATACAGGATTGTATAATTTGATCATGAGAGAACAAATACTTAACAACTGTCAAAACCAGCTATTGCATCAACACCTGATTGATTCTGATCTGACTTCTCCCCAAGAATTGGGAAAGAAGGCAGATAGATGGGTCAGGACTAGAGTTAAGCAGAAAAACCAGAACCAGGGCGGTGATCAGAAAAAGGCAGACCAGAAGGGTAATGATCAGAAACAAAAAGACCAGAAGTCTTCACCAGGCCCCCAAAAGGCTCAGGGGGAGGGTGGTCCCAAAAAGGATAAAAAGAAAGATGGCCAAAAGAAACCATGGTGCAACTATTGTAAGTCCAACTCACATTGGTTTAGTGAGTGCACCAAAAAGGATAAGCCCCCAGCCACCATTGCCCCTAAGGCAACTGTACCCCCTAGTTCAGCTGTAAGTGGTGGTTCCCAGCAAAAGGGTGTAGTAGGGTTAACCCTGGGAACTGAGGAGGATTCTGGCCTAGTCAGAGTACCTACTCAGGCTGTTCTGATCTGTGATGGGGACTTAGCTTTGTCCTCTACTGTAGGCCCCAGTAACCTGGGCAAGTACAGACAGACTCCTTTTATCAACCAAAGAATGGCTCAGGCCTACAGGGACACTGGAGCTAGTGTCACAATGGTGACACCTGCTTTTGTGGACCCTGGACAGATCATACTAGGTGAGAATTACCTAGTGACCAACGCTAGCAATGCCACTACCTCCCATAGTGTGGCTATTGTTAACTTCTCCTGGGGAGGGGTAACTGGCCTCAAGAAAGTTGTTGTTAGTTCAGACCTTCCTGTAGAGTGTTTACTGGGCAATGATCTTGAAACTTCAGTTTGGTCTGAAGTGGAGTATAGGACCCATGCAGAAATGCTGGGGATAGATGCACATGTCCTTGCTGTGACCAGGTCACAGGCCAAAAAGTGCACCACTGAACAAGTGCTGGATCCTGAAACTATGGACCAGTCACAACCCAAGAGGAAGAGCAGTAGGGTTAAGGCTGTGCCTTCCCCCCTGCCTCAGGTGGTGGATCAGCCCTCCCAGGAGGATGATTCTGAGAGCCCTGAAGGAACTGTCCTAGAAGAACTTGAACCTGATCAGGTTGAGTTTCTTGGGACAGGGGGACCTTCAAGGGCAGATCTGAGGCAGGCTCAATTAGACTGCCCCTCTCTTGAACCCCTCAGACAGCTGGCTGTTGCTGAGGCTGCAGGGAATGCTCAAGGTACCCATAGAGTGTATTGGGATGAAGGGCTACTGTATTCAGAGGCTAGAGACCCCAAGCCTGGTGCATCCAGGAGGTTGGTCATACCACTGAAGTTCAGAGGCTTCCTTCTTACCTTGGCCCATGATATTCCCCTTGCAGGACATCTAGGCCAGAACAAGACTTGGGACAGGCTTGTCCCTCACTTTCACTGGCCCCATATGTCAGAAGATACTAAGGAGTTTTGTCGCTCCTGTGTCACCTGCCAAGCCAGTGGCAAATCAGGTGGCACCACAAAGGCCCCCCTCATACCACTACCTGTGTTGGGGGTCCCCTTTGAAAGAGTGGGCATAGATATTGTAGGACCAATGGACCCACAAACAGCATCTAGGCACAGATTCATACTGGTGATAGTGGACCATGCCACCAGGTACCCAGAAGCAATTCCCCTGAGGACCACAACAGCTCCTGTTGTGGCAAGGGCCCTGCTTGGAGTATTCTCCAGAGTGGGCTTTCCAAAGGAGGTCATTTCTGACAGAGGTGCCAACTTCATGTCAGGATACTTGACTGCAATGTGGAAGGAGTGTGGTGTTAACTACAAGTTCACCACACCCTATCACCCACAGTGCAATGGGCTTGTTGAGAGATTCAACAAGACCCTAAAGGGAATGATAAAAGGATTACCAGACAAGCTTAGGCGAAGATGGGACATCCTTTTACCCTGCCTTCTGTTTGCTTACAGAGAGGTCCCACAAAAGGGGGTTGGCTACAGCCCTTTTGAGCTTTTATTTGGGCATCCTGTAAGAGGACCCCTGTGTTTGGTGAAGGAAGGATGGGAGAGACCTCTCAGACAACCCAAACTAGACATAGTGGATTATGTACTTGGTCTCCGCTCCAGGATGGCAGAGTATATGAAGAAGGCTTCTAAAAACCTTGAGGCAAGCCAAGAACTCCAAAAAGCTTGGCATGACCAAAAGGCTGTGCTGACTGTTTACCAGCCAGGGCAGAAGGTGTGGGTGTTGGAGCCAGTGGCCCCAGCAGCACTCCAAGACAAATGGTCTGGACCCCACACTATTGTTGAGAAAAAGGGAGAAGTCACCTACTTGGTGGACCTTGGGACTCCCAAAAGCCCCCACAGGGTGCTTCATGTCAACAGATTAAAGGCATATGTTGACAGGGCAGACATGGGGCTACTCATGGCTACAGATGAGGGGCAGGAGGAAGAGAGTGACCCTCTCCCAGACCTGTTGACTCAGAACCCTGATGATGGCTCAGTTGATGGTGTGGTCTTTTCTGACAGCCTCACTGTCCATCAGCAACAGGACTGCAGACAAGTTCTGCAATCCTACAGACATATGTTCTCTCTGACCCCAAGTCAGACAAACTGGTGCACCCATGAGGTGGACACTGGTGACAGTCTGCCTGTGAAGAGTAAAATCTACAGGCAACCTGACCATGTCAGGGACTGCATAAAAATTGAGGTACAAAAGATGTTGGAGCTGGGAGTCATTGAACCTTCAGAGAGCCCTTGGGCTAGTCCTGTAGTTCTTGTGCCAAAACCTCACACCCAAGATGGTAAGAGAGAGATGAGGTTTTGCGTGGATTACAGAGGTCTCAATGCTGTCACTAGGACAGATGCCCACCCAATACCTAGGGCAGATGAGCTCATTGACAGACTGGCAGCTGCTAAGTTTTTGAGCACATTTGACCTGACAGCAGGCTACTGGCAAATCAGACTAGCTGAGAGTGCAAAGGCCAAAACTGCTTTCTCGACCACAGGAGGATATTATCAATTTGTGGTAATGCCCTTTGGTTTGAAGAATGCACCTGCCACTTTCCAAAGGTTGGTGAATCAAGTCCTTACTGGGTTGGATGATTATTGTGCAGCTTATCTTGATGATATTGCTGTCTTTAGCTCCACCTGGGAGGATCACCTGGTCCACCTGAGGAATGTTTTAGAGGCCCTGCAAAAGGCAGGCCTCACTATCAAGGCCACTAAGTGCCAGATAGGGCAGAGCAAGGTTGTATACCTGGGCCACCTAGTTGGTGGGGGTCAGGTTCAACCACTGGAGAGCAAGATCCAGACCATAAAGGACTGGGCTCCTCCAACTACCCAGACTCAGGTCAGAGCCTTCTTGGGCCTGACTGGGTACTACAGAAAGTTTGTTAAGAACTATGGGTCCAAAGTGACACCACTTAATGACTTGACCTCCAAGAAGATGCCAAAGAAAGTTCAGTGGACAGTAAGCTGTCAAAAAGCATTTGATGACCTGAAGCAGGCCATGTGCAGTGCACCTATTCTGAAAAGTCCAGACTACTCCAAAGAGTTCATTGTCCAGACAGATGCTTCTGAGTTAGGTGTGGGAGCTGTTCTTTCACAACTGAATGTAGATGGTCAAGACCAGCCCATTGCTTTTATAAGCAGAAGGCTGACCCCTAGAGAGAAACGTTGGTCAGCTATTGAGAGGGAGGCCTTTGCTGTGGTTTGGGCCCTGAAGAAGCTGAGGCCATACTTGTTTGGCACTCACTTCAAGATTCAGACAGACCATAAGCCCCTCTTGTGGCTAAATCAGATGAAGGGTGAAAATCCCAAACTTCTTAGGTGGTCCATTTCCCTACAGGGGATGGACTTCACAGTGGAACATAGACCTGGGACTGACCATGCCAATGCAGATGGACTCTCCAGATATTTCCACTTAGAACATGAAGACTCAACTGGTCAAGGTTAGTTTAATGTCCCTAAGTTTGGGGGGGGTTGTGTAGGAGAGTAGGGTCTGCTTTCTATGTTCACCCCCACTTTTTGCTTTTGCTTTACTGGTTTTCGACTTAGATGTGGCTGTGGGCCTGATAATCAGACCCACAGCCCTGCTGTTCTCTCTCTAAATTAATACTATGTACTTTAGGTGCATAACCCATTTGGATAGGATCACCTTATTGGCCCCTGTACAGTGTACCCTAGGTACCCAGGGCATAGGTGTACCCTAGGCCTACCAGGGGCTGCAGCATGTATTATGCCACCCCTGGCCTGGCCTTCCATTTTGACACAACTGGCTGATCACTCAGCTGGGGCAAGGTCGTGTAATCACCCCTTGCTTAGGTGTAGTATTCCTATACCTAACTTACATATAGACACATGTGTACCTATCAGTCACTCCTATGGCAGGCCTTAACAATCCTGGAGGCAGAGTGCTTGGTAACATGTGAGATGGGGCTCTAGCATGAGCTGAGCCTGTCTGCAGCTTTCGGAACCAAGTCCTTATAGCTGTTCTATGATATAGCCTACCATATACTCTTAAAGTGCCTTATAATCTTAGACGGTTATGGTAACTATGGTTTGGCTTTATCGAAACATGTCGTGTAAGGTGTCTAACACTGTGGAATAATACCCCCATGCCATTTCTGGACATGAGGATATTATTCCCCCCTTCTAGAGGGAAAGACATGTTAAAATCATACTTCACTGTTAGCCTCTGACCAAAGCCTCAGCATCACAAAATGGATGCTGCTGCCACGACACAAGTCTGACCTCCTGCAGCTGGGAGTGATCCCAGCCAGGGAGGCCTGGACAATAGGTTTCCTGCTTGGGGAGGTGCTAGCACCTCCCCAGACAGCCTTTAGTGTATTGGGGCAGGGTGGGCTGAAAGAAATGAGACATGCCTGGGGCACACAAGGTGTTCCTTGCATAGTCCAGTTCAAACCGGCGCTGGGGCACTCCAGCCCCAGCTCTGGCGCGAAACTGGACAAAGGGAAGTGGATGTAACCACCCCCTCCCAGGTCCCACCCATAAGGCGTGACCTAGCAGGTATCCCAGCCCCCCAGATTAGTATAAGAGTGGGAGTTGGGCCTCAAGACTTTAGATTATCCTGAACCTGCAAACTTGAACAGAAACTCTGGACCTTCGACATTCGACGAAAGAAGAAGACTGAAGAATCTCCCTTGTAGCCAAGGAGTGGCTACCCTGTGCAAACAGGCACCATCAAGAGACTACCCTTTGCTTTGCCCACGTTCTACGAGGAACCGACTGCAGAGCCCGACCAGAGCCTTGACTTCCAGACTTCTCCGACCCTGATCCACATCCACAGCAAAGCTGAGATCCGTGGAGGCGACGAGCGACGTGGGACCGGCTACCTGGGAAAAGTGGCTAGTAACTTAAAGCGCAGCTTCTGAGGCACCCTCGAAGTTGTGCACCGGGGATTGAGAAGCCCCAACCCCAAGCACCATCTGCACCGAAGATCAGCCCCCCACACTCCACGAGTCCTGCGTGGGGCCCTTCTGCATTTTCCTGCTTGCCGCGTCTGTCCGGTTGCTTGCCCGCTGGCTAGTGGCCTTTGTGACGACGCACCCTGAAATCTTCTGCGCTGGTTTGGCCCCTCCAGACTGGCTCCCGCTTCTCTGCAAAGAAGAAGCACCCCAGACCTTCCTGGTCTGCACCAGAAGCAAGTCCTCCGTTCTTCGTGGGTTCCGCTTGCCAAGGCTTGGTGAGTCCTAGTCCAACTTCGACGCCGCCGACAGCAAGAGCCTTCGTGGGACAGCTCGCCTCCTGGTCCTGGTCGTCCTCGACGCTTCCTGGTCCTCCTGGCTGCAGCGACAAGCTTCACCTTCACCTGCAATCTTCACGACATCGCCTGGTTCCTTCCTGGTTCCATGTGGTCACTGGCTAGTGACCTTGACTCTGTCCCTTCTGCTTGCAGGTCTCCTCTCTTCTTGATCCCAGCCTTGGGATCCACCGGACACTCTTCACTGACTGCCTGTCAGCATCTTTCTTCAGGCATCCATAGGAGTCGACGACGAAAACCGACGCATCTTCACCCCTATGCACCCGCAGCCTGTGGGCTAGGTAACTTGGGTACTCCGGTGCTCATCAGGATAGTGACTATCCTAGTGTCTAGTTTTCTAGTCTCAACTTCCTAGCTACTCTGGAAGTGTCCTAAATCTATCGTTTTCTAAACTGTACTATTGCTAGTGACTTTTACGCATTACGCGTGAGTGTTTCCACTCTGCACACGAATCCCGTGGGCCTCCCACTTCCTAACTAACGCTAGTGTAGTGTAGCCCCAGCGATTCCCTAGGCCTAGGCCTATTCTATTTCCGTAACAGTGGTCCTCATACCACTTACTTAGTATATGGTTTGCGTGGCCCCTTACTTACCTGTGTGACTTAATGTATGCTTAAATAAGACTGTGTTGTACTTACCTCTAATCTCATAAAGAGTGCTGAGGGTTTGACTAGAATAAATACACTTTATTTTATATATATATCCGTTGTGGTGTCCTTTCATTTGGTATTCAAGGGATTATATATGGTATCACAGCTGGCTTCACATGCCATTCAGAGTTTAGCCTAAGACTGCTCTTGTCCATGCTACCACTAGGATAGCTGGTCTATAAGGTTGACTTTACAACCAATCACCATAAGGGTATTTGGACTGATATAAGGTGTACACTAGAACTAGTGACATCATACATCAGGCCAACTTCTCACAAGGAGGACATGCTGTGGTTCAGTGTGCAGTCGGGGTGCAGGTAAATTATAGCTGAGTGCGGCCAGACTCCCCTGCCCTCCCGTGACCCCCCCTTCGATGGTGCCACACCCAGACATCAGTGGTTTTTCGGCAATTGCGTATTGATATTACATACATCGCAACAGAGGACAATATTCCATCCATTAAATTCACATCTCCCCGTCATTTTCATCTTCAGACTCCCCCTCCGCCTGTACCCTTGGTGGCTCACAGATGTATCCCTTGAATTTATTCCAGGCCCCCCCAGACCCTGCTCCACTTCTGAGGACATCCTCGATTGATAAACACTGCTTTTTCGGCCACCATGGCAGTATCCAGATCCCTACACCATGCTGTGAGTTTTGGCGACTCTCCCGCACCCCATTTTTGTGCGATGTTGCGCTTCGCTACCATTATCCCCAGTGTGACCCACCCCTGTGCCGGGCGCGCAAGATCGTTTGGCTCCCACACGTTTAGTAAGCATCTCCTGGGTTCCGGCGTTAACAACACCTCCACCGTCTGTGATATAGTTCTCATTACTTTTACCCAATACTCCATGATCTTTGGACACTCCCACAAAGTATAGAAGAATGTACCCTCCTCCCCACATCGTCTCAGGCAGTATGGGTGTGATGCTGACCCTATTTTGTGAAGGGTGTGTCTTGTATAATAGGTTCTATGTAGAAATTTGAGCTGCACTAATTTAAGTCTTGAGGGTATTCCCATCTCCCGCAGGGAGACCAGCGCCTCCCGCCATTCGGAATCCTCAAAGTCGCCCATGTCCCGGGACCACTTTTCTCTGAGTGCCAGGTGGGTCAGGTAAACTGTTTACTAATTTTCGGTAGGTAAAGGAAGCCACCCGCTTATGCATGCAGTCTGTCAGCAGCCTATCCTCTGGGGGGTGGCCTCTGGAACCTCAGTGCCGGATGGCAAGACCGCCTGTAACGCATGTTTTATCTGCAGATATCCAAAGATTTCAGAGGGCGCTAATTCATACTGTGTTGGAAGACGCTCAAATGTAATCACCTCCCCCTTGTGCCTCATGTCACCCACCGTGGATATACCAATTGCGTCCCATTTATCAAATCCTTTGTAATTCCTAAGGCCGCCCAAACGTTGTGTGTCCCACAGAGGGGTAAGTTGGGTTATTGTTCCCCTTCAGCCTAATTTAGCGTGTGCTTCATGCCATAGGTTGACCGACTGCCTTGTGGGTCCGATTACCGCTGGTGTACGCTGCCTGTTATAAAGTGCAGACATCATGTCCTCAACCCCCAGTCCGTTCCTATCTGCCTTGAAAGCAGGATCTGTCTGCAGGGCGTGTATCCACTGATTGATTACCTTCAGTTGGGCCGCCAAATAATATAGTTGTATGTCGGGGAGTGCAATGCCGCCGTCATTCCACCCTCTAGTCAATTTGTGCTGTGCTATGCGTGCAGGTTTGCTCCCCCACAACAGCCCGGAAACCTGAGCCGCTATCTTTTTAAAGTAGTCAGGTGGCACTGGGTACGGTGTATTTTCCAACTCGTACAGTAATCGAGGCAGCGCCATCATTTTTAAAAGTGCTGCCTTTCCCAGCAGCGTCAGAGGCAGTGCACCCTAATGAGTTGCATCCCTTTTAAAACGCTCTAGGAGAGGCGCAAGATTTCTTTTAACAAATTCGCCCGGGTCCGCCGTGATATAGATACCTAGATACTTAAAGGCGTCCCCCGAGATCTGCAGTGGGCAGTCCTTTGGGAGTTGTGGTGGTGGGCCCTGGAGTATAAAGAGTATCTACTTGGACCAGTTTATAGTGTACCCAGATGCCCGACCAAACAGCTCACATATATTCAGGAGTACCAGAATGGATCGTCTAGGGGAGGCCAGGTATAGTAAAACGTTGTACGCATACAACGAGATGCGGTCTTCCCATCCTTCCATCCACCTAAGACCCCGGATCATTGGCTCCCACCTGATCCATGCCGCTAACGGTTCCAAGACTAGGGCAAATAACTGCGGCGACACTGGGCAGCCCTAACGCGTGCCCCGGGTCAGTGGAAAGTCATGGGATATATGACCATTAGCAAGCCCAAGCCCAAGTGCGTCAGCACAGCGAACAAAAAGGGCCACTCCATCATATCGAACGCCATACGAGCGTCCAATAACAGAAGAATGGCTGGCTCTTGAAGATAAGGTATGCGGGCCTTCACTCCATGCAGACGCCTCAAGTTCAATGCCGTGTTCTTATTGGGCATGAACCCAGACTGGTCCGGGTGAATCAGGATTGTGAGGTGTGGGGTCAGCCTGATCGCAAGGAGTTTTGCTAGAATTTTGGCCTCAGCATTAATTAAGGAAATAGGGCGATAGGAGGTACAGTCCTCCGGGGGCTTCCCCTGATTTGGGATCGTCACCACAGTGGCTAGGTGCTGATCCGGTGGGAGCTTGCCTGTTTGTAAACTGTCACAGTACATATTCAGCAGGTGCAGGGCCACTGTCCCGCCATCCTTTTATAAAGTTCTATGGGTATACCATTAGGTCCAATCACTTTCCCAGATTGTAATGAGCCAATCGCCACCTGCAGCTCGTCGTTGTAAGGTCCGCTTCCAGTGTAAGGGCCACCTCCGGTGTAAGTTTGGGCATTGCAATATCTTTTATATAAGTCAGCGCCTCTTCTATGGACATCTCCGACAGTGATGTGTAAACCTGTTGAAAGGGTTGTGCTAACATATGCACTATTGTGCGCGGGTCGGTCACTACTAGATTATCCCCTGTTCGAAGCTGCGCTATCCACTTTCTGTCTCGCTTCCTTTTATCAAGCCATGCCAGAAGCTTCCCGGCTTTATCGCCGGTCTCATATATCTTATGTCTTGTAGCCAATAGTCTGAGTTTAGTCACCTCCCTAAGATATTCCCTATGCAGTTGTTGTTGAAGGCGCAAGCGTTGGGCTGTGGCTGGAGTTGGATTGTGAGAGTGTTGGGTGTCAGCCTGCTGTAACTCCGATTCTATAGTAGTGAGCTCCTGCTGCCGTTCTCGCTTATGACCTGTAATAGAAGTGATGGCCTGCCCTCTTAGAACGGTTTTATAGGCCTCCCACAGGTTGGTCGGAGAGTGGAATTATAAAGCATTTTCTTGGAAATAGTGTCGTGTTGTGGTGACCATAGCTTTCATGGTCTTGGGAACCTT
Organism: Triturus cristatus; assembly: GCF_964204655.1. Taxonomy (NCBI): domain Eukaryota; kingdom Metazoa; phylum Chordata; class Amphibia; order Caudata; family Salamandridae; genus Triturus; species Triturus cristatus. Next base: position 1,237,843,870 of record NC_140590.1, on the reverse strand, counting down.
CAAGTATCCAGGGAGTATGGGAAAAAATTGCTGCCGCACCCTTTGGTAATATGTGTATGTTAAAAGTACTGGAGAGTGGTCAGAAATGCCCCTGGGTCTAATCTCAATCTTGTATACATTTTTTAAACTATCTGGGGATGCAAGAAAGTAGTCTATTCTGGATAAACTGTTATGTACCCCAGAATGAAAAGTGAATTGTCGCGCCGTGGGGTGGCGGTACCGCCATATGTCTGCAAGCCCTAGTGCATCCATAAAGCTCCCTAGGTGCGATACCCCCAAGGTCTGCTCCCTCGCGGGGTGCCGAAAAAAGTGCTTTTTTAAAGGAAATCGCAAATTACCACCAACTTGATGTTGGTGGTTATTTGCGATTCCTGAAGGCAATATCACAATTTGCGATGCCTACTAGCATAGCATTTAGGGAATCGCAAATTACGATTCTCTAAATGCTTGCGAGTAGGTATTTGCCTTCCTACATTGCACACAGCTGAATTGCGATCGCAAACGCTGAAATTCTGCGAATTTCAGCGTTTGTGATCCCAATTTGGCTTGCTACATCTGGCCCTTTGTCTCATTCTAACTTGGCGTGGATGGCGCTAGAAAAACAGACATTTGAGGTGGGCATTTGAGTGTTGCTTGTATTGTAGGGTGCTCTATCCATTAGCTGCTCTCCACTAAATTAGGGAACTACCCAGAGTTTTCTTCTTATTTATATATATTTATAAGCAGTATTAAGAATTTGTGCTAATTATTTAATTTACATTATCTTAAATTTTTATATGAAAATACCATTTACTACTTTAAAATTCTATTTCTATTACAAATTTGATATTGTTGTATATTTGTTGATGATATTATTGTCGATTATATTTTTTCCTGATATTTTTTTACTTACTATTATAAGTATAGGGGCACAATTTTTGAGTAAACTGTCTTTTTGAAACAGTATTTGTGTCATACGATAATGTTTACCTTGATCTTGTGTCAGTGATCTGAAAATTTTCCACTAAAAATTGGCCTGAGAAATGACAGGAGACTGGAACCCGCGTGCCCGCCCAAGGTGCATCACCGGTCGGCCTGACTGTGTGGTAGTTCCAACTACGTTCTTCTTCACAGTAGTGAATCCTGTTCAGTGGCTCCTCTTCGAAGGGCTATTGAAAGGTTTCCAAATTCAGTCTGACAACTGTGATATATAAAAAGTGAGGAATCCGCAGGTAGGCAGAGTATCCACTAGAAAGACTGTTACAGAACGTAAGTAACTTTTTCTATCTGAAAGAAACACGTTAGTTAGATTCCTCACCTTAGAATATCCCCAGGCGTCAGGCTGGATCCGGAAAGATTTTTGTAGCAATACCCCTTGCGTGTCGGTAGGCGTCGTCTGCTGCGGAATGACGTCGTCGGAGTACGTCAGTTCTTTTTTCCGCACCAGTAAGCGCCGATCCGGAAAGAGCTTACCCCTAGTCAATTTTTGAATAACTTTTTTGACTTTTTTGGTCGACTGTTGGTGCCGGTAGGATGCCTGGTTTTAAAGCCTGTGACGCCTGTCATCGACTGATGTCGGTGCCGGATCACCATCGCCGGTGCCTCTTCTGCCTGGGGGCCGACCACGACACGGACTCGTGCCTCGACTGTTAGGCCTTGACATCGAAGGCTAGGCAAGCTTCTCGAGCTTCGCCACTCGGCTCCGCGCCGCTCGAGGTCCCGGTCCAGGAGGAGGTCCAAGGACCGGTCGCGGAGCCGCAGTCATCGACATCGCTCGTCGGGCTCTTCGGGTAAGTCGAAGCACTCCAAGAATTCCAAGAAGCGACATCGCTCTTCGGACTCCCCTTGCCGGTCGCGCGACTCGGCCGAGGTTCAAGGTGGTTCCACCCCGTGGCTCCGCCGGAGCCGCAGGCGCCGCGTCCGTCCCCATACCCTCCGGTCCCTGGGACTGACGCGACGCCAGCGGAGATCAGTGCCTTCCTCTCGGCCATGAGAGGCCTGGCTCCGCCGTCGACGCCCGCCGGCGCGTCTTCGGGCCCCGCGGACTCGACTGGGCGACCTCGCGTGCCGGCGGCTCCGGCCCCGACGCCGTCGACGGCTCCGGCCCCGACGTCGCAGGTCCTCGAGGGATCCAGGCCTGGATCTCTGTCAGTGCCGGTCGACCTCGTCACGCCTCCTCCGCCGGCGCCGACCCCGGTTCCACCGCCGGTGTCGACCGCCGCCGGTGTCGGCCGATGCCAGCGCCGCTGGATGAACAAGTCATCTACCGTCCGGCTCCGTCCCTTCCTCCTGTGTATCAGGACTCGGATGACGGGGGTGACTGGGAGGGATCTGAGGATCCTCTGGCCAGAGAGGCCTATCTTTCTCAGGACTGGGCAGATGAACTGGGGGATGCCAGTGGTCTGGACACCTCCCCGGACGCTGGTTTCATCTCTCCTCCGACTGTGGCGTCGGAGGAAGGTGCAGCTTTTTCAGTGGTGCTGCGCAAGGTCGGCCGAAGCCCTTGGGCTAGACTTGCCTGCTGTGGCCGTGAGGACTAACGTCCTCACTGAGGTGCTTCAACCGACAGCAAGCTCCACAGAGCCTCTGCTGCAGTTTAATGAGGCCGTCGTCGATGTTCTCCAGGGCACTTGGTCCAAGCCCTCCACAGTACCTCCTGTGGATCGGAACGTAGCCCGGCGCCACCGCCCTGCTCCGGGCGACCCCAGTTTCCTGTCCCAACACCCCACCCCTGAGAGTCTGGTTATCCAGGCCTCTACGTCCCAATCCTCCTTCCCGTCCGCTCCTCCGGACAGGGAATCCAAGAGGTTGGAACAGTTCGGGAAGAAACTGTTCTCGTCCCTGAGCCTGGGGCTGCGGTCTTTGAACACCGCTTGCATCTTGGACCGTTACTCCCACTCTCTGTGGGATGCGGTGGAGGTCGTGCTGCCCCTGTGTCCGGAGGAGACGTCTCTCCCAGGCACTTGCTAACGGGCGAGATGCAGCACGACATGCTATACCTTGTGGACTTGACACCACGGACTCGCTGGGTAGGGCGATTTCCACCACGGTGGCGCTTCGGCGTCACGCCTGGCTGAGGTCCACGTCATTTTCGGGGGATGTCCAGAGTTCCCTCATGGACATGCCCTTTGATGGCACTCGCCTTTTTGGTGAGAAGGCGGACAGTGCGCTGGCTCAGTTCAAGGACTCCCGGGCCACGGCCAAGTCCTTGGGTATTTCGGCCCCGTGGCCGCAAACTTCCGCCTTTCGTCCCTTTCGTGGCCAAGGAAGGGGCGCCTCCGCACGTCCGCCCAGCCACCGGCAGCAGAACCAACCTGCACGCGGACGTGGATTCCGCCGAGGCGGTACTGGAGGTCAACGTGCCGGTCAGTCCACATCCACCCCGGCAGCATCCGCCTCAAAGCCCTCCTAGTCTGAGCTTTCAGGCCCATTCCACGACAGTGGGCGGCAGAGTTCGCCATCACCTACTCCACTGGCGCTCCATCATGTCGGACAGGTGGGTGCTGCAAATCGTCCGAAGGGGCTACTCCCTCCCCTTCGAGACGACCCCTCCAGCCATGCCACCGCTGAACCACCGTATGTCGGGGTATCATTTGCATCTTCTACGAGAGGAAGTTTCGGCCCTCTTGGCCAAAGAGGCCGTCGAGTGCGTTCCTGGGCCGGAAGTAGGTCGTGGTTGCTATTCCCACTACTTTCTGGTTCCCAAGAAGGGCAAAGGGGGCCTACGCCCGATCTTGGATCTCAGGAGCGTCAACGCCTTCTTCCGGAAGGTCCGTTTCAAGATGCTCACCTTAACTCAGGTTCTGGCTGCCCTAGACCCTGGAGACTGGATGGTAGCGTTGGACTTGCATGACGCTTATTTCCACATCCCCGTCCTGCCGGCCCACCGGCGTTGCCTGCGGTTCACGGTGGGTCAGGAGCCCTTTCAGTTCACCGTGCTCCCCTTCGGCCTCACCAGTGCCCCTCGGGTCTTCACGAAAGTGATGGCGGTGGTCGCAGCTCATCTGCGCAGATCAGGGGTCCCAGTCTTCCCCTATCTCGACGACTGGCTGTTGAAGGCGGGCTCGCCCCAGCAAGTCGTCTCCCACCTCCAGACTACGGCCGACCTCCTGCACTCACTGGGGTTCTCCATCAATGTGCCGAAGTTGCACCTGAGTCCCTCCCAAAAGCTCCTTTTCATTGGGGCGGTTCTCGATTTGGCGCAGTTCTGGGTCTATCCGCCGGAACAGCGGGTCCGGGACATTCAGGCCCTGATTTCCATCTTCCGGCCTCTGTCCTGGGTTTCGGTCAGGTTGGTGCTGCGGCTTCTGGGGCTGATGGCCTCCTGCATCCTGTTGGTACCTCACGCCAGGTGGCAGATGCGGGCTCTGCAGTGGGACCTGAAGTTTCAGTGGGCCCAGCATCGAGGCAACCTGTCCGACCACGTCTTGATCTCGGAGGGCACTGCGAACCAGCTGCAGTGGTGGCTCACGAATTGCGATTGGGTCAGCGGCAGATTCCTCTCCCTACCCCAACCGGAGCATGTCGTAGTGACGGATGCGTCCCTCCTGGGATGGGGGGTCACATGGGAGAGGCGGAGATCAGAGGACTCTGGTCTCCGGCGGAGACTCGGCTCCATATCAACCTCTTGGAGCTGAGGGCGATCCGACTTGCACTAAAAGCCTTCCTTCCCTCTGTCCGGGGAAGTGTCGTGCAGGTGTTCATGGACAACACCACCACCATGTGGTATTGCAACAAACAGGGCGGGGTGGGGGTCCTGGACCCTTTGTCAGGAGGCTCTGCGCCTCTGGACATGGCTGGAACATCAGGGCATCACCCTGGTGGTTCAACATCTGGCGGGCTCTCTGAACGCCAGAGCTGACGAACTCAGCCGCCGGTGCATGATGGATCACGAATGGCGTCTGAACTCGGACGTGGCGCAAGGTCTCTTTCTGCAGTGGGGAGAGCCTTGGTTAGATCTATTCGCCACCGAAGAGAACGCGCAATGTCAGCAGTTCTGCGCGTTGGAATTTCCAAGGCGGCACTCGCTCAGAGACGCTTTTCATCGCGAGTGGAGTTGCGGTCTGTTGTACGCCTTTCCGCCTATACCACTTCTGCCCAGAGTGCTGAAGAAGATCAGGCGCGACCAGGCCCAAGTCATCTTGGTGGCTCCGGATTGGGAACAAAGGTACTGGTATTCCGAGCTACTCAGTATGTCCATCGATCCCCAGATACGTCTGCCTCTTCAGGAGGACCTTCTGTCGCAGAAGCAGGGGACGGTCCTACACCCGAACCTGTCCAGCCTCCACCTCCATGCGTGGAGATTGAGCGGAGACAGTTGATGCCATTTGACTTGCCTCCTGAAGTCTGTGATGTCATTCTGGCAGCCAGGCGTCCCTCCACAAAGACGGTATACGCCTGCCGGTGGAACACATTTGTGGCATGGTGCACAGCAAAGGCTGTGGATCCCCTTTCCGCCCCTCTTTCTGAGGTTCTACTTGTGAGAAGTTGGCCTGAGACCTCTGTAATCCATGCAAAACTTCATCTCTCTCTTACCATCTTGGGTGTGAGGTTTTGGCACCAGAACTACAGGACTAGCCCAAGGGCTCTCTGAAGGTTCAATGACTCCCAGCTCCAACATCTTTTGTACCTCAATCTTTATGCAGTCCCTGACATGGTCAGGTTGCCTGTAGATTTTACTCTTCACAGGCAGACTGTCACCAGTGTCCACCTCATGGGTGCACCAGTTTGTCTGACTTGGGGTCAGAGAGAACATATGTCTGTAGGACTGCAGAACTTGTCTGCAGTCCTGTTGCTGATGGTCAGTGAGGCTGTCAGAAAAGACCACACCATCAACTGAACCATCATCAGGGTTCTGAGTCAACAGGTCTGGGAGAGGGTCACTCTCTTCCTCCTGCCCCTCATCTGTAGCCATGAGTAAGCCCATGTCTGCCCTGTCAACATATGCATTCAATCTGTTGACATGAAGCACCCTGTTGGGTCTTCTGGGAGTCCCAAGGTCCACCAAGTAGGTGACTTCTCCCTTTTTCTCAACAATAGTGTGGGGTCCAGACCATTTGTCTTGGAGTGCTGCTGGGGCCACTGGCTCCAACACCCACACTTTCTGCCCTGGCTGGTACACAGTTAGCACAGCCTTTTGGTCATGCCAAGCTTTTTGGAGTTTGTGGCTTGCCTCAAGGTTTTTAGAAGCCTTCTTCATATACTCTGCCATCCTGGAGCGGAGGCCAAGTACATAATCCACTATGTCCAGTTTGGATTGTCTGAGAGGTCTCTCCCATCCTTCCCTTACTAAACACAGGGGTCCCCTTACAGGATGCCCAAACAAAATCTCAAAAGGGCTGTAGCCAACCCCCTTTTGTGGGACCTCTCTGTAAACAAACAGAAGGCAGGGTAAAAGGATGTCCCATCTTCGCCTAAGCTTGTCTGGTAACCTTTTATCATCCCTTTTAGGGTCTTGTTGAACCTTTCAACAAGCCCATTGCATTGTGGGTGATAGGGGGTGGTGAATTTGTAGTTTACACCACACTCCTTCCACATTGCAGTCAAATATCCTGACATGAAGTTGGCACCTCTGTCAGACACAACCTCCTTTGGAAAACCCACTCTGGAGAATACTCCAAGTAGGGCTCTTGCCACAACAGGTGCTGTTGTGGTCCTCAGGGGTATAGCTTCTGGATACCTGGTGGCATGGTCCACTATCACCAGTATGAATCTGTGCCCAGATGCTGTTTGGGGGTCCATTGGGCCTACAATGTCTATCCCCACTCTCTCAAAGGGAACCCCCACCACAGGTAGTGGTATGAGGGGGGCCTTTGTGGTGCCACCTGATTTGCCACTGGCTTCGCAGGTGACACAGGAGCGAAAAAACTCCTTGGTATCTTCTGACATGTGAGGCCAGTGAAAGTGAGGGACAAGTCTGTCCCAAGTCTTATTCTGGCCTAAGTGTCCTGCGAGGGGAATATCATGGGCCAAGGTAAGAAGGAAGCCTCTGAAACTCAGTGGTATGACCAACCTCCTGGATGCACCAGGCTTGGGGTCTCTAGCCTCTGAGTACAGCAGCCCTTCATCCCAATACACTCTATGGGTACCTTGAGCATTCCCTGCAGCCTCAGCAGCAGCCTGCTGCCTGAGGGGTTCAAGAGAAGGACAGTCAAATTGGACCTGCCTCAGATCTGCCCTTGAAGGTCCCCCTGTCCCAAGAAACTCAACCTGGTCAGGTTCCAGTTCTTCTAGGACAGTTCCTTCAGAACTCTCAGAATCATCCTCCTGTGAGGGCTGATCCTCTACCTGAGGCAGGGGGAAGGCACAGCCTTAACCCTACTGCTCTTTCTCTTGGATTGTGTCCGGTCCATTGTCCCAGGATCCAGCACTTGTTCAGTGTTGCACTTTTTGGCCTGTGACCTAGTCACAGCAAGGACATGTGCATCTATTCCCAGCATTTCTGCATGGGTCCTATACTCCACTTCAGCCCATACTGAAGTTTCAAGGTCATTTCCCAACAGACACTCTACAGGAAGATCTGAACTCACCACAACTTTCTTGAGGCCAGTTACCCCTCCCCAGGAGAAGTTAACAATTGCCACACTATGGGAGGGAGTGGCATTGCTAGCGTTGGTCACTAGGTAATTCTCACCTAGCATGATCGGTCCAGGGTCCACAAAGGCAGGTGTCACCATTGTGACACTAGCACCTGTGTCCCTGTAGGCCTGAGCCATTCTTTGGTTGATAAAAGGAGTCTGTCTGTACTTGCCCAGGTTACTGGGACCTATAGTAGAGGACAAAGCTATGTCCCCATCACAGATCAGAACAGCCTGAGTGGGCATTCTGACTAGGCCAGAATACACTTCAGTTCCCAGGGTTAACCCTATTACACCCTTTTGCTGGGAACCACCACTTACAGCTGGACTAGGGGGTACAGTTGCCTTAGGGGCAATGGTGGTTGGGGGCTTGTCCTTTTTGGTGCATTCACTATACCAATGAGAATTGGACTTACAATAGTTACACCAAGGTTTCTTTTGGCCATCTTTCTTTTTATCCTTTTTCGGACCACCCTCCCCCTGAGCCTTTTGGGGGCCTGGTGAAGACTTCTGGTCTTTTGATTTCTGCTCATTACCCTTCTGGTCTGCCTTTTTCTGATCACCGCCCTGGTTCTGTCAATCAAGTGTTGATGCAGCAGCTGGTTTTGACAGTTGTTAAGGATTTGTTCTCTCATGATCAAATTATACAATCCTGTATAGTCCTTAACCTTACTACCCAATAACCAGCCTTCCAAAGCCTTAGTGGCACAATCTACAAAGTCAGTCCAGTCCTGAGTCTGTGTCTTCTGGGTATCCCTGAACAACAACCTGTATTGTTCAGTGGTTAGGCCAAACCCATCAATCAGAGCACTCTTCAGGACATTGTAATTGTCAGCATCCTCATCACTAACTGTGAGGAGCTTGTCTCTACCTTTCTCAGAAAAGGAGAGCCACAATATAGCTGCCCACTGACTTTGGGGTACCTGCTGTACTTTGCAAGCCCTCTCCAAAGCAGTTATCCATTTGTGGATGTCATCCCCACACTTGTAGGGAAGGACAATCTTGCTCAGGTTTCTATTATCATAGGCCCTGTCTCTATCCTTAGGGATATTGCTGCCACCAGTGGGTCCTAGCCCACTTAAGTTTTGCTCTCTGGCCAGAGCAAGCTTCTCTTTGGCAAGGGCAAGTTCTTCCCTTTCAATCCTCAGATTGGCTTCCCTCATTCTGGCCTGATGCTCTTTTCTCTGTGGAGAAGTCATTCCCCTGTGAGAAAAGGCATTTGAGCTATTAGAGACATGGGAGTGGATAGATTCCCTTGAAGGGGATCTTCCTCTCCTGCTTCTCTGGTTAAGTTCACTTGAGGGTCTGAATGGGGGGACCCCATTCTGACTCCCATGTAGGCTTAGGTTAGCCTGGCTAAGTCTCCCAACTTGGACCTGGCTGTCTACCTCATCTTCCGAAGTCCCTGCTGATTCTTCTTGATCAGTATTGTGAGGGGAGTCTTCTGTGGAGGGTAGACCCTCATTGGTACCTAAGGTACCATCCTGGGAGGCTCTCTGAGTATCATACTCTTCTAAGAGTTCCACTAGATAAATGAGGGTAGGGTTTGAACCCTGTATTAACTTTCTGGAGGTACATAATTGTCTCATCTCCTGAAAAGTTAGTGTATCATATCTGGAGGGTATCTTTCTAGGATATCCCTCCCCTGAGAGAGCATCACCTTGATCTCCTCTCAGAGACATGATCTAGTGAGGGTGTGGTGTGTGCCCCTACCTACACTAGTTGTATCTACTAAAACCTCTCTAGTAGTTGTAGTCAGGGTGTGCTAGGCCCTTCAACCTACAACAACTAAGTTCAGTAGAACTTAAGTATTTATAAGCTATGTTATATGTACCTTACAAATATCCTTGTGATCTTTCAATTTGATATCTCAAGATTGCAATGGTATCACAACAGCAAGCTCAGATCCCAACCGCTGCTCACCAATGTGAGAAGTTGGCCTGATGTATGATGTCACTAGTTTATGTGTACACCTTATATCAGTCCAAACAACCCTTATGGTGATTGGTTGTAAAGTCAACCTTATAGACCAGCTATCCTAGTGGTAGCAGGGACAAGAGCAGTCTTAGGCTAAACTCTGTATGGCATGTGAAGCCAGCTGTTATACCATTTGCAATCCCTTGAATACCAAATGAAAGGACACCACAACAGATATATTATAAAAATAGAATGTATTTATTCTAGTCAAAATACCCTCAGCACTCTTTATGAGATTCGAGGTAAGTACAACACAGTCTTATTTAAGCATACATAAGTCACACAGGTAAGTAATACAGTTAGGCCCTAGGGGCCACGCAAACCATATACTAAGTAAGTGGTATAAGAACCACTGTCACGAACACAGGTTAGGACTAGGCCTAGGGAATCGCTGGGGCCACACTATACTACCAATTGTTAGGAAGTGGGAGGCCCACGGGATTCAGGTGCAGAGTGGAAACACTCACGCGTAATGCGTTAAAGTCGATAGAAATAGTAGTATTTAGAAATTAAGAGTTTTAGTACACTTCGGAAGGAACTAGGAGTTAGAGACTTGGAAACTAGACACTAGGATAGTCAATACCCTTGTGAGCACCGGAGTACTCAAGTTACCTAGCCCACGGGCTGCGTGTGCATAGGTGTGAACTTGCGTTGGGTTTTGTCGTCGACTCCTATGGATGCCTGAAGAAAGATGCTGACAGGCAGTCAGGCAGTCAGGGAAGAGTGTCCGGTGGATTCCAAGGATGGAATCAAGAAGAAGGATACCTGCAAGCAGAGGGGACAGAGTCTAGGTCACCAGCCAGGAGCCAGGAAGGAACCAGGAAGGAACCAGGCGATGTCGTGAAGATGCAGGTGAAGAGGTGAAGCTTGTCGCAGCAGCCACGGGTACCAGGAGGCGTCGAGGATGACCAGAACCAGGAGGCGAGCTTTCCCACGAGGGCTCTTGCTGTCGGCGGTGTCGATGTCGAGTTGGGACACAAAAAGCCTTGGCAAGCGCAACCCACGCAGAATGAAGGATTCGCTTCTGTTGCAGACCAGGAAGGCCTGAGATGCTTCTCTTTCACAGGGAAGCAAGGCCCAGTCTGGAGGAGCCAAACCAGCAGCGGAAAGTCAAAGGTTCGTCGTCGCAGAGGTCACTAGCCAATGGGCAAGCAACCGGACAGACGCGTCGAGCAGGAAAATGCAGAAGGACCCCACGCAGAACTCGTGGAGTGTGGAGGGCTGATCTTCGGTGCAGATGGTGCTCGGGGTTGGGGCTTCTCAATCCCCAGAGCACAACTTCGAGGATGCCTCAGAAGCTGCGCTGGAAGCTAGTAGCCAATTTTCCCAGGTAGCCAGTCCCACGTCTCTCGTCGCCTCCACGGATCTCAGCTTTGCTGTGGATGTGGATCAGGGTCGGAGAAGTCTGAAAGTCAAGGCGCTGGTCGGGCTCTGCAGTCGGTTCCTCGTAGAACTTAGGCAAAGCAAACGGCAGGTCGCTTGATGGTGCCTGTTTGCACAGGGTGGCCACTCCTTGGCCACAAGGGAGATTCTTCAGTCTTCTTCCGTAGTCGAATGTCGAAGGTCCAGAGTTTCTGTTCAAGTTGCAGGTTTTCAGGATAATCCAAAGTCCTAAGGACCCAGCTCCCACTCTTATACTAATCTGGGGGGCTGGCTACCTACTAGGTCCCTCCTATGGGTGGGACCAGGGAGGGGGGTGGTTACACCCCCTTCCCTTTGTCCAGTTTCATGCCAGGACTGGGGCTGGAGTGCCCCAGCACCGGTTTGAACCAGACTATGCATGGGACACCTTGTGTGCCCCAGGCAGTGTCTCATTTCATTCATCCCTCCCTGCCCCAATACACTAAGTCCTGTCTAGGGTGGTGCTAGCACCTCCCAAGGCAGGAAACCTATTGTCCAAGCCTCCCTCGCGGGAAGGACTCCCAGCAGCAGGAGGTCAGACTTGTGTCTGTGGCAGCAGCATCCATTTTGTGATGCTGGGGCTCTGGTTAACTTTAACCGGGTAGTAGGATTTTAACATGTCTTCTCCCTCTAGAAGGGGGGAATACTATCCTCACCACCAGAAACGGTGTGGGGGTAGTGTTCCACAGTATTAGACACCTTACACGACATGTTTCGATAAAGCCAAACCATAGTTACCATAACCGCGAGGATTATAAGGCACTTTAAGAGTATATGGTAGGCAATATCATAGAACAGCTATAAGGACATGGTTCCGAAAGCTGCAGACAGGCTCAGCTCATGCTAGAGCACCATCTCACATGTTACCAAGCACTCTGCCTTCAGGATTGTTAAGGCCTGCCATAGGAGTGACTGATAGGTTACCCATGTGTCTATATATAAGGTAGGCATAGGAATACTATGCCTAAGCAAGGGGTGATTACACGACCTTGCCCCAGCTGAGTGATCAGCCAGTTGTGTCATAATGGAAGGCCAGCCAGGGGTGGCATGATACATGCTGCAGCCCCTGGTAGGCCAAGGGTACACCTAGGCCCTGGGTACCTAAGGTACACTGTACAGGGACCTATAAGGTGATCCTTACCAATTGGGTTATGCACCTAAAGTACATAGTATGAATTTAGAGAGAGAACAGCTGGGTTGTGGGTCTGATTAGCAGGCCCACAGCCACATCTAAGTCGAAAACCAGTGAAGCAAAAGCAAAAAGTGGGGGTGAACATAGAAAGCAGACCCTACTCTCCTACACTACTCTTTCTTCTTTCTTTGGCCCAGCAGGGCTCTGCTCTGGGCACCTTGAAGGGTTATATTGCTGCAATCTCTGCTTTCTTAAGGCTTCCTGATCAGCCTTCTCTTTTCAAGTCCCCTGTTGTCTCCCGTTTTCTGAAGGGCATTACTAATATGTTCCCTCCTGTTCCATTCGTAATGCCTCAGTGGGACTTGAACCTTGTTCTCACTTTTCTGATGTGCGCTCCCTTTGAGCCCCTTCACAACTGTCCACTTCGTCTACTGACTCTGAAAACTGCCTTCCTGGTGGCTATCACCTCCGCTAGGTGGGTGAGTGAGCTCCAGGCGCTGTCAGCTAAGCCTCCCTTCCTTTCGATTCATCCGGATAAGGTTGTCCTCCGGACCCTTTCTTCTTTCCTTCCTAAAGTCATGACTCCCTTTCACATCGGGCAATCTGTCACGTTGCCCACCTTCTTTCGGCCAAACCCAAAACGTGCGCTGTCCTTTTATTTGGACCGCACACAACAGTTCCGGGTGGACGACCAACTTTTTGTTGAATATGTAGGTGCTAAGAAGGGTAAAGCTGTGCACAAGCGGACCATCTCGCAATGGGTCGTGTTGTGTATTAAGATCTGCTATTCCTTGGCGAAAAAGGTCCCTCCTGTTGGGCTGAGAGCCCATTCCACTCGGGCCACAGCGGCGACAACTGCCCTGGGACGGGGAGTCCCCTTGCAGGACATCTGTCAGGCGGCAACGTGGGCTTCACTGCACACGTTTGCCAAGCACTATTGCCTGGACAGCCAAGTCCGGAGAGATGGCCACTTTGGCCGTTCTGTTCTCCAGGACTTTCTGGTGTGATCTTGGTTCGCAGACCCACCACCGGGGTTGGTATTGCTGGGGTATCTATTCTAAGGTGAGGAATCTAACTAACGTGTTTCTTTCAGATGAACTAGTTACTTACCTTCGGTAACGATATATCTGTAAGAAACATTAGTTAGTTAGATTCCTCACCGACCCACCCAGCCTCCCCGTTCTGCGAACCGACATCTAGGGTTGAGGTTCTCCCTTTCAGGGCCCTAGATTTTTTGGCACCAGTGTCGGTCTCTTGCATGGCTCAGCGTCCCTGGCGCAGAAAGCTATGTATAAGAACTGACGTCAGCGCGCGAGGGCGGCGTCTAAGTACTCCGACGACGTCATTCCAGCACACGACGCCGACGACGGACGCGGAACCGCAGACGACGCCTACTGACGCGCAAGGGGTATTGCTACAAAAATCTTTCCGGATCCAGCCTGACGCCTGGGGATATTCTATGGTGAGGAATCTAACTAACTAATGTTTCTTACAGATACATCGTTACCGAAGGTAAGTAACTTGTTCTTTAGGCAGGATCTAAGATGCCACAGCAGTGCTCTGTTTTCAAGTGCAGTGCCTTAAATTACAATTTATTTCTCTATTTTCCAGTGGATGCTCCACATTCCTGTACTGCAGTGTGGTGGAGCATTCTATTTTCTAGTTCAGTGCTTCATATTTAACTCTATGACATAGACATCCTGAAAGGTTTTAGTTTGCTCTCTTGTGCACGTGTGTGTCTTGTAATAATTGCAGTTTTACTATTTTACTCAGGATCAATACAGGTCCCCACCCCAGCTCCTAGCTCAGGTGAGAACATCTCTCTTTTCTCTAAAATGTTATAGGACATGTAAAAGCTTTCCGGTATCTCACCGGGAATTGTTATGTATTGTATTGGAACATTTATATAGCACTTATTATCCCAGTATGGGACGCTAAAAAACTTTTCCTTGTGGATAGCACACTACGCCATGTGGAGTATGTTGTTAGAAGTGTGTTAACTTTATTTTGATCCTGTTAGGCTTGTTGTTGTGCGTTATGATCATGAGGTAGGGTTATCTTATTATATGACCCTGCGCTTAGCAGAATGATGGATGCAAAAGGGTGAAAGACATGGGCACAGTTTATGGTTTTCATTAATCTGGCAGCTCTAAGCAGATTTTTATGAGCATTGTCCATTAAACTGGGTCCTACTGCACCGTCTTGGCCCTTCTGAGATATTTTGTTTGACGTTTATGCCCCTGAGTAACATAGGTTGGAGAGAGAAATGATGGAGTGAGCTGCTGGGATAGACAGTTAATATCACACACCTGAAGTAGTCATAGTATGTAACTTGTTAGAACCTGCATTGGTGAACAAAATAAAAGTCCTCCATTGGCAAGGAGCAGGTGGCAGACCTCCATTCTTAAAAATAAATAATTCCTTGACTAGCTAAGTGTAACCCCAGTGATGAATGCACTGTTAGTGTTCCTCTGAACTTAATGTTTGTAGACACTTTGAACACAAGAAAAAAGAAACAGAGAGATACTCCTCCAAGCCTGAACTACTTCTTTGGTGAAACTAGTAAATGTGGCTATCTGCCAAGGGAGGATTTGGGGAATGGTTGGGTGAGGTGTCAGGGGCCGGCTACCCTCTTGAAATTGTATGGAACCATTACATGCGAATTTGCTCTTTAAAGTGTTTATATGTATCAGGAGCCTATCAAACTTGCCAAAAAGCAAAAAGACAGTGGAACAAAGAGGGAGAAAGTTAAAATGTGCGATATGGCTCAATTACAGAAATTGTCAGCGATTTTCATCTTTACACATATCAAGCCTGCCACAAAAAAGGCATGGGTTTAAATGTTGTAAACAGCAGGTCTGTAAGTCAAACCACTGTGAACGTTTTGTTGTCGCAAGCATACCCACAGGCAAGCATTCATTTCTTATTATTATGGAATAGGTTTAAATCCTCCACAAGACTTAAGGCCTGATTTAGTTTGGTGGAGAAGGTATTCTGATGCAACTGTGATGGTGTATCCTCTCTGCCAAGCCCTCAGTGCTCACAGCTTATTTAGTGTGTGTGGAATTTCTGTATCTCGACAAAGCTTAGTTTTGTTCTGTCGCCAAGATAGAGCTCTGATGACCCGACAGAAAGCTAATAGTAAGGGACTGTGAAGACTGTAAAATGACCCCCACACCATGGGAGAAAACTCCAATGGTGTGGGCTCTTGAGTTTTTGATCTTGTTTAAAACAATTTTGTTTATAAGAAGGCAAAAATGTGTAAAACGTTCAACAGGTGACTATCAATTTTATGGTACTATCCACCAAATGGTTAACACATTGACAGGGACTGCAGTTACGGTGGTTCCTGTCAATTTCTATTGATGTTTGCAGGGCTGGTAGACATCTCTAAATGTGGAGGACTGGTACTCCATCAGGGCTACGGAGTATTTTATTCTCTCACCCTAATGGACTACACCCATACCCAGCAATTTAAATCCGTCCCTCAGAGGCCTCTTTTTGAATCTGTAAAAATACATACATTTGCGTTTCTGTACCACACCTGAGACTTTCCTCTGGTCTTGGAAACCTTCAAACTTATTTTGTCTGTGACAGACTACATGTCGATTCCAAAGCAATACTTGAAGCCAAGGTTGGTACAAGGGAGCAAAGGCACACTTACATCTTTGCTGTATTGTCACTACCTTGGTGACAAAATCCACAATTTCAGGGTTAAGAAGTATCCCAACCCTCAAAGTATTTCAGAACATTTTGTGAATGCCATGCACTCAATCTTTTCAAAAGCATTGGTGCAATCCAGCGTGCCTTTCGGTCCCATGCCTCCTTGTGGCGTCCCACTGTTCCAGCTTATAATGCCGGCACTGCTCGATGCCTTTCCACCTGGTCCTACACTGACTCCTCACTCATTTTACCCAGCACTTTGCTACTCAACGTTGCATCAGACATTTCCTTGAATGATGCCACCTTCACCACTGGCATCGGACCCCAAAGTCACGCCACAGAACAGGACGCGAAGAGAAGCCCAAAGGTTAGTAGAGCAGGAGGAATACAGAAGCTTTGTGCATGACCTATTTGGCACAGACTCAGACCTATTGACCCTTAGTCCAATGGGGAAGATGATGGTGATCAAGGACAAGCATTATATGGCCTTTCAAGCTATGGGCCCGACACTCCCCTAAATCAGATAAGGAATTTCCCACTGGACCACCCACACTTAAAGTGATGTTATTACATATGGTGATGAAGAATGTTGCTGAAGTCTTTGGGGGATATTCTCAAGAACGTGTGATAACCATCGCAAAAGTAACTTAACGCAACTCTCAACATCGCAGTCTATCACGGGAAAATTACGCCGTGTTAACTAAGTATTCACAACACAGCGGTACTATGCGATAGTCACCAGATAACGCGTCAAATGGGCGTGTTAAAATCAACGCCACGCCGCAAAAATGCGAAACACAAATGCAAAAAAAGCTGTGATGAGGCCAAGTGCGATACAAAAAGCTGCGAAAATCAGCAGCAGGCCTGCAAACCCCACGCGTCTGACGGGAAAATGCACTATAAAAGCAGAACAGGAAAAACACACCAGAAACAATCCAAAGTACGTAACAACATGGATGCACCCTGACCAAGCGCAGAGGCCAACACAAACCCCACAAGCCCCACAGACCACCAGCAAGGTACAACGGTGTCAGGGAATGCCAGGGAGAAGAGGGAGAGGAAGACGGGGTGCAGTCCGCAGCAAAACCAGATCAGAGTCATGGAGGTGACAGAACACTACCATCAACTGACCCACAACTAGACCACCGGGAATGCATTCGGAGTGTAGAGGAGGTCAATGGAGGAGGCCAAGAGGCGCTGCCATGATGTGAAAATCTAAACAAGGCACAAAGCCGCTGCCAACAGGAAGGCAGCAACGGCGACAGAAGGTGGGAGTCCTGCGCCACAGGAGGAGCTGGAGGAAACGGAGGCCGCAGTCAACAGTGTGGAGGCAGTGCAAGGAGTCGGGAGTGCGGACACAGCTCGGGAGGACCTGACACAACATCAATAGGGCGAGTAAAGACCAGGGACTGGGGGGACAGGGAGAGATGGGCACAGTGACACACATGCACAACGATGTGTAGCACACTGCACACCCACAATGACCCTGGATCATGTCCCTCATCCCCATGGCACACTGCAGCACACACACATAGCAATAACAGCACATCCACATTGACGACAATATGGTACAATGTGCAACCCAGACACTGCCGAACAGAGGACACAACTGGCTCCGCACACGCACAGAAACAGGCCTACTACATATGACAGAGCTGGAAACTGTGAAATGGAAATGTACGCGTACATCACATCCGTCATGTAGTCCAAATGTACACTGTCCCGCATCCAAATCCTGCACCTCCAAAACAGTCACAATGTACATTGACATACAGTCTGCATGTAAACAAGAACAATGCGCCAAAATACATGTCAACACAATGTCAACATGCATCTCCCCTTCACATTGCAGAGGGACACACAACACCTCCAGCAGAGCACAGAAGACCACACATCAGTGATGCCGGAGAGGACCACCACACCTTCGACACCGACGCCCTACAACAGCCCATGGACATCCCACGCAACCCACCACGAGGACTAGGGAAGCCAAGCTACTTAGAGGAGAATCCAGCCCCTGCAACAGACCACACAGCATGAAGCACCCGCAAGCACGGCAGGCTCACAACACTTCACCGACTCACACGTGGCACCCCAATGCCAGGTGTCAGAACGCCAAAAGGAGGTGGCCGAACAGGTGCGGGTGTGGTCCGAACCCATGGAAGGCGAACTAGATCACATACATGGGTGTCTATTACACTTCAGGGACCACCTACACCCCACACAGGAGACCCGCACTGCCATTGAGACACATGCAGATGCACATTCCCAGTACAGATCCATGCCCAGGGGCACGCACATATCAGTCACACACCCACGTTGGCTCTGCGTACGACGGCCCAGTCCACTCCCCTTACGAATTGAGTGGGTGATGATAAAGCTACATGTCCAAGCTCTGACCCGCTGCCTGCGGTGACATGTCTGCGTCCGCTGTACACAGCACAATGTAATGTCATAGGGCCCAGGGCCCTCATGCATACAACAAGACCACAGGGACACATGCAGATATTATGTTGAACTGGCTACAGGCACGTGCGCCCGGCCCCTCTATTGGCAGGGCCACACGTACAGTGACGCCTGTGCTGGATGTGTGTGGGGTGAGTAAAAGCCAGCCCGCATGTAGTGCTTGGTGCTGGCAACAACTTGAACAGTGGACACCAGTGCAATGGAAACAGAAAACACCTGCATAACAGAGTCAACTACTGAGCAACATGGAGGGAGCCGGAGCAAGTACAGAGATCACCCAACATACAAACAGAAGTGTCCATGAGTTGCAGTGCACTGAGGTTGGGGTACTAGAGATGAGCGCGCTCATGTGAAGAAAATGTCTAGGATTGTGTTCCTTTGGGTTATTCCTGATGCAGATGCAGTGGGGTATGTTAGACCTGCATCGACTTCCTCATCAATGTCCCAGGTCTCCCACACTGCCTGAGGTGACATTGCTGCACAGCCTCTCCACAGCACAAAACGCAATCAGTAACGGTCCTTGGGTTGCGGTGCACTGAGTCAGTGGCACCTGGAGTGCTGAGCAGGGGATCAGGCAGATGATGGCATCCACGACAGGTCTGAGCAACTCCGTTAGTCTGCCAGTACCACTGTTTCGACTCTGGCAGATGGTGGTTGGAGTTGGCCCTGGCTATGGTGGCGTGTGCCTCCTGTGGTGATGCGACATCCGGGACGGTCACGACTCGATTTGATGTGTGAGCCCTGGTGGTCCGCAGTTGAGGCCGGTGGCAGCAGACAGCGCAGGGCCACATGCACATGGCGTCGATGACCCCAAGACCACCATCACAGAGGTCATCCAATATTCATTCAGACAGGGTCCCTGACTTGAGCGGCACTGAGTTAGTGGCTCCGGATTCACAGCGGCCGGCACACGCACACCGCCACGGGGGGGTGACTTGCGGTCCACTGAGGTAGGGCCACACAGACTGAGCGGGTCCTCGTCGATGTCGAAGGTGAATGTGGCGGAGGGTTGCGGGGGACAGTGCAAGGTGTCCTCCAGGGAATGATGCAGAGGGCAGAAGCTATCGGGAAGCAGCAAATGGAGGAGTGGAAAGCAACAGCCTTGTTGCCACCACCAATTCGGTATCAGTTGCATGAGGATGAAAACGAGCCCCTAGTCCATAGACTCAGATGCCACTAATGTACGACCAGAGAGTGTCCATGAATGTCGGGGAACAGACTTAGTGGCACCGGGGCTGAGAGGGGATGCAGTCTGCGATGATGCCAGTACACTGGTATGAACTCCGGCATTGCCAATTCAAGACTCTGTGACCTACTGGACCGCAGTGTAGGCCGGAGGCAGCGGTCAGCAGTGGGCCACAGCCATGTGTCGTAGGCTCGCGAGTCAGTGACACCAGGGCAGTTGTCGGTAGTGTTCGATCACCTCCGTAACGATGATCCTTTTTCCTCACAAATGCAACACGTCATCCTCTTACGCCTCTCCTTGTGTGCAATGATATGTACTCTGCTTTTGAATAATTGATGTTCAGTTTCAATTCTATGACCTACTCGAGTGCCAGCGTAGGCCGAGAGCAGTAGTCCACGTGGTCCCACAGAATCTTGCGGTTGTGATTGTGAGAAGTTGGCCTGATGTATGATGTCACTAGTTCTAGTGTACACCTTATATCAGTCCAAACAACCCTTATGGTGATTGGTTGTAAAGTCAACCTTATAGACAGCTATCCTAGTGGTAGCATGGACAAGAGCAGTCTTAGGCTAAACTCTGAATGGCATGTGAAGCCAGCTGTGATACCATATATAATCCCTTGAATACCAAATGAAAGGACACCACAACAGATATATATATAAAATAAAGTGTATTTATTCTAGTCAAACCCTCAGCACTCTTTATGAGATTCGAGGTAAGTACAACACAGTCTTATTTAAGCATACATTAAGTCACACAGGTAAGTAATACAGTTAGGCCCTAGGGGCCACGCAAACCATATACTAAGTAAGTGGTATAAGGACCACTGTCACGGAAATAGAATAGGCCTAGGCCTAGGGAATCGCTGGGGCTGCACTACACTACCAACAGTTAGGAAGTGGGAGGCCCACGGGATTCAGGTGCAGAGTGGAAACACTCACGCGTAATGCGTATAATCGATGGAAATAGTACAGTTGCGAAATAAGCACTTTTAGGACACTTCTGTTATAGCTAGAAAGTCGAGACTCGGAAACTAGACCCTAGGATAGTCACTACCCGTGTGAGCACCGAAGTACCCAAGTTACCTAGCCCATGGGCTGCGGGTGCATAGGTGTGAACTTGCGTTGGGTTTCGTCGTGGACTTCTATGGATGCCTGAAGGAAAGTTGCTGACAGGCAGTCAGTGCAGAGTGTCCGGTGGATCCCAAGGCCGGGATCAAGAAGGAAGGATACCTGCAAGTAGAAGGGACAGAGTCTGGGTCACTAGCCAGTGACCACGTGGAACCAGGAAGGAACCAGGCGATGTCGTGAAGATTGCAGGCGAAGAGGTGAAGCTTGTCGCAGCAGCCACGGGTACCAGGAGACGTCGAGGATGACCAGGACCAGGAGGCGAGCTGTCCCACGAAGGCTCTTGCTGTCGGCGGCGTCGAAGTCGAACTAGGACTCACCAAGCCTTGGCAAGCGGAACCCACAAAGAATGGAGAACTTGCTTCTGGTGCAGACCAGGAAGGTCTGGGGTGCTTCTCTTTGGCAGAGGAGCAGGAGCCAGTCTGGAGGAGCCAAACCAGCAGTGAAGATTCAAAGGTGTGTCGTCGCAAAGGCCGCTAGCCAACGGGCAAGCAACCGGACAGACGCGGCAAGCAGGAAAATGCAGAAGGGCCCCACGCAGGACTCGTGGAGTGTGGGGGGCTGATCTTCAGTGCAGATGGTGCTTGGGGTTGGGGCTTCTCAATCCCCGGTGCACAACTTCGAGGGTGCCTCAGAAGCTGCGCTGGAAGATACTCGCCACTTTTCCCAGGTAGCCGGTCCCACGTCTCTCGTCGCCTCCACGGATCTCAGCTCGGCTGTGGATGTCTCTTGATGGTGCCTGTTTGCACAGGGTAGCCACTCCTTGGCCATAAGGGAGATTCTTCAGTCTTCTTCTTTCGTCGAATGTCGAAGGTCCAGAGTTTCTGTTCAAGTTGCAGGTTCAGGATAATCTAATCTCCTGGGGCCCAGCTACCACACTTATACTAATCTGGGGGGCTGGGTTGCCTGCTAGGTCACGCCTTATGGGTGGGACCTGGGAGGGGGGTGGTTACACCACCTTCCCTTTGTCCAGTTTCGGGCCAGGACTGGGGCTGGAGTGCCCCAGCACCGGTTTGAACTGGACTATGCATGGGACACCTTGTGTGCCCCAGGCAGTGTCTCGTTTCTTTCATCCCTCCCTGCCCCAATACACTAAGGCCTGTCTGGGGTGGTGCTCGCACCTCCCAAGGCAGGAAACCTATTGTCCGAGCCTCCCGTGCCGGGATCACTCCCAGCAGCAGGAGGTCAGACTTGTGTTGTGGCAGCAGCATCCATTTTGTGATGCTGGGGCTCTGGTTAACTTTAACCGGGTAAGTAGGTTTCAACATGTCTTCTCCCTCTAGAAGGGAGGGATAATATCCTCATCACCAGAAATGGGATGGGGGTATTATTCCAAAGTGTT
Source organism: Triturus cristatus (assembly GCF_964204655.1). Lineage (NCBI taxonomy): Eukaryota > Metazoa > Chordata > Amphibia > Caudata > Salamandridae > Triturus > Triturus cristatus. The sequence goes on along the minus strand of NC_140590.1, from coordinate 1,237,822,020 downwards.
AGACACCTTACACGACATGTTTTGATAAAGCCAAACCATAGTTACCATAACCGTTTAAGATTATAAGGCACTTTAAGAGTATATGGTAGGCTATATCATAGAACAGCTATAAGGACATGGTTCCGAAAGCTGCAGACAGGCTCAGCTCATGGTAGAGCACTATCTCACATGTTACCAAGCACTCTGCCTCCAGGATTGTTAAGGCCTGCCATAGGAGTGGCTGATAGGTACACATGTGTCTATATATAAGGTAGGTATAGGAATACTACACCTAAGCAAGGGGTGATTACACGACCTTGCCCCAGCTGAGTGATCAGCCAGTTGTGTCATAATGGAAGGCCAGGCCAGGGGTGGCAGAATACATGCTGCAGCCCCTGGTAGGCCGAGGGTACACCTATGCCCTGGGTACCTAAGGTACACTATACAGGGGCCAATACGGTGATCCTATCCAAATGGGTTATGCACCTAAAGTACATAGTATTAATTTAGAGAGAGAACAGCAAGGCTGTGGGTCTGATTAGCAGGCCCACAGCCACATCTAAGTCGAAAACCAGTAAGGCAAAAGCAAAAAGTGGGGGTGAACATAGAAAGCAGACCCTACTCTCCTACAGTGATGTACTACTAAGACCTGGTGGCACTGCATCAAAGGGTGTATAGTGACATACACTTAGACATAATTAATGTGCTCTGCCATGGTGTAATAAAGATTTAATTCCAAATATGTGACCTACTTGTCTGCTGTGCATGCCGGTGGAGTACGTCAACAAGAAAGGAGTACTGCGGGCCGGTGTTGCAGAGGCCGTGATGGTCTGAGGTGGCTGCCAAGGTCGCAGGCCTTGGGCTTGGAGTTTGCACCGGCACGTGGTGGGCCCTCTTCGACACACACCAGTGTCGGCAGGTGGGCATTGAGGCCTGGGTGCGCAGGGGCGGGCAGGACTGGTTTGGGGACTAGCATCCCGGTGTGCAGCAGGCGCACAGGATCGCTGGCAACTCTGCTCACGGCGATGGCCTCATGGCGGGGTGAGAGGCGCCGCCCTGGCAGACGTTGGGAATTCCGGAAGAGGACCACGCCCAGAGTTATGTGCCTTTTGTTTTATTCACACCCCTACGCTGATCTGGCGTACGCCGGGCCAGCCCACTCCACTCATGCTTACGGGGGGGGCGTAACAAGCTACATTTCTGCGATCTTCCCCACTGACTGGGGTGACATGGTTGCATCCACTGTCCACTACACTCCAAATACCAGCGGTGTGTGTCGACATGGATGTGTGTGTGGTCTGGAAACTGCAGTCTGGCCAGCACATCCATGCCACACTTGGCATTGTGTACAGTCTCATTTATCGGTCACTTGCCTCCTTCGCACATGCCTGGTGCCCACCTCTTCCGACATTATGCTATTGTGTGGCAGAGGTGCCATGCCGTTGATGGCTAATGTACATGGCTGGCCCAGGTTCCCACAGTGAGTTGTGCTGTTGTGTCTGGTGGATGTGCATGTTGTATGTGAGCTTGTGACGTGTGCATTTCCTGTGTTGTGTGTTGCATGATTGTGGAGTTGAGGTGTGTGGTGTGTGCATTTGGTATTGGCCAACGAGCAGTGCATTTCCGTAGATGCCATCCTGGTGGCGCAGGTTGATGATAGAACTGTAGGAAGGTGTAGGAATCATGCACACTGCCTGGGTGGTTTACAGCGGCGTTTGCGGAGATTCCCCGGTGATCCACTATTGCCTGCACATTGGTGGGATATGTGCGCTTTCTGTTGCACTTATTGTGTGCAGTGTTGCAAGGGGCCACTAGTAGGTCATGTGTGCAGTCAATTGCCTCCTGATACGTGCGGGAAGCCAGCTGTGGCGTACATGCCTTGCTTGGTCTCTGGCTGGTCCTGCACAGTGTGTGCGAAGTATAGATAGTGGGGTACCAAGCTGATGGTGTCATCCATGACCGTTGTGAGGGACTTGAATTGGCTTGGATGTGTAACTCCTCCATCTCAGGCGGAGGTTGGCTGGAGGGTACCAGTGGCTAACACGTGCAGCACGGCCATCAGCTTTGTCTGAGGTGGGATGTTGGTTGTCCGCTATGTTGGTACCGTCAGCCTGTGGGCAATGGTGGTCAGGATGCGGAGGAAGGTTGTCCCTTTGAGCATGTGGTGGGCAATGACATTCTCTTGTTTTAGTGCATTTTTGGAGGGTAGCTGTCTTTGTCTGCGCTGCCTCGGTGTTGGTCCGGGGTGGGGTTATCCTGGGGGTGGTGGTGGTGGATGTTGGGCCCCTCTTGGGTGTCCGGCACGCATGTTCAGTGGCTCCATAGCATCTGTTGCTCTTCAGGTGTTGCTCTGGGCTGAGCTCCCTTTCGAGGTGCAGTCTGCCGTCCGACTTTACACCAGGTCAGAGCAGGTGTTAATTTCCTGCTGCTAACGCGCCTTATCGCATGTTTCGTGGTTGTTTCGCCGATCTGGCTGGTCGTTCAGAATGTTGCGGAGTGGTGTTGTCGCGAATTTTGGCACGGGAACGCCTACTCTGCATTTCATTAGCGATAGTTGCCGGGGTCATCTGTGGCGATGTTTTTTGCGGCTGCTATCGCAGGTAAACTGGTGTTATGGGCTGTTAACATCAGCTTGTGAATGGGGCGATAAATTTATCGCTACTTTGGCTGCGCTAAAGTGCCGTTAACTCGGCGATAGCTCCCTGAGAATATGCCCCTTAGACTTACAGTTAGCAATGACTGAAGTTAAGACCAATGTTCTTAAGGGTGGAAAATCTGTTTTCTTTCAGTGATGCCCTTTTGGGCCAAATCTTGGCTGGGTGTGATACCATCTTCTCCCCTGCAGTCAACAGGCTAGTGGTGCAGCGTTATTGTCTGGCTCCAGGTGACTCACACTTCTTGTCAAACTACCCTCCAACTGAAAGCCTGATCATGCAGGCATACTACTCGTCATGTCAATCAGCGGGAATCTTTCCAGCTAACCCTCATATTTAGAGTCAAAATGACTAGAAGTTTGGGGGAAGATAATGTTATTGGCAGGGAGTATGGCTCGAAGTACATTAATGAGCATTATCTGATAGAGAGTTCTAGCTGAAAATTCCTTATCTTTGAGATTCCCAGGCAGCATACTGGATCTGGCAGAATTTTCGTGAGCAGTATCCCTGTGCCCCGGTAGGTGGCGTTGTTTGGCTCCATGTGCACCATCATCCAAGCCGGAAGTGATGTTTGTGGCAACTATATTGGCGTCACCTAGGCACACTGACGTCAGTTCTTCTTTCCGAGCACCACTCTGCCTAGAGATTGAAACTCTGGACTCCTGTACGCCTTCCCGACAATACCCCATCTTCCCTAAGTTCTTAAGAAAATCAAGAATTTCCAGGCCCAAGTTTTCCTATTGACCCCAAATTGGGCATGGAGAGTATAGTATCAAACATTTCTGAGCTTGTGCATTGGTCCTCTGATCAGGCTGCCCCTTTGGAGGATCTGCTGTCGAATCATTATGGCAGGGTTCAGCACCTGGGCCTTCGTAATCTCCTCCAACTTTTATGGAGATTGAGCACTGATAGTTTAACACCTTTGACCTTTTGTTAATTAACTGTACAAAAGAATACCTGGTGGAAAATCTGCAGTTATTGGAGGGCGAAAATAGGCAGGGCCATGCAGGAGAGGATGATGTCCCTTTGAATTGTATCGAGATCTGCTATTCACTGGCAAAAAAGTAGCCTCCAGAAGGTCTGCAAGCCCATGCCAGAAGTGTCAAAGCTGCAAGCACTGCGTTGGCATGTAGAGTTCCTGTCTTGGACATCTGCCAAGCAGCTATGTGGGCATCGTGTCACACATTCATGAAGCATTATTGTCTGATAGCTGGGTTTGCTGAGAATGGTATTTCGCTCACTCAGTCTTACTGGATTTTTTTAGTTTGAGCCATTTCCTAGATCCAACCCCTAATAGGTACGCCTCTGGTATATATTCAAAAGGTGAAGAATCTGCAATTAGAAGTCTTTATGAGAAATAAAAGATACTTACTGTGAGAAGTTGGCCTGGCATATGCTGGTCACTAGTTATAGTGGCCACCTTGCACCAGCCCAATTCGACTCTTATGGTAGATAGGTTTAAGACAACCTTTTAAAGAAAGCTATCCTAGTGGTAGCTGTGGAGAGCAGCCTTCAGGCTAAGTCTCAGAGGAATGTAAAGCAGCTTGTTTTACCTTATAATCTCTTGAATTACCAAATGAAAGGACACCATACAGGTATATATATCAAATATATATGTATTTATTACTAGACACACTCTACTAATCTCTTTATGAGATTAGAAGCCAGATACACATTCAAAATTCAACGTTTCTCAATAAGTTAAGCACAAACATGGCTGGAGCCCTACCAGACCATATACTAAAAAAATGGTATATCAATGTCGACTTGCAAAATGACAAGGCCTAGGGCCTGGGGAATCGCTGGGGCTTCACTACTGCAGTGTTAGCAGGTAAGTAACAGGCCCACGGGAGACGCGCGCAGTGTGTGAACACAGCCGCGGGTTCCCTATTGATTATAATGGAGCAAGTCGCGGTTTGATTTTTAAAGTTTTAGGGTACTTCGAGGAAGTCTACAAGCAAGCCACTTACAAGGTAAGTAATTTGAAGGCCAACACACACTAGGGCACCGGAGTGCACGAGTTACCTCACCCACGGAAGCCGGGTGCATAGGTGCCTTTTGGTGTCGGGTCGCGTCGCTGTTTTCTATGGAGACCAAAGAAGACTTGCTGCCTGTGTCGACTGAAGAAGTGTCCGGTGGAATCCAAGAGTGGAATCAAGATGCTGAAGACCTGAAAATTGAAGGGACAATGTTCAAAGTCACTTGCCTGTGAACGGTGGCCAGGAAGATGGATTACCACAGATGTCGAGTGATTTCAGGTCGTTGATGGTGTTTTGACTCTTCGCTCACGAGGTCCAGGAAGGCTCGACGATGACCAGCAGCTGGATTCGGAGTGTCCCATGACGTCTACAGCTGACTGCGATGTCGGCAACCGGATTGGAGCCAACAAGCCTTGGCAACTGCAAGTCTTGTGTGGAGTGAAGAAAGTCGATGGTGCAGACCAGCAAAGTCTGAGGGACTCACCCAGCAAGGGTAAGTGAGGGCAGGCCTGGTGAAGGATAAAAATCATTTGTTCTGTTTATTCGCGCCATGTAAAGTTAGCATAATGTATCTATGACGGTATTCTGATCACATAAACGCCTATTGATATGTCCTAGAAGAAACGTTTTCTTTCGTTTCTTCCTACACGACAAAAAGGGCCGAAAACCATACTGTAGCCATCTTGGTTTGCGATAGACCATGTGTCAGATCACGTGGTTTCCTTTGCCTACCATCTTCATGATTTAGCTCGTACCAGCCCAGAGACAGGTTAGCGGTATTTACGGCCGAGGCCCAAGGTCACATCTGCTGTAGGGAGTATCAAGCAAATTCCTTGAGGCCCTGGGACGGAAAGGGAGTAACCCTGCCGACCTCCTCTGTATAGATAGCAACCCTTTGTGTAAGGCGGAAACCTAACACTGTATGAGCTCATCCAGGAGCCCATGGACTAACTGGTACTTTTCCACTTGGATGGCTTTGTATGCTGAATGTGTTATGTATATAAGTGTGGTTTTGTCAAGGAGCCAGCAGTCTTCCTCGGCGCACATGATGGGTGAGGATCGATGAGGCTCCTCTGTATAGAGTTTTGCTTTGACCAATAAAGCTTCTGAACCTTCTCCGTTGCCGACTGACTTATTTGAAATATATTGCGGGCCACTGGTAAGTGTGGCCCTTGGGATTTTAATTGAGTACTTCAGTTGGCGACTCTTGTGGGACCCCGTGATAGGGTCTTTTCCTCCCCCGTATTCGGGTGGTAGGATTGAGGGCGTCCTGGTCGGGTTGGTGGAGAGGAGGGATTGACGCTTCCACTCCGCGTTCCCGATCAGGGTGTCCTCTGCTGCTAGTAGCCCTTCACCGGGGTCCTACGGGCTTAACCCAGGAGCTGACCGTGTTGGTCCCAAGAAGTTGGCAGCGGAGAACGAACGTCTGTACCTGGGTGCACCCGGTGAGTAATTTGTTTGTTTGACGCACGCCTGTAAGCGGTGCATTTGGAACAGGTAACTGTGTTTTGATTTGGGGGTCGTGAGTACCCCAGGAGAATTACGGAGGTCTTGCAGGGTGGTCCGGTAGGGGCAGACTGTAGAGACTCCGCGGATCTTTTGTGATTTGGAGACACTGCTCAGATGCCTAGTTGTTACCTGTGTGTAACACACGGCCGAATTGTATTCGGAAAAGCCTGTGACTGTAATTGGGTAGCCATCAGACATGCCTGAGGTGATGGATGCTTGCACCACATCAGAACGGTCTTAGTGGTGAACCAAGGAGGTCATAGGATGGTCTGTAGTCCAGTCCGTGGTCGCACCTGTCTGACTGCCTCTTGCCAGTCTTTTCGGAAGACTGCTCGTTGTGATTCTGTCGGTCCGGTATTTTGAATATTTCTCCACGAACGGGAGTCGACGGGCTCGGTTCGTTTGTTTGGATGCATCAAGTTTGAATACGTAGGTTGAGGTTGAACTGCAGAAAACGTAATATAGGAACCATCAATATGTGTTATATGTGATACAAGAATTTGTTTGTACGTTATTGGTGTTTGTCTGTTAACTAACAATGCCGTGTTTCAGTAAATTGAATTGTTTTGGTTGTTGTTGTCGGGCTGGTGGCTCTCATCTGGCCGAAAGCCAGCCTGCCCCACCGGAGGGCAGTCCCAACCATTTCATGTACATAAAACATGGAATAACTCCTCTATTGTTTAATACTTTGTGGCATAAGTATACCAGAGGTAATGAGGAATTGCAATGGCCCCAAATGGGTTCCTTCGATGAAAAGAAAATTGCCTTTTTACAGGACCAGTTATTTTCTAGACGCAGTAGGCAGTCTATGTTTGATGCATTAAACACCTGGCAGAAGGAATCTAAGTGGAGGCGAATGAGAGAAGAGAAACTAGCTAGAGTTAAAGCAGGGCAAACAGTTACTCAGAAGGCTATTGCCTACGACAGAGCCCGAACAGAAGAAGGGATTGAATGTGTGAATCGTGAGTTCAGATTACAGGCCGATAAAAGTTACGTGACTCGGCCCGACGCCGAAAATGAAATTGGAGATTTATTGGACTTGCGCCCACCACCCCCATATGTCCCACAACGGTTATACCCGGCAGCACCAGTTGCCCCGGTATCAGCCGTTGCAGATCCAGCGGCCCCTGCGCAAGTCTCAGCTGTGACGACGGTAGCTCCTGCTGCGTCGGCAGCTCCTTCCCTTCTTGCACCCCAAACCAATGTGTCCCGGTTGTCCTCGTCTGTTACAGAGATTATGACTTTATTGCCCAATTTGTTGTCTTCCGCGACAGCTGGAAATCTTCAGCTGTCGCCCGGTTCAGCCCATTCTCCCCCTGTGTTGACCTCTTCCTCGGCAACCGCAACTCCCTTACCAGCTGTTTCCACTCCGATACATCTCCCCGGTCTTCTTGAAGGCAAGAAACTATTTACCCGGTCAGCCATAACACTGGAGGAAAGGGAGGTTGTTGCGTTACAAGCATCACAATGGATGCGACACCCTATTTACACTGTGTCCAACATATGGAGCACTATGAGAGACTTTGAGCCCGTGATGCAACAGCATGTGTTAGACCATATGGCCGCATGCCTCATATCATTATGGGGACAAGTTCATGCAAGGGGGAAGGCTCCGGCAATATTGTACACCATTCATGATCATGCGCACAAATTTCAATTGACCCCAGACGAGGTGTTCAAAAATATTAGTACATTGGTTAGTTATAGAACCCGACTTGAAACTGCTGGTCCTGCGGATTCCGCACATTTTCCAATGCGTGAAGTCCACCCCATTTATCATCCAGAAATTACCGAAATAAGAGATGCTCCGGGGGTGGTTACCCGCCCGCAGGTTGATGCTCGTTTTCAGGAGCAGTGGGTGTACACCCCGTGGAAACATAGTGAAGTGCTGTCATTAAAAGCTAATTTGCCTGACCCTAGGAAAAATCCTACAGCATATTATAAAGAACTTACTGAAGCCGCCTCATCGGCGGTAATGACATTGGCCGATATAGAATTGTTTTTTGCCCTATTAGTACCAGTGGATATCTGGCGTCAGGTACATGACCAAGACCATGTGACTGAATTCGGGGGGACATGGGGTCAATTGAAAGATTGGGATAAAGATCGAAAACCCGGAGATAAGCCCAGGGCTGAAATATTAACGTTACCTGACAAAATAATTACATACATGCATTCGCTCATCCCGCCTAGGAAAGTGGATTGGGATAAATTGACTGCATGCCGACAGAAGAAAGATGAGAGTGTGTCGGATGTTTTCACTAGATTTGAAGGTGTTTTTATTGACTTCAGTGGCCAGGATCTATCCAAGGAGGGTGGTATACGCCTGTTTGTCAATAGGTTTGTGACTAATTTACTGCCCGAAATCTCGACCCGACTCCAAGCCGCAGAAAGTACTTGGACAACGTCTACTCCTTCGATTATATTAAGTATGGCTCAATATTATGAGCACCGAGAGAATGAAAGTAAGGATAAGACGGAAAAGAAAGCAAAGGATTTAAAAACGCAGGTCCTGTTACAGCAGGTTGAGAGAGGCCGCGGAAGGGGTCGGGGAGGGCCGAGCTCTGCTCCACGAGGGGCGGGCCAAGTACCGGGTGGAGGACGAACTGATTTAGGAATAAACCAATGCGCATTTTGTAAACAGGAAGGGCATTGGCGATCCCAGTGTCCGTTGTTATATGCGCAAAACAACAATACACGAGGCCAAGGGAGAGGACGCGGTGGTGGTAGTCGAGGTGGACATACACGACAGGAGGAGTCTGGACAAGGTGGGAATAGCCAGAACTATTTTGATCATGGTCAGGAAAGCAGTACTTCAATGAAGAATGTGGCAGCGATGCAGTGGCAGGCTATCCTCGTGCATAGGACAGCCAAAGGCAGAGTGGGGGACGTGTGTCAATTCCTATAGATCAGAACTGACCTTATGTTAATGCACATTTAATGGGCGCATCGGGTAAGTTTCTAGTTGACACAGGAGCTATGAACAGTTCTGTTACACATGCCCTTGTCCCTGGGGCTGCTCTGTCTGGCCAAGATAATGTGTCCGTAGGTTTCTCTGGAACTCCGGTGGTGAGCCCCATTTCCCGACTTCTTTCTTTCGCTCTGGGTCCTATTTCTATTGATTCACCATTCCTTCTAACATCGCAATGTGGGGAGAATTTATTGATTTGCGAGAAATAAACAAGATCGTGGTACCTCAGTATCCCGTGGTACCTGATATAACCACCATATTGACTATGATTCCTCCTACAGCTCGATATTTCTCTGTGATTGATCTGAAAAATGCTTTCTTCAGCATCCCCATTCATCCTGATAGCCGATATCTTTTCAGATTCTCATTAGCTGGTCGCAGCTTCAGGTTTTGTCGCGCTCCTCAGGGCTCTACAGAAAGCCCTAGTATTTATAGTCAAGCACTCAAAGCCCTATTGGATACTCTAATTTTGCCCGATGGTAACGTATTGTTACAATGTAGATGATCTATTGGTGGCTTCGGATACTGAACAGGGTTGCCGGGATGCTACAGTTCAATTGTTGCAGCATTTGGCCGACCATGGCAATAAGGTATCTTTGTCTAAATTTCAATATTGTCGACCGGAGGTGACTTATTTGGGTCATCTCCTGTCGAAGGAGGGTAGGCGTCTAACTCCTGATCGTATAACAGCTATATCTAACATGTCTGTTCCTTGCACGCAACGTGATGTCCGCGCTTTCCTTGGCATAACCTCTTACTGTCGCCAGTGGATTCCTAACTTTTCCCTTCTGACTAAACCCCTACTATACTTGACAACTAAAAAGTCTGCTCTGTGTTCTGCTCCTGTGCTTGGCACTCCTGATTACCGGAAGCCTTTTACACTCTACGTGCATGAGGTGGACGGTTGCTCGCTTTCTGTGTTTACACAGGGTTTTGGTGGTAAGCAAAAACCTTGTGCATATTTTTCGGCGGTGTTGGATAATGTCGCCAGAGCGCTTCCCAGTTGTCTAAGGGCCACGGCGGCTGTTGCGGTGGCATTTCGACAATCAGAAGGGCTCGTCCTGAACACTGACCTCACGGTGATGGTGCCTCACGCTGTGGATGTATTACTAAACAGGGCCAAGACGCAGCACTTAACTAGTGCGCGTCTTACAGGGTATGAATTGACCCTATTCGCACCCCATATCACTATCAAAAGATGTGCCACTCTGAACCCCGCCACCTTACTACCCCTCCCTTCGGAAGAGCAAGATCAGGACATACATGACTGTATGTTTCGGACAGAGGAAGAGACGAAGGGACGGATAGACCTGACAGACACTCCCTTATCTGACCCACAAGGGGAGTTATATGTCGATGGCTCATGTTCTAAGTTACCGAATGGCACTACCACATCTGCCTATGTGATTACCACTCTCCAAACTGTAGTTGAAACGGCCAACGTGTCTTATCAACCTGCCCAGGCTGCCGAATTAGTAGCCTTGCTTCGAGCTTGTGAGTTAAGTGAGGGTTTGAGAGTGAATGTCTACACCGATAGCCAATACGCTTTCGGTGTAGCACATAACTTTGGAAGGTTATGGGCAGAAAGGGGTTTCCTTACTTCGCATGGCCAGAAGATAAGGAACGGCCCGTTGGTTTTGAGACTGTTGACTGTCCTGACCTTGCCAAAGGAAATTGCTGTCGTTAAATGTAGTGCCCATAAAGCTGTGATCGATGATGTGGGCAAGGGAAATGCATTTGCTGACAGAATTGCTAAAGAAACTGCCCAGTCAAACACCACCTCTATGTTTGTAGCCAGCTCACCGAGAGGAATGGTAGAAACAGAAATATTCAATAGCACTATGGATAGTGTTAGAGAAATACAACAAGAAGCGACCCCTGAAGAACTAGTGTATTGGCAAGAACAGATAGGGAAACTAGACGAAAATGGATGTTGGATCGACCTGTCAGACAAGTGCAGGTGGTTACTGCCAAATGCATTTGTGAATGTGATAGTATCCATGGCACACGAGCCTGCGCATATAGGCGTTAAGGGCATTTGTGCAGTACTATATTCTGTGTGGTACAACACCAATATTAATAAAACTGCAACACATTTGATTCAGAACTGTATGATCTGTTTACAGCATAATCCAGGAGGTAGTGTCCCTGTACTGAAAGGGAATTTCGCGCCCCCCACCTTACCCTTTGAGGTGTTACAAATGGACTTTATTCAATTAGAACGGGTAAATAATCTCAAGTATGTTCTAGTAGTGGTTTGCGCATTCAGTAAATGGGTGGAAGCATACCCCACCAAGGAGAATACCGCTTTAGCCACAGCTAAAGCTCTAGTAAAGGAATTTTTTACTCGCTATGGTTTGCCACGTGTAATTTGGAGTGACAATGGGAAACATTTCAATGCCAACCCTATAGAGCACATTTGTAGTGGTTTATCCATTAGGCAAAAGTTTCATGCTGCACGCCACCCCCAATCAGCAGGGTTGGTGGAAAAGTATAACGGGATTTTAAAGTTGAAATTGGCTAAGCTGCAAGACACCACAGGGTTGAAATGGCCTGACCTCTTACCCCTAGCATTATTGTCTGGAAGAACCACTCCTCACTCTCGTTCTGGAATATCACCATATGAGGTGATATTTGGTAGGCCCGCCAATATCTGGGGTGTACCGAGACCGAAATCCTTTAGGGACATCGAGTACCCAATGTTGACAGATTATCTTTATGCATTAACTAAAGATCTTCGTTCCATTCATCAACAGATATCAGCGGTATTGCAGCCCCTGCCGGAGGGTCCTGGACATCGTCTTGAACCTGGACAGTGGGTTTTGATCCGGAACTACCAGTGAAAATCGAGCCTGGATCCACGATGGACCAAACCTCATCAGATACTCCTTTCCACAAGAACGGCTGTTAAAGTTGAAGGGAAGCGGCACTGGATTCACGTGTCACATTTGAAAAAAGTTCCTCTCCCATTGCCGGGTGACCTGCAGGGTCAGAGTGAAGGATCGGTGCATGACGGTGAGCAGCCCATTGAAGATTCATCTCTCTCTGAAGCCCAAGAAGAGGTGAACGGGCTAGAGGGAGGTACTGTGAGTTCAAAAACGCCTACAGCGGCTGGCCCTACGACCAGCTCTGCTCCCGGTAATGCTGCATCCGACCCGAAAGATCACACTTCCAGTATTTCATTTGGTCCTACTGTGCCTATTCTTTTCCCTGATCCCCGAACACCTGGTCATGTTCACTATAACCTGCGGCCCGACAGAGAGCAAAGATACCAGGTTCAGTCTTGAGAAAGAGAAGAGAGACTTGAGTAAATCCTGGTATAATCTAAGAGAACACTGGACTGAACTAGTTGAGAGCTCGGAACTTTCGATAAAGCTCTGTTCAGAAAGAAAATAGAGACATTGATTGATTAGTGGGGCCCAGGTGGAGTTTTTTAGTAAGAGCTGCGTCAAGTGCAGCTCCAACGCGAGAAGTTTTTGCTGTTTTGATATTTTCTATTTTTGATGAACAATAGGAGTCTGCCTGTGAGGCTCTGAACGGACACAGGAAAGAAGCACCCTCTGGCAGGTTGGACTGCAAGTAGGCCCATTCCTCTTAGATTATATTTGGACTTTTAGCAAGATTGTATCCCTTTGCTCGCTTTGTTCCTGAAGAGGAGCAACTCATAGCTCCACGCCCTCTGCACCCATATATGCCTATGTTTTCTACTTGGAGCTTGCGTATTAAGATAGTATTCATAGCTATAATAAATGTATCACTAGTAGCATGTTTAGGGGTATTCATTTATTTGGAATGTCGTCACCCTGTGCACACCCTGGTACCCTCTACTCCTGTCCCTGAAGAGCATCATTTCCATACTTTCGCCCTGCATAAGGAAAGACATCGTCAGACATATGTAAAGAATGCTTTTATTGAAATGCTGCACCAGACCCATAGTTCGACTAATACTACAGAGTGCTGGGTCTGTGGCCTCCTCCCCTCAGTTATGCACAAACATGATCTTTTCATCTCGATGCCCTTGTCATATCTAGGCAGTTGTGAAGCATGGTTTAAGTTGCTGTCGATGATATATTCGCACTATACTGTTGATGAGCACCGATTTTCTGAAAAGGACTACGAAATGATTCTAGCATATATAGAAGTCATCAGGGATTCACTCCGAATGAAGATGGTACAGATGGTACACTAGACCCAACTGCTTGCATGAATGCGTATACTGAATATGCAAATGACACTTGGTTAAGGGATGAAGTATTGGATTTTATGTCTTTCAATTTCACTGAGTATTTCAAATATTTTCAGGAACGAAATGTATCAGATGATAAGGTTATTCCGGTCCCGGTATTGAATGCGTCATCTTCCTTTTGTATACATGGCACTGGTCACTTAGCAGTTGGATTTAGTAAATGCAATTATACGTACAGATTACGAACATTCAGTAGCCCACCAATGCTTCCTCCTCCGAATGTATACTTTGTATGTGGGGAAAATGCATACACGTGGCTCCCCAGAGGATGGTCAGGTAGATGTTATTTGTCTTTCCTATACCCCCCAGTCTATATAGCCCCTTCTGACTATCATAAGACCCATTCACTGAACCGGCGGAGCTTAGGAAAACGAGCTACCACGGGGGATGCCACTGATCAGACCGATACTCCTGCACAACACTTTGTGGACATAATGAAAGGAGTCTTGCCAATATGGGGACACATTTTGACCAGTAAAGAAATCAGAAGATTATCTAGAGTAGAAGAGGGAGTAGTGAATATCACTGCCGGAATATTAACCAACATAACTGTTGAGCTTCAGGCGACCAGGCTCGTAACGCTTCAAAATCGCATGGTTTTAGACGTTATCTTAGCTGACCGGGGAGGTGCATGCAGAGTGATTGGCAGTTCTTGCTGTGTGTATATACCTGACTCTGCCCCCTCTGTGCATTTAGCCATCCAAAAACTGCACCGTTTAGCATCTGAAATTCATACAGATACCGGTACCTGATCTCTTTCTAGCTGGTTCTGGGGCCTCTTTGCCACTTGGGGGTGGAAATTGCTCATGATCCTTTTGGGTATAGCAGGTTTCCTTTTCACCTGTTGTGTCTGCATACAATGTGGACCTGCCTGCTGTTCTTATTGCACAAATCGACTCCTTCTTGCCCTTCCCGAATCTAAACCACATCCAGCTAAGATAGGCACTCAGCTAGTACAGAAGGAGATATATGACATGATGCAAATAGATGAAGGCATCTTTGAAGATTGAGGTAGTATGTTAGCTACATTATGCTAAAATGGCTGATCTGAAGGATAAAAATCATTTGTTCTGTTTATTCGCGCCATGTAAAGTTAGCATAATGTATCTATGACGGTATTCTGATCACATAAACGCCTATTGATATGTCCTAGAAGAAACGTTTTCTTTCGTTTCTTCCTACACGACAAAAAGGGCCGAAAACACCTCCCTGTGACAGGATGCCTTTTGTTGGGCTTCCTCCACTGCGAGTTTCAGTCAGCAACAGGAGGGCAGCCCAGTGTCTGTGCCGGTGGCATCCATTTTGTGATGCCAGGGCTCTATAGGATATCTGTCGTTTTACATGTCATGCCCTCTAGAAGGGTGGGATCATGCTCCCACATCATGGACTGATGTGGGGGTATGATTCCAAGTTGTTTGACACCAAACACGATATGTTTTGATGCAGTCATTCCAAAGTTAGCATTTTAATGCACTAAAGAGTATATGGTTGAACCGCATCCACAAACAGCCATAGAGAATAGACTCTGGTAGCTGCAGAGGGGCCCTGCTCACGCAGAGGCACCCTCTCACATTGTAAACCACGCACCCTGCCCTCAGGATTGATAGGGCCTGCCATAGGGGTGGCTGATAGGTTTATATGTGTGTGTATGGTGAGATATAGAAACCTATATCTCTGTGAGGAGTGCTAACACTACCTCACACAGGCTGCAGTAGCAGGCCTGTGGTGTCAGATTGGGAATGCTTCCCAGGGGTGGCATAATACATGCTGCAGCCCCTGGTAGGCCTGTGAAGTACCTATGCCCTAGGTACCTAGGGTACCATATACTAGGGGCTCATAAGGTACCACAGTATCCAATCACTAGTGCATTTAATATGCACACCAAGTCGTTTAGAAAGGACAGAGAGACTGGGGTCCTGATTAGCAGGGACCCAGCCAGACTATAGCCAGAAACCAGTGTATACATCAGAAAATAAGTGGGGGCAACATAAGTGCAGATCCTACTCTCCTACAAAACCCACCACCAAACGCAGGGACATTAAACTAACCTTGACCAGTTGAGTCTTCATGTTCTAAGTGGAAATACCTTGAGAGTCCATCTGCATTGGCATTTTGGGTCCCAGATCTATGTTCCACTGTATAGTCCATCCGCTGTAGGGAAATGGACCACCTGAGCAGTTTAGGATTTTCACCTTTCATCTGTTTGAGCTATAGGAGGGGCTTGTGGTCAGTCTGAACAATGAAGTGAGTGCCAAACAAGTATGGCCTCAGCTTCTTCAGGGCCCACACCACAGCAAAGGCCTCCCTCTCTATAGCTGACCAACGTTTCTCTCTAGGGGTCAGCCTTCTGCTTATGAAAGCTACTGGCTGGTCTTGACCTTCATCATTAAGTTGAGATAGTACAGCTCCCACACCCAGCTCGAAGCAACAATGAACTTCTTTTTGTAATCTGGACTCTGCAAGATGGGGGCAGTGCACATTGCCTGCTTGAGGTCATCAAATGCCTTTTGACAGCTAGCTGTCCACTGAACTTTTTTGGGCATTTTCTTAGAGGTCAGATCATTTAAGGGGGTCACTATAGATCCATATCCCTTAACAAACCTCCTATAGTACCCACTCAGGACTAAAAAGGCTCTAACCTGTGTCTGGGTTGTTGGAGCTACCCATTCCATTATAGTTTGGATTTTGCTCTGCAATGGTTGAACCTGGCCTCCACCTACAAGGTGGCCCAGGTACACAACCTGACTCTGCCCTATCTGGCACTTGGTGGCCTTGATAGTGAGGCCTGCTTTGTGCAGGGCCTCCAAAACATTTCTGAGGTGGATCAGGTGATCCTGCCAGGTGGAACTAAAGACAGCAATATCATCAAGATAAGCTGAGCAATAAGTCTCCATACCAGTCAGAACTTTATTCACCAACCGCTGAAAAGTGGCAGGTGCATTTTTCAAACCAAAGGGCATTACCACAAAGTGATAGTGCCCACCAGGGGATGAAAATGCTGTTTTGGCCGTGGCATCATCAGCTAACTTGATTTGCCAGTAGCCAGCTGTTAGGTCAAATGTACTAAGATACTTGGCTGAGGCCAAAGTGTCTATAAGTTCATCTGCCCTTGGTATTGGGTAGGCATCAGTCCTGGTGACTGTATTGAGGCCTCTGTAGTCAACACAAAACCTCATTTCTTTCTTACCACCCTGGGTATGAGGTTTAGGTACAAGGACTACTGGGCTAGCCCAAGGGCTATCTGAAGGCTCAATAACACCTAGTTCCAACATTTTCTGGACTTCAGTCCTGATACAGTCCCTGACAAGGTCAGGTTGCCTGTAGATTTTACTCTTTACAGGCAGACTGTCTCCAGTGTCCACCTCATGGGTGCACCAGGAAGTCTGACTTGAGGTCAGGCTAAACATGTGTCTAAACTGTTGCAGAACTTGTCTGCATTCAGTTTGCTGATGATCAGTGAGGCTGCTTGCCAAAGCAACACCATCAACTGACCCATCATCAGGGTTCTGTGAGAGCAGGTCAGGGAGAGGGTCACTCTCCTCCTCCTGGTCCTCATCAGTTGCCATGAGCAAGCCCATGTCAGCCCTGTCCACATATGGCTTAAGTCTGTTGACATGGAGCACCCTAAGGGGGCTCCTGGGAGTTTCAAGATCCTCCAAGTAGGTGACTTCTCCCTTTTTCTCAACAATTGTATGGGGGCCACTCCATTTGTCCTGGAGAGCTGCTGGGGCCATAGGCTCCAACACCCACACTTTCTGGCCTGGCTGATAAACAGTCAGGACAGCCTTTTGGTCATGCCAAACATTTTGCAATTCTTGGCTAGCCTCAAGGTTTTTAGTTGCCTTCTTCATGTACTCTGCCATCCGGGAGCGGAGACCAAGTACATAGTCCATCACATCCTGTTTGGGAGGTTTGATAGGTAACTCCCATCCCTCTTTCACCAGACATAAGGGTCCTCTTACAGGGTGCCCAAACCGAAGTTCAAAAGGGCTGTAGCCAACCCCTTTCTGTGGAACCTCCCTGTATGCAAACAGAAGGCAGGGAAGTAAAAGGTCCCATTTTCGCCTGAGCTTTTCTGGGAGGCCTTTAATCATTCCCGTTAGGGTTTTGTTGAATCTCTCAACTAACCCATTGCATTGTGGGTGATAGGGAGTAGTGAATTTATAATTGACACCACACTCCTTCCACATTGCTTTTAAATATCCTGACATAGAGTTTGGATCTCTGTCGGATATGACCTCTTTAGGGAAACCCACTCTGGAGAATACTCCAATGAGGGCTCTTGCTACCACAGGGGCTGTGGTAGTCCTTAGGGGTATAGCTTCTGGATACCTGGTGGCATGATCCACTACCATCAGTATAAATCTGGGACCAGATGCAGTTGGATGGTCAAGGGGACCAACAATGTCAATCCCTACCCTTTCAAAGGAACCCCCCACCACAGGTAGTGGTATCACTGGGGCCTTTGTTGTGCCACCTGACTTGCCACTGGCTTGGCATGTGACACAGGAGCGACAAAACTCCTTGGTGTCCTCAGACATGTGAGGCCAATGAAAATGATGGACAAGCCTGTCCCAGGTCTTGTTTTGGCCCAAGTGTCCTGCCAAAGGGATGTCATGTGCTAGGGTCAAGAGGAACCCCCTAAACTTCTGAGGTATTACCAACCTCCTGGTGGCTCCAGGGGTAGGATCTCTAGCCTCAGAATATAGGAGTCCATCATCCCAATAAACTTTATGGGACCCACCAGTACTCCCAGCAGCCTCAGCAGCAGCTTGCTGCCTGAGGAGTTCAAGAGAGGGGCAGCACGGCTGCTCTTTGCTCAGATCTTCCCTGGAAGGTCCCCCTGCCCCCAAGAACTCAACCTGACCAGGCTCAAGTTCCTCTGGGGCAGTTCCTTCTTCTGGATCTGCTTCTCCTCCATCAGAAGGGGAATCTGAGATCTGAGACAGAGGGGAAGGCACAGCCTTAACCCTACTGCTCCTCCTCCTGGGTAGCATCTGGTCCATAGTTTCAGGATCCAGAGCTGGTTCAGCTTTATGCATTTTGGCCTGTGACCTGGTCACAGCAAACACCTCTGCAGGTATGCCCCACATCTCAGCATGAGTCCATAATTCTACTTCAGACCAGGCTGAAGTCTCCAGATCATTGCCCAACAAACATTCAACAGGGAGGTCTGCACTGACTACTACCTTTTTGAGGCCAGTTACCCCTCCCCAGGAGAAATTCACAACTGCCAGACTATGGTTGGTCCTAACATTGCTTGCATTGGTAACCTGGTACATTTCACCCAGGATGATCTGTGCAGGGTCCACTATATCCTCTGCCACCATGGTGACACTAGCACCTGTGTCCCTGAATGCCAAAGCCTGTTTGCCATCTATGATAGGCTGCTATTTGTACTTGCCCAGATTACTGGGGCTCACTAGGAAGGACATATCAAGGTCTCCCTCACAAACTAGCAATGCCTGTGTTGGTACTCTGACTAGGTCAGAGTCCACATCAGAACCCAGGGTCAACCCTACTACACCCTTATTCTGGTTACCACCTCCACCAATGCCTGCACTGGGGGAACAGCTGCCTTAGAAGCTGGAGTGGTGGTGGTTTGGTCTTTGTACAATCAGTGCCCTTTCTGTTTGCAGAATTTGCACCAGGGCTTCTTTTGGCCTTTTCCCTTTGTCCACCAGATGCATATTTTTGGGGCCTTTGTGAAGACTTCTGGTCTTTTGACTTATCCCCACTTATCCCCACCTTTATCTGAGCCTTTAGGATCTTGCTTCTTGGTGTCACCCCCTTGGTTCTGGGTTTTTTGCCTCACCCTGGTTCTGACCCATTTGCCTGCCTTCTTTCCCAATTCTTGGGGAGAGGTCAGATCAGAGTCCACCAGGTATTGATGCAACAACTGGTTTTGGCAATTATTAAGGATCTGTTCTCTCATGATAAGATTATACAATCCCTTAAAATCAGTAACTCTACTACCAACCAGCCAACCTTCTAGAGCCTTGGTTGCACAATCAACAAAGTCAGTCCAATCCTGAGTCTGTGCTTTCTGGGTATCTCTGAACTTCAACCTGTACTGTTCAGTGGTTAAGCCAAACCCATCTATTAATGCACTCTTCAGGGCTTCATAGTCATTAGCATCCTCTTCTCTAACATTGAGGAGCTTGTCTCTACCTTTATCAGAAAAGGAGAGCCACAAGATTGCTGCCCACTTTTTCTGGGGGACCTGTTGAACTTTACAGGCCCTCTCCATAGCAGTTATCCATTTGTGGATATCATCCCCACTCTGGTAGGGTGGTACAACCTTGGACAGGTTCCTATGGTCTGGAATGTAATCTCTGCCTCTAGGGACACTGTTGCTGTCACCAGGGGTATCTAACCCCTCTTTTCTAGAAGCTCTCTGGAGCTACAAGGCTTCTCTATCTAAGGCCAATTGCTTGGTTCTGAGGGCAAGCCTAGCTTCCTCATACTGGAGCATCTTGTACCTTCTTTCAGAGGAGGTCTCTCTATGAAAGTATGAGTTACTCTGATGGACAGCTTCTCTGTTAGAGTGATATGAATGGCCAGATTCCCTTGAAGGGGACCTAGGCCTCTCTTCCACTTTATCAGTCCTCTTAGGGAGGATTCCTCTGTCCTGTTCGGACCTCTCTGGGCCTGGCCCTTCAATCACAGAGTCCTGGTCATCCTGATTTTCGTCATCAGACCCAGACACTGTAATTGACCCATACCCTGGTTCAGACCTGTCAGCTCCTAGAGCTGACCTAAGGTCATCTGCTATTAACAGATCTTTCAGGTGTAGGGCTGAGGGACTCCGTCCTTGCTTCAGGTGTCTTTCAACACACATGGCCTTCAAGTCAGTGTAGGCCATGTTCTTGTACTGAGGCTGGGTGGACCCACTGGCTCCACCTTTTAAGAACATTCTAGTGTTGTGCAGTGTTGTACTACCTACACTAATTTGTGGCCTACTGAACCTAGCATGAGCTGTAGCAAGGGTGTGCTATCCCTTTACAAACAGCTCTAAGTTCAGTAGAACTTATTGATACTAAGCTTGACTTTATATGTACCTTGAGTACCTTCAGTGGTTTTCAGTTAGTAATTCAAATAGAGATTTTCTGGTAAAACAATGGCAAGCTGGAATCCCACCGCTGCCCATCAAGGTGAGAAGTTGGCCTGGCATATGCTGGTCACTAGTTATAGTGGGCACCTTGCACCAGCCCAATTCGACTCTTATGGTAGATAGGTGTAAGACAACCTTTTAAAGAAAGCTATCCTAGTGGTAGCTGTGGAGAGCAGCCTTCAGGCTAAGTCTCAGAGGAATGTAAAGCAGCTTGTTTTACCTTATAATCTCTTGAATTACCAAATGAAAGGACACCACACAGGTATATATATCAAATATATATGTATGTATTACTAGACACACTCTACTAATCTCTTTATGAGATTAGAAGCCAGATACACATTCAAAATTCAACGTTTCTCAATAAGTTAAGCACAAATATGGCCGGAGCACTAGGGGCGTACTAGACCATATACTAAAAAAATGGTATAACAATGTCGACTTGCAAAATGACAAGGCCTAGGGTCTGTGGAATCGCTGAGGCTTCACTACTGCAGTATTAGAAGGTAAGTAACAGGCCCATGGGAGACGCGTGCAGTGTGTGAACACAGCCGCGGGTTCCCTATTGATTATAATGGAGCAAGTCGCGGTTTGACTTTTAAAGTTTTAGGGTACTTCGAGGAAGTCTACAAGCAAGCCACTTACAAGGTAAGTAATTCGAGGGCCAACACACACTATGGCACCGGAGTGCACGAGTTACCTCACCCAGGGAAGCCGGGTGCATAGGTGTCTTTTGGTGTCGGGTTGCGTCGCTGTTTTCTATGGAGACCAAAGAAGGCCTGCTGCTTGTGTCGACTGAAGAAGTGTCCGGTGGAATCCAAGGGTGGATTCAGGATGCTGAAGACCTGAAAATTGAAGGTCCAGTGTTCAAAGTCACTTGCCAGTGACCGGTGGCCAGGAAGATGGATGACCACAGATGTCGGGTGATTTCAGGTCGTCCATGGTGTTTTGACTCTTCGCTCACGAGGTCCAGGAAGGCTCGACAATGACCAGCAGCTGGATTCGGAGTGTCCCACGACGTCTGCAGCTGACTGCGGTGTTGTCAACCGGATTGGAGCCAACAAGCCTTGGCAACTGCAAGTCTCGTGTGGAGTGAAGAAAGTCGATGGTGCAGATCAGCAAGGTCTGAGGGACTCACCCAGCAAGGGAAAGTGAGGGCAGGCCTGGTGCAACCAGGGAAGCTCTTTAAGTTGATAAGAAAGTCTTCGGGGGACCCGCAAGCCAACGGGCAAGGGATCGCAAAGGCGCCTCTTCAGGAAATGCTTCACAGGAGCCCACGGTCACTCGGGACGGGGTAGGCCTCTGATTTTCGCTGCAAAACCTGCTGGAGGCTTGGGCCACAAATGTTCCAATGCACAAGTTCGTTGAACGTCGTGAAGGGGTTGCACTCGACAATAGTGCACGGTCCCCGGGTATTGCTGTTCCTCGTCACTCGTGGGGTCCACTCGCCACAGCTTTGCTGGGGACTCACAATGGCCGTCGAGAAGTCAGGAAATCCACTTCTGGGGCTGCAGGGACTTCGAACTCTGGCGGGAGTGGGAAAGTTTTCAACCATTGGTTAAGGTTTTTGGTGCCTGCCAAACAGGGGAGTCACTCCTTGACTCCAAGGAAGATTCTTCTGTCTTCCAAAGGTAGTGGAAAGTCGAAGGGCCAGGATTCTTCTTTGTAGAGCGTCGTCCAGGGTGATCTGATTTGCAATGGCAAAGTTTGCTATCTTATAGTGAAGATAGGGGAGGGACTGGCTCTATGACCACTCCTCTGGGAGGGTCAGGGTAGGGGGTGGTTACACCCACTTCCCTTTGTCCAGTTTCGCGCCAGAGCAGGGACAGGTAGCCCCTGAACCGGTTTGAGCTGGCATATGCACAGAGGAGCCTGCTGCTCCCCCAGTGCAGGACTTCAAAGCACTCTAGGAGTGCACCCACCCAGCTCCAATACACGAAATCCTGTCTGGAAGGTGGTGACACCTCCCTGTGACAGGATGCCTTTTGTTGGGCTTCCTCCACTGCGAGTTTCAGTCAGCAGCAGGAGGGCAGCCCAGTGTCTGTGCTGGTGGCATCCATTTTGTGATGCCAGGGCTCTATAGGATTTCTGTCGTTTTACATGTCGTCCCCTCTAGAAGGAGGGGATCATGCTCCCACACCATGGACTGATGTGGGGGTATGATTCCAAGTTGTTTGACACCAAACACGACATGTTTTGATGCAGTCATTCCAAAGTTAACATTTTAATGCACTTAAGAGTATATAGTTTAACCGCATGCACAAACAGCCATAGAGAATAGACTTTGGTAGCTGCAGAGGGGCCCTGCTCACGCAGAGGCACCCTCTCACTTTGTAAACCACACACCCTGCCCTCAGGATTGATAGGGCCTGCCATAGGGGTGGCTAATAGGTTTATATGTGTGTGTATGGTGAGATATAGAAACCTATATCTCTGTGAGGAGTGCTAACACTACCTCACACAGGCTGCAGTAGCAGGCCTGTGGTGTCAGATTGGGAATGCTTCCCAGGGGTGGCATAATACATGCTGCAGCCCCTGAAAGGCCTGTGAAGTACCTATGCCCTAGGTACCTAGGGTACCATATACTAGGGGCTCATAAGGTACCACAGTATCCAATCACAAGTGCATCTAATATGCACACCAAGTCGTTTAGAGAGGACAGAGAGACTGGGGCCCTGATTAGCAGGGACCCCGCCAGACTATAGCCAGAAACCAGTGTATACATCAGAAAAAAAGTGGGGGCAACATAAGTGCAGATCCTACTCTCTTACACTTGCATTTTGGTAACACTCTTTGTGGTAGAGACTCTATCTGACATCTGATTCCTCACCCACCCTCCAGTTCTCCCTGTTCTGTGACTTGGCCTTTATCTGTTACTAAGATCCCAAGTCTGGGAATCTGCGCACTACTTGCAGCCAGGTTGCTTTTGTGGCTCTGCAATTGGGGGATGTTGATAGCCTCGAAAGCAACTGAATTCAGTGCTTGGTACTGGTATCTATATAGGGCAAGCATTTAATTTCCGGAGCAGAATGGCAGCAGTGAGGGGCCATATC
This sequence comes from Triturus cristatus, assembly GCF_964204655.1. Taxonomy (NCBI): domain Eukaryota; kingdom Metazoa; phylum Chordata; class Amphibia; order Caudata; family Salamandridae; genus Triturus; species Triturus cristatus. Next base: position 1,237,798,515 of record NC_140590.1, on the reverse strand, counting down.
GCGACACCTATCAGCATGCAGAAGTACTGCTCAAAAACGTCTGTGTCCTGTCTGATGCTTGGGGAATATTCAAAAGGTGGTGGTGAAGTAGAGTGTCTACCACAAAGAGCGTTACTAAAGATTGGTAACTTGTTTTTCTGTGAGGTGGAATATGTTTATCAGATGATGTACAGTCACTCAGTAAACCCTCTTAAGGCCCACTTATCTGACATGTTTCTCTTTGCCGTGCCTTTAGCCCATTGGGGTGCACAGTGGACCCAGTTAAAAACAAATTATCTGCTCAATCCACCTTTCTCCATGTCCTGGACCAACTGTCCCTCTTCAAATCTCCAATAGTTATGAGGTTTCTAAAGAGCCTCACCAACATGTTTCTGCCCACCCCTTTCATAACGCCACAATGTGATCTTAATCTGGTTCTTTGTTTTTAATATGCTCCCGCTCCAAAACCTTGCACAGTTGTAAGTTGTAGCTGCTTACTCTTTAGAGTACTTTTCTGTTAGCTATTAAATTAACAAGAACTGTAACTGTCAAACCCGCCTTTGCTACCTTCTATCCCGACAAGCTGGTTCTTGGAACCATGGCTGCTTTGCTGACTGTAATGGTTGCGCCTTTCCATATGTGGCAGACTTTCACCTTACCTGAATTCGTTCCTCCTTCATATCCTACTAAAGAAGAAGAGGAGTTTCACAGGTTGGATCCCAGAGAGCTATCTATTTTTATATTCGCCATATGAAATACTTATCAATTGTCAGGCTAAGCCATCCAAATGGGACATTTTCATGGTGGATCATGTTATGCATTAACTTACATTAAGATATGCTTTGCTTTGGCTCCTAAAGAACCTTCTGAGGGCATCATGGCTTTTTCCACTAGAGCAAAATCTTCTACTTCAGCATTGCAAGAGGAGGTGATTCTCATTGCAGAGATCTGCATAGCTACAACTTCGGCTTCCATCCACACCTTTCCAGAGCTTTACTTTTTAGACACGAAGCTGCAGTGGAAAGGCCACTTCATGCATTCTGTCCTTCAGGATTTTTTAATTTAACCAGCATTCCAATCCACCTCCTGGTTAGAGACGGCTTAGGGAATCTGTATTTAAAAGATGAGGAATCTGCTGCTAGAATATCCATCAGAAGAAAAAATTACTTACATTCGGAAATTAACTTTCCTGTGAATACTCTTAGCTTTCTGCAAATTAATCACCTATCCCACCCTTCTCCGTCAGCCACCTTAATAGGTCTCCTTTCTAGAGTTCGCATTGTACCATGTCTAACTCATGTCGTTCTTAACTCGTTCTCCTTAAAGGTGTGTAAAAATTGGATGGCAAACTCATATCTGGGCACGATGCTGCTGCTTTGTTGCTCCAGTGACATCACAAATGGCTTCGCTTCCAGCACCGAAGTTGAGAAAGGTTCTCTGTTACAACTGTCAGCCTTTGGTGTTGTTGCCCCCAAACATGTTGCCTTCTTCTCTCCTGTTTGCCTTATCTAGCTTTTGGTAGCTTTAGACTCTCTGTACGTTTATCACTGCTTACCAGTGCTAAAGTGCTTGTGCTCACTCCTTAAAACATGGTAGAATTGGCCTACACCTGATTGATATATCTAAATCTGAAAGAAACACGTTAGTTACAGACTCCTTACCTTAGAATTACCCACAGGCGTCAGACTGGATTCGGGAAGTTTTTTCGTCAGCAGTACCTCTGGGCGTCGGAAGGTCGGCTTCGCGTTCGTCGTCATGGTCGCTGGGATGACGTCGCGGCAGCTACTTAGACGCCGCCCTAGCGTCCTGACATCGGTTCTTTCTTTTTCCGCACCAGCCAGCGCAGATCCGGGAAGAGCGGTACCTCAGTCATTTTTTGGCTACTTTTTTCTTGACTTTGGTCGACGCCTTGTTTGGAGTCTCCGACTCCGAGCAGGTGCACGAGGGATGTCCGGTTTTAAGGCCTGTGGTTCCTGTACCCGATTGATGTCGGTGACGGATCCGCACCGCGTGTGCCTCTTTCGCCTGGAGCATGACCCTGACCCCAAGTTGTTGACGCCGAAGGTTTTACGGGAGTGGTCCCGAAAGCTGCTTGAACGATGGAGCCACCATCAGTCCGGCTCGAAGTCATCGACCCCAGCCTCCTTCCTGACGTGGACACGGCGCTGGACTGGCGTCGACCGTCGCCGGATCTGGCGCTGAGTGGGGTTGTTATGCCCCTATTCACTTCTGGGGCCCCTTTCCAACCACAGTGGCAACCAGAGGAACGCTTTGTCGCTACGCCTGGAGGAAGTCAACTGGCTTTTCAGGAGATGTCCAGAACACTTTGATGGACATGCCCTTTGATGGCCGTCGCCTTTTTGGCGACAAAGCAGACAACGCCCTAGAGCGCTTCAAGGACTCACGGGCTACAGCCAAGTCCTTGGGCCTCTCCTCCCGTCCGGCGCAGTCTGCTTTTCGCCCCTTTCGTGGCTACAGAAGGGGTGCCCGCTACGTCCCACCCAGGGCTAAAGGCTGCAGCAAGTTACCCCAACCTTCGCGCGGCCGGGGATGTTGGAACTAGCGTCGTGGTTCAGGGGGCCAGCGGGCAGGCCAGTCCACCAAGCCCCCCTCTGCAGCAGCCTCCAAACCGTCCTAGTCCGACCTTTCAGGCTCATCAAACGCCAGTGGGCGGCAGGATTTTCCATCACCTCCCCCACTGGCGCACCATCACTTCGGACACGTGGGTTTTGCAGATAGTCGAAAGGGGCTACTCCCTCCCCTTCGAGACTACCCCTCCAGCCATGCCACCTCGTTACCACTTCATGTCGGAGGATCATCTGGCACTTCTCCAGCAGGAAGTTACGGCTCTCTTGGCCAAGGGAGCCATCAAGCTCGTTACTGTCCCAGGAGTAGGTCGTGTTTGCTACTCCGACTACTTTCTGGTTCCCAAGAAGGACAAGTGCCTGCGACTTATCTTGGATCTCAGGGACGTCAATCGCTTCCTACGTAAGGACAAGTTCAAAATGTTGACACTTGCTCTGGTCTTGTCTGCCCTCGACCCAAAGACTGGATGATAGCGTTGGACTTGCAGGACGCTTATTTCCACATCCCCGTCCTGACGGCCCACCGGCGTTACCTGCGGTTCATGGTATGCCACGAGCATTTTCAGTTTACCGTGCTCTCCTTTGGCCTTACCAGCACCCCTTGGGTGTTCACGAAAGTGATGGCGGTGGTCGCAGCTCATCTGCGCAGATCAGGGGTTTCAGTCTTCCCCTATTTCGACGACTGGCTGTTGAAGGCGGGATCGCCCCAGGCAGTCATCTCCCACCTCCAGACTACAGCCGACCTCCTGCATCAGCTGGGGTTCTCCATCCATGTGCCGAAGTCGCACCTGATTCCCTCTCAGATGCTCCTCTTCATCGGAGCAGTTCTGGGCATGGCACAGTTTCGGGTCTATCCTCCCGAACAGCGAGTCCTTGACGTTCGGGCTATGACTCCGATCTTTCAGCCCTTGTCCCGGGTTTCGGTCAGAATGACCCTGAGGCACCCGAGGGCCTCATGGCCTCCTGCATCCTGCTTACCAATCATGCAGGTGGCATATGCGGGCTCTGCAGTGTGACCTGAAGTTCCAGTGGGTGCAGCATCGGGGGAATCTGTCTGACTACGTCCAGATCTCTGAGGGCACTGCTCAACAACTGCAGTGGTGGCTCACGAACCAGGATTGGGTCAGTGGCAGGACCTCCCCCTTCCCCAACCCGACCATGCCTCCCTTCTGGGATAGGGCAGCCACATGGGAGAGTCGGGGATCAGAGGGCTCTGGTCTCTGGCGGAGTCCGGGCTTCACATCAACCTCCTGGAGCTCCGGGCAATTTTTCTTGCACTGAAGGCCTTTCTTCCCTCTGTCCGGGGAAGAGTGGTGCAGGTGTTCATGGATAACACCACGTCATGTGGTATTGCAACAAACAGGGCGGGGTGGGGTTGTGAACCCTATGTCAAGAGGCCCTTTGCCTCTGGACATGGCTGGAACATCAAGGCATTTCCTTGGTTGTTAACACCTGGCAGGTTCTCTGAACACCAGGGCAGACAAACTCAGCCGCTTTTGCATGATGGATCACGAATGGCAGCTTCACTCAGAGGTGGTGCAAGGTCTCTTTCAACAGAGGGGAGAGCTTTGGTTAGATCTATTTGTCACCGAAGAGAATGAGCAATGTTAGCAATTCTGTGTGTTGGAATTTACAAGGCGGCACTCGCTCGGCGACGCTTTTCATCGTGAGTGGAGTTGTGGTCTGTTGTACGCCTTTCCGCCTATACCACTTCTGCCCAGAGTGCTGAAGAAGATCAGGTGCGACCAGGCCCAAGTCATTCTTGTGGCTCCGGTTTGGGCACGAAGAGTCTGGTATCCCGAGCTGCTCAACTTGGCCATCGATCCTCCGATCAGACTGCCTCTTCAGGAGGATCTTCTGTCGCAGCAGCAGGGGACGGTCCTCCTCCCAAACCTGTCCAGTCTCCACCTCCTTGCATGGAGATTGAGCGGTGGAAGTTGACGTCTTTCGACCTGCCTACCAAAGTCTGTGACGGAATTTTGGCAGTCAGGCGTCCCTCCACTAAGACGGTGTACGCCTGCAGGTGGAACAAATTTGTTGGCATGGTGCACAGCAAAGGCTGTGGATCCCCTTTCTGTCCCTCTCTCTGAAGTTCTCTGAAGGGTTCTGCTCTGGGGACTATCAAGGGCTACCTTTCAGCCATCTCTGCTTTCCTTCAGCTGCCAGATCAGCCTTCTCTTTTCAAGTCCCCGATAGTTAAGCGTTTCTTGAAAGGCTTAACGCATCTCTTTCCTCCAATTCCTTTCGTTATGCCTCAGTGGGACTTGAATCTTGTACTGACTTACTTAATGTGCACTCCCTTTGAGCCACTTCATAACTGTCCTTTACGCCTCTTAACTCTTAAGACTGCTTTCCTGGTAGCCATCACTTCTGCTAGAAGAGTGAGTGAGCTCCAGGCTCTTTCCTCAAAACCTCCTTTCCTGTCTGTTTATCTTGGCAAGGTGGTTCTCCGGACCCGTCCATCCTTTCTTCCTAAGGTGGTCACTGCCTTCCACATCAGGCAGACCATTACTTTGCCCACCTTCTTTCCGCCTCCGCATCCTTCAAAGGAAGAAGAGAGGCTCCACCATCTGGACCCAAAACATGCGCCCTCCTTCTATCTGGATCGCACAAAACAATTCCGGGTGGATGATCAACTTTTTGTTGGCTACGTGGTTGCAAAGAATGGTCGGCCCGTACACAACTGCACCATTTCTCGATGGGTCATGTTGTGTATTAAGGCTTTTTACTCTCTAGCTAAAAAGGAGCCTCCAGTGGGGCTACGCGCTCACTCCACCAGGGCGACGGCAGCCACTACTGCCTTGGGAAGAGGAGTGCCTCTGAATGACATCTGTCAGGCGGCCACGTGGGCATCGCTGCACACATTTACCAAACACTACTGCCTGGACAGCCCAGTCTAGAGAGAAGGCTTCTTTGGACGTTCTGTTCTCCAGGACTTTCTGGTGTGATCTTGGTTCGCAGACCCACCACCGGGGTTGGTAGTGCTGGGGTATCTATTCTAAGGTAAGAAATCTATAACTAACTTATTTCTTTCGGATGCACAATTTTTTATTTTTTTATTTTTTTTATTGAGTTTTTAGTAAATTAACAACCAATGGTTCATCATCATGTTCATACATTGGCAAAGCACAAATGATTGGATTGGTACTTTACATCAAAGTTATCTCCATGTGTTTTTTTAACACAGGCAGTAGCTGAAAAAGAGTAACACCTCATTTACAATACATTTCATTTCAAAAAGCTTTATTCGACAGTATGTCTTAAAAGCACATTAGTACATAAAATACAACACAATAAATATCATAGAACTAAATACAGACTTTAAAAAAACCATTAAATCCAATTAATTACTGTCGGAAATGTAATTAAAACAATAATATTAGCTAAAATTCTCTGAGTATGAAAGAGGTGTCTTAGCTCATGGAAAATACTAACTATCAACAGGTTGGGTGAACGTTCGACTGCGTATTATCCAGAACCAACTTAAAATCTTTGCCACTGCCACCGCTATATAAGGTGAACAATCACAACTCAGTATCCTTAATGCTTCTTTATAATTTCGAGTTGCCAACCTGAGACAAATGGGTATAAGCCACCTACGACGGGGGGCAGCATAGAGAGGACATAGAAAAAGTACATGAGCTACAGATTCAGGCATATCTAAACAGTTATGACATCTGTCATCCTTGGTTAAGGACCAATTACTTGTGAATGCCTTAACTGAGAGGGTGCCTACTCTAAATTGTAAATATAGCTTCCGATCTTGCGGCCTCTCAATGATGTCCCAGTATAATTCACATTTTGGACGTAATTTGTGATCCCCAAACCGACCAGTTAGATTCGTTGTCAAATTAATTCTATGAGATTCCGTCTGGACCATTTCCCAATATTTTTCTTTTATATATTTTTTTGTTGGGAAAGTTGATACGTCCGGCTTATTCCATAAGATACTCAGGTCTAACTTTAGCAAAAGAGACCTAATTTCCTTTAACCACTGGATTTTATGGAATTGGTCAGCCTGCATTACATCCTTCAGACCCCGGGCATAATGCATTAATTCTGGGGTCGTCCAAATGCGTCTCCAGTACAGCAATGGACGCAGTCTGGCTAGGTCAGATTTGTTCTTTCTGCCCAAATCCAACAAAAGCGGAACAGTTGGAGTACTTTGGGGCACTCCTACCAATTTACGCAGAAAAGTATTCTCTGCTCTTACCAGGCTATTCAAATTGGTAAAGCCCCAAAGTTCAGATCCATAGAGAGCTGTATTAACAACTTTCATATTATATACCTCAAGGGCAGGAGTAATTGGCCTAGTTAAGGAGGACCTATGTTTAAGGGATAAAGCACCTTCAGGCTGATGACATTTTAACAAGGCCATATCCAAATGTCGATTCCATCCCACATTAGTTTGTAGCAAGAGGCCAAGATAAACAAAGGAATCAACCTGCTCAAGAGGTGTACCATTGAGCAAGATTTTACCCTTGAAAAAATTTGTCTGGTTCAATGACATAAACTTTGTCTTTGGGATGTTGATCTCGAGACCGCGCTGGTGGCAGAACTCCCCAAATGCATTAACGGCCTTCTGTAGGCCGCTCGGTGTTCGTGAGACAATTAGGGTGTCGTCCGCGAACATGAGAACAGGCACGCGAGCTCCAGCCAATATAGGGGCATCAGTGGGGGAGCTACTAAGATGTTCCACTATTCCGTTTATATATAGGGAAAACAGGGTGGGGGCCAGAACACACCCCTGGCGAACACCACGCTCGACAGGGAATGGCTCTGTGACCTCACCCTGGGCCCCCCATCTGATTCTCGCGTAGCTGTTCTAATGCAGGCGGACAAGCAAGGTCAGAAGATCAGGCGGCATCCCCTGGTTGGCAAGAACAGACCAAAGTTTACAACGTGGGACTAAATCAAAGGCCGTTTTTAAGTCTACAAACACTGCATAAAGTGTCCCCTTAGAAATCAGCACATTTCTCCAATATAACAAAATAAAGAAGAAAACTTGGTCGATCGAACTTGTGCATGGAGAAATCCATCCTGGAAAGGGGATAAAATATCTTGATCAATCCACATTTGTATTTTACTCTGGATCAGACGACCAACCAATTTTTGGGCTGAATCTATGAGGCTAATAGGCCTGTAGTTATTTGGTAATGATTTGTTCCCCTTTTTAAAAACAGGTATGATCTCGGCTCCCTTCCATGAAGATGCAATGGGGGCTCCCCTAGTCACTGACTTTGCTAACAGTGCAAAATACTGGCACCATGAGGGCCTGTCACTCAGGAAGATGTCAGCTGGAATGCCATCCATACCTGGGGCTCTACCTCTGGTAACACAGTCTAATGCCCTGTCTACATCATCATCTGTAAACAAGTTATATTGAAAAAGAATAGTAGGTGGGGGATTACTAACTGATAGCAGCTGATTACGAGCATATTGTGGTTTGAAAAATTCCAACCATGATTGGTGGGGTACATTATTTTGTGGGGAGTCCCCTTGTCCGTCCCTATCCCATTTTACAATATTCCAGAATTGTTTGGAATCCTTAAAAGCACATGCCGATTTCAGATCCTGCCATCAGTCCTCATCCCACTGTCTTTTTGCCGCCTTTTGGACTGATCTATAAAAACCCCTTGCCTCACGTACTCTCATAGGGTTCTTAGCCTTTACCTCTTTAATCAATATTGACCTTGCAACCTTACAGGATTTATTGTACCATTTAGCTGTAATCGTTTTAAAGTTTCTATTTTCCCTGGGGCAGGCCTGCTGGAAAAATGTCTTAAGTCTAGAAAATACGTTTTCATGGGCCTCTAGCATTATACAAGGGAAATCCTGTCTATCAATTTGAGTATTTATTTCCATCAGTGCCTTTGTGACTTCATTCTTAAGTGCAGCCATCTGGACTGGGTTCACTGCTATTTTATCCCATTTTACATGGTGCAAATTATTACTGTACTGGGAGATCCTCTAATTGAGTGTCAAGAGCTGTAACAACCTCTGAAACACGCCCTCCTGGTTGGCCTCTGGCATAGACATTGAAAACGGCCAGTTTGTTGCCGTCAGGCCATTCAAGTCTAACTGCCAGAATGTCATTTGTCAGGGCTCTGACCTTCTGTGCCTTACAACTGAGGGTCTGGCGAATCCATATCACCAGGCCTCCAGCAGGTCGTCCTTTTAGGCTTTTAACAGCAGGGACAATAAAGTGAATGTAGCCTACTCGAAAAAGGATAATGTCATACTGGTCGATAAATGCGCACCATTCCAAAGATGAAGTCTTGTTGCCAATTCCAGCAAGATTCCATGAGATAAGGGATAATCCATCCTTTCTGGATTGGGGGATGTTCAATTTAGTGAAATTATTTTTTTGGACCTCCCAAAATCACATCTTGTCCCTCTATACAATGCTCTACCTCTAGTTCAGATAAAGGGTGAGGGTTTAGAATTGTGCCATGAGTTTCAAAAGAACTTTCTACGCTCCTTGGATCCAGACTCCTGGTTGTTATTAAATGATTATTATGGGAAGACCCTATAATCTTTTCTGATTCCACCGGAATACATGTAAGTGAGGTTAGACCAGAATGGTCACCCTCATTAGGTGGAAGATGGTTGTTCAATTGAGTCTCCCTATATGAACTACTAAAAACATTATGGCATGGACTCGACAGTCAGTCACAGGCCTCCATGTCTGTCAATGCCCCAAAGCGATGCCTCAAGTTAATTCCATCAAGAGGAGATGGTAAACCCCCTTTCACTATTGGGCAAGTATGGATAGGCATTATGCAGGGCCTAGAACTACGCCGTTTACACCATGGTTGATCATAGAAAAATTCTAGAGTTAGTGGAATCATTGCCGAGCTTCAAAATTGAGGGGGGAATAGATTCGCTAGAACTATCAACAATGTTTGGGGATTTGAAAAATTTACGGCTATACAGTCACCCCCAAATCTCTTCTTACTCGTACCCAGCCAAGGTACCCTTCTGGCCATTATAATATCCTTGGCTAGTTGTTGTTTCCCCCTGTCGGAGATCCGCATATTATTAGATAACCAATGGAAGACTTTGTCGATTAAATTACTTGCGAGTTCTTCTTTACCTGTGCTTAAACAAGGAACATTTGCTAGAACAAGGACTAGGAGCGTGGCCTCGGGAATGAGCTGGAATGCTTCTCTATCTAAAGGGGGCGAATGATGAACACACCGAGCATCCGGACTAATAATAAGATTAGGAAATGTAACCCCCTTACCCGATTTTACAGGGGCCCTGGGGTTTGAAACACCTTTGGAACCTAGAGTTTTTTCCTTCGAATTAGAATCAACATCCCCAGTTAGGGTGTCAGTCTGACTCAGAGGTTGAGGATGAAGTGTGACTGAGATACTTGAAGTAGGTAGCTGGGTCAGTGGCTCCAAGGGCGGTAGTTCACAATGAACTAAAGGTGGGTTGGGTAGGCCATTCACCCCACAGCTCCTTTCTATACCAATCATTTTTTCCTCTAAGGAGGATATCCTAGCTATAATCGGAACCAGGATAAGGTCTAGTTTCCCCTTAAATACAGCCCAGAGAGAATCTATTTGATCCTCCAAAGGAAGGCTAGGGGTATTGGGTTTGGCTATTTTACGCCTAGACTTTTGTGACCCCAGCCCCTCTGGAGGAGCAACCTTACTTGATGGCCCCACCCCTCCAGCCCTTGTACAACGTCTTTTCTTTTGGGCGGGAGTGGGAGTGATGCTAGGAGTAGTATCATCTATCAAGTCTGTTATGGAGGATCTAGGGGACTGATCGTAAGTATTCGTATCGTTTTCTATTAAATCCCTTGGGAGATCAGGCACTGTGGGCTCCAACTGGGACTCTATTCCCTCTGGTTCTACATGAACCAGCGCAATGGCAGATGACCCTGTATCCAGAGAAAGTCTTCTTTCAGTTCTTTCAATTTCGTCGTTGAGCATACTGGATACTTTCACCAGATAGGAGTCCAATGTGGCTACGCCCCCTCCATTGACGTTGGCACCTTTTGTTTTCCTTTTCACCATCCTCCCGACAAAGATATCAATTGCAAATAGTACAGTACCTTTAGTGGATAGTTCTTAGGGGGGTGGCCCAGCCCAGCCACCTTCAGCCCCTGACGGCCACAGCTGGCCCCGCCCTTGTCCCGGGCTTCTCCCGGCGACACCCGCGCGCGTCCCGCAACGCGGAGGGAGCCGCTCCTTTTTCAGCGCCTCCGTGCGCGCTGCAGCAGGGTAATGACGTGGTGCCGCTAAGCACCCTGGGAGGTGTAGTCTGCCCCAACTGCGGCCGATGAGCACTGTTCGGCAGCAGGGCAAACAATCAGCGAGCGAGCCCCAAGTTCAGCAGCACTGGCCACACAGGTATGCACTCACACTCCAAGTGAGCAACAGCCCCCGCTCCACCGAGGGAGCCACTCCTTTTTCAGCGCCTCCGTGCGCGCTGCAGCAGGGTAATGATGTGGTGCCGCTAAGCACCCTGGGAGGTGTAGTCTGCCCCAACTGCGGCCGATGAGCACTGTTCGGCAGCAGGGCAAACAATCAGCGAGCGAGCCCCAAGTTCAGCAGCACTGGCCACACAGGTATGCACTCACACTCCAAGTGAGCAAAACATATTAAATTACTAATCATCAAACTGGGTTTGTAAATGGGAAGCCAACGGGCCCCATATGGCAAGTGGTTGGGATACACTTGGTAATTCTTCTGCATAGCATGTAAGTTGGTCTCTACAATACACCATATCCTTCAGCAGCGTGTTCGTATTGGTGCAGGTCTCCCGCCCCAGTGAATAGAGACTCTTCGTTTTGCTAACAGTAGTGCTATAACCACCAGTTTTCAATGAATAGCTTTTATCTGTGTAACATTTTCCAATAAACACATTTGCACCGTACATTCTATTTGCTCCCACACTATTTCTGTCAGGGTGTGCGTTGTGAGAAGTTGGCCTGATATATGATGTCACTAATTCTAGTGTACACCTTGTATCAGTCCAAACAACCCTTATGGTGATTGGTTGTAAAGTCAACCTTATAGACCAGCTATCCTAGTGGTAGCATGGACAAGAGCAGTCTTAGGCTAAACTCTGAATGGCATGTAAAGCCAGCTGTTATACCATTTGTAATCCCTTGAATACCAAATGAAAGGACACCAAAATCTAAATACAATCTAAAAATAGATTGTATTTATTCTAGTCAAAATACCCTCAGCACTCTTTATGAGATTTGAGGTAAGTACAACACAGTCTTATTTAAGCATACATTAAGTCACACAGGTAAGTAATACAGTTAGGCCCTAGGGGCCACGTAAACCATATACTAAGTAAGTGGTATAATAACCACTGTCACGAACACAGGATAGGCCTAGGCCTAGGGAATCGCTGGGGCTACACTATACTACCAAAGGTTAGGAAGTGGGAGGCCCATGGGATTCAGGTGCAGAGTGGAAACACTCACGCGTAATGCGTAAAAGTCGATAGAAATAGTAGTTATTAGAAATTAAAGAGTTTTAGGACACTTCTGGAGTAACTAGGAGGTCGAGACTCGGAAACTAGACCCTAGGATAGTCAATACCCTTGTGAGCACCGGAGTACTCAAGTTACCTAGCCCACGGGCTGCGGGTGCATAGGTGTGAACATGCGTCGGGTTTCGTCGTTGACTCCTATGGATGCCTGAAGGAAAGTTGCTGACAGGCAGTCAGTGAAGAGTGTCGGGTGGATCCCAAGGATGGGATCAAGAAGGAAGGTACCTGCAAGCAGAAGGGACAGAGTCTAGGTCACCAGCCAGGAGCCAGGAAGGAACCAGGCGATGTCGTGAAGATGCAGGTGAAGAGGTGAAGCTTGTCGCAGCAGCCACGGGTACCAGGAGGCGTCGAGGACGACCAGGACCAGGAGATGAGCTGTCCCACGAAGGCTCTTGCTGTCGGTGGCGTCGATGTCGAGCTAGGACCCAACAAGCCTTGGCAAGCGGAACCCACGCAGAATGGAGGACTTGCTTCTGGTGCAGACCAGGAAGGTCTGGGGTGCTTCTCTTTCACAGAGGAGCGAGTGCCAGTCTGGAGGAGCCGGACCAGCAAGATAAAATCAAAGGTTTGTCGTCGCAGAGGTCACTAGCCAACGGGCCCGCAACCGGACAACACGTCGAACAACTCAAGTGCAGAAGGGCCCCACGCACAACACGTGAAGTGTGGGGAGTTGATCTTCTTTGCAGATGGTGCTCGGGATTGGGGCTTCTCAATTCCCCAAGCACAGCCTCGAGGAAGCCTCAGAAGTCGCGCTAGTCAGTTACTAGCCCCTTTTCCCAAGTCGTCGGTCCCACGTCCCTCGTCGCCTCCACGGGTCTCAGCTTTGCTGTCGATGTGGATCTGGTTCAGAGGTGTCTGGAAGTCTCGGCGCTGGTCAGTCTCTGCAGTTGTCCCTTGCAGGATTCAGTCGCAAAGCAAGCAGCGGTCGCTGGATGGTGCCTGGTTGCCCAGGGTGGTCACTCCTTGGCCACAAGGGAGATTCTTCAGTCTTCTTCCTGAGGTCGAGTGTCGAAGGTCCAGAGTTTCTGTTCAAGTTGCAGATTCAGGATAATCTAATTCTGCAGGGCTCAGCTACCTACTGATATACTGGGCTAGTGGGCTGGGCTACCTGCAAGGTCCCTCCTATGGGTGGGACCAGGAAGGGGAGGGGTTACACCCCCTTTCCTTTGTCCAGTTTCGCGCCAGAGCTGGGGCTGGAGTGCCCCAGCGCCGGTTTGAACTGGACTATGCATGGGACACCTTGTGTGCCCCAGGCAGTGTCTAGTTTCTTTCATCCCTCCCTGCCCCAATACACTAACTCCTGTCTGGGGTGGTGCTCGCACCTCCCAAGGCAGGAAACCTATTGTCCAAGCCTCCCTCGCTGGAAGGACTCCCAGCAGCAGGAGGTCAGACTTGTGTCTGTGGCAGCAGCATCCATTTTGTGATGCTGGGGCTCTGGTTAACTTTAACCGGGTAAGTAGGTTTCAACATGTCTTCTCCCTCTAGAAGGGAGGAATAATATCCTCATGGCCAGAAATGGTATGGGGGTATTATTCCAAAGTGTTAGACACCTTACACGACATGTTTTGATAAAGCCAAACCATAGTTATCATAACCGTTTAAGATTATAAGGTACTTTAAGAGTATATGGTAGGCTATATCATAGAACAGCTATAAGGACATGGTTCCGAAAGCTGCAGACAGGCTCAGCTCATGCTAGAGCACCATCTCACATGTTACCAAGCACTCTGCCTCCAGGATTGTTAAGGCCTGCCATAGGAGTGGCTGATAGGTACACATGTGTCTATATATAAGGTAGGTATTGGAATACTACACCTAAGCAAGGGGTGATTACACAACCTTGCCCCAGCTGAGTGATCAGCCAGTTGTGTCATAATGGAAGGCCAGGCCAGGGGTGGCATAATACATGCTGCAGCCCCTGGTAGGCCTCGGGTACACCTACGCCCTGGGTACCTAAGGTACACTGTACAGGGGCCAATAAGGTGATCCTATCCAATTGGGTTATGCACCTAAAGTACATAGTATTAGTTTAGAGAGAGAACAGCTGGGCTGTGGGTCTGATTAGCAGGCCCACAGCCACATCTAAGTCGAAAACCAGTGAAGCAAAAGCAAAAAGTGGGGGTGAACATAGAAAGCAGACCCTACTCTCCTACAGGTAGGACATGTGTTTTTGAATTACACTTTTGTTTTTCACTACTGGGAGACCTACCTCTCCTATAGGATAACATGGAGTTACCTTATTACATTTTTTAAGTACTAACTTTTGATTGGGAAGAGGTAGAAAAATCATGTTTGGTCTCAAATACATTGACATTTAAAATACTTTTTGTTGGTAAAGTTGGATACCCGATAGAGACCTCTAGCTGCAGATTCCTAACATTTGAATTGCCCAGGAGCCAGGCTGGTTCCAGAAACTTTTGCTGAGCAATACTCCTTGCGTGCCACGTCAGGTGGCTCTATTCGGCTCCGCGTGTCGTCGATGATGTCGGTAGCGTCGGTTATAACGTTGCGGTGCCTACATAGGCGCCACCCTGTAGCGCGGACGCCAGTTCTTTTCTTTCTGCGCCAGTTAAGCGCCGATCTGGGAAGAGCTACCCCTCTGCCGCTTTTTGGTAGGCTGTTTTATCGACTTTTTTCAAAATGTTTGACGACTTCATGTGCGAGGGATTTCTGATGGATACATCTGCCAGTGGATTCCTCACCTTGTGAATATCCCCTGCGCCAGCATTCCACTGAACTTTTTTCCCCAGCTCTCTACGCCGACGTGGACGTCATAATGCATCGGCTCCGCTCGCGACTCCGTATGACATCACCGGAGCCATAAGAGAGCCACGTCGGCGTGATGACGTCAGTTCCCTTTTTTCCGTGCCGTCGACGCGCAACTGTTTTTCCAGTACTCTCCTGCTACTTTGTAGTCTTGTAGTGGTTACTGTTGGTGAATTCACCATGTCTTCGAATAGGAAGTCAGGTTTCAAACCTTGTAGGGAATGTGGGGGCCACATGTCGATGACAGACCCCCATGAAGATTGTTTGTGGTGCCTTTCTTCTGACCACGACGTGGAGGACTGTTCCAGCTGCAGAAGGATGAACCCCAAGGCCTTGAAGGAAAGAGAGGCGAAGCTCTTCATGGCCAAGACAAAGAAGGAGAAGAGAGGTAGGAAGAAGGAGAGATCGAGGCCGGAGTCATCGACTTCACATTCTTCGAAGTCGAAGAAACACCACAAGAAAAGGAAGCATAGCTCTCGGCGCCGGTCTTCGAAAAGCAAGGCTTCGAGATCGACTTCGCCTCGACATCGAAGTAAGGATGTGTCTCCTTCTCCATCTAAGTCTCCAGAGAGATCTCCTTCGCCGAAGTGGACTCCGGCACGGTCCCCGGCGCAGTCACCGGCGCAGTCACCGGCGCCAGTGGAGTCTTCTGCTTCTGAGGTCGAGCAAGAACAGGAAAAGGAGCCTTCTCCAGAGCCAGCTGATCCTGTGGCTCCTGTCGAGGACTTTGCGGCTCCGATTCCAGGTACGCCTCAGCCAGATCCGGGATCGATCCCTTATCCACAGTTCCCGACTCCGGGTGTGGATTCGACGCATTTTCTAAATGCTATGTTTGGGATTTTTCAAAGGGCTGCCTTCCCATCCGGCGCACCTTCTGGTCCCGTGGGTCCTATGGCGTACACCTTGGGGGTGCCGCAGCATTATGCTCAGGCCCCATTTATGCCCATTTTGCCGTTGGCTCCTTCGTGGCAGTTTCCGGCGCCGTCTGGGGATCCATCTCGACATCGATTGGATCGGCCTTATTCGGAGCCCTCCTCGACGCCGTTGCCGACTCCCTCGGCTCCGCGTCCGGCGCCGCCGACTCCGACTCCGGCGCCGCCGACTCCGACACCGCCGACTCCACGTTCGGTTCCACCAACTCCGCGTACGGCGGCTCCGGCGCCAGTTCCTTGGATCCGCTCAAGGAGAGAGGCTCAGAGAGTCTTGGAAGAGGAGCGCTATAGGGAGGAGGCGGAAGAAGGTGAGGTGGATACATCTTCCGACGACTTTGAAGGGATCCAAGAGGCTAGTGGTCTTGATACAACTCCGGAGTGGGAGCATTCTTCTACTAGATCCTCTCCAGCTGGCTCCTTATCATTTAGTGATAAAGAAGGCTGCAGAGTTGCTGGACTTGCAGTTGCCCTCTGCTGAGTATAAACCAAACCTTCTGACTGAGGTATTACATTCACCAGCTTCGACCAGTGAACCCTTGTTGCCTTTTAATGAGGCTATTTTGGAGCCAGTTTTGGATGTCTGGCGTAAGCCACTTTCTTCGCCGGCAGTCTCCAGACAGGTGGCAAGGAGATATAGGGTGGCTCCTGGGGATCCAAGTTTTCTGTCTTCTCACCCTTCTCCAGAAAGCCTGGTGGTGCAGGCTTCATGCTCGAAGCATGCTTCAGGAGCCTTCCCTCAGACTCCTGCGGACAGGGAGTCCAAAAAGGCTGATCAGGCAGCTAAGAAGGCCTTTTCTTCAGGGAGCATGGCGCTTAAATCCACTAATGCCACCTGCTTGCTAGGGCGCTACGTTCATGCTCTGATGGACTCCATGAAATCATTAGCCCCTAAGTTGCCAGAAGGGGATAAGGCTTCTTTTATGGAGGTGGTCACTGACACTCAGGCTGCTGCAAGGCAGGTAATTCAGTCGGGACTTGACACGGCTGATTCTGTGGCAAGGATAATGGGTTCGTCGATAGCCACTAGGAGGCAAGCGTGGCTTCGTTCTTCTGGCTTTTCTACGGATGTTCAGGCCACCTTGGTAGATTTGCCTTTTGACGGACAAAAACTTTTTGGCGAAAAGGCTGATTCCGCCTTGCAGAGATTTAAAGAGAGCAGGGTGGCGGCAAAGTCTTTGGGTCTGCAGACTCCTGCTAAAGGATTTGGGCTTAGGAAATTCAGAGGCTTTGGCAGATCTTCATTTCGCTCCTTCCGGCAGCCTCAGCAGCAGCAGCAACAGCAGCAGCAGAATCCTCGTCTATAGATCGTATAGAGGAAGACAAAGAGGACAAAGAGGTGCTGGTCGCAACCCATCTTCATCTTCTGCCTCCTCTGCTCCCAATGAAGCTGCAGGGAAGCAGCCCTAGATCCCCCATCCTAGATCATGTGAGACCTGTGGGGGGTCGGGTGTCCCACTTTCTGCGAGGTTGGAAATCGGTTACAACTGACCTATGGGTTTTGAACCTCGTGGAGACTGGGTACGCCCTTCCCTTTCGGGAGTTTTCTCCCCCTTACCCTCCTTGCCAGGGTTACTGCTCGGAAGACCATCTGCTTCTTTTGCAGAAGGAGGTTCTAGCTTTGCTTCAAAAGGGTGCGATAGAGGTGGTTCCAGAGCAGGAAAGGGGTCAGGGATGCTACTCCTGGTATTTCCTGATTCCCAAGAAGGACGGCAGATTGCGTCCGATCCTAGACCTCAGAGTCTTGAATTTTTACCTGAAACAGGAGAAATTCAAGATGCTGACCCGTGCGCAGGTTCTTCAGGCGTTGCAGCAAGGAGACTGGATGGTGTCGATCGACTTGTAGGACGCGTACTTCCATGTCCCCATCCTGAAGTCGCACAGGAAGTATCTCCGTTTTATGGTTGGGTCGCAACATTACCAGTTTGCGGTCCTCCCGTTTGGTCTTACTATCTCACCTCGAGTCTTCACGAAGGTGATGGCAGTGGTGGCTGCTCATCTCAGGAGGTCGGGGATTCCGGTTTTCCCCTACCTGGACGACTGGCTTCTGAAGGCAGAGTCCCCAGAGATGGTGCAACATCATCTGCAGGTAACATCTCAGCTGTTATTCGACTTGGGTTTTTCGATCAATGTGCCCAAATCTCACCTGGTGCCCTCTCAACGCAACCTGTTCATAGGGGCGGTACTGGACACTACTGTGTGTCGAGCATTTCCTCCTCCTCAAAGAATTCTCGACATTCAGGAGATGATCCCTTTATTCCACAATGGAGCGGTTGTTCCAGTTCTGAAGGTCCTTCGTCTGCTCGGTTTGTTCGCTTCCTGCATTCTGTTGGTCAACCATGCATGCTGGCGCATGAGGGTGCTCCAGTGGTGCCTCCGCAAGCAGTGGTATCAGCACAACGGAGATCGCAGGGAGTCGATCAGGATCTCCGGAGAAGCTGCAGCGGATCTATCTTGGTGGAGCGTGGAGGGCAATCTGTCTCAAGGGAAGCCCTTCCATCTGCCTCCATCGGTGGCCACAGTGATAACGGATGCCTCCTCCCTAGGGTGGGGTGCTCATCTGGGGGATCTGGAGATCAAGGGTCTTTGGTCTCCAGAGGAAAGGTTGCTTCACATCAACCTTCTGGAATTGCGGGCGATTCGTTTGGCACTCAAGGCCTTCCTCCCTTCCCTTCGCGGTCAGTCTGTTCAAGTCCTGATGGACAACACTACCGCGATGTGGTATGTCAACAAGCAGGGAGGAGTAGGGTCACATTGTCTCTGCAGAGAGGCTCTGCGTCTCTGGTCCTGGGCTCAGGACCATCAGATTTGTCTGATGGCAAATCATCTGGCCGGGGTGCTGAACGTGCGTGCGGACAGTCTGAGTCGGCAGTTCTCCGCCGACCACGAGTGGAGGCTCCATCCAGAGGTGGTTCGTCATGTCTTTCGGACGTGGGGGACTCCTCGGTGGACCTTTTCGCCACCCGTGAGAAAGCGCACTGCCTGTCATTCTGCAGTCTCCAGTATCCGATGCAGGGAGCGTTGGGGGACGCGTTTCAGTTGAGTTGGGACTCACAACTCCTTTACGCGTTTCCTCCCATACCCTTGATTCCTCGGGTTCTGAGGAAGATTCGCCAAGACTGGGCCCAAGTTATATTGGTCGCCCCGGATTGGCCAAGAAGGGTGTGGTATACAGATCTTCTCCACCTCTCCTCGTGCCCTTCGCTCCGTCTCCCCCCTAGGGCAGACCTCCTCTCGCAGTCGGGGGGGCAGGTTCTACACCCCCACCTCCAGAGCTTACACCTTCATGCCTGGAGATTGAACGGGGCAACCTGAGTTCTTTCTCTCTCCCACCTGATGTGGTGGATGTTATTTTATCGGCCAGACGACACTCCACCAAGTCCGTTTACTCATATAGGTGGTCTAAGTTTGTTAAGTGGTGTGGAGAGAGATCCATTGACCCTTTAAAAGCCCATCTTTCTGATGTGCTTCAGTTTGCTCTTTCCCTGGCTCAACAGGGCTGTGCTGTGGCCACGGTCAAGGGCAATCTATCGGCCTTATCGGCTTTACTATGTCTTCCTGATCAGCCGTCATTATTTAAATCTCCTATTGTATTAAGGTTTATCAAAGGACTTACAAACAGGTTTCCACCTACTCCTTTTGTAATGCCACAGTGGGACCTTAATCTTGTCTTAACTTTTCTGATGGGGACTCCGTTTGAGCCTCTTCATAGTTGTCCTTTGAGGCTGTTGTCCTTTAAGATGGTCTTTCTTGTAGCCATAACCTCGGCAAGGAGGGTGAGTGAGCTTCAAGCTCTCAGTTCTAAACCCCCGTTTTTAACATTGCATGCTGAAAGGATGGTTCTCAGGACCAGGGCTGCTTTCTTGCCTAAAGTAGTTACTACGTTTCATTTGGGGCAGTCTATTAATCTCCCTGTTTTTTATCCACCTCCTCATCCCTCCAAAGAGGAGGAAAGACTTCATCGCCTGGACCCAAAGAGAGCTGTGAGCTTTTACTTGGACAGAACAAAAGACTTTCGTCTGGACGATCAGCTCTTCGTGGGTTATGTTGGTCATTCTAAAGGAAGAGCTGTGCACAAGCGCACTTTATCGAGATGGATCATCCTTGCCATCAAGATCTGCTATGCCCTGGCTGGTAAGGTTCCTCCTGAGGGTATTAGGGCTCATTCAACTAGAGCTAAATCGTCTACATCTGCTTTGGCCAGGGGTGTTCCTGTGGCAGACATTTGGAAAGCCGCGACTTGGGCCTCCCTCCATACTTTCGCAAAGCATTATTGCTTAGACTCTTTGGTATAGACTTTTTGGTATAGGAAGGTGGGCACCCTCCTCCGGGAGTGGGACTGCTGTGGGAATCTATTCACAAGGTGAGGAATCCACTGGCAGATGTATCCATCAGAAGAACAAGTTACTTACCTTCGGTAACGCTTTTTCTGGTAGATACAGTATCTGCCTGTGGATTCCTCACTGGCCCACCCGCCTCCCCGTTGTCCACCTTTGTATACTGTGAGAAGTTGGCCTGATGTATGAAGTCACTAGTTCTAGTGTACACCTTATATCAGTCCAAACAACCCTTATGGTGATTGGTTGTAAAGTCAACCTTATAGACCAGCTATCCTAGTGGTAGCATGGACAAGAGCAGTCTTAGGCTAAACTCTGAATGGCATGTGAAGCCAGCTGTTATACCATATATAATCCCTTGAATACCAAATGAAACGACACAACCAACAGATATATATATATAAAGTGTATTTCTTCTAGTCAAACCCTCAGCACTCTTTATGAGATTCGAGGTAAGTACAACACAGTCTTATTCAAGCATACATTAAGTCACACAGGTAAGTAATACAGTTAGGCCCTAGTGGCCACGCAAACCATATACTAAAGAAGTGGTATAAGGACCACTGTCACGGAACTAGAATAGGCCTAGGCCTAGGGAATCGCTGGGGCTACACTACCCTACCAACAGTTAGGAAGTGGGAGGCCCACCGGATTCAGGTGCAGAGTGGAAACACTCACGCGTAATACGTAAAAGTCGATAGAATCACTAGCAGTTAGAAATAAGCAGTTTTAGGACACTTCTGGTATAGCTAGAAAGTCGAGACTCGGAAACTAGACCCTAGGATAGTCAATACCCTTGTGAGCACCGAAGTACCCAAGTTACCTAGCCCACGGGCTGCGGGTGCATAGGTGTGAACTTGCGTCGGGTTTCGTCATGGACTTCTATGGATGCCTGAAGGAAAGTTGCTGAGAGGCAGTCAGTGAAGAGTGTCCGGTGGATCCCAAGGCCGGGATCAAGAAGGAAGGATACCTGCAAGCAGAAGGGACAGAGTCTGGGTCACTAGCCAGTGACCACGTGGAACCAGGAAGGAACCAGGCGATGTCGTGAAGATGCAGGTGAAGAGGGGAAGCTTGTCGCAGCAGCCACGGGTACCAGGAGACGTCGAGGACGACCAGGACCAGGAGGCGAGCTGTCCCACGAAGGCTCTTGCTGTCGGCGGCGTCAGTGTCGAACTAGGACTCACCAAGCCTTGGCAAGCGGAACCCACGAAGAATGGAGGACTTGCTTCTGGTGCAGACCCGGAAGGTCTGGGGTGCTTCTCTTTTGCAGAGGAGCAGGAGCCAGTCTGGAGGAGCCAAACCAGCAGTGGAAATTCAAAGGTGTGTCGTCGCAAAGGCCGCTAGCCAACGGGCAAGCAACCGGACAGACGCGGCAAGCAGGAAAATGCAGAACGGCCCCACGCAGGACTCGTGGAGTGTGGGGGGCTGATCTTCAGTGCAGATGGTGCTTGGGGTTGGGGCTTCTCAATCCCCGGTGCACAACTTCGAGGGTGCCTCAGAAGCTGCGCTGGAAGATACTCGCCACTTTTCCCAGGTAGCCGGTCCCACGTCTCCCGTCGCCTCCACGGATCTCAGCTCGGCTGTGGATGTGGATCAGGGTCAGAGAAGTCTGGAAGTCAAGGCTCTGGTCGGGCTCTGCAGTCGGTCCCTCGTAGAACTTCAGCAAAGCAAAGGGTAAGTCTCTTGATGGTGCCTGTTTGCACAGGGTAGCCACTCCTTGGCCACAAGGGAGATTCTTCAGTCTTCTTCTTTCGTCGAATGTCGAAGGTCCAGAGTTTCTGTTCAAGTTGCAGGTTCAGGATAATCTAATCTCCTGGGGCCCAGCTACCACACTTATACTAATCTGGGGGGCTGGGTTGCCTGCTAGGTCACGCCTTATGGGTGGGACCTGGGAGGGGGGTGGTTACACCCCCTTCCCTTTGTCCAGTTTCGCGCCAGGACTGGGGCTGGAATGCCCCAGCACCGGTTTGAACTGGACTATGCATTGGACACCTTGTGTGCCCCAGTCAGTGTCTCGTTTCTTTCATCCCTCCCTGCCCCAATACACTAAGGCCTGTCTGGGATGGTGCTCGCACCTCCCAAGGCAGGAAACCTATTGTCCAAGCCTCCCGTGCCGGGATCACTCCCAGCAGCAGGAGGTCAGACTTGTGTCGTGGCAGCAGCATCCATTTTGTGATGCTGGGGCTCTGGTTAACTTTAACCGGGTAAGTAGGTTTCAACATGTCTTCTCCCTCTAGAAGGGAGGGATAATATCCTCATCACCAGAAATGGGATGAGGGTATTATTCCAAAGTGTTAGACACCTTACACGACATGTTTTGATAAAGCCAAACCATAGTTACCATAACCGTTTAAGATTATAAGGCACTTTAGGAGTATATGGTAGGCTATATCATAGAACAGCTATAAGGACATGGTTCCGAAAGCTGCAGACAGGCTCAGCTCATGCTAGAGCACTATCTCACATGTTACCAAGCACTCTGCCTCCAGGATTGTTAAGGCCTGCCATAGGAGTGGCTGATAGGTACATATGTGTCTATATATAAGGTAGGTATAGGAATACTACACCTAAGCAAGGGGTGATTACACGACCTTGCCCCAGCTGAGTGATCAGCCAGTTGTGTCATAATGGAAGGCCAGGCCAGGGGTGGCAGAATACATGCTGCAGCCCCTGGTAGGCCTAGGGTACACCTATGCCCTGGGTACCTAAGGTACACTGTACAGGGGCCAATAAGGTGATCCTATCCAAATGGGTTATGCACCTAAAGTACATAGTACTAATTTAGAGAGAGAACAGCAGGGCTGTGGGTCTGATTAGCAGGCCCACAGCCACATCTAAGTCGAAAACCAGTGAAGCAAAAGCAAAAAGTGGGGGTGAAAATAGAAAGCAGACCCTACTCTCCTACATATACCTTAAAAGATGTCTTGTTTGAGATGTTGTTATGCTTTGTAGCTTCTTTCTTTCTGGTACATTGATAGGAAATGCTTGTTTTATTTAGCTTTCCTTTTGTTTATGTACTATGTATATTTGATTGTATATTGTATACTTTGAATCTGTCGTTGGTCCACCTGTGCGCCTCGGAGGCACGGAAAAAATGGGTGGAACTGACGTCATCACGCCGACGTGGCTCTCTTATGGCTCCGGTGACGTCATACGGAGTCGCGAACGGAGCCGATGCATTATGACGTCCACGTCGGCGTAGAGAGCTGGGGAAAAAAGTTCAGTGGAATGCTGGCGCAGGGGATATTCACAAGGTGAGGAATCCACAGGCAGATACTGTATCCACCAGAAAAAGCGTTACCGAAGGAAAGTAACTTGTTCGTCGGGTAGGAAGACAAGTTTTAAACCATGCAGGACTTGTTCCCGCACGATGTTGGTTACCGATCCCCACCGCATATGTCTGTGTTGTCATAAACGTGACTACGATTCGAAGTCATGTTCAGACTGCAGGGCGATGGCTCCGAAGACCTTGAGGGAGTGGACATTGAAGTTGCTTGAGGCCCGACAGGCGACACAGTTGAGCGAGACTCAGAGGAGGTCCCGATCCCTTTCGAAGAAGAGGAGGTCGCGGGATCGCTTTCGGAGCTCTAGGTCCTCTTCCTCCCATTCGAGGTAATCTGGACACTTGGGGCAGAAGCACAAGAAGAAGAAGTCGTCCAAGCGGACTTCGACTTTACCTCAACTGGTGTCCATCATTGAGAGAGGTAAGGAGCACCGGTGCTCCAGGCACTGTTCTGCGGAGCCGGAGCCAGAGTCGACTTCGTCCCTCCCTCCATTTCCGGGAGCCGGAGCGACTCCCGCTCATATGAAGGATTTTTACGAGGCCATACACCGCGTATTTGAGCGGAACGATCCCATTGGTGAGCCCTCGGGCCCCGCGGGGTCCGATGGCCCCCATTGTGTTTGACGTCGTCGGCTTCGGCCATGGCACCAGTGGGGCCTCAGGGGCCCGATCTCGTATACGGTTTCACGCCGGTCGTACCAACGCGACCTTCCCTGACGTCAAACCCAAAGTTGGTGCCAGCAGCGTCACCGGCAGCTGTCAGCATCCTCATCCCAGATGACACGGAGCCGGAACGAGGTCGCGTGACGCCGATTCCGACGTCGACAGAACCCAGGGGTTCTATGTTGTCACCTGAGCACTTTTTGAACGTGCTAGGCTCAGGAGAGGAATAGGAGGAGTCTGGAGAACCAGGATGTCTCTGAGGAGACTATTGACTGGTATGGGGAACTTGGGGAAGCCAGTGGTCTGGAAACTTCTCCAGACTCTGGCATGCTCTCTCTGCCTACAGTGGCTACGGAGGAGGGGCGTCCTATGCTGTGGTGGTTAAGAGGGCAGCTGAGGTCCTTGGACTGAAGCTGACTTCAGTGCAGGTCAGGACTAATCTCCTGACTGAAGTGCTTCAACCTGGGGTTTCCACCTCTGAACCCCGTTTGCCCTTTAATGAGGTACTTACGGACGTCCTACTAGGAACTTGGTCCAAACCTAGCACAGGGGCTTCTGTGAATAGAGTTATTGCACGCCACCATCGCCCAGCACCGGGTGACCCAAAGTTCCTCAGCCAACACCCCACCCCCAGAAAGTTTGGTGGGTCAAGCCTCTACTTCCCAGGGCGCATTCCCTTCCACCCCTCCGGATAGGGAATCCAGGAGACTGGACTCATTTGGGAAGAAGATGTTTTCTTTCTCCAGTTTGGCATTGCGGTCGGTGAATACCGCAGGCTTATTGGGCCGTTTCTCCCACTCTCTTTGGGAGACAGTTGTGCAAGTGCTACCACAAGTCCCGGAGGAGGCCCAGGCTGTGCTCTCCCAGGCTGTCAAGGACAGGAGAGATGCTGCAAAATTTACCATACGGTGTAGTTTGGATACGACCGATTCGCTGGGACGGTCTCATTCATCAACAGTGGCCTTGAGGCGCCACGCGCTTCATACATCTGGCTTCTCGGGGATGTCCAAACCAATTTGATGGACTTGCCCTTTGATGGAACCCTCCTTTTTGGGGAAAAGGCTGACTCGTCCCTGGTCAGGTTCTAGGACTCTCGAACTACGGCCAGATCCTTGAGCCTCTCCTCCACTCCTCGTGGCCAGTCTTCCTTTCGCCCCTTTTGTGCCACGGAAGGGGATGCCAGCCGCGTCAGCCCTATCCTAGCCACCATCCCAACACAGACTTCCCAAGCCATGTGTGGACATGGTACATTCCGTCCTCGGAATGGAGGTAGGAAGTTGTCTACCACACTGCCCCCAGCAACTGCAGCCTCTGCGTACTCCTAGGCTGATTCTGCAGGACCACACTACTCCAGTGGTTGGGAGAATTCATCATCATCTCCCCCGCTGGAGATCTACAACAACAGACAAGTGGGTCTTGCAGATCGTCCAGGAGGGCAATTCTCTCCCTTTCCTTTCTTTTCCTCCTACTATTTTGCAAAGTCAGGAACGGCTGGCGGAGGATCACTTAAAACTGCTCCAAGAGGAAGTTACAGCTCTTTTGGCCAAAGGAGCTAAAGAAAGGGCTCCAGTTTCAGAAGTAGGCAGTGGCTGTTATTCTCGCTACTTTCTGATTCTGAAGAAAAACAAGGGTCTTCGGCTTATTTTGGATCTTCCTCAAGAAGGAGAAATTCAAAATGCGCTCACATTGGCTCAAGTCTTGTCTGCCTTAGACCAAGGAGACTGGATGGTAGCGCTGGACCTGCAGGATGCCTATTTTCACTTTTCCATCCTGCCGGGCCACAGGCGTTGCCTACGGTTCAAGGTAGGCCACGAGCACTTTCAGTTTACCGTGCTCCCCTTCAGCTTTACCAGTGCCCCTCAGGTGTTCACCAAGGTGATGGTGGTGGTTGTAGCTCATCTGCGCAGATTAGGGGTTTCAGTCTTCCCCTACCTCGACGACTGGCTGTTGAAGGCGTCCTCACCACAGGCAGTCGCCTCCCACCTTCAGACAACGGCGGACCTCCTGCATTCGCTGAGGTGCTCTATAAACGTGCCGAAGTCTCACCTGACTCCTTCTCAGACGCTCCCTTTCATTGGAGCTATCCTGTATACAGTGCAGTTTCAGGCTTATCCTTCGAGCAGCGAGTCCAGGATGTTCAGGTTATGATTACGATATTTCAGCCTCTATCCTGGATTTCGTTTAGGTTGACTCTGGGGCTGTTGGGCCTCATGGGTGCCTGCATCCTGTTGGTAAGACATGCGAGATGTCATATGGGGCTCCGCAGTGGGACTTGAAGTTCCAATGGGCACAGCATAAGGGAAATCTCACAGACATGGTTCAGACCTCGGAAGGAACTGCGAAGGATCTGCAGTGGTGGTTAACGAATCGAGATTAAGTCAAAGGCAGACCTCTCTCCCTTCCTCAACTGGATTTCACAATTGTGATGGTTGCGTCACTTCTGGGATGAGGCGGCCACTTGGGAGAGCTGGAGATCCGTGGTCACGGGTCTCCGGCGGAGACAGGGCTCCACCTAAATGTGTTAGAGCTCCGAGCGATTCGCTTGGCATTGAAAACATTTCTTCCCTCTGTCAAGGGAAAGTTGTTGCAGGTGTTCATGGACAATACCACTGCCATGTGGTACTGCAACAGGCAATGCGGCGTGAGGTCATGGACCCTTTGTCGAGAGGCCCTGCGTCTTTGGACATGGCTATAACATCAGGGTATAACCCTGGTGGTTCAACACCTGGCAGGTTATCTGAACGCCAGGGCAGATGATCTCAGCCATCAATACCTAGCAGGTCATGAATGGCGTCTCCAGTCGGAGGTGGCGCAAGGTCTCTTTCAGCAGTGGTGAGAACCTTGGTTAGATTTGTTCATCTCTGAAGAGAAAGCGCAATGTCAGCAGTAGTGGGCACTGAAGTTTTCAAAACGGCTACCGCTCGGCGGCGCGTTTCGTCTCGAGTAGAGCTCAGGGTTGTTGTATGCCTTTCAGCCCATACCACTCCTGCCCAGGGTTCTGAAGAAGATCAAGAGCGACCGGGCCCAAGTCATCCTTGTGGCGCTGGACTGGGCGAGGATAGTCTGGTATCCAGAGCTTCTGCGCATGAGTGTCGATCCTCTGAACCGGCTGCCCCTTCGGGAGGATCTTCTGTTGCAGCAGCAGGGGAGGGTTCTCCACCCAAACCTGTCAACTCTGCGCCTCCATGCGTGGAGATTGAGCGGCGGCAGTTGATGGCTTTTGACCTTCCTCCTTATGTCTTTAATGTTATTCTGGTGGCCAGGCGGCCCTCCACTAAGTCGATATATGCCTGCCGTTGGCTGAAATTTGTATTATACTGTACAGAAAGGTCCATTGACCCTCTTTTTGCTCCTCTTTCTACTGTCCTTTGATTCATTCTGACTGTTTTCCAGCAGGGCTCTTCTTTGGGAACTCTCAAGGGTTACCTTTCTGCTCTGTTTGATTTTTTGCAGCTGCCAGACCAACCTTCTCTTTTTAAATATCATATTGTAAATAGATTTCTAAAAAGGCTGGTTCACTTGTTTCCACCCACGCCCTTGATTATGCCACAATAGGACCTTAATTTGGTCCTCACTTATTTGATGTGCACTCCTTTTGAGCCTTTGCACAATTGTTCCCTCTGACTGTTGACCATCAAAACAGCCTTCTTAGGGGCGATTACATTGGCCCGGAGGATGAGTGAGTTACAGTCGTTATCCAGCTCGCCTCCCTATTTTATGTCTTTTCCGGACAAGGTGGTACTTTCCACCAGGGCAACTTTTTTACCAAAGGTTGTGCTCCCATTCCATCTGGGTCAGTCCATCACTTTACCCACCTTTTTTGCTCCCCCACATCCCTCTAAGGAAGGTTAGCGTCTCCACCGACTGGACCCAAAAGGAGCGTTGTCGTTCTACCTTGATTGCACAAGAGAGTTCCGGGTGGATGACCAACTCTTTGTGGGCTATGTGGGAGCAAAGAAGGGAAAGGCAGTACAGAAAAGAACCATCTCTCACTGGGTTGTTCTCTGCATTAAAAGCTGTTATGCCTTGGCGAAGAAACAGCCCCCTGAGGGATTAAGGGCCTATTCCACCAGCGGAAAAGTTGCGACTACAGCTTTGGCTTGGGGTGTCCCAGTCCAAACATCTGTCAGGCAGCGATGTGGGCATCACTGCACATGTTCGCAAAACATTATTGCCATGATGGTCAAGTGTGCAGGGATGGGCACTTTGTACGTTCAGTCCTGCAAGACTTCTTAGTCTAGGTCATGGTCCACACCCCACCGCCGGCATGGTATGGCTTGGGTATCTGATTCAAAGGTAAGGAATCTGCAGCTAGAAGTCGCTATCAGAAGAACTAGTTACTTACCTACGGTAATGCATTATCTGGTAGAAACTCAATCTAGCTGCAGATTCCTTACATCCCCATCCATGCCTCCCCGCTTTGCGGACTGATGTTGTAGGACTAGGGTTTCTCCCTTTTCAGGGCCCTAGTTTTTGCACACATTTACGTCAGTCACTTGGTGGCTCTGCACTTCTGGCGCCTATGTAGGCACTGCAACTTCATAACCAACGCTACCGACGTAATCGACAACATGCAGAGCTGTATGGAGCTACCCGATGTTGCGCGCAAGGGGTATTGCTCAGCAAAAGTTTCTGGATCCAGCCTGGCGCCTGGGAAATTCAAAGGTAAGGAATCTGCAGCTAGATAGAGTCTCTACCAGATAATGCGTTTCCGAAGGTAAGTAACTTGTTCTTCAGGAATGGTGTTGTACAAACACACTGTTCACTTAGTGAATAAAGAGGATCCAAGTACTTTCGGAATGAACTCCAGGTATGCTGCAGTGGATTATGAAGGGCTGATTTATGCACACCCAGGGTTCTTCTTTTTGTCTAATGGGACTTATTCCAATGTTTATAATGGTTGAGACGATGTAGGTTCTTGGCATGGTATTGCCTTTGGGTGTGCCCTGTAAATATGCCAAGCCTAAAATAAGATGGGTTAAAAAAACACTAACAAAAGAATTCTGTGAGGGAGTAACCAATATAGAGGTCAATAATTACAGTAATGGTATCACCTTTGGATACATCCTTTCTTCTATTTTCACATTGGGTGGTACTTCCATGGCCAGGGGTGAATAGGCCAGTAAATATTTTGGATGCAAGTTGCAAATTCTATCTAATACTACACGACATCACCACTCAATTGTAAAGTATGCCAATATATTTGGAAAGGACTGGATATGCAGCGGATTTTATTGTAGCCAAAAGTGGTGGTGTATGCGCGGTAGTTGGCGATCAGTGTGGGGTCCGGATCGAGAATATGGAAAAGAATATTACCAAACACATTTTTAGATAGGAAAACATCCATTACAACACAGGCATTACATCGTAATGCCTTTACAACGCAAATCGTTACGACGTGTTGTTACATCGCATGCCATTACAACGCAAGTCGTTACAACGACTTGCTGTAGGGGGCAGAAGGTGTTGGATTTGTTTTATTTTCAATACAACACCTTTCCTATTGTTGCACACACTGGAGTTGGAATAGTAAATTATACTATTCCAAACTCCAGTACCCCCCAACAGCAAGTCGATGTAGCGACTTGCGTTGTAATGGCATGCGATGTAACACATCGTTGTAACGGCTTGTGTTGTAATGGCATGGGTTGTACAGGCATGTGTTGTAATGAGTGCTATTCTTTAGATGTCCTTGAAAATGTCAAGGAAATGGAGAGTGGGAATTGGAATTGGTCCCTTTTCGGCAGCTGGGGCTGGATCCTTGGAAAAGTGATTTATCTTATTGTGGTACGGATGCATTGCTGTGTACTCGTACAGTGTCTCCCTTTTGTTGTTCCTATTGTACTACTGTTTTCACACCTAAAAAGAAAATATCAATTCATGACACAAATGCCGCTATAATGCTTCAATAAGATGTTGATGATTTGATGAATATTGATGAAGGAATATTTGAGAATTCATCCCTCCTTGCTGTTTTGCTTTCTGATGTTGATGGTATGGAGTGTTCATAACTGTACCCCAATTTGATATTCTGGTATTGTTTTCAATTCTGTTCTTTTTGCTATAGTTGAAAATGCTTTAGCTCATGCTAAAAGGAGGGTCTGTTATAATAGACCCGAGATAGCTTATGCAGTGCTCTACATAAGGTAGCATCCGCGGCACCATTTTCTGTTCAGACGCCATTTTGAATGACGGTTGAAACTAATCCTTTGCCATTTCTGAGAAAAACCTGTGTTAAGTTTTGTTTCTGAAATGTTGAAGTTTTGCCTCAGTAATGTTTAGACTGCTTATATTAACGCATGCCTTTCTCACTAGATACAGGCCCTCTCCCACTTGTCTAGTGGCGGGCGAAGGGTGAAACGATCTTGGATTGTGTTAGGCTGTGTGAGATACAAGAACCGAAACCTATTCTTTTGTATTTCACTGTCCAGTTGCATCAGCCTGGAAAATTCCACTGTTGGCATGTCTTTGCCCGGCTATGAAATGTACATAATGTATCTCTATGCTTGTTGATTTACAGTTCCATCTATACCACTCTTCGAGACTGTGCAGACAGGGTTCCACTCTGAGTGTATCTGAATTATACAATTATTGGTATATTCTCCATTGTTCTTCTGACTCTTCCTTTGGTATGGAAGGCTGAGAGGTGGTCCGCGGTGACCTGGGTGGCCCCAAGCGAGTCACTTCCTTCAACAATACGTGTGTCACCTTTTAGATAAGACTCAACGCACCCCAATTCTTGTGTTACTGCAGCCGGTGGACACTGCGAAAGGATTTGACTAAGTACATTGGTCTTATTCGTTCTCGATCCTTCAGAAGCTTGGTAAGCGGTTCTGATGCTGGGTTGGGTGTAGCTATATGGGTCCTCGAGACAGGGCTGTCCCCTATCCCCACTACTTTTTGCCCTATATGTTGAACCCCTTGTGGAATGTATCTGTAGTAATCCCACAAAAACAGGTATCGCTATGGACGGGAGGGAATATAAGCTTGCTCTTTACATGGATAATGTCATGGTAGCCTGTTGCACTCCTTCAAAACCCTGCTGCTGTTAATGGAGGAACTGGAGGCTTTTGGTTAAGCCTCTGGGTTTCAAACTAATCTTCAGAAGTTGCAGATCCTCAATTCGACAGCCCCAGCAACCGATCCAACTACCCTTAAACACCTCTCCCCCTTCTCATGGACTAAACATGGGGCAGTTCTCTCAGGGCTCCAAATCCACTCTACACTGGCGCAGACCGTGGAGAGCAATTATGGCATATCAAAAACAGGATCAGACTTATAGACTTGGAAAGGCCACATGCTTTCATGCTTCGACGACTCACGGCTGTTAAGATGACCCTATTACCTAAGATTTTGTATGGTATGCAGACACTAGCTTTCCTACCTCCTCCACAGGTGCTGAATAAACTGCAACATCTTCTACACTACATCTGGGCGGGTAATGCATAGCTAAACATCAGGCCTATTCATTCCCTGTAGAGGGTGGCCTTGGGATCTCCCACCTCACACGTATTATTAAGCTGCACAACTTCGGTATATAGTGGAATGGAATACGCTCCTCTCGGAGAAGCACTGGTGCTTTAATGACCAAGCAGTCGCCAGCATTCATACTTGGAAGGTGCCTTGGCTGTCCAAACACCACAGACCACCAGGGGTATATATATTGCCTGTTCTTATTTCTCTATAAGGGCCAGGGACAGGGTGCAGAACTCAAAACACTTATCCATCCCCATCTCCCCTTCTACAACCAATCATTCCCCTTAGCGTACCAGTACTCCAGCTGCACACAATGGCAACAAGCCAATTGCAAAAGAATAGGTGATTTCTTTCACGAAGTGACCAATGGACTTTATACAGATCCAGTGACATTGTCATATCCCATCTGCCACTCACTGGCAGTACTTAGCCATCCAACACTGGGTCACTTAGCCTTGCATCTGCCTCATGATACTTTGGCCGGCAGGACAGCTTTGAGCGAGTCTACGCTCAGTATCAGGTCCTAAACAAAGAATATATCCAGCATCAACCAACCACACGCAGACAAAGACAAAATCAAATTTAATTTTGGGCCTTCAAACTAGCGGCATATGTTTGTTTGCATTAATCACATAACAGAGAAAATAATACTGGGCTACCAAATGACAGCAAGAATTGGACTAAATAGTGGTAACGAAGATTCATTGTTAATACTTTGAGGAGGTGTAAGTAGACCAGCTCTGTTTAAGATCTTTTCTGATGGATACATCTGCCTGTGGATTCCTCACCTTATCAATATATCCCCTGTGCCAGCATTCTGCAGATTTTTTTCCTAGCTCTCCACGCCAACGAGGACATCGGCTCCGCTCGCGACTCCGCATGACTTCACCGGAGCCATAAGAGAGCCTCGTCGGAGTGATGAAGTCAGTTCCCTTTTTTCCGCGCCGTCGCCGCATAATGGTATTCTAGCACTCTCCATATTTGTGGAGTTACTTTGTTGTTTCTTCAGCGTTAACCGTTGCTAGAAGTGATATCTTCTTCGAGGAAGTCTGGTTTTAAGCCCTGTAGGAAATGTGGGGGTCACGTGTCCATCACTGACCCCAATGAAGATTGTTTGTGGTGCTTATCGTCGGATCACGAAGTGGAGGACTGTTCCTGTTGCAGGAAGATGAACCCCAAAGCACTTAAGGAACGGGAAGCGAAGTTATTGCTGGCCAAGGCGAAGAAAGAAGGTAGAGGGCGCAAGCGTGATAAGTCGAAGTCGTCGAAGTCGAAAAAACACAAGAAAAACAAAAGACATGGATCTCGGCGCCGCTCGTCGAAGGGTAAGGCTTCGAGATCGCCTTTGCCTGCCCCTCGACGTCGCCGTAAGGACTTTGTTTCTCCTTCGCCCTCTCCTTCTCCTCGTGCGACTCCGGAGCAGTCTCCTTCACCTAGACGCACTCCGGCGCAGTCTCCGGCGCCGAGGGATTCACCAGCTTCCTACGCCGAGCCGGTTCAGGATGTTCCATCTTCTCCTGTGCCTGAGATTGAATCGATGGATCCCATTGTTCCGACGTCGGACACTCCCTGTTTGGATACTGGTTCGAATCCATATCCACAATTCCTGGCTCCAGGGGCGGATCCGTCGCATTTTTTAAATGCCAGTTTTTCAAAGGGCGGCTTTCCCATCCGGAGCACCTTGTAGTCCCGTGGGTCCGCTGGCATTCAATTTGGGCATGCCACAACACTATGCCCAGGCACCCTTCATGCCCTTCATGCCGAGGGTACCATCATGGCAATTTCCGGCGCCAAGAGTCTCAACACCGTTAATAGAATCTTCTGCGCCGTCTGGAGAGCCTTCCTCTCGGCCTCGTGTGGATCTTGTGCCTCCATCTGAGCCTCCCTCAGCGCCGGCTACGGAGCAGTCGGCGCCGTGTACGGCACCACCGATGCCGCGTCCATGGATTCGTTCACAGAGAGAGGCTCAGAGGCTTTTGATAGAGGAGCAGTATCGTAGAGAGGATGTAGAGGAGGGCGAGTTGGTGGAGTCTCTGGATGAATTCGAGAGTATTCAGAAGGCGAGTGGATTGGACACCTCCCCTGAGTGGGAGCTCTCTTCTACAAGGGCTTCACCTCCTCAGGAGGTAGCTCCCTCCCATTTGGTGATAAGGAAAGCCACAGAGCTTTTAGATGTGCAGTTACCTACTGCTGAATATAAACCGAATTTGTTGATGGAGGTGTTGCATTCACCTTCCTCCATAGTTGAGCCTCTGTTACCTTTTAATGAATCCCTTTTGGATCTGTTGCAGGGATTCTGCTTATGCGCAGAACTATGCGCAGGAACCCAGGCCCTCAGTGAATTGCGGTGTACCAAAAACTCACCTCAGAACCCAGAACCCCCTATCCGGCCAGCATCAGTGTCCCATTCGTTATCCGAGGTTTAGCTCGGCGGTCCCAATGTATAGACAACCCAAAAGAAGCGACTTAGTATATTTCTCAGGAATGGTGGGAATCAGAAACACCTTTTCGTAATTATTCTCGTACCAGTCCACAACAGAATAAACAGAGACACGGGAAAAGTTTAATGAGTTTGTTTTATAAACCTCGTGTCCTAATATGCAGCAGTTTGGCTAACATTAGCAGACAAACGATTAAAATCAAAACCATCAGCATAGTTACAATACCATAGAAAATGAAAGGAGCAATCATACTAAAATGACAGTGGCCCTAGGCCACCTTCCTTTCTCTAACATACTAATAGTTTTATTAGACTAATAAAGGTCTCTAGGCTTGAATGGGGAACCCCATACCGTAGAGATCAGCTCAGAGAGTTCACATCACAGGATCAGCTATGCTCTGCTCCTAGGAACGCTCTTCTTCCGAATGTGTTGAAAAACATGCCACACTGCAATATTAAAAGCATTCGACTTTCAGGTATTTGCAGCTGTGTGCGTGTTATGGCTAAACCAGTGGGCCGATCAACCTGAACTCAACAACATGCACTGTCTAGCGATCCAGACTGTTTCTGTTACACTGTGTAAAGAACAAGGTCACTATTCACTGTTCAAGATGTTAACAACAGACAGTTCTCATGTGAAGCAAAGTCGAGTAAGCATTTCTCAATTCTAATAACATGTGACTACAGTGTCGTGTGCAAAAGCAGCAAAAGCGGCAAGATGGCTTTCTAACATTTAACGCGGTTATGCTAACTTAGCGTTGTACATAGGTAGATAACGATCATCACTACACCCCCCCATGATCGGACCACTAACCACCAGGGGCGCACTAGCAAGAACGCAGAGTTCAAGTTCAATAGAATGGAACCAAGGGCATGAACTAGAAGTCCACATAAGGGAAGTGAAAAAGTTCGAAAGAAAAAATCAATGAAAAAAGTTAAAACGTAGAGAGGAGGAGAAAAAACCCCCCAAAAAATCAATTACGGACTGAGGACCGAAAGGAAGTTTAAAAGTCAATCCATCAAAGTGTATGCACAATACGTTGCTACCGCTTCCAAGAGGAAATCATTGGAACGTTCCGCTAAAGTATCGGCCATCCAGTTCAGGACGGGGAAAGAACAGACATGTTCTTCACCACCGCAGCCTCCAGCACCTGGCGAGGACAACCGGGGTGTACCTCAAGATAACTGTCCATCAAGAAGTCAATCGCTGCAGTTCCGATGTCCCAATTACCAAGAACTCCATGCGCTGCAGCACAGGCCATAATCCCGACACCAGAACAGTCCGACTCGTGGGCCACTAAGGGGCTCATAAGCCGATCATAATCCGGATCAGGAGACACCGGGTTTGACAGACACAAATTCAGTGCCCATTGGAACGGACAATCTAGGCAATGAAAGACAGGCTGCACACAAGTAAAGTAGGCAAACCGGAAGGACAATCCATAGGCTACGCTCAGAGTCGCCAGTGGTAAGGTGCCATAGAATTCAATCATCTGGTTACGAAGATGGTGCAGCCGGGACATGTTGTTGTGCCACGCAAGTTGTGCACCCATAGCGCAAGGCACAGATCAACAATAGTATTCCAGCTACGAGGGCAAGAAGCAAAGGCAGACCTCCGAAGACACTGGAAAAAATAGAATGAAAAAAGGCCGGGATCACTCCAAAAATAGATTGAAAGGAGGTCACGAGGTCGGAGCCCACGATTTAAAAAAAATTAGCTATGCCACTTGTAGAAGAGGCATTAAAGATAGTCTGTATCAAGGTCCCAAAATGAAGTGGGGGATCAGTATTCAAAAGCGCTTGCACCTCAGTGCGCGTGTTAGCTACGTGAAGGACAAATGTTTCCCGGGATGAAGTCAGAGCGACTTCTTTTTGAGACAATAGAGCCCTTATTCTGCTCATCTTATTGAACTCTGCTTTCAAGGTTGGAATCGAAGGCCATATGGAGACATCCAGCCGGCCATGCGGGGGTGGGAAAAGGACGTTATTACAGCAAACTACCCTCTGTGATACAGTCACGATGTAGGGAATTCCCACTAGCATCCCACTGTGAGCTACATTATTTAACAGCAAATAACTACCGTTAGCAAGCAGCGTAAAAGATGGAGTAATAACTGGCACTGGAATCCCTTTCAGGACGCAAGCTAAATCAGGGGCATGGACATTACATGCACCATGCAATTGAATGTTCCTACACACAACAGAGTGATCCGGTGCGGAAGTGCACTCTTCACCTTTCAAGTAAACCTCTTTGCCGTCCCTCACACATCTGTATGTGAAAGGGAGCGACCAGACTTCATGTAAGAAGGCAGTACCCAACTGTTCGTACCTGCCTAAAGCATAATGTTTCATGCACGAACTAAACTTAAACAAGGGAAACGGTAAAGTGATCAACCCATTTACTAGCCACACGGCCGAATTCAGTTCGGCAACAGAGAAAGGCAAAGGTTCTAACTTTTCAATGTGCAGCAATGAATATGTAGCATCTTTCATGGACATGAATTGCTGTTTCGCATTCAAATTAAAGGGAAGGAATAAAGATGAAGTATTCATGTAATCCCAAGGGACTTTCCCTGCCTTCAATGTTTGCAATGTCCATGCAAACTGCATAATAGATCGCAATTGGTTTTGACCATGATACAATACAGATAAATCATCCTGCACAATGTCTACTACTGATGAAACAATATTATCCAAAGTATAGATTCTGGAAGACAGGGTGTTAATGCTATTATCTATAACAGCCAGTACTTTTTCCATATTGGCTTGATCAATAGCACGCAATCTAATAGCAGCCTCAATTTGTGACAACTTCCAAATTTCGTTATAAACAGCATACACCCATCGCTTGGGTCTGCCAACTGCAGGACCCTTAACAAAATCATTCAAATCTATTTTGTCATTTAATCGCGGTAAATGGAGTTTAACAGACGCTAAAGTGGAATGTTGCAGCCAAGACTGGCATAACTTTCCTACTGAGTAGGTAGTTACAGTGTGAGAGGATTCAAAACGGGGGTCCACACGAACCTGTGTATACCCCTGCTTCAAATCCAGAAACCTATGTTGACAGGAGTCCGAACTCGTTTGCCACACCAACCACCCCTTCGGATTCAATGTAGAAATATTGAAGGATGTGTTGGAAACCTGTGTCTGCAACATATCAAGGGATAGATCCGTATGATTACCCCAATTGGGATAAGCACCCAGATCCGGCATGGAGGGAGAATTTAATTTTTTAGAGGTAGCCAATCCAAAACAGGTCGTCTGAAAAGTGGAGGAATTTAAAAATAACATATGAGTCGGGATGAGACAGGCACAATGCAAAGCCTCTGTTCCCTGTACTTGCCATCGTTTGGAACCCCAAACCGATTTAAGATCGACTGTAGCTTTCCACAGATCATACCCGCCAATCGTCCATAAAGGACTTGGAATACAATAATTTGGTGTGTGTCAGTCTAACTTTAGAAGCAGCCTCAGGCGCAACCTTAAAATAAAAGGACGCTGGATGGGCTACACTAAAATCAGAAAAATAAGCGAACTTCTCCACTAGCGTGGTAGAACTGCCCATCCTAGGGGCGGGGCAGTGTTCCCATTGTGTAAAATTTACAAAATTTCTAAACGTATTAGCCTTGTGCAGGAAATGTGTGCCATAATGTTGATAACAAAATTGTTCATCATAATTAGCAGTATCTAAATACAAATCCTCAGCATCAAACGCAGCATAGTATTTCAAATCAGAAAACAGTGCTTCTATGGCTTGAACATCCCAATCATCTGAGTGAATGTTCTGTTTAACGACATCACCCATAGAAACACGAAATACATTTGGCACATTAATCACTTCAGTGGGGCCATGAATTTGAAATTTAACAGCATCCCAAGCGATCCCATCACGTACAGGCCAGGCAGTAATGTTCACAAAAGTCTGGTCCCTCTTCATTATGTGTGATGAGGAGTGGGGGGCCAAAGTTCCATTAATTAGTCGAATTGTAGAACGTTCATTCAGGTAGTGTCCATTGATAAGTCTAAAAAACACTACCACAAAGCCAATGGACATAAACAAAAAAACACATATGAGCACCAGCCAAATGTAAGTCCAAGGGGGTATCAAAAAATGTCTCTTGAACCAAGCCACAAAAATTGACACCTTGGACGGGGCAATGGAAGTCACTGAACGAGAATCAAAAGAGTCTTGTGAGAGGGCAACTGTAGTGGATTGCAAAACAGGCAAGGTAACATCCGCAGGATAAGCATACTCAACTTCTTCAAGCACGCCACCAGGTGTTTGTGGCTACAAGGGACCAGTAACGGCAGTCATCTTGATGGCAACATCAGGCACTATATCAGCAACTCGAGTCACAACAGAATTTCTCAGCATCGAAGGGCATGAAACTGCCGGAGTCATACTAAGAAGAATCGGCCACTCGTTGTAGTTTCACATTGTCAATCGAAATGTACCTGTTATCCTTTCGACCAGGGAGAGGAGGTAAAATGACAGTTCTTGTACCCTGCACTCTAAGCACTGGAACCGGTGCACGATAAGAGGGGCCAAACTCCTTCTTGTTCTCCACCTTCTCACGGACCAGATCACCAACTCGGGGTAGCCAGCCGACTACCGGAATCTGAACCTCAGCTTCAGATGAGGAGGGTACGTGTTCCTTCGCTAGACTGTTTCTGGCTTCTTGAAGAGTCTGCAATACAGCACAGTGTTCATCTACGTCAAAGGGTGCGGCTGACGCCGCCATGTCTAGACCATCAAGGTACTAGATATGTACAACTGAGTTTGTGGTGGGCGCGCCGCAGAAGAAGGTTTAATCTGCTGGCAAATGTCACAATTAAGAACATAAGCCCTGGCTTGTTTGTACAAACCGCACCACCAGTAACGTTGTTGTAGCAAAGATACAGTAGCCGCAACGGCGGCATGCGCGGACGCCATGCCCTCGTGGGCTGCCAATATCAAAGAAGGTCTGCAGTCCGCGTTGGGAATCAATCTGTCACCAACGTCATTAATCCTCACTAATGGGACTTTATCAGGACTTAAGCGATAATGGTAACGAGCAGGGAAACCTTTCGGTGGCTTCGTGCCCTGCTCTGTAGCAGCAATAGCTGCCAAGATGTCATCATCGATCTTACTTTTGGATCTTGTAACTGCTGCTACTAAGTATGTTGCCACTGCTGTTTTAGCTGCCTCATCAGCTAAGCTGTTACCGACAGCATGGACACCAACTCGTTGGTGACCAAGAGTGTGAACTACATTCACGAGGGGCAGACGTTCTTTAACCCCTTGAGTGCCCCGCCCTTTCCCCGCCCTGTGCCGGCCCTTTCATTAGCGGGCGGGGTTCATGACGAGATAGTCTCGTCATGGGCACAGCGCAACCGCGCTCCATGACGAGACCATCTCGTCATGGGCACTGAAGGAGTTAAGATCTGCCACTCGAACCCAAAGCAATTTATGCTTAATCGTGCTACCTTTGGAATCATGGTAGTCATTCTGAGACCAGAAATGCAGATTGTCGTTGTAAGATTGAACACAATAGAAGGAGTCACTCACAATAAGAGTAGTGACTCGGGGAACAGCAAACTCCAGTGCAAGCACCAGAGCACGAAGCTCCGCCAACTGAGCGGTACAATCACCCAATGACTGCGTGTGCACGACATTGGACAGGAATTCACCATTTACGAAAGTACCAACTACAATTGCGCAAGCCGCTGAATAGGCGTGCTTCGATCCAGTTGCGGGTCGCGCAGACCCGTCAGTGTATATGACACAATGGTAATCCTCGAGCGGGCGCAAGGACAGAGGAGCCGGATGAACAAATTCATACTGTAAAAACTCCTGAGTCTGAAGTGCCGCGTCAAATATAAAAGTGACGTCCGGCGAGGTCAAGGAAGTGGCCCATTGTATCCACCTCGGATGCAAAGCTTTAGAATTCGGTACACTTGCTTTCGTCACCGCCTCCAGGGCAGGATAGGGTGTAACCACCAACATACGTTTCCCTTGCGACAGCGCTCGTTCTTTCAGAATCGCCATCTGCACTGCTGTCAGAACTTTCTCGACAGCGGAAAAACGTAGTTCAGCTGAAGTGTACAAGTGAGATTTGTAAGCAATGGGTACGGTGTCGCCCTCATTGAACGTTAAGTATGTGAAACCAACTGCGCCGGGCACTATTCTTATGACCAGGTTAGTGTGGTTATCACGTGTCAGTAAGTACTTAGAAGCAAGAAGATCAGCTTGTAATAGATGCAATATAGCTGAATGCTCAGGCAGCCAACATGATTTGGAAAAAGTAGGTTGTACCAAGGCGTAAAGCGGCTTGATACGCTGGGAATATTCCGGGATATAAGTTCGACCGAAATTCTGAAAACCCAGCAGGGATTGCAATTTCTTCAGTGAAGTAGGAGCACGGAGGCATGCGCACTTTTCTAGAAAGTGCGGAGCCAATCCTCGACCTTCATTGTTGAGTTCGTACCCCAAGAACAAGACTGTATACTCTGCTATGTGCGACTTCGCAAAATTGAATTTGTAACCGAAGTCTGCAAACAAAACGATAATGCGGTCAACGCGCCGAAGATGCGGGTCCAACTCGTCATCCGTGAGATAAATGTCATCCACGTACGAGTACGCATCTGGGTCTACACCCTCTAAGAGGGAGACCACGCGAGCGGCAAAGACTCCCGGGCTGTTCTTATAGCCCATCGGTAATCTTTTGAATTGTTTTTGTTTGCCACCAGAGGTGAACGCTGTCCACTCACTACTAAGAGAGGACAGGTTATGGCTGTAAAAGCCATTGGAAATGTCAAGTGTGGTTTTAAACCTTTTTCTCACGAGACTATCGACGAGAGCCGA
The DNA here is from genome assembly GCF_964204655.1 of Triturus cristatus. Taxonomy (NCBI): domain Eukaryota; kingdom Metazoa; phylum Chordata; class Amphibia; order Caudata; family Salamandridae; genus Triturus; species Triturus cristatus. The sequence goes on along the minus strand of NC_140590.1, from coordinate 1,237,757,689 downwards.
ACTATGGGTGTTCTGTACTGCACAGGTCCGGCAATGAGAGTTAAGGTGCCGGTAATCCAAAACTAGGCGGTACGACCCGTCAGGCTTCGTCACAGTAAATAAGGGATTATTCATAGGTGACACACATGTTTCGATCACTCCCTGATATTCCAATTGTTCAAGGATAGATGCTACGTGAGATCTAGCTTCACGACGCATGGGGTATTGGGGTTGTGGCTGGGGCGTAGTCTGCAACGGAATCTCATGGCCGGGGGGAAAATTTATCCCAGCCCACCTGAGTCCGATATAACGCAGGCGCTTGCACCTGAGCCCATTCCCGGCATACTTATCAGCTAGGACCTTAGGCACTGTGTGCGCAAAGGACGGGAGGATTACTTCCTCCCCTCTAGGAGCAGCCAAAACGAAAGCCGGGGGCCAATCCGCCTCCGCCAACAGAATATCATAGGTAGTGGTCAGATTATCCCAAAAAAAAACTTGAATTGTACGTTGTATGTCACCTTCAATGTGAAGGACTATATTATATAGTCTATCAGGGGGAGACACACGAGTGTCAGCAGTTTCAATATTCACGAATATATCAGTTGCTGTCGCCACCAGATATGGACGCAGTGCTTGTCGCACTACTGTAACTTCCGCCGCGCTGTCCAGCAGCGTTAGCGCCCATGTTAGGTTCTGAAGCTGCGTCCGTACCATCTGAGGCATACCTCGCTGTCAGAGCAGCAACTTTCTTCTTCTGAAACGGGGGTCTTTGACGTGCAGAGTCTTCTTGCTTGCCTTTGCCGTCAGTCTGTCGGGATTGCTCACGTGCTTGCGGTGCACCCCGACTTTTCCCAGCGCCTCCGCCACCGGATTGTGAAGCCGATGTTTCCTGTGAAGAACGAGGAGAGCGTTGTTCAGAAACCTGAAATCTACCAGGTGACTTAATAGTAGCACGATCGCGCAAATCATAAGTGCGTTCACTACTTGACTGAACGGGAGAGGCAGGACGAGACCCCTGTTTGTTGCTGTTTCTCCTGTTTTTTCGCCCTCCAACTTTGTTTTGGAAAGTTAGGGCATTGGTCCTTACCAGACGAATTTGCCTTTGTCTGCTGAGAATCAGGATTTTTCACAGTCGGCTTAACCCCTAAAGCGCTACGACCAACTTGTTTATAGGCCATCGCGATAATTTTCGCAAATTCCCTCGGCTTGTCGTCTTCGTTCACTGTGTCTAACTTATTAAGCACTTGGAACTGCATAGCATCTCCTTTGAGGTTGCCCAAGATCATGGTAGCAACCACATCAAAGACTCCGACAAGCCGCATACCTAATTCAATAGCAGCATCCGCACCATGATTCTCCTGAACACGTTTTATAACGGAGGACAGTACCGACAGAGACGGAGTGCCATAGCACTTCGAGTATGTCGCTGCAAAGACCTTACCCCAGTTTTCACAATCTGCCATATCTGGGACCAAGTCTTTAGGCAAAGCAATGGTAAGGATCCTGTGCTTCTCCACAGGAGATGTACGCGGATAAACCGCTTCTATTTGATCAAATTTCTCAGCAAGCCAATAAGGGAAATCATCCCTATTCTGGGGTCGCTTTCCTACCACCGAATTGACCATAACAGGACTAATAACCACCGCGTGGTGGTCCGTCGGTTGTCCCGCAACAGCAGTAGCGACCACCTGCACGTTGCGTGACACGTACTGCACCAGAGCCCTATGTACTGTAATAAGGGCAGTGTGCAGAACGCGCAACTCAGCCACCGTTACCTGCAGGTAGCGAGGATGAGGCGTATATCCGGCCAACACCGGCCATGTGGCCCCAGCGATTGACAAAGGGCCCATTCTCGCCGGTGTAACCGCATGGGAAGGGCGCCATTAAACCAAATGTTATGCTGCCAGGCAGAAAGAGGAATTTCCTGAGTCCTATATGGCGTATAGTTGGCTGGTAGCGCCGTGGCAGTATAAGTGTGGAACGTATCATCGTCATCACTTACCGCCGGCAAAGTAACCCAAGATTAGAACAACTCAAACGGAAACAACGCATCGGCACTTACTACAAAAATCACAGCCATACCATCGTCTGGCACTCCATAATTCGCCAAATGACATTTCAGAGGCGCTCGGCTATGAGCCGGAATTTCGACCGCCATTAGGACTCTAACAGTAAATCTACAATATATCAGTAGCACTAGGGTTCAGATTAAATAACCTTTTTAATGATCAAGCTTCAATGAACCTATTTAGTCGAAACACAGGTAGGTTAAACCATCACTCCCGTTATCCGGAAACCAGAGTGAGGGTGATGTGGACTAATACAAGCACTACTAAGGCGTCTCAAATCAATAGACCAAACGTTAGGTGCGCCATGTTGCAGGGATTCTGCTTATGCGCAGAACTATGCGCAGGAACCCAGACCCTCAGTGAATTGCGGTGTACCAAAAACTCACCTCAGAACCCAGAACCCCCTATCCGGCCAGCATCAGTGTCCCATTCGTTATCCGAGGTTTAGCTCGGCGGTCCCAATGTATAGACAACCCAGAACAAGCGACTTAGTATATTTCTCAGGAATGGTGGGAATCAGAAACACCTTTTCGTAATTATTCTCATACCAGTCCACAACAGAATAAACAGAGACACGGGAAAAGTTTAATGAGTTTATTTTATAAACCTCGTGTCCTAATATGCAGCAGTTTGGCTAACATTAGCAGACAAACGGTTAAAATCAAAACCATCAGCATAGTTACAATACCATAGAAAATGAAAGGAGCAATCATACTAAAATGACAGTGGCCCTAGGCCACCTTCCTTTCTCTAACATACTAATAGTATTATTAGACTAATAAAAGGTCTCTAGGCTTGAATGGGGAACCCCATACCGTATAGATCAGCTCAGAGAGTTCACATCACAGGATCAGCTATGCTCTGCTCCTAGGAACGCTCTTCTTCCGAATGTGTTGAAAAACATGCCACACTGCAATATTAAAAGCATTCGACTTTCAGGTATTTGCAGCTGTGTGCGTGTTATGGCTAAACCAGTGGGCCGATCAACCTGAACTCAACAACATGCACCGTCTAGCGATCCAGACTGTTTCTGTTACACTGTGTACAGACCAAGGTCGCTATTCACTGTTCAAGATGTTAACAACAGACAGTTCTCATGTGAAGCAAAGTCGAGTAAGCATTTCTCAATTCTAATAACATGTGACTACAGTGTTGTGTGCAAAAGCAGCAAAAGCGGCAAGATGGCTTTCTAACATTTAACGCGGTTATGCTAACTTAGCGTTGTACATAGGTAGATAACGATCATCACAACAGATCCTATCATCGAAGTATGCTGTAAACCACTTTCTTCGCCTGCTGTTTCTAAGGCTGTCCTGGAAGGTATAGGACTGCTCCAGGGGATCCAGATTTTCTCTCTTCTCACCCATTTCCAGAGAGTTTGGTGGTACAAGCATCCTGCGCCAAGCAATCATCAGGTGCTTTTCCACAGGCCCCAGCTGACAGGGTGTAGGAGAGTAGGATCTGCACTTATGTTGCCCCCACTTTTTTTCTGATGTTAACACTGGTTTCTGGCTATAGTCTGGCTGGGTCCCTGCTAATCAGGGCCCCAGTCTCTCTGTTCTCTCTAAACACCTTGGAGTGCATACTAGATGCACTAGTGATTGGATACTGTGGTACCTTATGAGCCCCTAGTATGTGGTACCTTAGGTACCAAGGGCATAGGTACTTCACAGGCCTACCAGGGGCTGAATCATGTATTATGCCACCCCTGGGAAGCAGACTAAATCTGACACCACAGGGTATAGGTTCCTATATCTCACCATACACACACATATAAACCTATCAGTCACCCCTAAGGCAGGCCCTACCAATCCTGAGGGCAGGGTGCTTGGTTTACAATGTGAGGGGGTGCCTCTGCATGAGCAGGACCCCTCTGCAGCTGGCAGAGTCTATTCTCTGTGGCTGTTTGTGGATGCGGTTAAACCATTTACTCTTAAGTGCATTATAACCTACCAGTAAATGCTAACTTTGGAATGACTGCATCAAAACATGTCGTGTTTGGTGTCAAACAACTTAGAATCATACCCCCACACCAGTAACTGGTGTGGGAGTATGATCCCACCCTTCGAGAGGGGACGACATGTACCTACTGTGGTAACACGGTAGAAATCTGAAAGAGCCCTGGCATCACAAAATAGATGCCACCAGCACAGACACTGGGCTGCCCTCCTGCTGCTGGCTGAAACTCGCAGTGGAGGAGGCCCAACAATAGGCATCCTGTCACAGGGAGGTGTCATCACCTTCCGGACAGGATTTAGTGTATTGGGGCTGGGTGGGTGCACTCCTAGAGTGCTTTGAAGTCCTGCACTGGGGGAGCAGTAGGCTCCTCTGTGCATATGCCAGCTCAAACCGGTTCAGGGGCTACCTGTCCCTGCTCTGGCGTGAAACTGGACAAAGGGAAGTGGGTGTAACCATCCCCTACCCTGACCCTCCCAGAGGAGTGGTCATAAAGCTAGTCCCTCCCTTTCTTTTAGTATAAGATAGGGAACCCTTGCCATTGCAAACTAGATACCCTTAGACGACGCTTTACAAGAAAAAACCTGGTCCTTCGACGTTCCACTACCTTTGGAAGACGGAAGAATCTCCCTTGGAGTCAAGGAGTGACTCCCCTGCGTGTCAGGCACCAAAACTTTGAATCAACAGTCGCAAACTTTCCCGCTCCCGCCGGAGTCCGAAGTCCCTGCAGCCCCGGAAGTGGATTTCCTGACTTCTCGACGGCCATTGTGAGGCCCCAGCAGAGCTGAGGCGAGTGGACCCCACGAGTGACGAGGAACAGCAATACCCGGGTACCGTGCAATATTGTCAAGTGCAACCCCTTCACGACGTTCTACGAACTTGTGTATTGGACCATTTGTGGCCGAAGCCTCCAGCAGGTTTTGCAGCCAAAATCAGAGGCCTACCTAGTCCCAAGTGACCGTGGGCTCCTGTGAAGCATTTCCTCACGAGGCGTCTTCACGATCCCTTGCCCGTTGGCTTGTGGGTCCCTTGAAGACTTTCTGATCAAACCAAAGGGCTCCCCTGGTTGCTCCAGGCCTGCCCTCACTTACCTTTGCTGGGTTAGTCCCTCAGACCTTGCTGGTCTGCACCGCTGACTTTATTCACTTTCCACGAGACTTGCTGTTGCCAAGGCTTGTTCGCTCCAATTCGGTTGCCGACACCTCAGTAAGCTACAGACGTCATGGGACACTCCGAATCCAGCTGCTGGTCATCGTCGATGCCTCCTGGTCCTCGTGAGCGAAGAGTCAAAACACCCTTGATCACCTGAAATCACCCGACTTCCGTGGGCATCCATCTTCCTGGCCCCGGGTCACTGGCAAGTGACTGTGAACACTGTCCCTTCTGCTTTCAGGTCATCTTCATCTTGAATCCAGCCTTGGATTCCACTTGACACTTCTTCAGTCTTCGCAAGCAGCAAATCTTCTTTGGCTTCCATAGAAAACAGCGACGCGACCCGACACCAAAAGACACCTATGCACCCGGCTTCCCTGGGTGAGCTAACTCGTGCACTCCAGTGCCCTAGTGTGTGTTGGCCCTCAAATTAATTACCTTGTAAGTGGCTTGCTTGTAGATTTCCTCGAAGTACCCAAAAACTTTAAGAATCCAACCGCGACTTGCTCCATTGAAATCAATAGGGAAACCGCGGCTGTGTTCTCACACTGCACGCGTCTCCCGTGGGTCTTTTACTTACCTGCTTTTTCTGCATTAGTGAAGCCCCCATCGATTCTACAGGCCCTAGGCTTTGTCCCTCTCCTAAACCTCTTTTTTAGTATATGGTCTAGTATGCCCCTAAGGCCCCAGCCGTATTTGTGCTTAACTTATTGTGAAATGTTGATATTTGAATGTGTTCCTGACTTCTAATCTCATAAAGAGATTAGTAGAGTGTGTCTAGTAATAAATACATATATATTTGATATATATACCTGTGTGGTGTCCTTTCATTTTTGTAATTCAGGAGATTATAAGGTAAAACAAGCTGCTTTACATTCCTCAGAGACTTTGCCTGAAGGCTGCTCTCCACAGCTACCACTAGGATAGCTTTCTTTAAACGGTTGTCTTAAACCTATCTACCATAAGAGTCGAATTGGACTGGTGCAAGGTGGCCACTATAACTAGTGACCAGCATATGCCAGGCCAACTTCTCACACAGGGACTCAAAGAAAATGGAACAGTCAGCTAAAAAGGTTTTCTCCTCTTCTAGCATGGCACTGAAATCAACCAATGCCACTTGTCTGTTGGGTCGCTACATACATGCTTTGATGGACTCTACAAAGTAATTGGCTGATGAAGAGAGGGGAAACTTTATGGAGGTTCTGTCAGACGCTCAGGCTGCGGCTAGACAGGTTATTCAATCAGGCCTGGATGCCACTGATTCAGTAGCCAGAGTTATGGGCTCCTCCATAGCTACAAGAAGGCAGGCTTGGCTTCATTCTTCTGGATGTTACCCTGATGTCCAGGCCACTCTTGTAGATTTGCCCTTTGACATGTCGAAGCTCTTTGGGGAAAAAGCAGATTCGGCCTTACAATGGTTTAAAGACAGCAGGGCCACTGCGAAATCCTTGGGGTTGCAGACCCAGTCGAGAGGGTTTGGCTACAAGAAATAACGAGGTTTTGGAAGGTCTTCCTTTTGCAACTTCCGTCAACCTCATCTGCAGCAGCAAAATCCGCTCTATAAATCATATAGAGGAAGAGCCAAAGGTCGCCAACGTGGTTCTGCCCGCAATCTCTCCTCCTCCTCTTCTGCCTCCCCCGCTCCCTCTGGTACCACAGGAAAGCAGCCCTAGATCCCCCATCCTGGATCATGTGGGTTCTGTAGGGGGTCGGCTGTCTCACTTCCTGCAAGGTTGGAAATCGGTCACGACAGACCTTTGGGTTTTAAACCTTGTGGTGAAGGAGTACGCCCTTCCCTTCCGGAAATTTCCTCCTCCATACCCTCCTTGCCAAGGTTTTTGCTCAGAGGACATTTACTTCTTCTGCAGAAGGAGGTTCTTGCATTACTACAAAAAGGTGCGATAGAGGTGGTTCCAGAGCAGGAAAGGGGTCAGGGATGCTACTCCCCTGTATTTCCTGATTCCCCAAAAGGATGGCAGGTTACGTCCGATCCTGGACCTCAGGGTCTTGAATTTTTACCTGAAGCAGGAGAAATTCAAGATGCTGTCCCTTGCTCAGGTTCTTCTGACGCTGCAGCAAGAGGACTGGATGGTGTCGATCGACTTGCAGGATGTGTATTTTCACATCCCCATTCTGAAGTCACACAGGAAGTATCTCCGTTTTACGGTTGGGTCGCAACACTACCAGTTTGCGGTCCTCCCGTTTGGTCTTACTACTGCACCTAGAGTCTTCACAAAGGTGATGGAAGTGGTGGCAGCTCATCTCAGAAGGTTGGGATTCCTGTTTTCCCCTATCTGGATGACTGGCTGCTCAAAGCGGAGTCGCCAGAGATGGTGCTTCATCATCTTCGGGTAACATCCCAACTGTTGTTCAACTTGGGTTTTTTCAATCAATGTGCCCAAATCTCACCTGGTGCCCTCTCAGTGCAACCTGTTTATAGGGGCGGTACTGGACACTACTGTGTGTCGAGCATTTCCTCCTCCACAAAGAATTTGCTACATTTAGGAGATGATCCCTTTATTCCACAATGGAGCGGTTGTTCCAGTTCTGAAGGTCCTTCGCCTGCTCGGTCTGTTCGCCTCCTGCATTCTGTTGGTCAACCATGCACGCTGGCACATGAGGGCGCTCCAGTGGTGTCTCCGCAGGCAGTGGTATCAGCACAAAGGAGATCTCAGGGAGTCAGTCAGGATCTCCAGAGAAGCTGCGGCGGATCTGTCTTGATTGAGCGTGGAGGGCAATCTGTCTCAAGGAAAGCCCTTTCATCTTCCTCCATCAGTGGCAACAGTGATAACTGATACCTCTACCCTAGGGTGGGGTGCTCATCTGGGGGATCTGGAGATCAAGGGTCTTTGGTCTCCAGAGGAAAGGTTGCTTCACATCAACCTTCTGTGATTGCAGGCGATATGTTTGGCGCTCAAGGCCTTCCTCCCTTCCCTTCGCGGTCAGTCGGTTCAAGTCCTGACGGACAACACTACCGCGATGTGGTATGTCAACAAGCAGGGAGGAGTGGGGTCGCTTTGTCTCTGCAGAGAGGCTCTGCGTCTCTGGTCCTGGGTTCAGGATCAACAGATTTGTCTGATGGCAACTCATTTGGCCGGAGTTCTGAACGTTTGTGCAGACAGTCTCAGTCGGCAGTTCTCCGCCGACCACGAGTGGAGGTTTCATCCAGAGGTGGTTCGTCACGTTTTCCGGATGTGGGGAACCCCTCGGGTGGACCTGTTTGCCACTCACGGGAACGCTCACTGTCCGTCTTTTTGCAGTCTCCAGTATCCGATGCAGGGAGCATTGGGGGACGCGTTTCAGTTGAGTTGGGGCACTCATCTCCTTTATGCTTTTCCTCCCATACCTTTGATTCCTCAGGTTCTGAGGAAGATTCGCCAAGACCGGGCCCAAGTCATATTGATCGCCCCAGATTGGCCAAGAAGGGTGTGGTATACAGATCTTCTCCACCTCTCCTCCTGCCCTCCGCTCCGTCTCCCTCTCAGGGCAGACCGCCTCTCGCGGTCGGAGAGGCAGGTTCTACACCCACACCTCCAGAGCTTACACCTTCATGCCTGGGCAACCTGAATTCTTTTTCCCTCCTGCCAGATGCGGTAGATGTAATTTTGTCTGCCAGACGTCATTCCACCAAATCTATTTATTCCTATAGGTGGTCTAAATTTGTGCTCTGGTGTGGGGAGAAATCTATTGATCCTTTGAGGGCTCGTTTATCTGACATTCTTCAGTTTGCCCTTTCTCTTGCTCAGCAAGGTTTTGCTGTAGCCACTGTAAAGGGATATCTTTCAGCCTTGTCAGCATTCCTTTGTTTGCCGGATCAGCCATCATTGTTCAAATTGCCTATTGTTTTACGATTTCTAAAGGGTCTTACAAACAAGTTTCCTCCTACGCCTTTTTTTGTGCCTCAATGGGACTTAAATCTTGTCTTAACTTATCTGATGGGTTCTCCCGTCGAGCCCTTACACAAGTGTCCCTTGAGACTATTGTCTTTCAAAACGTTTTTTCTCATTGCGGTCACCTCGGCAAGGAGGGTAAGTGAGCTTCAAGCTCTGAGTTCAAAACCCCCGTTCTTGACCATTCATGCTGAAAGAATGGTACTCAGGGCCAGGGCTGCTTTTCTGCCTAAGGTGGTAACTCCTTTCCATCTGGGGCAATCCATTACCCTTCCTACCTTCTATCCTCCCCCTTCCAAGGAGGAGGAGCGGCTTCACCGCTTGGACCCTAAGAGGGCGGTGAGCTTCTACCTTGATAGGACTAAAGACTTTCGAGTGGACGTCCAGCTCTTCGTGGGCTTTGTTGGCTGTAGGAAAGGCAGAGCAGTGCACAAGCGCACCCTTTCCAGATGTATTGTCTTGTGGATCAAGATATGCTACTCTTTGGCTGGTAAGGAACCTCCAGAGGGTTTAAGGGCTCATTCTACTAGAGCTGAGTCTTCCACGTCTGCTTTGTCTAGAGGTGTTCCTGTGGAGGACATTTGTAGGGCAGCAACTTTGGCCTCCCTTCACACTTTTGCAAAGCATTACTGCTTGGATTCTGAGGTGAGGAGGGACGGACATTTTGCTCGTTCCGTCCTTTCGGACTTTCTGGTATAGAAGGGTGGACACCCTCCTCCGGGAGTGGGACTGCTGTGGGAATCTTTTCACAAGGTGAGGAATCCACTGGCAGATGTATCCATCAGAAGAACAAGTTACTTACCTTCGGTAACGCTTTTTCTGGTGGCTACAGTATCTGCCTGTGGATTCCTCACTGAAACACCCGCCTCCCCGTTGTCCACCCTTGTATACCTACAATTCTAATGATGATGTTTCAAAATGTATTTGTTACTGTCAAAGGCATTGTGTTATTTCTTTTGCCTTCCTATTTATTCTCCACACTGTTTGTGTTGCTTTGTATATTATGTACTGTGTATACTGTGTATATATTGCTGTCAGTCCGTCCGTGTGCCTCGAAGGCACAGAAAAAAGGGCGGAACTGACGTAATCACGCCGATGAGGTCTTCTTATGGAGCCGGTGATGTCAGCGGAGTCGCGAGCGGAGCCGTGTCTCTGTGACGTCGTCTTCGACCTCATCGGCGTGGACTGCTACAAAAGTTTCCGAATGTTGCTGGCGCAGGGGATATTCACAAGGTGAGGAATCCACAGGCAGATACTGTATCCACCAGAAAAAGTGTTACCGAAGGTAAGTAACTTGTTCTTCTTATCCTCAATTCAGGGGCCCAGTTCCATTTACCAAAAAAATCTGCCTCATGCTAGCCATCCTCTCTTACCATTTGAGAAATGGCTTCACACTAGAAATACTGATGACGTCTCCTCTCCGACATATATATATCTCTCAACACTCTACAGAGCCCCGTCAAATCCTCTGCACTGTTACGCTGGGAGAAAAGTGCGAACGCCTCTTCACTTCCAAAGAATGGTCAGCCATTCAAAAGTGAGCCCATTCCCATTCATCAGTACATAGCACCTCAGGCATAGGACCATTCCTCAAAAAATCCCACTATAGGTACTATACCCCTCCACAAAGAGCTCAATGGAAGAGAGATGGATATTCATGTTGCTGGAGGGTCTGCGACGAAGTGGGAACTTTAACCCACCTTCTTTGGCACTGTATAAAGCTTTAGCAGTACTAGTCTGAAGTCTTTGCCTCCATTGACCAAATGTGTAGCTTCGAACTCCCCAGATTCCCGAGCTACATTCTCCTGGGTCTCCTGAATGCCCTGACTTATCCCTTGAAATCCACACATGGACGAGCCATCACTCCGGCTCTTTGCCCTGCCAGGCAAGTATTGCTATCACTTTGGGGTACAGCTACAATACCCACTCACTTAGACTGGATCTACAAAATCTGGGATCTCCTTGCCATGGAGAAGCTACCATCCTCAGTAGAGCAGAAGCTGCCTCAATTCAACAAGATGTGGGGACCCTGTCTGAAATTCCTGTCCCAAGAATTCTTAGAATTGAAATGCCCAGCCTACTTACACATCCTCCACCTTATACCCACAAAAAACAGTATTGCCTGATATGGCACTCACTTTCAGTTTCTAGGCAAGCGATATACCTTGTTTCTATGTTGAAGGCCATCATTTCAGCTAAATAGGTAATTCATTTCCCCCACTCTACTGTCCCCATCTCTTTGTCTATTCTCTTCAGTTTCCTCCTTTTTCAATTGTTGTTCCTCACCCGCCAGTGGATGTTGGTCGTAGTTTTTTTGTTTGTTTTATTCTTTTCAATGTCAAACTCAATAAAAGGATTTGAACCTAAAAATTACTTTCCCTCATTCTACTTACTTGATTTTTGTTGTTTTGGTGTCAAAATATTTAATAAACATTTCATTATTTTTCTAAATTGTTGCGGGATTTTTCTTGTGTTGTGTTTCACTTCATTACTGTTTGTGTCCTGCATAAACACTTCACACGCTGCATATAAGTTAAGTCTGAGTGTTTTGTGCCAAGCTACCAAAGGGTAGGTTAATTAAGTGACTGTTTTGGTTCACCCGAACAAGGATTGTGGTTGTTGCTTGAGTTGGGTTTACAACCCCCCTCAAGCAATAACTCAGTGTCTTACATTCTCCTATCAAAGTGGAGAGCTATTGAAAAGTTTCTGAATTCAGTCCGACACCTCTGGTATATAAAACGTGAGGAATCTGCAGGAAGACAAAGTATCCACTAGAAAGATTGTTACAGAAGGTAAGTAACTTTGTCTTCCATGCAGAATCTAAGATGCCACATCAGTGCTCTGTTTTAAAGTGCAGTACCTTACATCACAAGGTATTTCTCTATTTTCCAGTGGACACTCCACATTCCTGCACTGTAGTGAGGTGGAGCATTCTATATTCTAGTTTAGTGCTTCATATTTAACTCTCTGACATAGAAATCCTGAAAGGTTCCACAGTTTGCACTCTTGTCCACTTGTGCGTCTTGTAATAATTTGTGCTATTCCTGTTTTCCTCAGGATCAGAACAGGCCCCTACCCCGGCTCCTCGCTCAGGTGAGAACATCTCTCTTTTCTCTAAGATGTTATAGGACATGTAAAAGCTTACCAGTAAATCACCAGTAATTGTTATGTATTGTATTGGAGCATTTATATAACACTTACCATCCCTACGTGGGACGCTGGAGCGCTTGCACTTGTGGATAGCACATTACGCCATGTGGGGTGTGTTGTTAGACGTGTGTGTACTTTATGCTGATCCTGTGAGGCAAGTGTTGACATGTTGTGCGCTATGACCACGGAGGTAGGTTTATCATATTATAGGACCCAGGGCTTATTAGAATGATGAATGGAGAAGGGTGAAAGAGATGGGCGCAGTTTATGGTTTTCAGTAAGCTGGCAGCTTTAAGCAGGTTTGTACGATCATTGTCCATTAAACTGGTTACTGCACTGTGTTGTCCATTCTGGGATACTTTGTTTGACGTTTATGCCCCTGAGTATGCATAGGCTGGAGGGAGAAATGGTGGATTAATTTACTGGGACAGACAGTTAATATCACATATCTGATTGTCATTCTGAAATGTGAAGAAAGTCATAGTATATAGCTTGTTAGAACCTGCATTGGTGAACAAATTAAAACGCCTCCATTGGAAAGCAGCAATTGGCAGACTTCCATTCTTAAAAATAAAAAATTCCTTGAATGCACTGTTAGTGTTCCTCTGAACTTTATGTTTTAAGACTCTTTTGAACCTTAGAAAACATACACAGAGAGACTCCTCTAAGCCTCAAGCCTCTTCCTTTGGTGAAACTAGTAAATATGGATATCTGCCAAGGGAGGATTTAGGGAGAGACTGAATGAGGTGTTAGGGGCTGCCTACCCCCTTAAAACTGTGTGGAGCCACGGAATTCCAATTTGCTCTTTGAAGGGTTCATATGTATCAGGAGCTCATCAAGCTTGACAAAAAGCAAAAAGACAATGGAACGAAGAGGGACAAAGTTAAAATGTGAGATATGGCTCAACTTCAGAAATTATCAGCGATTTTCGTCCTTACACATTTCAAGCCTGCCACAACAGAGGCGTGAGTTTAAATGGTGTAAACAGCAGGCCTGTAAGTAGAACCACTGTGAATGTTTTCTTGTAACAAGCTCACCTACAGCCACAACGTATCCCTTATTGTGATGGAATAAGTTTAAATCCTCCACAAGACTCGCGCCTGATTTAGAGTTTGGTGGACGGGTACTCTGATGCAACTGAGATGCAACTGTGATGGTGTACCCTCTTTGCCAAGCCCTTGGTGCGTCCACCTGATTTACCGTGTGTGGACTTTCAGTATCTTAACAAAGCCTACTTTTGCTCTGTTGCTGGCACAGCTCAATTCCGTTCCAGCTGGTCCTACGCCGACTCCACAGCTCAATTCCGTTCCACCTGGTCCTACGCCGACTCCTCACTTGTTTGACCCAGCACTTGGCTACTCAATGCCACATCAGATAGTTCCTTGAATGATGCCACCTCTGCCACTGGCCTCAGACCCCCGAAATTGTACCACAGAACAGGATGCGAAGAGAGGCCAAAGGGTTGGTAGAGGAGGAGGAATACAGAAGTATTATTCATGACCTATTTAGCACAAATTCAGAGGTTCTAGACCCTTATTCTTGAGGGGATGATGATGGTGACCAAGGACAAGCATTACAGGCCTTTCAAGCTAAGGGCCTGACACTTCCACTGAATTGTGTATGGAAATCCCCATTGGACCACCCACACTTAAAGTGATGTTGTTACATATGGTGATGAAGAATGCTGCTGAAGTCTTAGACTTACAGCTACAAATGACAGAAGTTAAGTCCAAAGTTCTTAAAGGTGGAACCCCTATTGCCTTTGAATGTTGCCCTTTCGGATTACATCTTGGCTGGCTGGGATATCATCTTCACCCCTGCAGTCAACAGGCTAGTGGTGCGGCGTTATTGACTGGCTCCAGGTGACTCATCCTTCTTGTCATTCCAACCTTCAACTGAAAGTCTCGTCCTGCAGGCAGATTACTAATCAGGTCAATCAGTGGGACACTTTACAGCTGACCCTCAGATTTAGAGTGAAAAGACTATAATCTTGGTGGAAGAAGATGTTCTCGGCAGGGAGTATGACTCCAAAGTCATTAATGTGCATTATCTGATAGAGACTTCTACCCCAGATTCCTTGCCTTTGAATCTCCCAGGTGTCAGACTAGATCTAGAAGATTTTCACGAGCAGTAACCCTGTGCGCCGGTAGGTGGCGTTGTTTGGCTCAGCGTGCACCATCGCCCACGCCAGAAGTATTGTCCACGACAGATACGTAAACGTCACCTAGGTGCACTGAAGAAAGTTCTTTTCTTACTGAGCACCACCCCACCATGAGTGGAACTCAGGAGTCCTGTATGCTTTCCAGCTGATACCACTCTTGCCCTGAGTTCTTAAGAAGATCAGGAATGTCCAGGCCCAAGTTATCCTATTGGCCGCAGATTGGGTATGGAGAGTATAGTATCAACAACTCCTGAGTTTGCGCATTGGTTCTCTGATCAGGCTGCCCCTCTGGCGGGCTTGCAGTCGAATCAGCATGGCAGGGTTCTCGCTAGGGCCTTTGTTATCTCCACCTTCTTGCATGGAGATTGATCGACAATAGTTGAAAACCATCAATCTTTTTTTTAATTAATTGTCCAAAGAACAGTTGTTGGATGATCAGCTCTTTTCCCGGTGGATTGTACTTTGCATCAAGAGCTGCTATGCTTTGGCCAAAAATCAGTCTCTTGAAGATCTGCAAGCCCATTCCAGAAGGGTTAAAGCTGCTAGCACTGCATTAGTATGTAGAGTTCCTGTCCTGGACGTCTGCCAGGCTGCTAAGTTGGTGTAGCTCCATACATTCATGAAGCTTGGCTGTCTGATAGCCGGGTTCGCTGAGAAGGACATATCACCCACGTAGTCCTATAGGATTTTTTGGTTTTAAGCCAATTCATGGATCTACCTCCTAATACGTGGTTGTTTAATGTTTGCTATCTTTTCAAAAGCTGAAGAATCTGCAGTTAGAAGCCTTTATGAGAAGAAGAAGATACCTACTTTAGGTAATGCTTTTTGCGGTAGAGATTCTATCTAACCGCTGATTCCTCAGCCACCCTCCCATCCTCCCTCTTCTGTGAATTTGCCTCTATTCATTAATAAGATCCCATATATGGGAATCTACCCACTAGTCAAAGCCAATTTGCTGTTGGGGCTCTGCGTGGGTGTCTTGCTTGCGCCTATCAGATAATACAGCTCCCACACGATGGCTCAACACTCGGCGAAGCAAAAGACTTTAACACAAAACAAACAACTCCTTTAGAAAAGGGTTTTATTTTCCAAAATGCAAGGACTCTCTCTTTTAGAATAAGGCTTGGGGTTTTATTTTACACAGTGCTCTCTAACAGAAAGGCTTTCCCAGATGCCAAATTCACAAGATTCAAAAACACAAAGAGATATATATGTTTATATGCAAGCAATAATAAAACACTTTGTAAGTATAATGCATGAATAATACTGATGAATAAACAAGCAGCAAATAATATGAAATAAGACTCAAGCAAATATACTGGACGTCCAGCAATAGATCAGAAAGATATATGTACATCAAATTATTACTTTGGATGTGCACCTCAACTCACTCACACATCACAAAGAAAACACCTCAAATGATCAGAGCCACTGGCCAAACATCACAATGGCAATAACTAAAACTCAGTACTTCACCTGGTGGAAACACTGCATCTCAGCCCACTCCTGACTGGGGAAGTTAAACAGCCGTGGTTGAGAGCCTCAGCAACCAGAGTTTCAGGCTCCGAGGTAGATGAGTCCGTCCCCGTTCGGATTCCAAACTCCTGGTTTCTAAGTCAACAACCCTCAGCTTTATAATCACAAAACACATTAGAAGGTTCGGGAGAGACCTCCCCCTGTGCCAGAGGAATCTTACCAGAACTGGCCAGGTTCCAAGCAAGCATTCCCATGACAAGAAGGAGTTCCCATGTCCCCTTCTCCAAATCTCGCATGTTCCAGCCTTTATCTTGACGAAGCTCAAAAAGCCTTCTGGGTACATTAAACAATCTCTCACAAAAACAATAAGACCTTGAACATGATTAACCCAAACAACTTGCAAGCGCTACTGTGCACGCAGAAAAAGCTGTCGCAAGACAGAGTCAGAAAACAAGATGACATGTGGTCATGTCAAAGCCAATAGTAAGAACTTCATAATTATCATAAATATACAACACAACGCACAATTGTGCACAACTGCTTATAGATTCACATACTTCATCTCTCAATGTCCTATAGCATCACATACTTCATTTCTCAATGTACAACACCAAGCACATATGTGCATCACTGCCCACAACACTGCACTTTGAGACCAAATAGTACATTCCTCACCTCTCTCTCCCTCTCACGCTTTCAAATGCACATCCCACACGCTCTGTTCTTGGCAAGGCTGTCCTAGTCCGTGACAGCTCCCACTGAAAGACAGCAAGATTACAAGAAAGAAACTTTTAAGAGAAACAGGCATATGCAGGATGTTGTACATTCAGGCTAGGATAAAATAACACACTAAAGTCAATTAAAATAATGGTAGTCAAAGGTCATCATAGGGTGTCAGCCACAAGAGTGCTTCTAGCACTACAGTGGGCAGCCTCAGAAGCAACTGAAATCAGTACCTGGTAATGGAGTCTATATAGGCCCACATGTCATTTCGGAGTAGAATGGGATAAGTGAGGGGCCATATTGTGGCATATATTGGCAATCAGAAGTACTGCTCAAACGTTTCTTAGTCCTGTCTGACGCTTGGGGAATATTCAAATGGTGAGGAATCTGTGGTTAGGTACAGTGTCTACCAGGAAGAGGGTTACCAAAGATAAGTAACTTTTTTTTCTGTGAGGTGGGGTATGTTTATCATATGTTGTTCAGTCAACTAAGTAAACTCTCTCAAAGCCCATTTACCTGACATCGGTCTCTTTGCTGTGCCTTTAGTCCACTAGGGTTGCACAGTGGACACAATTAAAGGATAATTGTCTGCCTAATCGGCCTTTCTCCGTGTCTTGAACCAACCGTCCCTTTTCAGATCACCAATGGTTATGAGGATTCTAAAGAGCACAACAAAAATGTTGCTGCTTACCCCTTTCATAATGCCACAATGCGATCTTAATCTGGTTCTTACTTTTTTAATATGCTCCCAGTTCAAACCCTTGCACAGTTGTAAATTGTAGCTGTTTACTCTTAAGACTATTGTTCTGTAGAGCTATTATATAAGCAAGCACTATAAGTGAGTTGCAGGCGCTAAGTGTCAAGATTGCCTTCACTACCTTATATCCCGACAAGCTGCATCTAAGAAACAGGGCTGCTTTGATGTCTGAAATGGTCACGCCCTTCCAGATGTAACAGGATCTAACATTACCTGAATTATTTCTCCTCCATATCCTACTAAAGAAGGAGCAGGGATGTGGAATTCCTATAGCCCGACGCCCAGAACATATTTTCTGACGGATACATCTGCCAGTAGATTCCTCACCTTGTGAATATCCCCTGCGCCAGCAACATTCGGAAACTTTTGTAGCAGTCCACGCCGATGAGGTTGAAGACGACGTCACAGAGACACGGCTCCGCTCGCGACTCCGCTGACGTCACCGGCTCCATAAGAAGACCTCGTCGGCGTGATGATGTCAGTTCCCTTTTTTCCGCGCCGTCGACGCCAACGGATTTCGGGAATCTCTATCTGTAGCTTCACTGTTACTTTGTCTTCTACTGTGAAGATGTCGACAAAGAAGTCAGGATTCAAGCCCTGTCGTGAATGTGGGAAGCATATGTCCATCACGGATCCACATGACGACTGCGTATGGTGCCTATTATCGGACCATGATGTAGAGGGATGTTCTTGCTGTCGTAAGATGAGTTCTAAGGCGCTCAAGGAGAGAGAAGCAAAGCTGTTCATCGCGAGGATGAAGAAAGAGAAGAGAGGCCGGAGAAAATCAATGACGAGGTCAAGATCGAGGTCGAGATCGAGGTCGGCGTCGAAGTCAACTTCGGGGCATGCTTCAAAATCCAAGAAGCACAAGAAGAAGAGGAGGCATTCCTCTCGGCGTCACTCGGACAAGAGTACGGCTCCGAGGTCGAAGTCACCCTCTCGACGCCGTAAGGACTCTGTATCTCCCTCGCCCGTTCCGGATTCGCCTGTTGGGCTTTCTTCTCAAGTGGCTTCACTGGAACATTCTCCGGCTCTGTCTCTGTCTCCGACGCCGGCTCCATCTCGGACGCCGGTTCCATCTCCGGCTCTGGCTTCGTCCCTGGCTCCGGATGAGGAGCATCCAGTTCCGGGTGAGCCTTCGGCCCCGCAGATTCCACCATCGGCACCTGTTGGCCCGAGACCGGTGATGCCTGATGAGTATCCTGCGTTCCCTGGACCAGGTCAGGACCCCACGCATTATCTAAATGCAATGTATGAGGTATTTTCAAGAGCCATGTACTCCGCTGGTGCACCTTCGGGTCCTATGGGTCCTATGGCCTTCAGTTTGGGGGTGCCTCAAGCCTATCCTCAGGCCCTCTTCATGCCATTTTTTCCAGCGACGCCGTCTTGGCATCTACCGGCGCCGAGGACATCGACGCCGCTCCCTTCTTCACCGGCGCCGACTTGGCCTCGCTCGACGCCGGCTGCTCCTGTGGATCCACGTTCGACGCCGGCACCGGCGCCGTCGGATTTGTTCGCGGCGCCGCCGACGCCGGTTGTAAGAATCCGGTCTAGGAGGGAGGCTCAAAGAGTGATGGATGAAGAAAGGTACCTAATGGAGGAGGTAGAAGAAGGAGAGCTTATGGAATCAGATGATGTTTTTGAACAACTAAAAGAGGCTAGTGGTCTGGACTTATCTCCAGAATGGGAGATTACTCCTCCTTCTGATGAACCCTCAAAGGATGTGGCACCATACCATGCGGTCGTAAGAAAGGCTGCTGAACTTTTAGATCTGCATTTGCCTTCTACTGAATTCAAGTCGAACATTTTGACAGAGGTGCTGCACTCTCCCACTTCGGTTTCTGAGCCCTTGTTGCCATTTAACGAAGCCATCATAGAGCCAGTGATGGAGGTGTGGCGTAAGCCCTTTTCTGCTCCGGCAGTTTCGAAAATCATTGTCAGGAGGTGCAGGGCAGCTCCGGGGGACCCAGAGTTTTTAACTTCTCACCCATCTCCTGAGAGCCTGGTGGTTCAGGCGGCATGTTCAGGGAGATCTAAAGGTTCATTTCCCCAGGTCCCGAGTGACAGGGAGGCTAAGGAAATGGATCAGTCGGCCAAAAAGGTCTTTTCTTCGGCCAGCATGGCTCTTAAGTCTACTAATGCCACTTGCCTCTGGGGACGCTATATACATGCGCTCATGGATTCTGCGAAACAACTAGCCCCGAA
This sequence comes from Triturus cristatus, assembly GCF_964204655.1. Classification (NCBI taxonomy): domain Eukaryota; kingdom Metazoa; phylum Chordata; class Amphibia; order Caudata; family Salamandridae; genus Triturus; species Triturus cristatus. The sequence goes on along the minus strand of NC_140590.1, from coordinate 1,237,738,171 downwards.
ACTATCAGAGGAGGATAGGGTTAGTTTTAATGAGGTCCTGGCGGATGCCCAGGCGGCAGCGCGTCAGGTGATAGAGTGGATTGGACACAGCCGACTCAGTAGCAAGAGTCATGGGGTCTTCTGTTGCCACTAGGAGGAGTGCATGGCTTAAGTCATCAGAGTTTTCCCCTGATGTTCAATCAACGCTGTTGGACTTGCCTTTTGATGGCTCCGGACTCTTTGGCAAGAAGGCGGATGCTGCACTTGAACGTTTTAAAGAAAGCAAGGCTACGGCTAAGTCTTTGGGCCTTCATTCCCAGTCGAGGGGTTTGTTCAAGAGGTATAGGGGTTTCGGAAGGGCATCCTTTCGTTCTTACAGGCAGCCCCAGCAGCAACAGCAGCAACAACAGCAGAGGTCTCTGTATAAGGGGTACAGAGGCAAAATTAGGGGTCGCACACGTGGCCGACAGCTCTCCTCCTCCTCCTCTTCCTCAGTCCCTCCCACTACCACAAAGCAGCCCTAGATCCACCATTCTGGATCATGTTGGTCCTGTGGGGGGTCAGCTTACCCATTTTCTACAAGATTGGGAATCGGTTACTACAGATCTTTGGGTTCTAGATCTTGTAGAAAATGGGTATGCCCTTCCCTTTCGGGAATTCCCTCCAAATTACCCTCCTTGTCAGGGGGTTTGCTCAGAGAACCTCCGTCTTCTCCTGCAGGAGGAAGTCCTGAAGTTACTAGAGAAAGGTGCGATAGAGGTGGTTCCAGAGCAGGAGTGGGGTCAGGGATGGTACTCCTGGTATTTTCTGATTCCGAAAAAGGACGGCAGATTGCGTCCAATATTGGACCTCAGGATGTTGAATCTTTATCTGAAGCAAGAGAAGTTCAAGATGCTCACCCTTGCGCAGGTTCTTCAGGCGCTGAATCAGGAGGACTGGATGGTGTCGATCGACTTGCAGGATGCATATTTCCACATCCCCATCCTGAAGTCGCACAGGAAGTATCTCCGGTTTACGGTAGGGTCGCAACATTATCAGTTTGCGGTCCTTCCTTTTGGTCTTACTACTGCACCCAGAGTCTTCACGAAGGTGATGGCAGTGGTGGCAGCCCATCTCAGAAGGTCGGGGATTTCAGTTTTCCCCTATCTGGACGACTGGCTGATCAAAGTGGAGTCGCCAGAGAAGGTGCTTCATCATCTGCAGGATCCAACTCGGCTGTTCTACAAATTGGGTTTTTCGATAAACGTGCCCAAATCTCACGTGGTGCCCTCTCAGCGCAACCTGTTCATAGGTGCAGTACTGGACACTACGGTGTGTCGGGCATTCCCACCTCCACAGAGGATTCTCGACATACAGGAATTGATTCCTTTATTTTACAATGGAGCGGTCGTTCCAGTCCTGAAGGTCCTTCACCTGCTCGGTCTGTTTGCTTCCTGCATTCTGTTGGTCAACCATGCACGCTAGCACATGAGGGCACTCCAGTGGTGTCTCGGCAGGCAGTGGTATCAGCACAAAGGGGATCTCAGGGAGTCTGTGAGGATCTCCAGAGAAGCTGCGGCGGATCTGTCTTGGTGGAGCGTGGAGGGCAATCTATCTCAAGGAAAGCCCTTCCATCTACCTCCATCGGTGGCCACAGTGATAACGGATGCATCCACTTTAGGGTGGGGTGCTCATCTGGGGGATCTGGAGATCAAGGGTCTTTGGTCTCCAGAGGAAAGCTTGCTTCACATCAACCTTCTGGAATTGCGGGCGATTCGTTTGGCACTCAAGGCCTTCCTCCCTTCCCTTCGCGGTCAGTCGGTTCAAGTCCTGACGGACAACACTACCGCGATGTGGTATTTCAACAAGCAGGGAGGAGTGGGGTCTCTTTGTCTTTGCAGAGAGGCTCTGCGTCTCTTGTCCTGGGCTCAGGACCATCGGATTTGTCTGATGGCAAATCATCTGACCGGGGTTCTGAACGTACGTACAGACAGTCTCAGTCGGCAGTTCTCCGCCGACCACGTGTGGAGGCTTCATCCAGAGGTGGTTCGTCACGTTTTCCGGATGTGGGGAACCCCTCGGGTGGACCTGTTTGCCGCTCACGAGAACGCTCACTGCCCGTCATTCTGCAGTCTCCAGTATCCGATGCAGGGAGCGTTGGGGGACACGTTTCAATTGAGTTGGGGCTCACAACTCCTTTACGCGTTCCCTCCCATACCCTTGATTCCTCGGGTTCTGAGGAAGATCCGCCAAGACCGGGCCCAAGTTATATTGATCGCCCCGGATTGGCCAAGAAGGGTGTGGTACACCGATCTTCTCCACCTCTCCTCGTGCCCTCCGCTCCGTTTCCCTCTCAGGGCAGACCTCCTCTCGCAGTCGGAGGGGCAGGTTCTACACCCCCACCTGAATTCTTTTTCTCTCCTGCCTGATGTGGTAGATGTAATTTTGTCTGCCAGACGTCATTCCACCAAATCTATCTGTTCCTATAGGTGATCTAAATTTGTACTCTGGTGTGGAGAGAAGTCAATTGATCCTTTGAGGGCTCATTTATCTGACATTTTGCAGTTTCCCTTCCTCTTGCTCAGCAAGGCTTTGCTGTAGATAATGTAAAGGGATATCTTTCGGCCTTGTCGGGATTCCTTTGTTTGCCGGCTCAGCCGTCATTGTTTAAATCGCCTATTGTTTTACGGTTTCTGAAAGGCCTTACAAACAAGTTTCCTCCTACTCCTTTTATTGTGCCTCGATGGGACTTAAATCTTGTCTTAACTTATCTGATGGGATCTCCCTTCGAGCCCTTGCACAAGTGTCCCTTGAGATTGTTGTCCTTTAAAAAGGTTTTTCTCATTGCGATCACCTCGGCAAGGGGGGTAAGTGAGCTTCAAGCTCTAAGTTCAAAACCCCAGTTCTTGACCATTCATGCTGAAAGAATGGTACTCAGGACCAGGGCTGCTTTTCTGCCTAAAGTGGTAACTCCCTTCCATCTGGGGCAGTCCATTACCCTCCCTACCTTCTATCCTCCCCCTCACCCTTCTAAGGAGGAAGAGCGGCTTCACCGCTTGGACCCTAAGAGGGCGGTGAGCTTCTACCTTGACAGGACAAGAGACTTTCGAGTTGATGACCAGCTCTTTGTGGACTTTGTTGGCTGCAGGAAAGGCAGAGCAGTGTACAAGCGCACCCTTTCCAGATGGATTGTCTTGTGCATCAAGATATGCTACTCTTTGGCTGGTAAGGAACCTCCAGAGGGTTTAAGGGCTCATTCCACTAGAGCAAAGTCTTCTACTTATGCTTTGTCTAGAGGTGTTCCTGCGGAGGACATTTGTAGGGCGGCAACTTGAGCCTCGCTCCACACTTTCGCAAAACATTATTGTTTAGACACCGAGGTGAGGAGGGACGGACACTTTGCTCGTTCTGTCCTTCAGGACTTTCTGGTATAGAAGGGTGGACACCCTCCTCCGGGAGTGGGGATTGCTGTGGGAATCTATTCACAAGGTGAGGAATCCACTGGCAGATGTATCCATAAGAAGAACAAGTTACTTACCTTCGGTAACGCTTTTTCTGGTGGATACAGTATCTGCCTGTGGATTCCTCACTGACCCACCCGCTTCCCCGTTGTCCACCCTTGTATACCTTTAGTATATGATGGTGTTTCAAGATGTATTTGTTGTTGTCAAAGGCATTGTGTTGTTTCTTTTGCCTTTCTATTTATTATCCACGCTGTGTGTGTTGCTTTGTATATTATGTACTGTGTATACATTGCTGTCAGTCCGTCCGTGTGCCTCGAAGGCACGGAAAAAAGGGCGGAACTGGCGTCATCACGCCGACGAGGTCTTCTTATGGAGCCGGTGACGTCAGCGGAGTCGCGAGCGGAGCCGTGTCTCTGTGACGTCGTCTTCGACCTCATCTGCGTGGACTGCTACAAAAGTTTCCAAATGTTGCTGGCGCAGGGGATATTCACAAGGTGAGGAATCCACAGGCAGATACTGTATCCACCAGAAAAAGCGTTACCGAAGGTAAGTAACTTGTTCGTTTGGGGTCAAGGGCAACAAGTTTTCATGTGTATTTTGTCCATGGGGCAAGTAGGCCCAACCCCATGCAGTACAAACCCTTTGGGGTGCCAGTTTACAGTACCAAGTTATGTATCAGTGACAGGCATTGTCTGGAGTAAAGGTAATATTTGTGTCCATGTGTTAATGCTGTTCAACCTTGTATTTATGGTTCATTAATGCAAAGCCTTTATTAATAGGGTGAGCGCTCTAAGTAAATTTTGTAAGCTGCAACTGCACTAACAGTGATTCCAGGATAAAATGTGTATACAAGTTTCAAAGTTTAGCAATATGAGGCTATGTATAATGCTCCCAGAATGCTCTGATTAGATGCAAAATTTGCAGAAGCTTGAAAGCAAGATTACTGATTCTTTGGTTTTAAAAAAAAATGTTCACAAAAAAATGCAAGTTGGAAAAAAACATTTCGATAAAATACTGTAAGATTTTAGATACAATTTCTTTGCAGCATCATTTAGTAATGTGTTGATGTATGCTAGTATTTCCCAAACATATTCATAATGGAAAATCAGTGTAACCAGTTTCAATAAGAGTTTTGGGAAACATAGAAAATAAACAAGCATTGGCAAAGCCAGAAGGTCCGAAATTGGTGGTCAGCCTGGTTTTGTCAATGGTGACTTGTTTTGGTTTGGTTTTTGTAAAACCTTATTGGTGTGGGAGCTGCTGGGCCCTCACCATTATAACAAACATTGGCAAAAGCAAAAATAGTTTTTGGTCTCAAAAAGCACACATTGCCACTGTAGTTCATGGCACTGAACAAAACTACTTTGTGTGCCGATATGCTCCTTGTGAGAGAGCAGAATGCTGTCACTCACAGTGAAGACAGTCTTGAGAGAGAGAGAATTTTAATAAACACAGAAGATCATGGTTAACCCAAGGCCTAATTGGAGGCCCAATCATTAAGGAAAGTCTCAAAAGTACACCCATGGTATATAGCCTTGCGTTAAAGTACAGATATACTGCTTTTGTGAATTCACAAGAATTTAAAGAAGAAGGCCAAGAAATAGTACTACTAGAAAATATTTGTGAACTGAATTTTAGCATGAACAAATAATGATATGTAGATTTCCTCATGCGAAAATCTGAGTGTTTGCAGTTTCACTTTCCTTCCAACCACTTTTATCCCAACCCTGGACGAAGTTTTACGTCTGCCATTGTCAGGAGTAAATTTCCAACCTTTCTCAGTATGGGAAATATTATAGAAGAGTTGGTGAAAACACTTAAAACATGCACGTTAGTAAGTTTGCACAGACTCAAAAGGGCATTCCAACCCTGGAACTATTGCTTACCACTACCTTCAGCACCAGTATGTAGATCTGCAGAAATGTGGCAACATAAGGTAATTGCTAGTATTCAAACCCTACTATGGTATGAGCCCGGGCATAATCAGAGAGGCTATTACCAGAGCTCTTATATAATGAGATTGCTGCTATAATTTGTCGCCCCATTACATGGCACAAAAGGGACACGTGGATTTTGTGACAAGAAAAGTAAATTTATAAAGCAACCTGCCCCATGGACAAGTAGATATTTCATTAAATTCCACACCCCTGAAGAAGAGAAGCTTCATAGGCTGGATCCCAGAGAGCTATTTATTTTTATATTGGCCATACGAAATACTTTTCAATTAACAGGGAAAGCCATCCAGACAGGACATTGTCAAGGTGGATAATGTTATGCATTAACTTGCATTAAGCTATGCCATGATTTGGCTCATAGAGAACCTTCAGAGGGCATAATGGCTTTCACCACTAGAGAAAAATCTTCTACTTCATCACTGCAAGGGGCGGCGGGTTCTCATTGCAGAGATCTGCATAGCAACAACTTAGACTTCCATCCACTCTTTTCTAAAGCATTACTGTTTAGACTTGAAGTTTCAGAGGGAAGGCCACTTCACACATTCTGTCCTTCAGGATTTCTTAGTTTAACCATCCATTCAACCCACCTCCTAGTTGGATATGGTTTGGGGAATCTGTATTTAAAAGATGAGAAATCTGCAGCTAGAATTATCCATCAGAAGAAAAAATTACTCGCGTTAGGAAATTTACTTTCCTGTGAATACTCTTAGCTTTCTGCAGATTCCTCACCCACCCTACCCTTCTCTGGTTTTCATGTCTGGCTATGAAGCTAGCCACCTTAATAAGGTCCCCTTTCTAGAGATTGCACTGCACCTTGTCTAGCTAATGTTGTTCTTATCTCGTTCACCTCGAAGGCATGTAAACAATGAATGGAAAACTGATGTGTGTGCACTGGTGCTGCTGCTTTGTTGCTCCAGTGACATCACAATGGCTTTGTTTCAGACACTGAAGTGGAGAAATGTTCACTTTAATTTATTATGATTTGGAGCTCCCAAGAGTTCCCTATAAAAAAACAGATATATACAAAAATGCTCTGATTTAACACATCATAAAGAGCTATAGTAACAGTAACACATTAAAATGCATATAAAACCATAAATTCATCAATTTTGTTGAGCAATGCGAGATGCTAGCAGCATGCTATAACTAAATGTGCAAGTATGCAGATAATAGACTAGTTTCACCTTTGTGATGGAATACTGATTACAGTTTAGGCCAAACTTTACCCTTAAATACTCTATAAACTTTAACTCCATTATACAGCAACTTAAAATTATATATATAATAAAGGTATGAGGTATATACAGAGACCTGACGGTTACAGTTTTTATTATGCATACTAAATACATGAGTGCCCACAAGATAATTGAAAGTGCAAATGCGAAAACATCCTGCAACAATTTCTTTGAAAATTAATAATAAATTGAACTCAGACGGACCCCAGGGGTAAAATACAAACAGTAGCCAAAGAGATACTAAGTGCATTCAATATACAATGCCGTTTACGTAGCAGCATACAAAAAGTGCAAGTGCGTACAAGCTATACCAATTCCATTAATCCTTTGATCCTTTATGGAGCCAACTAACTGTGAGATGTAATTCACATTGTACCATAACATCATCAAATATATAATACGAGAACCCTGCAATTCAAATTATAATATGCTGGGAATATTGTCCACCAAGGAGCCTCTCCAGCAGACCACAGCCTACTTCTTCACATCAGTTCTTATCTAAAATATATTTTAAAATTGTTTTAAAAAGATAAAAGTTTTAAAACACACTTGTTCAGGGAGAGGGGGGGGTGAAAAATAAATTTCGGGCCTCCTCAGCTGTGGCAATGTTATATTTTAAATACAATGGCCTCAGCGAACGACGTTGTAATGTTGTAATAGGGGACAGATAAATAAGATATGATTTAAATCCTATGCCCAGCTTCCACATAAGGTGGCAGAGTCTGTCCTGCCTTGCTAACCCCTCCAATGCTTCTGTAATAATTCGTAGGGGCAGCTGATTAATCCTCAACAACAGGATAGCTCTGCGCACTCTGTGAGGGAGGTTCCATACAACATACGTTGAGGTCGTTTATAAATACTACTCCCAGCTATTACAACTTTGCGGGAATGACCCATGCACAAGGCAGTATCTCTTTTACGACTGACTTCATAAATGATCTTTTTAATTAGCATTTTCAAAGCTTGTTTTGGTAAGGAGCCTTTGTGGCTATGCCCAATGTCAAATAAAAGTGCAGCTTTCACATGATTGGAGAGGTGTGGCTCACTGGTTAGAGGTGGCAGATCCGTAAGCAGAGAATCGGCCAGAGACCAGGGTTCAATTCCCAACGCGGCAGGGTCGTGGACCAGGGTCAAAACGGACTCAATAATTCTTGCCTCGGTACCTACTCTAACCAGGAACACACTCGGCAACTCTGGGCATTAAGCTTGCCTAATCTCTACAACGGCCCCCCACAGACGCCGGGGATGCCTGGTTTCACCTTGGAGATACCCAGAAAGGGACCATCTCACAGGGATAGCCAGGACGGGTTCCCCAGCGGTCTACAGCGCCGGGACGCACCGTTGCTGGGGCAGCTGTGCGCTTTACAAGTCTACAACATTTACATGATTCCTAAAAACAAGGCTTTTCCCCTTCAGGCTTGAAAATATTTCCTCCCTCAGCGTTGCCCGTAAAGGGTTTTCATCGCTGTTCAGTAGGGCGTTACTCCATCTAAAACATGCAGCAATTTAACACACTTAGGTAGAAAGGAGTCTAAATTCAAGCCTGATCGCCGCTATGGGGCTGCTCTATTCAGATTACAGATCTGGCGCCAAATACGTCCTTCAACCTTCTCAACATAAACCCACAGCTGTTCGTCCACTAGTTCACAAGCATAACTCAATACAGGCGGGATTTTAACTTTATATACTGGTAAAACGTGTGCAAAGTGTCTTTGTTCGCAACCTTTGTAGAATCTACCAATAGTGCATGCCTGAGATATTGCCCTGCTTTGGCATTGATATATGTGAAACGGTGGTTCTACCACTCTTAAAAAAGCAAACGAACATTTTCACAATTGTATCTCTCCAAAAGGATGAGAACGATCATCAAATGAAAAAAAATATGAAAAGGGAAAAACCTTTTATCCAAACCAAACAGCACAAAACTCGCGTCTTGTGTTCAATGATATTTTATCTGATTTTTGAAAAGTCAGTGTGAACTCATTACGTTACATATACCTACATACACACAGATAAGTTCATTTGGACTAACATTTAAGACTACAAAGTGCACATACATTAAAATATTTACATGTCACATAACTTTACACATAATACATGGACATACATAGAAAAACTATATTTAAACACAGTGTGAAATAAACATATCAACCCAGTAAGCGATTAAATCATTAGTTTGATGTCCTGGGTGATTTACTACACTTGATAATAAAGCGTTGACGTTTCGACCCCTGAGAAAATGCGGTATTTTAAACATCTTAGCGGGGTCTTCCTCGGGACTAAAAAGACTGGTCTGTGTGTAGCCTGTGTAGGAAAAACAAATTGGGGGGGAATATTTAGATATATTGCGGAGTTTGGATGGAATATGTAAGTGGAGAGAACAAATGTCCCTGCTCACCTAAGGGAGCGATTTTCATCCTTGGAGGCACTACAGTCTCAATCTTGTGCCGTTAATAATAAGCTTACTTCAAGGAAAAACCATTCCTGTTAAAGAAAGGGGGATGGCTGTAATTCCAACCTATCAAGAACTTCCTTGTATTGGACTCAAATACCTACTTATAAAGACAAGAGCACCACTAACCTCCGGCGTCAGGCGCACGGGGCTCCATGTGGAACTCGGGTCAAAAAACTCAATGTTGGCACTGGGGGATTTGCCTCTCTTCCCTGGGCCTTGTTATTCAAATCAAAGGCTCAAAATCGCCAATGAAAGCTGCAGAGTAAACAAGCATTTGCAATGCAATAGGTCTCGCATTTACGGGAGTTTGAGCTATTGGCATTGTAAATGACAATGCCTTTTATTTATGTTTTGGTTTTTAAAACATAAAATAAAAGGCATTGTCATTTACAATGCCAATAGCTTCCTCGCGTAATTGCGAGACCTTTTGCATTTTCAATGCTTGTTAGATGAGCTTCAAAGACTTTTGAATGGAAGCATTAAAAGAAAACCTCTCATAACTGTACCAACAAATAGGTCCTTTTTCTCACCAGGCACATGGCATGCATGATTAGAAGCTGTGTAGAAATAGCGCTTCGCGGTACTGTGGTAAACACTAATGTACTGGAATCTTTATTTGAATCCCTTTCAGAGCAGTCAGTAAAAGTGGCAAATATAATTGAAAAATTGAGCAGTTAACATGCACCTTTTGGTTTCACTTTTCCAAAATTATCCTACATAAAATCCTACTGAGCAATGTGCTGGGGGTTACTCACTTGGTGCACATGGGGTCTAAGTTTATACTTTTTGACAGGGCTGTTTTAAATTACCAGTCCGTCCCTGGACGTGTTCCAGAGTCCAGTCAATGACAAAGAAGTGGTCCAAATGCTACGTTCAGAAGGGGGAGGGTGTGGCTTAACGGCCAGTGCAGCCAACTTGGGCGCTGAGAGATCCAGGTTTAAGTCTCGTCGTGTGCTCAACATCCTGTGATTCTGGGCAAATCACTTCCCCCTGCCTACGGACAGCGCCTACAGACCCTCACGGTTATTAGCGGCGCTATGCAAATCCAAGTATTATATTATAGTATAATTATTAAGAAAAGAAAGAGGCAGCCAAAAGACGAGGATCAAATGTCCAAGCAAAATGGAAAAAGTGGCCTAGAAGGAGACTAGATAAGAGGGAGGGGAGGAGTGGCCCGAACGCTACTCTTAAAAGCTGATGAAACACAACTAGTAGAAATGGACAAAGTATTGAGGAACTATATGCAGCCGTTCCAGGCGTTCTGAATTTCCGGTATCGACGGGAATCTCTGTACGCAATTACGAGTTTGCAGACCAAGAATTACTTGGCATAATTCTGCATGGAAAGCTGCATGTTTAAAGCTACAGATCAAATTTTTTAATGAAACTGCACTACAGCAACAGCACCGGCCCTGATATAATAGTAATGGCCGCCGAGCAGCACGGTAGCAGCAGAAAGCCTTTTAGGCTCTTACGCAACACATAGCTAAATTAATTATTTGCAGGGAAAGGATCCCATACCCCCGGCAGCCTCCGAGGGATCAGTAAGAGCCGGACTGCGGAGGCACTTATTAGCGACCCTCAAATGTCAGACACCGGGAGGAAAGAAGAGGCCTGACAGGGAAGGAGACACAGCGACACAGAGATCTGGAAGGGAGGGGGGGCGAGAAAGACAGGGACAGCGAGGTACAATGATGGAAGAGGTGGCGACGGAGCGGGCACAAAGAGGGGAGAGGGCATGAGGTAGACGGGGACTGCAGGTTAGACAGGGACAGCGAAGTACAATGATGGAAAAGGTGGCGACGCGAGAAAGGAAGCGGGCACAAAGAGGGGAGAGGGCGCGAGGTAGACGGGGACCACAGGTTAGAGATAGGAAATGATGGAAGGCTCGTGAGAGAGAGCAGGATAGAATGGGGAGAGCGGGAGAGGCAAAGAGCAGTAAATTCAGATATAAGCGAAGAGAGAGAGAGAGCAGTAAATACAGACATAAGCGAAGAGAGAGAGAGCAGTAAATACAGACATAAGCGAAAGGGAATGGGGTCGTAAGAGAGACAGAGGCCTAGGAAAAGGAGGGGAGCCAGGTAGAGAACAAATGCGTATTACAAAGAAAACAAGACAAGCCAGTCTTCTAAAGTGGTCCGGACGTGAGCGAGCGCCCGCCGCGCGAAAGTTAAAGCAAATTTGTCACGGCGAGACGCGGCGGAGCGTGGAGTGCACGCTTGGCGGGGGCGGGGGAGTGCATTCCAGGCGGGGGAGTGGACCCTTTGAAGTATGATGCCGAGGGCGCCAGTGGGCTGAAGCGCTTCCCCAAACGGATTGCATGGCGGCACGATGCACGTGATTGTGCGTGTGCTCGCCATGCAATCCACTTTTGGGAGCACTTTGAAATGCCCCTCTTACTAGAGTCTTGCATAGCGTTTGCGTAAACACAATAGCTAGGTGAGACGCAATAGCTAGGCGAGACCTAAAAATGCATAGTTAACGATCAGAACTGTGAGGGAGTTAGAAAAAGGAAGAATTTTCCTTATTGCTATCATTATCGAGGCCATCAGTGGCCTTCTCTCACCTTCAAAGTATGAATTCCTTTTCTTTAAGCAGAGCGACGGGCAGCCCTCGTCCTCTGTGATCATTTCGTAAAGACAGTGGTTACTTCAACAGCTCGATTTAAATACAGAGCGTGCTTGTGCTAATTAGCACGTTTGTGACGTTACTGCCATCTAGTCGGGATCGTCTAAAAAGTAAAAGACTAAAAAAGCCTAAGGGGCTTAGGACAAGTTACTTATACATGAGAAACAAGTCCATTGTGACAAGTATATTGTTCAGTACCTTGCCAGTTAAGTATAGACTTTATCAGTCACACGAACCAAACGTGTCATTACCAATAATGTGAAAGGAGAATAATTAATTACGATTCTTGGCCCAATTATTGTAAACAGGTAGCGGGCGTTCAAATACAGTAATGTGCTATTGATGCAGCGCAGTTGAAACCACATAGCGTGATATATCCCGTGTTATGTATATATATACGCGCGAAAATATTTTGTCAACTAGAGCACATCGGGTTCATGAAAGACATTATGACTGTAAAGAAATTTTAGTTTATAGATACACCACTCTGTAATTAATCCTGTGCGGTGTGAATTTAAGCAACTCGGACTTGTTACTAGCAATCTACGTCGGTGTTGGCGTATGTAATTCCACAGATAATAGATTTAATCATGACAATATGGCAAATGTGTAACACATCATTACGTTATGGCTAACTTGACTCATAACCATATTATTGTACAGATGGTAAATCTCCTGCAAGATGTGAAGGTTATATAACATTTACAGGTTATTATTGGCAAATGTGTTCATGCATAAATTCAGGTGGAAAAAATAAATGCATACACTTTGCTCTATGTAAATGAATCATAAAGTGCCTTCGTGATTCGATGTTAAACCACTATACATTATTCATTAGATCACTATACATTATTCAAAAACAGGTTCATATTAACAATCAAAAATAGCCTACAATCATTGAGACCACATTTCTGGTGAGCAGCGACCTATTAGTTGTTGTACTGTGTACTCTCATTATTATGTAACCACACAGTGGTTTTCATACATGTTGAACTGTCATTATTCAGCTTGTATTGTGGACAAATAGATCTCCTTCCAGTGCACATTTAGTCATTTCTAATCAAGCCTGATATTTCCTGCCAGGGTCAATGTTGCTTAGAACGTTCCTATGTCCAGTCAGAAAAGAGTTCTACCTAACATGTATATCAGTTCTTGGATTTGAGACCTACTAGTTCGTAATACTAAGCAGAGATATTTGTCTGGAGATCTCTTCCTGTTCATTCAAACCTCCATTGACCGAGTCAAGCAAGTGAATGCATTTGCATTCACGTAGGTTCATGATGGCGGATGTAGAACCCCCTCTGGGGTTTGGTGTTATCTTTTCTAGCACCCACCACTCAATGTCATTGCTTGTATGATTTTCTTCACTATAGTGTTCAACAAGTGGTGCACCCTGAACCTTGCCACGGATGCGAGAGCAATGCTGCAGGATGTGTGTCTTGAAATGATCACAGAGGGCGAGGGCTGCCCGTCGCTCTGCTTAAAGAAAAGGAATTCATACTTTGAAGGTGAGAGAAGGCCACTGATGACCTCGATAGTGATAGCAATAAGGAAAATTCTTCCTTTTTCTAACTCCCTCACAGTTCTGATCGTTAACTATGCATTTTTTACTCTGCAGCTTTCATTGGCGATTTTGAGCCTTTGATTTGAATAACAAGGCCCAGGGAAGAGAGGCAAATCCCCCAGTGCCAACATTGAGTTTTTTGACCCGAGCTCCACATGGAGCCCCGTGCGCCTGACGCCGGAGGTTAGTGGTGCTCTTGTCTTTATTAGTAGGTATTTGAGTCCAATACAAGGAAGTTCTTGATAGGTTGGAATTACAGCCATCACCTTTCTTTAACAGGAATGGTTTTTTTCTTGAAGTAAGCTTATCATTAACGGCACAAGATTGAGACTGTAGTGCCTCCAAGGATGAAAATCGCTCCCTAAGGTGAGCAGGGACATTTGTTCTCTCCACTTACATTTTCCATCCAAACTCCGCAATATATCTAAATATTCCCCCCCAATTTGTTTTTCCTACACAGGCTACACACAGACTAGCCTTTTTAGTCCTGAGGAAGACCCAGCTAAGACGTTTAAAATACCGCGTTTTCTCGGGGGTCGAAACGTCGACGCTTTATTATCAAGTGTAGTAAATCACCCAGGACATCAAACTAATGATTTAATCGCTTACTGGGTTGATATGTTTATTTCACACTGTTTAAATATAGTTTTTCTATGTATGTCCATGTATTATGTGTAAAGTTATGTGACATGTAAATATTTTAATGTATGTGCACTTTGTGGTCTTAAATGTTAGTCCAAATGAACTTATCTGTGTGTATGTAGGTATATGTAACGTAATGAGTTCACACTGACTTTTCAAAAAACAGATAAAATATCATTGAACACAAGATGCGAGTTGTGTGCTGTTTGGTTTGGATAAAAGGTTTTTCCCTTTTCTTATTTTTTTTCATTTGATGATCGTTCTCATCCTTTTGGAGAGATACAATTGTGAAAATGTTCGTTTGATTTTTTAAGAGTGGCAGAACCACCGTTTCACATATATTAGTAATCCCCAAGTTCTGCACTAGACTGGGCTACCCCATTGCTTTATATTGTCTGCTTTGGCATTGGTCAATATGATCACTGCTCAAACGTCTACTTGTAAAAATTCTCCCCAGGTACGGGTACAATTACACAACATCAATTTTTCCTTTCCCTAGGAACCAGTGCATATTTTCCTGACTCTGCACCCCTGATATCTAAAATTCATAATTTAACTTTTTGCTATATTTATTTTTAAAAAATGATCATCAGCATAGCTTCCTGTCCAAGAAGATGAGGTAATCCCATATGTATAGCAATAGGAGAATACCGGACAAAGGAATTGAGCCCATGCGGAGCTATCTTGTTTGTTAACAGCTATTGGAAAATCATCAGGGCCCATCGCACCTGAATACCTTTCCCCTTTAATGAAGCTCTCTATTCCTTTACATGGAGGGGAGCCGTAATGACTCCGCACGTGGATTTCCTTAAATACCTCTAACTTGGACTTGGCCATTATATTTGAAAAATATAACTGTGAGATGTATTGGGTCCATTCTGCATCAGATGTTAAAATGACTATTGCCTTAACTCACAATATTTAGCTATTTGGGCCGAGTATTTGCGCAGGTCACCAGACTGAGCGACTTCTCTTAGTTTAATCCAGTTTGAGTCCTCCAACTTTCTGCATTCATATACCTGGATTCTCTTTTTTTATCTGCTTTAATCTGCTAATTTCCCTTTGCCTAATTAAAGAAGATTGCTTAAAATGTTCCCTTTCTAGGGCATTTATCTCATGATATAACTTTCTTAACGCCACTGAACTAACCGCAGGTTGCTTAGTTCCTCTGGCCTGATTTTTCCTTTGCGGCATCTGAATAAGAGAAGGTTTTTTTCAAACCAGGAAATTGGATTTTCCTGTAAGGACCACAGCTCACATTTTAAACCAGCCTCCCTAGGCATAAAATGCTTTTATTCGACCAAAAAGTGTGCCCATTGTTTCATTATACCTAATACTATCGTCTCTAGAAATCCAAGGCTCCAAAGACTTGAGCTCCAAGCTGACTTCCACTGATAAAATTCTATGGTCACTCAAGTTTGTCCTCAATACCTTAAATTGGGAGCAGGTGCCAAAAAGAGGGTAAGATACTACCATATAATCATCATCATCATTTGATCTTTATTTTGACATTTTTTCAGTCATAAAAGATTACAGTTAAAACAGTTAAAACATATATAAAACCACAAGAGATAAATAAACATTTCATAAAATCAGACTATCAAACAGGGTATGCAATCATAATATACAATCACCCCTGGATGCCGCTGTAATGAGAGAACATCTCTTGGACCACATAGCTAGCAGGAACTTTGAGAGTGCGAAAACTATGTGCGGTGAAGTGTCAGTTTTAAGGACTCTCATTGCAACAAGACATATAATCAATAAGTGACTACCCCGAGAGGCTTGGAAAGTAAGGAAGACTGGGGAATCCTCTGGGAATTTCCCATTTAAAAAAGCAAAATCATTAATTCTTAAACAGTGCATAAAGTTCAATCCTCGCTGATCTGACCGAATATTGTTGGGCAACATTTGCTCAAGGGTGGTCCATACATCCTCCTTTTCCTTGTTACGGTAAACCAGGGAGGAACAGTAGAGATTTTTGCATTAAAATCTCCCACCACAAATATCATTGTGCATTCTTCTGAAATAACAATTTTAAGGAAAAACGAGAACATTGATTTAACCAGAGAATCAGACACCATCCTAGGAGGAATATACATTAACCAGTAACTGTCAGGCTCACCTGAGGTCTCCGCGGGGGCAGGAGGTGAGGGCCGGATGAGCAAGTCCCAACTTCTCCTCACCACTAATCCACCCAACAAAGTCAAAGCGGAACCAGTGAATAAGGGGAAGAGGTGAGACAAAGGAAGGAGAAGAAGAGACAGTGCAGGTCCAGCGCACGTCCAACACCACAGCAGCTCCACCAAGATCCGGAAGAAATCCTGTGGCCAGAAGACTAAATCAACTGCTGAACAAATTTATGAGAGAAACATATACATATCTGTTAACGTGCCAAAATTGTTCTACCTGGTAATCTCCCCTCTTCCGCTTGTGTCCACAATGTATGTAATGGTAATGGTACGACGTAAGGGAAATTCCTAAATAAAGAAAGTAACATTAATATCAATTATGTATGTTATCTAGAGGTGTACCAGGGTGAAATAGTAGCAGCACTTCTTACCCCCTCTTTTGTCCAAAAACTGGTGAGGATCAGATTATACTTTATGAAACAACAGTATGGGATGATAGATTGTTAATCGCACAATCTTCCCAACGAGTAACAAGGCTCCAGCAAATTGATTCTTACTCAACTGATTTGTAACGAGTCCTCAAAAACATATAGATATAATACTCCTTGCCTCAGGAGCCTGGGTACCGTTATGGTGAAAATTTCAAATCAAAACATCTGTAAAAAACACTTGTTATGCCACACAAAAGTTGCCACACAATCGTTGCCCAAAAAACATAAACTGAACATTTGCTCAAGAAGTATAAGGAAAATGCAGATGCCCGTGGCCTGCTAGGGAACAAGCCCTCATTAGAATAAGCAAAGGCAGCAAGCGGAGTAACAGCGGGGGAAGAGAGGGGCGCGACTGCACCAGGAGCGCTAGCGCATTACCGCCGAACTCAAAGGTTGCTTTCAAAGGCCCAGAGAATGAAGAGGAATCTGCTGAAATCCATAGGCTGCCTTCAACACACCCGAAATGCGGAGCCGCAGCGGGACCTCCGTGGTTCCAAGAGAGAGAAACCGAACTGCTCCAGACGCGACGCTCACACCGCCGATCAGCACCCGGAAGAGGCTCCTACGACCCGGAAGCGACCACACAGAATCAACAACTAGAACGCAAAGCATCTGTCTTCCTGATGCTTCGCGTTTTAAGCAGACGCCGGCTCTGCCCTTGATACCCGCGCAGCCGTGACAGTATATCCCCCCTATGAGTCCTCCCGCTGGTTTGGGTTTCCAGGGATATTTTCGATGGAACAACCGTACTAAACGAGGAGCGTGCACATGACCTACGGGTTCCCAAGTCCGATCTGCAGGCCCATACCCTTTCCAGTGTATGAGGTATTGGAGTTTCCCTCGCACTCTGCGTGAGTCTATAACGGCTTTGACCTCATACTCTTCTTCTTTGTCAATTTCTAGAGGAACCAGATGTATTGGTAGCTCTGTGCCCGGCGCAACAGGTTTCAACAAGGACACATGGAATACCGGGTGTATCTTCAGAGTGTTGGGGAGCTCCAACCTCATCGCCACTGGATTGATCGCCTCCACAATGGTATATGGACCTATATACCGGGGTTTTAATTTGTAGACGCCTTTAATGGGCACGTGGCGTGTTGATAGCCAGACTTTATCCCTACATTGTAGTTGGGGCTTGGGCGGCGATGCGCATCTGCATTCTTCTTATATGCCACTTTGGCTCTTTCAAGGTTTGATGCTGCTGCCTTTTGTACCTCTCTAAGTTGTGTAATAAATTCTTTCACTGGAGGGGCTGGTGCAGAAGTTGTAGTATGGGACATGAGGAATCGAGGATGGAACCCATATGAAACAAAAAAAGAAGAGTAATCTGTGGAGGAATGTCTGTTATTGTTGATGGCAAACTCAGCTGCCCATAAATATCTATCCCAATCTACTGGATTCTGTAACAACTGACATCTTAAGTATTGTTCTAGACACTGGTTCATTCTCTGTCTGCCCATCCGTGTGAGGGTGGTGCCCTGAGGAAAACCGCATGTCTATGTGCAAAAGTTTACCCACCCCTTTCCAAAAATTGGACACAAACTGAGGATCCCGATCGGAAACTAGAACAGAGGGCAGGCCATGTAACCTAACTACATGCTGCACGAATAACCATGCTAATTCTTGCGAAGGGATTTCAAAGGAGTGAAGTGGGTTAATTTTGTTAACATGTCAACTACTACCCATACCACTGTATTTTCCTTTTGTCGTTTTAGGAAGCTCTGCTATAAAATCCATTGAAACAGTATGCCATGGGCTAGGAGGAAAAGGCATGGGGAGTAAAAGACTGGCTGGAGCTTGTTGAGAACTTTTGCCTTGTGCGCACACGCAACATTGTTGGATGTAGGACTTAACATCTGCTCCTAAAGAGGGCCACCAAAAATAACTACGTACAAGGTCTGTAGTTTTTTCACAACCCGGATGACCCGCCAAAACATGGGTGTGACACCACTTCAATGCTTGTTTCTGCAACTCAGGGGTAGGAACTGCAAGTTTTTCTTGGATATACAAAAGGCCATCAATTCTGCTCCCTTGATGTTTCTCTTCCCACGTTTTTAACTCTTTCGTTTCTTGCACCTCCCTTACTTTCTGTAGAAAATACTCTTCTAAGATTAATCCCCCTAAAATGCGTTCTGTGGCTATAATAGGCGGCGGCTCTGTTTTTTGCTCAATCTCTTCATGACCCAATCGTGATAAAGCATCTGCTTTCCCATGTTTCTTACCAGGCTGATTGTGGGAGGGCGGGTCGGATAATCAGACGAGGAGGCTGTATATAATGGGATGCTTTGCGAGTTTTATTAGAAATGACAGGTATTGTGCCACTCGAAGGTTGTATAGGATTCTCAACAGTCCCCTGGGGTTCTTCTGATGTTACTGGCCCTTCTACGGATGGTTCTCCGCCTCTTCCGACTGTTCCTAGCTTGTCATTGGATTCTTCCTTTCCCGGTTGTTCATCTGGACCCACATTCGTCCCACGGAGGCTCATAGAAGAGAGTAAAATAGATGTCAGATATTTATACTGGATGTACCAAGAGTGTAAACCATCACCGTCACCGCAACACCAGGTGTGAATTGTGACTTCCTATTTTCTAAGGAGGGTGGCTTCAGTATGAGTGAACACGGTCGAGATTAGTGAAGGGGAATTAGGGTTGGAGGGTGGATGGGAATACGACCGCGACGGGAAGTGCTTGTTGCTAATTTTCAGGGGTCCCCGTTCTCTTTCCTCCCGACAGCATCTAAGTCCCCAGTCAAACAGTAAGGGGTGAATATCTGCAAACGATTCTCAATATCGACATACCACAGTAAAGGGGGCAAATGCAAACCTAACTGCAATCAGTTCTTAATATCGGCATACAATCCCACCCTTCTTTTTATCCGGTCCCACCCTCTACCCGGGCTTCTTTCACCCTCGCTCAGGGTTACTCACAGGCTCCGCCGCAACTCTCCTGAGCTGCGGCCGCTCTCCAGCCTCCTCCGGTGGGGACCACCACTCCTCGCACCACTTCTCGTCTTCTTCGGGATATCCGTCGTCTTCGGTCTTCGTCCCGACTCGTTCTCCGTCCTCGCGTCCTTCCTCTTCGTTGCTTCCGCATTTCGATTCCTCTAGTCCTTCTTCTGCTTCCTCCCCGATCCTGTCTCTCTCGTCTCTTTTCACTACCTGGTCCGTAGTGCTTCCGGGGTTAGTCCCTCCTCTTGCCACGCCCTCATCGTCGATGATTCGCTCCTGCGCATGGGGAGGACAAGGGGGGGTGGTTATCCTTTTCGTCGTTTGTTCGAAAGACCTTGGGCGTCGGGTGCCGACTCTCCCGGCTTCCTGAAATCTGGGGACACGGCGGTCCCCCGAAGGTAAGTGGCAGGGGGAACCAGATCCCTTCTCACACTGATACTGTACCACAAAGTCATATTCACTAAAAAAGGAGGCCCATCGTAGTTGTCTAGTGGATAGGGCCCTTGCAGACTTCAGAAACAGCAGATTACGGTGGTCAGTAAGAACAGTTACCTTATGCAAGGAACCCAACAAATACTGTCTCCACTCTTCGAAAGCCCGCTTCATAGCTAGGAGTTCTCGGTCCCCTACTGAATAGTTTTGTTCAGTAGCATTAAGTTTGTGTGAGAAAAAAGCAACTGGATGTAGGTACCCGGCGGAAGGGTCTCTTTGAGACAGGATACCTCCAATGGCCATCTGAGAAGAGTCGATTTCAACTATGAAAGGACGGGTGGGATCTGGATGTTTTAGGACCGGGGCCTGAGTAAAGGCTTGTTTCAAGGTTTCAAACGCTGTTTCCACTGCAGGGGACCACAAAAACTCCACATTCTTTTTTAACAGTCTAGTAATAGGGGATGCCAACTCAGAAAACCCATGGATAAACCTTCTATAAAAGTTGGCGAACCCCAAGAAGGACTGTACGTCCTTCACAGTTTTGGGGGATGGCCATTGAGTGATCGCCTCAACCTTCTGTGGATCCATACTGACCCCCTTAGGTGTCAAGATACAACCCAAAAAGGATACTCGAGTTGTATGGAAGTCACATTTGTCAAGCTTCACGAACAATTGATTTTCCCGAAGTCTCTGCAGTACTGACTGCCCATGAACCTGATGTTCTTCCATAGAAGACGAATACACAAGAATATCGTCTATGTAGGCGATGGCATAAACATCCAACATATCTCTCAAGACCTCATTGATGAAATATTGGAATGCAGCTGGAGCATTACAAAGTCCGAAGGGCATAACCAGATATTCGTAGAGCCCAAACTTAGTGCGAAAGGCTGTCTTCCACTCATCGCCTTGTCGGACTCGCACTAAGTGGTATGCCCCCGTAGATCTAGCTTTGTAAAGATCCTGGCCTTCTTAACCTGGTCCAATAAAGAAGATATTAAGGGCAATGGGTATCTATTTTTAATAGTATTGTTGTTCAAGCTGCGATAATCAATACAACATCTGAGGCCTCCCTCCCGCTTAGGGATAAAAAAAAGAGGAGAGGATGCCGGGAACCGAGAAGGACGAATAAACCCTATACGTAACATTTCATCCAGGTATTCACGCAAGTAGAGGTTCTCTTTTTCTGTGAGCGCATAAATGCGACTGCAGGGAAATTGAGCCCCTGGTATTAAATCTATCCTACAATCGTAGGGACGGTGTGGCGGAAGAGTCATTGCCTTTTGTTTATCAAACACGTCTGCCCAATCCAAATAACAGGAAGGGAGTTCAGGTTCAGTGTTTGTACAAGTCCCCACCATAGGGGCTAGAATCTTAGGTTGTCTTACACAATGTGTCCTACTGTAGTCTGAGGTGAACAGAATAGTTATTTGTCTCCAATCTATGGTTGGGTTGTGTTGTGTTAACCAAGACACCCCTAGCACAACAGGGAACTGGGGGGATGTAATCAAGTCGAAAGTGACCTTTTCTGAATGATCTCCTTGTACGTCCATAATCAAGGGAATGGTAGCGTGTGTAACTGGGCCTGACTTAATGACACTCCCGTCTATCGTCTTCACTTCTTCTACCGCTTTAGCTTCGGTTGGTATACATTTTTTAGTGACCCACTGAATATCCATAAAATTGCCGGTTGCCCCTGAATCTGCCATAGCCCGGACCTTAATATGTTGACCTCCCCCATCCAACCAGACATCAACAAAAATATGTGAAAACGCAACACTGGAGTGTTCTGTGACTACCGGCTGGGAAACTATTAAACCTGAACCGCCCAGAGCTCTTGTCCCGTTAGACCCCAGGCTATTTAGTTTCCCTGCTCTTTTTGCCTTCTTGGTTTGCTAGAACAGTTCTTCAGAAAATGCCCCTGCTTCCCACAGTAAAGAGATAACTTTTGATCTCGACGCCGTTGCCTTTCTTCCCCACTGATGGGTCCTCTTACACTCCCTATCTGCATTGGTTCAGTTTCTGTCACAGGCCTTTCCACCTCAGTGCGCTTTTCCCTGTATGTTAGAAGCCGTGCCTCCGACCGTCCTCTGTCCCTCCTCCGCTCATGTAATCTATGATCAAGTTTCACAGTCAGGTCCATGAGGGCCTTGCAGTCACTGGGAGGGTCTACTACCTGAGCCAAGATATCCTTCAGTTCATCTTTCAACCCCCTGTAAAACAAAGCGCTTCTCTTTTCTTCTGGCCACCCTGCTTCCACCACCAAACGATTACATTCAGCGATGTAAGAGACTAATTCTTTTGAGCCTTGTTTCAGGTTTAGAAGCTCGGAGTCTGCTGATTGAACAAAAGAGTGCTTATCAAACAGCCGCTTTAATTCCTCCTTAAATAAACCATAATTATACAAAAGAGGATCATTCCGTTGCACCAACGGAATCGACCAGGTGGCCGCAACACCACCCAAATACGACAATACAAAGGCCACTTTGGCCTGTTCAGTCGGGAAACTAGCGGCATTGCACATGAAGTGCAACTGGCATTGATTAATAAAGGTTGCAAAACGAGCAGGATCACCCGTAAACCGTTCAGGGGGGAGCTAATGGTATAACAGGAGGAGTAGTGACCTGATATAACAGGGCTACTAACAACAGTGGGGGGGAGGGGGGTGAAGGATGAGGGAGCACCACCCTCAGCTACTTTTGAGGCCTCTTGGGCCATGCTTCTCTGTAATGTGTCTACTCGCAGAGAAAGGGCTTGCGTTTCTTTCTGTAAGTTTCCTAACATGTGTGCTAGGTCTGATAGTGTGATCTTACCCTCCTCCATCCTGCCCAGGCAAAGAATCCACGTGGGCTTCGCGTTCTGTCAGGCTCACCTGAGGTCTCCGCGGGGGCAGGAGGTGAGGGCCGGATGAGCAAGTCCCAACTTCCCCTCACCACTAGTCCACCCAACAAAGTCAAAGCGGAACCAGTGAATAAGGGGAAGAGGGGAGACAAAGGAAGGAGAAGAAGAGACAGGGCATGTCCAGCGCACGTCCAACACCACAGCAGCTCCACCAAGATCCGGAAGAATTCCTGTGGACAGAAGACGAAATCAACTGCTGAACAAATTTATGAGAGAAAAACATATACATATCTGTTAACGTGCCAAAATTGTTCTACCTGGTAATCTCCCCTCTTCCGCTTGTGTCCACAATGTATGTAGTGGTAATGGTACGACGTAAGGGAAATTCCTAAATAAAGAAAGTAACATTAATATCTATTATGTATGTTATCTAGAGGTGTACCAGGGTGAAATAGTAGCAGCACTTCTTACTCTCTCTTTTGTCCAAAAACTGGTGAGGATCAGATTATACTTTATGAAACAACAGTATGGGATGATAGATTGTTAATCGCACAATCTTCCCAATGAGTAACAAGGCTCCAGCAAATTGCCTCTTACTCAACTGATTTGTAACGAGTCCTCAAAAACATATAGATATAATACTCCTTGCCTCAGGAGCCTGGGTACCGTTATGGTGAAAATTGCAAATCAAAACATCTGTAAAAAACACTTGTTATGCCACACAAAAGTTGCCACACAATAGTTGCCCAAAAAACATAAATTGAACATTTGCTCAAGAAGTATAAGGAAAATACAGATGTCCGTGGCCTGCTAGGAAACAAGCCCTCATTAGAATAAGCAAAGGCAGCAAGCGGAGTAACAGCGGGGGAAGGGAGGGGCGCAACTGCACCAGGAGCGCAAGCGCGTTATCGCTGAACTCAAAGGTTGCTTTCAAAGGCCCAGAGAATGAAGAGGAATCTGTAGAAATCCATAGGCTGCCTTCAAGACACCCGAAACGCGGAGCCGCAGCGGGACCTCCGTGGCTCCAAGAGAGAGAAACCAAACTGCTCCAGACGCGACGCTCACACCGCCGATCAGCACCCGGAAGAGGCTCCTACTACCCGGAAGCGACCAAACAGAATCAACAACTAGAATTCAAAGCGTCTGTCTTCCTGACGCTTCGCGTTTTAAGCCTACGCCGGCTCTGCCCTTGGTACCGCGCAGCCGTGACAGTAACAGGGACAGATGCTGATCAAGCCTCCCATTACCCAGCCTAAGTTTCATGGCCATGCAGAGATTAGACGGATGGGAGAAAACCAGTGGCTTACAATTTATCCTGCAACTATCCTGCAACTAAGTAAAATAGCTAAACCATCGCTTGCACAGCAGAATACAAACAAATTCTGAAAATTAAAATATGCGCAGTACCATTTTTCCAGTATCATTGGATCATGTTGCATTAGGTCGTCTAGCTCAGAGCTGAGATTTCCTAGCCCAGCCATGTTCTAGGACAAAACTTTTTCCGTAGGGCTACCTCCGCATCATAGGGATTTTTTTTCCCTTCTTTGGAAGCATTCAACGAGCCAGCTCCTCCCCTCCTCTATGGTCTGTGGTATTTTGAACCACGGGTCCCACCATGTTAATCACTCTTTTCCCTGTAGTACTACCAACCAAGATTTTAATATCTTTCGGACTTACAGCGCCTTTAGTGTTGAATAACGCTCCACCAATGTCCTGGAAATCCTCCCAATGGGACTCACTTGGGACAAAAACTGGCTCCTTAAATGGAAAAACATCAATCCCATTTTTTCTAACAAGATCTACATGAGGCAATACTAACATTGCAATTATTCCAGTGCTGAAAGCTACTCTGGCAAGTGGGAGTTCACTTCTTGGATCTAAAAATACCCGCTCAATATCTTTACTTATTACCAATCTTAGATCTTCGATTTCACATAATAACTGCAAAAGGAAACTTCTATTAAGGGTGCCCAGTTCTCTGTCAAAAAGTAAAGCAAAGGCCAAGGTGTTCGTTACTTGTCCCGGCCCTTGTACAACACATACCCTATCACTCAGCCTTGATTCAAACACTGGCTCTGACATTTGTCCTATAGGGGAAGTAAAGATAGGTCCTCCCACATGAAACCTCTCATGGTTGGGATCTAACCGTACTGGGAGAGTATCCCCACCAGTGGAGTTTGAGTGGGAGCTTTTCCCCACCTGCCTTACCTCTAGTAGAGAATGGTTTGTTTTTACTACTTTATTCTGTGAGTCTGGGTTTATCTTTATTTTATGAAGCACAGAATCCTGATTTGTTAATTTTTATTATTCTCCCATTTAGAGCACACCCCCCCCCCCTCCATTATGTCAAATTACCCCTACCAACTTGGGCTCTTCTTCTGGTCCTAAGACCCTTCCTACAAGTTCACCTTTCATAATAATAGGTGGAGGGAGAGGATTTACATCTGATACCCAGTATTCTGACAAACTGGGGACCCAACATGTTTGGGCTCCCTACGGTTCTGCTGCAAGGAGGAATCGACGGGCTCCTCAAATAGAGTTGGAAACCTTAATTTTTTTTGTCTTGCGTTTTATTACGCGCTGGGTCCTCTTCTTCTTCTCCCTCTGAGTTTTTGGGCCATTATCTTCTGCCTGCGAAACACAATTCCCGGGGGAAACAACCTCTAACTCAACCATGGGTTGTTTAACACCTGAAACATCAGTTGTTAAAACTATCACATGACATCTTGGTGTTCCCCTTTTTAAAAATAGAGTAAACTTGCGGGGTATTCTTAGATACTAATGCATTTGTATTTTCCTCTATAATGACCTGCAGATGATCCCCTGATTCATGGCCTACTGTGTTGCTACAAGACAAATTAACAAGCATACGGCTATCTCTGGGCTGCACCGACGGAGTATCCCCTGGACCTTCCCAATTCCCCACCTGGGTCCCTATGTCAATTCCTTTTGTACTAGTCTGATTCACCTGAGATTTCACATCTTTACATTTTCCTTTTTTTCCCAGACAAAAAGTAGCAGAATTAAGCGTCTGCACCCCCTTTAAATTCAGAGATAGAAAAGCCAGCACATGATCAGAATGGGCAGTGGAGTTCTCAAGCAAAGTTAAAATTGACAAGTGAATCCTCTCTAATGCATAAAATAACATCCAGATTTCCCCTCCCTTCCCTGTTTATATTAACACTCTCATTCAATGTGCGCCAGACATCTTGTGCCCTTTCATTTGAGGCCGCTTCCAGATTAGATAATCCAAAAGATTGTACCAGTGAAGTGCTCGTAAGAGTGCTACTATATACGGCTGGCATGCAAGGACAGCTAACAAAATTATCCAGTGGCAGTCTCAGAGATAATTCTTGAGCACCTGGCACACATTGCATTTTTAGTTTAGTCTCTATTTCTTGATTTCTTTCCATATGTATGGCAATGTCCTGGAGTGTAAAGTCCTCCAGATCCTCGTGATCAAAACTGCAGTTTTCAATCTAGGTTGCTTGTGGGCTTACTTTAACTTGTAAGGGACCTGGTGGTAACTCTACGACTTTCAAGGGGCTAGTTATAGCAGAAAAGATCGTATGTTCCATTGTAACCACAGAATCGGTTGACGGGTTTACATCAACAGCAACAATTGCCTCATGCTCAACTCTGTCATTGTCCAAGTCCATATTCATTTCCATTTCGGTCTTTTCTGACTTGTGTAACTAAAACACATTCATCCACTTCCATTTCAGTTCTGGTTGTTCCAGCTCCTGATATTAAAATACAGTCAGTCAGTCAAAACCACTTTATTCGGTTTATAAAAACCCTAAAAGTACACAACATACTACATATATCACATCATTAATAGAAGAAAGATGAAAATTCGTAGGTAAGCTTGGGTGACATAAAACATTTCATTACCAGAGTTCATAGATATACAAAATAAAACAAGTAACCAAACAGTCATATAAAACAACCCGGCCATTCTCATATGATCGAATGAATTTTGTTTTAACGCTTGCCCTACTGTGGAAATATGGATTTTTCTGGTCAGTTATGTCCCCTATCTTGGACCCCAACGGTTCTATTTGCATGTTACAAGTACATGTATGTTCCCTCCAGTTCCAGTTATGAAGACGCAAATACATGTGCGTCCACCGTTAACATGTCCTCTGTTGATCCGCCATGAATGGGCCGGATATTCCATTCCTAAGTACGAAAGGCCACTGCCTTTATATGGTTCACTTATGCCATTTTTACAGTCCAGGCAAGTAGGCCCTGATTCTGTCATCGAACTCTTCTTGCTTTCTGTCTTTGAAGCTCCAGTCCGAGCCTGCATCTGTGACCATGAACTTTGTCTCATTCTCTGCGCGGCTCACGAAGCCTGACATCAGCTTGCTGCCTGCCAAGAACTGTATTTCACCTTCGAAAATTATCTGCTCCGCTCCCTGCCCAATGCATTCCTGTCTAGTAGCTTAAGTAAACATTCTTCCAGCTACCAAGCAAAGGCCCGACTTCTCTGTCTTCATACAAGTAATTCATAGCCCTGTTACTATGGAAGATTCCGCCCTCGCATCTAGTGTAGACACTTAGACGCTTGTACACGCACTAACCGTCAGTATAGTCAGTATAGAATAAGATTCTACTCTAAGAGACCTCTCTTTTGGATAACATAGTTCTTTAAACATAGGATGTTAGATATGATTTGGGATTAGGTTGACTTGACCCTCCAGACTTCTGCCGCCACATGTAGAGCTAAATGTCAAGTCCCCTTCACCCCCTAGTTGCACGTCAATCACACGTCATACTGCTGCGCGCGCATATCTGCCAAATATTTCTGCTGACATTGCGAAATTCTTTCATGTAACCACCCTCTTATGACATCACATCTGATGACGTTCTTTCATCACTCCCAGTTACGCCTATTTTTGCTACGTATGAATATATTATCACCACTATCAATTGTTACGCCTCTTGTATTGGCCTCACTGTAATGCCTATTGTATAAAAGTAATTGATTGTCAATAACGTATGTACTTCACTTCCTGAACCTTCGTGGTGATGGAACCTGGAGCAACCGATTATAATCGACCATTGGAATAAAGCCCATTTAGAACCTCTAATACCACGGATACTGCCTCTTATTTACTGAGCTATTTTTATTATGTTTCCGTATCAAATTAAGTCCCGGTAATTAAATTATTTACCACATGAATGGCGCCCGAATAGGGACACTTTCTCATCTCACGCGCCGGCGGTGCGTTGCAGGCCCGGTCTCCTGCCACAGCTGGACGGACAATAACGCGTACCAGCAGGATTTCCTGTATCTCCCTCCGGTCAAGCGGGGGCGACTGAGGCTGCGATCAACACCCAGACGAGGCGGTGAGAAGTGCGAAGTATCCCGACCAGAGCCTAGCTGGGAGAGCAAGATCCGAGGTATACAGAGGCCCACCAGTTTCCGAAGTCCCAAGTCGAGTCCAGTGTCCGAAGCGTTCGAGTCGAGTCCAGTCCGGTTCAAGTTCAGTCCAGTTTCTGAGGCCTTCCGTTTCCGAGCTACCCGGTGAGTACCATTACTGGGGAGGCGTTCTGGCGTGCACATAAGTTGTGCCGGTCCAGACGGGTTTGGGTACACAAACTCGGTCTGCACTGTTTCAGCAGTGTATCTGTACTGTTTAGCAGTATATCTAGTATATCAAGTATATAAATTCAGAATAATTCAGTTCAAGTCGAGTATTATGTTTAGTGATTAAGTTTTCTTTAGATCGTCATCATTATTGTTGCTCAGTTAAATGTTAAATGTTAAATGTTTTTTAGTACGTTCTGCATATTGTGGTATGAATGACTGTTCATTATTGTGATTACTGTATTAAGTTTGTTCAAGATCAAGTATCAGATCAGTTCTCAATATGCCACTCTTTTCGAAATTAAGACAGATCACAACTAGAAAAGGGGTACTCGAAGAAGCTGTTCCTATTCCTCCTAGGGACACTCCAGGGTACTTCATGTATCATAAACATGGCCTAGACGCCATATTATTTCTTGATCTATGGGTAGACTACACTAAGGAATTACCAGAAAGTCAGAGGTGGCCCGCAGCGGGGACCTGGGATGCAGAGTGCATCGTGAAAGTAGAGGAAGAATTATGGAAAAAGAAAGCTAGACAATCACAGAAAGACGCCATTGAATTATGGCGTAAAGAATCATATAGACGTACAGAAAAAGCACGTAGACAGGAAGAGAAGAGTAAAGAGAATTCCAATGAAGTCCGAGAAAATCTATTAATTGAAGAAGGTGCACGAGTGAAATCAGAACAAGTAGACAGACAAAGAAATGCCCTTATGAATGGTATGTATCCCCTTCTGGCCGAAGGATTACCTAAGGCTACCCCAGGGATACCAAAAGACTTGCCAACCCTATTATTTCCAATAAAGGTACATCCTAAGGGGCATCCTAGAACCGCAGAAGATGTTTTTCTTTCATCATATTTAGATGACGCAGCTCCCGAGTATGCTCATCCCGCCCCACATAGACCGCCTGCCAGGGAGGTTCAACGCCAAGATCCAGTACCCGTATCGCTACAGCAACAAGTTCTGACACAAGTTCCGGCAAGCACATCTGTTTCTGCATCTGTTCCTACAGCTACTTCTATAGCTGTATCCACGCCTATAGTTGCTGTATCACGTTCAACGAATCCTTTCACACCCGATACCCCAGATGGGGCTACCGGAGGTGCTACCAATATCTTTTCTACGTCACCTAGAATAAATAAACTTACTTTTCAAGAGTCAGCACATTCACGTACCCCCAAACTCATAAATGCCCGTACGCTTAAGGAACTTCTTATAGATTGTAGATATGACCCTGTGCCCGGAAAAGAGGACGAAATGACCCTAGCATCATTACGTATCAGACGAGCCGCAGTGTATTTAGGGAAATTACCAGGAATGACTGCACATCTAGATAATATATATCATTTTGTCCAAACCGGGCGAGATTCTGAATGTATTAACAGAGCTATGGAATACCAGAAAGTGGAAATACAGGGGGAACTGTTGCGTTTCCTCATAAATTGTGTGATCAGAAATCAAGACCGACCGGGGGTAGACCCGGAAGCAATGCAGATTCTTACCAGATGGAGCCAGAATATATCAGAAGGGAGACATGATAAGCAAAACTGTATAATAGCCATGTGCCGAAAGATCCGTAAAGAAATAGAACGCCTACACGAAGAAAGATTAGCGGTAGATCAGTTCGAACAAAGCGAGGAAGAAGCATCAGGACTGCCCACAGGACAGTCAGAAACTATAGCCTATGTAGGTAGAGGAAGATCTTGTAATAGTACTAGATGTCTTACTGATCCGATACGTCCGATGTGTCTAGAAAATAACAGGAAATTTCAAACACCAATAACAAATATAAGGTCTAACGAGCATTCATTCCAAGCAGCAGATAAATTACTCCGAGAACGAAGGGGTTATCATTTTCTCGATTCTATGGATGAACAAGAATTAGCCAGGTCAGCTGTCCATTGGGTTGACAGTCCCGGGAAGTATAGTGATGACACAGTAGCACACACATTTTTGAATCTCACCCCAGATGAACAGCGTTTAGCTGGGATTTATATGATTCAACAACTTCTTATACTATATAAAAGCCAACATTCAGATCCTGGTCCCTTACCTGATATATTGACCGAATTACTCACGAATAGATGGAGAGGTTCAGGTACTAAGCTAATTAAAGAAATACTAGAATCAAGAAAGCAGTACATTCTTTTTATATGCCCAGAACATGTCTCACTGCCCATCAAGGAAAGAACCACGTATTACATGGACAGACAGAATCCCTTACGAGAAGTGCACCCAATAAAGGGCGAGGACAATGAGTTTAAACGTGTATATGTATATACGCCCATATCGAAAATAGAATTGTTGGAAATGAAGAAAGTGGTACCCAGTCATGACAAAGACCCAGCGGGTTTCCACCGAGAAATTAAAGACATGTTACTCATGGGAGAGTATACCTATCCCGACATTATGACAATATTAAAGGTATTGATGCCTGCTGGCATTTATGAAAAACTCAAGGAAAAAGAGTGGGAGGTAGGAGACCAAAAGATAGATTGGACAGCATTAGAAGCAGAAGAAAAGGCCCGAGGTCCAGGTTCGGGGCTTGGGGACAAAACTAAAGCACTACCAGGTCTACTAGTACAGGTACTGCCACGTTTATTAACCACGAAAAAGGAAGACTGGGGTGCAATTTCAGCCTGTAAACAAAAGCAAGATGAAGACACTAGTGATTTCTATGCACGATTTGAAAAATGTTTTGGTATAAATAGTGGTATAAAAGCAAGTAGCGAATCATACCCACATCTGTTTGTGACAAAATTAGTTGAAAACTCCTTGCCCCAAGTGAAGAACAGAGTATTAAAATTCGAGAGTACCTGGCAAGGTAACACTCCATCACAAATGTTACAAATGTTACAGTATCATCACAATAGAATTAGAGAGGAACAAGATCATGAACAAAGACGCATGAAAGACACGAAAATGAAAATGCTAGTCTCCCAGACAGTTCCAGTTGAAGGACATAAAAAGGGTACGACACATTCTGGCGATTTAGCGGGACCTGTAAAAGGGACATGCAACTATTGTAAACAACTAGGTCATCATGTACACGATTGTCCAGTCCTGAAGCGTAATATCGCCACGGGCATTACAAAAGAAAGACCACGGCCACTTAGACAGGATCAGAATGAACAAGGAGCCTTGCAGCATGCACAGTCCATGCCAGCTCCACAACAGACTATACAGTTTGTGCCAGCTGCACCAGCGCTGCCTGTTGCTGCCACGCAAACCACGACACGACAACTGTACCAGACCGCACAGTATGACTATCCTGATTATCAACGATATGCATGAACCAGCCTAGAGAGGGAAGTTGACTTACCCCTTATCGAGATCCCTGTAGATCAAGAAGGACCTTATGTACATAGTGAATTATTAGGCCAAGACAGGAAATTTTTACTCGATACAGGGGCAAGTCGAACAACCATAAAACGTAGTGAAGTTCCAGGGGCACCCCTCTCAGGCTCACAGAATATTTCCCTTGGTTTTTCAGGAAAACCTATTGTTAATGAAGTGTCACAACCTCTTCCACTTACGATAGGACCTTTGACCCGAACTACAGATTTATTGCTTACTAAATCATGTCCAGAAAACCTGTTAGGAATAAAAACACTGAAGGCTCTAGGAGCTATAATATGTTGTTCTCCGGAAGGAGTAAGATTGTTTTTACGTGATTTTAAAGGTCATTATGTGTCTAGAGACATGGATCCCCGATTGCAGACTTTACCTACACATTTATGGGCACAAGGCCCTACTGATGTTGGTTGTATGAATATTACACCATATCGAGTCACACTAAAGGCAGGAGTGGTACTACCACGAATGCGACAATATAAGTTACCACCAGATGCTGTAGTGGCTTTACTGCAAATCATTGACGAACTCATTGCCCAAGGAGTGGTTGTAGAAACCGACTCCAATATATGTAATTCACCGATAATTCCGATTCTCAAACGAACAGATCCGAAGGCCCCGCCAGTATATCGATTGGTTGTTGATCTGCGCGAATTAAATAAGTGTATTGTGCCACAATTCCCTGTGGTCCCCGATATCTCATCATTACTGACAGCTATTGATTCCGAAGCAACATTCTTTACTGTAATTGATCTCAAAAATGCCTTTTTCAGCGTCCCAATAGATCCGGAAAGCCAATATTTGTTCGGATTTAGTTTAAATGGACGTAGCTTCAAATTCTCACGCGCACCTCAAGGATTTACAGAAAGCCCCAGCATCTGTAGCCAAGCACTGAAACGAGAACTCGACAGCATCCACATGCCAGTTAACACTGCCTTGCTTCAATATGTCGATGATCTGCTGATCACCGCCCGAAGCGAACCTGAATGTGAAAAAGCATCACTGACAGTTTTACAATTTCTAGCCGAAAAGGGGCACAAGGTGTCCCCTTCTAAGCTGCAATTCTGTGTCCAGCGAGTTATTTACCTTGGTCACTCGCTGTCCAAGGAGGGAAGGCAGCTTACACCAGACCGCATTCAGTTAATAGCTAACATGCCAATACCCAAGACACAAAAGGAGGTGCGGGCTTTTATAGGCCTCACTTCATATTGTAGACAGTGGATCCCTCAGTATGCATTTCTAGCAAAACCACTCATTCAGTTGACAACACAGGAGGCAGCCACATCGACTGTTCTCCCTTGGACTCAGGAACATACACAAGCTTTTGAAAGCTTAAAGAAAGCTCTATGCCAAGCACCTGTTTTAGCAACACCATGTTACAGTAAACAGTTTACACTCTTTATTACAGAACGCGAAGGTACTGCCTTGTCAGTACTCACACAGGAACAAGCAGGATCACACAAACCATGTGCTTATTTTTCTAGTACATTAGATCCCGTAGCTCAGGCTCTGCCTGCGTGCCTAAAATCAGTGGCAGCGACAGCTTTAGCAATCAGACAAAGCGATGTCATAGTGTTAGGACATCCATTGACAGTACAAGTACCACATGCAGTGGAGGTTCTTGTGAATCGAACGCAAACACAACATTTGACTATAGCAAGACTTACAGGGTATGAACTAACACTGTTTCAGCCACATATAGAAATCAGACGTTGTAACACATTGAATCCTGCCACACTTTTACCTGTAAATGGAACAGACCCACTAGCCCATGACTGTATTGATGTTATTACAATCACAACGAAACCCAGACAAGACTTGACAGATGTCCCATTGTCAGACCCAGACCTGACGTTGTATGTAGATGGTTCATGTATGAGAACAAGTACAGGAGAGTTAGTGGCCGCTTACGCAGTCACAACAGATACTGAAATCATTGAAACAAATTGCATAAATACCTTGTCCGCTCAAGCAGCAGAGCTCGTCGCTCTGACACAAGCCTGTATTCGAGCCACAAATAAAAAAGTCAACATATACACTGATTCACGTTATGCATTCGGAGTCGTACATGACTTCGGCGTGCTGTGGCGAGAGAGAGGTTATTTAACTTCTCACGGTGCCCACATTCAGCACGGACCCCTCATTCATGCCTTATTAGATGCAATACATTTACCCGTTGCAATATCGATTATGAAATGCAAAGCACATACGAAAGTTACTGATATCATTTCTCAAGGCAATGATCTAGCTGATAGAACAGCTAAACAGACTGCTCAAACTCAAACATCCGATATGACAAAGACAATAGTCCCGACGCCAACACATTGTATGACGGTTAAAGATCCTACTCTTGACGTAATTGATATACAGACACATGCTACACCAGAAGAAATAAAGAAATGGACGGAATTAGGAGGGATCCAAACGGATCAAGGATGGTTGATGAAGGAAAAGTCTGTGTGGTTCCTTCCTGATTCAATGGTCCAAGTCATTATTAACACTATCCATAGTCCAGCGCATCTAGGAGAGAAAGCTATGGTAGACAGCATTCAACATATTTGGTTCAACAAGCATTTACGAGCTGCAGCCAAACAAAAGGTTCGTACCTGTCTGATCTGTTGCTAGTTCAACCCAGGAAAAAGCGTTCCCGTAGAACAGGGTGGATTTCAGCCTCCTGATCACCCTTTTGAAGTCCTCCAGATGGATTATATCCAGATGGAACGATGCAGAGGATTCAAATATGTTCTCGTAGTTGTGTGTGCTCTTTCCCGTTGGACGGAGGCATACCCGGTTTCAGATTACACTGCCCCGACTACTGCCAAACAGTTGGTTCGAGAATTCTTCCCACGATACGGTTTACCACGTGTTGTTCACTCAGATAACGGCCAGCCGTTCTCATCCGAATTAATGAAACACGTTTCACTTTTGTTAGGCTATCAGTGGAAATTCCACTGTGTCCGACACCCCGAAGCAGCGGGTCTCGTAGAAAGACATAATCAGACTCTGAAAATAAGATTATCCAAAATATGCAGAGAAAAAGGTGTCGACTGGGTAGTAGCATTACCAGTTGCACTCTTTTACACAAGAATGGTAGCACACTCTCGAACAGGGCTATCCCCGTATGAAGTGATCTTCGGCAGACCACCAAATATGTGGGGGACGCCTATACCACGCAAAATAACTGATATTGACTGTAACATGCTGACAGATTACTTGGCTTCCTTGATGTCTGCACTACAATCTTGTCGTTCACAGGTAGCTGCAGCTTTTCCTGACAACACTGAGGTGAAACCCCATGACGTGGCTCCGGGAGACTTAGTCCTCGTGAGGAACTTTGATCGAAAGACGCAGCTGGAACCTAGGTGGAGGTCACCTCAGCTGGTGTTGCTCACAACAAGAACAGCCGTGAAGATCGAAGGCAGAAAAGGATGGATTCATTCAAGTCATATCAAGAAATTTCATGGACTGAAATCAGATGTGAATAGCACACCTTGTGTGTCTTCACCCATTGACTCAAAACTTCCTTTTGTGGAAAAAAGTGACTCCGAACTTTATAAATTAAAGCTCAGGCCCAATCAGTCGAGCAATTTGATTGTTTAAGTCCTCTCCAAGGTGAAGCGGTTGAATTGTCTCTGACATGTATCCCTTGGACCTGAATAGAGAAAGCACCCGAAAAATGTTGAAACGACAGGCGTACTGTAAATCACTGCGTAGTCATTGCATAGTGACGTTATTAATTTTGTTTTTCTCAAGTCTTTTAATAATTACTGCAAGTATATTGTTGCACATATATTATCCTATTTCTAGACATGTTTACAATGTTACTGCTGAACATTCTTTTAGTGAATTACCTCCGCTTGAATTGTCATACAGATTTGCGCTGCGCAATAACACTTTTATTAGTATGTTACATCATTCCCATCAGGTTAGCAATGCTACAAATTGTTGGATATGTGGCCGACTCCCTCCCCATCAGAACTATAAAGGAATTCACACACACACACACACAAAGCTTTATTTCGACAGTTTGTCATAAAAGCACAACAATACAACACATAACAATCAATAAATAACACATATACAATTACAAGGTAAAAAGTTATTAAATTCCATGACTGTCTAATATCTAAAAAAATTAAGAAGAGTACATTACTGTAACAACTGTTTTCTTACAGATCTTATCCTCCAAGCCCAGCCCAAAAATTTAGCCAAGCAACAGGCATAGAAGGGACGGGCGTCTGAACGTAATATGCGTAAAGCTTCCAGACAGGATCTTGTGCCTAGAGACCTACATAAGGGCTTTAACCATCTCGACCTGGGCACAGAATAAGCATAGCACTCAAATAACAAATGGGCTGTAGACTCGACCCTAGAATCACAAAAGGGGCAATAGGGTATAGTTTGGTATGGAGGTTTCCAAGTAGACGTGAACAGACCTAATGGAAGAACGCCCACCCTAAATTTAAAGTATAATGCTCTGTCACCCGGGTTAAGGATTGAATCCAAGTAGGGTTCTCTGCAAGGGATCTCCTTAACCAAGAAAAACTGGGCGACAGATTTACAATGGTTAGGGTTACACAACCTCTCATTATCCACCCAGAGCCAATAGATCTTCTTAAGCAATTGTTTTGAGGGTGCTGTTCTATTTGCCCAGGCATCTCCTAATCCCAGGTCCAAAAGGAGACGCTTAACCTCCCTGAGCCAGGTAACCTTATGCCAGCCAGATAAGGATAGAATTTCGCTAAGGGCATCTGCATAACTACTCAGTTCAGGGACATTCCATATCCTGGCCCATAATAAGAGAGGACGTAGCCTAGCTTGCTCACAAATTGGGCGTGTGCCTGCGTCTAACAAAAGAGGAATAGTAGGGGTGCTATGGGGTAACCTCATAAGATCTTTGTGGAAATTGTTTTCGAGGTATGTCAAGGTGTCAACACTCTGTATACCCCACAGTTCAGCACCATACAATGCTGCACTCACCACCCTTGCCCTATAGATATCAAGCAGTGGCCCTATAGGTTTTAAAGCTGAGGCACGATGTTCCTTGAGCAGGGCCCCTGAGACTCTCATGTGTGTCAGAAACACCTTCTGGTGGTGCGCCTTCCAACTCATATTGGCACACAAACGAATACCAAGGTAGTCAAATTCATTGACTCTATCCAAAGGAACAGAGTCCAAGGTAGGGGGAACAACCGTTTTCCTGGGAGGATTAAGAACGAGGAATTTGGTCTTGCTTATGTTTATAGACAGGCCCTTGGTATCACAAAAGGCCTTGAAGCTAGAAAGCAACTTTTGGATACCTACTGGTGACTTGGAAATTAGGAGGGTATCATCCGCAAACAGGAGCGTAGGAACTTTCCTACCAGCCAAGGATGGTGCATCTGACGGCTGTTGAAGCAGATGCTCCACCACTCCGTTAACGTATAGAGAAAACAGAGTGGGGGCGAGCACGCAACCCTGGCGGACGCCCCTGTCTACGGAGATACGAGATGTTTTATCCCCCTGGGTACCCCATCTAATCTGGGCAAAGTTGCTTTCATGAAACTTTATAAGCAAGGCCAGCAAATAGGGAGGTATGCCCAACCTATCTAAGACATTCCATAGTTGGGCTCGAGGGACCAGGTCGAAGGCAGTTCGCAAGTCTATAAAGACCAAGTACAAGCTGCCCCCACCCAGCACAACCACCTTCCAGTAAATCATTAAGAGACGGAACGTCTGCTCGATAGTACCCATCCCAGATCTGAAACCTGCCTGGAAATCTGACAAAACCTGGTTTTCTTCAACCCACTGCAGGATCCTACCTAGAACCACTTTGCCCGCAACCTTTTGCGTTGAATCAAGCAGGCTAATAGGGCGATAATTAGCTGGGTCGTCCCGACTGCCTTTCTTAAAAATGGGGACGACCTCAGCACCACTCCATGAGTCAGGAAGAGAACCACCCAATAAAGGAATTCTACCTCTTTTTCCATACCCGTTCACACACAACGGCTCCTGTGGAGCATGGTTTAGCCTAATTAATTCTCTGGATTCGAATTCTGCAGTTTATCAAGATAACTGGGTATGGGGACATTTGAATTTAGTTTTACTTAAGGTCTGCTATCCTAACAAGGAGGGACTTCCCAAAAGAACAGGAACTGATCTAGAAAATGAAGTATATGGATTAGGTAATTTTACGCTTAATCTTATGATCCTAAATGTCGAATCCGAAGCTACTCCAATTTTGCCCGCTATGTCAATATTTCCAGTAAAAGGTGAATTATGTGTAAGAAAGAATGGTTCCATACATATGGGCCATAGTAGATGCACCACTGTAGTAGAATTTAGTGATCAAGGCAAGTCTACATTTAGAGCTTCCCGCCATTCCTATTTTATATGTGGTCAGACGGCATATGTACGTTTGCCTCTAGATTGGGATGGTACCTGCTACATTGGATTCCTTCTGCCACCTGTTTTCCTAGCTCCTCCTGATTATCACAGAAATACTCATTTAGTACACAATAGAGAAAGGAGAGATCTCCCAATAGTCGATTACACTGAAACGGCATGGGAAAAATACACAGATTTCAATAAAGGTCTCTTTCCCTATATAGGTACCGTTACTAATAGTAAGCTGATACGTAGATTGACTAGAACCCTTGAAGCAGTAGTGAACGAAACTATTTCCGCCTTAGGCAATTTAACAGAAGAGCAGTCTGCTATGCGGATTGTTGTGCTTCAAAATCGTCTTGTCCTTGACGTCATCCTGGCCGATAGGGGCGGAGCTTGTAGGGTCATCGGATCAAGCTGTTGCATATTCATACCAGAAAATTCGCCATCTGTATATAAGGCCATAACCCGCCTTCATAAGATTGTAAGCCAGATACACCAGAATCCAGGCACCTGGACTTGGTCCGGTTGGTTTTGGAGCGTGATATCAGCCTGGGGATGGAGAGTCCTATCCTTCCTAGGTATTGGCCTTCTCGTACTATTCAGTTGCTGCTTATGCCTGCAATGTGGACCAGCGATTTGTGGTCTGTGTGCCACATCGTGCATTCCACATCAAGATTTTCATTCAAGATCCCGGAAGAAGAAAGAAGAACAAATGATGCTATATGAACAGATCAATGGATTAATGAAGATTGATATCTCTTGACGGGCAAGTAGGGGACAAGGAGGGAATGTGGAAATATGGATTTTTCTGGTCAGTTATGTCCCCTATCTTGGACCCCAACGGTTCTATTTGCATGTTACAAGTACATGTATGTTCCCTCCAGTTCCAGTTATGAAGACGCAAATACATGTGCGTCCACCGTTAACATGTCCTCTGTTGATCCGCCATGAATGGGCCGGATATTCCATTCCTAAGTACGAAAGGCCACTGCCTTTATATGGTTCACTTATGCCATTTTTACAGTCCAGGCAAGTAGGCCCTGATTCTGTCATCGAACTCTTCTTGCTTTCTGTCTTTGAAGCTCCAGTCCGAGCCTGCATCTGTGACCATGAACTTTGTCTCATTCTCTGCGCGGCTCACGAAGCCTGACATCAGCTTGCTGCCTGCCAAGAACTGTATTTCACCTTCGAAAATTATCTGCTCCGCTCCCTGCCCAATGCATTCCTGTCTAGTAGCTTAAGTAAACATTCTTCCAGCTACCAAGCAAAGGCCCGACTTCTCTGTCTTCATACAAGTAATTCATAGCCCTGTTACTATGGAAGATTCCGCCCTCGCATCTAGTGTAGACACTTAGACGCTTGTACACGCACTAACCGTCAGTATAGTCAGTATAGAATAAGATTCTACTCTAAGAGACCTCTCTTTTGGATAACATAGTTCTTTAAACATAGGATGTTAGATATGATTTGGGATTAGGTTGACTTGACCCTCCAGACTTCTGCCGCCACATGTAGAGCTAAATGTCAAGTCCCCTTCACCCCCTAGTTGCACGTCAATCACACGTCATACTGCTGCGCGCGCATATCTGCCAAATATTTCTGCTGACATTGCGAAATTCTTTCATGTAACCACCCTCTTATGACATCACATCTGATGACGTTCTTTCATCACTCCCAGTTACGCCTATTTTTGCTACGTATGAATATATTATCACCACTATCAATTGTTACGCCTCTTGTATTGGCCTCACTGTAATGCCTATTGTATAAAAGTAATTGATTGTCAATAACGTATGTACTTCACTTCCTGAACCTTCGTGGTGATGGAACCTGGAGCAACCGATTATAATCGACCATTGGAATAAAGCCCATTTAGAACCTCTAATACCACGGATCCTGCCTCTTATTTACTGAGCTATTTTTATTATGTTTCCGTATCAAATTAAGTCCCGGTAATTAAATTATTTACCACACTAACATTTGAGAATTCTTGTGCGGAATAAGATGTATCATGGATTCTCTTAAAAGATCAAGCCACCTATGATCATCCCTTTTACTCCTTAGCCCTGCTATGTTCCAGCTAAGAATCTTACAATTTACGTTGTTTCCCTCACTAGTCCCGACACCCCTAGTTCTACCACTGCTGTGAAGCCGCTGAGGGAGGGGAGGCTCCAGTCAATCATTTTCATCCAGGTGGCTTAAAGGGAGGAATCTATTTGCACATGGTAAAATGTTCTCCCTTCCTATCTCCCCTGATGGCTTGGTTGGCAGAATGAGTGGGGTCAGGGCTCTATGTCGAATCATATCACAACACTGGTCAGCCCAGTACTTGAGCTGGGCATTGAGCACGCCTCCCTATTTGCTGGTACAAAATTCCCCTGCTCACTCCTACAGCATAACTATAGCTCCTCTGTTGGTGGATAAAAGAACTCCAGCGGTTGGACCCTGATCCCCCCCGGGCCTTCATTTGAGCCCTCCTGAAACAGCATCCCCGCAATTCTGCCTGGTCAAAGTTGATAATCATGCAATCTCCCTCTGTCTGTTTTGGCCTATAGCCAACCCAGCCAACTCATCTGGCCATAATGATGTGAGAGGAAGCCTGCGCCTCATTGCTAGAGTGCTGTTTACACCAGAACTTGGTTTCACGTAAAAGATCTGGAGTACATTCTAAAGAGTTCTCTATAAGCGGCGGCACACCTATTAGAATTGCAACTAAGGGGGTAGCATCTGTTGGCAGGTTAAGTCTGCAACTATTAGTGATCCCGTTATTAGTGATTCTTTTTACAGGGATCTTACCCTGTCCTACGTGTTGTTGATTGGCGACAGGGATTGACTTTACATATTTGTGATGGTTGCCAGTTTCACCTCAACCCAGAGCCGATACTCGCTCGGTGCCAACGAGGGAGCCCATGCTAGTCTGAGGCGGAGTCCAATTTACAAGCCTTGAGGCCCCCTCTTCCTTATTGGTGACAGTCTGAGTTTGGGAAGTTGATAAAACATATCTAGCGTTCGGCATACATTTATTATGCAGGTCCATTAATTGAGCCTCAAGGTGCTTTAGTTTCCCCATTACCCCATTTACCAGTGATTTAAAAAGATTGGAAATGTCTTTAATAGCAACAGAAAAAAGTGACTCCAGGCGCGAATTGAATAGGTCCTCCATGGCTTGTCTAACAGCTGTGTGTACGAGGAAATCAAGGCTTCGATAAGGTCTACCATCGTAATTCGTGTTAAGATCGGATGGAATCAAACCAGGTTTAATGAGTCCCTTTTCCCCCTTTTTTT
Source organism: Triturus cristatus (assembly GCF_964204655.1). Lineage (NCBI taxonomy): Eukaryota > Metazoa > Chordata > Amphibia > Caudata > Salamandridae > Triturus > Triturus cristatus. The sequence continues at coordinate 1,237,696,820 of NC_140590.1, read as the reverse complement.
TTACTGAGGGTCAAGGCTGTTCCTTCTGCTGGGGTGCACCCTTTCCCATAGACTTTACTTCTGCAGACTGAGGCCCACTACCGGTGGTCACTGTGCACACCCCCAGGGCTTCCTGTGCACTGGATGTAGCTAGAGTCTCAATAGAGTTTACAATCCAGGGGGAGTAACTAGAGGGACACCCGACCCAGGTTGGTCAGTCCTCAAGCCCTTGCTCGTCCTCTTCATTCTGGATTTCTTGAGTTAGGGCCCCCACTGCAGAATTTAGATATGAGATTATAGAGGCAGAGTTCCTAGGCACTTTTGCTTTTAGTTTCCCCGGGTCAAGACTACAGGGTTGTTTGCGCTTACCCATAGTAGTGGCAAAAAAGAAGATGAAAGGGAGGTGGCCAAGCCCAGCCTCTTCCAGGCTCTGACGGGCACAGACGGCCTGGGCAGACCAACATGCGTCCTGCGCTGCGGGGGCCCTTTGCAGATTTTAAAGCGCCCTCAGGTGCGGAAAGCTGTCTTTGGGGGCAACAAGCTGCTCGGGAGGCTGGCACTTGTGGTCCTGGTTGTCTCCTGTGATCCCGGGCAGAATCAGGCAGCAGGCGGCAAAGAAACGGGCATCCTGGGCTGCGGGAGCCCTTAGCAGATTTTTAAAGCACCTCCAGGCGCAGGAAGCTGATGTTGGCTGCAACAAGCTGCTCGGGAGGCTGGGACTTGTGGTTCTGGTTCTCCACTGTACTCTCGGGAAGAATCAGGCAGCAAAGAAACGGGCGTCCCCAGTCATATGTGGCCTGAATTAGAGGGAATGGTACAGGAGAATTCAATTTAGAGAACTTGAGGTGGCGCGAGACTGTCGACTCAGAAGGTTAACCCAAACTTGCTTCTCCCCTCTTGTTTGCTGTAACTCGCTTTTGTTGGCTTTAGGAATCTGTACACTTAACGACTTTGAACCAGTGCTAAAGTGCTTGTGCTCACTCCTTGAAACATGGTAGGATTAGCCTACCCTTGATTGACACATTTAATTTATTTAGAAGTAGAGTGGTACCATATTTGCCCAGGGCCTGTAAATCAAATGCTACTTGTGAGCTTGTAGCACTTCTTATACCTTTCACTTAAGTAGCCCTTTAAACCATGCCTCAGGCCTTCCACTGTAGAATGGGTGCAGTTTTAAACTGACAATTCGATTTGACAAAATTAATCCTTAGCCTGGCCTAAACTTTCTTTTTTGATACAGATAAGTCACCCTTAACCCCTTGAGTGCTACTGCCCTTTCCCCGCCCTGTGCCGGCCCTTTCATTAGCGGGCGGGGTTCATGACGAGATAGTCTCGTCATGGGCACAGCGCAACCGCGGCCCATGACGAGACCATCTCGTCATGGGCACTCAAGAGGTTAAGATAGGACGTAAACAACCCATAGGGCAGGTACTTACAGGCACATGCATCAATCTAGGATTTTGCGAGTCCTTAATTGCGAATATTAAGGATTCGCAATTAAGGACTCGCAAAATCCTATGCATGTAGGAATCGCTATAACAATAGCGATTCCTACACATTCCTTATTTGCGACTCAAACATTGAGAGTCGCAAATAAGGAATAGCTTCCCATTCATTCCTATGGGCCTACAGGCCCATAGGAATGAATGGGAAATTGCATGCGCAATTTGCGAGTACCAATAGGTTCTCACAAATTGCGCATGCAATTTGAAGGGTGCAAGGGTGTCAAAAGGACACCCTGTTGCACCCCAGAATTTGATCTGTTCACATATGTTGCGCACACACATGTCCCAAGGACATGTGTGTGTAACCTACAACTTTGAAAAATGCACTTTAGTGCATTTTTCTAAGTTTTCGCTATTTACCATGTGGTATGATTCCACGGTAAATAGCAGGCCCAAATAGCGAAATCGCTATTTTTAAAGGCATCTTGCATTGCATTTAAGGAATCACAATTTGCGATTCCTTAAATGCAATCGCAATTTAAGAAATCGCAAAAATGTGCGATTTCTTACATTGCGAGTGGCAAGTTGTTTCATGCATCGCAAAAGCTATTTTTGCGATCGCAAACGGACGATTTTGGCGAATCGCCTCGTTTGCAATCGCAAAAAGCTTTGATGCATGTGCCTGATTGTATTTAAAAGGTAGGACATGTGTTTTTGAGTTTTATATGTCCAGGTAGTAAAAAACATGCTAGTTTGTTTTTCACTACTGTGAGGCCTACCTCTTCCTTAGCATAACATTGATTACCCTATTACATTTTTAAGTGCTAACGTTTGATTGGGAACAGGTAGAAAATTCTTGTTTGTTCTCAATTACATTGTAATTTAAAATGATCCTTAATGGTAAAGTTGGATTTCAAGTCACATTTCGTGTCCTAACCATTTGATGCCTACACTCTGTGTTCTGGGTCATGTGACTGTGATTAGGGTGACAGTTGTCCTTTGTGTATTCCTCACAAACGGTGAGGCAAAGGGAGATTAGCTGTTATTAGGATGGGCCATCCTGCTAAGATGTGAGTAGTAGAGTTGTTCTCTGCCCCACTTACATTTCAAATGGCTGCTTCCAACACACTCACAAAAAACTTGACCCCATCTTTTTGTCACCCTAGACCTATTCAAGCCTAGGCAGGGGAACATTAGAGATTTCTAGAACCAGACATTGGAAGGCCTAGATGTTTCTCCCAATATAAAGGCTGGCACCAAACTATTGAATCCTCGGTCCGACTCTTCAGTTCACTCCTGGGCCTGCAGAGGACACTCGGAAGAACTGCCTTGCATTTCAGGGGACTGCCCTGTTGCTTTAGGCTTGTCTTGTACTTAAAATGACTGTCCTGCTGCAACCAGAGGACTGCACTGCTGCTTGAAGCCTGCCTAATACCCTCAGAGGACTGTCCTGCTGCTTGAGGACTGCCTTGCTGCTTCAACCCAGGACTAGAACAACTCCAGGGGCTAGTTGTCTGGTCTCCCGTTCTAAGCTACAATGACACAACAAGCTCAAACTATCTTAAACCCACATCTGGACCGTGACTGAAGTAAGTCCTGCCCTCCACATGGTGCTCAACAAGTCTGGAACCCTTAGAGATGGTGCTGAAGGAACCGAAAGAGCAAAAACCTGAAACATAGGAGTTAAAAAATTTGGTACTTGGACAAAATATCAAGTTTTTAATATCAGGAAACAAAAATATTGGACCAAATATATCCTGATACAAAAATATTGTGATGCTGAAATATGTTTGATAAGAATATTGTTTTTTTAGGTAAGTAATATAGTTTTAAGAATATTGTTGTTTTTAATAGAATTTATAGCAAATATAGTTCTTAAAAATGCAGTTTTTTAATGATTGCAATGTGTTTTAGTGCATATCCTAATTTTATGTGTTATTATTGTTTGTATAATTGTTGTTTCATTTTTTTAAATACAGTTTGTAAGTTTAAGTGTTGTTTTTGTATTTAAATGCTAATAGTAATTTTCTAGTTGTTGCTGGTTGTTGGGTTAAAATATTAGGATTATTTAAAAAAATAAAGTGTTTGAAGTGAAGTACTTTCCCTACTGTTGCGCAGACTGGAGTGGGAATTGTAAATCCTACCCCTCCGAAGCCCACGCTTTTCCTGCTGTCGTACAGATTGTAATGGGACTAGTACATGTAATCCCTCTGAAGTCCAACACTTTCCCTATGGTTATATAAACTGGAGTGGGAATAGTAAATCTACCCCCTCCAAAGTCCAATGCTTTCCCTACTGTTTCACAAACTGGAGAGGGATTATTAAATTTTATTCCTCTGAAGTCCAATGCTTTTCCTATTGTTGCCCAGCCTGGAATGGGAATAGTAAATCTATTCCCTCTGAAGTTCAACACTTTCCCTACTGTAGTACAGACTGGGGTGGGAATATTAAACCTTTTCTCTCCGTAGTCCAATGCTTTCCCTACATGGAAGCATGGTACAGGACTATGAAATATTGTATAATTTGATTATGAGGGAGCACATCCTTAATAACTGTCTGAACCATTTTTTGCACCATTTCCTTGTTGTGAGAAGCTGGGCATCTGATAGAGACATCTAGCCGCAGATTCCTTACCTTAGAATATCCCCAGGCGTCAGAGGTCCGACACTCGTCCCCGCGCCACTCACGGTCCAGGGGCCGCTTCAGAGAAAGCTTGCGGGGCTATCATCATCATTGATCCTCGTGCTCCAAGTATTCACCCTCTGATTCGGGTAAGAGACGACACAAAAAGAAGTCAAAGAAGCGTTGTCGCTCGGACGTCCCCTGTCGGTCCCCGGATGTGGACGTGGGGGACAAGGGTTCTGCCCCTGTGGCTCCTTCAGAATCCGGGAGTCCCGCGGCCTACCCACCTTACCCGGGTCCGTCGGCGACTCCCGCTCAGGTGCAAGAATTTCTTGCCACCTTGGACCGCCTATTTAGGCCTTGGGCTCCCGCCGGTGCGCCTGCTCCTAACTTTAGGACTCCTAAACTGAGAAAAATCCTAACTTTAAGACTTTCGGTATTCACAGAAGGCATGTAGGTGTCCTAAAGTTAGGAGTCCTAACTTTACTACTCCTAAACTGAGAAAAATCCTAACTTTAAGACTTTCGGTATTCACAGAAGGCATTTAGGAGTCCTAAAGTTAGGACTCCTAACTTCTGTGAATACCGAAATGAGTAAGTGCCTTCTGTGCATACCAAAATGAGTAAGTGCCTTCTGTGAATACCAAAATGGTAGTAAGTTTAGGATTTTGTCTTAAGTTAGTTCTGTGAATCGGGCCCACAGTTCCAATCTCCATTGTAGGATTATCCAATACCAAATTATCATTTAAGCCTCTTCCCAACGTATACAATGTACCTTCTTGAAGAATGCCTCTTTAACAGCAAATACTTTGTAACTCCCCCCTATGTCCCTTCCCCCCACCCATCCCTCTCCGTGTCTGTGTGTTTACACTAATCATGTTCTGAGTTTCTGTGTGTGCCATACCTCATGTCCTAGACCTTGTGCATTCTTGTGTTGCTTGTGGTTACCCTTGTTATCCAAAGGGTATTCCCGGCGGCTGTATTCTGGGACTGGGAAGCCCTAGGAGGTTGCTCTTCTTTTATATATCTTAACATTGCCTCCCATGCGCGTACATCATCTCCTACTTTATCATCATGTCTCGTTTGTTTCACTTGGATCACCTTTGCTGTTGCCCATTTATAAACTTCCCGCACCTACATTGTTACGTTGGGTGGAGAGTGGCTCATCCATGATATGGCCACTCATCTCTATGCAAGTACCAGGCCTAGCAACACTAACTTCGTATTGAGGTTTCTATTCTTAGGTCGAGAGAGTAAACCCAACAAGACATGGGGATCTCTCTAGGGACCAGCCAACCCGTGGCCTCCTTTAGTTTGGCTAAAATGTTGGTCCAGTAAGGGTCCATGCTTGAGCAAGACCAGGACATATGTACGAAATCTGTATCCCCTTCACCACACCGTGGACATTGCCCCGAGTGATTCGGGTAAATTCTATTTAATGTTTTGGGGGTAAGGTAGGTTTGATTGACATAATTGTACTGTATCAGTTTGAATTGGGTATTCAAGCTCACTTGTTTGACCCCTTTGTGGACTTTAATCCAGTCCTTTGCCGTTGAAGGAGCTTCCACTACTGTTGCCCATCTTCGCTGTACAGAGTGTATCTGGGTCCTCTTATCATCTCGGATTACCCGGTATAAATATGAGATAAGTCCCCTTCCCCCAGCCATGCATAGCATGACTTGCAGTACATTTGTGACAGGAGGTTCTTCCAGGAAAGAGGGCCACAACTCCCTGGCCACCTGGGAGATCTTTTCATATTGCAGAAACTGCCCATTTCCTAGGTCAAAGGCAGACACCGCTTGATCTTGTGTGATATATTGTGTATTTTCAAAGACATCTACCATCGTCAGGCATCCACCTTCCTTCAATCTACGGACAGACATAGCAGTCGCAATTTTAGAAAAGGGTTGCATCACCATCAGTGACATATCTGGGGCATATGGTGCGCCACTCACCACTTCCAAATCGTGTGTTTCCACATCTCAGGGACGTGATGGATTATGTATGGGTATGTAGGCGGCACCCTCTTTCCCAGCATCAGGAGGTCAGGAAGTGAGCCTTCCGTAAAGGTTCCCACCAGCAGAATTTTCTCCCAGTTTTCGGCCTCATCCTGCCAGTGGACTGCATGTTGTAACTGGGAGGCCATGTAGTAATAGTCAATACATGGCACCTTCAAGCCCCAGTTTTGCCATGTCCACTGCAGTGTGGTCAAGCTCTCCCTTTTACACTTAATGTCCCATAGCAGGTCAACCAGCAGGCTATCTAATATTATAAACATACGCTGGGGTATTCGATAGAGGTAGTACTGCATCGCGTAAAAGCATCGAGGCAAGATGATCATTTACGTTATGGCTATCTTTCCCATAAGTAACAGAGGCAGCTCCCGCCAGAAGCACACCAAACTCCTAATTCCCTCAATCACCTTCTCTATATTAAGCGTCAGGTATCTTTCGGGCGTGACTGCCAGTTTAATCCTTAAATATCTGGGTACCGTCTCCACCCACGGGAGTCCCACCTCTGGCAGCGCCCCTTATGGTCGTAGGGCCAACCGTCCAATTGGGAGTAGTTTCGACTTTCCAGGATTTATTGGTAATCCCGATACTTTACCAAACCCTTGTGTGTTTAATAATATAGGAATCTCATGAGCCGGTTGTCGGATATACACCAGGGTATCATCCACATACATTGAAACCACGTGATTAGTGGCTCCCAGCGGGATTCCCCACGTATTTAATCCCCTTATTTGAGCCGCCGCCAGGGCCTCTATTGCGGCCTCAAACAGGAGTGGGACAGCAGGCATCCCTGTCTAGTGCCACACTGCAGTGTAAAAGCTCTCAACACCAACCTCCCTATTCGTACTCTAGCGCAGGGGGCCGAATAGAGCAACTGTGTCCATTAAAAGAACTCCTCACCAACTCCCATTATTCGCAGGACCTCCCAGACATAAGCCCATTTCACGGAATCGAAGGCTTGCTCTATGTCTAATAACACCAATGCGTGATCATCCTGATCTAAGTTGGGAGAATGCCATTTATGAGCAAGCCTTCTCAGATTATGGGTGATACTACGCTGGGGGATAAAGCCCGCCTGATCGGGATGTATTAAGTGCTGCATGTGTGGCAGGAGCCGGGCCGCCAAAAGTCCGCTCAGGATTTTTAGATCTATATTTAACAGTGAAACTGGTCGGTACGAACCCGGCAGCCGGGTGTCCCTGTCTGCATTGGGAATCATGACTACTAGAGCCTCTCTCATGGAGGCTGGTAGAATTTGCTCTGTAAGCACTTAAATATATACCTCCAAAAGGCGTTCCACCAGCAGCGGTGCAAACTTCTTATAGAACTCGGACTGGAACACGTCACTTCCAGGGCTTTTTGCACTGTTCAAACCTTGAATGGAACCCGTTAATTCTTCTTTAGTGATCAGGGTATCGAACACTTGTCTCGCAGTATTGTCTAAGCGGGGTAAGCCCAGGGTGGCCGGAAAATCTGCAACCACCTCCAGGGGTGAGGGGGGTCATCTATACACAACCCGACGACTAGACTTCAGGTCAATGGAGTAATCTCTCCCCCGGTTAAAGTGGCTCGGGGAACGAGACAGGGGTGTCCGTTGTCTCCCCTTCTCTTCGCTATTGCCATGGAACCATTGGTGGCCAAATTACGGCAGCATCATGCGCGCAGAGGTCTCAATTTCACACCCGAGTAGTGCTGAAGTCCATGTATACTGATGACCTGACTTTATATGTCCAGCACCCAGCGACAAACTTGGACCCATGGGCGTAGGAAGTGTGGGGGACGCGGGGGATATATCCCCCCCAGATTTTGGAGTGGGGGGGACACGGGGGACAAGGGTGGGGGGGACGAGGGGACAAAGGAATTTCCCCTCTCCCTTCTGTTATCGCAGGGCCATTAGCACGCGAAAGCGCTACCTAATGGCCCTGCACTTGACCTGCCTGGAGTCAGACGCCACCCGCCCTCTGCCTTTTGTTATGCTGCAGGAAGGCTCAGCCGTTCTGGGAAGGGGAGAGAACGGAGAAAAAATAAACGCTGTCTCTTTTCCTTCATGGCAAGGACCGTGCCCACTACTCCTGATCTGCCTCTGGCGGCTGCCCTCCTCTCTTTATTCCTCCATCTCTTTCTGTCTCTGTCTCGCTCCTGCTTACGTGCTGATTTCAAGAGGCAGCTCTTAAGGTACTCTCTCTTGCCTCTCCTTTTCTTTATTTGTTCCCCTGTGAAATTGATCCAAAAAAGGCTGAACACTTTGGCTGTAAATGTCCTCATTTTCTGACCGTTTTCTATTGAAAAGAAAAACCTCGGAATGTAGAGAAAAAATAGTTAAATACCTAAATAAAGCAATACAGAGTGGACAGCAGACAGGCCAGACTGTTATTCACACCCACACACATTAGCGCCACTTTACAGAGTTTGCCAGTGAAAGCGCTACTTTCTTTTTATCTTCTTTCTTTGAACAACATTGTGTTCCCAGGGTGGGTAAGTGCGCCATTCCTAAAGGGACTGCAATACCTGGTTGATGGGTAGAGTGGAAACGTTTAATATGATCGTTTTCAACTTTTTAATTATTTTAGCTTATAAAATGCGGCTCTGTGTTTGGGTATGTGGTCTTTTTTAAACCAAACTGCATACATTTTGAAAGGATATAAGCAATGGACATTGAAAGGGGTCCCTTCCTGGTCCTGTAGCCATGTCTTGAACTTTTCAGGCAAAATCACTTACTGATTTCTGAATAATGAGTTTAAAACCGTTAAGGTAATCATGTTTTTTTCTGATTACAGTTCACATGCTTTGCTTATTCTTGCATTCCCTATGAGTGTTTGCTTTTTCCAGGGTGTTATTCATTTTTTTTCAGGCAGCATTTTACTGTTGTCTAGTGCATAATTTGAATTTAGTCGCAGCACAATTGAGTTGTGCTGAAGGCAGTGCAAGTTTCTCTCAGTGGGGCAGTATGGTGTTCAGTGTGGGAGAGAATGTGGCACTCTGGCCAGAGCTGCTGAATTTGGAACTGGAGAACCATGTTCAGACCTTCATGACCAGTTCACCATACCACACTCCTGACAGAGCTTATTCCGATGCTACACCTTAGAAGGCCCGATAGACCTTAGAAGCCCAGGTGTCTTAGCACCCGCAAGTGGACCTGTCCACCACAATCCATACTGCAGTTCACTTCCAGTCTTACGGGCAGGCATATGAAGAAGCACATCCTAGATCGACAGTGAATCTGTCACTGAGGTCACAAGACCCTTGAGGTCAGTCCACCTCACCCATTGGTACCTCCATTGGCCTTTTTCCAGCACTAGCAGTGCAACTTGCCAGGGGTTGGCAATGTAGGATTTGCATGCACACCAAACTTAGGGGGTGATTATAATGGCAGTGGACCGCCACGTCACCCCGTCGGTGGCGGTCCCACCGCCATTGGTGACTGCATCACAGCCCGCCATATTACAATGGCGGGTGGTTACCTGGCGGTTGGAAAGACCAACCACCACGCACCCGACGGGCTTCTTGAGCCCGCCGGTGTGGTGGAGGGGCTCGTGGTTCCTACAATGCTGGTGGTGCCTACCATGCACCGCAGCAGGGATTACGATGTCCCTTACCCGCCAGCTTATCAATGGCGGTTCACCTGCCATGGAAATGCTGGCGAAAGGGACATTGGGGGCCCGTAGCAGGCCCCTTTACCCCTGGCCCCCAGACATGGGTCCTGGGGGGCATCTATGATGCCCCACAACATATCACTGCACCATATGGCTAGCACCGATATATTTAACATGTTCCTTTTTTTATTTTTACTTTGCGGCGGATGATGCAGCCAGCAGCACCTGCTGCAATGTAAAAGATAGGCACTGCGAACACCGTAGTGGCAGTCGCATTGTAATGCCTATCGTGGGGCCTCCACCTTGAAGGCCAGCGGTCCCATTCCCCGATTCGATGGCGGTGGTACTGAAGTCCGCCTGCCATCGTAGTCAGCCCCTAAGTTTGCATTTTATGAATATGATTCAGCGGGAAATAAATTGATGTTTGCAATTTAATTGACTTTGGTTGGCCTCTTATCTATGAGATTTCCCTGTTGAATGTGCCTTTTACATTATAAATTTTCGGTTGTATGAATTGATTGCATACTACACTCTCCTACAGGTATTAACTTGAGTGTCATTAGGAGTGTCTGGGACCAATTGTTTTCTTAGGAATTGTTTTCTTTACTAACCTTTGCAAATGGCCCTAAACTTCACAGCAACACAAGTCACATTTCTTTTAGTAATTTGGGATCCGTTTGAGCTACAAAATTGTTTTGGAGGAAATCGTTAGATTATGCAGCAGATGATGTATTATGTGGCAAATATGATCCAGCCATATTTAAGTGGAAAACATTTTTCCACTTAATTTTGCCCCAACATTGTAGTTGATCAATTTGTAAGTTCCCCAAAACCAAAAGTCGAGTTTGGGCACAATTTGCATTTTAAAAGCAGCCCTATAACACAGGGCTACTTTTAAACTGACCTCAGGGCTTCAGCAGTGCATACATGCAAGCGCAGAAAGGGCTGCTGGCCTCTAAACTGCCATGCCTTATTATATTCTAGGGACTTAAAAGTAGTTCTAATCCCCCTGCTCTATTATGTACTAGGGCCTTATAGGAGAGGTCATGCCAATCATAGGGGTACCCTAACCCATAGTGCACCCTAGTGTATGTAGGTGTTTTCACTGTATTTTTAAGTGCCTCTTTCAGAATAGCACTGGCTGTTTAGGCAGAGGCCAGGGTCAGTCAGTCAGGTACCACCAGTACCAGTCAGCAAAAAGTTGGGGAGTGCCCAGGGCGGCTTTGCAACACTAGAGAAACACAAACTCAGAATGTAAAACATAACACCATGGTTGGGGGGTTCTCTTCAATAATCAGAATTGATTTCTATCCTAATGAACCCATTTTCCAACATTAGGATAGGGAAAGACTGGGGAAAAATCATAACGTTCTAATCTATACATTGAAGTTTTTATGCAGCTCTTTGATGACGGTTAATAGCTCACTGTTCAATGTTAGGATTTTGACTTATAAACTTCAAATACCAAAAGAATATCTCAGACAAAAGCAGTAACTCACTGACCTTTTGAATTAAAACTTTCACTAGACAAGCCTTCGATCTCTCTCAAAAAAAGAACATTAATCACCAAAGTTATCTTCACATTTTTATTGTTGCCTGAAAATTGCTGGAGACCAGGAATGGAGCAGCAGGTACTTTTCAAACCATAATGCACTTGCAAACACAACGCCCCCACCCTAAGTCAGCGGCCTTTGTTTGCTTTGTGCATTAAGATGCAAGATTCATATATATGTTTTTTTTAAACATTTGGTCTCATTACTATATGAATGTAAATAGCAATAAAGCATACATGCAAACTGTGACTACATGCCTGCTTTTCTCAATATTTCACTTCGAAAGTATGCAATTGTATTTGTTTAACGGGCGGTGATTTGTATAGGGTCACTGGAAAGTGCACAAGGTTGTCCCTGTCCCCCCCAGAATTTTAGTGTCTCCTACGCCCCTGGACTTGGACCCTCTCATACTTGAAATCACTAGGTTCGGGGGCCTCACTATAAACTGGGGGAAATCTCTGATTTTCCCGCTTATGGCTGCTACTGAAATATGGTGATACTGCCTAAGTTTTTATGTCTTCGTGAATCTACAGCTTCCTCTCACCTCCCAATTTAAAAAGAAGTTGTGCTCCGGCTTGTTCTCCCTGGCTTGGGCGGGCAGACAGCCCCGTGTGGCATGGGAGACCCTCACACTCCCGTTCGAACAGGGTTGTCTTGGCGCACCTGACATGGAGCTGTATCATAGCAGTGCACAGGCCCAGTTCACATTCCATTGGATATTTCCGGCTCCGTTTATGGCACACACTGCTCCTGAGAGCGACCGGGTGGAACCCATTCAGCTACACATGGTAATGTTCCAGCCCCAGAGTCGTCCGGGGGCTGAGATCGACACTGTGGGATGCACGGTCTGGGCGTGGCAGCAGCTCAGAGGGAGAGCACGCCTGGACACACTATTTGCACCCTCGGTGCCGCTTACCAGACTCCCTGCGTTGCCCTTTACCACCGAGGCGGACGTCTGTCGACAATTGCGCAACCTACAGCTGCACACACTGGGACGAGCATTCCCGGACAGCGTCTTCATTGATATGGATGCTGCACTTGGAGACAAACATACGGGGCTCTTAGACAGGATGACATACTTTCAGCTGAGGGCAGCATTGCGTGGGCAATATGAATCATTTCCGGTTCCACCGCCTACATTCCAAGTTCTGGAAGCATTTCTAACTAATCCCTCATCCCGTAAGCTAATAACACGCCTCTACACTGGCATGCAGCGAGAGTCCCCCGCCACTGTGCCCCTAGCCCAGCGTGAATGGGAGGACAGTTTGGGAGCTCCATATGAGGAGGGCGTGTGGACCTTTGTTGCGCGCAATCCAGGGATATGTCACCTAACTATAGGCTTAGGCTTGTTCATTTTAAATACCTTCATAGACTGTATAGGACCCCTGTGTGGCTGCGCAGGGTGGGGCTGAGTGTAGATGCACGATGTGCGCGATGTGGTGCACCGGAGGCTACGTTCATGCACCCGGCCTGGGAATGTGGAGCTGTTGCAGAATACTGGAGATGTGTGTTTGACATGCTGGATGAAATGCTGGGGTTCCTGCTGGAGCACACTCCGCTGACTGCCCTGTTGGGTTATGTTAAGAACTCCCCAGCTGAATTGAGGAGGCTAGCCATGATGTTGCTGTTGGCCTAGAGACGCATGGTGATTTGCTCGGGCCGCAAGCGTAAGCCACGCAGGGATGACTGGCTCAGGGATGCGGCGTTCTGTCATGGTCATCTGTCTGAGTTTTGGGAACTAACGCCCTCCCAGGTGTGCCCCCACAATATATGGAAACCTCTGCTGAGCTTTTTTGGGGCGTATCCAGTTGACCGTGCGCAGGATTCTGCGACAGCGGTGTAGGCGGTGAGGGAGATGCGAGATATGTAGGAAGGGACTTCTTGCAAACTGATTCACTGATCCCCTAAGAGCATCTGGAGTGGATAACTTCCCTTCCTCTTTTCCGGTCAGCCTCCCTTCCTAACACCCTCCTATGCCTTCTTTCTTCTCTTCTCTTCTCTTCTCTTCTCTTCTCTTCTCTTCTCTTCTCTTCTCTTCTCTTCTCTTCTCTTCTCTTCTCTTCTCTTCTCTTCTCTTCTCTTCTCTTCTCTTCTCTTCTCTTCTCTTCTCTTCTCTTCTCTTCTCTTCTCTTCCCTTCCCTTTTTTCTTTCTTCCCATTGTTGACAAACGACTGTGCTTCACTGGGAGGTCATGTATTCCTGCGGCAACTTGTGACCTTGCACAGGGCGATTAGATTACCGCTCTCTCTGATTTGTCGGATACATTTGCGAATGTACACATGCATCTACAAATGCTTTCAGTTAACCCTCCTCTCTTTAGCCTGATCTGTCCTCTTGCTGTTTGTATCTGTTGAAAATATACAAATAAAGTTTAAAAAAAATAAAACTTTTCTAAGCGGCATAGAGCCGCCAGCAGCAGCTCTCGAGTTTCCTGCCACTCGTTCAGGAGATGAGGGGCCATCTGAAGAGTCTTTTCTATCTTCTCTAACTTCCCCTCCTGCACCTTGATGTCTTGTTCAAGCTGTTTCCGCACTCCATACGTTGTTTTAATACAGACCCCTCTGATCACTACCTTCCTGGCCTCCCATTCCACCGCCCTTGAGGACGCCAAACCCCAGTTCAGTTCAAAATATCTAGAAAGCTCTTCTTCCACTGTGGCCACAAAGGGTGGGTCCGACAATGCTTCAGCCCACAGCCTCCATGTGGGAATCTCAGATCTGGGCCTCCCAGTTCCCATAAAGAGCATTATTGGAGAGTGATCCAAGATATATCTCAGGAGGTATGCTATCTCCCCCACCCCAGGGACCAGGTCCACTGATACGAAACATTGGTCTAGTCTACTAAATGTATTAGTTGCTGGTGAATAACATGAGAAGACCCTACGATCAGGGTACCGCATCTTCCACACATCACACAACTGCAATCCCTCAAGGGTGTCTCTAAGGGCCTCAGTCATCCCTGGGTTAGTATTTTGTCGGGAAGTGTCACGGTCCAATGTCCCATCCAATACACAATTAACGTCCCTCATCATGAACACCTCCACGCCTAAATATGGAGTTCCTGCAGCCATTACTCCATGAAAGAACCCTGGGTTATCTGAATTAGGAGCATATACATTGATAAGACAGATCTCTTGGCCATCTAGCCTGCCATGTAGAATTTCATAACGCCCCTCTGGGTCCACCACATGATGTAAATGTTGAAAAGGGACCCCAGGGGCCACCCAGTTTAGGGCTCCCCTTGCAAATCCTGAATATGAAGTGGCGTATAGCTGCCCTCTCCATCAACGCTTCTTATAAGGCAGTGTATCTCCCCAGACATGAGTTTCTTGGAGGCATGCTATAGATACTCTCTATCTTCGTAAGTAGTCATACACCCATCTCCGCTTTTCAAGTATTGCCATACCCCACACATTCCAGGTAAGCAATCTCATTATGGGGTAAACCATTGTGATCCGTGGTTGATATTGTCTCTTGGTTCCCACCCTTCCACCCTCCACAGAGATTGGCCACATAGCAATAGACTATATCCCTGACACTGAATTCTTGAACTTCCCCTAAATCTTTGCACAACAAACATAACTGGTTGAACCCCAACTCATCCCCCACCCTCTGGACAGTGGCACAGGGCCATCCCTCCCGATACCTCGCAGAGCTAGCATCCGAATCCCTCGCCCTATTCCAACCCCCCCAGGATCCCCTTGCAAATTAACTATCTACTGCATCAACAGCCATAGTTGTATGCTGCTTATTCTTAAAGCTTTCAAAATGCAATAGCCATGTCCCTTTATAGAAATACATTGCAAGTGGCTGTGCACTCGTCGGGTGGGAGGTCAAGGCCTCTAGCTCCCCAGACAGTACCCGGCCTCTAACAGGGGCATGGTTTCTCCCAGGTCACAGGGGTTAATACTCTACGGGTTCCCCACTGAAAGCACATTTGAAGTGAGTTCCCAATGAGTACTTATCTGAACGTTCCGATTGGTGCCCTTATATTTCCTCCAATCAGTGTAATCTTAGGAAACATTAGTCAGGAACTATATGCGATGAGGCCATATCAGAGTCAGATAGCCCCTCCACCACATTTGTAGGGTTCCATCTGCGCACACCCAGACACGTCCTGAACCATCGGCGTCTACAGACGGTCGGACTCGCCTGGCATTAGGATCTCATGGTCCGGGTGTCTTTATTAGTCTATGTTGTGCTTTCCGGGAGCTGCCTGGCCACCCTGTGGTGTCTATCCAGTCAGATGCCTCTGCTGCGGAGAAGAAGCACAAAGCTTTGCCTTTGTGTTCAATTCATAGTTTGGCTGGATAGAGAAGACTATACTTTATCC
Source organism: Triturus cristatus (assembly GCF_964204655.1). Taxonomy (NCBI): domain Eukaryota; kingdom Metazoa; phylum Chordata; class Amphibia; order Caudata; family Salamandridae; genus Triturus; species Triturus cristatus. Next base: position 1,237,681,285 of record NC_140590.1, on the reverse strand, counting down.
CAGCCTCCCCCAATTGTCTCATGACTCCCATAAAGGTTCTCCGCTGATCTTGAGCCCGTGTATAATCGGAGTAGATTGCGCACGGATGTCTATCAAAAAGCGGGATGTCATTAGTGCGGGTGGCTGGCAGGATCACACCCAATCCTGGTAGTTAAAAAACCGGGCAATAATGGCTCACGGCGAGGCCCCAGGATGCGGCGCAGGGACCAGTGCTCTATGGGCCCTCTTGATGTTAAATAACTTGGACGTTCTCCCGGGCACAATGGACTTTGTGATCCATTCCTCCAAAAACAGTTGTGCCGAGGGACCCTCGACTCGATCCTGAAACCCCACGAAGCATAGGTTGTTCCTTCTCGATCTACCTTCCTGATCTTCGGCCTGGTCGTCGAGTTTAATTGTCTTTTTCTGCAGGTCCATTACCGTTTCCCTGAGTGACTTCACTTCCAACTGAAGGGTCTCTACATGTTGCTCCGTCGTACTGACTCTATCAGAGACCTTGCGTAGGTCACCATGCAAGAGGTTGACATCAATGGCTACCGCATCTATCCTATTCACCATGTCGTCTCTGGTAGACTTGATTGCCGCCAGGATATCGGTTAGTGAAGGGTCTGATTGGGCTACGATCAGAACCTCCTCAGCATTGTCACCCTCCCCCAGTACCTGCTGGTCTGCCACCTGAGGTAAGGGCTGCGCATAATTCAAGATCTTGTTGGTCTGCGCTTAGTTGGTTTTTTATTACACCATGTTGGTCCAGTCACAACTATACCTCTCAGGATCTAAGCTGTTTAAAAAACACATCTAAAAGAAACAGTCAGTTATAGATTCCTTACCTTAGAACTACCCCAGGGCGTCAGACTGGATCTGGAAAGCTTTTCGTCAGCAGTACCCCCGCGCGTCTGTTGGTGGCGTTGGACGGCTCCGCATTCGTCGTTGGCGTCGGGGCGCCGGGATGACATTGCAGTAGCTACATAGACACCACCCTTGTGCGCTGACATTAGTTCTTTCTTTTTCTGCACCAGCAAAGGCAGATCTGGAGAGAGCGGTACCCCCAGTCACTTTTTGACTGACTGTTTCTCGACGTCATTTTTTGAGTCCATCAACTCCTGGTGCATGAGATATGCCCGGCTTCAAGGCTTGCGGTTCCTGTAGCCGACTGATGTTGGTGATGGATCCGCACCGCGTGTGCCTCTTCTGCCTGGAGCATGACCACGACCCCAAGTCGTGCTCCGACTGCCAGACCATGAATCCAAAGTCTTTGCGGGAGCGGTCACGTAAGCTTCTCAAGGCCCGGCAGTCAGCTCCACGCCATTTGAGGTCCCAGTCACGTAGGAGGTCGAGGGACCGGTCACGGAGTCATCATCACACTTCATCCAAGTCTTCGCACTTGGGGTCAGTTAAGTACAAGAAGAAATCAAAGAAGCATCGTCACTCTCTGACTTTTCCCCATCCGTCGGCTGATGCGACGAGGGATGCAGGTGGTGCCCCCCCGCGCTCCTCGTGCAGAGCCCAAAGGGTCGACTCCGGGCTTCCCTCCCTTCCTGGGACCCTTGAACGACCCCTGCCCAGCTTTGTCAATTTTACGAAGAAATACATGCCATCTTTGGGCTGCCCGACTTCGTCGGCGCGCCTTCGGGCTCGTGGACTCGGTTGGGGGACCTGGGCCTTCTAAGCAGGCGGCTCCAACCTTGGCACCACAGGCCTGGATCCGGATTGGCGCTGGTCGACTTTGTGACACCTCCCCCTGCGCCAATTCCACCGGCATCATGTCTGGAACCAGCATCAGCTGTGTCCCCAGCCGACAGTGACCCCCGCCTCCTCCCCGGTGCCGATTCCACTGGCACCACGTCTGCAACCGGCGTCGGCCTCCTTCTCGTAGTAGACACAGAGCTGGACCGGCGTCAACCAACACTGGATCGGGCACCGACTGGTACTTTTGTGCCCCTATTTTACCCTGGCTCTTTAAACCAGATTGGCAGCCAGAGAAGAGTGAGGAGGGGTGGGAGGGGTCTGGAGACTCTTTAACCGATCAGATAGTATATGAAACGGGCTGGAGAGAGGACCTGGGGGAAGCCAGTGGTCTGGATACCTCACCAGACCATGGCATGCTGTCTCCTTCTACCGTGACTACGAACGGGGAAGTGTCGTACGCAGTGGTGTTGCATAGGGTGGCCGATGCTCTCCACCTCGAGCTACATACGGTGGCAGTCAGGACTAACCTCCTGACAGAAGTGCTCCAACCGGCAGCGAGCTCTTCAGAGCCCCTGCTGCCATTTAATGAAGCCCTGACAGACATCCTTTTTGGCACCTGGTCCAGGCCCAACACAGGTGCTCCTGTGGACAGGATGATTGCCCAACGCAACCGCCTGGGTGACCCCACTTTCCTCTCCCAACACCCCACCCCTGAGAGCTTGGTGGTCCAAGCCTCCACCTCAGAGGGCGCATTCCCTACCGCACCACCTGATAGGGAATCCAAAAAGCTGGACCATCGTGGGAAGAAGATGTTTTCTTTCTCCAGCTTGGAACCGAGGTCGGTAAACACTGCAAGTCTTTTGGGCCGTTACACCCACTCTGTGTGGCACACAATTGCGCAAGTGTTGCCTCAGTACCCGGAGGAGGCCCGGGACGTACTCTCTCAGGCACTTGCCAGAGGAAGATACGCAGCAAAGTTTACCATCCACTGTGGGCTGGATACTGCCGACTCACTAGGCAGAACGATTTCCACGTCGGTAGCCCTTCTATGCTAAGCCTGCTTGAGGTAGCCTGGTTTTTCAGGGGATGTCCAATCCACTCTTATGGACATGCCCTTTGATGGCCTTTGCCTATTCAGCGACAAAGCAGACAATGCACTGGAGCGCTTTAAGGACTCTCGGGCTACGGCCCGGTCCTTGGGCCTCTCCACCACCTGCCCTGCGTAGTCTGCCTTTCGCCCCTTTTGTGGCTACGAAAGGGGTGCCCCGCCACGTCCCACCCAGAGCCACAGGCCGGCGCAAGCTGTTCAGCCCCAGCACGGCAGGGGACGTGGGAACCACCGGCATGGTTCTGGTGGCCAGGGGGCAGGCCAGTCCACCACAGCCCCCTCTGCAGCAGCCTCCAAACCTTCCTAGTCTGACCTTTCAGGGCCACCAAACGCCAGTGGCGGCAGGATTCGCCATCAACTCCCCCCCTGGTGCACCATCACTTCGGACAGGTGGGATTTTAAAATTGTCCGAAGGGGCTACTCCCTCCCCTTCGGGATTACCCCTCCCACCATGCCGCATCAGTACAATCGCATGTCGGAGGATCATCTGGCCCTTCTCCAACAAGAATTTTTTGCACTCTTGGCCAAGGGGGCTATCGAGCAAGTTCCTGTACCAAAAGTAGGTTGTGGTTGCTATTCCCACTACTTTCTGGTGCCCAAGAAGGACAAAGGCCTGCGCCCTATCTTGGATTATAGGAACGTCAACCGCTTCCTCCAGAAGGAGAAGTTCAAAATGTTGACGCTAGTTCAGATCCTGTCTGCCCTCGACCCTGGAGACTGTATGGTAGCGTTGGACTTGCAGGATACTTATTTTCACATCCCCGTCCTGCTGGCCCACCAACGTTACCTACGGTTCATGGTAGGCCACGAGCACTTTCAGTTTACTGTGCTCCCCTTCTGCCTTACCAGCACCCCTTGGGTGTTCCCGAAAGTGATGGCGGTGGTTGCAGCTCATCTGCGCAGAGCAGGGGTTCAAGTCTTCCCCTATCTCGACGACTGGCTGTTGAAGGCGGGCTCGCCCCAGGCTGTCGTCTCCCACCTCCAGACTATGGCCGACCTCCTACATTCGCTGGGGTTTCCCATCAACGTGCCGAAGTCGCACCTGATTCCCTCTCAGAAGCTCGTCTTCATCTGAGCGGTTCTGGATACGACGCAGTTTCTGGTCTATCCTGCCGAAAAGCGAGGATATTCGGGATATGATTTCGATCTTTCAGCCTCTATCCCGGGTTTCGGTCAGGATGACCGTCCTGCTACTGTTCCTATTGCCTCCTGCATCCTGTTGGTGGACCATGCCACGTGGCATTTGCAGGCTCTGCATGGGACCTGAATTTCCAGTGGGCACAACATCAGAGGAACCTGTCCGATTGCGTTCAGATCTCGGAGGGCATGGCACACCAATTGCACTGGTGGCTAACTAACCAGAAATGGGTTGGCGGCAGATCCCTTTCCCTTCCTAAACCAGAGTTCTCAGTGATGACCGATGCATCACTTCTGGGATGGGGCGGCCACATGGGGGAGGCGGAGATCAGAGGCCTCAGGTCTTCGGCGGAGTCCGAGCTCCACATCAACCTTCCAGAGCTTCGGGCAATTTGTCTTGCACTCAAGGCATTCCTTCCCTCTGTCCGGGGAAGAATAGTGCAGCTGTTAACGAACAACACCACTGCTATGGGGTACTGCAACAAACAAGGCGGGGTGGGGTCATGGACCCTGTGTCAGAAGGCCCTCTGCCCCTGGACATGGCTAGATCATCAAGGCATATCCCTGGGAGTTCAACACCTGGCAGGTTCTCTGAACGCCATCGCAGACAAACTCAGCCACAGGTACATGATGGATCACGAATGACGTCTTCACTCGGAGGTGGTGCAAGGTCTCTTTCAGCAGTGGGGAGAGCCTTGGTTAGATCTATTCGCCACTGAAGAGAACGCGCAATGTCAGCAGTTCTGCGCGTTCGAATTTCCAAGGCGGCACTCGCTAGGTGACACTTTTTGTCACAAGTGGAGTTGCGGTCTTCTAGACGCCTTTCTGCCTATACCATTTGTGCCCAGAGTGCTAAAGAAGATCAAGCACGACCAGGCCCAAATCATTCTTGTGGCTCCGGACTGGGCACGAAGAGTCTGGTATTCCGAGCTGCTCAACATGGTCATCAATCCTCCGAACAGACTGCCTCTTCAGGAGGATCTTCTGTCGCAACAGCAGGGGACGGTCCTCCACCCGAACCTGTCCAGCCTTCACCTCCTTGCGTGGAGATTGAGCGGCGGTAGTTGACCTGGTTTGACCTGCCTTCCGAAGTCTGCAATGTTATCCTGGCAGCCAGGCGTCCCTCCACGAAGACGGTATACACCTGCATATGCAACAAATTTGTGGCATGGTGCACAGCAAAGGCTGTGGATCCCCTTTCTGCCCCTCTTTCTGAGGTTTTCTCGTTCCTCCTGTTTTTGGCTCAGCAGGGCTCTGCTCTGAGCACTGTTAAGGGCAATCTCTCAGCCATTTCAGCCTTTCTTTGGCTTCCTGATCAGCCTTCTCTTTTCAAGTCTCTCTTCCTTAAGGTCATTACTCATCTCTTTCATCCTGTTCCCTTCGTAATGCCTCAGTGGGACTTCAACTTGGTCCTTATATAACTTATGTACGCTCCCTTTGAGCTGCTACATAACTGTCCTTTCAGGCTTCTTACTTTGAAAACTGCCTTTCTGTTGGCCATCACCTCTGCGCTCAGGGTGAGTGAGCTACAAGTTCTTTCTTCCAATCCTCCCTTTCTGGCGGTCCATCCGGACAAGGTCATCCTCAGAACTAGACCTTCCTTTCTTCCCAAGGTGGTTACTTCTTTCCACATTGGCCAAACCATCATTTTGCCCACCTTCTTTCCGCCTCCGCATCCCTCAAAAGATGAAGAGAGGTGCCACCGTCTGAATCCAAAACGTGAGCTTTCCTTCTACTTGGATTGCACCAAACAATTCTGATTGGACGACCAGCTCTTTGTTGATTATGTGGGTGCTAAGAAAGGTCGGACCATGCACAAATGGACCATCTCCAGGGGAGTCATTCTGTGTATCAAACCTGCTATTGTCTAGTAAAAAAAGGAGCCTCCAGTAGGACTGCGCACCCATTCCACCAGGGCGATGGCAGCTACCACTGCTTTGGGACGAGGAGTCTCCCTAAATGACATCTGTCAGGCAGCTGCATAAGCATTGCTGCACACGTTCACCAAACACTACTGCCTGGCCAGCCAAGAGAAGGCTTCTTTTGGTGTGAACTTAGAGGACTGATCCCGCTTGCCAGAACCTTGGTAGGCCTAAGTCACTCTGCAGACTCCTACCAGACCTCGGCTCAGGTGGCTGAAATTAAACTGGGACACAACCAACCATATCACCTGAAGCCTCCCGGTCAGCAAGCCTCATCCTAGGTCAGGAGGTCTGTCTGGGCATCCGCTCCCAGTCCTGTGCTGCCGTCCGTTCACTCTTCCGGCCGCCTTTTGTGCATCGGAGGCCGTGCCTCTATCGATGTCCGCCGAGGGTGAGCCGCGGACCAGGGTTGTGCGCCTCCCAGGTCGGGGACAGGGTCAACCGCACCACAATCCACTTCTACCACGACGCCAAGGATGATCACTGGGCTCCGCTTCCCCTTTCTGGATCTGGCAGCGGAGCATCTGCATCGGCCCAAAATGGCACTTTTGTCTCCCCGGCGTCTGTGTATTGTCGTCCGTTCCGCAGCATCAGCGAGTTAAATTACACTTTCTAATTGCCCCCGGGTGCAGCGCTCAGCCTCTGCTGCAATTGTAGGGTCAATGCTAGAATAGCATCGCAAGATAATAACGGATCTCACTGTTTCCCAGGAGGAGCGCCGACCAACCACGTCTTACTCGGCCATCTTGTCGGCCACGCCCCAACGTTTTTACTACTGTTATGCAGACCGGAGTGGGAATAATAAATGTAACCCCTCCGAAATCCAATGCTTTTCCTACTGTTGTACAGACTGCAGTAGGAATATTAAATGTGATACCTCCAAAGACCAACTCTTTCCCTCCACTTTCTAGTAAGTATAGTAAACGTGTTTTGAGGGTTTTAAATTTGCAATATTTAATTTGTTGTTTAAATTAATTACTAGATTTTTATTATTAAATTGTTTATATTTTTTATGGTTTTATCATGTATATGAATTGTATATGTTTTATATATTTATAGATAGACAGCTTTGGATTGAAATAAAGCCAACCTGGTGTTGTAGTGTGCTCCATGCAGGAGCTGCTCTCCACCTAAACTTGGGCACTACCCAGAGATGTAATCTTTTTTGCATAATTTATGCGGCACTCCATCCCTGAAAGGATATTGTTTTGACTTTTAATGGGTGTTCCCTTGTGTCTGGACACAGCTAAACCTCTCTGAAGAGCTATAATGATAGCAAATAACATGTCAGGGGTTGCCAAACTCATGGTGGCCTGGCAGAATGCGCCACACTAGCTGTATGCCCGCCGCATAATGAGTGCAACCGTTTTCCCACCACAGGACCGCTGCAACCGCCAGGGATCCGTGATCCCTTCACTTTGGCATGGTGGTCTGGGGCAGCAATATGCTGCACCACCAAGCATATTATGAATTCCATGACCGCCACACTGTTAATAGCGGTGAACCTGCCATGAAAAGTGTGGCAGTCACGAAAGTAAGGGGATCTTACAGGGCCTACAGGACCCCATGTTCCCATGTGCATGGGGGGTACATGCAGGGGGGCACATGTTGTGCACCCTTGTCTGTATGCACCCCTGTTCCTGCATGGCATGGACTGCACAGTCTATGCCGTGCAGGAATGGGCTTTGGTGCTCCCTCAGCGCTGCAGTTTTAAGGCTCACATATGAGCTGCACTACCGCGGGACAGCCTAAGCACCGCCCGCCAGACCACAAGGAAACTCATACTCTGGTGGGGGTCGGCGGACGAGTTTGGTGGTCTTAGTCCCTTTCAAGCTCAGATGGATGGCACTGTGCTAATCCTATGCTTAAAAACTTTGCTAGAAAATGAACATTTGAGGTGAGCTGATTCATAGTGTCTCTGGTGTTGTAGGGTGCTCTATACAAGAGCTGCTGTCCACCTAAACTTGGGAACTACCCAGAGTTCTCTGCTTCTATTTTGTCTAATTTATGCGGCACTCTAAACTTGAAAGGGTTTTGTTTTGACTTGTACAGTGTGCTCCCTTGTGTCTGGACAAAACTAAACCTCTCTGAATAGCTATAATGATAGTGAAACATGTTTTCAGGGTTGCTTTTTTTCATTCCATGTCGGGTTGGATGTTATTTATAGCAATCTAAAGATGTAATACTTTACCTGGATCGGCAAAAGGCTTTTGTCAATTTACGGCTCAGTGTGGCTAGTACTGTGCTAATCCTATGCTTAATGACTTTGCCGTATAAATTGCAAAAGACGTTGTCCCTTTCAAGCTTGGCATGGATGCTACTGTGCTAATCCTATGCTTAAAAACGTTGCTAGAGAAATGGACATTTGAGATGAGCTGATTCATAGTGTCGCTGGTGTTGTAGGGTGCTCTATACAGACAGGAGCTGCTGTCTACTTAAAATTGGGAGCTACCCAGAGTTTTCGGCTTCTTTTTTGCACAATTTATGTAGCACTCTAATCCTGAAAGGGTTTTGTTTTTACTTATACTGAGTCCTCCTTTGTCTCTGGACAAAGCTAAACCTCTCTGAAGAGCTATAATGATAGCAGAACATGTGTCCAGGGTTGTTTTTAATAATTCCAGGTTGGCTTGGATGGTATGTATGCCAATCCAAAGCTGTAATATTGTGCCTAGAGTGGTAAAAGGCTTTCGTCATTTTACAGCTCGGCGTGAATGGCACTGTACTATTCCTATTCTTAAAGACTTTGCTGTAGAAATGGTGAAAGATTTTGTCTCGTTCTAACTTAGCGTGGAAGGTACTGTGCTAATCCTATGCTTAAAAACTTTGCTAGAAAAACAGACGTTTGAGGTGAGCAGATTCAGAGTGTCGCCTCTGTTGTAGGGTGCTCTATTCAGCAGCTGCATTATGTTAAATTAATATATTAAAATATTTATAATTTACTACTTTCAATTCTAGTTATATTTCAAATTTGATATTCTTGTATATTTGTTGACGATATTATTGTCGCCGATATTTTTTCCTGATTTTTTTTTTACTGACCATTATAAGTATGGGGGCACAATTTTTGGGTAAACTGTCTTTTTGAAACAATATTTTTGTCATACGATGTTTACCTCGATATTGAGTAAGTGAGCCAAAACTTTTCCACCAAAAATTGGCCTGAGAACTGACAGGTGAACAGAACCCACCTGTTTGCCCAAGGTGCATCACCAGTTGGCCTGACTTTGTGGTAGCTCCCACTACGTTTTTCTCCACAGTAGCGAATCCTGTTCAGTGGCTTCTCTTCGAAGGGGTATCCAGCCTCGTGGAGCCCTTGTTGGCTACAGTCTGCAGCTTCATCCCGCTGTAGATTTTCGACTTTCAAAGAAGTGACAACATCCTAACGTAGAAATCTTTACCTGTGACTTTGCTCCCAGTCGGTCATGCCTTCTCCTCGGACACCGCTGGCTGGCTTTCTCCGCTGAACTTCACCTTCTTCGCAACTTTTTCTTCAAATTTTGTGTAAGACTGAAGGTAAGCAGAAACTGGATCTAATCCACTCCATGTAGCAGTACCATTGCAATTAGCCTTAAATTTGACTGTGTCCTGGTCTGATGCGACCAGATGCCCTTGATTGTTGCTTTGTTTTTCTTTGCGCTATATTTCACTTCAAACATTAAAAATTAATTGCCTCCATTGAAGTAAGAGACCCACTTAGGGCCACCCGGGTCACCTCAAACCACCTCTCAGCCTTCCATGCTAAATGAAGCGAAGCAGTGGAGAATATACACCAATAATCATTTATTATATATGCTCAGAGAGGGGCTCCGTCTGCACAGTCTCGAAAGAGTACTGCAGAGGGAACTGTGGAACTGTAAGCATAAGGATATACTATAAACATTGCATGGTCAACTAATAACATGCCCACAGTGGAATTTTCCCAACAGATGTGGGCGAACAGATAAAAAAAGGTTTCTTTAACTGTTATCTTACACAGCTCAGAACACTTTCAAGGACATTCCACTGGGCTGTGATCAAACTGCCAGACAGGTGAGAGAGGTTCTTTATCGAGGGAAAGCTATGCACTGGCACGAACAGTTCCTCGTTACAGAAAAGAAAGTTAGCTAGGGGAATTTCTTGAACTCAATCAGGATTAGTTTTGAACAGTACATAAAATGGTGGCTGATAAAAGAAAATGGCATCCGGAGCACGACTTCGGGTTGTGGTCGCGCTCCAGGCACCAAAGGCACACGAGGTGCGGATCTGTCACCAACATCAACTTGTGACAGGAGTGACAAGGTTTGAAACCAGGTTGACGGTTAGACATCCCTCGTGCACCAGGAGTCGAGAGACTCAAAAAGATATTGACAAAATGTCGAAAAAGAGTTAGTCAAAAAGTGACTAAGGGAACGTTCCTTCCAGATCTGCTCTGGCTGGCGCGGAAAAGGAAGAATTGACGTCAGTGTGCAGGGGCGGTGTCTTAGTAGACACCACAACGTCATCCCGGCGACCACGAGGCCGACGACGGACTCTGAGTCGACAGACGCCACCTATCGACGCACAAGGGTACTGCTATGAAAACATTTCTCCGGAATCTATAACTAATAGTCTCTTACAGATACTAAAATACAACATGGACACTTGATATCATGATTACTATCCGCACTAACACTTCCTAAGAAAAAGGCTATTGTAAAGTACGGTGCCCACAAGAAAGTGACAGATGTAAGTAGAGGGAACGAGTTCACTAATCAGACAGCCAAAGAGACGGCTCAGAGTAAGATTAAGAGAATTTTTGTTGCAGGCCCAGCTAGATGGGTTCCAGAAAACAATATGTTTGAAAACACCGTTGCGAGTGTGAAGGAGATACAAAGTGAGGCCACGATAGAAGAATTAGCTCTGTGGCAAGAGTGTACAACACGTTTAGATGAAGAAGGATGTTGGATTGAGTTGTCCAGAAAGCAGAAATGGATGTTACCTGATGCAGACGTACTCCCTGTGGTTACTATGGCTCATTGGCCCGGGCTCATATCAGTGCAAAAGGTATTTGTAAACTATTGGCCCAAGTTTGGTGTAATGATAATATTTCCAAAACAGCTACACACTTAGTGAAAGCTTTTATGATTTGTTTGATGCACAATCCTGGGAAAGGTACCCCCACACCATCTGGCAACTTTGCTCCACCTACATTCCCCTTTAAAGTCCTTCAAATGGATTTCATGGACCTAGAACGTTGTACAACCTCAAGTATGTTCTAGTGGTCATATGTGCATTCAGTAAATGGATAGAGGCTTACCCTACTAAAGACAATACGGCTACCTCAACAGCAAAGGTGCTTATTAAAGAATTCTTTGCGCATTTCGGAATGCTCAGAGTTATTTGGAGTGTCAAAGGCTCTCATTTTAATGGGAAAGTGATTAAGCCAATATGTGGAGGCTTGCATATTAAACATATTCCATGCCGCCAATCACCCGCAGTCAGCAAGGTTGGTCGAGAAGTATAATCAAAAATTCAGGAGACATCAGGGTTGCAATGGCCAGATTATCTTCCTTTGGTCCTTTTGTCCACTGGGACAACAGCACATTCTAGAACAGGCTTGCCCCCTTATGAAATTGTCTTTGGCTGTCCAGCAAATGTCTGTGAGGTCCCTATGCCGAGAAAGTTTTCCGATATTAAATATCCTGTACTGTTTGATTACCTTGGGCAATTGACGGCAAGTTTGCGTTCTGTTCACCAACAGTTCCAAGATGCCTTACCTCCTAAGCCAGAGGGTCCTGGCCACAGTATTCAGCCTGGGGACTTCATTCTAATCCAAAATTTCCAGAGGAAGAAAAATCTGCAGCCCAGATGGAAAGGTCCTGACCAAGTCCTTATGGCTACACAGGCGGCTGTAAAGGTTGTTAGTCGAAAGAATTGAGTCCACGCGACCCACTGCAAAAGAATACCTTTGCCGCTGCCTTATGACCAGTGGGTCAAGGAGGGAATAGGAAATGCTGAATGTGAGCAGGTGTCCAGATTCATGCCTTTCAGTGATGCAAAGTTGGTTTGGAGCAAACAGGCAAAGAGAACAACAATGTTTTGAATTAGGCTGTCCCACCAGAAATACGAGCTATTCAGGAAACTCTGTTCAGTGATCATGCAGTGCCTGGAGCTGCCTGGTACAACTTACGTCCTCGGGTGAGGACCACTGAGTTCAAGAAAAAGAAAAACTAGGGATGAACTGCATAAGGTAGGAAAGTTCTGAGTAGCAGAACCAACGAGGGAGTGGATAAACGAAAGAGTTGCATCTGTTTTGCTCTTGTTGTTTGAACATTAGTCAGGAAAGTATACTATGAAAAGTATACCTCCTTAATTGACGTGGCATAGATTAGGAAAGAGCTTAGGACAGAGCAAGCCCCACCACGGGTGCTCAAGAGCGCCAACTGATGGATGATAAGAGCTAGTACCAGTGAGGCTCTGACGGACACTGGGAGCACTTACATTTCTTATCATTTTTGTGCTTCTTCTTTTGTTCCATTATGCATCTTTTTGATAGGCAAATTAATGAGGAGGATCAGCTAATCGCCCCTAGACAACGCAGTACCATTTGGTCTATACAAAGTAAAATTGCGTTTGTCGTTGTTCTGGTAATGGTGGTAATAATAGTATGTAGGATAGCATGGTTCCTGGAAGATACACATAGTGTACCCACACTCAACATAGATGAACACTTTCCCCTGAGACGCAATTGGAGGGCTGCCACAAATAACGTGTTTGTGAAAACTCATAGGATATTCTTTTGGAAGGTGACCTATCCTATCTGTCACTAGCCTTTGGACTGCATACCCATTGTCACTTGTCAACTACACATACACTCCGCTCACCATAATTCGTAGAGGTAAAGGGAATGTTCGGATTTAGTTGCCTTTAGGTGTTCCATGTAAAAACGTCCGACCTAAAACAAGATGGGTAAAAAGGACACTAACAAAAGAATTTTTTGAAGGAGTAACAGAGTTGGAAGTGAATAGTTATAGCAACGGTATAACATTTGGATACATCCTGTCCTCCATATTTACCTTGGGTGGCACTGCTATGGCCAGGGCTGAGAAAGCTAGAGTATTTCGGATGTAAATTGCAGATTCTATCCAACACTACAGTGTCGGCCTTAATAGATATTACTACTCAGTTAGAAAACATGCGCGGGTATTTGGCACAGACTAGATATGCTGTAGATTTTATGTTGGCCTAGAGCTGCGGTGTTTGCGCAATAATTGGTGACCAGTGTGTTATGGGTATAGAGAATTTGGAAATAAACATACCACAACACATTATGGATATTATTGATAATATCAAAGGCATGGAAAACGGAAATTGGAGTTGGTCTTTCTTAGGTGATTGGGGTTGGATCCTAAAGGAAATAGTTTATTTCATAGCAGTATTAATATTCTGTTGTATTCTCATTCAATGTGTCCTGCTTTGTTGTTCCTACCTGTAAAATCCTTTAAGGCGAAATGGCGTAAAACAGGAGTCAGGGTGGTTGATAACTGTACCGGCTGCCAAGGGCAACCAGAGTCAATCGAGCATGTTTTATTTTTCTGCACTTTGATTAATCAGTCTCTAAAGAAATGGATAGACCCACTTTGTAGGAAATTGGGAGCAAGGAAGTACAAGGAAGCGTACAGAATAATGCAGTCATATACATCTCGTGTTATTGTATTCTGTATAGCCAAGTTTCTAATGGCAATGTGGATTAGACGTGTCAAGTGCTCTCTTGTTAGTACCTAGGCTGTTACTTCACTGTAGGGCTTCGCCAAATTGTATTGTGTAACTTGAAATCTTTTGTGAGGACCACTCATTTTTAACACTTTTTAAAATATCCATGGATTTTTAGGCTGTTTTTAAAATATTTCTTTAGATGATTCATTGGTCCTCTCAAAACATTTATCTTTTACTGTACCCTTGTGCTGCTATTTGAACGGACTGTATATGTGCTCTACATATGTTTATGTTTTTACTGTGTTTGTGAGTGTTTTACGTTGTACTTTTATGATCCACAGTGATCGAAATAAAGTCTTTTGAATTAATGTTCCTATTGTGCCACTGTTTTAACACCCAAACAGAAAATATCTGCCTCTTTTACGAATGTCGCTATGATGTTACAGAATTAGATCAATGATCTTATGAATATAGATGAGGGGATTTTTGAAGACACATTCCTCCAAGCTGTCCCACTATCGTAAAGTCAACTGTAAACAGTGCCCACAGCTCCACCTTGATCACATGTATACGTATGATGCTCTATCAAATAATGATGTCACAGTTGCCCATGAATATGTGCCAGTCTTACCCACTTTCTAAGTAGAAAATATTTTCAGCTCATGCCAGAAGGACGGTTTGTTAGATTATGCTTGTTGATGCTCTTTAATGTCATGTAATCCGAAGTGTTTGCAGGAGCGGACCCAAAAGCTTTTGGCAGCCCGGTAGTCCACTCCGCACTGCTCGAGGTCATGGTCGAGGGGAAGGTTGCGGGACCGGTCGCGGACCCATCACCATTCGTCATTGAAACCTTCGCACTCATAGGGTAAGTCGAAGCACAAGAACAAGGCGAAGAAGCACGTTCGCTCTTCGCCTTCTCCCCGTCCATCGGCTGACGCGACACGGGACCCGGAGCGTCATCGCTTTCTTGCTCCTTCTTCGGAGCCCGCAGGGACAGCTCAGTGCTTCCCTCCCTTTCCCAGAGCCAGAGCGTCCCCTGCCCAACTTTGTCAGTTTTACGAAGTGCTGCACAGCATTTTTGGGCAGCCCTGCTCTGCAAGCACGCCTTCGGGCCCACGGACTCAGCTTGGGACCCTAGGCCTTCGATGCTGGCGGCTTTGGTTCCGGTGCCGCAGGACCCCCATGGATCCAGGCCTGACTCAAATCAGTGCCGGTCGGCCTCACGGTACCTTCCCCGGCACCAATTCTAGTGATGATGCCCCAACCGCCTGTTGTGTTCCCAACCGGTGTCGACCCCAGCCTCACCCCTGATATGGACAGGGCGCCGGACCAACATCAACCGACATCGGCACCAGCGTGGGAGGGTACTTTTGTCCCACGGTTCATTCATGGCGTTCCCTATTGCCCTGACTGGCAGCCAGAGGAGGGTAAGGAGGACTGGGAGGGGTCTGGTGACCCTCTAGCTGATCAACCTGAGGAGCCGGACTGGAGAGAGGAGTTGTGTGATGCCAGTGGTTTGGATACCTCCCCAGACCTTGGCATGCTGTCTCCCCCTACCGTGGTCACGGAGGAGGGAGAATCCTATGCTGTGGTGGGCAGTGGAGGCCTTGGGCCTTATGCTTCTTATGGTGGCAGTCAGGACGAACTTCCTGACTGAGGTTCTTCAGCCAGCAGCGGCCTCTTCGGTGCCCCTGCTGCCGTTCAATAAGGCCCTCACAGACATCCTTCTGGGCACTTGGTCCAAGCCCAGCACAGGGGCTCCTGTGGCTAGACTGATTACCCGATGCCACCGCCCGGCCCTGGTTGACCCACTTTTCCTCTCCCAATACCCTACTCCGAGAGCTTGGTAGTACAAGCCTCTACCTCCAAAGGCGAGTTCCCTACTGCTCCCCCAGATAGGGAATCCAAGAAGCTGGAACATCTTGGAAGATGTTTTCTTCTGCAAGCTTAGGACTGCGATCGGTGAACACTGCATGTCTCTTGGGCCATTACACCCACTTTGTGTGGGGCACGGTCGCGCAAGTGCTGCCACCACCGTCACAGAGGGTAGAGACAGCAAAGTTCACCATCCGATGTGGGCTGGATTCCTCCGACTCGCTAGGCAGAACGATTTCTACGTCAGTAGCTCTGAGGTGCTACTACTGGCTGAGATCCACTGGCTTCTCCGGCGATGTCCAATTGAACCTTGTGAGCATGCCCTTTGATGGCCTTCGCCTGTTTGGCGACTAGGCTTACAATGTGCTCGAGCACTACAAGGATTCTAGGGCTACGGCCAGATCCTTGGGCCTCGCTGCCACCTCTTGTCCTGTGCAGTCTGCCTTTTGCCCCTTTCGATGCTATGGAAGGGGTGCCCCACCATGTTGCGCCCAGGGCCACAGGCCTGCACAAGCTAAGAAGTCTCTGCGCGGCTGGGGATGTTGGACCCAGCGCTGTGGGTCTGGAGGCCAGCTGGCGGGCCAGTCCACCAATGCCCCATCTACAGCAGCCTTCAACCCTTCCTAGTCTGACTTTTCAGGGCCACCAATTGCCAGTGGGCGGCAGGATCCACCATCACCTCCCCACTGGCTCACCATTACGTCGAACAGTTGGGTTTTGCAAATAGTCTGAAGGGGCTACTCTCTTCCCTTTGAGACTGTCCCTCCCCCATGCCACCTACACTCCATTGCAGGATAATCTGGCCCTTCTCCATCAGGAAGTTATTGCTCTTTTGGCCAAGGGTGCCATTTAATGCGTCCCTGTATCAGAAGTATGTTGTGGTTGCTATTCCCAATACTTTCTCGTACCCAAGAAGGACAAAGGCCTGTGTCCTATCTTTGACCTCAGGGGCATCAACCGCTTTTTCGGCAAAGAGAAGTTTAAAATACTAACTTTAGCTCAGGTCTTGTCTGCCATGGACCCTGGAGACTGGATGGTAGCATAGGACTTGCTACACGCTTATTTTCACATCCCAGTCCTGCCTGCCCACCAGCATTACCAACAGTTCTTGATAGGCCACAAGCATTTTCAGTTTACCATGCTCCCCTTTGGCCTTACTAGCCCCTCTCGGTGTTCACGAAAGTTATGGCGGTGGTCGCAGCTCATCTGTGCAGATCAGGGATTCCAGTCTTCCCTTACCTTGACGACTGGCTACTAAAGGCGGGCTCGCACCAGGCTTTCGTCTCCCACCTCCAGACTACGGTGGACCTCCTGCATTCCCCGGAGTTCACTATCAACATGACAAAGTCGCACCTGATTCCCTCTCAGAAGCTCCCTTTCATCGGAGCAATTCTGGATCCAGTGCAGTTTTGGGCTTATCCTCCCGAGCAGCGAGTCCACGAAATTTGGGATATGACACCAATGTTTCAGCATCTATCCCGGGTTTCAGTGAGAATGATCCTGAGGCTGCTGGGCCTCATGGCCTCCTGCATCCTGCTGGTAGATCATGCCAGATGGCTTTTGCAGGCTCTGTAGTGGGACCTGAGATTCCAGCGGGCGCAGCATCAGAGAACTCTTTCTGATGTCGTCCAGTTTTCGGAGGGGGCTGCAAGTCAGTTACAGTGGTGGCTCACGAACCAGGATTGGGCCCCCGGCGGAGTCCAGGCTGCACATCAACCTTCTGGAGCTTCGGGCAATTCGTTTTGCACTGTAGCCATTCCTTCCTTCTATCAAGGGAAGAGTAGTGCAGGTGTTCACGGATAACACCACCGCTATGTGGTTCTGCTACAAACATGGCAGGGTTGGGTCCATGTCAAGAGGCTCTTCGCCTTTGGACATGGCTGGAAGATCAGGGCAAATCCCTGGTGGTTTAACACCTGGCAGGGTCCCTGAACACTAGGGCAGACAAACTCAGCCGCCGTTGCATGATGGATCACAAATGGCATCTTCACTCGGAGGTAATGGCTAGAATCCTTTTTGACTGGACGCTCCTTCCAGGTGCGGGAAAACGACAGATGCTCATCCACCATCCCCCTCCGGTGTGGAGTGCCACAGGGCTCATCTCTGAGCCCTACACTTTTCAACATGTACATGGCCCCACTGGAGAAGAGGGTCAGCTCGTACGGCGTGTCAGTTATCAACTACGCCGACGACACTCAGCTGGTCGTTACCCTTTCTCACCCTCACCACGCCCCATCCGACCTCCACAGCTGCCTTTCCGAAGTCCACCGATGGATGAATCTCTCCTCATTAAAATTGAACGGGTCCAAGACTGAGATCCTCCTGATGGGCCACAATGGGCCCTCTCTACCATCTCACCTTTGGCCTAAGTGCCTAGGGGACCCTCCCGCACCCAAGGAAGAGGTCAAGAGCCTTGGTGTGTGGATTGAGAAGGACATGAGTTTTAAAACCCAGGCAAAAAGAACCGCAGGGACATGCTTTGGGCTACTTAGAGCCTGCAGGAAGATCTTTCCCCTGCTCCAAGATACCGCAAGGAGGCTCCTCATTCAGGGTCTAATCCTGGCAAGATTAGACTACTGTAACGCTATATACTTGGGAGCCCCTGAAGCCACCCTGAACTCACTGCAAAAAGTCCAAAACGCCGCAGCCCGCCTACTTACGGGCACACCTGGAAGATCCTCCGCCAGGCCGGCCCTCAACTCTCTCCACTGGCTCCCAGTCAGAGAAAGGGTCGTTTTCAAAGCCCTCTGTCTGGCCCATAAAACCCTCAACAACAACGGTCCCCCACTTCTGAAAGAACTTCTAATCCCATACAAAGCAGAGAGAAATCTCCGGTCCAATACAGAAAATCTCATTGCAGTCCCTAGAGTGAGAAAAGCCAAGACCGGTGGCCGTCGCTTTTCGGTTCACACGGCCAAACGATGGAACCATTTACCCCGAAAACTCAGGACAGAACCGAACTATCTCCAGTTCAGAAAAACCTTAAAGACCCTCCTTTTCCCGCAAATATAATTTCACTAGTTGGCTAAAACCACTGGAGAAGCAGATCAGCGCTGGGATGCTCTTCGGAGGTACTACGCGCTTTACAAAAACCATTAAATAAATTAAATAAATAAATAGTGCAAGGTCTCTTTCAGCATTGGGGCGAGCCTTGGTTAGATCTATTCGCCACTGAAGAGAACGTGCAATGTCAGCAGTTCTGCGTGTTGGAATTTCCAAGGCGGCACTTGCTAGGCGACGCTTTTTGTTGCGAGTGGAGTTGCAGCCTCCTTTATGCCTTTTCGCCTGTACCACTTCTGCCGAGAGTGCTGAAGAAGATAAAGTGCCAACGGGCCCAAGTCATTCTTGTGGCTCCGGACTGGGCACGAAGAGTCTGGTACCCAGAGCTCTTCAGCATGGCCATCGATCCTCCTACCAGACTGACTCTCCGGGAGGATCTGCTGTGGCAGCAGCAGGGGACGCGCCTCCACCCAAACCTGTTCAGCCTTGTGAGAAGTTGGCCTGGCATATGCTGTCCTCTAGTTATAGGGGACACCTTGTACCAGTCAAATTCGACTCTTATGGTGATAGGTTAAAGACAACCTTTAAAGAAAGCTATCCTAGTGGTAGCTGTGGAGAGCAGCCTTCAGGCTAAGTCTTGAAGGAGTGTTAAGCTTATTGTTTTACCAGAGATAACCTCTTGAATAACCAAATAAAAGAGTAGTCCACACAGGTGTATATGTGTAAAATATATGTATTTATTCTAGGAATAACCCCACTAGTCTCTTTATGAGGCTAGAGGTGAAGATACAATTCAAACAAGCCTTGATAGTTACAATAAATAGCAATGGAATCACAGGGCCCCGGGGGGGACCAAACCATATATCAAAAAAGTGGTATAAGAACCACGACAATTCTACAGACAATGCCTAGGGCATTTAGGGTCGCCGGCACCTTGTGAAACCACCCAAGGTAGTGAGGAAGGGGACCCACGGGAGACGCTTGCAGTGGCTAAAGCTACTGTCGGGATCTCTATTAAAGCCTATGGAGAATGTCGCGGTTGAATTTTACAAGTTTAAAAACACTTCTAGCAGGAGTTCAAGTTCAATACTTTAGAGTTAAGCTTTTGAAGGGCCCACACCCACGAGAGTACCGAGGTACCACTGTTACCTGCCCCAGGGAAGCCGGGTGCATAGGTCGTTTTCGATGTCGGGTCGCGGGCTGATTTTCAATGGCAAAACGTGAAGAACTGCTGCTAGCCACAAGCAACGTCGTTGTCGTGAAGAATGAAAATGTAGAGAAGGACCTGAAAGCAGAGGGGACAGAGTCTGGGTCACGGCACAGTGACCAGGGGGCTCAAGAGAAGGAGCCCTTCAATGTCGGGTGCTTCCAGGTGGAAGAGGTGTAGCTTGGATCGTCAACCACGGGGTCCAGGAGGCGTTAAGGAAGGCCAGCTTCTGGAGGGCGACTGTCCCACAAAGGATGAAGGTCGCTGCGGTGTTAGTGTCCGGATTGGATCCACTAAGCCTTGGTAACTGCAACCCACACAAGAAACACAAAGCAGCTACTGGTGCAGACCCACGAGGTCTGAGGGAGGTCTCCCGCAAGGAGACTGAAGACCAGGCCTGGGGCAACCAGAGGAACTCTTGGAATTGAAGATTGACCTCCGCTAGGGCCCGCAAGTCGAGAGACAAGGGACCGCGGGAGGCAGCAATTTGGCGTGCGTAAAGATGCGTCCACGGGTCGCCGGAGCGGTCTAGG
The DNA here is from genome assembly GCF_964204655.1 of Triturus cristatus. Taxonomy (NCBI): domain Eukaryota; kingdom Metazoa; phylum Chordata; class Amphibia; order Caudata; family Salamandridae; genus Triturus; species Triturus cristatus. The sequence continues at coordinate 1,237,661,140 of NC_140590.1, read as the reverse complement.
GCGTCTATCTTTGGCACAGATGATGCTGAGAGGTTGGCTCAAAAATGGGCCAAAGCACAACTTCCCCACTGGTTGGGTTTGTGTGCTGTGCAAGAGGTGGCCGGTGTCCTGGGGTATTGGGGATCTCGGCACCCACGGGGTCCACAGTGCTGAGCTTTGCTGTGCACACTCACTGGCCTCTGGGATGCTTGGAAACCCACCTCAAGGTAGGAAAGAGTAGTCGATGTCCGAAGGAGCAGCGAGGTTCCAACCAGGTCACTTGCAGTGTTTCAGATGCCTGCCAAGCAGGGGGGTAACTCCTTTACCCCAAGGGAGATTTCTTCCTTTAGCTGTGCGGCAGCAAGTCGAAGGGCAAGACTGTGAAGTTCAAGAATAATCTGAGGCTCTGGGGACCCAGTATTCCCCTTTATCCAAAGATTAGGGGAGTGTCCAGATCAGAGCCCACCAATGAGAGGTCAGGCGGGAAAAGGGTGGCTACACCCTCTCCCCTTTGTGTGTTTCCCGCCTGGGCAGGGGACAGGATGCCCCTGAACCGGTTCCAGGCGGTGTATGCAGAATGTAGGCACTGGGGAAGCCTACGTGCAACTCTGAAAGGCATCCTATGGTGCACCCACCCAGTTCCAATCCACATAGTCTGTCTGGGGAGGTGGGAACACCTCCCTGCAACAGGATCCCTATTGTCCAGCTGCCGGGGCTGGAGTTCTGCCCAGCAACAGGCAGCCAGAGTCGTGTGGGTGGCGGGTAGCATCCATTTTGTACTACGCGTGCACTTTTAAATTGGTGTCTAAATTCTGCCGCTTTTCCCATATCGCCCCTCTAGCAGGGGGGAATCATGCCCTCAGGCCCATGGCTGGATTGGGGGTATGATTCCTACATGTTTGACACCAAACACAATATGGTTCTGTGTAGCCATTCTCAAGTTATCACGCTATCGCGATATACTTATAATGCGGTTGAGAGTATATGGTATGGCTACACTACAAACAACCTAGCAATGATTTTACGAAGGTTGCAGAGGGGCCCTACTCAGGTAGGGGTCCCCCCTCACACATATCAGCACCCTGCCTTGTAGGATTAGCAAGGCCTGCTTTAGGGGTGACCTATGAGGATATATGTGTTGTGTTAAGTGGGATACAGGATACCTATATCCCTGTAAGGAGTGCAAGCACCACCTTACCCAGACTACAGTAGTGGTCTGGTGGTGTCATTTGGTATGGCTGTCCCAGGGGTGGCACAATAAGTGCTGCAGCCCCTGGTAGGCCTCTGAGGGACCCATGCACAGGGTACCTAGGGTACCATCTACAAGGGGCTGATAGGGTGTCCTCAGTATCCAATTGGAAGGTACCTAGGGTACTCACATCAGTTTAGAGAAGAAGCAGATAGGCTGGGGTCCTGGATAGCAGGGCCACAGCCTGGCTAGTGTCATAAAACAGTCAAAACATCAGCAAAATGTTGGGGCAACTATGCAGTCGATGCCACTCTCCTACAAGCCTCCACTTCCTTGCTCGGAAATTGAGCAGTGACAGTTGACAGCCTTTGACCTTCTTCTCGAAGTCTGTAATGTAATCTATACAGCCGGGCGTCCCTCCACTACACAGTATACGCCTGTAGATGGAACACATTTGTGCCATGGTGTACAGCAACGAGTGTGGATCCCCTTTCTGCCCCTCTTTCAGAGGTTCTCTTCTTTGTTATTCCATTGGCCCAGCAGGGCTCTGCTCTGGGCACTCTTAAAGGCTATCTTTCGGCCATTTTGGCTTTTGTTCGCCTTCCTGATCAGCCTTCTCTTTTCAAGTCCCCTATTGTATACCGATTTCTTAAGGGCATTTCTCATCTCTTCCCTCCCTCTCCCTTCGTAATGCCCCAGTGAGACTTATTTATCTTATGTGTGCTCCCTTTGAGCCACTACATACTTGTCCTCTTTGTCTCCTTACTTTGAAAACTGCTTTCTTGCTTGCCATCACCTCTGCTTAGAGGGTGAGTGAGCTTCTGGCCTTATCTTCAAAGCCTTCTTTTCTTTCTGTCCATCTGGACAAGGTTGTCCTCCGTACTAGGCCTTCTTTTCTGCCCAAAGTGTTTACCTCTTTCCACATAGGTCAGACCATCACATTGCCCACCTTCTTTCCGCCTCTGCCTCCTTCCAAAGTGGAGGAGAGACTCCACTGTCTGCACTCAAAACATGTGCTGTCTTTCTACCTTGAGCACCCTAAACAATTCTGGGTGGACGATCAATTCTTCGTGGGTTATGTGGTGCCAAAAAGGGTCGGGCAGTGCACAAACGTACTATCTCTCGCTGGGTTGTCCTGTGCATTAAAATCTGCTATTCTTTAGCTGAAAAGGAACCTCCAGCAGGCATGCGCGCCCCCTCTACCAGGGAGACAGCAGCCACTACTGCTTTGGGACATGGAGTTCCCTTACTGGACCTCTACCAGGCAGCCACATGGGCATCCTTGCACACTTTTACACCTCATTACTGCCTGGACAGCCAAGTCCGGAGAGATGGCCTTTTCAGCCATTCTGTTCTCCAGGACTTCCTGGTGTAAACTTAGTTCGCAGACCCTCCTCCTGAGTTGGTATTGCTGGGGTATCTATTCTAAGATAAGGAATCTGTAACTAATAGTCTCTTTCAGATGAACAAGTTACTTGCCTTAGGTAAAGATTTATCTGTAAGAGACATATATTAGTTATAGATTCCTTACTCCCCCACCCATCCTCCCCGTTCTGCAAACTGACTTCTAGGTATAGGGACTCCCTTCCAGGGCCCTAGATTTGTGCACCAGTGGTCAGTGTCTTGCATTGCTCTGCGCTTCTGGCGTAGAAAGTTGTGTCCGAACTCACGTCAGCACGCAACCGCAACGTCCTCCCGACGCCAACGACAGACGCAGAGTCGACCAACGCCACCTACCGACAGGCAAGGGCACTGCTACAGAAAAAATTCTCCAGATCCAATCTGTCACCTGGGGGTAATTCTAAGGTAAGGAATCTATAACTAATATATGTCTCTTACAGATATATTGTTACCGAAGGTAAGTAACTTGTTAACCATGTGAGGTAAGAAACCCTCTCTCTGCCCTCAGGTGTCCGAAGTTGTGCACAACCCTAAATGCATACTGGCTGTCTGTGTAATTATTGACAACTAACCCTTCGCTCAATTTAGAAGCTCGTATAAGGGCAATGAGTTCTGCTACCTTAGCATATTGATAGGGGACTCGTGATTTCTCTACCACTGTGTGCAATGTAGTGATAGCATAACCTGCAGTGGTGGTGCCATCTGGTGATTTAAAACAAAAGCCATTGACATATAGTTCTCCTTGGGGATCAGATAAGGGAATATCAGTCAGGTCTACCCGTCCTTTCGTCTCTTCCTCTGTTCGGAAAATACAATCATGTTTGTCAACTGCATCATTCTCAGAAGGGAGGGGTAGTAAAGTGGCTGGATTCAGAGTGGCACATGTTTTGCTCGTAATATGTGTCCTTGTTTTATTCAAAAGTATATCCACAGCACGGGGCACCATAACTGTGAGGTCAGTATCGAGTACAAGTCCAGACCATTGTCTGATAGAAGTGGCCACGGCCGTGACCGCTCACAGATAACTCGGGAGGGCCCTTGCGACAGAATGGAGTAAAGCAGAGAAATAAGCTCAAGATCTGTCTATCGCCAAATTTTTCGGTCAAGACAAAGAGAGCACAACCAGCCATCTCATAGACGTATAACACAAAAGGCTTGTTATAGTCAGGCGTGCCTAATACTAGAGCAGAGCAAAACGCAGTTTTTAGTTCTTCAAAAGATTGCTGACAATCTGGCGTCCAAGGTAAAGGCTCATTGACTTCTTTTGTTGTTAATGCAAGCAGGGGTTTGATCAGTAAGGAATAGTTAGGGATATACTGTTGACAGTAGGAAGTGATGCCTACATAAGCACGCACGTCCTTTTGAGTTTGCGGACAGAGCATTTTATTATTGTCACTAATGCCTTCTGGCGTTAACCTTCTACCCTCCTTTGACAGAAGGTGACCTAAATAGGTGACCTCCTGTTGACAGTACTGAAACTTTGAAAGTGAAACTCTATGACCATGGTGTTCCAGATGTAACAATAATTTCACCATACTCTCTTTGCAGCCTTGTTCAGTATCAGAAGCAATTAACAAATCCTCGACATACTGTACCAATGCATTGCCTGGAGAGAGTGAGAGAGAATCCAACAGACCTTTCAAAGCTTGACTAAAAATGCTAGGACTTTCAGTATAGCCTTGAGAAGCTCTACAGAATTGGAAACGTTTGCAACTCAGCGAAAATCCAAACAAATACCTGCTGTCTGGGTGTATGGGAATGCTAAAGAATACATTATTAAAATCAATGACTGAGAAAAACTTAGCGGTAGATGGAATCATTTTTAAAAGTGTGGTGATATCAGGAACCACTGGGAATTGCGGGACCACTATTTTATTGGTCTCGTGCAAATCAATCACAAGACGATATACACCACTAGCACTGTTGGGAGAGTCTAGAGGCTCCCTTTTTAGGACATGAAGAATAGGACTATTGCATATGTTACTGGTGGTCTCCTCAACAACTCCCTTATGTATGAGGTCATGAACAATATTAAGGAGAGCTTGTTCTTCCTTTGGTATTTTATACTGGGAAATGCGTGGTAATATGGTGTTGTACTTCACTCGTATAGAAACTAGGGTTATGTGCAATAAGCCTACATCAGTGTCACAAGTGGCCCATAATGTGGGTGGTACTGGATCAAATTCAGGTGGAATGGGAACATCTTTACATAGGCATTGTCTAGTACACACGCCAGGACCTGGCGAACAATATATGGTAGCGTGCAACTTCTTTAGTAAGTTCAAGCTCATTTGATTTTAACCGCAATTAGATGTTAAAAAGGAATGGGGAATCCACAGTAAAAGAGCCAACAGAAAGGGCAACGGGCAGGAGATGGTGCTTACAACCAGTACTGAAAGATTATTATGGCCAGACAGGGCCACCCCAGGGACCAGGTGTTGGGAGATAGAGCTCTTTGTGGCACCTGTATCAACCAAGAATTCCTTAGTAGATCCTTGCAGATCCACTTTGACATAAGGGCCACACTGATCTACAGGTATATGAACTGGTCCCTTACCCTGTCCCTGGCTGTCCTAGCTGAAACACATCCCTGTCGCGTCATCAACGTCATAATCGTCGTTGTAATACTGTCCTTCCCTGGTTTCGTCAAAATAATTGTCAGGATGGCCTACAAAGGCTGTAGTGTGTTGTTGTCTATTGGTCCCATGGCCCCTGTTTCTAGGACACCTTCCTCTAATAGATGAAACATTGTGCAAAAGCATAGGCCACTGGCTATGCCAGTGACCTTCTTCCTTGCAGTAAACACACTGGTTCTGTCCCAAATGTGTCATTGGTGGCTGTCTAGTGCGTAAAAGTTGTCATTGGGGTCCCTGTCCTTAAGTGTTACCTCGATCTGCATGTTGCAATATTACCTTTATCTTCAGATCCTTATTTCTTTTTATTAGTTTTGTCTTTCTCTTCTTTCTCCCCATGCTCATAATATTGGGCCATATTTAGAATGACAGAGGGGTAAGCAATAGACCAGGTGCTTTCAGATGCTTTAAGTTGAGACATTATTTCGAGAAGATTAGTGACAACCCTATCAACAAATAAACGTACTCCCAACTCTGTAGACATATCCTGTCCACTATAAACCAAAAACATCTCTTCAAAGCTGGTGAAGAAATCAGAGACACTTTTATCTTTCTACTGCCGGCAGGCAGTCAGTCTGTCCCAACTAGCTTTCTTGGGAGGAATGAGTGTTTGCATGTATGTTATTAAGCGACCCGGTAAGGTAAGCATCTCAGCACCTGGTTTGTCTCCTGGCTTTCTAACTCTGTCCCAACCCCTAATCGCGTCCCACGTTCCACCCAACTCAGCAATATGGTCTTGGGTATGTACCTGCTGCCAAATATCAAATGGGACTAATAGGCCCAAAAACATTTCAATATCCACAAGAGTGATCACACTAGAAGAGGCAACTTCTGTCAATTCTTTATAGTAAGCAGTAGGATTTTTTCTAGGATCGGGCAATGTAGCCTTGAGAGCCAGAACTTCACTTCTTTTCCATGGTGTATAAACCCAATGTTCCTGAATGGAACAACCGGTCTGGTAATCCTCCATGTTGATCCACCACTACAGGGATTTCCGGGTGGTAAATGGGGTGAACTTCTCGTATTGGGAATGAGTTATTTTAGTAGGACTCTTTTCATGTAGTCTGCCTCTATAAGTAATTAGAGTGGAAATATTCCTGAACACTTGGGCCGGCTCCATGTTAATTACATAAGCGCCCTCATTGATATCAAATAGTATTTGGGGTGATTATGTTTCGATGTGTGTGTGCCAGAGGTCAATTAGCGTGGCGGGCATATGTTTAAGGGTATGTTGCTGTATAAAAGGGTTGAAGTCTTGCATTAATTGCCATATGTCCTCACGACTGTAAACTGGGTTGCGAGCCCCCTGCTTACTGCCTGTTCCCCTATTACTTTTTTCTCTTCCTCCCCCACACCAGATCGCATTTAAGGACCAAACTGTTCCCTGAATCCAGTTCAATCTCTATCTTCCGGACCGTGTGCTGGTGTGTCAGTAACTAGTGTAAATGAAGGGTGAATGACTGTAGCAGGAGTAAAAGGGAATTGCTGCAGTCATAGGTTGTGATGGAATGGAAGGAGTAGGGGGTACGTTAACTGGGGCCCTAACATAATAGGGCCAAGGCCCTGTTTTATATACATATCAAAAGTAGGACTACCTTCAGGATGTGTAGGCTGGGATTCTTCCAACGTGCATCTTTAGAACAACAATAACAGCACAAACTCTGAATCTTACTGAAACCAGGCATTGCAAAGAAAAGAGAAACAAAGTCCTTATTTTACCTGGCAAAGTATTTGCAAACACTTTTCACCGAAACAGTCCTAGAACTGAAACAAAACCTATTTATGGCGGTGCCACATAAACTGAAGCAGACTCACCTTATGTCAGGTGCACTCTTTGGACCAAACAGTCAGATCACGGTTCGCCGTTCACAACTCCAGTCAGGATGGGCGATGCACCCTTTGCTGGGACAGAGGCATCAGCTGCGAGAAACGTATCTCTTTGTGCAGGGATCCCTGAGCCATCAGTCCGACCTGAAGGTGTCCTTGTCCACCCCTCCATCTGTGGAAAATGGATGGGTCATGCCCCGATGGAGTTCCTGTTCGGGTGCCAATTGAAGGAAGTAACCCACTTAGGGCCACCCGGTTCACCTCCGACCACCTCTCAGCCTTCCATGGTAAAAGAAGAGTCAGAGAAACAGTGGATAATATACACCAATAATCATTTATTATATACGCTCAGAACGGGGCTCCATCTGCACAGTCTTGAGAGAGTACTACAGGGGGAACTGAGGAACTGTAAACGTAAGGATATATTATATGCATTGCATGGTCAACTAATAACACACCCAAAGTGGAATTTTCCCAATAGATGTGGGCGAACTGCGTAAAGACAAAAAAAAGTTTCTGCTCTTGTATCTTACACCGCTCAGAACACTTTCAAAGCCTTTCCACCCTGGGCTGGGGTCAAACTGCTAAACAGGTGGGAGAGGTTCTTTATCAAGGGAAAGCTATGCACTGGCACAAACAGTTTCTTGATTCGGAAACTAAAGTTAGCAGGGGGCACTTCTTGAAATCATCCAGGATTAGTTTAGAACAGTACATAAATGGCACCTGATAAAAGAAAATGGCGTAGCTAATGCTAACTTATGCATGACATTAAAGAGCATCAACAAGCATAATCGAACACCGATCTACTGACTGGATTTTTTTCATTTTGTCTCTTCATTACTCATATTGAGCTGCATAAATACTTTAGACACTGCACCTAATGTAAGTCTGACTGCTGTTGTGCCAAGCTACCTAAAGGTTAAGCATAGGTTAAATAAGTGACTTTTTTGGTTCACCTGAACAAGGATTGTGGTTGTTGCTTGAGTAGGATTTATAACTCCCTCAAGCAATAACTCAGTTTCTTACATTCTCCTATCGAATTAGAGAGCTATTGAAAAGTTTCCGAATTCAGTCTGACACCTGTGATATATAATAAGTAAGGAATCTGCAGGTAGACAGAGTATCCAATAAAAAGATTGTTACAGAAGGTAAGTAACTTTTTCTTCTATGCAGGATCGAAGATCCCACAGCAGTGCTCTATTTTCAAGTGCAGTACCTTACATCACAATGTATTTCTCTATTTTCCAGTGGATACTCCACATTCCTGCACTGCAGTGAGGTGGAGCATTCCATATTCTAGTTCAGTGCTTCATAATTAACTCTCTGACATAGACATCCTGAAAGGTTTCACAGTTTTCTCTCTTGTGCACTTGTGTGTCTTGTAATAATTGTTGTTTTCCTATTTTCCTCAGGATCAATACAGGTCCCCACCCCAGCTCCTAGCTCAGGTGAGAAAATCACTCTTTTCTCTGAGATGTTATAGGACATGTAAAAGCTTTTCGGTATCTCACCAGGAATTGTTATGTATTGCATTGAAACATTTATATAGCACTTACTATCCCTGTGTAGGATGCTAAAGAACTTGCCCCTTCGCCATGTGGAGTGTGTTGTTGGAAGTGTGTTGACTATTTAGATCCCTTGGGGCGTGTTGTTGTGCGTTATGATCACGAGGTAGGGTTTTCAGTAAACGGGCAGCTTTAAGCAGATTTGTATGATCATTGTCCATTAAACTGGGTACTGCACTGTGTTGTCACTTTTGAGATATTTTGTTTGACGTTTATGCGCCTGAGTACCATACGTTGGAGGGAGAAAGGATGGCATGATCTTCTGGGATAGACAGTTAATATCACATATCTGATTGTAATTGTGAAATGTGAAGAAGTAGTCATAGTATGTAGCTTGTTAGAACCTGTATTCGTGAACAAAATAAAAGTCCTCCATTGGCAAGGAGCAGGTGGCAGACCTCCATTCTTAAAAATAAATAATTCCTTGATTCAGGGTAAGGGTGATGAATGAACTGTTATTATTCCTCTGAACTTTATGTAGAATGAGAATAGTAAATGTTGCCTTTCTGAAGTCCAACACTTTCCCCACTGATGCACGAACTGGAGTGGGAATAGTACATGTTAACCTTCCAATTCCAACACTTTCCCTACTGTTGTACAGACAGGAGTGGGAACAGTAAATGTAACTACCCTGATGTCTAATGCTTTCCCTACTGATCTACAAACTGGAGTGGAAATAGTGAATTTTACCCCTTCAAAGTACAATACTTTTCCTATTGTTGCCCAGTCAGGAGTGGAAGTAGTAAATCTAACCCATCTGGTGTTCAACACTTTACTTACTGTAGCACAGACTGGAGTGGAAATAGTAAACTTTACCTCTCTGAAGTCCAACGCTTTCCCTGCTGTTCTACAGACTTGAGCGGAATAGTAAATTTAATACCTCCAAAGACCAACACTTTCCCTACACTTTATATTATTTGTAGTAAATGTGTTTTGGGGGATTTAAATTTACAAATTTTATTTTTTTGTATAAATTAAAGTATTTTTTATTCAAATTTGATGTGGTTTTATTGTGCGTGTATTATATATATCTATATATAGATAGATAGATATGCAAAAAAGAAGCAGAGAACTCTGGGTAGTTCTCAAGTTTAGGTGGAAAACAGCTCCTGAATAGAGCACTCTCAACACCAGCGACATTCTAGATCTGCACACCTCAAATGTCTGCTTTTCTATCAAAGTCTTTAAGCATAGGATTAGCACAGTGCCATCCGCTCCAAGATAGAAAGGAACAAAGTATTTTGCTATTTCTACAGCCTTTAAGCATAGGACTAGCACAGTGCTGTCCATGTCGAGCTGCAAAATTACAAAAGCCATTTACCACTCCAGGCACAGTATTACAGCTTTAAAATTGGTAAAGTACCACCTAAGTTTGAGAACTACCCAGAGTTCTCTGCTTCTTTTTTGCATAAATTATGCGTCACTTTATGCCTGAAAGGGTATTGTGTTGACTTATACTGGGTGCTTCCTTGTGTCTGGACAAAGCTATACCTCTCTGAAGAGCTCTAAGTATAGCAAAACACTGGGTAAGGGGTTGCTTTTATTCGTTTCAGGTTGGTTTTGTTGGTATTTTGCCAATTCAAAGCTGTAATACTGTACCTGGAGTAGTAATTGGCCTTTTCTTTATTAAGGAAGCACCTGCTTTATGAATTAATTTCAGCAGTTTCACACAAAGCTATGAAGCAAGCGCGAAACATTCGAAGTTGATGTTTGGTTATTTTGGCAGGCAGAGACTAGACATTTGTCTTTGAAGAGAATACGATATTTGCAAGTCTTCAGTGATTTGCTACAATTATGAAATGCCTACCAGCCTGCCAACATTGGAAAGGATTATTCAATGAAATCTTCACAATGAAATTAACGCAAATGCTGCCAGTCATGAATGTGTATTTTAAACATGTATATTTAAAAGACTGCTGATTCAAATGAAATAACTTTATTGTTCATAAGTGTCTGCTGGTAAAAAGGACTGTGCCTTTAAAGTTGAGATCTGAAAGAAACAAGTTAGTTATAGATTCCTTACTTTAGAATTACCCCCAGGCGTCAGACTGGATCCAGAAAGTGTTTCATCAGCAGTACCTCTGCGTGTTGGAAGGTGGTGTCGGTCGGCTCCACGTTCGTCGTTGGCGTTGTGTCACTGGGATGATGTCCGGTAGCTACTTAGACACCGCCCTCGTGTGCTGACGTCAGTTCTTTCTTTTTCCCGCACCAGCAGTACCTCCAGTCACTTTTTGACTGACTTTTTTATCTACTTTTGTCGACTTCTTTTCTGAGTCTACCTACTCCTGGTGCACAAGGGATGCCCGGTTTCAAGGCCTGCAGTTCCCGTACCCGACTGATGTCGGTTACGGATCCGCACCGCATGTGTCTCTTTTGCCTGGAGCGCGACCACGACCCCAAGTCGTGCTCTGACTGCCGGTCGATGGCGCCGAAAGCTTTGCGGGAGCGGTCCCGAAGGTTGCTTGAGCGCCAGCAGTTGGCTCCGTGCCATTTGAGGTCACGAGGGAGGTCGAGGGACCAGTCGCAGAGCCATCACCAATTGTCCAAGTCATCAAAGTCTTCGCACTCTGGGTCTGGTAAGTCGAAGCACAAACAGAAGTCGAAGAAGCATTGTCGCTCTTCAACTTCTCTCCATCGGTCGGCTGATGCGACGAGGAATGCGGGCGGTGCCCCTCCCGCAGCTCTGCGCGCAGTGCCCAAGGAGTCGTCTTTGGGTTTCCCCCCCTTCCCGGGACCCGGAGCGACTCCCGCTCAACTTTGCATGGTCTACGAAGCGATGCATGCCATCTTTGGGCGACCCTAACCCGCCGGCGAGCCTTCATGCCCTCAGACTCGGTTGGGGGTCCTAGGCCTTCTCCGCCGTCGGCTCTGGCGCAGTTTCCTCCGGCACTGCCACCGATGTTGGTCATGTCCCCTGCCGGCGTCGACCCTGGCCTCCATCCCGATGTGGACCCGGAGCCAGACCGGCGTCACCCGATGCCGAATGTGGCGCCAAGAGGGATTTTTGTACCCCTTTTCACTCCTGGGGTCCCTTTTCCTGAGGAAGAGGAGAAGGACTGGGAGGAGTTTGGTGACCCTTTAACTGATCAGATGGGATCTGAGCAGGACTGGAGAGAGGAACTGGGGGATGCCGGTGGTCTTGAAACCACTCCTGACCTTGGCATGTTGTCTCCTCCTACAGTGGCTATGGAGGAAAGAGTGTCATACACAGTGGTGTTGCATAGGACGGTCGGGGCACTCTTCCTCGAGCTTCCTACGGTGGCAGTCAGGACTAACCTCCTGACAGAGGTGCTTCAACCGGCAGAGAGCTCTTAGGAGACCCTGCTGCCATTTAATGAGGCCCTTACAGACGTCCTTTTGGGCACATGGTCCAGGCCCAACACGGGGCACCTGTGGATAGGATGATTGCCCGACGCCACCGCCCGGCTCCGGGCGACCCCACTTTCCTCTCCCAACATTCCTCCCCAGAGAGGCTGGTGGTTCAAGCCTCCACTTCCAAAAGCGCATTCCCTACCGCTCCCCCAGTAAAGGAAATCCAAGAAGCTGGACCATCTTGGGAAGAAAAGTTTCTCTTCCGCCAGCTTGAAACTGCGGAAGGTAAACACTGCATGTCTATTGGGCCGTTATGCCCACTCAGTGTGGAATACATTTGCGCAGGTGCAGCCCCAATGTCCGAAGGAGGCCCAGACAGTGCTCTCCCAGGCTGTCGCCGCCGGGAGGGATGCGGCCAAGTTTACCATCCGTGTGGACTGGATACCACTGACTCTCTGAGCAGGACAATTTTAACGTCAGAAGCACTTCGTCACTTCTCCTGGATGAGATCGACTGGCTTTTCAGGGGATGTCCAGAACACTTTGATGGATATGCCTTTTGATGGCTGTCGTCTTTTTGGCAACAAAGTGGACAACGCTCTAGAGCATTTCAAGGACTCAGGGGCTACGGCCAAGTACTTGGGCCTCTCCAGTCACCCAGCGCAGTCTGCTTTTCGCCCCTTTTGTGGTTATGGAAGGAGTGCCCCCCTACGTCTCGCCCAGAGCCACAGGCCGCAGCAGGTTGGCCAACCCTTGCTCGGCCGGGGATGTGGGAACCAACGTCGTGGTTCAGGGGGCCAGCGGGCGGGCCAGTCCACCAACACCCCCTCTGCAGCAGCTTCCAAACCCTCCTAGTCTGACTTTTCAGGCCCATCAAACGCCAGTGAGCAGCAGGATTCGCCATCACCTCCCCCACTGGCGCACCATCACGCTGAAGAGGTGGATTTTGCAAATAGTCTGAATGGCCTATTATCTCCCAATTGAGACTACCCCTCCACCCATGCCACCGCGATACCACCGCATGTCAGAGGATCATCTGGCTCTTCTCAGCAAGAACTTACGGCTCCTACATTCTCCTATTAAAATGGAGAGCTATTGTAAAGTTTCCAAATTCAGTCTGACATCTGCGATATATAAAAAGTGAGGAAGCTGCAGGTAGACAGAGTATCCACTTGAAAGATTGCTACTGAAGGTAAGTGACTTTTTCTTCTAGGCAGTATTGAAGATGCCAAAGTACTACTCTGTTTTCAAGTGCAGTGCCTTACATTATAATGTATTTCTCTATTTTCCAGTGGATGCTCCACATTCCTGCACTGCAGTGAGGTGGAGCATTCTATTTTCTAGGTCAGTACATCATATTTAACTCTCTGACATAGACATCCTGAAAGGTTCCACAGTTTTTGTAATAATTTGCAATTTTCCTATTTTCCTCAGGATCAGAACAGGCCCCTATTCCGTCTCCTAGTTCAGGTGAGAAAATATCTCTTTTCTCTAAGATGTTATAGGGCATGTAAAAGCTTTCTGGTATATCACCAGGAATTTTTAGGTCTTGTATTGGAACATTTAAATAGCTGTACTATCCCTGTGTGGGACGCTAGAGCGCTTGCCCTCATGGATTACAGCACACTACGACATGTGGGGTGTAGTGTTAGAAGTGTGTTGACCTTATTTTGATCTTGTTAGGCAAGTGTTGACATGTTATTCGTGGTAATCACAGAGTTAGGGTTATCATATGCGCTTAGCAGAATTATGGATGAAGAAGGGTGAAAGAGAGGATTAGGAAAGTATTATATTTCTGACATAGATACCCCACGTTCTGACTGCGGTCAGTGTGTTTTGACTGTAGTTCACTGGGATCCTGCTAACCAGGACCCCAGTGGCTGCACTCTCTCCTTTAAATTCCATGGTAAGTACTTTGTACACCCCGCAATTGGCATACTGGGTTACCATTTTAAGTCCCTAGTATATGGTACTGAGGCACCCAGGGTATTGGTACACCAGAGGTCTCCAGCATGTATTATTCCACCTATGGGAGCCCAAGAAAACTGGGTCTGCACAGATGTCATTGCAGCCTGTGTGAAATGGTGCTTCCACCTTTCACTTGGGATAAAGGTTTCCCTTATATCCCGGTCACTGTACTTTTAACGTATAAGTCACCTCAAAGGTAGGTCCTTCAGTCCAAGGTCAGGGTGCATGGTTCTAAGTGTGGGGGTATTCCTGCATGAGCAGGGGTACCCCTACAAACCTCAGAATCCATTCTCTGGGCTTTGTAAATGCCGGACAGCCATTATAAGATATGTAGTGGAAACTGGCAAGTCGAGATGTCCAACTACATAATGGCTGCCTCGAACCTGGTCATGTTTGTTATCAAACATGTTGGAATCATGCAAGTACGCAGATTCCAGTGTGAGTTGCATTAAACCATATACTGGGGGGCTCCTTAGAGGACCCCTAAAACCTACCTATGTAGCCTTTCAGGCTCTGAAGCCAGCCCACGCTGCTGCAGACCCTAGACAGTGTTCTGCCCCCCTGCTGGTGAGCTTAACACGGACAAGGGAAGCTGATCAAATGATATCCTGTGAAGGAGAAATGTGACCACCTCTGTTTTAGAATTAGGTAGGGTGGAGGAGCTTTCGATTGCCACTAGACTACATTGAAGGGCACATTTGGTGCCCTCCTTGCATAAACTAGTTTTGCCCAGTTCAGGAGCCCTTTTCTCCCCCTCTGGCGCAAAACTATACAGAGACAGGGGATTGTCCACCCCCTGTCCAGCTCCTCCCTAGGTAGGTGCCCAGAGCTCCTCCAGGGGGCACTTAATTCTGCCCTGTTGAATCTTGTCCCTTGGGAGCATTTAATTGGCTCAGCCAGCTGACTAGCATCCCTGACTCCCTCTGATATGCGGTTCACCACAGAAGAGGTCCCTCCCCTTTTTAGAGTGACTTAAGGGTCTGACTGCCTGTCTTCTGAAAACTGTTCAAAGACTACACTGCTGAAGATTACACACAAGATGCGCTGGAGGAAGAGGTCAGCTGCAATGTACAGGGTAGTTGCGGCTGGCTGACATCAAGCGGGCGGAGCACCTAGCCCAGGAAACGTCAGAAGAGTACAAGGTACCCCTGAGGATCGAGTTTGGGCCTGCTGAGCACTGCGGTGCCTGCTCGGCAAGTGATGCTTGGCCCTTAATGTCTCTGGTGCAACCACCATTCACGGCATAACGGGGTCGAACCTAAGGAGCTGACGTGGGGTCAGTGGGGGGACATATTGGGGCAGAATGATATTGGGGCCTGGCAGGCGCCTTGTGGAGTGGTTCCCTGTTGAGTACGACCTGAAGGTGAGAGGAGGGCACCCCTGTTCTTCCCACTGGTGACAATGACGATCCACTAAGAGTGTCCCCATTATTTATAACTGCCCCAGGTGCTATCTCTGACACTGGTCATTTGTTGACCCTCAATCTAGAAGTGCTCCGAACCACCCCTCTACGTACGAGGGTCTCCATACAGCGTTTTTTGGACTGGTACCCTAATTGCTTGCAGCATTCCCTTCTGTGGACCAATCACAGTGCGCCATCTGGAATATTTGACTGACCATGTATGGTGGTACAACCCTACCCACATTACATTGACAGGAACCTGGATTCTTGGCAGCATATACCCCCACTGTGACTTTTTGGGGTGGACCTGGTAGGCACATTATTAGTCCCTGAATATTTGTCGCCGCCAATTGCATGGCTGAACTGTTCTTCTTGTGGAGTTCTGAGACCACCCCGTTCTTGGTATTGCTATCACCATGGCTGACTCATGTAATGCTAAAGACAATGCCACTATAAAGAATCTCCTCACCAGGCCCAAGGGCAAGAAGTCAGATCGCCAGAAGGGAACCTTTTCCTTGGCATTACCTATGGCGGACGATGCTAACCAATCAGCCGGTGGAGACTCGCCGGTCAACCGCACTTTTCTAGAGACTCTCTTTGGCGTCCTGCGGACAAATATTGTGACCCTTAAACAGATCATGGCAGCTGACATTAAGAGTCTTACTAGAGAGGTGAGCGAATTTGGCAAAAGGGTCACAAACATTGAACAAACTAACGAATCACATGAAGAGGAACTTGATGCATATCGCTGTAAACTGTTAGAGCTACAGGACAAGAACATGGAGCTACGCTATCAAGTAGGGCATCTTGAAAACTGGTTTGGGATGGCTAATATAAGAAGCAAAGGTGTTCCTCTACAGGCCACTGCGTGGGGGGCCTGGAAGAATACGTCCGCAGGCTCTTCCACCACATCGCTTCAGATCTCGCACCAGAGGATATCGTATTAGATAGAACACACAGAGCACAACACCCTGCTAAAACACCTGGTATGCCTCAAGACATTTTGACATATCTACATTATTACACACAGAAGGAAATCATCATGGCAGCTATACGAGACCCAACTTCATAGATTTCGAGGGCACCAGGGTTTGGTTGTATCAGGACCTTCCTTCCATTATCCTATAGCATTATTGCCTATTGAGAACTATTACAGAAGTCATGATGGAGAAAATAATTCTCCATGTTATGGGCATCCATCTTGCCAAAGTTTGTGTGGAACTGTGAGACATGAAGCATGCTCACCTTGGAGGAAGCAAAAACAGTGTTGAACATTGATAAGCTGCAATGGGCTGAGACCTCTCATTCCCCTCCACAGAGTCCTTCACACTCATCCAGGGCTTCAGAAGTTCCACACGAATGAAGAAGATGGGACCAACCAAACCAAACTGGAGAGCCATAACGAACGAGCAGATCCACCTTTGCCAACTTCATCATCGTGACACCCCTTCCGACCCTGAAAATGATTGTCTGACGCCATGCCTACGGGTGGACACCAGGACCCCCTCTTGACATGCACACAGCTGCCCCCTCTCCAGTAGAAAGACACTGGGAACCCGGTTCCATTGTTCTGGAGTAACTTTGCCATTGGTAGGGCTCCCTGCTCCAGAGATTGTTGTACACCTGGCCCTGGATGTTGCAACATGAACCTCTCTTCCATTGCTTCTTGCGATCTCTAAGGGAGATTATCCTGGTTCAATTGTTTCTTATTGTTGTTTTAATTGTTCCTTTCTTTCCCACTTCTTCTTACCTATCTATTGCTCAAGATGCTGTCATGTGTTCCGCGCAGGCCCATGGTCGTTTTTCCTATGGTAGCCTCAGCACATGGCAGGCTGCACTCTGCTTTGCGCATGTTACTAAACAAACGTATTTTGCTCTGTGTCATGCTGTACTTTCACACAGAACCTTCCGTTGTTTTTGCGTCCTGTTCTTTCATGGGATTTAGTGTGAACACCGTAGACCAGGTTAAACAAAAATGTTCCTCGTTATTCTGTTTTGGTCAGGCTATAGCACCTAGACAAAACACACAAATGCATCTGTTTAGTGAGAACACATACTCTATGTCATATAGGTATGCATAGACATGCAAAACACACATTTGGAGAGATAATTTCGAAGATGAGATCGTAATATACTAGAGATGTAGAACTTTCATCTGTGCAGGTATGTGGTCCTCTGCAAACACCCAGAGATCTTCTGACATATAATCACTTTGCGTCTGTAGAAGTGGAGGGGGGTTAGTCTGCCCTGTTTAAATATCATGACAGCTCCTTTTGTGATTTATGGATTACTTATTATACTGACCGTATTTGTGCTAGGCATTTTCTTACTGATTGTGGCACGTATACTGCATACTAGAGCAAGATATTTAAAATATATAGTTTAAAAGTTTCTCGTGTCTCTGTCAGATCTTATTGTAGACAAGTACGAGTGTGAGAGTGAAAGGGTGTGTCCTGTCACCGTGACTCCTGAGAGAGTTGGGAGTGTTATGTTCTGGGGTGTCTCATCACTTGTTCCTCTGTGAGTGAGTAGGAGGGCAAGTGAGGCACTATAGTAGGTTGGTCCCTGGCTCATGGGCACTAAGGTGATAGGATGACTCAGTCCCTGCCTACTAAGGTTCTATGGGCCCAAACATAGTTCTGTGATGCCGCAGAATCCCTGCAGAATGGCACCGCCAACGTCTGGTCTGGTACTTATCTGCGCCACCCCTGAGTAGCACATGTGCTTGTCCACAATACCCTCAACATTTCCCTGAGATGTCCGTGGTGTGGGGGCTTTGCCTCCCCAATTTGTAGGACCTTCCTATTTCTATAGATTTTTCAAGATTGAATTTGAAGAGGTTTTTACCCATGTTTGTGCTACCATTTCTCTCCCTTACTGTTGGTTTATGGCTAATCCCATTACGATTGCAGCTCATTGCCACATAACGGTTACTCAACAGTTGTTACAGCATGGAGTCCTCAATGCAGGATTTGCTGTTGTTTTTGCAGTCGAGACAGGACCTGCGTATCGCTTTGAGGTTTTATACTTCTTGGTTACAATAATACTTTTAAGACTTATACTGTGGCTGCTGTTCCTGTGGCTTTTCACCCTTATGCAGTTATTGAGCTTCCTCTTACGGCCTGGGGGCACCAGATTTGGTTTAGTGGTGCCCTCCCCCATCCCGTTGCCACTGTTCAAATGGGCCCCTTAAGTATTGATGGGGCAACATGGCTGGTGTTGGCCGGTTTTACGCCATACCCACATTATGCCACTGTTACTGGTGCGGAGGTACGTTTGTTGTTTGCTCAAGTGGTCCTTCTTTATGGATGCTTGATTCTATTTGTTGCCCGTGCCTATCTGGCAGCTCCACCTGGTGCTATGCCTCATGTGCAGGCTCTACATGGTGGGGGGCTTGTTATTAGCCTTATTATAATCAACTCTGTTATGGACAGATGTCCTCTTAACCGTGGAGAATTTTCTTTTTGGATTGCTCGAAAAAATTGATCAGCTTGATGCTGTTTTTCCCTTTAGGGGTCCTCTGGAAAAACATAGGATCCTTACCATGTGTTTGCCTAGTGGTCTGGTTCCCCCTTTGGCTGACTGCAACACCTGGGGGATGGTGTTTGCCACAGTGTATATGACATATACAGCATGAACATGGGGCAGGTCCTGCCCTACATTTGGGGATGAAGCTGGTAGGTAATTTTCAGGTTGTCTCCAAAATGATTCTTTCTAATGTTAAAAGTGAGGCAGCGTCCTTGGTTATACGCCAGCAACTTACCGCAGTGGCTTTTGTTGACCATGAACGTGAGTTGCTGTTATTATTTCTGAAGTTCATACTTCCTTATGTTGTAATAATTTGTTTTCCAGACCATCTGTGCAATCTCTGGGCAAACCTCCTGCTAAAAAGGATGATCATCCTGTCCTTTCTAAAAAATCATGGGATAAGCCAATACAACAACAACAGAAGCTTAGGTCTCGTGGCGGATCACCGCCACAGGACACTTCTGAGCGGTAAAATGATTTGCGTGGTCGCATTAAAATTAAGACCCTTGTGCGTTTTAAGGTTCCTGATCCTCGTTCCTTTCAGGAATCGTCTGATCAACAGAATGACAGAGGTGGGTGACAAGATCGCAGGCAAGGAGAGTAAGTGCAGCCCAAAAGGGACACGCAATGCTCTTTTGCCGTGAAAGTCAAGAGGGAGGAACTATCGTTGTATAGAGCCCCCTTCCAAAAAAAGAAGGTTGCTGCTTTAACTGCGAAATATGGCCCAGAAGGTGAGAACCCTTTTTCTGGACAGGAGTTGGGCTGTGACTCTCCTCGACAGTGTGGAGGAAGTCACCGTAGTGCGCCAGACACCCCATGAGTTTCTAGAGGCAAGAGCAACTGACACCTATGTAAGAATTAAGACCGTGGATACCCGCATTGCTCACCCTGATCGGCTTTATCATTTAAACATTCAGATTGAAGGTGTAATTAAACACACCAATAATGCTTTTCTTGGGACAATTTGACATCTTCATAAGTCATTTTACTGGTGGAGGTCGATAGGCCTCCTGTCTTTGTTCTCAAGGAGGGGATGTGATCCTCCCTTCTTTTTTGCATTTCGTCCCTGATAAAACGAAGCATTCCTATGCTTCTGAATGGGCCCTTGCCATGGTCCCTGCCTTATACCACAACCAGGCTGGTTGGGATATGGATTCTCCACTATATGTTTTTCCGATACGTTCCACACCTCAGCCTCAATATCCAATTACATGTGATGCAAAAGCATCCATTAAAGATATCCTTACTCACTTCAAGTATCAGGGTGTGATTGAGCAGTCTGTCTCTCCTACGAATAATCCTCTTTTCACAGTTTTGAAAGCTGACAGTTCTTATTGTATAGTTTTAGATTACAGGCATTCGAACAGTCATACACATGTTAGGATAGGTTAGGATAGGGTTGGTTTTAATGAAATCTTGACTGATGCCCAGGCAGCAGCGCGCCAGGTGATCCAAAGTGGGCTGGACACGGCGGATTCAGTGGCAAGGGTCATGGGATCTTCTGTTGCCACCAGGAGGAGTGCGTGGCTGAAGTCTTCGGAGTTTTCTCAGGATGTACAATCGACTCTGTTGGACTTGCCATTTGATGGATCTGGCTTGTTTGGCAAAAAGGCAGATGCTGCTCTTGAACGTTTTAAGGAAAGCAAGGCAACGGCTAAGTCTCTGGGCCTTCAGTCCCAGTCAAGGGGGGTCTTTTAAAAGGTACAGAGGGTTCGGAAGGGCATCATTTTGTTCCTATAGGCAGACCCAGCAGCAGCAGCAAGGCTCTTCGTCTAGAGGATACAGAGGTAGAATCAGGGGTCGCTCACGTTGCTGTCAGCTCTCCTCCTCTTCCTCTTCAGCCCCTCCCACCACCGCAAAGCAGCCCTAGATCCGCCATTCTGGATCATGTTGGTCCTGTGGGGGGCCGGCTTACCCATTTTCAACAAGATTGGGAATCTGTAACTACAGATCTTTGGGTTCTAGATCTTGTAGAAAATGGGTACGCCCTTCCCTTTCGGGAATTCCCTCCAAATTACCCTCCTTGTCAAGGGGTTTGCTCGGAGAACCACCGTCTTCTCCTACAGGAGGAAGTCTTGAAGTTACCACAGAAAGGTGCGCTAGAGGTGGTTCCAGAGCAGGAGAGGGGTCAGGGATGCTACTCCCGGTATTTCCTGATTCCGAAAAAGGACGGCAGATTGCGTCCGATATTGGAACTCAGGATCTTGAATCTTTATCTGAAGCAAGAGAAGTTCAAGATGCTCACCCTTGTGCAGGTTCTTCAAGCGCTGAATCAGGAGGACTGGATGGTGTCGATCGACTTGCAGGATGCGTATTTCCACATCCCCATCCTGAAGTCTCACAGGAAGTATCTCCGGTTTACGGTAGGGTCGCAACATTATCAGTTTGCGGTCCTTCCGTTTGGTCTTACTACTGCACCCTGAGTCTTCACAAAGGTGGTGGCAGCCCATCTCAGAAGGTCAGGGATTTCCGTTTTCCCCTATCTGGACGGCTGGCTGATCAAAGCGGAGTCGCCAGAGAAGGTGCTACCTCATCTGAAGGACACAACTCAGCTGTTGTTCGTAAGAAGTTGGCCTGGTATATGCTGCTCACTATTTCTAGTGATCACCTTGTACCATGCCAAGCAACCCTTATGGTGGTGGTTGAAGTCAACCTAGATAGACCAGCTATCCTAGTGGTAGCCTGGACAGTGCAGTCTGCAGGCTAAACTCTTGAGGGCATGGGAAGCCAGCTGTTTTACCATATGTAACCTCCTTGAATACCAAATGAAAGGACATCACACATATGGGGGGTGTCTTTTCCTGACCTTTGTTGAAGCTGTCCCACAGCCTGCCTGCTCCTTGTGTTACGCTGTCTTTTCCACACCGGAGGACGCCCACTCCAGAGCACCTTAGCGTTTCCCTGCCGCTGCCGCATCCACCACCTACGCGGCCGCTGAGCGCAGGGAAACTACTGCTCCCAGCAACCCTTGCGGGACGAGCCCGCCCACGTCATAAGAAGCGCGCTTGTAGGCGCATAAAGCCAGCGGGAGCCCCGGCAGAGCGGGGGTGTCTTTTCCTGACCTTTGTTGAAGCTGTCCCACAGCCTGCCTGCTCCTTGTGTTACGCTGTCTTTTCCACACCGGAGGACGCCCACTCCAGAGCACCTTAGTGTTTCCCTGCCGCTGCCGCATCCACCACCTACGCGGCCGCTGAGCGCAGGGAAACTACTGCTCCCAGCAACCCTTGCGGGACGAGCCCGCCCACGTCATAAGAAGCGCGCTTGTAGGCGCATAAAGCCAGCGGGAGCCCCGGCAGAGCGGGGGTGTCTTTTCCTGACCTTTGTTGAAGCTGTCCCACAGCCTGCCTGCTCCTTGTGTTACGCTGTCTTTTCCACACCGGAGGACGCCCACTCCAGAGCACCTTAGCGTTTCCCTGCCGCTGCCGCATCCACCACCTACGCGGCCGCTGAGCGCAGGGAAACTACTGCTCCCAGCAACCCTTGCGGGACGAGCCCGCCCACGTCATAAGAAGCGCGCTTGTAGGCGCATAAAGCCAGCGGGAGCCCCGGCAGAGCGGGGGTGTCTTTTCCTGACCTTTGTTGAAGCTGTCCCACAGCCTGCCTGCTCCTTGTGTTACGCTGTCTTTTCCACACCGGAGGACGCCCACTCCAGAGCACCTTAGCGTTTCCCTGCCGCTGCCGCATCCACCACCTACGCGGCCGCTGAGCGCAGGGAAACTACTGCTCCCAGCAACCCTTGCGGGACGAGCCCGCCCACGTCATAAGAAGCGCGCTGGTAGGCGCATAAAGCCAGCGGGATCGCGCGCGGGTCGGCGCCGGGCTAAGCCCGGGCAAAGGGCGGGCCGTCTGAGGCCGTCCGAGGACGACAGAGGACGGGACGGACCTTTTCTACCATGAAAGTGACTGAGTGAGTGTTTTACCGATCTCTGCCTTGTTGGGCACCATTGTTAATTGATCTAACTAAAGCTGATATTAAGTGGCAGTGAACTACTAGCATATCTGTCATAGCTGTGTGGTGAAATGCCTAAATCGAAAAAAGCAGCAAGTGTGAACATTATGGACAATTATATGGTGCAGATCGTTAGTAAAATTAATAATGACAGGAGGGCTTCATTGGGGTTAAATTGTTCTCAAAATCCTCCTGAAAATTCTTCTTTGCCAGCACCTTTGTCTGATTCGCTGTTGGCTTCCCCTTTATTGGTTAACACTAGCACCCCAATTGAAATTGATGTGTTAGAGAGTGATATTATTGAACTAAGTATCCATCCAACAGTCACCTCACAACCTATTCTTGATGTAGATTTGCATACGGCCACCGAATTAGTTGATTCCGATTCTTCCATCCCTCCCCCCAGAACCAGGCAAGTTAGAGCCTGTAGGAAAATTCAGGCTAAAAGTAATGGTTCCCGCCCAGGGAAAAAAAAGGCTACCTCTGCACCTAAAATTGCGAGGAAAGCTGAGGCACCAGAGTTTCACTTTGCCAAATATTCTGAGAATGAATTGTCCAAGAAAATAGCAAACATGATTGATATTAAAATTGAGAGTGTTATTACTCCTCTGGTAGCCAGAATTGATGAATTAATGACAGAGGTAGACAGATTAAATTCCTTGCTAAACAGACCTGTAGAAGAAGCACCTAGAGTTGAGCCTTCGGCACCAAGTCGCCGTACTCTGACAGCACTACCTGATAGAGGGGAGGGAAGGGTTACACAAAAAGAGATAGTGAATCCCCCACTCTTGCAACTTACAAATGACGAGAATTCCCAGAAGGCATCTAAACCAGGCCCTCCTATTGACCGACTTGCTCAACGCCCAGCGAATGATCAGTTCCAACGTATTGTTGAGGCTCTTCCTACCACATTGGTTCTTGCCAATGTACCCATTTTATCATCTGATAAAATAGAAACTACATCTTCCCTCATTAGCAAATCATTACACTGGCTAACAAAAAATATGAGAATGTCTCCTTGGGGAGAGAGACAACTAGCTGGCGAAATCATCATGGCAAGAAGGGTCTCATGGTTAGGCCATGATCCTAAAAAGTATGCTGGGGATTGTGTGGTTATCAATTTTTCTAACCCAGCAGTCCTCCCTAATATCCTGCATAATATATTTCCCCCACAACAGAGATATGGCACTATCATTCCCTTAACACTTACATTTTTCTATTGTAGAAAGAAATGGGAGGTAAATCAAGCAACGGTGAGGAAAGGGCGGACCCCATTGCCTAGTATAGGGGATGGGAGTGACCTCAATAGGATGTGGAACAGGGGTCTCCAACGAGTAGCTCGGGAGCTACTGGTAGCTCGCCAGTACCTTCAAAGTAGCTCTCTGAGGTGAAGTCAAGCTCTGTATGAATTTCAGGGTAGGTGCCTATTAAAGAACGCAGCACTGATCATCTCAAGACGCTAAGAGTGACAGCCAGCCACACTTATCACAGTAACTCATACTAACACTAAAACACACACTGTGCCAGCTTATAGGACCTGCTACATGACAGTCTGTATCCAATCTCAATATAATTAAGCCACAAGGAGATTGACCATGTTACAGTCCCTCCTTTATCAGTCACAACATGTGTGTGAACAGTGCACCATCAAAAAAGTATGGCAGCAGTAGCCTGAGCTGTAATCAGTGCTGACTCACCAAAGTGCGGGATTGCAGGAGTCAGAGTGAAAATGTGTCACTTAGATGCATGATCAGCTCAAGACCTGAGGAGAACAAGGTATGATCCAGACCAGAGAAAATTAACAGATTCATCAACATTTATGTGTGTGCCCATAATAAACACTATTGCTTCCTGAAACTATGCCTGTTGCCAAAAACCGCCAAATATATATGCTAGCCCCTTCCTAAGAGTGTTATATTTGGCAAAATTGTGTCCATTCTTGACATAATAGTGCCAATGGCATAATAATGGTCATCCTTGACTATTTTAGTATTTTTGGTCTAGTTGAGGTATGCTGGCAGCCATCATAGACCTACTCTGAGCATGACTGGCCTATATGTATATGTAATATGTACATGTAATATGGCCATATTAATGGTCATGACTGATATGTGGTCTTCTCCCTGATCTTTCTGGTTTCCAGCCTTGGCACAACTGTGGACCTAGTTTAAGGGTGGGCATTACTGGCATAATGCAGGCATCCGTGGTGCTATGGTGAGCATCCATTATGACCCACAATTGATACCTGATATCATCCCAGCCTACCTTTTAACAGATGAATGTTCTCTGTGCATCATCAGAAAATCATGAAATGAATATTTGTAAATCCGAAATAGTCGAAATTGAGTTTGTTTGCCCACAGTGGAAAGTAGTGTTAGATAGAAAAATGTGCATTTTCAGAAACTGGTGAATGATAATTCAAGCTGGGAAGACATACTGCTGTGCTTATGTCCCTTGTGCCAATGGGCATGTCAAGATTTGAATGTTACTTCATAAGTTAAGGGGAGGCATTTAATATTGAAGAACTTTTTCCCAGCATTTCTGCTGGTAACCGCACTTGGTACACTTGGGTGGTAACTACTGAAAATCTTGCTTTGGGTGGTCATAGTGTAGTCACTATTTTACAGGTATAAAATTTGCTAGTAGCTCGGGAAGACTTTCCTTGAGCAGAAGTAGCTCTCACTACAGAAAAGGTTGGAGACCCCTGATGTGGAACATCAACATAGAAAACAGATTTGAGGTTCTGTCAGATCTGAACGACTGTGATTGACTTGATGGGAACGCTAGATTTGAGGATGTTGCATCAACTCTGCACGATACTTTATCTATCCCTATAGGGTCAGCCAGTTGTAAAGACAGTACTGAAAAAGGCAATCCCAGCTTTACCCAGTTTATTGTAAAGGAACTTTATAGATCAGCATTACCCATCCATCTAGGATTTGGAGATATTGAACCACAGGCACCAATAAATGAATCATTAGGTAATCTAAGCAGTAGGGTTGATTATGTGACTAGGATTGGAGATGAGACCCAAAGCTCACCAACGTTAAATGAGCTTACTAGTCCTATTAAACCCAAGCCTCATCTGTCCGTCTTATCCTGGAATCTTGCAGGAATTGGCAATAAAATGCACTGTCCTGAGTGGCACACCTTTGTCGACCAGTTCGACATAATATTATTTGTATTACCATCGGAGAAGCCTATTGTAGTGGGTGGAGATTTTAACACGACGTTCGAACCTCTTGGCTCGGAGGATCAGTTTCTAGCAGAAGAAGAGGATAGTAGGTGGGGGGTTCCCCAGCTGGATCTACCCCCGGTCAAGAGGTGGACAGCCGTGGCCATTCAATTGAAAGCACTTTGTTTAGAGAGAGGGCTTAGGGCTGCTAATGGACGTACTCGGTCAGATCGCCAGGGCGCAAATACGTTTGACAATAGCAGATCCACTAGTCGCATTGATTATTTACTAGTGGATATAAGGATTTGGGCTAGATTGAACGATATGACCATAATCGCACGAGAAGATAGTGATCATAACGCCCTGTGCTTGGAACTACAAACCTTCAACGAGCCCATAGAACCTGAAATCAATGTTGGGAAAATTAGCCTGGATGTCGTTGTATCAAACAACATGAGGCATGTTAAATGGGACAGATTCATAGAGAAGCCTGAGGAATTAGAAGATCTTAAAAAAGTGGTAACTAATGAAGTGGCTAAATTGAATACACAAGCGACTGGAAATAAATTTTTATCATCAATGGACGAGGTCCACACCACTTTCTTCCTAAATCTCCCAAAAATTTTTAAAAAGCCCATAGTGGGTGAGAAATCTAATAAGGACAAACAACTTACGGCGGGATGGTTCAACAAATCTTGTAGAACAGCTCGCCAGAGTCTAAGTTTGGCCCTTAGATCGAAAAATATGGATAATGTGAGATCTGCTAGAAAGCTATATAAGCACACACAGCTAGTGGCAAAGAAGGAATGGGACGAGGATCACTGGCAGGATTTGAAAACTGCTTGTCTGTCCAAGGACCAAAAGAAGTTTTGGGCGATAGTGAAGTGGGATAGAGGCGGGGTTGCACCATCTCCCCAAAATAATGTGGCAATAAACCAATGGGTTGATTTTTTCAAACCACAATATGCTTCAGTCTCGCGAGAAGGTGAGCACTCACCCCCTCCGGCCATTTATTTTCATACGCAGGTGTTCACGATCAAAGATGTAAATCTAGCATTAGATTGTATAACCAGGGGCCGTGCCCCCGGGATGGACGGAATACCTGCGGATGTATTTTTAACTGATAGATCATCCTGGTGTCAGTACTTTCAATACTTAGCAAATTCTATAGCTATGGGGGCGCCCGTACCCCCCTCATGGAAAGGGGCTGAAATAATCCCAGTTTTTAAAAAAGGGGACAAATCGTTACCCAGTAACTATAGACCTATCAGTCTCATAGATTCTGCCCAGAAACTGATAGGTCGATTAGTATAAAATAAACTACATACCTGGATTGAAGAAAATAACATTTTGTCCCCTTTTCAGGCTGGGTTTAGACCATGTACTAGTTCGGTTGACCAGGTATTTTATTTTCTAGCACTCTATTGGAGGAATGTAAAGCTAACTAATGGGACCCTTTATGCGGTTTTTATAGACTTAAAATCCGCATTTGATCTAGTGCCTCGCACCAAACTATGGAGGGTTCTCGACGAAGCAGGGATAGCTCCAGAACTGCTAACATTACTCGTCCGCTTGCACGAGAACAATTACGCACGAATCAGGTGGGGAACGCAGGGGGAGGTTACTGACACATTCCCTGTAGAGCGTGGTGTTCGGCAGGGATGTGTCTTGGCACCCACGTTGTTCTCCCTGTTTATTAATGGCATTGTAGAATATCTGAGCCGTTCGCCCACAGACGCTCCCGTATTGGCTGGGACCCGCGTGCCTGTCCTCATGTTCGCGGACGATACACTGATAGTCTCACGGACACCTAGTGGCCTGCAGAAGGCGCTAAATGCATTCGGTGATTTTTGTCGAGAACGTGGTCTTGAAATAAACACCTCCAAAACAAAGTTTATGTGCTTAAATAAGAGAAAAATTTTTAGAGGTGTTATTAAATTCAACGACACCCCGCTGGAACAAGTAGAGGCATTCACATACCTAGGGATATCCCTCCAGAACAATATGAAGTGGACAAACCATATTGATATGGCTGCCCTAAAATTTCATCAGTTAGCGGGAGCAATTGTTTCAAAATATAAATTATCCTTGACTAAACCTATCACTCCAGCCTTAGAGATTTACAATATGAAGGCTATTAGTGCTGTATTATATGGATCGGAATTATGGGGCTTTGGCAACCTGAAACAACTAAGTCTAGCTGAAAATAAGTTTTTACGTTGCTTAACGGGAGTTCCCCGAAGTACCCCAATGATTCCATTAGCATATGATCTTGGTAGGAAAAGAGTTGAGGATTTGGCACGATTGCGCCCACTCCTTTATTGGCGACGCATCATGGTCACACCGGAACTTGCCCACTATGCTACCGCCCTAAAAGACATTATTAGGGCTGACCATTTTCATTCTATAGCATGGCTCAAAGAAATCAGAGACTTATTAATAAAATTAGACCTGGGGCATCTATGGAATGATCCAAATGGGTTAAAAATTCCTCCTAAGCCTGCACTCAAAAAAATGTACTGGGACATGATTATAACATCTGCTTTTAATACTGGCCAGAATGCCAATCTAACAGGACGATACCTCGATATTAAATGTATTCCATCTTGTGAGGCATTTTGGGATTACATAGAGAGGCCTTTTGATAGAAAACTGTATTTTCAGTTTAGAATTGGGTCTCTCCCTGTTAAAGCATTTACCCAAAATTGGTCACCCAACCATGATAATTGTTGTCCTCACTGTCGAGATTTGATCGAAGATGCTGGCCATCTATTATTTGTCTGTCCATTGTATGTTATCCCACGTCGTAGATGGATAAAACCAGTATGTTTAAATTTGGGAATACGTAGATATAAGGATGCCCTGAGGATACTCGAATCTGATTGCACTCCATACTTGGTTATTGCTGTAGCAAAATTCTTGGGGTGGGCCTGGGTAATACGTTCACGTACCCTAAAAATGCTAGAAGATGGATAATGAGTATCTGACACTAAGGACATTGTTTTACTTTTTTTATAAAGGTTGTCTTAAATTGATGGTATTAATTCATCGGAACTATTCGCCAGCATTATGGTTTAATGAAATTTTAAAAATTGTACATTGTTTTTAAATATAGTATTTATATTTATTGTTAGGATGTAAACATGCTTTTATGACATGCTGTCGAATAAAGCTTTGAAATTTGATATATATTCAAAATATATATGTATTTATTTACTAAAAGTATCCCCTATACTCTTTATGAGCACAGAAGCACCTTCGTTAAAACAAGGCAATGTTTAAATATACAAAAGTTGCACAATTATGGATGGGCCCGGGTGGCCCGCTAAACCATATACTAAAATAGTGGTATAAGAACCACGTATAGAAAAGTAGGAAGGCCTAGGGCCTTGAGAATTGCTGGGACTACAAGGAGCTAACAGTAGTTAGTGACCAGGAGGCCCACACGATGCATGTGCAGTGTTGAAAGTTACACGCGTGCACCTATTGGATTCAATGGGTGCGTAAAAGTCACAAAGTTAAAGTAAAGGGAGTCTTCCGGATGGACCAGAACCTAACAACTGGAAACCTAGACACTAGAGATGTTTCTCTACACAGGAGCACCGGAGTGCCAGCGTTACCTCACCCACAGGAAGCGGGTGCATAGGTGTCAAAGTGTGTCGGGTTTCGTCGTGCAGGTCTATGGAGCCTGAAGATGAAGAAGCTGCAGGCGGCCAGGCGAGAAGAGTTCCGGTGGATCCAAGGGTGGATCTGAAGAGTAGAAGACCTGAAAGCAGAGGGGACACTGTTCAGAGTCACTAGCCAGTGACCGGCGTGGAACCAGGAAGGAACCAGGCGATGTTGGGTGCCAACAGGTGAAAAAGTGAAGCTTGTCTCTGCAGCCACGTGGAAGTGAAGATGTCGACGACGTCCAGGAGTCACTCACGAGCTGTCCCACGAAGGCTCTAGCTGATGGCGGTGTCGGCTTCTCGATGGGAGCAAACAGGCCTTGGCTAATGCAAGCCACGCAGGAGTCGATGGAAGCTTGGTGCTCTAACCAGCAAGGTCAGAGGGGCTGCTCCTTTTCACAGGAGCAAGGGCCAATCTGGAGCAACCAGACCAGCAGTGTTGTTCATAGATTTCGTCGCCAAGATGGCCACTAGCCAACGGGCCAGTAACCGGGATGACGCGTCGAGTGGCAAAAAGCAAAAGGGCCCCACGCAGATCTCGTGGATGCTGGAGGGCTGGTCTTTGGTGCAAATGCTGCTCGGTGTTGGGGCTTCTCAGGGCCCTATGCACAACGATGAGGATGCCTCGGGTGCTGCGCAGTCAGCGTGTCGTGGACGTTCCAAGATGGCCGGTCCCACGTCTCTCGGTGCCCCCACGGGTCTCTTCTTTGCAGGGACTGTGGATCGGGCTCTGAGATGTCTGGGAGTCTGGGTCTTATCGGGCTCTGGGCTCAGTCTCCGGCGGGAGGTGGCGGCAAAGCAGTCGTTGAGTTGCTGGATGGTGCCTGTGTTCACAGGGTGGTCACTCCTTGACCACAAGGGAGATTCTCTTCAGTCTTCTGTGCAGCAGAACGTCGAAGTCCAGTAGTAGTTCTTCTTAAAGTCGAGTTTCAGGATGATCTAAAGTCCTGGGACACAGCTCCTACTCTTATTCCAAATCTAGGGGCTGGATTACCTGCTAGGTCCCTCCTCTGGGTGGGACCAGGAAGGGGGGTGGTTACACCCCCTCTCCTTTGTTCAGTTTCGCGCCAGGGCTGGGGCTGGAGAGCCCCAGCTCCGGTTTGAACTGGCATATGCACAGGAACACCTTATGTGCCCCAGGCATGTCTCAATCTATTCAGCCCTCCCTAACCCACTACACAAAATCCTGTCTTGGGTGGTGCAAGCACCTCCCCTGACAGGAAACCCTTTGTCCACACCTCCCAAGCTGGAAGGTCTCCCTGCAGGATGGCAGACTTGTGTCTGTGGTGGCAGAATCCATTTTGTGATGCTGAGGCTCTGTCTAACTTTACCAGGGTTTCAGGTTAGGTACATGTCGTGTCCCTCTAGAAGGGTGGAATGCTACCCCCGTCGCCAGAATTGGCGAGGGGATAGTATTCCAAATCGTATGACACCTTACTCGACATGTTTTGATAAAGCCAAACCAGAGTTAGCATTTGACCGCGAGGTTCATAATGCACTTAAGAGTATATGGTATGGCAATATCATGAAACAGCTAAAGGACGTTGTTCCGAAAGCTGCAGACAGGCTCAGCTCATGCCAGAGCACCATCTCACATGAAACCAAGCACTCGGCCTCCAGGATTGTTAAGGCCTGCCATAGGAGTAACTTATAGGTTACCATGTGTCCATATATGTTAGATATAGATATACTATATCTAAGTAAGAGGTGATTACACCAACTTACCCCAGCTGAGTGATCAGCCAGTTGTGTCAAATAGTGAGGCCAGGCCAGGGGTGGCATAATACATGCTGCAGCCCCTGGTAGGCCTTGGATACACCTATGCCCTGGGTACCTGGGGTACACTGTTACAGGGTCCAATAAGGTGAACCAGTTCCAATTGGTAATGCACCTAGTGTGCATTGGCATTAATTTAGGGAGAGAACAGCAGGGCTGTGGGTCTTATTAGCAAGCCCACAGCCACACTAAGTCATAAAACCAGTGAAGCAAAAGCAAAAATTTGGGGTGACCATAGGATAGCAGACCCTACTCTCCTACACTGTTCAAATTGGGTTTTTCGATAAACGTGCCCAAATCTCCCCTGGTGCCCTCTCAGCGCAACCTGTTCATAGGTGCGGTACTGGACACTACTGTGTGTCGAGCATTCCCGCCTCAAAGGATTCTCGACATACAGGAAATGATTCCTTTATTTTGCAATGGAGCGGTCATTCCAGTCCTGAAGGTCCTTTGCCTGCTCGGTCTGTTTGCTTCCTGCATTCTGTTGGTCAACCATGCACGCTGGCACATGAGGGCGCTCCAGCAGTGCCTCCGCAGGCAGTGGTATCCGCACAACGGAGATCTCAGGGAGTCTGTGAGGACGCATCCACTTTAGGGTGGGGTGCGCATCTGGGGGATCTGGAGATCAAGGGTCTTTGGTCTCCAGAGGAAAGGTTGCTTCACATCAACCTTCTAGAATTGCGGGCGATTCGTTTAACACTCAAGGCCTTCCTGCCTTCACTTCGCGGTCAGTCTGTTCAAGTCCTGACGGACAACACTACCGCGATGTGGTATGTCAACAAGCAGGGAGGAGTGGGGTCTCTTTGTCTCTGCAGAGAGGCCCTACATCTATGGTCCTGGGCTCAGGACCATCAGATTTGTCTGATGGCAAATCATCTGGCCGGGGTGCTAAACGTGCGTGCAGACAGTATCAGTCGGCAGTTCTCCGCCGACCACGAGTGGAGGCTCCATCCGGAGGTGGTTTGTCACGTCTTTCGGACGTGGGGAACTCCTCGGGTTGACCTGTTCGCCACTCACGAGAATGCTCACTGCCCGTCATTCTGCAGTCTCCAGTATCCGATGCAGGGAGCGTTGGTGGACGCGTTTCAGTTGAGTTGGAGCTCACGACTCCTTTACGCGTTTCCTCCCATACCCTTGATTCCTCGGGTTCTGAGGAAGATTCGACAAGACCGGGCCCAAGTCATATTGATCGCCCCGGATTGGCCAAGAAGGGTGTGGTACACAGATCTACTTCACCTTTCCTCGTGCCCTCCGCTCCGTCTCCCTCTCAGGGCAGACCTCCTCTCGCAATCGGAGCGGCAGGTTCTACTCCCCCACCTCCAGAGCTTACACCTTCATGCCTGGAGATTGAACGGGGCAACCTGAATTCTTTTTCTCTCCCACCTGATGTGGTAGATGTAATTTTGTCTGCCAGACGTCATTCCACCAAATCTATCTATTCCTATAGGTGGTCTAAATTTGTTCTCTGGTGTGGAGAGAAATCAATTGATCCTTTGAGGGCTCGTTTATCTGACATTCTGCAGTTTGCCCTTTCTCTTGCTCAGCAAGGCTTTGCTGTGGCTACTGTAAAAGGATACTTATCGGCTTTGTCGGCTTTCCTTTGCTTGCCGGATCAGCCGTCTTTATTCAAATCACCTATTGTTCTTCGTTTTCTCAAGGGCCTCACAAACAGGTTTCCTCCTACTCCCTTTATTGTGCCTGAATGGGACTTAAACCTTGTCTTGACTTATCTTATGGGTTCTCCCTTCGAGCCCTTACACAAGTGTCCTTTGAGACTGTTGTCTTTTAAGACGGTTTTTCTCATTGCAATCACCTCGGCAAGGAGGGTAAGTGAGCTTCAAGCTCTAAGTTCAAAACCCCCGTTTTTGACCATTCATGCTGAAAGAATGGTACTCAGGACCAGGGCTGCATTTCTGCCTAAGGTGGTAACTCCCTTCCATCTGGGGCAGTCCATTACCCTTCCCACCTTCTATCCTTCCCCTCACCCTTCCAAGGAGGAGGAGAGACTTCACCGTTTGGACCCTAAGAGGGCGGTGTGCTTCTACCTGGACAGGACAAAAGACTTCAGAGTTGATGACCAGGTCTTCGTGGGCTTTGTTGGCTGCAGGAAAGGTCGAGCGGTGCACAAGTGCACCCTTTCCAGATGGATTGTCTTGTGCATCAAGATATGCTACTCTTTGGCTGGTAAGGAACCTCCAGAGGGTTTAAGGGCTCATTCCACTAGAGCAAAGTCTTCCACTTCTGCTTTGTCTAGGGGCGTTCCTGTGGAGGACATTTGTAGGGCGTCAACTTGGGCCTCCCTTCACACCTTCGCAAAACATTATTGCTTAGACACCGAGGTGAGGAGGGACGGACACTTTGCTCGTTCCGTCCTTCAGGACTTTCTGGTATAGAAGGGTGGACACCCTCCTCCGGGAGTGGGACTGCTGTGGGAATCTATTCACAAGGTGAGGAATCCACTGGCAGATGTATCCATCAGAAGAACAAGTTACTTACCTTCGGTAACGCTTTTTCTGGTGGATACAGTATCTGCCTGTGGATTTCTCACTGACCCACCCGCCTCCCCGTTGTCCACCCTTGTATACCTACAATTCTAATGATGATGTTTCAAAATGTGTTTTGTTACTGTCAAAGGCATTGTGTTATTTCTTTTGCCTTTCTACTTATTCTCCACACTGTGTGTGTTGCTTTATATATTATGTACTGTGTATATATTGCTGTCAGTCCGTTCGTGTGCCTCGAAGGCACGGAAAAAAGGGCAGAACTGACGTCATCACGCCGACGAGGTCTTCTTATGGAGCCGGTGACGTCAGTGGAGTCGCGAGCGGAGCCGTGTCTCTGTGACGTCGTCTTCGACCTCATCGGCGTGGACTGCTACAAAAGTTTCCGAATGTTGCTGGCGCAGGAGATATTCACAAGGTGAGGAATCCACAGGCAGATACTGTATCCACCAGAAAAAGCGTTACCGAAGGTAAGTAACTTGTTCTTTAGGCTTTTAATGTGTTCCTGGTCAATGCTAAAAACAAGTGGTGGATGTATATGGGATATTTAGTTGGTTCCATGTATCCTTTTTATGGTCATCCTGGGTGTTGTTTACATGTTTCAGACACTGTTAGTAGCCCCAGAGGGTCAACGTGGCTTTCTTCAGGACCAGTTCATTTTAGTACACACTTACTAAAGCCTGCACAGCGCAGGTAAATATAGTAAGTACTCACAAATTTTCCTCATGTTCTTTTTTGATCACAATGCGACTTGTATTGTAACCTGTGAAGATAAAGCAAAGGTAAAAAGAGAAACGGTAGTACCTATAGGTGGTTAAACTTGTGTAGGGCTAAGAACAAACCTCACTCAAAGTCCTTATTTTTACCCAGCATTCACACACCAGGCCAATCCAATAAAAAAAACGAATATACAAGACTTCCAACCCAAGAAGCATTGTTCATTCACTCCCTTTGTATGGGCTGATACTGGAACGTAAGGTTAATCATCACTCTTTGGGCATTCATAGAGGAAAAATTGATTAAGAGAAAAACGATCAATTCGAACTTACAGACACATATATGTGTCATGGGCTCTCAAGAGAACTAAGATGTTTTGCCCAACCACGTGTGCTAGTATATGGTTTTTTTCCCTATATTTTCTACTGGGAGAAAAGTAAGGATATTGTGCTCAAAGGTATAGGTCATACTCTTCCGTCACTAGAATAACTAGGGGAATAATTCTCATACGTGCAAACCGAATTCATGAGACCAACATTAATTGTCATGCGGAACTGCACACTCTTTAGTTCTATTAGTTCTACATGCATTCAAAAGGTATACACCCCAAAATCCTGTGGTGGATGTTTTCAATAAACACATTGTGCTCGGTAAATGCACGCGTTTAAAACAAAGAGTTACAGACGTTTTTTGGTAGAGGCTTATTTCCTCATGGGTTACTGTTCAGACGTGGTCTTTTTTTACAACATTCTGAAAAATATCCAAGAAATGACCACCACCTAGTTACTGCATTAGAGATTGCTATTAGATTCAGGCTATTCCCCTCTGTTTCACCAAGCGTGAAACGCATACTTCCAGATCAGGCTTTTTTTGGTTCACTTACTTTGTCCTCAGGCCTCACCGCCCATGGCATCTACCGGTGTCTTTGCAGCCCCGAACTATGTGATCCGCCTACCGGGGGCTGGGACACTCCCTCAGGGAAGAAACCTTCAAGGAGTGTCCCGCCCCTTCCTGGAAGGGAATCCAGTCGCCAGCAGATTGATCGGATCCAGTATCCGGAACCCAACTGTGTATTTAATGACAGCCCCCTGTGGTAAATAATTTAATTACCGGGACTTAATTTGATACAGAAACATAATAAACATAGCTCAGTAAATAAGAGGCAGAATCCGTGGTATTAGAGGTTCGGAATGGGCTTTATTCCAATGGATGATTCGAATCGGTTGCTCCAAGTTCCATCACCACGAAGGTTCAGGAAGTGAAGTACATACATTATTGATAATTATTCACTTTTATACAATAGGCATTACAGTGAAGTAAATGCAAGAGGCGTAACAATTGATAGCAAAGATAACATTTCACATGCGTAGCTGAAGGAGGCGTAAGTGGGAGTAACAAGGAAAACGTCATTGGTTGTGATGTCACATATGGGTGGACCTATGAAATAA
Organism: Triturus cristatus; assembly: GCF_964204655.1. NCBI lineage: Eukaryota > Metazoa > Chordata > Amphibia > Caudata > Salamandridae > Triturus > Triturus cristatus. The sequence goes on along the minus strand of NC_140590.1, from coordinate 1,237,625,103 downwards.
TTTCGCAATGTCAGCAGAAATACTTGGCAGAGATGCGCGCGCAGCAGTATGACGTGTAATTGACGTGCAACTAGGGGGTGAAGGGGACTTGACATTTAGCTCTACATGTGGCGACAGAAGTCTGGAGGGTCAAGTCAACCTAATCCCAAATCATATCTAACATCCTATGTTTAAAGAACTATGTTATCCAGAAGAGAGGTCTCTTAGAGTAGAATCTTATTCTATACTGACTATACTGACTGTTAGTGCGTGTACAAGCGTCTAAGTGTCTACACTAGATGCGAGGGCAGGAATCTTCCATAGTAACAGGGCTATGAATTACTTGCATGAAGACAGAGAAGCCGGGCCTTTGCTCGGTAGCTGGAAGAATGTTTACTGAAACTACTAGACAGGAATGCATTGGGCAGGGGGCGGAGCAGATAATTTCGAAGGTGAAATACAGTTTCTTGGCAGGCAACAGGCTGATGTCAGGCTTCGTGAGCCGCGCAGGGAATGAGACAAAATTCATGGTCACAGATGCAGGCTCAGACTGGAGCTTCAGAGGCAGAAAGCAAGAAAAGCTTGATGACAGAATCAGGGCCTACTTGCCTGGACTGTAAAATGGCATAAGTAAACCATATAAAGCCGGTGGCCTTTCATACTTGGGAATGGAATATCCGGCCTATTCATGGCGGATCTGAAAGAGGACATGTTGACGGTGGACGCACATGTGTTTGCGTCTTCATAACTGGAACTGGAGGGAACATACATGTACTTGTGATTCATACATGAAACCGTTGGGGTCCAAGATAGGGGACATAACTGATCGGAAAAATCCATATTTCCACATTCCCTCCTTGTCCCCTACTTGCCCGTCAAGAGATATCAATCTTCATCAATCCATTGATCTGTTCATATAGCATCATTTGTTCTTCTTTTTTCTTCTGGGACGAATGAAATCTTGGTGATGGGACACACGATGTGGCACACAGACCACAAATCGCTGGTCCACATTGTAGGCATAGACAGCAACTGAATAGTATGAGAAAGCCAATACCTAGGAAGGATAGGACCCTCCATCCAAAGGTAGATAATACACTCCAAAACCAACCGGACCAAGTCCAGGTGCCTGGATTCTGGTGTATCTGGCTTACAATCTTATGAAGGCGAGTTATGGCTTTATATACAGATGGCGAATTTTCTGGTATGAAAATGCAACAACTTGATCCGATGACCCTACAAGCTCCGCCCCTATCGGCCAGGATGACGTCAAGGACAAGACGATTTTGAAGCACAACAATCCGCATAGCAGACTGTTCTTCTGTTAAATTGCCTAAGGCGGAAATAGTTTCGTTCACTACTGCTTCAAGGGTTCTAGTTAATCTACGTATCAGCTTACTATTAGTAACGGTACCTATATAGGGAAAGAGACCTTTATTGAAATCTGTGTATTTTTCCCATGCTGTTTCAGTGTAATCGACAATTGGGAGATCTCTCCTTTCTCTATTGTGTACTAAATGAGTATTTCTGTGATAATCGGGAGGAGCTAGGAAAACAGGTGGCAAAAGAAATCCAATGTAGCAGGTACCATCCCAATCTAGAGGCAAACGTACATATGCCGTCTGACCACATATAAAATAGGAATGGCGGGAAGCTCTAAATGTCGACTTGCCTTGATCACTGAATTCTATTACAGTGGTGCATCTACTATAGCCCATATGTATGGAACCATTCTTTCTTACACATAATTCACCTTTTACTGGAAATACTGACATGGCGGGCAAAATTGGAGTAGCTTCGGATTCGACATTTAGGATCATAAGATTAAGCGTAAAATTACCTAATCCATATACTTCATTTTCTAGATCAGTCCCTGTTCTCTTGGGAAGTCCCTCCTTGTTAGGGTGGCAGACTTTAAGTAAAACTAAGTTCAAATTTCCCCATACCCAGTTGTCTTGATAAACTGCAGAATTTGAATCTAGGGAATTAATTAAACTAAACCATGCTCCACAGGAGCCGTTGTGTGTGAATGGGTATGGAAAAAGAGGTAGAATTCCTTTATAATTCTGATAGGGAGGGAGTCGGCCACATATCCAACAATCTGTAGCATTGCTAACCTGATGGGAATGATGTAACATACTAATAAAAGTGTTATTGCGCAGCGCAAATCTATACGATAATTCATGCGGGGGTAGGTCATTAAAAGAATGTTCAGCAGTAACATTATAAACATGTCTAGAAATAGGATAATATATGTGCAACAATATACTTGCAGTAATTATTAAGAAACTTAGGAAAAACAAAATTAATAACGTCACTGTGCAATGACTACGCAGTGATTTACAGTATGCATGTCGTTTCAACATTTTTCGGGTGTTTTCTCTATTCAGATCTAAGGGATACATGTCAGGGACAAATTCAACCGCTTCACCTTGGAGAGGACTTAAACAATCAAATTTCCCGACCGGTTAGATCTGAGTTTTAGTTTATATTGTTTGTGACTACTGGTTTCAACAAAAGGAAGTTTTGAGTCAATGGGTGAAGACACACAAGGTGTGGTGTTTACGTCCGATGGTAGTCCATGAAATTTCTTGATATGACTTGAATGTATCCAGCCTTTTCTGCCCTCGATCTTCACGGCTGTCCTTGTGGTGAGCAAGACCAATTTCGGTGACTTCCACCTAGGATCCAGCTGAGTCTTTCGATCAAAGTTCCTCACTAAAACGAGATCCCCTGGAATTACGTCATGGGGTTTCACCTCAGTGTTGTCAGGAAAGGCTGCAGCTACCTGTGAACGACAAGATTGTAGTGCAGACATCAAGGAAGCCAAATAATCTGTCAGCATATTACAGTCAATATCAGTTATTTTACGTGGTATAGGCGTCCCCCACATATTTGGTGGTCTGCCAAAGATCACCTCATACGGGGATAGCCCTGTTCGAGAGTGTGCTACCATTCTCATGTAAAAGAGTGCAACTGGTAAGGCTACTACCCAGTCGACACCCTTCTCTCTGCATATCTTGGACAATCTGATTTTCAGAATCTGATTATGTCTTTCTACGAGACCTGCTGCCTCGGGGTGTCGGACACAGTGGAATTTCCACTGATAGCCTAACAAAAGTGAAACGTGTTTCATTAGTTCGGATGAGAACGGCTGGCCGTTATCTGAGTAGACAGCACGTGGTAAACCGTATCGTGGGAAGAATTCTCGAACTAACTGTTTGGCAGTAGTCGGGGCAGTGTAATCTGAAACCGGGTATGCCTCTGTCCAACGGGAAAGAGCACAGACACTACGAGAACATATTTGAATCCTCGACATCGTTCCATCTGGATATAATCCATCTGGAGCACTTCAAAAGGGTGATCAGGAGACTGAAATCCACCCTGTTCTACGGGAACGCTTTTTCCTGGGTTAAACTGACAACAGATCATACAGGTACGAACTTTTTGCTTGGCTGCTGCTCGTAAATGTTTATTGAACCAAATGTGTTGGATGCTGTCTAGCATAGCTTTTTCTCCTAGATGTGCTGGACTATGTATAGTGTTAATAATAACTTGGACCATTGAATCAGGAAGGAACCACACAGATTTTTCCTTCGTCATCCATCCTTGGTCCGTTTGAATCCCACCTAATTCAGTCCATTTCTTTATTTCGTCTGGTGTAGCATGTGTCTGTATGTCAATTACGTCAAAAGCGGGATCTTTAATCGTCATACAATGTGTTGGTGTCGGGACTATTGTCGGATGTTTGAGTTTGAGCAGTCTGTTTAGCTGTTCTGTCAGCTAGATCATTGCCTTGAGAAATGATATCAGTAACCTTCGTATGAGCTTTACATTTCATAATTGATATTGCAGTGGGTAGATGTATTGCATCTAATAAGGCATGAATGAGGGGTCCGTGCTGAATGTGGGCACCGTGAGAAGTTAAATAACCTCTCTCTCGCCACAGCACGCCGAAGTCATGTACAACTCCGAATGCATAACGTGAATCAGTGTATATGTTGACTTTTTTATTTGCGGCTTGAATACAGGCTTGTGTCAGAGCGACGAGCTCTGCTGCTTGAGCGGACAAGGTATTTATACAATTTGTTTCAATGATTTCAGTGTCTGTTGTGACTGCGTAAGCGGCCACTAACTCTCCTGTATTTGTTCTCATACATGAACCATCTACATACAACGTCAGGTCTGGGTCTGACAATGGGACATCTGTCAAGTCTTGTCTGGGTTTCGTCGTGATTGTAATAACGTCAATACAGTCATGCGCTAGTGGGTCTGTTCCAATTACGGGTAAAAGTGTGGCAGGATTCAATGTGTTACAACGTCTGATTTCTATATGTGGTTGGAACAATGTTAATTCATACCCTGTAAGTCGCGCTATAGTTAAATGTTGTGTTTGCGTTCGATTCAAAAGAACCTCTACTGCATGCGGTACTTGTACTGTCAATGGATGTCCTAACACTATGGCATCGCTTTGTCTGATTGCTAAAGCTGTCGCTGCCACTGATTTTAGGCACGCAGGCAGAGCCTGAGCTACGGGATCTAATGTACTAGAAAAATAAGCACACGGTTTGTGTGATCCTGCTTGTTCCTGTGTGAGTACTGACAAGGCAGTACCTTCGCGTTCTGTAACAAAAAGTGTAAACTGTTTATTGTAACATGGTGTTGCTAAAACCGGTGCTTGACATAAAGCTTTCTTTAAGCTTTCAAAAGCTTGTGTATGTTCCTGAGTCCAAGGGAGAACAGTCGATGTGGCTGCCTCCTGTGTTGTCAACTGAATGAGTGGTTTTGCTAGAAATGCATACTGAGGGATCCACTGCCTACAATATGAAGTGAGGCCTATAAAAGCCCGCACCTCCTTTTGTGTCTTGGGTATAGGCATGTTAGCTATTAACTGAATGCGGTCGGGTGTAAGCTGCCTTCCCTCCTTGGACAGCGAGTGTCCAAGATAAACAACTCGCTGGACACAGAATTGCAGCTTAGAAGGGGACACCTTGTGCCCCTTTTCGGCTAGAAATTGTAAAACTGTCAGTGATGCTTTCTCACATTCAGGTTCGCTTCTGGCGGTGATCAGCAGATCATCGACATATTGAAGCAAGGCAGTGTTTACTGGCATGTGGATACTGTCGAGTTCTCGTTTCAGTGCTTGGCTATAGATGCTGGGGCTTTCTGTAAATCCTTGAGGTGCGCGTGAGAATTTAAAGCTACGTCCATTTAAACTAAATCCGAACAAGTATTGGCTTTCCGGATCTATAGGGACGCTGAAAAAGGCATTCTTGAGATCAATTACAGTAAAGAATGTTGCTTCAGAATCAATAGCTGTCAGTAATGACGAGATATCTGGGACCACAGGGAATTGTGGCACAATGCATTTGTTCAATTCGCGCAGATCAATAACCAATCGATATACTGGCGGGGCCTTCGGATCTGTTCGTTTAAGAATCGGAATTATCGGTGAATTACATACATTGGAGTCTGTTTCTACAACCACTCCTTGGGCAATGAGCTCGTCAATGATTTGTAGTAAAGCCACTACAGCATCTGGTGGTAACTTGTATTGTCGCATTCGTGGTAGTACCACTCCTGCCTTTAGTGTAACTCGATATGGTGTAATATTCATGCAACCAACATCAGTAGGGCCTTGTGCCCATAGATGTGTAGGTAAAGTCTGCAGTCGGGGATCCATGTCTCTAGACACATAGTGACCTTTGAAATCACGTAAAAACAATCTTACTCCTTCCGGAGAACAACATATTATAGCTCCTAGAGCTTTCAGTGTTTTTATACCTAACAAGTTTTCTGGACATGATTTAGTAAGCAATAAATCTGTAGTTCTGGTCAAGGGTCCTATCGTAAGTGGAAGAGGCTGTGATACTTCATTAACAATAGGTTTTCCTGAAAAACCAAGGGAAATATTCTGTGAGCCTGAGAGGGGTGCCCCTGGAACTTCACTACGTTTTATGGTTGTTCGACTTGCCCCTGTATCTAGTAAAAATTTTCTATCTTGACCTAATAATTCACTATGTACATAAGGTCCTTCTTGGTCTACAGGGACCTCGATAAGGGGTAAGTCAACTTCCCTCTCTAGGCTGTTTCATGCATATCGTTGATAATCAGGATAGTCATACTGTGCGGTCTGGTACAGCTGTCGTGTCGTGGTTTGTGTGGCAGCAACAGGCAGCGCTGGTGCAGCTGGCACAAACTGTATAGACTGTTGTGGAGCTGGCATGGACTGTGCATGCTGCGGGGCTCCTTGTTCATTCTGATCCTGTCTAAGTGGCCGTGGTCTTTCTTTTGTAATACCTGTGGCGATATTACGCTTCAGGACTGGACAATCGTGTATATAATGACCTGGTTGTTTACAGTAGTTGCATGTCCCTTTTATAGGTCCTGCTGAATCACCGGAATGTGTCGTACCCTTTTTATGTCCTTCAGCTGGAACTGTCTGGGAGACTAGCATTTTCATTTTCGTGTCTTTCATGCGTCTTTGTTCATGATCTTGTTCCTCTCTAATTCTATTGTGATGATACTGTAACATTTGTAACATTTGTGATGGGGTGTTACCTTGCCAGGTACTCTCGAATTTTAATACTCTATTCTTCACTTGGGGCAAGGAATTTTCAACTAATTTTGTCACAAACAGATGTGGGTATGATTCGCTACTTGCTTTTATGCCACTATTTATACCAAAACATTTTTCAAATCGTGCATAGAAATCACTAGTGTCTTCATCTTGCTTTTGTTTACAGGCTGAAATTGCACCCCAGTCTTCCTTTTTCGTGGTTAATAAACGTGGCAGTACCTGTACTAGTAAACCTGGTAGTGCTTTAGTTTTGTCCCCAAGCCCCGAACCTGGACCTCGGGCCTTTTCTTCATTTTCTAATGCTGTCCAGTCTATCTTTTGGTCTCCCACCTCCCACTCTTTTTCCTTGAGTTTTTCATAAATGCCAGCAGGCATCAATACCTTTAATATGGTCATAATGTCGGGATAGGTATACTCTCCCATGAGTAACATGTCTTTAATTTCTCGGTGGAAACCCGCTGGGTCTTTGTCATGACTGGGTACCACTTTCTTCATTTCTAACAATTCTATTTTCGATATGGGCGTATATACAAATACACGTTTAAACTCATTGTCCTCGCCCTTTATTGGGTGTACTTCTCGTAAGGGATTCTGTCTGTCCATGTAATACATCGGTCTTTCCTTGATGGGCAGTGAGACATGTTCTGGACATACGAAAAGAATGTACTGCTTTCTTGATTCTAGTATTTCTTTAATTAGCTTAGTACCTGAACCTCTCCATCTATTCGTGAGTAATTCAGTCAATATATCAGGTAAGGGACCAGGATCTGAATGTTGGCTTTTATATAGTATAAGAAGTTGTTGAATCATATAAATCCCAGCTAAACGCTGTTCATCTGGGGTGAGATTCAAAAATGTGTGTGCTACTGTATCATCATCATACTTTCCGGGACTGTCAACCCAATGAACGGCTGACCTGGCTAATTCTTGTTCATCCATAGAATCGAGAAAATGATAACCCCTTCGTTCTCGCAGTAATTTATCAGCGGCTTGGAACGAATGCTCGGGGGACCTTATATTTATTATAGGTGTTTGAAAATTCCTGTTATTTTCTAGACATATCGGACGTATCGGGTCAGTAAGACATCTAGTACTATTACAAGATCTTCCTCTACCTACATAGGCTATGGTTTCTGACTGTCCTGTGGGCAGTCCTGATCCTTCCTCCTCCTCATTTTGTTCAAACTGGTCTACCGCTAATCTCTCTTCGTGTAGGCGTTCTATTTCTTTACGGATCTTTCGGCACATGGCTATTATACAGTTTTGCTTATCATGTCTCCCTTCTGATATATTCTGGCTCCATCTGGTAAGAATTTGCATTGCTTCCGGGTCTACCCCCGGTCGGTCTTGATTTCTGATCACACAATTAATAAGGAAACGTAACAGTTCCCCTTGTATCTCCACTTTCTGGTATTCCATAGCTCTGTTAATACATTCAGAATCTCGCCCTGTTTGGACAAAATGGTATATATTATCTAGATGCATAGTCATTCCTGGTAACTTCCCTAAATACACCGCGGCTCGTCTGATACGTAATGATGCCATGATCATTTCGTCCTCTTTGCCGGGCACAGGGTCATATCTACAATCTATAAGAAGTTCCTTAAGCGTGCGGGCATTTATGAGTTTGGGGGTACGTGGATGTGCTGACTCTTGAAAAGTAAGTTTATTTATTCTGGGTGGCATAGAAAAAATATTGGTAGCACCTCCCGTAGCCCCGTCTGGGGTATCGGGCGTGAAAGGATTCGTTGAACGCGATACAGCAACTATAGGTGTGGACACAGCTATAGAAGTAGCTGTAGGAACAGATGTGGAAACAGATGTGCTTGCCAGAACTTGTGTCAGGATTTGGTGCTGTAGAGATATAGATACAGGATCTTGGCGTTGAACCTCCCCGGCCAACGGTCTATGTGGGGCGGGGTTAGCATACTCGGGAGCTGCGTCATCTAAATATGAGGAAAGAAAAACATCTTCTGCGGTTCTAGGATGCCCCTTGGGATGTACCTTTATTGGAAATAATGGGGGTGGCAAGTCTTTTGGTATCCCCGCAGTAGCCTTAGGTAATCCCTCGGCCAGAAGGGGATACATACCCTTCATAAGGGCATGTCTTTGTCTGTCTACTTGTTCTGATTTCACTCGTGTACCTTCTTCAATTAATAGATTTTCTCGGACTTCATTTGAATTCTCTTTACTCTTCTCTTCCTGTCTACGTGCTTTTTCTGTACGTCTATACGATTCTTTACGCCATAATTCAATGGCGTCTTTCTGTGATTGTCTAGCTTTCTTTTTCCATAATTCTTCCTCTACTTTCACGATGCACTCTGCATCCCAGGTCCCAGCTGCGGGCCACCTCTGACTTTCTGGTAATTCCTTGGTGTAGTCTACCCATAAATCAAGAAATAATATAGCGTCTAAGCCGTGTTTATGATACATGAAGTACCCTGGAGTGTCCCTAGGAGGAATAGGAACAGCTTCTTCGAGTACCCCTTTTCTAGTTGTGATCTGTCTTAATTTCGAAAAGAGCGGCATATTGAGAACTGATCTGATACTTGATCTTGAACAAACTTAATACAATAAACACGATAATGAACAGTCATTCATACCACAATATGCAGAACGTATTAACACATTTAACATTTAACATTTAAATGAGCAAACAATGATGATGACGATCTAAGGAAAACTTAATCACTAAACATAATACTCGGCATTATCTGAATTATTCTGAATTTATATACTTGATATACTAGATATACTGCTAAACAGTACAGATACACTGCTGAAACAGTGCAGACCGGATTTGTGTACCCAAACCCGTCTTGACCGGCACAACCTATGTGCACGTCAGAACGCCTCCCCAGTAATGGTACTCACCGGGTAGCTCGGAACGGAAGGCCTCGGAACGGAACTGAACTGAACTGGACCGGACTGGACTCGACTCGACAACTTCGGACACTTCTAAGCTTCGGAAACCTGGTGGGCCTCTGTATACCTCGGATCTTGCTCTCTCAGCTAGGCTCTGGTCGGGATACTTCGCACTTCTCACCGCCTCGTCTGGGTGTTGATCGCAGCCTCAGTCGCCCCCGCTTGACCGGAGGGAGATACAGGAAATCCTGCTGGTACGCGTTGTTGTCCGTCCAGCTGTGGCAGGAGACCGGGCCTGCAACGCACCGCCGGCGCGTGAGATGAGAAAGTGTCCCTATTCGGGCGCCATTCATGTGGTAAATAATTTAATTACCGGGACTTAATTTGATACAGAAACATAATAAAAATAGCTCAGTAAATAAGAGGCAGAATCCGTGGTATTAGAGGTTCGGAATGGGCTTTATTCCAATGGATGATTCGAATCGGTTGCTCCAAGTTCCATCACCACGAAGGTTCAGGAAGTGAAGTACATACATTATTGATAATTATTCACTTTTATACAATAGGCATTACAGTGAAGTAAATGCAAGAGGCGTAACAATTGATAGCAAAGATAACATTTCACATGCGTAGCTGAAGGAGGCGTAAGTGGGAGTAACAAGGAAAACGTCATTGGTTGTGATGTCACATATGGGTGGACCTATGAAATAATTTCGCAATGTCAGCAGAAATACTTGGCAGAGATGCGCGCGCAGCAGTATGACGTGTAATTGACGTGCAACTAGGGGGTGAAGGGGACTTGACATTTAGCTCTACATGTGGCGACAGAAGTCTGGAGGGTCAAGTCAACCTAATCCCAAATCATATCTAACATCCTATGTTTAAAGAACTATGTTATCCAGAAGAGAGGTCTCTTAGAGTAGAATCTTATTCTATACTGACTATACTGACTGTTAGTGCGTGTACAAGCGTCTAAGTGTCTACACTAGATGCGAGGGCAGGAATCTTCCATAGTAACAGGGCTATGAATTACTTGCATGAAGACAGAGAAGCCGGGCCTTTGCTCGGTAGCTGGAAGAATGTTTACTGAAACTACTAGACAGGAATGCATTGGGCAGGGGGCGGAGCAGATAATTTCGAAGGTGAAATACAGTTTCTTGGCAGGCAACAGGCTGATGTCAGGCTTCGTGAGCCGCGCAGGGAATGAGACAAAGTTCATGGTCACTGATGCAGGCTCAGACTGGAGCTTCAGAGGCAGAAAGCAAGAAAAGCTTGATGACAGAATCAGGGCCTACTTGCCTGGACTGTAAAATGGCATAAGTAAACCATATAAAGCCGGTGGCCTTTCATACTTGGGAATGGAATATCCGGCCTATTCATGGCGGATCTGAAAGAGGACATGTTGACGGTGGACGCACATGTGTTTGCGTCTTCATAACTGGAACTGGAGGGAACATACATGTACTTGTGATTCATACATGAAACCGTTGGGGTCCAAGATAGGGGACATAACTGATCGGAAAAATCCATATTTCCACACCCCGGTAAGCGGATCACATAGTTCGGGCCTGCAAAGAAACCGGTAGGTGCCACGGACAGTGAGGCCTGAGGACAAATTAAGTGAACCAAAAAAAGCTTGATCTGGCAGTACGTCTCTGGTCATCGCTGGAGCATCAGGGCATGATCCTGGTGGGTCAACACCTCGGAGGTTCTCTGAACGCCAGGACGGTCAATCTCAGCCGTTGGTGCCTGGTGGATCACGAATTGCATCTTCACTCAGAGGTGGTGCAAGGTCTGTTTCGGCGCTGGGGAGAGCCTTGGTTAGATCTGTACACCGCCAAAGAGAACGTGCAATGTCAGTAATTCTGCACGTTGCAATATCCAAGGCGGCACACGCTAGGTGACGCTTTTCGGCACAAGTGGAGTTCCGGTCTTCTATACGCCTTTCCACCTGTACCACTTCTGCCGAGGGTGCTAAAGAAAATCAAGCGCAAGTGGGCCTAAGTTATTCTTGTGGCTCCGGACTAGGCACGAAGAGTCTGGTACCCAGAGCTCCCGAGAATGGCCATCGATCCTCCACTCAGAATGCCTCTTAGGGAGGATCTTTTGTCGCAGCAGCGGGGGAGAGTTCTTTACCCGAACCTGTCCAGCTTCCACCTCCTTGCATGGGGATTCAGCGGTGACAGTGGACAGCTTTTGACCTTCCACCCAAAGTCTATAATGTCATCTTGGCAGCCAGGCATCTCTCCACTAAGCCTGTATACACCTGTCAATGAAATAAGTTTGTGGCATGGTGCATAGCAAAGGCTGTGGATACCCTTTCTGCCCCTCTTTCAGAGGTCCTTTTGTACATTCTTTCTTTGGTCTAGTAGGGCTCTACCCTGGGTACTCTTAAAGGCTATCTTGAGGGCATCTCTGCTTTTCTTCGGCTACCAGATCAGCCATCCTTGTTCAAGTCCCCTATTGTAATTAGATTCTTTAAGGGCATTACCCATCTCTCTCCTCCATCTCCTTTCATAATGCCCCAGTGGGACTTGAACCTTATCTTAACTTATCTCATGTGCGCTCCCTTCAAGCCTCTTCACAACTGACCTCTCAGGCTTCTCACTTTGAAAACTGCCTTCCTAGTTGCCATCACCTCTACTCCCAGGGTGAGCGAGCTTCAAGCTCTTTCTTCTAAGCCCCCTTTCTTCTCTGTGCATCCGGACAAGGTGGTGCTTCCAACGAGGCCCTTGTTCCTTCCAAAAGGGGTTACACCTTTTCAGATTGGAACATCTTTTTCCCACCTCTGCACCCCCTGGACCTCGAACGTGCGGTGTCCTTCTACCTTGACTGCACAAAAGATGTCCAGGTGGATGATCTACTCTTTATTGGCTATGTAGGTGCCAAGAAAGGTCGGGCTGTTCAAAAGAGTACCATCTCTAGATGGATTGTCCTTTGTATCAAAGTCTGTTACACTTTGGCGAAAAAGGAATCTCCAGTGGGGCTGCAAGCTTCTTCCCCTAGAGCTACGGCGGCCACCACTGCTCTTGCATGTGGAGTTCCACTTATTGACATCTGTCAGGCAGCCACGTGGCCATCCTTGCAAACGTTCACCAGACATTACTGCCTGGACAGCCAACTCCGTTCAGTCCTCCAAGACCTTCTGGTGTGAATTTGGTTCGCAGACTCCTCCTGGGTTGGTATTGCTGGGGTATCGATTCTAAGGTAAGGAATCTATAACTAACTGTCTCTTTCAGTTACTTGCCTTCTGGAATGATGTATCTGTAAGAGACATAGGTTAGTTATAGATTTCTTACTGCCCCCCCCCTCCCCCATCTCCCCGCTCTACGAACTGACTTCTAGGTACAGGGACTTCCTTACAGGGCCCTAGTTGTAGTGCACCAGTGGTCAGTGTCTTGCATGGCTCTGTGCTTCTAGTGTGTAAAGGTCTGTCAGAACTGATATCAGCGCGCAGGGGCGGCGTCTGAGTAGGCACCGCGACTTCATTCGGTGACCACGACGCCAATGACGGATGCGGAGTCGACCGACGCTACTTACTGATGCGCAGGGGTACTGCTAACAAAAAAATCTCCAGATCCAGTCTGATACCTGGAGGAAATTCTAAGGTAAGGAATCTCTAACTAACCTATGTCTCTTACAGTTTCTTCATTATCAATTAACTAGTGACAAAGATCCCTTTGTAACAATTCCTTGGGTTGGTGATCTTCTGATACCCAACCTTGACTGCAGACACTCTTTAATAGTGGCCACTTATGAAGGTATAGCTTCTGCGCATCCAGGAGTTGCTGCCACTGTTTCTCTCTTACATCAACGTTATTGGTGGCGGGGTTTATACCAGCAGGCTTACAGTTATGTCCTATGTTGTGACGTTTGTCCTCAAATTAAGTTTTCTATGTCCTGTCCACCTCAGACATACCTATATATTTCGAATCAGCTGTTTGGCTGTATGTATCTTGGTTATTGCAGTCCTCTTGTTTCAGATAATGCATTGAAATATATTTTGGTTGCAGTGGGTTCTTGCTGTAGGTTCCTCTGGGTCTGGCCACAGCGCTCTACGAAACCTCAAATTGTTATCAAAGATTTACAGGTGTTTGTCAGAACTTATGCCTGTGGCGGTTTCCATTCAATCCAGCCTCTAAGGCGTACCATGATTCAATGATGTCCATGGGGTTGCAGATGCACTTCTCGTCTCCAAATACCCCCAAGGACAATTCTGTTGTTGACCGGTTAAAACTTGAGTTAAAGCAGTCTTTAACAGCGAGGGTATTAGGTACAGGACATGGCTGGTTAACTCATCTTTATGGGGTTCATCTGAAAGAAACACGTTAGTTAGATTCCTCACCTTAGAATATCCCCAGGCGTCAGGCTGGATCCGGAAAGATTTTTTGTCAGCAATACCCTTGCGCGTCGCTAGGCGTCGTCTGCGGCTCCGCGTCCGTCGTCGGCATTGTGATTGCCGGGATGACGTCGGAGTACTTAGACGCCGCTCTCGCGCGCAGACGTAAGTTCTTCTTTTTTCCGCGCCAGTAAGCGCCGATCTGGGAAGAGCATACCATTTTAGTCACTTTTTGAGTAAACTTTTTGAACTCTTTTGGTTCCATTTCCAGTCGACCTCGACTCTGGTGCCGATAGGGATGCCTGGATTCAAACCTTGTGACGCCTGTCACCGACTGATTTCGGTCACGGATCACCACCGCCGGTGTCTCTTTTACCTTGGGGGCAACCACGATGCCGAGTCGTGCCTCGACTGCCGGGCCTTGACCTCGAAGGCTAGGCGGGAGCGGTCCCGCAAGCTGCTCGAGATCCGGCAGTCGGCACCGCTCGTCGGGGTCGAAGTCCTCGCATTCAGATAAGTCGAGGCACAGTAAGAAGAAGTCGAAGAGGCGACATCGCTCTTCTGACTTCCCTCGCCGGTCGCGCGACTCGGCTGAGGGTTCGGGTGGCACCACCCACGCGGCTCCGTCGGAGCCGCAGGAGTCCCGTCCGACCCCATACCCTCCGGTCCCTGGGTCTGACGCGACTCCGGCGGAGATCAGAGACTTCCTTGTGGCCATGAGGAGCCTGGCTCCGCCGTCGACGCCTGCCGGTGCGCCTTCTGGCCCCGCAGGCTCGACTGGGAGGCCTAGCGAGCCGGCGGCTCCGGCCCCGCCGGCGCCGACTTTGGTCCGACGCCGCAGGCCCCCGCGGGATCCAGGCCTGGATCCCGGTCGACGCTAGTCGACCTTACGACCCCTCCGCCGGCGTTGACCCCTCTGGTGCCGCCCCTGGCACCGCCTTCGGACGATGCCGTTCCCCGGTTTAGTCCCGGTCCAGGCCCGGCGTTGGAGCAGCGCTGCATACGGCGCCGATGGATGACAGGTTCATCTTCCGCCCGGCTCCGACCCTTCCACCTATATACCAGGAGTTGGATGACGGAGACGACTGGGAGGGGTCTGAGGACCCTCTGGCACAGCAGTGCCAGTTATTTCAGGACTGGGCAGACGAACTGGGGGATGCCAGTGGTCTTGATACCTCCCCTGACACTGGCTTCATCTCTCTCCGTGGCTACAGAGGAGGGTGCTACGTATACTGTGGTGCTGCACAAGGTGGCTGAAGCCCTCGGGCTGGAGCTTCCTGCTGTGGCCATGAGGACTAATTTCCTCACTGAAGTGCTTCAACCGCCGGTAAGCTCCTCAGAGCCTCTGCTGCAGTTCAATGAAGCACTGACCGAAGTTCTGATGGGCACCTGGTCCAAGCCCTCCACAGTCCCTCCTGTGGACCTGAACGTGGCCCAGCGCCACCACCCTGTACCGGGCGACCCCAGTTTTCTGTCGGTGCACCCCACCCCCGAGAGCCTGGTTATCCAGGCTTCTACCTCCCAGACCTCCTTCCCGTCCGCTCCCCCGGATCGTGAATCCAAAAGGTTGGAACAGTTTGGGAAGAAGCTGTTCTCCTCCCTTATATTGGGGTTGTGGTCTATCAACACCGCGTGCCTTTTGGACCGTTACACCCACTCCCTGTGAGATACGGTGGAGGACGTGCTGCCCCAGTGTCCGGAGGAGGCCCGGACACAGCTCACCCAGGTTCTTGCCGAGGGGCGGGATGCGGCACGGTATTCAATCCGATGTGGACTGACTGGACACAACGGACTCGCTAGGCAGGGCAATTGCGACCACGGTGGCGATTTGTCGCCACGCCTGGCTGAGGTCCACGAATTTCTCCGGAAATGTCCAGAGCACCCTCATGGACATGCCCTTCAATGGCCGACGCCTTTATGGCGACAAAGCGGATAGTGCGCTGGAGCGCTTTAAGGACTCCAGGGCTACGGCCAAGTCCTTGGGCCTCTCGGCCCCGCGCCCGCAAACTTCCGCTTTTTGCCCCTTTCGTGGCCAAGCAAGGGGCATCCCCTCACATCCGTCTAGCCACAGGCCGCAGACCCAGCCTCAATGAGGTCGTGGGCGTGGATTCCGCCGAAGCGAGCAGGGGGATAAAGAGCCGGTCCATCCACATCTACCCCAGCAGCATCCGCCTCACGGTCCTCCTAGTCCGAGCTTTCAGGCCCATTCCACGCCAGTGGGAGGCAGAGTTCGCCATCACCTGCTCCACTGGCGTACCATCACATCGGACAGGTGGGTGCTGCAAATCGTCTGAAGGGGCTACTCCCTCCCCTTCGAGGCGACCCCTCCAGCCATGCCACCGCAGTACCACTGCATGTTGGGGGATCACTTGAAACTTCTGCGGGAGGAAGTTACGGCCCTCTTGGCCAAGGGGGCCATCGAGCATGTTCCTGGCCCAGAAGTAGGTCGGGGTTGTTACTCCCACTACTTTCTGGTTCCCAAGAAGGGGAAAGGGGGCCTACGCCCTATCTTGGACCTCAGGAGTGTCAACGCCTTCCTCCGGAGGGAGAAGTTCAAGATGCTCACCATAGCTCAGGTTCTGGCTGCCCTAGACCCTGGAGACTGGATGGTAGCGTTGGAGTTGCAGGACGCTTATTTCCATATCCCCGTCCTGCCGGCCCACCGGCGTTACCTGCGGTTCATGGTAGGCCACGAGCACTTTCAGTTTACCGTGCTCCCCTTCGGCCTCACCAGTGCCCCTCGGGTGTTCACGAAAGTGATGGCGGTGGACCCAGCTCACCTTCACAGATTAGGGGTTCCAGTCTTCCCCTATCTCGACGACTGGTTGCTGAAGGCAGGCTCGCCCCAGGCAGTCGTCTCCCACCTCCAGACTATGGCCGACCTCCTGCATTTGCTGGGGTTTTCCATCAATGTGCCGAAGTCGCATCTGAGTCCCTCCCAGAAGCTCCTCTCCATCGGAGCGGTTCTGGACTCTGCGCAGTTCCGGGTCTATCCTCCGGAACAGCAGGTTCGGGATATTCAGGCTCTGAATCCGATCTTTTGGCCTCCATCCCGGGTTTCGGTCAGGTTGGTGCTGCGGCTTCTGGGTCTGATGGCCTCCTGCATCCTGCTGGTACATCACGCCCGGTGGCGAATGCGGGCTCTGCAGTGGGACCTGAAGTTTCAGTGGGCCCAGCATTGGGGCAACCTGTCCGACCATGTCTTGATCTCGGAGGACACTGCAAGCCAGTTGCAGTGGTGGCTCACGGACCGTGATTGGGTCAGTGGCAGATCCCTCTCCCTTCCCCAACTGGAGCACACAGTAGTGACGGACACGTCCCTCCTGGGATGAGGGGGCCACATGGGAGAGGCGGAGATCAGAGGCCTCTGGTCTCCGGCAGAGTCCCGGCTCCATATCAACCTATTGGAGCTGCGGGCGATCCAGCTTGCACTGAAAGCATTCTGTCCCTCTGTCCGGGGAAGTGTAGTGCAGGTGTTTACGGACAACACCACCGCCATGTGGTATTGCAACAAATAGGGCAGGGTGGGGTCGTGGACCCTTTGTCAGGAGGCTCTGCGCCTCTGGACATGGATGGAACATCAGGGCATCACCATGGTGGTTCAACACCTGGCGGGCTCTCTGAATGCGAGGGCAGACGAACTCAGCCGCCGGTGCATGATGGATCACGAATGCGTCTTCACTCGGAAGTGACGCAAGGTCTATTTCAGCAATGGGGAGAGCCTTGGTTAGATCTATTCGCCACCGAAGAGAACGCGCAATGTCATCAGTTCTGCGCGTTGCAATTTCCAAGGCGGCACTCGCTTGGAGACCCTTTTCGTCACGAGTGGAGTTGCGGTCTGTTGTACGCCTTTTCACCTGTACCACTTCTGCCCAGAGTGCTGAAGAAGATCAGGCGCGATCGGGCCCAAGTCATTCTTGTGGTTCCGGACTGGGCTCGAAGAGTATGGTATCCCGAGCTACTCAGTATAAGCATTGATCCCCCGATCCGTCCGCCTTTTCTGGGGGAGGATCTTCTGTCGCAGCAGCAGGGGTCGGTCCTCCACCCAAGCCTGTCCAGTCTCCACCTCCATGCATGGAGATTGAGCGGCGACCGTTGACACCTTTCGATCTTCCTTCCGAAGTCTGTGATGTCATTCTGGCAGCCAGGCGTCCCTCCACTAAAACGGTATATGCCTGCCGATGGAACAGATTGGTGGCGTGGTGCACAGTGAAAGCTGTAGACCCCCTTTCGGCTCCTCTTTCTGAGGTTCTTCTGTTTCTTCTGTCTTTGGCCCAGCAGGGCTACTGCTCTGGGCACTATCAAAGTTATCTTTCTGCCTTTTCCGCCTTCCTGAGGCTTCCTGATCAGCCTTCTCTTTTTAAGTGCCCGGTTGTTAGCCGTTTCCTCAAAGGCATTCCACACACGTTTCCTCCCGTGCCTTTCATAATGCCTCAGTGGGACTTGAATCTTGTCTTGACTTTTCTGATGTTTGCTCCCTTTGAGCCTCTTCATAGCTGTCCTTTGCGTCTTCTTACTCTCAAGACTGCTTTCCTGGTTGCTATCACCTCTGCCAGAAGAGTGAGTGAGCTCCAGGCTCTTTCTTCCAAACCTCCTTTCCTTTCTGTTCATCCGGACAAGGTGGGTTTAAGGACCCGTCCTTCTTTCTTGCCAAAGGTTGTTACACCCTTTCACATCGGGCAGACCATCACTTTGCCCACCTTCTTTTCGCCTCCGCATCCTTCTGGGGAAGAGGAGCGGCTCCACCGTCTGGACCCAAAACGTGCGCTTGCTTTCTATCTGCAGCGTACACAACAGTTCAGAGTGGATGATCAACTCTTAGTTGGTTAGGTGGGCGCCAAGAAAGGTTGGGCTGTGCACAAACTAACTATTTCCCGGTGGGCTGTTTTGTGCATCCTCCTTTACTCCTTGGCCAAGAAGGAGCCTCCTGTGGGGCTGCGTGCCCATTCGACCAGGGCAACTGCAGCCACTACTGCCTTGGGACGCGGTGTTCCCTTGCAGGACATTTGTCAGGCAGCTACGTGGGCCTCGCCGCACACGTTTACCAAGCACTACTGCCTTGACAGTCGGGTCCGGAGAGACAGCTTCTTTGGCCGTTCTGTGCTCTGTGACTTTTTGATGTAATCTTGTTCGCAGACCCACCACCGGGGTTGGTATTGCTGGGGTATCTATTCTAAGGTAAGGAATCTATCACTAACGTGTCTCATTCAGATGCACAAGTTACTACTTGTGTAGTGATATATCTGTAGGAGACATTAGTTAGTGATAGATTCCTTACCGCCCCACCCATCCTCCCCGTTCTGTGGACTGATTACTAGTGTTAAGGTCATCCCTTTAGGGCCCTAGTTTTATGCACCTATGGTCAGTGTCTTACATGGCTCTGCGTTTCGGCGCGGAAAGTCGTGTACAGAACTGACGTCAGCGCGCATTGGTGGCGCCTAAGTAGTCTCCGTGACGTCATTCCGGCGCGTACGACGTCACAGGCGGACGCAGAGCCGCACGACGCCACGTACTGGTGCGCAGGGATACTGCTAAGCAGAAAACTTTCCGGATCCAGTCTGACGCCTGGGGATTATTCTAAGGTAAGGAATCTATCACTAACTAATGTCTCTTACAGATATATCGTTACACAAGTAGTAACTTGTGCTTTAGTGCTTGTTCTTCAGGGTACCCGGACTGTGATTTTAACTCCACTTCCTGGATACAAAGAAAATCACTTTGTTTCCATTGACCATGTCAAGTTACACCATATGGCCGATTGTCAATCATTTGCCTAGAGTGTCCCAACTTGGAATGTTGCTTTACAACCAATGAGCACCATCCTTTCTGACTCTCTCCTTCTGTCAGAGGGGGATATTGAGTCTTCATTGACCTGGTACCTTGTGGAACCTTATTCACATTCCACAATGGAAATTGTTTATTATGATCCTCCAGTTGAGGCCCCTTCTGTGGTGCAAGCCTGAAGTCTCCATTCAGAATCACAGCCTCCTGTTTTATAGCTGAGTTCTTCTGGTTACTATATCAATCAAGATAACTTTTCTTCAAACAGTTCTTCGATATCTTCTGTTTTGCATCCACCACCAGTGCGGATTTGTGTTTTCTTTTCCTGGTTAAAATGCACTTATCTGGTTCCACCTTAGATATATATCTGGATCATGTTTTCCATGGTATTTTTGTTAATATGGTTTGGATTTTTTCCTTTTGATCAATGGCCATTTCACCCCAGAACGTTCTTCAGCAGAACTAGTCGACGGGGTTTTGGCTCCACATTCGTCCTCGCACAAAATGAAAAGAGACCAGTCCCTTGTCAAAATTTCAGCGGTCCCAGTCACTGATGAAATTGTATGGGATAAAGAACCATTTAATATATTCTGTCCTACGAAGACCCTACAGATACCATATGTGTTCAGAGTTTCCATTGGTCATGTAATAGGACCTGGGTTGCATCCAGATGATTGGGGTATTTATACTGTGAATTCAATGTTTTCTGAACTACAAATTTACACTGTCTTTGAGTCTGCGGATTTATATTCAAATTCCGCTAACTGTTGCCACATTGTAGAGCTAATTGACAGCGTCCCCAATATAATTATACTCAATGGGAGCATTGCCCAATCACGCCTCAGTGTAATTCCAAAACACAAAAGTTGAAGTACACATATTTCATGGGTTATAACGCTTAACCCCTTCGACGCGCTTGACGGAACGGTTCCGTCATGCACGTCGGTTGGGCTGTGCTTATGACGGAACCGTTCCGTCATGGCCCCGCCCGCGCACGGAATCTTCAGCGTGGTGTGGAAATCCGCGCCGCGCTGAAGGGGTTAACAAGCGAAATCATACTATTTTAAATGGTTTCCACCTACCTGGAAAAAATATAGGCTTACTCAAACCGAGCTAATATATTCCGCCTCAGTTATTGATAGCCTCACTCTAAAAGACTATGATTATTGGAAGGACAACATTGATTTGAAATCGATTTGGGACACTAAGTCTTGGCAAGTTCGGGGAACAGAATCTTTATTCCATGCATGTCTGAGACCTACCCCAATTAATTTTATTAACAACGCAATCCAACAGACTACTTGTCTGGGATTGGCTAAAATCTCTATTCCATGCCTTGCCACTTTTGATGATTGACAGTAATTGTAATTGTAATTGTAATGGTATTTGTAGAGCGCGATTGCTGCCCGTGGGCGTCCAAGCGCTAAGCTGACCAGAAAATGACGGAGGAGGTGCTATGGTACAGTGGGTTTGTCAAACAGCCATGTTTTTAAGTTTTTGCGGAATGATAGAAGATTTGAGTTGGACCGGAGTGAGAGGGGAAGGTCGTTCCAGAGCCTGGCGGTATTCAGCGAGAACATTCTTCCCCCTGCTCTGGCTCGCTTTACTCTGGGAATGACGGCAAGAAAGGCCTCCTTTGATCGTAGGTTCCTGTTGGGATGATAGGGGGTGACAAGATTTCTGTTGATCGCTGGGCTTGTGTTCCAGAAGGTGCGGTGCGCCAGGCACAGTGCTTTGAAGGCTATCCTCTGCCTCACTGGCAGCCAGTGGAGAATTTTTAGAGCAGGTTTAGCAGACTGAGTGCGCGGAATTTCTAACAAGGAACGAGCTGCACAGTTTTGAACAACCTGCAGTTTTCGAAGTGTAAACTCAGGTGCCCCCATGTATAGGGCATTGTTCGAGTCAAGGCGAGACTGGATTAGCCCTTGGACCGCAACCTTTTTGGCTTCTAGTGGCAGCAGCGGAAGAACCTTCCTCAAGGTTCTTAGAAGGCCAAAGCATGTGGCAGATAGTTTTGTGGCCTGGGTGGAGAAGGAGAGTTTGCTGTCCAACCACACTCCCAGGCTCTTCACGCTTTCCTTTGGGGTGGGGGGGGGACCCAGTGCATTAGGCCACAGGGAGGTGAATGGGACTGGAGAAGGTGGGCCTAGGAGCATGAGCTCCGTCTTATCTCCATTTAATTTAAGGGAGGAGTTGGTCATCCAACCCTTTATGTCCTCTAGGCAGTGTAGCAGATCGGCAGGGGAGAACTTGCTGTTCTCGGTGGCCAGCGAGACCACCAGCTGGGTGTCGTCGGCGTATGACACGATTTTGATGCCATGCGGTTCGACGACACTTGCCAGCGGCCTCATGTAGACGTTAAACAGCACAGGGCTCAGGGAAGAGCCCTGTGGTACTCCGCAGCTCAGGGGTTTGCTTGAGGATACTGTTACACCGTCGAAGATCTGAAACGACCTCCCAGACAGAAAGGATTCCAGCCACCTTAAAGCGTCACCTGAAACTCCGATGTTATGGAGACGGTCCAGCAAGGTGGAGTAGCTGACCGTATCGAATGCGGCACTTAGATCAAGGAGGATCACTGCCACTGATCCTCCTTGGTCCAGAATCCTTCTAGTATCTTCGGTGACTGCTAATAAGGCGGAGTCTTATTTGAATTACACTGAAAGCCAATTAAATAGTATGATACAAAATAGAACATTTAATTCTCAGTCATGGCTCTCTTGGTGGGTGGTTATTATTGCTAGGAGACACAAATGTTTGTCATGCTCGTTTTTTAAACTCCACACCTGGGTTCACATCAAATAGACCTTGTAGGAAGTTGTCTCTATATATACTAATCCAAAGTAAGGTATAGTGTGCACAGAGTCCAAGGAGTCCCCAGAGGTATAGTAGAGGCTAAATTAGGTAAGTACTAACAGCTCTCTTTTTGGTAGTGTGAGCAAGCAGTTAGGCTTATCGAGGGAGTGTGTTAAGCATTTTTTGTATTCACTCAATCAAGGACTGATACGCACACTTAGACAGAATCCAGACCAATTAGGTAAGTATAAAAAAGATATACTTAGGTTTTATTTTAGAACCAAGCAGGACTTGGCACAGGTGAGTAATATATACTTTTAAACGCAAGACTGTTCAAGAAAATTACAAATCTTAAACGTTTGTATCACTTTTAAATGCAGTTTGTATCAAACAGTAAATACTTTTAGATTACTTTTGAGCTACTTTGGAGTACTGGGGTGGTATGCCTAGAGTTCTATATACAAGTTAAGTACAGCTTTTTATACTTTGCAATTAAATTTACTTTTTGCCATACATTAGTAGTTCCACACTTAGAACAATTTTAGGCCCAAATCTTATAAAATTGGTTCCTATGGGAGAAAAATGGGTATTGGTTTTGGAGGAAAGTACTCAACTCAGGAGTGTGAGTGTTAAGGGTTAGGACCAAGGTTTCCCAACGTCTAGGAAGGCACTCAAGTTGCACCACCACTGGGTGCAGAGTGCAGGGGCCCAACGTTAGCCAATGGGGTCTACTGACGAGCAGTTCACTCGGTTGTGGGAGCCCTGCTCCTGGAGTTAAGGTCAGCACTGCAGGTGCCAACGACCAGCATAGGAGCTGCACCACCAGCGGCACTCGGGTGGCTGAGTGCAGGGTGTAAAATGGACATTGGGGATCCTGTGCTTACCAATGGTGATCTTCGGTTTTGGAAAGATGCTGCAGGCTCAAGCAATAGACTTGCTGAAGGCAACCACCGGCTGGAGAGGTAAGTTGGGATCTTGGTGGGATGCCTGAACTCTGTCGGTTGGACCACCCAAGGCTGTGGGGCATTTGGTCCAGGGGTGTCTTCTGGCATCTGGTTTTTCTTACCAGCTCTGGTCGCAGTCGGGCGGAGACCCTTCAAGTTGAGGCTGCAGGCATCATGGGGATGCCTTGAGGTCGGTCGGGATCACCAGATCCCAGGTTAGGATTGCTGGGGAGACCTCCTTGGGGTGTTGGGCCACTTGCACTGGGGCCATGGGCGTCAGTTGCACAGTACTGCAAAATCGACAAGTCAATGTAATCCAGATTCTGGAGGTGAGTCTTTGGTTGAGCAAATCCGGTGCTCACGGGAGACACCGTCTGTGGAAAGGTTGCAGGGCAGGTCCTCCGGGCTCTTGGACCTGCTGGACTTCCCAGGGTTCTCACTGTAGGCAGGTCAGAGACGGGACATGCCAGTAGGGCTGAGGCCAAGGCAGTTAGTCCTCTTCTTCTTCCTAGGTCAGCATGGCTCTTTGGTCCTTCTTCTTTCTTCCTCGAATCTGAGGAGGCAAGGTCCAGGGTCACCCGTAAATACTAAATTTAGGGGCATTAAAAGCTTGTGTATGTAGGGACCAATGGGTCCCTTCATTGTGGTGGGTACACCCCCTATTCCACCCTCCAGTTGGAGGGGGCATGAGCCTCTTCCTAGTTGGCTGAGTTCCCTCATCTTCAATATTGAGGGGACTGAGATGTGTGCTTCACCTCTGTTCCCCTACCTGAGGGTGGGGTTGGCAAAAGTGGGCACACCTCTCTTTCTAGCTTGAGTTTCCCTCCGATTCTCCCACCCAAAGTGGGGGCCAGAAGCGGTGGGAGCCAGTTGCTGGGGGCAGCAAAAGGCAGGGACTGTGTCCAAAGGCGGCAGGCCTTTGAAGCTTCCCCTTTCGTGGACCCATCCCATCCTGGGGGAGGAAGCATGACACCTCTGCCCAGGATGGGCATTCTTTCTGGACCCAGAGAGCGGAGGCTTTCTACCCAGGAGTCAAGAAACCTGTCTGGTGGTGGCACATGGCGAGCAGTCATTGAGGAACCACCCCAGGTCTGGTTGATTTTAATAGGTCTTCTCTAAGATGCCTCTCTGAGTGATTTTTACATTAAATCGCACACTGGCACCAGTGTGCTGAGAAGTTTGCTACCAAACTTCCCAGTTTTAGTAAAGCCATTATGGAGCTGGGGAGTTTGTAATGACCAACTCCCAGACCATATACTCTGTATGGTTTTACTACACTTACAATGTCTGAGAATGGACTTAGACACGGTAGGGGTACAGGGCTCATGCCATTGTACCTGCACCTTAGGGCTAGTGCACCTGGCAATAGGGGTGACTTACCTAGGCCTTAAGCAGTGGATTGCAGGCATGGCACACAGGGATGTGTGCCATGTCAACTCTTCACTATTCCCTGCACCAAAAGATGCAGCCTGCAGTGCCAGTGTGTGTGTGCTAAGGTGCAGGGCCTCGAAGGATGGCATAATAGGTGCTGCAGCCCTTAGAGGCCTACCCTGTCACAGTGCCCTTGGTACCCATGGTACCTTTTACAAGGGGCTTACCTGTGGCCAGGGATGTTCCAATTGTGGATACAAAGGTACAGGCTTGGGAAAGAAGACAGGCCCTGGAAACCTGCTTGGCAAGGACCCAGGGCACATCAGTCAGGTTTTATCAGATGTCAGGCAAAAAGTAGGAGGGTAACCATGCAAAAAGGGGCACTTTCCTACAGATCTGATCACCGATATTCTCAATCCACGCACTCTAACACTGTTACTATTTAATCCATGGTTAAATTATGCCAACAATTGTTAGTACATTCCACATTGTCTGCTGTAAAATAACATATTTTTCTCCTATTCAAAGTCTCCACGTTCTAAACAATTTGTTTATGCTGCTTATAATGAATTTTAGAAATTATCTCAAATGAAAGCTGTCAAAATTTATGCCAAATTGATCAAGATAATTTGGATAAAGTGCTTGTTGTAATTAACAACAGTTATAATACATTCTCGTCTTGAATTTATAGTTTGGATAATATTGTGTCATCTGTCATTGATATTGTGCAAAGTGATATGTCTACATTGTATCATGGTCAGAATCAACTTAGATCAATCATACAATTTAATTGGATGCTCCAGACACTTAAGAACAGGCACGTTCCTTGGCATTACCTCAACTGTACAGTTTTTTTCTTAACCTTTAATTTTA
The DNA here is from genome assembly GCF_964204655.1 of Triturus cristatus. NCBI lineage: Eukaryota > Metazoa > Chordata > Amphibia > Caudata > Salamandridae > Triturus > Triturus cristatus. The sequence continues at coordinate 1,237,599,575 of NC_140590.1, read as the reverse complement.
CACATAAACAGTAATCAATGGCTATGAAAGGTGATAGTTATACCATGTGTGAGAAGTTGGCCTGATATGTAGTGCTCACTATTCTAGTGATCACTGTGTATCATTCCAAACAACCCTTATTGATGATTGGTTGTAAGTCAACCTTATAGACCAGCTATCCTAGTAGCGTGGACAAGAGCAGTCTTTAGGCTAAACTCTAGAGGGCGTGTTAAGCCAGCTGTTTTACCACCACATATACCCCTTGAACACCAAGTGAAAGGACACCACACAAGTTGTTATGAAAATAAAGGATATTTATTTATAACAAGACTACCCTGGCTCTTTATGAGTCAGGGAGCTAAGCACAATACAAAACTCTTAGGAAAATACTTCTGGTTGCACAATTTACACAAATGCCCGAGGGCACGAAACCATTACACTGTAAGTGGAAGGGGAGAAGTTAGAAAGTCTAAAGTTACTGATTCCGGAGTGATCCGATCAGTGGGACTAAACGAAAAAGGAACTGGACACTTGTAAAGCGAACCTGCGATGGAGCACCAAAATGCTCGAGTTACCTAGCCCAGAGGCTGCGACTGTGGAAGGTTCGGCAAGATGTCGGAAGTCCTCGTTGTAGTCTCAGGAGCCTGAAAGAAGAGTTGCTGGCAGGCGACCAGTGTCGATGTTCAGCGAGATCCAAGCCTGGATCGGTGATGAAGGAAACCTGAAAGCAGAGGGGACTCAGTTCTCAACCGCTAGCCAGCGATCGTGTGGGCACCAGGAGGGTACCGGCTGAAGTCACCTCGACCAGGTGAGTGGATGACGTCGGACTTGGCTGTTCCTCGGACCAGGAGGCGCGGCGGCGACCAGGAGGGAGGGCGAGCTGTCCCACGCAGGTGTCTGCTGTCGATGAGGCTGGGCCCAGGAATGGGGCAGCGGATCTTGGCAGTGGCAACCCACGCGGTGGAGTCAAGATGGTGTCTGGAGTGGACCAGGAGGGTCCGAGGTACTCCAGACTAGTGATGAAACAAACGTGGTGCGTCGTGAAGAGGGCCACAAGCCGGTCGGCAAGTGGTCGAACAACGCGGTGAACAGCAAGGAGCGGAAGGGCCCCCACGCAGATCTCGTGGATGCTGGGGAGGCGGACTTCGGTGCTGGAGCTGCTCAGGGTTAGGGCTTCTCAAACCCTAGGTGCACTCACTCGGAGGTCCCTCGGTGGGCGTGCTAGATAAGCGTCGTGCAGGTTCTGAAGATGGCCGGTCCCGCAGGTCTCGTCACACCTACGACTCTCAGCTGGGCTGATGAGGTAGGTAAAAGGTCAGAGATGGCAGGGAACTCGGGTCTCGTCGAGCTGGGCAGTCTTGATCCGCGGGAGAGACTTACAGCAAACCGCAAGCGCTTAAGTGGTGCCTGCTGGTGCAGGGTGGCTACTCCTTAGCCACAAGGGAGAGTCTTCAGAAATAGTCAAGAGTTCCTTTCGTGGAAAGTAGTTCAAGATTCAGAATTATCCAATTTGGGAAGGGGACTCGCTCCTACCTTTATTCTAAGAAAAGGGGCTGGCCCGTGACTAGGTTCTACCTATGGGTGGAGCAAAATGTGGATGATTACAAGAAAGAGATTCTCGCACAATTGTCTGTGGTAGGAAACTATGAGAAACTTAGAAGGGACCCCACCCAAGAAATCACTAACATAATTAGACGTACCACACAAGAGGCTTTGGAATTAGGTATTCTCAAAAAACCTGAGTATGAATACCTAAACAATAAACATCCCCGTACACCAACCATCTACACCCTACCTAAAATACATAAGCGGATGGAGTGTCCACCTGGAAGACCGATAATCTCCGGTTGTGGCTCCATTCTGGAGCCCCTTTGCAAATATGTTGATGTGTTCCTAAAACCCATCGCTGAAAACACATCTACATACCTAAGAGACACAATGCAAACAATCCAGCTAGTTGATGGGCGTCAACATGACCCCACGACTGACATCTTGGTTACAATGGATATAACATCATTGTACACTAATATCCCACAGGACACCGCCCTCACATGTATTGAGTCAGTACTGAACAACCGTATCACACCACACAGGGTCCCTACTGAATTCATTATTGAGCTTCTAAGAATTGCCATGACACGCAACTATTTTACATTTCTGGGGGACTACTACCTGCAAACTAAAGGCGTGGCTATGGGTGCTAGCTTCGCTCCGAATCTAGCAATCATATTCATGCATGAATACGAACAATGCTTTGTTCTTAATGAGTACAACCCATATAGAGATTGCATCACGCTGTGGCGTCGTTATATAGACGACGTCCTAATGATCTGGAAAGGGGATGAGGCACAATTGATAGATTTTCATCATTGGCTTAACACCTGTTCCCCGGATATTCAGTTTACCCTTGACTTCAGCAGGGAAACTATCCATTTCTTGGATATTAACATAAATGCTCAATCTGATAAATTGTACACCAGTCTGAATAGGAAAAACAGTGAACGAAATACTTTGTTGAGATATACAAGTCACCACCCACGTAACTTGAGGGATAATTTGCCTTTTGGCCAGTTCCTAAGGCTTAGGAGAAACTGTTCTAAAAAGGAGGACTTTCTTGAGGAGTCAGCGGGTCTTCTCGCTAGACTAAGTGAACGAGGTTACCCCGTTAGATTGCTAAAAAAGGCACGCAAACGGGCATGGCACAACCCCAGGGACCTTTTGTTGAGCCCAAAGGTCAGAATGGAGAATAACGACGAGCGCCTAGTTTGTGTTACTACCTTTAATACGAAGAGTAACGCTATTAAGAAGGCAATCAACAAACATTGGCACTTGGTTTCCGATGAGTTAGGAAATATACCACTCCCCTTACATGCTTTCAAAAAAGCCAAAAATATTAGGGACAATGTGGTTAAATCTCTGTTAGACACTCCTAGGATCCATGCACAGACAACTCTATGGGGTCTCCCACCTATCAATGGTCACCATAAGTGTGGTACTTGCAAAGCCTGCTCTATGTCTAAAGAAATGACTGACTTTACATACAATGGGTGCACGTACAGCTTAAAGGAACACAGTAATTGTAACACGAGTGGCATGATTTATGCAATCCTATGCCCTTGCGGTTTCATCTATGTTGGGCAAACCATACAGAAAGTCAAGTGCCGTATACTACAACACTGTAGCCGCATTCGATGCAGAGTACAGGGTGCCCCCTTAGTGGAGCACTTTATGCTATTCGACCATGCGGCCAATAGTCTTCAATGGTGGGTCATAGAAAAGGTAAAGCCCAACCCTAGAGGGGAAGATTTCAGCATAACCCTCAATAAACGCGAGTGCAAATGGATACACTCTCTAAACACAGTAACCCGAGGCCTTAACGAATTTGAAGAGATCAGCAGACAGGTCTCAGTACTTACAAATTACTAAATGTAATGTATCATTCTTGTACTACATCTGGTTGGTTCAGACACTAGGGCCCTAGTGTTAACCACCGGCTCATTCATTGTTTGTTGAACATAAAATTCCAGGTTCATGGTTTTCATGTAATTGCAAGACTGTGTGTTTTGTCACATCATCCCTATTATGATGTCTGTCAAATACGTGTATAATTCTATGCTCATGTTTTTCATGTAATTATAACACTGTGTGTTTTGTCGCAATATCGCTATTATCATGTTTGTAACCAATTGAAAATATTTTGACTTTGCTCTGTCATTCGTTTTTCATTATTTCGGGAGTCTTTCCTCCCTTCCCATCCTCACACCGTTTACGTACTGCCTGACGTTGCCGGTAACGTTATAATTTACGTGAACACCGTCCACCTCCCGCTTCACTTGTGCTTGATTCCATGGTGACGACCGCGTACTGGCTAGGCGCGCTCTAATACAATAATTTAAGGAACCCCAGATGTCCGCTTATTCTCGAATCGGAACAGTAAGTGACTCTCTGACCCTTGGATCACAACTATGTTTTAGCCTTGTTCTAGACGCGGCCGTGACGCGTTGGACCTGCGTTTCAAACTCGCTTAGCTTGAGTATGCCGGCTCTCTGCATGACATGTAACCGATATACGTCTTTGGCCTCAGTATACCGTTTCTTATTGGCCTTCAGGCGTCCTCTGAGCCCTGTAAACACTCAGTGTCGAGCGTTATGAGATACACGTTCTTTTAACTTAAGCTTTTATTATCCATCTTGCCCCGTTCCTAATATAATTGTTGGTTCACTTGATTAACTATAGCAGTGTGAATCCATGGGCTTAATTGTTTTTCCATTGAGTCACGTATGTAAATCACAGCAATTTACATGCACAGAGGCTACAACTTAGCTCCTTCTCTGTTTACACAGTTGGCTGTAATCGTCCTTTGAAGCCTCTGGTGGTTAACCTTTGGACATTCACTGTCAAGGTATTTAATTTATTTAATTAAATGTATTCCCTTGTAATAGTCAGAAGTTTATTAATGACATAATAATATGATCTTACATTGATTACATTGGTTTATCTTTCAAGTTTGGATTATAGAACTCATTCTACTGGACTCCATGTATGAACCGTGGATTTCGTTACTCACCCATAATTGATAGGTGAGCCCCTGTACACGTTTTCATTGATTTTAACCCTTTTAATGCAACGACCTACTAATCGGCGCCACTTGCCTTTTAGGTTGCCCAGGCCAGTCCTGATGAAGATCCGCAAGACCGAGGCTGTCTAATTTCCCTTATGGTCGAAAGTCGGATCGAAACGTCGACGCCCCATTTGTATTTAGTCTGTACCCTAAATACCCTCCTTAATGTGCTACTCCGGAATTGATTTCTGTTATGAAACAAAAGTCAAGTTTACATGAATGCCACTGGGACAGACTAGCTAGGACGGTGACTTGTAACCGCTCTACCCTGCCTTGACATATTAAATTTTTGATAATGTGTTGAAGTATTCTTCTTCTTTATCTGTTTACACTTGAGCACCCTCTTTTTCACTGCACACTTTCCTCTGGTGCAACCTCTTTTGATTGATTCATGAGATTAAAATAATATATATGGCTTTTATCCAAAATATTATTGAATAAATATATGGTGATTTCTTTTCAAGGTCGTTTTCTGCTTTTTTATGTTGTTTACCTCATTTAATGATATGGTTAATTGAATCATACAAGAAACAAAGTGTTTTGATTAATTCATTCTAAGTATAGGTCTAGGACCGTTGTTTTTTGTAACTTGGTATTGGGTGGGCGTCAGTCTTAGTGACTGCATTGAGACCTCTGTAGTCCACGCAAAACCTCATCTCTTTCTTACTGCCCTGGGTGTGAGGTTTCGGCACGAGAACTACGGGACTAGCCCAGGGGCTGTCCGAGGGTTCAATGACTCCCAGCTCCAACATTTTCTGCACCTCCGTCTTGATGCAGTCTCTGACATGATCAGGTTGCCGATAGATTTTACTCTTTACGGGCAGACTGTCCCCAGTGTCGACCTCATGGGTACACCAATTGGTCTGACTGGGCGTCAGAGAGAACATATGTCGAAAGGATTGAAGAACCTGTTTACAATCCTTTTGTTGATGTCCAGAGAGGCTGCCACAAAAGACAACACCATCTACTGACCCATCGTCAGGGTTCTGAGAGAGCAGGTCCGGGAGAGGGTCACTCTCCTCCTCCTGTCCCTCGTCTGTGGCCATGAGCAAGCCCATGCCCTCCCTGTCGACATATGCCTTGAGCCTGTTTACATGGAGCACCCTGTGGGGGCTCCGGGGAGTTCCCAGGTCTACCAAGTAGGTGACCTCTCCCTTTTGCTCAATGATCGTGTGGGGCCCAGACCATTTGTCTTTGAGTGCTGCTGGGGCCACCGGCTCCAGCACCCACACCTTCTGTCCAGGCTGGTGCACAGTCAGGACAGCCTTTTGGTCGTGCCAAGCTTTCTGTAATTCTTGGCTCGCCTCAAGGTTTTTAGACGCCTTTTCCATGTACTCCGCCATCCGCGAGCGGAGACCGAGTACATAGTCCACAATGTTCGATGCCGGCTTTCTGAGAGGTCTCTCCCATCCTTCCTTTACCAAACAAAGGGGTCCCCTTACAGGATGTCCGAACAGAAGCTCAAAAGGGCTGTAGCCAACCCCCTTCTGCGGGACCTCTCTGTAGGCGAACAAGAGGCAGGGTATCAGGACATCCCATCTCCGCCGAAGCTTTTCAGGTAGTCCGTGAATCATCCCTTTTAGGGTCCTGTTGAATCTCTCAACAAGCCCATTGCATTGTGGGTGATAGGGTGTGGTGAACTTGTAGTTGACACCACACTCCTTCCACATTGCAGTCAGATATCCCGACATGAAGTTTGCACCTCTGTCTGAGACGACCTCCTTAGGGAAGCCCACTCTGGAGAACACTCCAAGTAGGGCCCGTGCCACCACAGGTGCTGTAGTGGTCCTAAGTGGAATAGCTTCAGGATACCTAGTGGCGTGGTCCACCACCACCAGTATAAACTTGTGCCCTGATGCTGTCTGGGGTTCCATTGGTCCGACAATGTCGATCCCCACTCGTTCAAAGGGTACCCCCACCACCGGTAGTGGTATGAGGGGGGCGTTTGTCGTGCCATCTGACTTACCGCTGGCTTGGCAAGTGACACAGGAGCGGCAAAACTCCTTCGTATCTTCGGACATGTGGGGCCAGTGAAAGTGTGGAACAATTCTGTCCCAAGTCTTATTCTGGCCTAAGTGACCTGCAAGGGGAATCTCGTGGGCCAAGGTAAGAAGGAAACCTCTCAGAGACAAGGGGATGACCAGCCTCCTGGTCGCACCAGGTTTGGGGTCTCTTGCCTCGGAGTACAGGAGTCCATCGTCCCAGTACACCTTGTGGGTACCTGTGGCGTTCCCTGCAGCCTCAGCAGCAGCCTGCTGTCTGAGGGGTTCAAGGGAGGGGCAGTCTAACTGTGCCTTCCCCAGGTCTTCCCTGGAGGGTCCCCCTGAGCCCAGAAACTCAACCTGACCAGGTTCAAGCTCTTTCGGCTCAGTTTCCCTCAGTTCTTTAAGGTCAGCCTCCTCAGAGACTTGATCCACGACCTGGGGCAAGGGGGAAGGCGAAGCCTTACCCTTACTGCTCCTCTTCTTGGAAGGTGTCTGGTCCGTTCTTCCAGGATCCAGCACCTGTTCAGTGGGGCACCTTTTGGCCTGTGACCTGGTCACAGCAAGGACATGTGCTGGCAAGCCTAACATTTCCATGTGAGTCCTCTGCTCCACTTCTGACCATTGTGACGTTTCCAAATCATTGCCCAACAGACATTCTACCGGGAGGTCTGAACTAACCACAACCTTTTTCGGGCCACTTACCCCTCCCCAGGAGAAATCAACAACTGCCATACTGTGATTGGTAGTGACGTTGCTGGCATTGGTCACTAGGTAACTGGTACCTAGCATGATCTGTCCAGGGTCCACAAAGTTAGGCGTCACCATGGTGACACTGGCACAAGTGTCCCTGTAGGCCTGAGCCACTTTTCCATTAATCAAAGGTGTCTGTCTGTATTTGTCCAAAGTATTGGGACTGGCATCAGGGGACATATCCATATCCCCTGTACAGACAAGGACGGCCTGAGTGAGTGTGCCGACTAAGTCGTCACTCCCCTCGGTTCCCAAGGTTAACCCAACTAATGCCTTGGGAGGCGCACTACCACTGCTGACTGTACTAGGGGGTGCAGGTGCCTTAGGGGCTGCAGTGGTAGGAGTTTGCCCTCCTTTCTTGGTGCACTCACTAAACCAGTGAGTCTTACTTTTACAGTATTGGCACCACCTTTTTGACTGGCCTTCTTGAGTCTTCTTCTTCTGTGAAGCCTGACCCCCACCCTCTTTGGTTTGTTGGGGACCTGTCGAAGACTTCTGGTCATTTTGTTCATTCTTGTTACTACCCTTCTGGTCTGCTTTCTTCTGACCACCCTGGTTCTGGTTCTGGTTCTGCTTGACCCTTGTTCTGACCCATCTGTCTGCCTTCTTTCCCAATTCTTGGGGAGAGGTCAGATCCGAGTCGACAAGGTGCTGATGCAACAATTGGTTCTGACAGTTGTTTAAAATCTGTTCTCGCATGATAAGATTGTACAATCCTGTGTAATCAGTAACCTTGCTACCCAGCAACCAGCCTTCCAAAGCCTTAGTGGTACAATCGACAAAGTCAGTCCAATCCTGAGACTGAATTTTCTGGGTATCCCGGAACAGCACCCGGTACTGTTCCGTGGTTAAGCCGAACCCGTCAATCAGTGTGTTCTTCAGGACTTGGTAGTTGTTAGCATCCTCAGCTCTAGTAGTGAGGAGCTTGTCCCTTCCTTTACCTTCAAAGGAAAGCCACAGTATAGCTGCCCACTGACTTGGGGGGACGCACTGGACAGTGCAGGCCCTCTCCAAGGCAGTTATCCACTTGTGGATGTCGTCCCCTTGTTTAAAGGGGGGCACTATTTTACTCAGGTGTCTAGTGTCTATACCCCTGTCTTTCTCTCTATTGAGAATGCTGCCACCAGTGGGATCTAACCCACTTAATTTCTGCTCTCGGGCCAGGGCAAGTCTTTCTTTGGCGAGGGCAAGTTCTTCCCGCTCGATCCTCAGATTGACTTCCCTCATCTTCGCTTCATGCTCCCTTCTCTGAGGGGACGTCATTCCTCTCTGAGAAGATGCCGGAGAGACATGTGTGTGAACCGATCTGCCAGAGCCTCTGGAGAGAGACCTAGCTCGTCCGTTCCCAAGGTTAGGCCTGCTTGAGCTTGGGCCCGGGGCTCCCCCAGTTCCATTCTTATGTCTGCTTAAGTTGGTCCTTGTAAGCCTGCCGACTACCACTGGACCTTTGTCTGCCTCGTCTCCTGATAACTCCTCCTCGTCCTCCTCCTCTGTGTGGAGGTCGAGGTCTGGGTCACCGAGGGTTCCCTCTAAGGGCGGCATGTTCCCATCAGCACTGGGGGGACCTGTGTTAGAGGACCTCCTAGCATCGTACGCCTCTAAGAGACCTATCAGAATTGCGATGGTAGGGTTAGAACCCTGGTTTAGCTTCCTGGAGGCACACAGTTGTCTCATCTCCTTGAAGCTAAGAGTTGCATATCGTGACACGCCCTGTGGAGGGTCACTGACCACTAAGGGAGTCTGCGGAGACTCTCCGTGGACCGACATGCTTTTCTAGTGAGGTGTAAGTGATGCACCTACCTACACTATGTGTTTACCTACTGATCCCTTGCTAAGAGTTGTAGTCAGGGTGTGCTAAGCCCTGTTACCCTACAACAGCAGGTTCAGTAGAACTCGGAGTATTCTAAGTTAAGTTATATGTACCTGGGTACTTATGTGATCTTTCACTGCGATATTCTTAGGATACGTGTGTGGTAAAACAACAGCAAGCTCAAATCCCAACCGCTGCTCACCAATGTGAGAAGTTGGCCTGATATGTAGTGCTCACTATTCTAGTGATCACTGTGTATCATTCCAAACAACCCTTATTGATGATTGGTTGTAAGTCAACCTGATAGACCAGCTATCCTAGTAGCGTGGATACGAGCAGTCTTAGGCTAAACTCTAGAGGGCGTGTTAAGCCATCTGTTTACCATCACATATACCCCTTGAACACCAAGTGAAAGGACACCACACAAGTTGTTATGAAAATAAAGGATATTTATTTATAACAAGACTACCCTGGCTCTTTATGAGTCAGGGAGCTAAGCACAATACAAAACTCTTAGGAAAATACTTCTGGTTGCACAATTTACACAAATGCCCGAGGGCACGAAACCATTACACTGTAAGTGGAAGGGGAGAAGTTAGAAAGTCTAAAGTTACTGATTCCGGAGTGATCCGATCAGTGGGACTAAACGAAAAAGGAACTGGACACTTGTAAAGCGAACCTGCGATGGAGCACCGAAATGCTCGAGTTACCTAGCCCAGAGGCTGCGACTGTGGAAGGTTCGGCAAGATGTCGGAAGTCCTCGTTGTAGTCTCAGGAGCCTGAAAGAAGAGTTGCTGGCAGGCGACCAGTGTCGATGTTCAGCGAGATCCAAGCCTGGATCGGTGATGAAGGAAACCTGAAAGCAGAGGGGACTCAGTTCTCAACTGCTAGCCAGCGATCGTGTGGGCACCAGGAGGGTACCGGCTGAAGTCACCTCGACCAGGTGAGTGGATGACGTCGGACTCGGCTGTTCCTCGGACCAGGAGGCGCGGCGGCGACCAGGAGGGAGGACGAGCTGTCCCACGCAGGTGTCTGCTGTCGATGAGGCTGGGCCCAGGAATGGGGCAGCGGATCTTGGCAGTGGCAACCCACGCGGTGGAGTCAAGATGGCGTCTGGAGTGGACCAGGAGGGTCCGAGGTACTCCTCTGTTGAAGGGGAGCAAGAGCCAGTCTGGAGCAACCAGACTAGTGATGAAACAAACGTGGTGCGTCGTGAAGAGGGCCACAAGCCGGTCGGCAAGTGGTCGAACAACGCGGTGAACAGCAAGGAGCGGAAGGGCCCCCACGCAGATCTCGTGGATGCTGGGGAGACGGACTTCAGTGCTGGAGCTGCTCAGGGTTAGGGCTTCTCAAACCCTAGGTGCACTCACTCGGGGGTCCCTCGGTGGGCGTGCTAGATAAGCGTCGTGCAGGTTCTGAAGATGGCCGGTCCCGCAGGTCTCGTCACACCTACGACTCTCAGCTGGGCTGATGAGGTAGGTAAAAGGTCAGAGATGGCAGGGAACTCGGGTCTCGTCGAGCTGGGCAGTCTTGATCCGCGAGAGAGACTTACAGCAAACCGCAAGCGCTTAAGTGGTGCCTGCTGGTGCAGGGTGGCTACTCCTTAGCCACAAGGGAGAGTCTTCAGAAATAGTCAAGAGTTCCTTTCGTGGAAAGTAGTTCAAGATTCAGAATTATCCAATTTGGGAAGGGGACTCGCTCCTACCTTTATTCTAAGAAAAGGGGCTGGCCCGTGACTAGGTTCTACCTATGGGTGGAGCCAGGAGGGAGGTGGTTACACCCCTATCCTTTGTCCGGCTTCGCCCCAGCTCAGGGGCTGGTGTGCCCCCGAAACTGGTTTGAGCCGGGCTATGCACAGTGAGCACCGGGGTGCCACTGGCAATCACCTTCCTTTCAGCCCTGCCTACCTGGGATACACAAACCCTGTCTGGGATGGTGCTAACACCGCCCTCGACAGGAAACCCTTTGTCCAAGCTCCCCTCGCTGGAAGGTCTCCCAGCAGCAGGAGGTCAGACTTGTGTCTGGTGGCAGCATCCATTTTGTGATGCTGAGGCTTGAGTCAACTTTAACCGGGGTTCAAGGTTACTTCAATGTCGTGCCCCTCTAAAAGGGGGGAATGCTAACCCCGTCGCCAGAACTGGCGAGGGGTTCGTATTCCAATTCGTATGACACCTTACTCGACATGTGTAGGTGATGCGATGCCAAAGTTAGCAAATAACCGCAAGGATTATAATGCATTTAAAAGTAGTTGGCCCGCGTCACCATGGAACGGCTATTAGGACTTGGTTCCGCAAGCCGTCGACGGGCTCAGCTCGCGCCAGAGCACCGTCCCACATGATTCCCTGCACTCTGCCTTCAGGATTGATAAGGCCTGCCATAGGAGTGACTGATAGGAATCCATGTGTCCATTTTAGGGTTAGGTGTAGGAATACTACACCTACAGCAACGGGTGATTACACCACGTTGCCCCAGCTGTCGTGCAGCCAGTTGTGTCAGATTTGGGCGGCCATTCCAGGGGTGGCATAATACATGCTGCAGCCCCTGGTAGGCCCTGGGTACACCGATGCCCTGGATACCTGTGGTATGCTGAGACAGGGACTGACAAGGCGGCCCAGTTCCAATTGGTGGATGCACCTAATGTACATGTGTTTAATTTAGAGAGAGAACAGCTAGGCTGTGGGTCTGATTGGCAGGCCCACAGCCGGGGAAAGTCATAAACCAATGAAGCAAAAGCAAAAAATCTGGGTGATCATAGGATTGCAGACCCTACTCTCCTACACCATGTTACACATAGAGAAACTTGAACACCTTCCCTTCATTATAGCAGAAACACCTTCAGCAGTCTCGTTAATACACAGGGTTAACTTGTTGCCCATCTCGACTTTTCAGTTCACTGTCTGCATGAAACACTTCCTAGTAGGTAAACATGAAGCCCTTGGGACCACCTATATACATGAGTAATTGTCCCTACCATTTACGTATCGTTGTAAATGGGCTGAGAGAGAAGTTTTTTTTACTTGGAAGGAATGTGAATCCACTGTTGGTCATTGTATGTCAACATGTAAGGATTCATAGTGCCTGTAATGTGTGTGCCCCTAATTTGTCTTGTTATTTAAAAGGAACTCCAACTCTCACATTGCTTTCGAATGGAAGCTATCTTGTCCTTAATAATCCGGACTGTTGCGATCTGTGTGTGGGAATCCTGTATGTAGTGTCCGTTTTCCAGTTAGTCACTTGCTGCAATAGCATCCTGTTCCCCCCTCAGCATGGGAGTGTAAATAATTCATTATGGCCTTCCATTCCAACCTTGAAAACAAATTTCAATAAGCTAAGCTGACTCAAAGTGTCTCTCACTTCAGCATGCAAGACCTTTGAATTGCAGGTGGCGAGAACATCCAGTGAAATACAGTTATTGTTAAACACAAATCTCCCTGTACATTTTGGTGAATTGATACATCAAATGTAATGCTTCTGATACCACAGGCCTGGCACACTTTTTTAAACTTGTGGGCTCCGACCTTGTGGCTTCTTTCCCAACTATTTTTGGAGTAATCCCGGAGTTTATGGATTCTATTTTTTCCAGCTTGTTCGGAGGGTTCCCGCTGCAACTCGTATCTGAAAGAAACACGTTAGTTATAGATTCCTTACCTTAGAATTACCCCCAGGCGTCAGACTGAATCCAGAAAGTTTTTTCGTCAGCAGTACCTCTGCGCATCGGAAGGTGGCGTCGGTCGGCTCCGCATCCGGCGTTGTGGTTGCCGGGATGACATCGCGTCAGCTACTTAGACGCCGCCCTCGCGCGCTGAGGTCAGTTCTTTCTTTTTCCGCGCCAGCCAGCGCAGATCCAGCAAGAGCGGTACCTCAGTCAATTTTTGAGTAACTTTTTTTCGACTTCTTGTTTTGAGTCTCCGACTCCGAACAGGTGCACGAGGGATGCCCGGTTTTAAGGCCTGCAGTTCCTGTTACCGACTGATGTCGGTGACTGACCCACACTGCGTGTGTCTGTTTTGACTGGAGCGCGACCAAGACCCCAAGTCGTGTTCCGACTGCCAGTCGACGGCATCGAAGGCTTTGCGGGAGTGGTCCCGAAAGCTGCTTGAACACCAGTAGTCAGCTCCGTGCTGTTCGAGGTCCCGGTCAAGAGGGAGGTAGAGGGACCAGTCGTGGAGCCACCACTATTCCGGTTCAAAATCATCGTAGTCTTCGCACTCGGGGTCGGTTAAGTCGAAGCATAAGAAGAAGTCGAAGTAGCATTGTCGCTCTTCGACTTCTCCCCGTCGGACGGCCGATCCGACGAGGCACGTGGGTGGTGCCCCTCCTGCAGCTTCGCGCACAGAGCCTGAAGGGTCAAGTCCGAGTCTCCCTCCATTTCTGGGACCTGGAGTGACCCACACCCAGCTTCGTACATTCTACGAGGCGATGCATGCATCTTTGGGCAGACCAACCCCTCCGGTGCGCTTTCGGGCCCCGCTGACTCGATGGGGGGCCTAGGTATTCGCTGCCAGCAGCTCGGGCCCCGGCACCGCCCCCTTGTATCCAGGCCTGGATCCGGATCAGCGCCGGTTGACCTGGTTACACCTCCACCAGCACTGCTTCTCCCGGCACCACTACCGCGTTCGGCGCCGGTAGGCTCCCCGGCCAGCGCCGACCCCGGCCCCCATCCTGACATGGACACGAAGCCGGAGTAGCGTCGGGTGGGGTTTTTATGCCCCTGTTCACTCCTGGGGTCCCTTTTCAACAACAATGGCACGAAGAGGATGAGGAGGAGGACTGGTAGGGGTCAGGTGACCCACTGACTGATCAGATGGACACTGAGCAGGACTGGAGAGAGGAAGTGGGGGATGCCAGTGGTTTGGACACCTCCCCTGACCTTGGCATATTGCCTCCTCCTACCGTGGCTACGGAGGAGAGAGCGTCATACGCAGTGGTGTTGCGTAGGGCAGCCGAGGCGCTCTACCTCGAGCTTCCTACAGTGACAGTCAGGACTAACCTCCTGACAGAGGTGCTTCAACCGGCTGCGAGCTCTTCGAAGCCCTTGCTACCATTAAATGAGGCCCTCACAGACGTCCTTTTGGGCATGTGGTCAAGGGCCAACACGGGGTCTTCCATGGACAGGATGATTGCCCGATGCCACCGCCCGGCTCCGGGCAACCCCACTTTCCTCTCCCAACATCCCACCCTGGAAAGCTTGGTAGTTTAAGCTTCTACCTCCAAGAGTGCCTTCCCTACTGCTCCACCGGAAAGGAAATCCAAGAAGCTGGACCACCTTGGCAAGAAAATGTTCTGAAGTACTGGGTTTTTCAGAACCAACCCAGCGGTGCCAGGGGACACACCGAAGACTTCGAGTTCTTCCTGTTTCAGACTACAGAAACACAGAGTCTTCTAGGTGAAGTCAAAGATCGTATTTATTGGCTGCAGACCAATCACAGGTATCCGAGAAGTACAGCACGGTGTATGTTCTCAGGAGACTGCTCCCAACCAAAAACCAGTCTTTTCTTATATACAGAATATTACGCTCTGGGCAACACCGCCCCTATTTTACAAGTGGTCGTTCACATATTTTCGCTTCAAAGAAAGAGCACAGTCATGATGATAATCCCACATTTCAGCTCGGTCAGCACATAATTATTTACCCAGCGAGGCTCAGAACCCTCATCAGATATCAGCAGACCCCAATAAAACGGACACCTCCTCCTCGTAAAACAAGCCATAAAGTAGGAAACAGAGTCAGGTGTGAAAGAGATTAGTCAGGGAAGTGTGGGATACACAACTTTATGGTGTGTCGGGCCCTGATGCTAATCCCATTTGGCCTCAGTAAAAGGAACCGGCCGGGCAGGACTGACCTCGGGCAGCGGAGTCAGTTTGCACAGGTCACAAAGAAGTCACAGAAAGATTGCGTGTCCTTTAGGCCCAGGCATGGCCTCAGTGTGCAGCCTATGTGAGGGCAACCACAAAATGGTTACCGTTTTAAAATGGAACCCGAGGGTTTAATATGTAGTATTGCATACACGGTGAGTTCATCGGGGAAACGTGACGAAAACACTCATACATATCGCATTAGTCATTTGCGGTCCGCTGATACCAAAATCGGCATGGTAGGACCATACTACCAACATGGTTCCGAAATTTACAGTACCACAGTTCTCTTCCGCCAGCTTAGGACTGCGGGTCGTAAACACCGCATGTCTCTTGGGCCGTTATTCGCACTCAGTGTGGGATACGTTGGCGCAAGTGCCTCAGTGTCTGGAGGAGGCCGGGGCAGTGCTCTCCCAGGCTGTTGCCACATGGAGGGATGCAGAAAAGTTTAAGATACGTTGTGGGATGGACACCGCCGACTCTCTGGGCAGGACCATTTCAACGTCGGTAGCGCTTCGTCGCTACGCCTGGATGAGGTCCATTGGCTTTTCAGGGGATGTCCAGAACACCTTGATGGACATGCCCTTTGATGGCCGTCGCCTTTAAGGACTCACAGACTACAGCCAAGTCCTTGGGCCTCCCCACCCCTCCGGCGCAGTCTGCTTTTGGTCCCTTTCGTGGCTACGGAAGGGGTGCCCCGCTACGTTCCACCCAGAGCCACAGGTCGGAGCAAGTTACCCAACCTTCACGTGGCCGGGGACGTGGAAGCAACCAGCGTGGTTCTGGGGGCCAGCGGGTGGGACACCAACCCTCCTTCTGCAGCAGCCTCCAAACCCTCCTAGTTCGACCTTTCAGGCCAATAAAATGCCAGTGGGCAGCAGGATTTGCCATCACCTCCCCCACTGGTGCACCATCATGTCGGACAGGTGGGTTTTGCAAATAGTCCGAAGGGGCTACTACCCCCTTCCCCCTTCAAGACTACCCCTCCAGCCATGGCACTGTGATACCACCGCATGTCAGAGGATCATCTGTCCCTTCTCCAGCAGGAAGTTACGGCTCTCTTGGCCAAGGAAGCCATCGAGCGTGTTCCTGTCCCAGAAGTAGGTCGTGGTTGTTACTCCCACTACTTTCTGGTTCCCAAGAAGGACAAGGGCCCCCGTCCTATCTTGGACCTCAGGCACATCAATCGCTTCATCCGGAAGGAGAAGTTCAAGATGTTGACGTTTGCTCAGGTCTTGTCTGCCCCCGACCCACAAGACTGGATGGTAGCGTTGGACTCTGGTGTCCGGCGGAGTCCGTGCTTCACATCAACCTTCTGGAGCTCCGGGCGATTCCTCTTGCACTGAAGGCAATTCTTCCCTCTGTCCAGGGAAGAGTACTGCAGGTGTTCACGGCCATATGGTACTGCAACAAACAGGGTGGGGTGGGGTTGTGGACCCTATATCAGGAGGCCCTCTTCCTCTGCACATGGCTGGTACATCAGGGCATATCTTTGGCAGTTCAACACCTGGCAGGTACTCTAAACAACAGGGCGGACAAACTCCGCTGCAGGTGCATGATAGATCACGAATGGCATCTTCACGCGGAGGTGGTGCAAGGTCTCTTTCGACAGTGGAGAGACCCTTGGTTAGATCTATTCGCCACCGAAGAGAACGCGCAATGTCAGCAATTATGCGCATTGGAATTTCCAAGGCGGCACTCGCTCAGCGACACTTTTCGCCACGAGTGGAGTTGCAGTCTGTTGTACGCCTTTCCGCCTATACCACTTCTGCCCAGAGTGCTGAAGAAGATCAGGCACGACGGGGCCCAAGTCATTCTTGTGGCTCCGGACTGGGCACAAAGAGTGGTATCCCGAGCTGCGCAACATGGCCATCGATCCTCCAATGAGACTGCCTCTTCGGGAGGATCTGCTGTCGCAGGAGCAGGGGACAATCCTCCAGCAGAACCTGTCCAGTCTCCACCTCCTTGTGTGGAGATTGAGCGGCGGCAGTTGACATCTTCCGACCTGCCTCCCGGAATCTGTGACGTAATCTTGGCAGCCAGGCATCCCTCCACTAAGACGGTACACGCCTGCAGGTGGAACAAATTTGTGGCATGGTGCACAGCAAAGGCTGTAGATCCCCTTTCTGCCCCCCTTTCTAAAGTACTCTTGTTTCTTCTCTGCTAAGCCCAGCAAGGCTCTGCTCTGGGCACTATCAAGGGCTATCTTTCAGACATCTCTGCCTGCCTTCGGTTGCCAGATCAGCCTTCTCTTTTCAAGTCCCTGGTAGTTAACGGTTTCTTAAAAGGCTTAACACATCTTTTTCCTCCAATCCCCTTTGTTATGCCTCAGTGGGACTTGAATCTTGTACTAACCTATTTAATGTGTGCTCCTTTGAGCCACTGCATAACTGTCCTTTACGATTTTTGACCCTTAAGACTGCTTTCCTGGTAGCCATCACTTCTGCTATAAGGGTGAGTGACATCCAGGCTCTTTCTTCAAAACCTCCTTTCCTGTCTGTTCATCCGGACAAGGTGGTTCTCCAGACCCATCCATCCTTCCTTCGCAAGGTGGTCACTGCCTTCCACATCAGGCAGACCATTACTTTGCCCACCTTCTTTCTGCCTCCGCATCCTTCAAAGCAGGAAGAGAAGGTCCACGGCCTGGACCCAAAACTTGCGTTCTCCTTCTATCTGGATTGCACAAAACAGTTCCAGGTGGATGATCAACTTTTTGTTGGTTACGCGGGCGCAAAGAAGGGTCGAGCCGTACACAAACGTACCATTTCTCGATGGGTCGTGTTGTGTATTAAGGCTTGTTACTCTCTGGCTAAAAGAGAGCCTCCAGTCGGGCTATGCGCTCACTCCACCAGTGCGACGTCAGCCACTACTGCCTTGGGAAAGGGAGTGCCTCTGAATGACATCTGTCAGGCGGCCACGTGGGCATCGCTGCACACATTCACCAAACACTACTGTTAGGACAGCCAAGTCCGGAGAGACAGCTTCTGCGGCCATTCTGTTCACCAGGACTTTCTGGTGTGATCCTGGTTCGCAGACCCCCCACCAGGGTTGGTATTGCTGGGGTATCTATTCTAAGGTAAGGAATCTATAACTAATGTGTTTCTTTCAGATGCACAAGTTACTTACCTTCGGTAACGATATATCTGTAAGAAACATTAGTTAGTTATAGATTCCTTACCGCCCCACCTATCCTCCCCGTTCTGCGCACTGATTTCTAGGGTTAAGGTAATCCTTTCAGGGCCCTGGTTTTGTGCACCAATGGTCAGTGTTTGCATGGCTCTGCGTTTCTGGCGTGGAAATTCACGTACAGAACCGACGTCAGCGCGCGAGAGCGGCATCTAAGTAGCTTCCAAAACGTCATCCCGGCGCCACGACGCCTAAGACGGACACGGAGCCGTCTACGCCACCTTCCCATGTGCATAGGTACTGCTCATGAAAAAACTTTCTGGATCCAGTCTGACACCTGGGGGTAATTCTAAGGTAAGGAATGTATAACTTGCAAATGTTTCTTACAGATATATCGTTACCGAAGGTAAGTAAATTGAGCCTTGATTATTGCCATTATAGTGTTGTTCCTGGTATTCCGCAATGTATGCTTCTTTTGTGGTCCTCCTAGGCTTGGCATCACTGCAGCTGTACTGTGAGCGCATGCTACAGGTCTTTGGATTGGTGTCCCTGGACGCTCTGAATCCCAAGTTTTGTTTAACCTTCTGCTATGATTACTTCACCTTTGTGCAACCTGTGCTTCATTGCATCCGGTGCCCCCTCCAATGGGCCCCGGATGTCTGCCTGGCCATGCCATCACACATTGCCCTGGATTTCAAACTGTTGCTGAGTCCCCTAGTGGCCCATTACCAGGACTGTTCCTTGGCTATGCGACTCGTTCATAGCCTAGCATCTGAAAGAGACCGTTGTTATAGAATCCTTACCTTAGAATTACCCCAAGGCGTCAGACTGTATCCGGAGAAATATCTTCTTAGCAGTGCCCCTGCATGTCGGTAGGTGGCGTCGGTTGACTCTGAGTTCTTTGTCGGCGTCGTGGTCGCCGGGATAACGTTGCGGTGTCTACTTAGATGCCACCCCTGCGCGCTGACGACAGTTATGTTTATTTTTTTGCGCCAACCAGCACAGATCCGGAGAGAGCGTGCCCCTTAGTCACATTTTGACTAAAGCTTTTTCGACTTTTGTTGAGATCTTTTTCAAGTCCTTCGACTCCTGGTGCACGTAGGAATGTCCCATCCTCGGACTGGCTTCAAGACTTGTGACTACTGTCACAAGCTGATGTTTGTCACGGATCCGCACCTTGTGTGCCTCTGGTGCCTGGAACGTGACCAAGACCCGAAGTTGTGCTCTGACTGTCGGGCCATGAACTCGGAAGTTTTTGCTGGAGCGGTCCCGAAAGCTTCTGGAGGCCAAGCAGTCTGCTCCATGCTGCTCAAGGTCCTGGTCTAGAGGAAGGTCTCAGGGCCGGTTGCGGGGCTATCACCACTCATCATCGAAGTCTTTGCACTCCTCGGGTAAGTCGAAGCACAAGAAGAAGGCGAAGAAGCATTGTCCTCTTCATCTTCTCCCTGTCCGTTGGCTGACGTGACGCAGGAACCGGAGCGTCGTCGCTCTCTGGCTCACTCTTTGTAGCCCGCGTCTGGGACGACTCCGCACTTCCCTCCCTTTCCGGGAGCATCCCCTGCCCAGTTTCAAGCTTTCTATGAAGCGGTGCTTAGCATCTTTGGGCAGCCCGACTCCTCCGGCGCACCTTTGGGCCCCGCGGTCTCGGCTGGGGGCCCTGGGCCTTCAAGGCTGGCAGCTTTGGCACTGGAGGTCCCCCGAGGATCCAGGCCTGGTTCCGGATTGGTGCTCGTCGACCTCACAGTACCTTTCCTGGTGCTGATTCCAGTGACAACAACCCTGATGCTGTTTGTGCCCCCAACCGGCGCCGACCCCAGCCTCACCCCTGACATGGACACGGAGCCAGACTGGCGTCGACCAACTCCGGTACTGGTGTCGACCGGTACTTTTGTAATCTGTTCTTTCCTTGCATTCCCTACCATCCTGACTGGTAGCCATAGGAGGGTGAGGAGGACTAGGAGGGGTCTGGTGACCCTCTAGCAGACCAGCTTCAAGAGCCAGACTAGAGAGAGGAGTTTTGTGATGCCAGTGGTCTGGATACCTCTCCAGACCTTGTTATGCTTTCTCCCCCTACTGTGGCTAAGGAGGAGGGAGCCTTCTACGCTGTGGTGTTGCGTAGGGCGGCTGATGCCTTGGGCTTTGAGCTTCCTTGATTTCAACATCAGTAGCCCTGAGGCGCTATGCCTGGCTGAGGTTCACTGCCTTCTCTGGGTATGTTCAATAGACCCTTTTGGACATGCCCTTTAATGGCCGTCACCTGTTTGTTGACAAGGCGGACAAAGCACTTGAGCTACCTCTCGCAACATGCAGTCTGCCTTTTACTCCTTTCGTGGCTATGGAAGGGGTGCCCCACTACACTCCACCCAGAGCCACAGCCCTGCGCAAGCTACCCAGCCTCTGCATGGCCGGGGGCGTGGGACCCAACGTCGTGGGTCTGGGGTCCAGCGGGCAGGCTAGCCCACCAATGCCCCCTGCAGCAGCCTCCAAACCTTCCTAGTCCGACTTTTTAGGGCCATCGCTTGCCAGTGGGTGGCAGGATCTGCCATTACCTCCCCCACTGTTGCAACATCATGTTGGACAGGTGAGTTTTATGTTTAAATCGTTTTTATTGAAATCATTATAATCAAACAGTGCCATTGATAAAGGAGCAGAATGAGCAGTATGACATTGCATGACATTTAACCAAGTTAGAAAATAAACTTTACAATAAGAGTCCCAACGCCCTCCCTCCATCCCTCCCCCCTGACAAATGAAATAAAAATCAAAAGAAAACAAGCATTCGCAATGCAATAGGTCTCGCATTTGTGAGAGTTTAAGCTATTGGCATTGTAAATGACAATGCCTTTTATTTATGTTTTAAAAACCGACACGTAAATAAAAGGCATTGTCATTTACAATGCCAATAGCTTCAACTCTCGCAAATGCAAGAACTATTGCATTGGCAAAAGACGTCCTTCAATAGGAAAACAAGTTTAATGTAGAATGTTTTATTTCGCTTCCCTGAATCCTGGCACATGTGCTTGAGTCCAGGACAAGCAGTTATTGCGGAGTGACAAGTGAGTGTTAAGTATGTGGAATGCTCAGTAAGCAGAGCTGGTTCATGTGCTATGTAGCAGAAGGTGCACTTACGTCCAGAATTTCATTTGATTACATCGGACACCGCAAGAATAACCTAAATGAAAATGAGACCTTGTTTTGTTGTTTTAATTACTGTAGTTTCTTTCTTGGTCATAAAACAGCACCGACGACCTGATTGCCTGTGACCCAGTGGAAGCAAAATGACTGCTTGACGTTGCCCTGTGATTTAAACGGCCCTTCTCGTCATTTGATCACATGAAGGTTTAAGGGAATACAATGCGAGAGAGGGGGGAGGGGGATCTTTGTTCCACGCAGACACTGTAACAGCGGTTAGTAGAGCGATCTATATAAACAAACTGTTGTATAAATGAACTAGATAAGTACCTCGAAACAAGATGCGCTATACAGCTGTGTTAGAAAATACACAATTAAATAAAAGCATCGTTTCAAAATTCTCCTGCTTCTCTATATTTATTACTTTCGAATCAAAGCAATTCAGTTCATTTTCCCGGCGCTTAAAATAGCAAAGGACAGCTAAGCGCTAAGACAGTAGGCGCCATTCTCCTTATAGGTCCAAAAGATACCTAAAGGTTGCACATACCTGCAATGCTCAGAAGGTGCTACATTTTGTTCAGTCTGTGAGAACGCAAATGCAGTAGCACTAGCACCAAGGGTTCATGCTGTAAGTGAACTACTGCACCTCATTTGCGGCTTTCTTGTACTATCGATCCTGGAGGCGAGGGCTCATTTTCTGAGCAGGTACACACAAATGTCAAGTTTTCTGAGAACGGCTCAACCATTTCTGGTTTTTACTCTGCACTCCGGTGTCCAGTTTGGGAACACTACAAGTTCCAGAATGCAAAGCAAAAGCACCTCCAGACCTACAAGTAGAGTCCAGCACTCACTTAGACGCCGCCCCTCATTGGACAGCGAGAAGTCACGGGGTTGTTAGGGCAAACAGTAGTGCATCTCCACCCCCCCCCCCCGACACACCCGCCGCGGGGTACGCCTGTACCTGACTGCGTGTGCTCTTGGGCTCCACTTGTCTCCAGAGTCCTTGGTGAGGGGGGTGGCACAGGGGTCCCGGGCTGGTGATGGCACCCGAGGGTGGCAGCGCTGAGTGAATATCCGGCCCTGAAAGTGAAACTCTCTGCTGACTAATAACATCTGTCTGCAGCAGCTGCCCAGCCCACGCCCGGGGCATGATGGGAAGGGTAGTGTTTACCATTGACGTCACCCTGGTCACTTCCACTGAGTTTTGTAAGCCCTTGGAGCGTACATGTGTAATTGTATTTATGTAGCGCTTACTACCCTGCTCTATATAGGAAGGTCCCATTGCCTCGGGTGCAGTATTTTCTGCCCATGTGTGATGAGGGTCCCAGGTGCCCTCTCCCTCCTCCCCCTAGAAACTTCATCACAGAGCGCAAACCAAGGAGGACTCTGAACTAAATTAGATGTGACCTTTGCACTCACGGCTCCTTTGTGCAGCCATCCCCAGGGTACAGGTTCACCCCGAGTGCAGGGCTTAAAGTGGGATGAAAAAACCGGGGAGTGCCCGATGTAATTAAGGGCGTGGCTTAAAAACACGCAGGCTAAAAATGTGTATGTGCTTAGCATTGTGTGCCTCCCGACTGCAATTTTTGCTGTCTCTGTCAATGGGTATTATCTCAGATAAATAAGCAACTGTGGCTTCGTTGTATATAATATTGAAAATGCTTCAGTTCTTAAATTATGAGCCTGAAAGAACTATACAGAGTCTCTGTGAAGTTACCTCAAAGGCAGTGAAGGGTGGCACTGCTGCAGAGTGAAGATTTATTTTCACCCTATGGTTGAGGGCAAAAATCGAGAACCCGATAGAGACCCGTCTCAGCGCCTGCCCTTTACAACTGCTCCGGCAGGACCCGGGCCACTTAAAGGCCTGCCCGGGTGTAACTTCAATGTCTTGAAAACCTGATCCGTTTAGGGGAGCGCTAATTACTGTGCACACCTTCAGAGAGTGTATGTACTCTCAAATTCAGCGGGGAGGTGAGGGACAAACAGCCATTGTGTAGTGCAAAGAAAGGCAGGTCCATTCGACAAAAATAGTTCTCTGAAACTACACATCAGGAATTGCAGCGAAGGGAAACTGAAGTTAGGCGGTGCTGGTCTGCCTAAAACGGAAGTGACGTTCCGTTATGTGAACCACTTAGGATGCTGTAACTAACAGAGTCACTGCAGGGAACCAGTCCAAAGCAGCAGGCGGCAGCAGGCCGGATTACACCCTGTATAGTGTTTACTTTAGGTCTTCCAGACAGCGCATTCGCGCTGCCTAGGCGAGACCTAAAAAGAAAAGAAATACTTTCCTGTGTCCTCTTCTAATACATGTCACCACTTCCTCCCCTCCGATCTTTCACACAGGCTCATGCAAATGTGGATTGGAGATCCTCAAATATCAGGGGGCCCTCTACATTGAACATATGTCCAATGGCCCGACAACCCTGAGCTTCCCAGTGACGGAACACCTTCTAATTTAGTCCCAGGGAGAATTCCGGCTATGGGAGCAAGGGGTGACGGAAATGAGGTTAGGTCATGCTTGGCCGCTGTGGAATCCAATGCTCTCAGAGTTGTGCAAAAGATTGGTGAGTTATATATGCCTTCTGGACGCTGCGTTTTGTGTGAAAAGGGGACCCCCACAGAGCCCGTCCCACGATCGCCCGCTCCATAAAGAGCCACTGTTTCTATGACTCGCTCCGCAACCACTCCTACAGGACACGCAACTGAGTGGCCTGGAAATAGCTAGTCAAATTGGGGACCCCTAATCCCCCCTATTTAAGGTGGCCTATAGCTCAGTTCCCTACTCATTTGAGGCTTCCTATTGGCCCACATGAACGAACAGATCTCTTTCTGCAACTGTTTAAGAACTCCTGGTTGGTGGCTCTATAGGAAGAGTTTGAAAAATGTATAAGATTTTGGGTAATATATTCATTTTGATCGCTGCTACCTTCCACAACCAGGAGAAGCCAAAGGGTCCCCACCCTCCCAAGTCTCCACGCACCTGGGACAGGAGCCATTTATAGTACAAAACTGCTGTATTATGAGATTTCGTGAGTTGAATCCCCAGATATGGGATGAGTCCTGCGTCCCATTGGAGCGGGATGGAGTGTGCCAGATTCTCTATGGTGAATGGTCGGAGTGAAAACCCCATGGCCTGTGACTTTGCCACATTGATTTTGAAGGCAGAGGCTGCTGCAATTCTCTTCAGCTCTGTAAAGAAAGTGGACTAGAGATCTGTGGTTCTTCCAACGTGGCGACAAAATCATCAGCGAACAAACTGATGGCCTGAGAGTCCCCCTTGAATTGCACACCTAGGATCTGCGGATCCTCCTGCACTTTCTGGGTCATCGGCTCCATGTAAAGCACGAAGAGTAATCGGGAGAGCGGGCATCGCAGTCTAGAGCCCGAGAGATCTGAAAGGGTTTGGAAGAGCGCCCATTGACCCACACCATAGCAGTTGGCTGACTGTAGCCGCTGAGCACCCATCTAGAGAAGCGGTTTCCCACTCCGAACTGTGCCAGCATAATCTTCAGCTATCCCCAATCCACCCAATGCTTTTTGGCATCAATCGATATCATGACCCGTTCCACGTTTTGGCGCTGCACTTTATCTAGGAGATGGAGTAGCTTTCTCGTGTTTTCGTTACACTGTCCAGTAGCTACAAAACCGGACTGGTCAGGGTCTATCAACCCAGATATCAACGGGCCTGGGCGTGCTGCTAATATGCCCGTGAAGAGCTTCAGATCAGCGTTCAAGAGGGATATTGGTCTATAGGAGGTGCTAAACCTAACATCATTACCCAGTTTTGGAATTACCACAATCAAAGCTCTGAGCATTGTGGGAGGGATGTCTCCTGTGTCTCCTATCATATTAAATAATCTAGTGAGGATGGGGCCCAGTGATGCACAGAAGGTCTTGTAAAATATGTTAGAGAAGCCATGCGGGCCGGGGGATATGTGCAGGTTGAGGTAAGCTATTGCCGAAATCACTTCTTCTATTCGGCTGGGATCATCTAGACTAGCTGCTTGCTCTGGGGTAAGTTTTGGGAGATTAGCTCCTTGTACATAAGAGAGTGAAACTTGCTCTGCAATTTGTTGTGCAGAATACAGTTTAGCATAGAAGTCCCTAAATGCCTGTGTTTTAGCTATGTCATCTGTGCACTCATTGCCAGCCTCATCACATGCTGTATGAACCGCGGTCAACTGGTGTTGGGCCCGGAGCTTGTTGGCTAATAGACCCCCACACTGATTGCCCCTCACATAGAAGGAGTGACACAATCTAAGTGCAGCATATTCTGCTCTCTCTAAGTCAATGCCTGCGAGTTGTCGACGGGCCCCCTCCAGCTTTCGCCACACTCGTGGAGCCCCAGTCCGCTTGTGAATGCGTTCTAGTTCTTGTACTTGACTGGTAAGCTCCCTTCGTCTTTCCTGTCTAATTCGGTTTTCTGCTGCGGAGATAGCTATGAACTCCCCTCTGACGCATGCTTTAAGTGTTTCCCATAGTGTGATAATTGAGGTGGGAGGGGTGTCATTGAATGTAAGAAATTCCTTTATGGTGTTGTCCACTCGTTGTATTACCTCCGAGCGGTGCAACAGGGTATCCCGCAGCCACCAGGCGAATGATAGTCCTTCTGAAGGGGGAAGTGTAAGCGTGGGAGTCAGCGCTGCGTGGTCCGAGTGTGAGTGCGGCTCAATGTCCGAGGCTTGTGTATGGGAATATGGGGAGCGGGAGCCGATAATATAATCAATCACAGCATACGTTTTATGTGCATGTGAGTAAAAGGTGTAATCTTTTTCATTGGGATGCATGGAACGCCACATATCTACCAAGCCAAGGTCTTGCAGCCACTCCCACCCTGCTCGCGTAAAGGCCCCAGTCACACCATGACGTTGTGCAGAACGATCTAGCTGGTTGTCAAACACTAGATTAATGCCACCACCCAGTAGGAGTATCCGGTCAGGTAAAGCAGCGAGGTTCATCACCGCCCTCTTAAGAAATGCCTCCTGACCCTTGTTGAGCGCGTATATGGAGCCAAGGGTGTAGTTACGTGCGTTAATGGTGTTCGTGAGAGCTAGAAGCCTTTCTTTCATCTCTGCCTGCTTCGCCCCAACTTTGCCCCTGAAGGAGCGCGAAAAAAGAATAGCCACACCTGCCGTTTTAGTGGTGTGTGAGGAGACATTTTGTTGAGGGCAAGCCCGTGACCTAAGTCGATGTGTATCTTTGGCTAGGAGGTGTGTTTCTTGCAATAAGCACATTTGAGCTGCTGAGTGCTCTAGGTAGGGCAGTACAGCCTGTGAGAAGTTGGCCTGATGTATGATGTCACTAGTTCTAGTGTACACCTTATATCAGTCCAAATAACCCTTATGGTGATTGGTTGTAAAGTCAACCTTATAGACCAGCTATCCTAGTGGTAGCATGGACAAGAGCAGTCTTAGGCTAAACTCTGAATGGCATGTGAAGCCAGCTGTTATACCATATATAATCCCTTGAATACCAAATGAAAGGACACCACAACATATATATATATAAAATAAAGTGTATTTATTCTAGTCAAACCCTCAGCACTCTTTATGAGATTCGAGGTGAGTACAACACAGTCTTATTCAAGCATACATTAAGTCACACAGGTAAGTAATACAGTTAGGCCCTAGGGGCCACGAAAACCATATACTAAAGAAGTGGTATAAGGACCACTGTCACGGAAATAGAATAGGCCTAGGCCTAGGGAATTGCTGGGGCTACACTACACTACCAACAGTTAGGAAGGGGGAGGCCCACGGGATTCAGGTGCAGAGTGGAAACACTCACGCGTAATGCGTATAGTCGATAGAAATAGTACAGTTCTGAAATAAGCAGTTTTAGGACACTTCTGGAGTAGCTAGAAAGTCGAGACCCGGAAACTAGACCCTAGGATAGTCACTACCCTTGTGAGCACCGAAGTACCCAAGTTACCTAGCCCACGGGCTGCGGGTGCATAGGTGTGAACTTGCGTCGGGTTTCGTCGTGGACTTCTGTGGATGCCTGAAGGAAAGTTGCTGACAGGCAGTCAGTGAAGAGTGTCCGGTGGATCCCAGGGCTGGGATCAAGAAGAGAGGATACCTGCAAGCAGAAGGGACAGAGTCTGCGTCACTAGCCAGTGACCACGTGGAACCAGGAAGGAACCAGGCGATGTCGTGAAGATTGCAGGTGAAGAGGTGAAGCTTGTCGTAGCAGCCACGGGTACCAGGAGACGTCGAGGACGACCAGGACCAGGAGGCGAGCTGTCCCACGAAGGCTCTTGCTGCCGGCGGCGTCGAAGTCGAACTAGGACTCACCAAGCCTTGGCAAGCGGAACCCACGAAGAATGGAGGACTTGCTTCTGGTGCAGACCAGGAAGGTCCGGGGTGCTTCTCTTTTGCAGAGGAGCGGGAGCCAGTCTGGAGGAGCCAAACCAGCAGTGAAGATTCAAAGGTGTGTCGTCGCAAAGGCCGCTAGCCAACGGGCAAGCAACCGGACAGACGCGGCAAGCAGGAAAATGCAGAAGGGCCCCACGCAGGACTCGTGGAGTGTGGGGGGCTGATCTTCGGTGCAGATGGTGCTTGGGGTTGGGGCTTCTCAATCCCCGGTGCACAACTTCGAGGGTACCTCAGAAGTTGCGCTGGAAGATACTCGCCACTTTTCCCAGGTAGCCGGTCCCACGTCTCTCGTCGCCTCCACGGATCTCAGCTCGGCTGTGGATGTGGATCAGTGTCGGAGAAGTCTGGAAGTCAAGGCTCTGGTCGGGCTCTGCAGTCGGTCCCTCGTAGAACTTCAGCAAAGCAAAGGGTAAGTCTCTTGATGGTGCCTGTTTGCACAGGGTAGCCACTCCTTGGCCACAAGGGAGATTCTTCAGTCTTCTTCTTTCGTCGAATGTCGAAGGTCCAGAGTTTCTGTTCAAGTTGCAGGTTCAGGATAATCTACTTTAGCAGGGCCCAACTAGCTACTAATATACTGGGCTAGTGGGCTGGGCTACCTGCAAGGTCCCTCCTGTGGGTGGGACCAGGAAGGGGAGTGGCTACACCCCCTTTCCTTTGTCCAGTTTCGCTCCAGAGCTGGGGCTGGAGTGCCCCAGCACCGGTTTGAACTGGACTATGCATGGAGCACCTTGTGTGCCCCAGGCATGTCTCATTCCTTTCAGCCCTCCCTGCCCCAATACACTAAAGTCTGTCTGGGGAGGTGCTAGCACCTCCCCAAGCAGGAAACCTATTGTCCAGACCTCCCTGGCTGGGAGGGCTCCCAGCAGCAGGAGGTCAGACTCGTGTCTGTGGCAGCAGCATCCATTTTGTGATGCTGAGGCTTTGGTGAGAGTTAAACAGCAAAGTAGGATTTTAACATGTCTCTCCCTCTAGAAGGGAGGAACAATATCCTCATCACCAGAAATGGTATGGGGGTATTATTCCAGAGTGTTAGACACCTTACACGACATGTTTTGATAAAGCCAAACCATAGTTACCATAACCGTTTAAGATTATAAGGCACTTTAAGAGTATATGGTAGGCTATATCATAGAACAGCTATAAGGACATGGTTCCGAAAGCTGCAGGCAGGCTCAGCTCATGCTAGAGCACCATCTCACATGTTACCAAGCACTCTGCCTCCAGGATTGTTAAGGCCTGCCATAGGAGTGGCTGATAGGTACACATGTGTCTATTTTAAGGGTAGATATAGGTATACTATATCTAAGCAAGGGGTGATTACACGACCTTGCCCCAGCTGAGTGATCAGCCAGTTGTGTCTGATTGGAAGGCCAGACCAGGGGGGGCATAATACATGCTGCAGCCCCTGGGAGGCCTAGGGTACACCTATGCCCTGGGTACCTAGGGTACACTGTACAGGGACAAATAAGGTGATCCTTACCAATTGTGCATGTACCAAGGGTACATGGAGTCCATTTTAAAGAGAGAGCAGACAGCCTGAGACCCTGAATAGCAGGATCTCAGGCCAACTAAGTCGAAAAACCAGCTAGACACTAGGCAAAAAGTTGGTGGTAACCATAGTCAGATATCCACCTTCCTACACAACCCCCCCCCCCCCCAAACGAAAGGAGATAAGGCTGTCCTTGACCAGGTAAGCCTATATTGCCTAAGTGGCCATATAAGGAAGAACCAGCACTGGCATGGTTACCCCATGTCTCATGGTCCACTAAGCTATCGCTCATCCTAAAGGTATCATAGGGTCTCCACCATAGGGAATCTCTACCTTGGGTGTGTCTTTGCAAAGTAAAAGGCTGGTGTTGAGATGGAGTACTGAAGTGAGTGTCCTCAAAGTGAGGCCTCAGCTTCCTCCAATCATCCTCCACCATGGATGCCTTTCTTTCTTTAACTGAGTTGCACTGTGCTCTCAGGGTCAGCCTCTGGCTACCTAAAGCTGAAGGCTGGGTCCCTTTTGTGGGCTTACTGGAGGGAAAGGTCAGGTTTGGGGCCCTAAGGTCCCATGTTTGCCTGTGCCCAACAGAATCCCTCTGGGGGAGGTCCCTAACTACCTGTAAAGGGGAACCCTCAGGAATGTGTTTAACCATCACCTGGCTAGAGCTACTAGCCCGGCAATCCTCATTCTTTTGATGGGGGGGTTCTTGTGGACAGGGGCCCTCTTGGGGTCCACTGGCCTCCCTGACCTCTGCAGCCCTGGGCTGACTGAGGCAGGGTAGAGAGAGGCAGGCTACCTGCACCAGACTGGGTCCCACCTTGGAAGGGGCCACTGACATCAGAGGCTCTGCCAGGCCAGGCCTGGCTACCTCTGGGGCAGTTCCTTCACAAGGGGTGAGGTCAGATCCCAGAGGAGGCTGACCTTTTCCTAATGTCTGGGGAGAGGGAGACTTTTCTTCCTCTCCACTACTCTCTGTTTGTGTGGAGTGATCCATAGTTTCAGGCTTCACTACACCTATGTCAGTCTGAGTATGGACTGAGACCATTACAGTCCTGCCAACCTTTTCAGGGAGGCACTCAGTTTGTGTTTGAGCTGTGACTGTCACAGCTCTGCCAGTCTCTACAGGGAAGTCTGTCTTTGCCTGGGCTGTGGCTACCACTGCCCTTCCAACCTTTTCAGGGAGGAAATCTACTTGGACAGGGCTTGTGACTGGCACAACCCCACTACCCTTTTGTGAAAGGCCTACCATTTTAGAATGGGTGTCTTGTTCAACACCAGCCCAAGCTGAGAGTTCTAAGTCATTCCCCAGTAAGCAGTCCACAGGCAAGGTTGAAGACACTGCCACCCTTTTAGGGCCAGTGACGCCTCCCCAGCTGAGACATACCTCTGCCATGGGATGACTGTTCTGTTTGCCATCAATGTTAGTTACCTGGTATGAGAAACCAGGCAAAAGCTGCTCAGATGGAACTAGCCTATGGGCCACCATAGTGATGCTAGCTCCAGTGTCTCTGTAGGCCTCAGCTTTTCTACCATTGATGTAGGGCTCCTGTCTGTACCTACCCAAAGTGTTGGGACAGGTAGTGAAGTTGGCAAACCCCATGCCACCATCACAGACAAGAGTAGCTGCTGTAGGGGAATTGGCTAAGCCAGAGTCCCCCTGTGTTCCCCAAGAAAACCCAACCAAATTTTTGGGGGCACTCCCACCACCTGGGGGATTACTGCTGACAGTAATAGGTGGTGTGACAGGAGTAATTGGAGGAACAGTTTTGTTTTTAGCCTTTGGGCAACTGCTGTCAGTTTTCCAATGCCCAGGAGTTTTACACTAATGGCAGTAAGGCTTTTTAACTGTGGTAGAGGAGGGAGCTTGGGACCCACCACCCTGAGTGGAGTTTTGGGGCCCTGAGGAAGATTTCTCTTTTGTTTTATCCCCACCCTTCTCTTGAGGCTTGGTGGTATCTTTCTTTTGGTCACCACCCTGATTTTTAGGCCTAATCCTGGTCCTGACCCATTTATCTGCCCGCTTTCCCAATTCTTGGGGAGAGGTCAAATCTGAGTCTACCAGGTGTTGATGGAGAAGCTGGTTCTGACAATTACTAAGGATCTGCTCCCTCATAATCAAGTTGTACAATCCTGTATAGTCCTGCACCTTGCTGCCAGTTAATCAACCCTCCAAAGCTTTAGTGGCACAACCCACAAAATCACACCAGTCCTGTGTCTGTGTCTTCTGGGTGTCTCTGAACAACAACCTATATTGCTCAGTGGTTAAGCCAAACCCATCTATCAGAGCACTCTTCAGGACTTTGTAATTGTTAGCATCCTCATCACTGACTGTGAGGAGTTTGTCTCTACCTTTGTCAGAAAAGGAGAGCCACAAGATAGCTGCCCACTGACTCTGGGGTACCTGCTGTACTTTGCAGGCCCTCTCCAAAGCAGTCATCCACTTGTGGATGTCATCCCCATTCTGATATGGGGGGACTATCTTGCTTAGGTTTCTATGGTCATAAGACCTATCCCTATCTCTAGGAATGTTGCTGCCACCAGTGGGTTCTGACCCACACAATTTTTGCTCTCTGGCCAGAGCAAGCTTCTCTTTGGCAAGGGCAAGTTCTTCCCTTTCAATCCTCAGATTGGCTTCCCTCATTCTGGCCTGATTCTCTCTCCTCTGGGGGATATTCATCCCCCTGTGGGATGAAGCATTGGAGCTCCTTGGGTGATAGGAGTGGAGAGAGTCCCCTGAGGGAGGTCTACCCCTTCTATCTCTCTTTTTAAGATTACTTGGGGGCCTGTAAGGGAAGCTCCCATGCAAGCTCCCATGCAAGCTTAAGTTAGCCTGACTAAGTCTTCTGACTGGGGTCTGGATACCTCCCTCTTCCTCTGAGGTCTCTTCTAACTCATCTGTATCAGTTAAGTCAGGGGACTCTTCTGTGGAGGGGAGGCCCTTATCTACAGCAATGGCACCATACTTGGCAGCTCTTTCAGCATCATAGGCCTCCAGAAGCTCCACTAGCTGTCTAAGGGTAGGGTTGGAACCCTGTTTTAATCTCCTGGAGGTACACAGTTGTCTCATCTCCTGGAAAGTGAATGCACCATTTGGCTCTACGTCTCAGTGCTGGATGTTAGGCTCGCAATTTACTCAAGGGTTAGACACCTTTTCTGTTCGAATACTAAGCGGTTTCTCTGCTCCCTGTGTCACGGTGTCACGGTGTCCAAATCAGCGCCAGCGGGACGCACTCATCACCGCACCTTGGGGTTTCCCTGCCGCCGCCGTATCCACCAGCTAAACGGCCGCTGTGTGCAGGGAAACTACAGCTCCCGGCGGCCCTTGCGGGACGAGCCCGCCAACGTCAGCGGAAGCGCGCCTGAAGCGCATACAGCGATTGAGAGCCCCCGCGACGCGGGACGCGCGCGGGCGGGCGTCGGACGAAGCCCGGACAAAGGGCGGACCGTCTGAGGCCGTCAGAGGTCGGAAGAGGTTGGGTTGGGACTATCCCCTTACATCCGGCCTGATCCCTGATCCCACATTGACTGCTGTGTCGGGGTGAGTCGCACAACCCTTTGTCACGTATCCTGTCAACACCGGGGTGAGCAATGCAAAGAGGGAACTCAAAACCAAGTACGAGGGCTGCAGGCATGGGGACTTTGGACAATTATTTAAAACAGGCTGAAACAGCCGTAGTAAATGAAATTGCACTGGTTGAACGGCGACTATCTCTTGAGCCTAATGGTCATCTAAGTATCCCGCAACCTACAGTTGATATTTCCTCCCCGAATGTTACACCGGCAGTATTGTATCCCCGAGTCATTCCTAATGAGTTGATGGCGGAAGATTCTATTCCTATTCCCACTATTATTACTCCTTTAAGCACAGATAGCATTGCCCCCTCACCCGTGGCTACCCATACTAGACAGTCCAGGTCGAAAAATGGCACTAAGTGTAATGGGGGGAGCTCTGTTACTGGTAAAAGGAAAGCCATAAATAACCCTGCGGGGAATCGAAAGCAGGCAAAGCAACCAAGGATTAATACCTCTCTTTCTAGGCAGGAGAAAGTTAATTCTAGCTCTCTTCACTTGGATAGGGCAGATTCTGGCGAGAATAGACGTACTAGTTTAAACGTAGAGGTGGACCAGAGTAGGGAGACATTTATGTCTAGTATTATCACAACTATGGAAGCACATCTTACCTCACTTATTCAGCCCCTAATAGTCACCTTGAAACGAATAGAGGACCGTATTTGTATTATGGAATCTCACCTTAGAAGCAAAGAACCCCAAACAGGTCCAAAAATTGTTGCAGGGGACACATTAAGTACACTTACGGCTTCGGTAGATAACTTGTTGAGTTCCATGATCACTTCCTCACAACAACCAGCCCCTCCTGTAGTGCCCATCTGCCCAGGATCTACTACTTTCCAACCAGTCTTAGATAATTTGGGCAAGACCTTAGGAACGGTAGGGCAAATGCAGACTAAGGAGGGGGGCTCATATTTTCCTGTTCCTCAGCAAGGAGGGGATTTTTCCTTACATTTACCAGCTGAGGCATGCCCCTACACTATTATTTTAGCCAATGTGCCTAAACTGGAGCAAGACAAAAAGGAACATTGGTCTTCTCTGAAAAACAAGGCCCTTCATCATTTGTCTAATAAAACGGTTCTGGGCCATCATCTTAATAAGCACTTCATGATGATTAGAAGGGTACCTTGGGTTGGAAAGACTGTTAAACATCTAGAGGGTGACTGTATTGTTATAAGTTTCAGATCCCCAGGGTTAGTAAATGACATTTTAAGACAGGCAGGGTCTGTGAGAATCCATAAAGATTATGTGAATATTCTCCCCTTGGGTTTCTTTTATCCTCCATCTCACTTTGGTTCATCATTTTCCATTCAACCAATTAGACTCGGTACTAGATTCAGTTCCACCAATAACTTTGCTGTCCCTGTTTCCAATAGATTTGAGGTCTTCTCCAATTTGGATGATATTGAGTGACTAAAGACCAGCGATCAAGTCACCTTTCCTGATATACAAGTCCCTGTCCTTCCAATTGTGAAACCCCCAAATTGTGGTTCCATCTCACTAGGTCCAAATCAGGAGTCATTGGGTCTTTCTTCTAAATTGATTTCTTGGAATATAGCTGGTCTTAGAAGTAAAGTAGATGATCCCACCTGGAGAGATCTAATTAGATCAGGTTACATTATTGGTTTACAAGAGACATGGGACACTGAGGATACGCTGCACATGGATGGGTATGAGAGTTTTTTTGTATCCGCCACTCCGTCTAGTTCGGGGAGGGCGAAGGGTGGGCTGGCTATGTTAATATCAGCATCTATACCCGGCTCATTCTCTCAACTAGATACAGGCTCGCCAAACTTTTTGGCTATTTTTATCCTGATGAATGAGGGACCTGATTTTCTGGTAATTAATTTTTATAACTCATATGATAGAGTTGCCACGACCGATCACCTGGCCGCATTAAATAGTTTTTTAGCTGATCACATGGAGACCAATAAACTCAACAGTAAGAATTGCCTTACTATAGTGATGGGTGATTTTAACATCCATGGCTGTCCACATCTTTGTCTCTCCTCGGATCCCCTGGGACCGATTGAATCAAGTGCTGCACATTTCGAACATTCAGCGGCGGGACTTCTTCTTGAATCCATCTTGGCAGACCACGGTTTGTTTCTCCCGTCTATGGAGGGAGAAATTATTCCCACTTTTAAAGGAACTGGGAAAGATTCGGTTATTGATTACATCTTTGTTAGTTCTGTTTTGGGGGCTAATATTAAAAAATACGCGACGACCTGGTCCCATTTAAGTGATCATAACCCCGTGACTCTAATTCTCTGTTACATTTTTGAAAAACCGGCTAAACCCCCAATAAGAGTGGATAAATCCGACATTTGCCCATCAGATCAGGTGCGTAGAATTAGATGGTGCAAAGTAATCTCTGGCGACTTTTATAACAACCTGAAAAGTAAGGTAGGATCTGAGCTAAAAACTTGCCTGGACCTCGAAGCAGGGGATGATGAGGTCCTATCGGCCTACTCAGTTATCTGTAGTCAGATCTTTGCTGACTTGAGCCGTCCTGGGAAATACATGGATAAGGCAGAGCTAGGTTGGTTTGACAAAAGCTGTTCAACCGCTAACAGAAAGTTAATGGCCGCCTTGAAATTTAAGCCAGTAAATAGGACTTTGGTCGCGGAGTTGAGAAAAGAATACAAGAAAACTCTGGATGCCAGGAAAAAGGTGATTAGGGAGGAAGCATGGGAAGAACTCTCCTGCGTGGATGTAATAAGAAATAGCGCAAAGTTTTGGTCTGTGGTCAATAAACCCTTTTTTTCCGATATAGGAAATGATCAACTAGACTGCGGCATCGGGAAACAATCGTGGCACTCTCATTTTAAAACAGTCTATGAAATGGGAACTAGTGGTGAATTGAGTATTTTTCCCACCACTGCGAACCCATATACTTTATTAGTCTCTAAGCAAGAGGTGGTCGAGGCCATCGGTAAGATGACAAGTAATAAGGCCCCTGGCCCCGATGGCGTACCAGCGGACCTCTTTAAATCTGATCTTGAGACATGGTCCATAGTACTAACCAATGTTTTTAACCGGGTATGTGTCGCTGGGATTCCTGACACCTGGTCCAAATCAGTAATCATACCCATTTTTAAAAAAGGTAACAGGGGGGATCCTAGTTGCTATCGGCCTATCTCCCTTATTGATTCAGCTGTGAAGGTTCTGGGGCGAGTGGTCCTGGGCAGACTAACTGATTGGTTAGAAGACACAGCTACTCTCTCGTGTCTACAATATGGGTTTCGAAAGGGCCGCGGGACCATAGACCAGAGCCTGAACCTCCAACTTCTAATAGGCAAGTATACCATTGCAAAAAAAGGGGCTTTGTATTTGGCCTTTATGGACTTGTCCTCGGCGTTTGACCGAGTGAATCGTTCAAAATTGTGGGGGTTACTACTTAACTGTGGAATAGATGCCAATATTGTTTATTTTCTGGCGGATTTGCATAGAGACCTCACCGCCACGGTCAGATATGACCGTCAGGGCAATTCCACGGATAAAATTGGAATCACTAACGGCGTTAGGCAAGGATGCATTTTAGCCCCCCTGCTTTTTACAATATATATTAATGATTTGGGTTCTACACTAACTAAGTCTTGCAAGGATATTCCTAGGGCAGGCAAATTCGCCATCCCAGCATTATTGTATGCTGACGATGCCGCTCTCTTAGCACGTACGGCTGTAGGGCTCCAAAATCTTTTAGATTCTTTCGCTAAATTTATGATTGCACTTGATCTTGGAGTGAACTTCTCCAAATCCCATGTGATGTTTCTGGGTTCTATTCCAAAGAGAGTTAAAACCATGTCTTGTGAAGGTCATGTTTTATCACGGGTCTCAAGATTCCCTTATTTAGGTGTCATTTTTGACGACAAGTCCACCTGGGCCCCACAATTGGCTGCCAAACGCAACGCTTTTGCTAGGGCCACACTTGCTGTCTTAGAGTTTGGACGCAAATTGGGGGTGAAGCCCATGCAAGCTATGTTGAACGTTTACGTAGCAAAATGCACCTCCATTGCACTATATGGGGCAGACCTGTGGGGTTTTAAAAACATTTCTGATCTACAAGTTGTAGAAAACAGATTTTTAAAATCATTATTATCCCTCCCATGTTCAACATCTGGCTATATCGTTCATCAAGAGTGTGGGATTGACTACTTAACTGATCGTATAGCCATTGCCCCACTTTTGAAATGGATCTCAATTTGGCTAAATCCTGAACTAGAACTGAACCATGCAATTTTAAAAGATTGCTTATCCTTAGAGTATGGCAAAACTATACCGTGGTTGAACCATATTAAATTTCTAGCAAGGTATCTGGGCCGACCTGAGTTATTTGAGAATCCAAGCACTATAGTAAGGGGGGATTTAAAATGGGCTAAAGTCACCTATAAACAGAGGGCTATGATAATAAGGGAGGAAAGAGAATTACTTAAACCCACTGTAAAGGCACACCAGCTGATCACTACATCTAACAGTTTAGAGCCTTACCTGGGTATTGTCAATAAGATGGACCATCGTTTTTTATTAATTAAGTTCAGAATGAACAAATTCCATCTTTTATTGACTGACTCTCCTGGTTGGACTAAGGAGAAGGATTTGGGGATCTGTTCGTGCGACAGATTCTCCATAAAAGACACTATGCACTTTATCTTCTTCTGTGACCACCTGTCTTTAATCCGTAAAAAATATATTATTCCTCTCTTAAAAAATAAAGGTTTCAGACAGGCAAAACCAGCTCTCATGTATCTTCAGATGTTGGGTTCTCCTTGGGAGATATTTAATATTGCCACTTTTTTAGTAATATCAATGAGATTGAGGAAAAAGATCACATGGTTATAGTGTATATCATTTTTGTTTTCTGAGTAAATAATTATTGTAATTTTATGTCAAATGTTTTTAAATGGTTGTACTGTTTTACGTTCGTCGTACTTTTATGGTTTTTGCTATGAACCGAATAAAGTAATTTTGACTGACTGACTGAATGCATCATATCTAGAGGGAATCTGTCCAGGATTCTCCTCTCCTGAGGGAGCATCAGTGTGATCTCCATTCAGGGACATGATTCTAGTGAGGGTGTGATGTGTGCACCTCCCTACATTAGTTGTATCTACTAAACCTCTCTAGTAGTTGTAGTCAGGGTGTGCTAGGCCCTTCAACCTACAACAACTAAGTCCAGTAGGACTTAAGTATTTATAATCTATGTTATATGTACCTAAACAATATCTGAGTGATCTTTCAATTTAGTATCTCAAGATTACAATGGTATTACAACAGCAAGCTCAGATCCCAACCGCTGCTCACCAATGTGAGAAGTTGGCCTGATGTATGATGTCACTAGCTCTAGTGTATACCTTATATCAGTCCAAACAACCCTTATGGTGATTGGTTGTAAAGTCAACCTTATAGACCAGCTATCCTAGTGGTAGCATGGACAAGAGCAGTCTTAGGCTAAACTCTGAATGGCATGTGAAGCCAGCTGTTATACCATATATAATCCCTTGAATACCAAATGAAAGGACACCACAACAGATATATATATATAAAATAATGTGTATTTATTCTAGTCAAACCCTCAGCACTCTTTATGAGATTCGAGGTAAGTATAACACAGTCTTATTCAAGCATACATTAAGTCACACAGGTAAGTAATACAGTTAGGCCCTAGGGGCCACGCAAA
The DNA here is from genome assembly GCF_964204655.1 of Triturus cristatus. NCBI lineage: Eukaryota > Metazoa > Chordata > Amphibia > Caudata > Salamandridae > Triturus > Triturus cristatus. The sequence continues at coordinate 1,237,561,203 of NC_140590.1, read as the reverse complement.
CCATATATTAAAGAAGTGGTATAAGAACCACTGTCACGGAAATAGAATAGGCCTAGGCCTAGGGATTCGCTGGGGCTACACTACACTACCAACAGTTAGGAAGTGGGAGGCCCATGGGATTCAGGTGCAGAGTGGAAACACTCACGCGTAATGTAGTCGATAGAAATAGTACAGTTCTGAAATAAGCAGTTTTAGGACACCTCTGGAGTAGCTAGAAAGTCGAGACTCGGAAACTAGACCCTAGGATAGTCACTATCCTTGTGAGCACCGAAGTACCCAAGTTACCTAGCCCACGGGCTGCGGGTGCATAGGTGTGAACTTGCGTCAGGTTTCGTCGTGGACTTCTATGGATGCCTGAAGGAAAGTTGCTGACAGGCAGTCAGTGAAGAGTGTCCGGTGGATCCCAGGGCTGGGAACAAGAAGAGAGGATACCTGCAAGCAGAAGGGACAGAGTCTGGGTCACTAGCCAGTGACCACGTGGAACCAGTAAGGAACCAGGCGATGTCGTGAAGATTGCAGGTGAAGAGGTGAAGCTTGTCGCAGCAGCCACGGGTACCAGGAGATGTCGAGGACGACCAGGACCAGGAGGCGAGCTGTCCCACGAAAGCTCTTGCTGTCGGCGGCGTCAAAGTCGAACTAGGACTCACCAAGCCTTGGCAAGCGGAACCCACGAAGAATGGAGGACGTGCAGACCAGGAAGGTCTGGGGTGCTTCTCTTTTGCAGAGGAGCGGGAGCCAGTCTGGAGGAGCCAAACCAGCAGTGAAGATTCAAAGGTGTGTCGTCGCAAAGGCCGCTAGCCAACGGGCAAGCAACCGGACAGACGCGGCAAGCAGGAAAATGCAGAAGGGCCCCACGCAGGACTCGTGGAGTGTGGGGGGCTGATCCTCGGTGCAGATGGTGCTTGGGGTTGGGGCTTCTCAATCCCCGGTGCACAACTTCGAGGGTACCTCAGAAGCTGCGCTGGAAGATACTCGCCACTTTTCCCAGGTAGCCGGTCCCACGTCTCTCGTCGCCTCCACGGATCTCAGCTCGGCTGTGGATGTGGATCAGGGTCGGAGAAGTCTGGAAGTCAAGGCTCTGGTCCGGCTCTGCAGTCGGTCCCTCGTAGAACTTCAGCAAAGCAAAGGGTAAGTCTCTTGATGGTGCCTGTTTGCACAGGGTAGCCACTCCTTGGCCACAAGGGAGATTCTTCAGTCTTCTTCTTTCGTTGAATGTCGAAGATCCAGAGTTTCTGTTCAAGTTGCAGGTTCAGGATAATCTACTTTAGCAAGGCCCAACTAGCTACTAATATACTGGGCTAGTGGGCTGGGCTACCTGCAAGGTCCCTCCTATGGGTGGGACCAGGAAGGGGAGTGGCTACACCCCCTTTCCTTTGTCCAGTTTCGCGCCAGAGCTGGGGCTGGAGTGCCCCAGCACCGGTTTGATCTGGACTATGCATGGAGCACCTTGGGTGCCCCAGGCATGTCTCATTCCTTTCAGCCCTCCCTGCCCCAATACACTAAAGTCTCTCTGGGGAGGTGCTAGCACCTCCCCAAGCAGGAAACCTATTGTCCAGGCCTCCCTGGCTGGGAGGGCTCCCAGCAGCAGGAGGTCAGACTCGTGTCTGTGGCAGCAGCATCCATTTTGTGATGCTGAGGCTTTGGTGAAAGTTAAACAGCAAAGTAGGATTTTAACATGTCTCTCCCTCTAGAAGGGAGGAATAATATCCTCATCAACAGAAATGGTATGGGGATATTATTCCAGAGTGTTAGACACCTTACACGACATGTTTTGATAAAGCCAAACCATAGTTACCATAACCGTTTAAGATTATAAGGCACTTTAAGAGTATATGGTAGGCTATATCATAGAACAGCTATAAGGACATGGTTCCGAAAGCTGCAGGCAGGCTCAGCTCATGCTAGAGCACCATCTCACTTGTTACCAGGCACTCTGCCTCCAGGATTGTTAAGGCCTGCCATAGGAGTGGCTGATAGGTACACATGTGTCTATTTTAAGGGTAGATATAGGTATACTACATCTAAGCAAGGGGTGATTACACGACCTTGCCCCAGCTGAGTGATCAGCCAGTTGTGTCTGATTGGAAGGCCAGACCAGGGGGGGCATAATACATGGGAGGCCTAGGGTACACCTATGCCCTGGGTACCTAGGGTACACTGTACAGGGTCCAATAAGGTGATCCTTACCAATTGTGCATGTACCTAGGGTACATGGAGTCCATTTTAAAGAGAGAGCAGACAGCCTGAGACCCTGAATGGCAGGATCTCAGTCCAACTAAGTCGAAAAACCAGCTAGACACTAGGCAAAAAGTTGGGGGTAACCATAGTCAGATATCCACCTTCCTACACAGCCCTCCTCTTAATTGGGCCGTTCATTCCCTTCACATTTAGGGTTAGGATTTTAAGCTCATCTAGCACACCTGTAGGGTCCTAGAAGATTCTGCATAATAACCTGGTAGTCCCTCATGTACTCCCATCTAGCGCCCCCTTGGCCATCCAGAGCATTCACCGCGCAGGCGACTACTGCCTCAAACAGGGCTTGAGAAGTCCATGACCCAGGAGAAAAACCGAATTCGATAAAGAAGAAATTTAAAAAAACAACAAGGAAACTACTGCAACAAAGTCTCAGGGAACTAAAGTCCAATATCTTTGAATGCGTGCGGTCCGAGGCCTGTGCCCTGACTTGAGACAAGGATGGGGTGCCGATTGCCAGTGTCTTGAAGAACCAGAACCTTTTGGACCTGGTGGCGCAGGGTACGCCCTCCGTCTTCTGGGTTCACCTGCTTCGTTACACAGAGACACGGGACACTCTGTTGGCGTTAGAAGATTGGATTTATTTAGCTGCAGCTAGTACAGTTATCCTAGAAGTACACAAAGTAGGTTCTCAGGAGACTGCCACTTCACTCTGTGGCGCATCAGATTAAATACTATACAATACAGAATTATTAACAGAACACACGCCCCAAGCAAAGAAGAAAAGAGCCAATAGGGTAAGTGGACAACAAAGCAGAACCAGTAAGAAAGGTTCGAAAACAAAAAGATCAGATGACTCGAAGAGTCCTCTCCTCCAACTATGTTTGTCATCCCATCCCCGAACTGATTCATTAACAGAATACAACTGACTTGCAGGTGGTGAGATACGTTTGTATGTATTGGAGGACGGGCATGACACAAGAATATGCTAGCAGGAGACAGTGAAGGCCAGTCGATAAGATATGATCAGGAAAGAATGGTGTGGGCCTACAGATGGTTGAAACAGGGATTAGGAAAGCTAGACACGGATTAGTGTACTCGGCTAGTCCAAACACCAGCCTCGCAAACAAGGCCGAGGATGTATTTTGACACCAAGCTACGGGAAAGGCAGAATAGACTTTGTTCGCCGTGCTGCCTGAGTGATGGCAACACAAAATGGCGGCGGGTTACAAAATGGCGGGTCGATTCGATCGTGATCGAAAATCAAAGTTCCTCAGACCCTCCTTTTGCCAGAACTCAGGCAAGATAGACTCACGTTAATCTGAGTCCACATCAATAGCCATGAGATCATCAAGCTGTTGTTGTAACATCATCCTTATGTTTTCCGTTACTTGAGGTTTGGGTCTTGAAATGCACATAGTGGCACAAAGATCACAGATAGCGGGACCACAGTGCATACAAAGGCAACAGGAAAATATGATTGTCAAGATTACTCCAAGGAATGTCAATACTTTCCAACTCCATTTGGACAGTAGTCCCCAAAACCATTCCGTTAAGGACCAATCTCCTTCGTCCTGATGAATAGACTCGGAGATCTTATGCAACTTGGAAATCGCTTGGTATACTGTCGGAGCATCATTAGGAATGAAAATACAACAGCTTGACCCAATCAATTTACACACTCCACCACGATCGGCAAGAATAAAGTCTAAGGCAACTCGATTTTGTAGGGTCATAAGACGATCCGCATGTAGTTCCGCCGTGATATTACTCAAGGCTCCTACAGTGATGTCCATCGTAGTCTCTACAACACGGACCAGTTGCCTTATATTTCTGCTGTTGGCCATTGGACCCCAGAAAGGAAGAAAACCTTTAAGGAAATCTCCTCCTTCTTGTCCCGTGGTGTCTTTGGAGTCAATAATTCCTCGGCTGAGACGGGTTCGGTGATAATTGGCAGAAGCAGTGTAAGTAGGAGGAAGAAGGAAAGCTATGTAGCAGGTACCAGAGAAACCCTTTGGCAACCAGGTATAAGCTCTATCATGACAAATGAAATAGGTGCCTTGAGACGGTACTAGAGGAGGTGAGTTCAGAGAGGAATAAATGTAGGAGCAGTTACTCTTTGGTGCAGTGTCAGAAGAACGATCGTTTATTTTTAAACAGAAGTTACCTTGGTGCGGTATAGTCCAGATTGGTGAGGATTTCTCCTTTCCTATTTTATTACTAAGACTCGACATATATTGGGTGACGTTCCAATTGGTGTAGGCTTTTCTTTCATCGATAGAAATCTTGCTATTCTCCATAATTTTAGCCATAACTACCATACCTTTAATCAAAGAACTATGACTAAAATCCGGATAATTAATTTGTGAAGCAACAGACCGTCTGAATTTACTTTGATATGCATTTGAGAAAATAACAAAGAATGCCCAAGCGGAACCCTCATAGGAGAAAGGGAGAACTAAATATGGTATTTCTTTCTCAGTAGTATGCGGCATAAGACCACATACCCAACAATCAGTTGTGTTGACCACTAATTGATGCTGGTGCAATAGCTGGACAAAGGAATTGTTGTAATACTCGGTTCTTCTGACAAGTTCATGTGAAGGAAAAGTATGAAAAAGGTGTGGAGAGATAGTAGAAGAAGGCAAAGAGGAGGAAGGGGAGGTGTTTTTTGGCTGCAAAAGATAAACTATCCAACCAATAATCGCCAAAACAATACATAATGATATCAAAATACATAGGGTTATACTGTAATGACTGTACATTATTTTACAAGATGCTTTCTTTATTTCATTTCTTCTCTCTTCAATACTTGGTGCAGTTTCCATTTTCACTAGTGGATGCTCACGGCAATCTTCCTCAATCACTAAAGTCACGATGCTCAACTGTCCTATGACACTGAAAGATCCTGCAGACCTATTGTCACTACTCAGGTCGTGACCTAGACTCCTACCGTGACCCTGCAACCTAAACAGAACACTACACAAGGGAGAAGAAAGTCTCAAATGTTATTTTGTCTGGTCCTAAGATTGTAGTGCTCCTTTCCAGGAACACTCTGATCTTGAAACAATGTTCTTGGTTCAGTCGTATTTAAGCGACGAGGCAATGGAATCGCTTCCTGTAAAATGTCGTCGTCCTCTTTCTCAGACAATGTCCCATTCAGGTGTGCATCGCTAAAGGGTATGAATCGTGGAACTGTTTCACCTTCACAGTCACCAACCCCTCTACGAACCCACTGATCAAAAGGCAAGGGCAAAGGTACTTTCTTGCAGTGCACACCGTGAATCCAATTTTTCTTTCCTTCAACTTTAACTGCTGTCCTTGTCGTGAGAAGGACCATTCGGGGCTTCCGCCATCTGGGCTCCAAATTCTTCTTCCTCTGAAAATTGCGGATGCATACCCAGTCACCTGGACGGATGGAGTGACCTGGATCTGTGGAAGCCTCCGGTAAAGCACTCTGAACCTGTCGATGAAGGACATGCAATTTAGTTGTAAGGTCATGCAAATAGTCAATCAACATTGGGTAGGGCAAATCTGAGAACTTTTCAGGACGAGGTATTCCCCATATGTTGGCCGGACGGCCAAACACCACTTCGTAAGGGCTAAGTCCCAGATGAGAGTGTACTGCAGTTCTGGTGGATAGCAAAGCTAACGGCAAAGCATCAGGCCAATTAAGTCCCGTACTTGCTTGAATTTTCGCTAACTTTAACTTCAAGGTCCCATTGTAACATTCTACTAAACCTGCTGATTGGGGATGATTCGCCACATGGAACTTTTGCTTGATTCCAAGACCTGCACAAATTTTCTGCATGACTTGGCCAACAAATTCGCTCCCATTGTCACTCCAGACAATGCGCGGCAAACCAAACCTGGGAAAGAATTCTTTTAGAAGGATTTTGGCTGTGGACAAAGCTGTGTTGTCTTTCAAAGGGTATGCTTCTATCCATCTCGAAAAGGCACATACTACCACCAGAACATACTTGAGGTTGTTGCATCGATCCATGTGAATGTAATCGATTTGCAACACTTCAAATGGGTATGTCGGAGGAGCAAAGTGACCTGCTGGAGTGGGGGTTCCCTTTCCTGGATTATACATCAGACAAACAATACAATGCTTTACTACGTTGTCTGCACATTTCGGGATATTCTCATTTTGCCAAACTGGAGCTAGAAGTTTACAAATGCCTTTTGCACTAAGGTGAGCTGGACCATGAGCCATAGTAACCACTGGGAGTACATAAGCATCTGGTAACAACCAACGTTGATGTTCGGATAATTCTACCCAACAACCCATCTCATCTAACATTCCCGTACTTTCTCTCCACTTGCTCAGCTCTCTTTCTGTAGCCTCTTTCTGAATCGTTTTCACGCTTTCCACTGTATTCTCACACATTCCTCTCTCTCTGACCCAATTCGCAGGACCTGCCATATACATTCGACTCATTGAATCTTTCGCTGTTTTCTTTTCTGTTTCATCAGCAAATGCATTTCCCCGTCCAATATCATCCGTAATCTTCTTGTGAGCACTACACTTCACTATCGCTATTTGGACAGGTAAAGTAAGTGACTCAAGGAGATCAGTCACTAACTGACCATGCTGTATCTTAGTGCCATATGAAGTTAGGTAACCCCTCTCTTTCCAGAGACGCCCAAAATTGAACGCGACACCAAAGGCATACTGACTGTCAGTGTACACGTTCACTCTTTTCCCTTTTGATAGTACACAAGCTCTCGTCAGTGCTATCAACTCTGCTGCTTGCGCTGAGTTGTGTCTAACACGTGCAGTTTCCACAATCGTATGTAAGGTAGTTACAGCATAGGCTGAAACCGTATCCCCATTAGGCATCTTAAAACAAGAACCATCCACCCATAGAGTCCCATCTGGATTCTCTAACGGTGTGTCCCTCAAATCAATTCTTTCTTTTGTCTCTTCCTCAGTACGGAAGAAACAGTCATGTTGATCCTCAACACTCTCCTCATTAGGAAGGGGCAACAAAGTAGCTGGATTCAGAGTATTGCATCGTTTGATGTGTACGTGACTAGCCAATAGCGTCAGCTCGTAACCAGTTAAACGTGCACTAGTGAGATGTTGTGTCTTTGTTCTATTTAGTAAGGTATCCACTGCATGTGGTACCATGACAATGAGAGTGTTATCTAACACTATCCCAGCGGACTGTCGGATGGAAATCGCTGCAGCTGCTGTGGCTTTGAGACAACTAGGCAATGCTTTAGCTACGGGATCTAACGTAGCCGAAAAATAAGCACATGGTCGCTGTCTATCTCCAAATTGCTGTGTCAAGACTGATAATGCACAACCTTCTTTCTCGTGAACATACAGCGCAAAAGGCTTAGTGTAATCTGGGGTACCTAGTACAGGCGCAGAACACAGAGCAGTGCGTAAATCAGTGAGGCTCTTTTGGCATTCTTCAGTCCAAGGAAGGGGCTGAGGCGTATCTTTTAATGTGAGTGCCAACAAAGGTTTGGCGATCAAAGAGAAGTTAGGGATCCACTGTCTACAATAAGAAGTGATTCCCAGAAAAGCACGTACTTCCCTTTGTGTGGATGGCACAGACATTCGAGCAACCGCATGAATGCGTTCTTGTGTCAATCGTCGTCCCTCCTTTGATAGGAGATGACCCAAGTAGGTAACCTCTCGACAAACATACTGTAGTTTGAAAGGTGAAACCTTGTGATTCAGCTTGAACAAGTGACGCAACAGTGCTACAGTGACATCCTTGCAGATATCTTCTGAATCGGCGGCGACTAACAAGTCGTCCTTGTATTGGATAAGGGCGGCACCAGATGGCAAATGAAAGGTATCAAGATGGCATTTCAAAGCTTGCCTGTATATGGAGGGACTTTCACAGTACTCTTGGGGTGCGCGCTTAAATCGGAAGCTTCGGCCTTCAAGAGAAAAACCAAAAATGTCCCTACTCTCTTCTGCAATTGGAATACTGAAGAAGGCATTCTTTAGATCAATAACAGAAAACCAAGTCACTGTGGAAGGTGTCATAATCAAAAAGGCAGTGATATCTGGAACAACAGGAAATTGTGGAATCACAATTTTGTTTACTTCTCGCAGATCAATTACAAACCGGTACACAGGAGGTTGAGAAGGATCAGTACGTTTAAGAACAGGAAGAATAGGGCTATTGCATGTGTTGCCTCTCGTTTCTTCGACCACACCCTTCCGAATATGAGCATGAATGATTTCCAAAAGCGCTTTTTCACCCTCTGCATAGATTCGGTATTGTGGGATGCGTGGTAATTCAACATTGGGCTTGAGAGTAACAACATAAGGCGGTATCTCAAGACAACCCACATCATTCGGACCCGTGGCCCAAAGTGCTGTCGGAAGAGAAAGCAACTCAGGAGGGAACTGATCTTTAGACAGATACATTTGGGAGATCAACTTCTGACCTAAGGTGAGATGTACGCCTGAAGGAGAACAATATATTGTAGCATGCATTCTTTTCAATAGGTCTAGACCCAACAGATTCTCACCACAACCATTCGTTAACAAAAGTGAAGTTTCCAAATCATAAGGACCAACTGAAATTGGCAAAGGGCAAGAAACCGGATTGCGAACAGGGGCGTCAGAAAATCCTACGGAAACATTCGTTAAGCCAGACAAAGGTGCCCCAGGGAGTTTAGAATGAATAATAGAACTTCTCATTGCTCCAGTATCTAGAAGGAATGGCTCTGATACACCCATTGTAGTGACGTTTATATAAGGGCCATTTTGATCCACTGGGATTGGCACAACTCCTCTACTTTGTCCATGGCTGTCCTAGTTGGCATGAAGACTCTCATTCTCGCCTTCAACATAATGGTCCTCATTATAATATTGAGTGGATCTCACATTCTGCTGATCAAAGTGGTTCATGGAATTAGGAGAAGGAAGGGCACGCTGTTCTTGAGTTAACATACCTCGACCTCTACCTCTGTTTGCTGACTGGAGGCCAGCACGACCTCGTGGAGCAGATGATGCTCCATTGCGCTGCAATAAAATCGGACAACTGCTCTTAAAATGACCTTCCTCTCTACAATAAGCACATTGATTAGGACCTAACAAAGGTCGCGGAATTTATGGCTCAGGTTTCTGATACAATCTCTGAAACTGCGGTGGCTGTTGAGTTTGAGGCTGAACATAACGTGGCGGATAAGCTTGCTGCAAGAGAACCGTCGTTTTTAAATCTTTCGTCTTCTTCTCTTGCTTTTCTTCTTTGTCTCTATTCTCGTAATATTGTGCAGTAGCTAATATCTGGGCAGAAAAAGAAACATCCCAAGAACTTTCTGAATCCTTTAATTTGTGTGACAGCTCGGGAAGCAAATTGAATACAAATTTGTCCACGAATAATCGCTGTCCACCTTCGGTAGCCATGTCTTGACCACTATGATCAATAAATGTCTCCTTGAAGCGAGTAAAGAAATCAGAGACACTTTCATCTTTCTTTTGTTTACATGCTGCTAGCTTATCCCAATTCACTCTCAAAGCAGGCATCATAGTTTTCATTAACGTAATGATCCTACCAGGAAGTTCCGAGATCAAAGCGTCAGGCTTTGCACCACCCACTTGGTCTCTATCTGTATCAGCTATGGCATCCCAAGTAGCACCCAGTTCTTGTGCGTGATCCTCTCTACGAATCTTAGCCCATATTGTCTGTGGGACTACATTACCCATTAGCATATCAATATCTGCCAGATTCATAATACAAGCATCGATTCTAATATCCTGCAGGGTTCTTACGAGGATCTGGTAGAGTCTGCTTAAGGGCCAAAACTTCAGATCTCTTCCATGGTACATGTACCCATATACACTGAAAGTGAGCTGGAATAGCTGGATTAGCACCTGCGGCTGCAACTTCCTCTTTCCAAACTGGAGGAACCTCTCTCATAGGGTAATTTTTCGATTTCAGTTTAACCGACGGATCAGAATCAAGAAAAATCTGAGAGAACAATAAGGTTCTATAAGAGATGAGTGTCCTTACAGCTTCCTCAACTTTGGAACCTACAATAAGTCCTTTTTCAAAATCGGCTTGGACATCTAATAAATCTTGTGAGATCGGACTCGAACTCACATCTTCCCATTCTTTAATGAGAATATCGCACATTACATTAAAAACATACCTTTGTGTAGGTGCATTCCATTGCAAAAAGGTAGGCATAATATCAGACATACTATATTGTGGACCCTTCTTGATCCATCTTCGTGCAAGTGAATATAACTTCTCTCGTTCCTCAAAATCTGGGAACTGACTACGTGATTGTCTTCGAGCAAAAGCCGGAGACACATTAAGAGCTCCAAAGAAAGGAGATAAAATACTAGTGACGGAATCTGTGAGACGCTTACGCATAGACGGTGAATTAGACATCAGAACTGGAGACAGAATATTAGGAGAATTATCAAGAGAAGAACTAGAAATTACAGGAGGAGCAGAAGGCAAAGGAGAGCTAAGATCAGGAGATGAAGGTTGAGAAGCTGAGACTAATGATGAAACCGGCAAGGGCGGTAGTACTGAAGGAGGCAAATGCTAAAGAGGCGGAACCGGCGGAGGTACTACCAGCATCTGAGCAGGCTGTAACGGCTGAGGCACATTAGTATTTTGCGCATAAGGCGGAGGCAATCTCAATAAACGAGACATTAGGGGATCTTCTTCTATATCTTTCTTATTGTCAGAAGAAGAAACAGGCAACACCGGATAGCATTTATCTATCGCCATACGATGTTGTCTTTCTGAGATTTCAGTCGCATTGTCAATTTCATCATTCTTGAACTGTTGAGCAGCCTGTATAATCGTCATACCCTGTGTTTTACTAGCTCGTTTTGCTTGTTTAATTTCTTTCTGTTTGGCTTCCTTACGCCAAAGGCGGAGAGAGTCAAACATTGCCGGCCGGGCTTTTCTTTTGAACAAAACTGTTTCTAAATTATCTAGCACATCGGGATAAAAACTACCATTTTCTGGCCATTTAAGAACACCATCTTTCTTCGTGTATTGAGTCCATGTCTCGTTAAAGGCAATGGGGCCAATACCATGTTTCGAGTAGAGCTCATATGTGGGAGTTCCAACCGAAGGAATCGGACAAGAGTCCTCAAGTCGGGAGTCCCTATTACAACCAAGACAACAAATTCTTCCAAACTTAGTCAGACCAGGCATTTCACAATGTCTCTGGACTGTTCACAAACTTCAAGGGAGTAAAACTCAGTTTACGCAGCACAAATGCACTTACCCTCGGCTTTAGTCTTTGCAAAAACTAAATCTAAGTAACCTAAGGACATCAAACAAAGAACCAAGATTTGTGGGCGCGACCCACGAAAATACTTAACTTGACTAAGGACGTCTTCTTCCACCAACAGAGGCCCGTCTATCGTCTCGCTTTACCATACATCACCAAAGGAATGGGCCAAAGCAGGGCAGCAGTCAGGGCAGCGGTCGCCAGTAGCCGTCAGGAAGGAGTAACCGCGCTGCAAAAGACCTTCGGACCACTTTCGACATACAGGGGTCGCTTAGTGTGGCTCGCGAACCCTCCGGAATTTTCTTGCGAGGTTCCTCACGACCTTCGAGCAGAACCGGTACCACTGAAGCCACCCCACGTTGGGCACTAATTGAAGAACCAGAACCTTTTGGACCTGGCGGCGCAGGGTACGCCCTCCGTCTTCTGGGTTCACCTGCTTCGTTACACAGAGACACGGGACACTCTGTCGGCGTTAGAAGATTGGATTTATTTAGCTGCAGCTAGTACAGTTATCCTAGAAGTACACAAAGTAGGTTCTCAGGAGACTGCCACTTCACTCTGTGGCGCATCAAATTAAATACTATACAATACAGAATTATTAACAGAACACACGCCCCAAGCAAAGAAGAAAAGAGCCAATAGGGTAAGTGGAAAACAAAGCAGAACCAGTAAGAAAGGTTCGAAAACAAAAAGATCAGATGATTCGAAGAGTCCTCTCCTCCAACTATGTTTGTCATCCCACCCCCGAACTGATTCATTAACAGAATACAACTGACTTGCAGGTGGTGAGATACGTTTGTATGTATTGGAGGACGGGCATGACACAAGAGAATGCTAGCAGGAGACAGTGAAGGCCAGTCGATAAGATATGATCAGGAAAGAATGGTGTGGGCCTACAGATGGTTGAAACAGGGATTAGGAAAGCCAGACACGGATTAGTGTACTCGGCTAGTCCAAACACCAGCCTCGCAAACAAGGCCCAGGATGTATTTTGACACCAAGCTACGGGAAAGGCAGAATAGACTTCGTTCGCCGTGCTGCCTGAGTGATGGCAACACAAAATGGCGGCGGGTTACAAAATGGCGGGTCGATTCGATCGTGATCGAAAATCGAAGTTCCTCAGTCTCTCCGCCCCAGTCCAGACGGGACCAGGCATCTGTGTAGGAATTAAGCAAAGGTGGTTGCACAGTGTCCCCTTGTTACCTCCAGATACTCCAAATGTCCACCGCCCGAAGGCTCCCCGGCAAGTGATGCCAGGACTGCTTGGCTTTCTTTGGTCATGATGGCTGGGTCTGGTTTCAGTGAGCCTGTTGGAGATTTGATTTGAGTCCATCCGTGGCCACTTCTCCTGTTTCTGTTTGGTTTGCTTGGTGGTGTTTGCTTTTCCGTGGGGTCTGAAATGCCCAGAAGCTTGCTGGCCTCCGTGACTGAGCGCATTTGACGGGATTCACTATTGAGAGGGAAAATCAATATGATTGGATGTCCCCATGAGTACAACATGTCAATGGATTGTAAGTAGGCAGTGATGGGTCGGAACGCCTTTCTTTTCAGCAGGGTCGAGGCGGCTAAATCCCGATATAAAGTGGGTGTCCGATCTTTATATTTGAAGATGAGGGAGTCTCTGGCAGCTCGTAGGATTCGTTCTTTCAATTGATAATCATGGACTCAGGTTAAGATGTTAGTCGGAGAAGCCAAATTGCTTCTTCGAGGCCCTACTATATGCGTACGATCAAGCTTAATGGGGAAATCTGCCGATTCTCCTAGCAGCACGCGAAACATGTCCATCACCATGGCCTCAATGTTTGTGTCCTCTATCCTTGCTGCACTGCCTCAGATACAAATATTATTGTGGCTGGACCTGTTTTCAAGGTCCTCTGTATGCGCTTGGGGATCCCGGTTTTCCTCCTTTAGGCGGATGACTTCCTGCTGTAGACTCTCGAGCTCCTCTGTCTTGTCCGTCTCACGGTCCTCCAGGAAGTTAACCCTCTCCCCCAAAACTCCCTTACTGTAACAAATGTATGATAACGGAAATGCGAATAAATAAAGTTTTAAAAAAAAAACTCTCCCTCAGAGAGTCTATATCGCGTCGCATCTCCCTCATATCTGCCGACAGCTCTCACTTCATGGTGGTGAGGTCCTCCCTCAGGGAGGAGAAGAGGGACGCTCAGACCCCAGCATGCCGCTGGTCTGTACCTATGCCCTCCGTTCTGGCTGTTACTCACTGTGACCCAGGCCGGATCTTCATGCCACCTCAGGTGGGGCCTCTCACTGTCTCTGGGCTCTCCTGGATGTGCTGCCTAAGTCAGGCTGTGGCCACCAAGAACCCCCGTGTTGGCTTTAACACAGTCGCCTCTACCACTTGATATGGCCTTCCAGCCGGGTTTGTCGGATCTATTCAGGTCGCCATGGGGTAGAGCCAACCTCTGGGTGAAGCCCTATGTGCTCGGTTGGTATCGCCAGAGCTCCGACATCCTTCACTTACTCGCACGCAGAGGCCTTTTGCACACAGGCTCCCCCTCCAGTTCTTGGGCCCTGTTCTACTCGACAGCAGCGGTCCGTGCAAGTAACAGCGGTAGGCTTTGGGGCCGAGGGGGGGGGATTCGAGGGACTATGCACAGGGAATATTATTTATTTATTTAATTTTCCCTCCGCATCGTTCCTCAAAATACCCCCCCCCCACCTGGCCCCACCGCCCCACCGCTGTTACTTACACGGACCGCGGCTGCTACTCGAGCCCCCGCATGTTAATGGCGGCTGCCTGCGCCCTCCTCCCTGGGCCCAGCCCACTGCGACCTTGTCTCCACTTTACTTGTCACTGCAGGTGCGACCTCCGTCCGACTCAGGGCCCTCTCTCAGGCGCTACCCAGGGCAAACCACGGCCGCCGGAATCCCCCGCATGTGTCTGGCCTCAGTTATCTCCACCGCCCGCATCGGCCATCCAGCCGGGTCTGCCGGGTCTCCGCGGGTTGCTAGGTGAGGAATCAGTCCCTGGCGGGTGGATGATGATGGCCCTCTCGCTCCTTAGTTGCCCGTGCCCTCTACCAGGCTATCTCTGCCGGGCTGCGGCCTTCCTCCTCGCAGCCGTAGGCTCCTTCCAGACGCAGCCTCAATTCAACAAGATGTGAGACTCCGTCTGAAATTCCTGTCCCAAGAATTCTTAGAATTGACATGCCCAATCTACTTACGCATCCTCCACCTTATATACACAGACCAAATTATCGACTGACTATCCATGCCACTGACATGACACTCACTTTCAGTTTCCAGACATGCAATATGCTTTGTTTCTGAGGGTATACATCTGCCTGTGGATGCCTCACCTTTTGAAAACCCCTGCGCCAGCATTCCACAAAAACATTTTTCATACCTCTCCCACGACAATGAGGATGTCACAATAGCACAGATCCGCTCGTGACTCCGTATGACATCACCGGAGCCATAAGAAGACCTTGTCGGCGTGCTGACGTCAGTTCCATTTTTTCGGCACTGTTGACTCGTAACGGTTTTTCTGGTACTCTCCATTTCCTTAAGGACATTATTTTGTTTCAGTTTCTGTCTTTGTTGGAGCAGGGTGATGGCTAGACAAAAGAGGTCAGGGTTGAAGCCTTGTAGGGAGTGTGGGGGTCATATGTCCATCACGGACCCCCACAAAGATTGCCTGTGGTGCCTATCGTCAGATCACAACATCGAGGGATGTTCATCTTGTTGGAGGATGAATCCGAAAGCACTTAAGGTGCACGAGGCAAAGCTTTTCATGGCCCGGGCGAGAAAGGAGAAGAGGGGCCGCAAGAGATCCAAGTCGAAGTCGACAACCCCTCCCACCTTGAGGTCATCAAAGAAAGCACAAAAAGAAGCATCAGCATGGGTCTCGACGTCAGTCTTTAAAAGGCAAGCCTTCACGGTCGACCTCTCCGGTCCACTGGTGTCAAGGGAAAGATGACATCTCGCCTTCTCCCTCTCCTCTGCAGGCATCTCCGGTTCCTTCTCTGGTGGCGAGAGATTTGCCCGAACCTAGGGAGTCGTCTGCTGCTTCTCTGGCTAAGCTGACCCTGGTGTCACTGGTGCGGCAGCCGCATCCCGCCTCACGGCCTTGGTCGGATCCAGACCAGGTGCCTCCTGATCCTTACCAACCCTTTTTGGGTCCAGGTGCGGATCCATGACATTTTCTCAATGCGATGTTTGGCATGTTTGCCATCGCAGCTCACCCACCCGGCGCTCCAGCTGACCATGTGGGTCCGCTTGTATACAACTTGGGCATCCCCTAATAATTTGCCCAGGCACCATTCATGCCAATGACACCATCATGGCATCTCCCGGCACCAACATTCTTGATGCTGATACTGCAGTCTCCAGCACCGTCTGATTTTGGGCGGACGCCTTCCCGGCTTCGAGCAGCGCCAATAACCACTAGTGAGGGTCTTTCTTCGACGCCGGCGCCGATGTCACCAGTGCCGTGCCTGATGATGCCGATCCCGAATGTGCGCTCCAGGAGCAAGGCTCAGAGACTGCTCGAAGAGGAGTTCCAGGGACAGCAGGAACAAGCTGAAGAGGAGGAAAACCTTGAGTCTGTGGATGACTTCAAACTTTGGACTCAAGAAGAAAGATTGTTTCACACCTATCTCTAATAGGATTGCGGGCGATAAGTTTGGCTCTCAAGGCCTTTCTTCCCTCCTTTTGCGGTCAGTGAGTTTTGATCTTGACAGACAACACCACCCCATTGTGGTACATCAACAAACAGGGAGGAGTAGGGTTGTATCGCCTCTGCAGAGAGGCTCTGCAGCTCTGGTCCTGGGTTCAGGACTATCGGATTTGCGTGATTGCGAATCATCTGGCCACAGTGCTGAATGTGCATGCGGACAGTCTCAGTCGGCAGTGCTCAGCCGATCACGAGTGGCGTCTCCATCCAGAGGTGCAACGCAACATTTTCCGGATATGGGGTTTTCTTCAGTTCGACCTGTTTGCCACTCACGAGAAGGCATGGTTTTGCATTCTTCTAGAACCGTTGTGGGGAGCATTGGGGGACGCATTTCAGCAAGGCAGGGGCTCAAAGCTTCTTTACCCGTTTCCTCCTATACCCTTGATTCCTTGGGTTCTGAGGAAGATTCACCAAGACCGGGCCCAAGTCATATTGATCACCCCGGATTGGCCAAGAAGGGCATGGTACACAGACCTTCTTCATCTCTCATTGCACCCTACTCTCCCTCTCCCTCTCAGGGCAGACCTCCTCTTGCAGTCACAGGGGCAGGTTCTACACCCCCCACCTTCAGAGCCTGCACCTTCATGCCTGGAGATTAAACGGGGCAACCTGAGCTCTTTCTCTCTCCCACCCAATGTGGTGGACGTTATTTTATCAGCCAGAAGACGCTCCACCAAATCTGTTTATTTCTGTAGATAGGCCAGATTTTTGAAGTGGTGTGGAGAGAGGTTGATTGATCCTTTGAAGGCCCATTTATCTGATGGGTTTATCTTGTCACTTTCCTTGGCCCAGCAAGGTTTTGCTGTGGCTACTGTTAAGGGTTACTTGTTGGCTTTAACTGCCTTCCTTTGTTTGCCAGACCAGCCTTTGTTGTTCAAGTGTTCCATAGTCATGAGGTTCATTAAGGGCCTCAGAAATTAATTTCCTCCCACTCCCTCCATTATGCCTCAGTGGGACTTGAATTTGGTTCTGACTTTCCTGATGGGTTCTCCTTTTGAGCCTCTTCATAGTTGCCCATTGAGTCATCTCACGTTCAAGACAGTTTTTCAGGTTGCTATTACCTCTGTCAGGAGGGTAAGTGAGCTTCAGGCTCTTAGTTTTAAGCCTCCTTTTACAACCATTCATGCAGACAAGATGGCTCTCAGGACCAGAGCTGCTTTCCTGCCTAAGGTGGTCACTCCTTTTCATCTAGGGCAGTCCATTACTTTACCCACTTTCTATCCTACCCCTCACCATTCCAAGGAGGAGGAGAGGCTTCACCGTCTGGATCATAGAAGGGCAGTCAGCTTCTACTTGGACAGAACCAAGAACTTGCGGCTGGACGATCAGCTCTTCGTTGCTTACGTCGGACAAATAAAGGGCAAGGCTCTCCATAAGAGAACGCTTTCCAGGTGGATCATCTTGTGCATTAAAATATGCTATGCCTTGGCCAAAAAGGAGCCACCTGAAGGTATTAGAGCTCATTCTACTAAAGCAAAGTCTTCAACTTCAGCTTTGGCTAGAGGTGTCCCAGTGGTAGACATCTGTAAGGCAGCAACATGGGCCTCCCTCCACACGTTTGCAAAGCATTATTGCTTGGATTCAGAGGTAAGGAGGGACGGCCATTTTGCATGTTCTGTGCTGCAGAACTTTTTGGTATGAGTAGGTGGACACCCTCCGCCAGGAGTGGGACTGCTTGGGGACTCAATTCAAAAAGTGAAGAATTCACAGGCAGATGTACCCATCAGACGATCAAGTTACTTACCTTTGTTAATGCTTTTTCTGGTGGAGATAGTATTTGCCTGTGGATTCCTCACTGACCCAACCTTCTCCCCACTGTCTAGCTACATGTACCGAAAAGGTTTTTTTGCATGACATTCTTGTACTTCTATGTCATTTGCTTTGCTATGATGCTTGTTGTTAGGAAATGTCTTGATATTAGATTTTCCTGTTTTTCTTTTTATTCTTTCATATACTATGTATATTTGTGTATATATTGTATATTCTGTATACTTGCAATATGTTGTCGGTTCATCGTTTTGCCTCGAAGGCACGGAAAAAATGGGTGGAACTGATGTCAGCATGCCGACGAGGTCTTCTTATTGCTCCGGTGTCGTCATTCGGAGTCTCAGCGGAGCCGTGCAACTGTGACGTCCTATGAAAAAAGTTTCAGTGGAATGCTGGTGCTGGGGTATTTCAAAAGGTGAGGAATCCACAGGCAGATACTGTAGCCACCAGAAATAGCATTGCCGAAGGTAAGCAACTTGTTTTTCTATGTTGAAGGCCGTCATTTCAACTAGATAGGTAATTCAGTTCCCCCCCACCCTACTGTTCCCTTCTCTTTGCGTATTCTCTTCAATTTCCTCCCTTTTCACTTACTGTTCCTCACCGGCCAGTGGATTTTGGTAAGACGTTTTTTTTGTAATTTTTTAAATGTCATAAAAATGAATTGCCCCCGTTCTACTGACTGTATTTTTGGCAATCTGGTGTCAAATTATTTATTTATTAAATATTTATCTATTTATCTAAATTGGTGTGGGATTTTTCTTGTGTTGTGTTTCACTTCATTACTGTTTGTGTGCTGCATAAACACTTAACGCTGCATCTACATTAATTGTGACTTCTTTTGTGCCAAACTACCAAAGGGTTAAGCACAGGTTAATTACGTGACTGTTTTGTTCACCCAAACAAGGAGTGTGGTTTTTGCTTGAGTAGGGTTTACTCCCCCCTCAACAAATAACTGAGTTTCTTACATTCTCCTGTCGAAAGGGAGAGCTATTGAAAAGTTTTCGAATTCAATCTTACAGCTGTGATATATAAAGTGAGGAACCCACAGGTAGGCAGAGTATCCACTAGGAAGATTGTTACCAAAGGTAAGTAAACTTTTTGCCTCTAGGCAGGATCTAAGATGCCACAGCAGTGCTCTGTTTTCAAGTGCAGTGACTTACATTACTATGTATTTCTCTATTTGCACTGCCTTGAGGTGGAGAATTTATATTTTAGTTCAGTGCTTCATAATTAACTCTCTGACATAGACATCCTGAAAGGTTTCACAGTTTGCTCTCTTGTGCACTGATGTGTCTTGCAATAATTTGCACTATTCCTGTTTTCCTCAGGATCAGAACAGGCCCCTAAACCGGCTCCTAGCTCAGATTAGAAAATCTATCTTTTCTCTAAGATGTTATAAGAGGAATTGTTATGCATTGAATTGGAATATTTATATAGCACTTATCCCTGTGTGGGACGCTAGAGTGCTTTCCCTCATGGATAGCACACTGATCATGTGAGGAAAGTGTTGACATCTTGTGCGTTGTGACCATGGAGGTAGGGTTCTCATTTGTTGGACCCAGCGCTTAGCAGACTGATGGAGAAGGGTGATAGAGATGGGCGTGGTTTATTGTTTTCAGTAAGCGGGCAGCTTTAAGCAGATTTGTATGAACATTGTCCAACAAAACTGGGAACTGCACTGTGTTGTCGTATTCTGAGATATTTTGTTTGACGTTCATGCTCCTGAGTGGGCATAGGTTGGAGGGAGAAACGGTGGAGTGATCTACTGGGACAGACAGTTAATATTACATATCTAATTGTCATTCTGAAATGTGAAGAAGCAGTCATAGTATGTTGCTTGTTAGAACCTGCATTGGTGAACAGAATAAAAGTCCTCCATTTGGCAAGCAGCAGGTGGCAGACCTCCATTCTTAAAAATAAATGATTCCTTGAATAGCTTAGGGTAACCCCAGTGAAGAATGCACAGTTAGTGTTCTTCTGAACGTTATGTTTGTAGACACTTTGATCACAAGAAAACATAAACAGAGAGTCACCTCTAAGCCTCAAGCCTCTTCTTTTGGTGAAACGTGTGAATGTGGCTATCTGCCAAGGGTGGATTTGGGGAGAGGTTGGCTGAGGTGTTAGGGGGCAGCTATCCCCTTGAAACTCTATAGAACAGCGGAATGCCAAATTGCTCTTAGAAGGGTTTATATGTATCAGGTGCCCATCAAAATTGCCAAAAAGCAAGAGGGACATGGTTAACCCCTTCCCCGCTCATGACGGAACCACTCCGTCATGAGCCACGGTTGCGCTGTGCTCATGACGGAGTGGTTCCGTCATGCTGCGGCCGTTGGCCGCCGCTCCGCCGACGCGGCGCTAATTCCCCGCCTGTGCGGGCGATTAGCGCAGTGGGCGGAGACGTGACGGAACCACTCCGTCATGAGCACAGCTCAACCGTGGCTCGTGACGGAGCGGTTCCGTCACGAGCACAGCGCCACCGCGCTGCCCCCAAACCCCCCCCAGCGCCGCGGCGGAATTCCTTCCGCGGCGAAGGGGTTACAATATGAAATTTGGCTAAACCTCAGAAATTATCAGTGATTTTCATCCTTACACATATAGAGCCTGCCAGAAAAGAGGCATGGCTTTAAATGGTGTAAACAGCAGGTCTGTAAGTGGAACCACTGTGAAAGTGTTCTTTTAACAAGCATACCTACAGCCACAAAATCAACCCTTATTGTTTTATTATAGGTTTATATCCTCCACAAGACTCAGGGCCTGAGTTAGAGTTTAGTGGAGAGGGTACTTTGATGCAAATGTGATGGTGTACCCTCTCGGGCTAAGCCCTCAGTGCAACCACCTGATTTACTGTGTGTGGACTTTCATTATCTTGACAAAGCCTACTTTGGCTCTCTTGCCGAAATAGTTCTCTGATTACCCGGCAGAAACCTAGTAGTAAGGGACAGTGAAAACTGTAAAATGACCCCGACACCATGGGAGAAAACTCCAATGGTGTGGGGTCATTAGTTTTAGATTTCTTTTAAACAACATTTCAATTTGAGATTATGTTTGTAAGAAAGCTAAAACTTGTTAAACGTTTAACAGACCACTATCAATTTCATGGTACTATCCATCAAATGTTTAACACATTGACAGGAACTGCTGTGAAGGTGGTTCCTGTCAATTTCTAGTGATGTTTGCTGTGGTGGTGGAATTCTCCAAATGTGGAGGACCAATACTCCATCAGGGCTATGGAGTATTTTATTCTCTCACCCTAATGTTCTCCGCAACTTAAATCAGTCTCCTAGCGGCCTCTTCTGAATCTGTAAATATATATATATTTGAAGGTTTCCAGAACCCGAGGAAAGTCTCAAGTGTGGTACAGAAACCCATTCTTATTTTGTCTGTGATGACCAAATGTTGATACCAAAGCGTACTTGAAGTCAAGGTTGGTACCAGGGATCAAAGACACGGTAGGTGGCATCGTTTGGCTCCGCGTATGCCATCTTCCACGCCAGAAGTAATGTCCGCTGCACCTATATAGGTGTCACCTAGGTGCACTGACGTCAGTTCTTTTCTTTCCGAACACCACTCCACCTATTGTGGAACTCAGGCCTCCTGTTTGGCTTCCCGGCCATACCACTCCTGCCCAGAGTTCTTAAGAAGATCAGGAAAGTCCATGCCCAAGTCATCCTATTGGCTCCAAATTGGTCATAGTAAAAAAAAATCCTGAGTTTGTGCATTGGTCCTCTGGTCAGGCTGCCCTCCTGGAGGGCCTGCTATTGAATCAGCATGGCAGGGTCCTGCACCTGGGCCTTCGTAATCTCCACCTTCTAGGATGGAGATTGAGCAGCAATAGTTGAACACCATCTATCTTTTTTGATTAATTGCACAAAAGAACAGCTGGTGGATCATCAGCTATTTTTGCGGGATGCCATGCAGACAAGGAGATGTATGAACAGCCTCAGAAGTAACTGATGTCAGTGGTTGGTAGTGGCATTTATTTATGCCCCGCATTTCATTTCGGAGCAGAAGGGTATCAGTGAGTAGCCATATTGTGGCACTGATAGGCATGCAGCAGTACTACTCAAAAGTTTCTGTATCCTGTCTGATGCTTGGGGAATATTCAACAGGTGAGGAACCTATGGTGAGGTAGAGTGTCTACCAGAAAGAGCGTTACCAAAGGTAAGTAACTTGTTTTTCTGTGAGATGGGATATGTTTATCAGATGGTGTACAGTAAACTCAGTAAATCCTCTTAAGGCCAACTTACCTGACATCTTTCTCTTTACTATGCCTTTAGCCCAACAGGGGTGCATTGTGGACCCAGTAAAAGGCTAATTATCCACCTTGACAGCCTTTTTCTGTGTCCCGGACCAACCGTCCCTCTCCAAATCGCCAATGGTTATGAATTTCTGAAGAGCTCCACCAACAAGTTTCTGTCTACCCCTTTCATAACGCCACAATGTGATTTAAATCTGGTTCTTACTTTTTTAATATGGCCCCTGTTCCAACCCTTGCACTGTTGTAAATTGTAGCTGCTGACTCTTAAGACTATTTTACTGTTAGCTATTATATCAGGAAGAACTGTAAATAAGTTGCAGGCATGTCAAGTCTGCCTTCACTACCTTCTATCCCGACAAGCTGGTTCTTAGAACCACGGCTCCTTTGCTGACTGAAATGTACATGCACTTCCGTATGTAGCATGCTCTCTCATTACCTGAATAATTTCCTTCATCCTCCATATCCTACTAAAGAAAAAGAGAAGCTTTAGTGGCTGTATCCCGGAGAGATATATATTTTTATATTGGCCATACAAAATACTTCTCAATTGAAAGGCAAGGCCATCCAGATGGGACGTGGTCAAGGTGGATCATCGTATGCATTCATTTGCATTAAGATATGCTATGCTTTGGCTCATAAAGAACCTTCAGAGGACATCATTGCTTTCTCCAATAGAGCAAAATCCTCTACTTCAGCACTGCAAGGTGGGGGGGTGGTGGGGGGGGGGGGGGGTTCATTGCACAGATCTGAATAGTGGCAACTTAGACTTCCATCCACACCTTTCCAAAGCATTATTCTTTAGTCTTGAAGCTGCAGAGGGAAAGCCGCTTCACACATTCTGCCCTTCGGGAATTCTTAGTTTAACCAGCTAATCTGAAAGAAACATTCTGATGTATACATCTGCCAGTGGATTCCTCACCTTGTGAATATCCCCTGTGCCAGCATTCCACAGAATTTTTTCCCCAGCTCTCCACGCCGACGTGGACGTCATAATGCCACGGCTCCGTTCGCGACTCCGTATGACGTCACCGGAGCCATAAGAGAGCCACGTCGGTGTGATGACGTCAGTTCCCTTTTTTCCGCGCCGTCGACGCGTAACGGTTTTCCAGCACTCTCCTGTTACTTTGTAGTCTCCTTGTGAGTTACTGTTTCTGGAATACTCATGTCTTCGTCAAGGAAGTCAGGTTTCAAGCCGTGTAGGGAATGTGGGGGTCACATGTCCATCACTGACCCCCATGAAGACTGCTTATGGTGTCTTTCGTCGGACCACGACGTGGAAGACTGTTCCTGCTGCAGGAAAATGAATCCTAAAGCAGTAAAAGAAAGAGAAGCAAAGCTGTTCATGGCTAAGGCGAAGAAGGAGGGCAGAGGTCGAAAAAGAGACAAGTCGAAGGCGGAGTCGTCGACTTCGCACTCGTCGAAGTCGAGAAGACACAAGAAGAGGAAGCATGACTCTCGGCCTCGGTCGACCAAGAGTAGGGCTTCGAGGTCGCCTTCGCCTCGACGTCGAAGTAAGGACTTGGTTTCTCCTTCACCTTCCCCTTCTCCTCGTGTTTCTCCGGAGAAGTCTCCTTCGCCAAAGTTAACTCTGGCGCAGTCTCCGGCGGCGGTGGATTCTCAAGGTTCCGACGCCGAGCCTGATCAGGTTGCTGATCTTTCTCCTGTGCCTGAAGGTGAACCTGTGGTTCAACTAGAGGATCCGTCGGCTCCGGCTCCAGCTACTCCTCGGCCGGAATCAGGTTCGAACCCATACCCGCATTTCCCAACTCCGGGTGCGGATCCGACGCTATGTATGGTGTTTTCCAGAGAGCAGCCTTCCCATCCGGTGCACCTTCAGGTCCCATGGGTCCTATGGCGTTCAGTTTGGGCGTGCTGCAACACTACGCTCAGGCACCTTTTATGCCCTTCTTGCCGATGGCGCCGTCATAGCAGTTCCCGGCACCGTCTGGAGAGCCTTCCTCCCGGCCTCGACTGGATCGCGTGCCTTCGTCGGAGCCTCCCTCGACGCCAGCGCCGACTCCATCTGCGCCGCATGTGACGCCGCCGACTCCTCCGGCACAGCCAAATCCGTGTACGGTGCCGCCGTGTCCTCGGATCCGCTCTTGAAGAGAGGCTCAGAGGCTTATAGAGGAAGAACAATATCGAACAGAGGAAGTGGAGGAAGGTGAAGTGGGTGACTCCACTGATGAATTTGAAGGTATTCAGGAGGCAAGTGGATTGGACACCACTCCTGAGTGGGAGCATTCTTCTTCCAGATCTTCTCCTCCTCAAGAGTTGGCTCCTTACCATTTGGTAATCAAGAAGGCTGCAGAGCTGTTGGACTTACAGTTGCCTTCTGCGGAATATAAGCCAAACCTATTGACGGAAGTCCATCATTCTCCTTCTTCTATTGTCGAGCCTCTGTTGCCTTTTAATGAAGCTATCTTAGAGCCTGTTATGGGCGTTTGGCGCAAGCCACTTTCTTCACCTGCTGTTTCCAGGCTTGTGGCGAGAAGATATAGAGTGGCTCCGGGGGATCCGAGCTTCCATTCCTCGCACCCTTCTCCAGAGAGTCTTGTAGTGCAGGCATCCTGCTCAAAACAATCTTCAGGTGCTTTTCCACAAGCGCCAGCTGTCAGGGACTGTGAGCAGTCGGCTAAAAAGGTCTTCTCATCTGCTAGCATGGCGCTTAAGTCAACAAATGCCACTTGCTTGTTGGGCAGCTTCGTTCATGCTTTGATGGACTCTGTGAAGCAGTTAGCTTCTAAATTGCCTGATGAGGAGAAGGGTTATTTTATGGAGGTTGTTTCAGACACTCAAGCTGCTGCTAGGCAAGTTATTTAGTCAGGCCTAGATACGGCTGATTCTGTGGCCATAATTATGGGATCTTCTATAGCCACTAGAAGGCAGGCTTGGCTTTGCTCTTCCGGTTTTTGTACGGATGTTCAGGCCACTCTGGTCGACTTACCCTTTGATGGGGAAAAGCTTTTTGGAGAGAAAGCGGATTCCACCCTGCAAAGATTCAAAGATAGCAGCGCTACTGCGAAGTCTTTAGGTTTGCAGACGCAGTCAAAAGTGTTTGGCTTCAGGAAATATAGGGGATTTGGAAGGTCATCCTTTCGTTCCTTCCGTCAACTTCAGCAGCAGCAACAAAATCCTCTCTACAGCTCCTATAGAGGAAGACAAAGGGGTCGGCGTGGTTCTGGCCGCAATCCTTCCTCCTCCTCCTCAGCCTCCTCTGCTCCCAATGATGCTACAGGGAAGCAGCCCTAGATCCCCCATCCTGGATCATGGGAGGCCTGTTGTGTCGGGTGTCCCACTTTCTGCGAGGTTGGAAATCGGTCTAGACGGACCTTTGGGTTTTAAACCTTGTGGAGAATGGGTACGCCCTTTCCTTTCGGGAATTTCCTCCCCCTTATCCTCCTTGCCAAGGTTTTTGCTCAGAGGACCATCTTCTTCTTCTGCAGAAGGAGGTTCTTGCATTGCTACAAAAGGGTGCGATAGAGGTGGTTCCAGAGCAGGAAAGGGATCAGGGGTGCTACTCCTGGTATTTCCTGATTCCCAAAAAGGACGGCAGATTGCGTCCGATCCTGGACCTCAGAGTCTTGAACTTTTACCTGAAGCAGGAGAAATTCAAGATGCTAACCCTTGCACAGGTCCTTCAGGCATTGCAGCAAGAAGACTGGATGGTGTTGATCCACTTGCAGGATGCGTATTTCCACATTTCAGTCGCACAGGAAGTATCTCCGTTTTACGGTTGGGTCGCAACACTACCAGTTTGCGGTTCTCCCGTTTGGTCTTACTACTGCACCTCGAGTCTTCACCAAGGTGATAGCGGTGGTGGCTGCCCATCTCAGGAGGTCGGGGATTCCGGTTTTCCCCTACCTGGATGACTGGCTACTGAAAGCAAGGTCGCCAGAGATGGTACAACATCATCTGCAGGTAACATCTCATCTGTTATTCAACTTGGGTTTTTCAATCAATGTGCCCAAATCTCACCTGGTGCCCTCTCAGCGCAACCTGTTCATAGGGGCGGTACTGGACACTACTGTGTGGCGAGCATTTCCTCCTCCACAAAGAATTTTCGACATTCTGGAGATGATCCCTTTATTCCACAATGGAGCAGTTGTAACAGTTCTGAAGGTCCTTCGCCTGCTCGGTCTGTTCGCCTCCTGTATTCTGTTGGTCAACCATGCACGCTGGCACATGAGGGCGCTCCAGTGGTGTCTTCGCAGGCAGTGGTATCAGCACAACGGGGATCTCAGGGAGTCAGTCAGGATCTCCAGAGAATCTGCAGCGGACCTGTCTTGGTGGAGCGTGGAGGGCAATCTGTCTCAAGGAAAGCCCTTTCATCTTCCTCCAACAGTGGCCACAGTGATAACGGATGCCTCCACCCTGAGGAGATCTGGAGATCAAGGTTCTTTGGTCTCCAGAGGAAAGATTGTCTCATATCAATCTTTTGGATTTGCGGGTGATACGTTTGGCGCTCAAGGCCTTTCTCCCTTTCCTTCGTGGTCAGTCGGTTCAAGTCCTGACGGACAACACTACAGTGATGTGGTATGTCAACAAGCAGGGAGGAGTAGGGTCGTGCCGTCTCTGCAGAAAGGCTTTGCGACTCTGGTCCTGGGCTCAGGACCATTGGATTTGCTTGATGGTGAATCATCTGGCCGGGGTACTGAACGTGCGTGCGGACAGTCTGTCGACAGTTTTCTGCCGACCACGAGTGGAGGCTTCATCCAGAGGTAGTTCAGCACATCTTTCGGTCATGGGGGACACCTCGGGTGGACCCTTTTGCCACTCAAGAGAACGCGCATTGCCCGTCATTCTGCAGTCCCCAGTCTCCAGTCTCCAGTTTCCGATGCAGGGGGCGTTGGGGGACGCGTTTTAGTTGAGTTGGAGCTCACAACTCCTTTACGTGTTTCCTCCCATACCCTTGATTCCTCGGGTTCTGAGGAAGATTCGCCAAGACCGGGCCCAAGTTATATTGTTCGCCCTGGATTGGCCAAGAAGGGTGTGGTACACAGATCTACTTCACCATTCGTCGCACCCTCCGCTCCGTCTCCGTCTCAGGGCAGACCTCCTCTCGCAGTCGGAGGGGCAGGTTCTACACCCCCACCTCCAGAGCCTGCACCTTCATGCCTGGAGATTGAACGGGGCAACCTGAGTTCCTTCTCTCTCCCGCCGGACATAGTGGATGTTATATTATCATCCAGGCGACACTCCACTAAGTCGATTTATTCCTATAGATGGTCTACGTTTGTAAAATGGTGTGGAGAGAGATCTATTGACCCTTCAAAGGCCCACTAGTCAAATGTGCTTCAGTTTGCTCTTTCCTTGGCTCAGCAGGGTTGTGCTGTGGCCACGGTTAAGGGCCATTTATCAGCCTTATCGGCTTTTCTGTATCTTCCTGATCAGCCGTCGTTATTTAAATCTCCTATTGTATTAAGATTTATCAAAGGTCTTACTAACAGGTTTCCACCTACTCCCTTTGTAATACCGCAGTGAGACCTTAATCTTGTTTTAACTTTTTTGATGGGGTCCCCTTTTGAGCCCCTTCATAGCTGTCCTTTGAGGCTGTTGTCCTTTAAAACGGTCTTTCTTGTAGCCATAACCTCGGCAAGGAGGGTGAGTGAGCTTCAAGCTCTTAGTTCAAAACCCCTGTTTTTATCCTCACATGCTGAAAGGATGGTTCTCAGGACCAGGGCTGCTTTCCTACCTAAGGTAGTTACTCCTTTTCATCTGTGGCAGTCCATTACTCTCCCTGTGTTTTATCCTCCCCCTCACCCTTCCAAGAAGGAGGAGAGACTTCACCGCTTGAACCCTAAAAGAGCAGTGAGCTTTTATTTGGATAGAACAAAGGATTTTCGTTTGGAAGATCAGCTCTTTGTGGGCTATATTGGAAACTCAAAAGGCAAAGCTGTGCACAAGCGCACTCTGTCCAGGTGGATTATCCTAACCATCAAGATCTGCTACGCCCTTGCTGGTAAGGTTCCTCCTGAGGGTATTAGGGCTCATTCAACTAGAGCTAAGTCTTCCACCTCTGCTTTGGCCAGGGGTGTTCCGGTTGCAGACATTTGTAAGGCCGCAACTTGGGCCTCCCTCCATACTTTTGCAAAGCATTATTGCTTAGACTCTGAGATGAGGAGGGAGGGCCATTTTGCGCGCTCTGTCTTGCAGGACTTTTTGGTATAGGAAGGTGGACACCCTCCTCCAGGAGTGGGACTGCTGTGGGAATCTATTCACAAGGTGAGGAATCCACTGGCAGATGTATCCATCAGAAGAACAAGTTACTTACCTTCGGTAACGCTTTTTCTGGTGGATACATTATCTGCTCTTCGGAGACCCTGCTGCCGTTTAATGAAGCCCTCACGAACATCCGTTTGGGCACCTGGTCCGAGCCCAACATAGGGGCTCCTATAGACAGGATGATTGCCCAACGCCACCGCCCGGTCCCGGGTGGCCCCACTTTCTTCTTCCAACACCTCATCCCTGAGAGCTTGGTGGTCCAAGCCTCCACCTCCAAGGGCACATTCCCTACCGCTCCACCTGATAGGGAATCTAAAAAGCTGGACCGTCTTGGGAAGAAGATATTTTCTTCCTCCAGCTTGGGACTGCGGTCAGTATACACTGCATGTCTGTTGGGGCGTTACACTCACTCCGTTTTGGCATTTTTCTGGGACATAGCCTATTTTTGCTATTTTTTGTGCTTTCGACCTCCTTCCAGTTAATGGTAGAAATGGGTACAAAAGCGATAATGGATCCTGGAAAGCTATACATTTTAGAGAAGTAGACAAAATTCTGAATTCAGCAAAGGGTCATTTGTGTAGATCCATCAAGGTTTCTTTATAGAAACTAACAGTTAAATATAGGATACATTGAAAATTTGTTGAAAAAAAGCGCCTTTTGTGTCAACGTTTTCACCTATAACTTCTTCTAATTATGACAGCTCTTTGAAAGCAATATACCGTTACATCCGCTGGACATTACTGGTTGCGGGGATATATAGGACTTGTAGGTTCACCAAGAACCCGACGAACCCAGAGCCAAAAACTGAGCAGCAACTTGCAATGGTTTTTTATTATGTACCTGGTATATAGTAATTATTCTGTAAAAATGTGTACATGGAAAAATCGGTATGAAAGACACCTATGTATTTCTGAAATGGGAACAAAATATAGAGTTTAGAAACAGTAAATATTTGCACATTTCCGAAATTGGAAATACTCATACCAGCATAAGAATTATCAGTCATTTTTTAAAATGACTTCTTTTTTACACAATGTCTTTCATTTGGAAGGCAAAAATGCATCGAAAGTCAATAGGTAATAACAGTTCCTTTACAAATCTGAATTACTCTAAGTCTCCCGATAAAAATGGTACCTCACTTGTGTGGTAGTGCCCACGACAGGAAATGTCTCAAAACCCAACGTGAACACACCACATTTTCACAATGAAAATTTACCCTTTTTTTGCGAAGTGTCTAGCTGTAGTTTTTGAACACTAGCTCTGCAGGCACCTAGTTAAATGTTGCAAACCTATACATTTTCGAAAACTAGACACCCAGGGGAATCCAGGATGGGGTGACTTGACTGCCTCCCACCAGGGTCTGTTACCCAGAATCCCTTGCAAACCTAAAAAATTGTCAAAAAAAACATATTTTCTCCACATTTCTGTGGTGGAAAGTTCCGGAATCTGCGTGGAGCCACAAATTTCCATCCACCCCGCGTTCCCCAATGTCTTACGAGAAAAATGGTACCTCACTTGTGCGGGTCGGCCTAGTGCCCGCGACAGGAAACGCCGCAAAACGCAACATGGTCACATCTCAATATCGCATTGAAAAATGACCCTTTTTTGGCAAAGTGCCTAGCTCTAGTTTTTGAACCCTAGCTCTGCGGGCACCTTGGGAAACCTAGCAAACCTATACATTTTTGAAAACTAGACACCCAGGGGAATCCAGGATGGGGTGACTTGACTGCCTCCCACCAGGGTCTGTTTCCCAGAATCCCTTGCAAACCTAAAAAATTGTCCAAAAAAAACACATTTTGCCCACATTTCTGTGGTGAAGATTCCGGAATCTGCATGGATCCACAAATTTCCACCCACCCCGCGTTCCCCAAAGTCTTACGAGAAAAATGGTACCTCACTTGTGCGGGTCAGCCTAGTGCCCGCGGCAGGAAACGGCACAAAACGCAACGTGGTCACACCTCAATTTCGCAGTGAAAAATGACCCTTTTTTGGCAAAGTGCTTAGCTGTAGTTTATGAACCCTAGCTCTGCGGGCACCTTGGGAAACCTAGCAAACTTATACATTTCTGAAAACTAGACACCCGTGTGCTTCCCCTGCAAACCTCAATTTTAGCTGAAAATCCCTTTTTTCACACTTTTTTGTGTGGGAAAGTTGTGGCATCACCGGGCTCACTCAAATTTCCCACCACCCAGCGTTCCCCCGGGTCTCCCGGGAAAAATGGTGCCTCACTTGTGTGGGAGGCCCAAGTACCCGCGACAGGCAAGGGCCCAAAACGTAGTGAGGCGACATCAAAACTGCCTATCTCAAAACCACCTGGTTTTGCAAGGGGGGGTCACTTGGGTTTTTGGCCCGGTGCTCGGCGGCCATCTAGGGAAACCTACCAAACCCATACATTTCTGAAAAGTAGACACCTGTGTGCTTCCAGGGAGGTATAGCTTGCTTAGATCCCCCAACGTTTCCTTACCCAGAATCCCCTGCAAACCTCAATTTTAGCTTAAAAAATCACTTTTTTCACACTTCTTTGTGTGGGAAAGTTGTGGCATCACCAGGCTCACTCAAATTTGGGCCCTCTCCTGTCGCGGGTACTTGGGCTTCCCACACAAGTGAGGCACCATTTTTACCAGGAGACCCGGGGAAACGCTGGGTGGTGGGAAATTTGAGTGAGCCCGGTGATGCCACAACTTTCCCACACAAATGTGTGAAAAAAGTAATTTTTTTCAGCTAAAATTGAGGTTTGCAGGAGATTCTGGTACGGAAACGTTGGGGATCCACGCAAACCTTCCCTCCCTGGAAGCCCCCGGGTGTCCAGTTTTCAGAAATGTATGGGTTTGGTAGGTTTCCCTAGATGGCCGCCAAGCACGGGCCAAAAAGAAAGTTGACCCCCTTGCAAAACCAGATCGTTTTGACATAGTTTGTTTCTACAGCGTGAGAACTTCGGCACAATATTGCAAGGAAAATGTGACAGACATTTTTAGGTTTGCAGGACATTGTGGATAAAATAACTTTTTGGAATTCACAAGAGAGACATCACCATGAACTCCCATGGGTTTACCACAATATCTACAGTTGGTGGGTTATTCTTACATGAAACATACACCTTGGCAGAGAAACTAAAAAGACAAAGATTCCTGCACAGCCATCTATTCCTCAAACACACACACATACTGGTTGGATTTGGCACGAGGGCGAGTGATGGTTCAGTATATTAAATTTTATTAACAAGAGATTTCACAAAAATGAAATGCACTGTCAATAATTAAATGGACAAAAAACTGAACCAATGACTCGCAGCTCGTGAGCTGTAAAGCCACAGCAAGGCACCAACCGCTTTACAGGCCATTCACACACCTTTCATACGTGATACACACAAGACCATTCACACCACCAGGCACAAAACCAACACATCACAACATTCACAAAAAGGGACAAGGTACACCCTGCTTCAGGAAGACAAAAAAGACAAATATTACTGCACAGCCATCTAATCCTAAAGCACACACACACATACTGGTTGGATTTGGCACGAGGGTGAGTAATGGTTCAGTATATACAATTGTATTAGCAAGTGATTTCACAAAAATGAAATGCACTATTAATAATTGAAAGGACGAGAAACTGAACCATTGACTCACAGCTCGTGAGCTGTAAAGCCACGACAAGGCACCAACCTCTTTACAGGCCATTCATACACCATTCATACGTGTGACACATACAAAACATTCACGCCGCCAGCCGCGGGCCCTTCACATTACAACACTCACACCAGCAGACAGCGCCATTCAAGGGCCCATCACTTCCACATGCCCACACTCCTGACACAGCAACTACACAAACTGATGGATTGCGTGGAGTGGCGCTCAGCTAGCAGTGTGTGTAGTGACCAGCAGCAAGTCACTACTCACACACCGCCAGCCGAGCGCCAGTGCACGCACACCGCCAGCCGAGCGCCAGTGCACGCACACCGCCAGCCAAGCGCCAGTCCAGCACACCTCCAGCCAAGCGCCAGTCCACGCACACCACCAGCCAAGCGCCACTCCACACACACCACCAGCCAAGCGCCAGTCCACGCTCACCGCCAGCCAAGCACCAGTCCACGCTCACCGCCAGCCAAGCGCCAGTCCACGCACACCGCCAGCCAAGCGCCTGTCCATCCACACCTCCAGCCAAGCGCCAGTCCACGCACACCGCCAGCCAAGCATCACTCCACGCACACTGCCAGCCAAGCGCCAGTTCACGCACACCGCCAGCCAAGCGCCAGTCCACGCACACCTCAAGCCAAACGCCAACCTACACACACCGCCATCACATTTAGGATTTTATATACAAAAAAACACACACAAATTGCAAATAGATACAAATCTTCTAACACAAAATCTGAAACTAAATACATTGCACTAATGCCAACCTTGAAACAGAATAATTTTTTTAAACAATACAGACCAGGCAGTTCACTTTACCACTCACGGAAGCTCCCAAAATTTATTTTGCATGTGGTACGCTCTAAAACAAGCAGGCATACACAGCCCAGGGTTAGAAGGACACCCGAGACAGAAATAACGAGACTCCTTCCGCGTACCTCTTCGCCAACAGACTCTACATCTCCTAGTGGGAAAATCTTTTGAAGATGTGGGAGGAATGTAATCAGGGAAGTGGCGATCTTTCAATCGAGCCATATCCTCCACCACTCCAAATCTAGGCACACTTGCCTGTTCCACAACAACAAGGCTAGCTATCACAGAGTGCTGAAACTGAAGAAATGTCAACTTTGACGCAGGAGAACACTCCTTGAACACAATAAAAGCATTGAAACTTGCTAATTCGAAGAAATGGATGGCCAACTTCTTATACCAAACATAAGCCTTCCGAATAGCAGAGTAAGGTTCCAACCTCTGATCTACTCTGTCAACACCACCCATGTGCTTATTGTAGTCTAGAATGCACACAGGTTTGCGCACTTCAGCAACCTGACCCCAAACAGCCACAGGTGAAGTACTCTCATCATGGATGGTAGTCAGCATGTACACATCCCTCCTGTCCACAAATTTTACAGCTAGTAGTTCATCACTACGCAATTAACTGCACTGCCCCCTCTGAAGTTTTTTGCAAACAAGCTCTTTCGGATAACCTTCACGGTTAGAGCGGATTGTGCCACATGGAAAATTGTCCACTTTATACAGTTCCTTAAATAATTGCTCAGCAGTATAGAAGTTATCAAGGTACAAATGGTGGCCTCTGTTAAACAGTCTTCTAGCAAGATCCCACACAATTTTCTCTGAAACTCCAAAAGGGGACGGACAACCTGGGGGGTCAATAGTAGACTC
This sequence comes from Triturus cristatus, assembly GCF_964204655.1. Lineage (NCBI taxonomy): Eukaryota > Metazoa > Chordata > Amphibia > Caudata > Salamandridae > Triturus > Triturus cristatus. Next base: position 1,237,527,506 of record NC_140590.1, on the reverse strand, counting down.
TCTACCAGTGTACACACGAAAATTAAAAACATATCCTGTCCTACTCTCAGACAACATATACAGCTTAATTCCATAGTGTGCCCTCTTGCTAGGGATGTACTGCCTAAAAATCAAACGGCCCTTGAACAAGACCAAAGACTCATCAATAGATATTTCTTTCCCTGGAGTATAGATCTCAGAAAATCAATCTACAAAGTGATCAAGAACGGGCCGAATCTTAAAAAGACGGTCACAGTCAGGGTGATCTCGTGGCAATGCCATAGAATTATCAACAAAATGCAGCATACGTAGCAAAAGTAAATACCGATTACGAGTCATAACTGCAGGAAATATGGCAGTTGCCAACAAGGGGCTAGTAGACCAATATGAAGCCAAGTTTGGCTTCCTTACCATACCCATCAATAAAGTCAAACCCAAAAACTTTTTAATCTCTTCCAGATTTGTGGGAGTCCACCGGGTAGCTCTAGACTGGGGCCTAAGTTTGTCACTGTTGTCCCTCAAAAACTGTTCAGCATACAAATTCGTCTGCTCAACAATCTCACCCAAAAATACATCATCCATAAACAACTGAAAAAACTGTATAGGCAAAAAATGTTCACATTCCACTCCACACCCTGCATCACCGCTAAAGGCAGGCAACACCGGCTGCACCATGTTTGGATCAACCCAAAGTCCAGCACTTCCAGTAGGAAGCCTAGCAGCCTCAGACTGCAATCCAGACGCCTCTTGCACCATCGGCACAGCAGTTTCCTCCTCTAAAACAGGCACTTCATCCACACTGAGAGTTGCTTCATCCACACCAAGAGTACCTTCATCTGCACTGAGAGTACCTTCATCATCCGATGATTCCATGTGGAGAGAAAACTCACTGCCAGAATCTTCCCCTCCCTCCTCTCCCTCAGACGCACTGTCATGCTCATAATCATGCTCAGAGGAAGATTCAAGAAGCATACCAACCACCTGTTGAGCAGTCATTCTACGGCTAGCCATAATGCTTACTAATAAAGGTAACTTGTCAAATAAGTCAACAACAACAAACACTTTCTAAAATAAGTAATAAACAAAAAGCACCTTTATCAAAAACACATTTATACTCCAAAACAATACCACTCACTTGCCAGAGGCAGCTAAACTACTCACCACCACCTACTCTGCACAGACACAGTATGGATCAACAATATCCCACTAAAAAAGAAAGAGAAAAGAAATTACACATAAGACCATGCAAAACACATCGCAAAGAATTTCATGCTCAAACCACTAACTAAATATGCTGCCATTATGACATCACTTACAAAAAATTTCATTCAAACATTACAATATTACTCATTTGGAGTAAATACAACAAAAAAATTCTTACCAAAAAAATGCAACTACACAAAACTGCAGAACAACCACTGTCGCAACCGGAAACAGGAATCAAAAGCTTTAGACTAGAATAAAAAGGAGTAAAAAACAATAATGTCACATATGCATATAATGCTCTAGACCATCACGTACTGCGCAAAATGTATTGCTTGAACCTCCCACTTTCAAGAAGGAAAGATCGATGGCCCAATACTTTACAGGCAACGCGGCGAGAATCTGGAACTCAGCCTCAGCTCCGGACCACCCCCTCTTCCCAGTCCTTCAAAACTGACCTCAAAGTTCTCCTCCTACAAAGACACTTCCAAACTTAATTCACGCCCTCTCTATTATCTGAAGGATGTATTTACATTATAGGAAATTCTATTCTCCATGCCCATAGAAGTGCCTTCCCAGTGTGTTCCTGTGTTTTGAGTGTCTGCCATTTATTGCACTTTTATACCTCTACTTGTACTTTGTACTCTTTTGTAACTTGCACACATGTCACTTTTCCTCTTGTAACGTATTGTTTGCTACCTCTTGTATTTTGTTTGCTTTTGATACATGCACAATTGCCATCATTGCCTCATGTAACGTAACGTTTGCTCTTGTTTTCTGAGTGTCTGCCATTTATTGCAGTATTTTACCTCTACTTGTATCTTGTACTCTTTTGTAACATGCACTCATCACTTTTTCCTCTTGTAATGTATCGTCTGCTACCTCTTTGATTTTGTTTGCACTTTAAAATATTAAAAAACTAATGTGGCCATAAGGGGAGCGACCCTTGCTTAAGGGGCCGCTCCCACAAACAACCCCAAACCTAAAAAAAGAAAAAAAACCCTGGCGCTAGTGGCCATTCCTGCTGCACGATCGCACGATCGTGCAGCAGGAATGCATAAAAGAGACATCGGGGGCAGAGGCGTAGCTAGAGCTTGTGGCGCCCGGGGCTATCTCTCAGATTGCCGCCCCTGGGGAGGGCGGTTGCTGGGGAAAAAGGACGGCGACCACTTGAAAGAGGTCCGAGAGACACGTAGTATCGCCGCTAATAGTTACCTCGATAATGCAAGTTACATGCACATACATGACACGATCCAAGGCTACACAGTTGAATACACCGGTGACTGGCAGTACAAAAGAGAGCACACAGACTGCATGATCTATCTGGGGACTCAGAAAAACCGCATGTGACATCCATCAGAGAGCTGCGTGAATAATTACCTGGTAATCCCCTCAGCACAATGCAAACATGCACATACATGACACTGTTCAGGGATCCATCATCTACAGCTGACATTAAATGACCATTCATCATGGTCCCCCCATTAAAGCAGTGCACTTGGTGATCTGCATGGTACATATTCTTTGCAGCAGGCACATTAACCCGCTGTGCTACCTTTCCAGGAGTCAGCCCTTCCACTAGACAAAACTCCATCTCTCTCTAGGAAGAACATTAATCACCAAAGTTATCATGACATTTTTATTGTTTCTGAAAATTGCTGGAGGCCAGGAAGGAGGCAGCAAGTTTTTTTCAAACCCTAATATACTTGCAAACACTATGCACCCACCCGAAATAGGTACCCAGTGAGGTCACACCGTTCGCATCGCCCTAACCTGCTCAAGGTTCATGTGACCTCAGTGACAGAGTCACAGCGACTGGATCACTGTTGCTCTAGGGTGTGCTGCTTCGTAGGCCTGCCCGTAAGACTGGAGATGAACTTCAGTATGGATTGTGGTGGACAGGCCTTCAAGGTTAACCCACAATTGACACCACTAGGGTACACCTGCTTGTGCTAAGACATCAAGCCTTCTAAGGTCTAGTGGGGCCTTCTAAGGTCTAGCATGGGAATGTGCTCCCTCAGTAGAGTGGTCTGGTGGACTGGTCATGAAGGCTGAACCCGGTTCCCCAGTTCCAAATTCGACAGCTCTGGCCATAGTGCCACATCCTCTCCCCCACTGAACACCATACTTCCCCACTGAGAGAAACTCGCACTGCCTTCAGCTATAACCTAATTGTGCCCGCTATAAACACTTGGATGTGGCTCAATTCAAATTATGCACTTGATAAGAGTAATATGCTGCCTAAAAAAAAGTAAAAGCAACCACTCATAGGGAATGCAAAATTAAGTAAAGCATGTGAAATGTAAGCAGAAACAACATGGTTACCTTAACGATCTCTCACTTACTATTCAGAAATCAGCGAGTGGTTTTACCTGAAAAGTTATGGACATGACTAGAGGGCCCTGAAGGGAACCGTTTCAATGTCCATTGCTTATATCCTTACAAAACGTAAGCAGTATGGTATAAAAAGACCACATCCATAAACACAGAGCCATGGTACACATTGTGTTTTCCAATCCACCCATCAACCAGGTATTTCAGTACCTCCAGGAATGGTACACTTTCCCACCTGGGAACAGCAATGCTGTTCAAAGAAAGACGAGAAAACGAAATAAGCGCTTCACTGGCAAACTCTGTAAAGTGATGCTGATGTATTTGGATGTAAATAAAACCAATCTGGCCTCTTTGCAACCCCTCTGTCTTGCTTTATTTAGTTATGTATTTATTTTTCATATTTAAAACCTTCTATTTCTCTCCATCCTGCTGCACTTTGGAATGGAAAAATGTCAGAAAAAGGGCATTTCTCGGAAGAGTGTTTTTCTTTTTTGGATCCATTTCACAGGGAAGCAACTAAATGAAAGAAGGAAATAGAGGTTGTGAACCGTTTCTTCAAGTCACGGTTTTCAGTAAGTGAGGAGCAAGACAGAAAGAGAGGGAATAATAGGAAGAGAGGGGGGAAAGCTGCCAGCACAAAAAGAAGAGGACATTACCCGAGTCCTATTCCTTCTCTGCCCGTCCCCGAACGTCCACGAAAGCAAGCCGGCCTCATCTGAATGCCTTTGTCCTCCCCCAAAATAGTGCCCCCACCACCCCACCCTAGCTACGCCACTGATCGGGTTCTTACACTCAAATCCCCCCTCCCCAGCCCCAAAACTCATCTCTTTCTTCTCCGTTGCGCAGGAAGCAAATGGCTTCCTGCCCGACCAAGAACAAAGGGGAAACCTCCAATGACGTCAGCGCGGCTCGCGCCCTGATGTCATTGATGACGCGGGGGGAGGCAGGGGAAGGTCTTCCCCTGTCTTCCCAGTAAAAAAAAAAAGGATCGACCACTCACGGGGGGAGCGCCAGCGCTTCCCCCGTGGGTGGGTGTCATGACGAGCTGGACTTGTCATGGGCACATGGCGACTGTGCTCCATGACGAGTCCAGCTCGTCATAGGCACAGAAAGGGTTAAACTTAATTACTTGTGTGTGCCAGCTAACTCAGAGGTAACTAGAAACTTTTCGCATATACAAGAAGGGATTAGTTTCTGACAACCGCATAAACATGACAATTTTGTTTCCCGTAGAGTCGGAACAATCTCAGAACCATGGAAACAATAGATTACAGCATTTTACCCATGACTGCGTGTAAAGTCTGTGGAGTGATTTTTAGTGTATTCCCCTGATGAAGGACTGGATTTTGAATGGTTAATGGTGGTTGGACTGTGAAAGTCCTCATGACATATTGAACCAATTGTCTATAAATTTTGATTAGCTCCTTTAGTTGAGCAAGTAATTCTACATCTGACATTTCTTCAATGTCAGGATGAGGTGTGTAGCGGCTAAAATAGGCCATGTAGCTCCTGGTCTACCTAGTGGACCGAGCCTGGTAATGTGATTGTAATGTTTTAGGGCGCCTTTAAACCAGAGATCATGCTCCTGGTATGTGAGTGGAATTTCAATATCCTTGAAAGGAATATTTTCCTCAGGTGGTTCATCTTCTTTGTAGAAGTGAAACATTTTAGTTACTGGATTTGATTCTGGGAATATTATCCATGAATAGAATACCTCTGTCTGGTGAGATTCATGTGCCTCTATCACAAAAACTGCTCTACCACCTCTTGGTGTTAGGCCATGGTTTATACGTTTTAGAGTGATGGCTCTCCTTAAATTTGGTGGGATGTGTATAACACCCGCCTCGGTTTCATTTAAACCGGTAAGGTCAGCCGTAGCTGTACCATTGTCAACGACCTCGTTGTCGGACATTTTTGTAATGAAAAATGCAGAACTAGTTTCAAGGGAACAAAGATAAGGTGCACAATATTTTGGAACACTGTATCCTTCAACGTTGAACAAACCAAACAGCTAATAGGTAACTCAGAGGTCACTAGAAACTTCTTGAATATACAAGAAGGGATTAGTTTCTGACAACTGCATAAACATGACAACTTTGTTTCCCTTAGAGTCGGAACAATCTCAGAACCGTGGAAACAATAGATAACAGTTTAACTCAGTCAATCGTGCATGCTTCGTTTCTACAGAGTTGCACAGAAATAGAGAGACGGGCTTTTCAATAAAAAGGGGTTTATTTAACAGTCTTATTTCTTATGCAAGAGATATGAACTGCTACAATCGTAAGACAGGATGCGAAGTACAATACGTACAGGGTTAACAGTAAGATAAAATAATACTGCAATAGCATGGTTTGTAGCTATGACATATATTCATAAAATACATACATAAATAACACAGGCTAAAATGTGAATACTCATCTGATGCTTCTAAATAGTTCTACCCCAGTGTACCTAACTTAAGTGTAGTACGAGGTAAGAAGTAGGTTCTGTTTTCTAAATTATAGCTAGCTATAGTTTTAGTTTTGCCAAGAGTTGCCAAAAGTTTCTCTAAGTTATAGTCTGCTCCATACCTTAGAATGTGTGAGGTTGGAATCTCTTTCCGGGACTCGATATCTAACACCCCGCAAGGGGAGTCAGACACACTGGAGCTGGATTCTCTGCAAGGAGGATGACAGCATCTGGTCAGTGCATCAATGGGGGAACTCGATCTCCTTCTGAACTTGCCGTGGCGAACCGCAAGTAGGCAGTCGAACTGGACCGTACCGGAACCGTGGTTTGCCAGGGCAAGTGCAGGTATATTTATACCTTGAAGGTGTTAAGGAATGCCTGCATTGACGTAAAAGTCGGGCATCGGAACGTCATGAATGAACCCCTAAGGAATAGATGTTCATGCATATTAATGAGTTCTTGGAGAAATCAATATCCAAGCAAGGGAAATTCCTACAGGCTTAAGGGGCCGATTCACAGAACTAACTTAAGACAAAATCCTAAACGTACTACTTTTGGTTTTCACAGAAGGCATTTAGTAGTAGTAAAGTTAGGATTTTGTCTTAAGTTTGACTTAAGACAAACTTAAGACAAACTTAAGACAGACTTAAGACAGACTTAAGACAAACTTAAGACAGACTTAAGTCAAACTTAAGACAAAATCCTAACTTTACTACTACTAAATGCCTTCTGTGAATACCAAAAGTAGTAAGTTTAGGATTCTGTGAATCGGGCCCTTAGAGTCTGGTTTTCCAAGAACTCGTTGTGACGTGGATTGACGGATGTAGGAGACCATGCCTGTATTTGGTTAGCATGGACAGTGCCTAAATAAGGGCTGGATTTTCTATGCCTAAATAAGGGCAATATGAATTGTACCTATATAAGGGCATAAATCGGAAAACCTATATACGGAATCTAAATCTACACACAACAATTCCTGGTGGTTCAACACCTGGCAGGTTCACTGAACGCCAGGGCGGACAAACTCAGCCGCGGGTGCATGATGGATCATAAATGACGTCTTCACTCTGAGGTGGTGCAAGATCTCTTTCAGAAGTGGGGAGAGCCTTGGTTAGATCTATTTGCCACCGAAGAGAATGCGCAATGTCAGCAATCCTGCGCGTTGGAATTTCCAAGGCGGCACTCGCTAGGCGACGCTTTTTGTCGCAAGTGGAGTTACGGTCTTCTATACGCCTTTCTACCTATACCACTTCTGCCCAGAGTGCTGAAGATGATCATGCGCGACCGGGCTCAAGTCATTCTTGTGGCTCCGGATCGGGCATGAAGAGTCTGGTATCCCTAGTTGTTACACATGGCCATCAATCCTCCGATCAGACTGCCTCTTTGGGAGGATCTTCTGTCGCAGCAGCAGGGGACGGTCCTCCATCCGAACCTGTCCAGCCTCCACCCCCTTATTTTTAAAAAAAATTGTTTATTGACAGTTTTTACAACAGTCCACATTCAGCATCGCAAGATCAAGACTGTATAATCAAAGAGCATCTTTGTGAGAAGTTGGTATATGCTGTCCACTAATTAAAGTGGGCACCTTGCACCAGTCCAAACGACCCTTATGATGTATGAGTTCAAAGATAACCTTTAGAAAGCTATCCTAGTGGTAGCTGTGGAGAGCAGCCTTCAGGCTTAATCTTGAAGGAAGGTAAAGCAGCTTGTTTTACCAGAATATCACCTCCTGAATGACTAAATGAAGGAGAACCACACAGTTGTTATATAAAAATATGTATTTATTAATATAGCACGGGTGCATAGGTCTGAAGTGGCGTTGGAAACTGCAGTCGTTCTCAATGGAGAGCTGCAAGAAAGTACTGCTGCCGTGAAGGTGAAAAGGGTCCGGTGGAATCCAAGACTGGATCTGGACGGAAGGAACCTGAGAGCAGAGGTCAGAGTGCCCGGGAGACGAATGCCCACCGATGTCGGGTGCTTCTGGTGGATGCTTGACTCTGCAGCTACGAGGACCAGGAGATGTCGAGGATGACCAGGAGCCGGAGGGGAACTGTCCCACGAAATTCCGAGTGCTGACGGGTCGGGTTCCGGTGGTAGCACCAACAAGCCTTGGCAAAAGCAACACACGCAGGAAGGTCAAACAGGTTACGGTGTGGACTAGCAAGGTCCAGGGGACTCACCAAGCAATGGGGAGTCAGGGCACGTCTGGAGCAACCAGAAAATCCCACGAACAATCAAGATGACCCTCAGGAGGACCCACAGGCTGAATGACCAGGAGTCGCAGGAGGACCTCGAGCAAGATTGCAAAGCACCAGCCCACGGAGCACTCGGTGCGAGGAGGCCGGAGTTCTTTGGTGCAAATACTGCTCAGGGTCAGGTCTACACGGAGTCCAATGCACAAGCTTGGGAATTGCCAACAAGCATATGCACTTGCAAATGGACACGGTGCACATGGGTTCGGGTTATGCAGTCCCAAGAGGGATACTGGCCTCAAACTTTGTGAGAGGGCAGATCAACCTCAGGGACCTTCGGAAACTCACCTCATGTGTTGCTGAAATCTTCGGAGTCCGCGGGAGCTCAGGAGCAGCAGACCGGTCAGTTAAGATTAGGTGCCTGCGAAGCAGGGGAGTGACTCCTTCACTCCAAGGGATATTCTTCTGTTGTCTTAAGTGCACCACAGGTCCAGCACGGAGCCTGTATGGAGCAAAGGCACAAACTAAGCTTCGGACGGAAAGGGGGACAAAGTCGAGCCCAGTCGAAGTCCAGTGAAGTCCAAGGTGTCCAGACGATCGAAGGTCAGTGGTTTATTCTTGTAGAATCTTGTCCAGCCAGGTAAGCCCTTTTGTACCCACGGGAGAGGATTGGACAGATTCAGGGGACCCTCCTAGGGAAGGGGCAGGACAGAGGGGTGGTTACACCCATGTGCTTTGTCCAGTTTCGTGCCAGAGCAGGAGCCAATGGCTTCAAGAACTGGTTTGAGCTGGACTATGAACAGAGAAACCAAATTTGCCCCCAGTGCATACTTTTAGGCACTCTCAGAGTGCACTCACCCAGCCGTAATACACTAAATATTGTCTGGGAGGTGGTGACACCTCCCTGTGACAGGATGCCTTTTGTGCTGCCTTCCTCTGCTCGAGCATGGCTCAGCAGCAGGAGGGCAGAAGTGTGTCTCTGGTTGGCAGCATCCATTGTGTGCTGTTCGGGTCGAGAAGTCTGGCACCGGTAGGACCAGTGACCCCACGAAGCTCGCTTCTGAAGGGTGGAATCATACCTCTCACACCAGTTACTGGTGTGGAGGTATGACTCCAAGGTGTTTGATACCAAACATGATATGTTTCTATGCAGCCGTTTTCGAGATAGCATTTACCGCTAGGTTATGATGCACCTCTACCTATTTGTCCGGCTGAGTCACAGACAACCTAGGAGAATGGTCTCCAAAGGCTGCAGAGGGGCTCTGCTCATGCAGGGACACCCTCTCACACAAAACCCAGCACCCTGCCTTCAGGATTGTTAAGGCCTGCTATAGGGGTGACTTATAAGTTTTAATTGTAGTGACAAATAGATATAGTGAACCAATATCTAAAGTAAGTGGTTCAAGCACCATCTTACACAGGCTGCAGTAGCAGACCTCGAGTTCCATTTTGTATGGCCTATCATGGGTGGCATAATACATACTTCAGCCCATGGGAGGCCTCTGGGGTACCTATGCCCTGGGTACATGGGTACCATATACTAGGGAGTGATAAGGGTACCCCAGTATCCAATCTGGAGTGTACCAAAGTACATGTATGTCAATTTAAGGGAGAAAGCAGATAGACTGGGGTCCTGATTAGCAGGCAGCGGCGTCACTAGAGTTGGTGTCACCCAGTGCGTTAACTCATGGTGCCACCCGTGCGGTCCGCACCCCCGCACCCCCCTAGTGACGCCACTGGAGCTCATCAAAAGCCCCATGCCTTCAGCCCGACCCCAGCTCCAGTACCTGACTGTAGTGTTCCCACAACCGCTGCTGTCCCGGTCCCCACACTCACCTCTGTGCCCTCGGTGGACCCTAGGCTCCTTCCTCCCCGAAGGCTGCTCCGCCCGGACACGGGTGAAAGGTATGACAGAGCAGCGAGCTCCGGCACTGGCTCACCGTGCCTGTGCACAGTGACAGGTCCCTAAGCCCGACATGAGCTAAAGAAGGGACTGCGGAAGTATAACAGGGCACGTAAGTCAGGCAGAGGACGCTCACTACGCCTGCACACAGACAGGTTGACACCGTGGGCCAGGCAGGGTGCGCTGAAATGTTCTCTCCCTTCTCCCGTACGCACACACGTTGGATCCGGGAGATGTGCACAGAATGTGACCGCTTCCACGCTCCCTGGCCTTTAGTTTAAAAGCTTCGCCCGATCGATGTGCCTGGCCAGGGGAGGTTGCCGCCGAGCACACTGACACACATCTCACACATGGAAGCACCGGGCTCCACCAGCAGCTCAATAGAATCAAAGGCTCTCTCCGGAGTTAAAGGGCAGTAGTACCCTGTACCCTGCCTCCGCACTCCCTACCTGCGTCCCTGCCTAGGCTCCGGGCACAGGGCTCCCCCATGCAGGCTGGTCCGCGGGCAGGGCGGGGGTCCCATTATTTTGCATTTTGGTGTCACCCCATGTGATGGTGTCACCCGGTGCGGTCCGCACCCCCCACACCGCCCTAGTGATGCCACTGTTAGCAGGATCCCAATCAGCCTAGTCCAAAACAGTGACACATCAAGCAAAAAGTGAAGGTAAACATAAGAAGCAGATCCTACTTTCCTACAATCCTCATTTCAATGTGTGAACAAGGGAAACAGAAATCAAGAAAGAACAATTAACAAAACAGACAGGAGGTATCTTACACATCTTACATCACCTAATCAAAGACAGTGAGCATTTGGCTAGTCGTCATGTAGAATGCAACATATCAATCCAATTATAAGCTACTCACAGTGAACCTGCCGTGGGCGGCCAACAGGTGTCTGGTCCGAGCAACCATTCAAGAGAGTAAGGCTAAAGTGGGTGCGTACCTAGTTGTGGTTCAAGTGACTGTGGCATGCGAGATTCAACACGGGTAGGGGAGGCAGAAGTCCAGCCTCCACCTCCTTGCATGGAGATTGAGTGGTGACAGTTGACAGCCTTCGACCTTCCTCCCGAAGTCTGTGATGTTATCTTGGCAGCCAGGAGTCCCTCCACTAAGATGGTATACGCCTGCAGATGGAACAAATTTATGGCATGGTGCGCAGCAAAGGCTGTGGATCCCCTTTCTGCCCCTCTTTCTGAGGTTCTCTTGTTCCTCCTTTCAGTGGCCCAGTAGGGCTCTACTCTGGGCACTCTTCAAGGCTATCTCTCAGCCATTTCAGCCTTTCTTAGGCTTTCTGATCAGCCTTCTCATTTCAAGTCCCCTGATGTGAATCACTTTCTTAAGGGCATTACTCATCTTTTTCCTCCTGCTCCCTTCGTAATGCCTCAGTGAGACATGAACTTGGTTCCTACTTTTCTATGTGCACTCCCTTTGAGCCGCTAGATAACTGTCCTCTCAGACTTCTCTCTTTAAAGACTGCCTTTCTCGTTGCCACCACTGCTGCTCGCAGGGTGAGTGAGCTCCAGGCTGTTTCTTCGAAACCTCTTTTTCTAGCGGTTCATCCAGACAAGGTTGTCCTTCGAACTCGGCCCTCTTTTCTTCCTAAAGTAGTTACTTCTTTCCACATTGGTCAAACCATTACTTTGCCCACCTTCTTTCCGCCTCCGCTGTGAGAAGTTGGCCTGATATATGCTGTCCACTAGTTCTAGTGGGCACCTTGTTTCTGTCCAAACAACCCCTTATTGGTTATAAGTTAAAGACAACCTTTATTGAAAGCTATCCTAGTTGTAGCTATGGAGAGCAGCCTTTAGGCTAAGTCTTGAAGGAATGTAAAGCAGCTTGTTTTACCAGTCTATAATCTCTTGAGTCACTAAATGAAAGATATCCACACCAGGTATATATATAAAATATATGTATTTATTACTAAACACACCCTCCTAGTCTCTTTATGAGACTAGAGGTCAAAACACATAAGTTACACTTCAATAATCACAGTAAAATAGCACAAATACACGTCAGGCCCTAGGGGCGAGCCAAACCATATACTAAAATAGTGGTATAAGAACCACGACTTAACTAGACACAAGGCCTTGAGCCTGAAGAATCACTGGGACCCCAAGGAACCACCCAAGGTAGTGACACAGGGGACCCACGGGGGCCGTGTGCAGTGTGTGAACGCAGCCGTGAGCTCCCGTTAGCTTCTATGGGGAAAGTCACAGTTAGATTTTTTAAAGATTAGGCACACTTATAAATGAGTCAGGACCAAACCCTTTTGGACTTAGGAAGTTCTAGGGTTAGCACCCACGAGAGCACCGGAGTGCTCGTGTTACCTCACCCAGGGAAGGTGCATAGGTGTCTTTTGGTGTCGGGTTGCGTCGTCGATTTCAATGGGAGCTGGCAAAGAAGTGCTGCTGCCATGAAGATGTGAAGTGTCCGAAGAGATCCAAGACTGGATCGAAGATGAGAAGAACCTGAAAGCAGAGGGGACAGAGTCTGGGTCACTTGCCAGTGACCAGGAAGGCGATGAGCGGATGCCCACCGATGTCGGGTGATTTCAGGTGAAGGAGGTGAAGATTGACTCTTCAGCCACGAGGACCAGGAGGCGTCGAGGACAACCAGGAGCTGGATTCGAGCTGTCCCACAAAGGATGTTGAGTGCTGCAGTGTCAGTGCCCGAATTGGACACAACAAGCCTTGGCAACAGCAACCCACGCAGAAACGAGAAAGATGCTTCGGTGCAGACCAGCAAGGTCTGTGGGACTCACCACTTGGATGGGAGTCAGGGCACGTCGGGAGCAACCAGGAAAGCCCAAGAAAATGCAAAGTTACCCCCTCAGGAACCCACCAGTCAACGGACCAGGGATCGCGAAGGGACCTTGAGACGAAACACAAAATGGAGACCCACAGGTCACTCGGAATGACCAGGCCGACAATCTTCGGTGGATTCAGTGCTCGAGGTGGGGGCTACAAGTCAGCCCAAGCACGACTTCAAGAGATGTCAGGAAGACAATGCACTTGCAGAAATGCACAGTGACCAGGAGTTCCGGTTCCACGCTACTCACGAGGGCTGCGGGTCTCAGCTTTGCTGGGGACTCGGGTCGGCCTCTGAGATGTCTGGAAATCCTCTTCCTGGACTGCAAATACTTTGGAGTCCAGCGGGCGCTTTGAGCATGCAGACCGGCAAATTGCTTTGTTAGTGCCTGCCAAGCGGGGGAGTCACTCCTTGACCCCAAGGGAGATTTCTTCAGTCCTCTGGTCTTGAGCAGAGCATCAAAGGACCAGGATTCAGCGTCAGAGTTTTGTCCAGGGTAATCTAAAGACCTAAGGACAGGGTTCCCATACTTATACTAAGGTATGGGGTTGGGCATACTCTGGGGACCCACCTATGGGAGGGTTTGGAAAGAGGGGTGGCTACACCCATTTCCTTTGTCCAGTTTCGAGCCAGAGCAGGGTCTGGAAGCCCCTGAACCGGTTTGAGCTGGACTATGCACAGGGACACATAGTGTGCCCCCAGTGCCGGACTTCAAAGCACTCAGAGTGCTCCCACCCAGCCCCAATACACATAAGCCTGTCTGGGAGGTGGTTACACCTCCCTGTGACAGGAAACCTATATTCCAGGTCTACCCTGCCGGAGTTTCAGTCAGCAGCAGGAGGCCAGACCCGTGTCTGTGGCTGCAGCATCCATTTTGTGATGCCAAGGCTCTATTAAGTTTCTACCGGGTATGCCAGTGCTGCCATGTCTCTCCCTCTAGAAGGGTGGGGTCATACTCCCACACCAGTTACTGGTGTGGGGGTATGATTCCAAGGTGTTTGACACCAAACACGACATGTTTCCAGTCCAAAGTTAGCATTTATAATTTGGTTATAATGCACTTAAGCGTATATGGTCAGGCTGCACTACCAACAGCATCAGAGACGGGTCTCTGAATGCTGCAGAGGGGCTCTGCTCATGCAGGGGCACCCTCTCACATAGGAACCAAGCACTCTGCCTTCAGGATTGATAAGGCCTGCCATAGAAGTGACTTATAGGTTTATATGTGAGTATATGGGGAGATATAGTGAACCTATATCTCAGTAAGGGGTGCATGCACCACCTTACCCAGGCTGCAGTAGCAGACCTGTGGTGTCATTTTGGGTGGCTTTACAGGGGTGGCATAATACATGCTTCAGCCCTTGGTAGGCCTCTGGGGTACCTATGCCCTGGGTACATAGTATACCATATACTAGGGGCTTACAAGGGCACCTCATTTCCAATCTGAACTGTACCTAAAGTACATGGAATTTATAAGAGAAAGCAGATAGGTTGGGGACCTGGATAGCAGGTTCCCAGCCAAACTAAGTCAAAAACCATCAAAACACCAGGAAAAAAGTGGGGGCAACCATGCAGTCAGATTCCACCTTCCTACATAACCCCCCCCCCCCAACGAAAGGAGATAATGCTAACCTTGCCCAGTTGAGCCTTTATTGAATAAGTTGCCATATAAGAAAGCACCTGAACTAGCATGGTTACCCCCTGTCTTATGGCCCACTAGGCTATCCCTCACCCTAAGGGTATGAGAGGGTCCCCACCACGGGGAATCACTACCTGTGGTGTGTTTTGGTAAAGGAAAAGGCTGGTGAGGTGTCTGAGTAGGGAAGTGAGGCCCTAATAAAGTTGGTCTCAGCTTCCTCAGATCACTGGTCACCATGTATGCCTCTCTTTCCATGACTGAGTTGCACTTTGCTCTAAGGTTCAACCTTTGGCTGCCTACAGCTGGGGGTTGGGTCCCTTTAGTTGGAACACTGGAGGGACATGGCAGGTTTGTAACCTTTTGGTCCCAGGTTTGCCCTTGCCCAACAGAGTCCTTCTGGGGGAGGTCCCTACACAGAGGTATGGGAGATCCCTCAGTGTGTTGAGGAATTTTCACCTGGCTAGGGCTACTAGACTGGGTGCCCCCAATCTGATGATGAGGGGGCTCCCCTTGACAGGGGACCCTGTGGGGTCCACTGACCTCTGCAGCCCTCGGCTGACTAAGGCAGGGTAGAGAGGGGCAGGTTACCTGCTCCAGAATGGGTACCACCTTGGAAGGGTTCCCTGCCATCAGAGTTTTTGCCAGGACAGGCCTGACTACCTCTGGGGCAGTTCCTTCACTAGGGGTAGGATCAGTTCCCTGAGGAGGCTCACCCTTACCTAAAGTCTGGGGGGATGAAGACTTTTCTTCAACCCCTGTGCTCTCTTGTGGGGGAGAGTGGGACATTTTTTCAGGCTCCATCACTCCAAAATTTCCCTGTGGTTGGGCTGTGGCCATCACAGCCCCACTAACTCATTCAGGGAAGCCCAGCATTTTTAGATGGGCTTGGTGTTCAACTTCAGCCCGGGCTAAAATTTCCAGATCATTGCCCATTAGGCAATCTACAGGCAAGTTTGGGGACACTGCCACTCTTTTTGGGCCTGTGACCCCTCCCCAGCTGAGATTGACTATGGTGTGATCTGTTCTGACATCATCAATGTTGGTCACCTGGTATTTAAACTCAGGTAAAAGCTGCTGAGAGGGGACTAGTTTCCCTGTCACCTGTAGTGGACTTATCCTTAGATTTATCCCCACCTTTCTCTTGGGACTTGGTAGAATCTTTCTTCTGGTCACCACCCTGATTTTCTGATGGATACATCTGCCAGTGGATTCCTCACCTTCCTCCAGCACTCCACGCCGATGTGGACGACGTCATAATGCATCGGCTCCGTTCGCGACTCCGTATGACGTCACCGGAGCCATAAGAGAACCACGTCGGCGTGATGACGTCAGTTCCCTTTTTTCCACGCCATCGACGCGCAACGGTTTTTCCAGTACTCTCCTGCTACTTTGTAGTTGTTAGGTGTTACTGTTCGTAAAATCTGTAATGTCTTCGACGATGAAGTCGGGCTTTAAGCCCTGCAGGGAATGTGGGGGCCATATGTCGATGACGGACCCCCATGAGGATTGCTTGTGGTGCCTTTCGTCTGACCACGATGTTGAAGATTGTGTATGCTGTAGAAGGATGAATCCGAAGGCATTAAAGGAGAGGAAGGCTAAGCTTTTTATAGCCAAGATCAGAAAGGAGAAGAGAGGGAGAAAGAAGGAGAGGTCGAGGCCGGAGTCGTCGACTTAGAGGTCATCGAAGTCGAGGAAACATCATAAAAAAGGAAACATTCTTCTCGACGTCGGTCCTTAAAGAACAGGAGATCGAGGTCGGCTTCGCCTCGACGACGTCGAAGTAAGGACTTGTCTCCTTCTCCTTCTAAGTCTCCGGGAGGATCTCCTTCGCCGAAGCGGACTCCAGTGCAATCACCGGCGCAGTCACCGGCGCCGTCACCGGCGTCGTCTCCGGTTCCAGTGGAGTCGCCTGGTTCTAATGGTAGTCAGGAACAAAGGGAAGAACCTCCTCCAGGGACTGAGGATTCTGCGGCTCCGGTGGAGGACACTGCGGCGCCGCTGCCAGGTACTCCGCAGAAGGATACAGGTTCGGCACCTTATCCACAGTTCCCGGCTCCAGGTACTGATTCTTCACATTTTTTAAATGCCATGTATGGAATCTTTAATCGGGCTGCCTTCCCATCCGGTGCACCGACTGGTCCCGTGGGTCCTATGGTGTATACGTTAGGGGTGCCGCAGCATTACGCTCAGGCCCCCTTTATGCCCTTTCTGCCGATGGCACCTTCGTGGCAGTTTCCGGCGCCGTCTGGGGATCCATCTTGGGTTTTGTCAGGATTGACCTTCTTCGGAGCCTTCCTCGACGCCGTTGCCGACTCCCTCGGCGCCGCATCCGGCGCCGCCGACTCCGTCTCTGGCGCCGCCGACTCCGACACCTCTGGCTCCACCGACGCAGCGTACGACGCCGACGACGCCGGCTCCACGGATTCGATCAAGAAGGGAGGCCCAAAGGGTATTGGAAGAAGGAAGGTATAGAGTGGAGGTAGAGGAAGGTGAAGTGGACACATCCTCTGATGAGTTTGAGGGGATACAAGAGGCTAGTGGCCTGGATACGACCCCTGAGTGGGAGCATACTTCGTCTAGATCCTCTCCACCACAGGAATTGGCTCCCTACCATATCGTTATTAAAAAAGCCGCAGAACTGTTGGACTTGCAGCTACCCTCTGCGCAATATAATTCTAATCTAGGATTGCAATCGGGATACAGGTCTGAGATGTAGATCCAAGTTTGTACCACAAGGGGGGTATCATCCCAATATAGACAAATTTGGAGAAATGATCACTGAGGAGCTATAAAAATTGGATATTACTGGCTCGTATACACAACACCACTATAATTTGACCAAATCAGAGAGGGAGGCTTTGAAACGATTACAGAAGGATGACAAGATTGTGATTAGGGAGGCTGACAAGGGGGGTAACGTGGTGGTAATGGACATCAAGGATTATATGGGGGAAATTGTACGACAACTAGGAGATCAGCAATGTTATGAGCCCATTGAGTATAATCCCATTAAAGATCTACAGGCCATTATTAATGGCCGATTAACTGAATGGAAGAATGAATGCCTGTTAACTGATAATGAATTCAGATATCTTTACATCCATCAGGCACGCTTCCCTTGTACATACATCCTTCCTAAGGTACACAAGGGAGGAAAGTTCCCTCCGGGCCGACCCATCATCTCTGGTGTGGGATCTCCCACAGAAAGAATATCTGAATTTGTTGACATTACATTGCAAAAGCATGTCGTCAATCTTCCCTCCTACCTTAAAGACAGCAAGGACATCTTGGTCAAATTGAATGGTTTTGTATGGACCTTATGTTTGTTACATTGGATGTGGTAGGACTATACACCTGTATCCACAGGGAATTGGGTCTGTTGGCTGTTCGCCATTACCTAGACAAGGAAGGGGCTGACCACTACTCCTATAACCTTATGATCATGGAAATGATTGATCTCATTCTCACGAATAATTTTTTCAAACATTATGAAAGGTGGTACCATCAACTCCAGGGTACGGCCATGGGGTCCAGGTTTGCTCCCTCTTATGCCGGCCTCTTTATGGGGTGGTATGAGAGGGAGCACGCATGGAGCAGGAATGCCTCCCCCTGGACAAATTACATCGTGTTTTGGGGGAGGTATATAGATGATATTGTGTGTCTGTGGTCAGGCTCAGAAACCCAGCTTATGGAATATCTAGCATACCTCAACAACAACTCCTTTAATGTACAACTAACAATGTCACACAACAAAGAAAATATCGATTTTTTAGATATTCATTTTTACATTAAAGAGGGCCAAATACACAGCACGATGTTCAGAAAAAAAACAGCATGCAATAGTATTTTGCATGCTTCAAGCGCATATGCCAGTTCAGTCATTGCCAACATTCCGTATGGGGAGATGGTTAGAACCAGACGGTTATGTAGCGGAGAAATTGGATTCAGGGAGAACATTAAGGACATCAAACAGCGTTTCACACATAGGGGATATGATTCTAGTACACTGGATAGAGCTGAGCGTAGAGTTTTAAAACTACCCAGAACCCAGACTCTTGTGCATACTGATAGAGGGGCTTCCAGGAACTCGCTTACCAGTTCCAAAACCAGAGAAAAAATATGTTCTTTCACGAATTACACTGCACATAGTGACAAAATTTTCAAAGCCTTTAGGAAGTACTGGCATCTACTCCTGGACATTCCCAGATTACGCCCCATTATTAGTGGAAAACCCTCCTTGGTGTATAGAAGGGGACGTACACTCAGAAGTTCTTTATGTCCGAGTTATGTGACCACACAGAAGACACCCAACACCTGGTTACCTAAACCGCCGGTTGGTTTTTACACATGTACTTCTTGCAATGTATGTACATTTGGATGTAATAAATGTAAAGAATTTAGCCACAACACTGATAAGATACATCACATCAGGCATTTCATCAACTGCAATACAAAATACGTAATATACACACTTGAGTGCCCGTGTAGGAAGGTTTATGTGGGGAGTACAGCACGATGTTTGAAGACTCGTATTCAAGAACACCGACGAGCTCTTATTAACAATGACGCACGATATCCCATGACTGAGCATTACAATAGAGTACATTATGGTGACAAGTCCTTCTTTTTCTGTGGCATAGACCATGTTCCCGTGAACAAACGAGGAGGGAACAGAGACCTCACACTGAGACAAACTGAATCCAAATGGATATGTAGATTACGGTCGGTTACCATGGGGCATAATTCTGACCATGAATTCCATTACTTCCTTACATGAGCTTTTCTGTTCAGGTGGGGTATGTACTGGGGTTGTGTATAAATGACAAACTGGAATTCTGTGAGGGCCGTTGACTCTGTGACTGTCTGTATTGCACCAGTCTCTTGTCTCCAGGTAGTCTTATGAAACCTTGAATATATCTGCAGATAACTATGATCTATGGCCTGTTTGTGTATTCTTCCGGCATAAATATTTTTTCGCTCCATGAGCCATAGAACGCCTTTTTGGTTATTTCCCTCTTTTGATTCTGTGAACCTGTGACTGTCTGCTTTGCACCAGTCTCTGGTCCCCAGGTAGCCGTGTGATACCTTTCTTATATCTTTTTTATATCTTCAGATAACTATGGTCTACTTTTGCCTGTGCATTCTGCCAGCATAATGGAGTTTCCCTCTCATGAGTCTTAGAACGTCCTTTAGGTCACTTTCATCCTGTGATTCTTTCACTCTGGGCCGGTAGTTTTTTAGATTAGTGCTCTTTTTGACAGTGTGCTTGGATGGCTTTCAATGTTTATACCATAATTATTATGGTATTGACTAAACTTCTGCATTTATACTCTTTTGCCTGTGCATGCATTTTTTCTACTAGATAGATCTTTGGCCTTATGAATTCGTCTTCTCTATCATGTTGCACCACTTTATTCAGGTATGAAGTATTATATTGACACTGACAGTCTAGGTCACATTCTCAGTGCTTTTGTAACACCATTTGCCAAACCAGACGCTCTGGTCCCATTTTCCGATTCTTTAATCCGTACATGGTATACGGGGACTGTTTGGACATGTGCGGCTGATATATATATGCTATCCTTCATGAAGGACTCTTGTATGTCACGGGTTGCCTATAGAGGGTATAGATTTCCTCGATACCCCAGATTCGTTCTAATTTTAGAAGGGCTTATGAGCATGGGGTTTTCGGTTGCTTCGTGTATATTACACTTTTATCCATCGTATGCGGCATTTCGGAATATTCAAGTTGTGTTTTTTTTATCATAAATCCACTCTTTTCTAGTATTGGGCAGACGTTCATGCGGACCGGGAAACGCTGGACTTAAGGAATATATTGACTACGTGTTACACACGGCACACTGGAATAATAAAGTTTTCCGCTTTGAGCTATTGACGTTTTTTACCCTAACGAAAGTCCCTCTTCTCAACCTTCGGTAGACATCCAGGTTGCCCGGGAGACCAATAATGCAGGGATCACATTGGCTACCCTCTATACGCCCGCCCACAACTTCCGACGCACCTCAATGATCGCATACGTGCATTACCTTTTAAAACTTTGGCGCGTTTTTTCGTTAGCGATACGGGACACTCTGAGGGGAGAGCACGGACCTCTATCGAGTTACAGGTATGCGGTGCAATTTTTGGTAGCCATTTGAAACTGTCGGTACGGAGTTGGAGGCTTACCTAGCAAAGCCTTTTTTGACTCAGTTTTGGGTAATATTTAGAGACCGGGTGCCTACGGGCTTGATACAGGGAATTCCCATTTGTCTCCCCTTTTTTTGCGCTATGGCACGGTTCTTTCTATATATGTGTAAGCGTGGCGGATGCTTTGCCTCACTTACCTTTGTGTAGTAGCATTACACGAGGGTGAAATACAATTTGTCCTGAAGTAACATCGCCGAATTAATGTCAGTTTCATTGGCAATCCCATCTGCATGTTTTTTATGGAACCTTGGTTTACAATTTCCCTTTAGTACTTGCAAGCAATATGTTTTCGGACTGCTTTTGTATTTTCCATATAGGCACTTTGGAGTGGAATTTATCACTTTGGACTAACATTGCGTCCTGTTTAATCTCATGCCCCTGTGGTATTTCACTTTCGCTTCGCCCTAAAGCTAGATTAGGTCTGTTATTTTCTTTATATATATATATATATATCTTTTGAATTGACTCGTTATTTTCTGTCTCTTTTGCTACTGTTTTTTTGACAGAATCGTGTACAGTGCTCTTATCAAGGTGGCACTGGGAGCACAATTAGGACTATTTACTTGGGAAATACGACGCCTTTATCACTGCTCCTCTCGAGACAGATATTTGTTTACATAGACGGCGGTCATACTTTTGGAATATATTCGCAATCTCACATATGGTACGTGTCTCCTCAGGGGGACTTTTACTCATAATTTTTTCTGCCCTTCTGTCTTAATTAGTTGGCTTATACATGTCTTGATGGGGTATTTAGATACAATATTACAATTTGCTTATTCTATGTATTGGAATTATTTTCCAGTTTGAGGTGCTCTTCACCCAATCACACTCTCATGCAAAAGGGCCTTCAGAATATACAACTTTGGACCCACATAGGCATACGTATGCCCCCTTTTTACTGATGAAATATTATAATATATATATATGGTATTTTCATTTTTCATTGTTATGTTTTGTATATAATTTTGCAAAAAATTGTTTTGTATGGTTATATTTATGTATTGAGTGTTTACAATATATTCCTTTTTGTCCTGTGCTCATTCTCTTAGTATGTGGTGCTTTTAAATGTGTCTTTTAATGTATTTTTAAATGTTTTCTGTTGTTCGTATATTTATGTTATGTTTCTCTATACTTTTCCAGCCCTGACGAAGTTCAATTTGAACGAAACGCGTTGGCTGAGACTATGGTTGGACAATTAAATTAAAATAAAGATTTTTTCGAGTACAAACAACTGACCACTTGGTGTGATGTATTAACAAGTAAATTGGTGGTGCACCGCTCCAAACCTCTTCTCAAATATTTATAATCTATTGACAGAGGTGTTGCATTCACCCACTTCAACATCTGAGCCTTTGCTGCCTTTTAATGAGGCCATTTTGGAGCCTGTTTTGGAGGTTTGGCGAAAACCATTTTCTTCTCCGGCAGTTTCCAGGCAGGTGGCGAGAAGATACAGGGTGGCACCTGGAGATCCGGATTTTCTGTCAACACACCCGTCTCCGGAGAGCCTGGTTGTGCAGGCGTCCTGCTCAAAGCATGCTTCAGGGGCGTTCCCTCAGTCTCCTGCTGATAGGGAGTCCAAAAAGGTTGACCAGGTGGCTAAGAAGACTTTTTCTTCAGGAAGTATTGCGTTAAAGTCTACC
Source organism: Triturus cristatus (assembly GCF_964204655.1). Classification (NCBI taxonomy): domain Eukaryota; kingdom Metazoa; phylum Chordata; class Amphibia; order Caudata; family Salamandridae; genus Triturus; species Triturus cristatus. Next base: position 1,237,505,150 of record NC_140590.1, on the reverse strand, counting down.
AATGCCACGTGCTTGCTGGGTCGTTATGTGCATGCCTTAATGGACTCAATGAAGTCTTTAGCCCCTAAGCTGCCAGATAGTGATAAGGCGTCCTTCATGGAGGTGGTCGCAGGTACTCAAGCTGCTGCTAGACAAGTTATCCAATCGGGGCTTGATACAGCAGACTCAGTGGCGAGAATTATGGGCTCGTCTATAGCCACAAGAAGGCAGGCATGGCTCCGTTCATCTGGCTTCTCCACGGATGTTCAGGCTACATTGGTGGACTTGCCGTTTGATGGACAGAAATTATTTGGAGAAAAAGCTGACTCCGCCCTTCAAAGATTCAAGGACAGTAGGGTGACTGCTAAATCTTTGGGTCTGCAAGCACCTGCTAAAGGATCTGGTTTTAAAAAATTTAGGGGTTTCGGAAGGTCTTCATTTCGCTCCTTCCGACAGCCTCAGCAGCAGCAGCAACAACAGAATCCCCTCTATAGGTCCTATAGAGGGAGACAAAGGGGTCGGAGAGGTTCTGGACGTAACCCCTCTTCTTCTTCCTCCTTCTCTGCTCGCAATGAGGCTTCAGGAAAGCAGCCCTAGATCCCCCATCCCGGATCATGTAAGACCTGTGGGGGGTCGGGTGTCCCACTTTCTGCGGGGTTGGGAATCTATTACATCAGACCTTTGGGTTTTGAACCTCGTGGAGACTGGGTACGCCCTTCCCTTTCGGGAGTTTCCTCCCCCTTACCCTCCTTGCCGAGGTTACTGCTCAGAGGACCATCTGCTTCTTTTACAGAAGGAGGCTTTGTTTCAAAAAGGGGCGATAGAGGTGGTTCCGGAGCAGGAAAGGGGTCAGGGATGCTACTCCCGGTATTTCCTGATTCCCAAAAAGGACGGCAGATTGCGTCCAATCCTGGATCTCAGAATCTTGAACTTTTACCTGAAACAGGAGAAATTCAAGATACTAACCCTTGCGCAGGTTCTTCAAGCGTTGCAGCAAGGAGACTGGATGGTGTCGCTCGACTTGCAGGACGCGTACTTCATGTCCCAATCCTGAAGTCGCACAGGAAGTATCTCCGTTTTACGGTTGGGTCGCAACATTACCAGTTTGCGGTCCTCCCGTTTGGTCTTACTACTGCACCTCGAGTCTTCACAAAGGTGATGGCAGTGGTGGCTGCTCATCTCAGGAGGTCGGGGATTCCAGTTTTTCCCTACTTGGACGACTGGGTTCTGAAGGCAGAGTCCCCAGAGATGGTGCAACATCATCTGCAGGTAACATCTCAGCTGTTATTCGACTTGGGTTTTTCGATAAATGTGCCCAAATCTCACCTGGTGCCCTCTCAACGCAACCTGTTCATAGGGGCGGTACTGGACACTACTGTGTGTCGAGCATTTCCTCCTCCTCAAAGAATTCTCGACATTCAGGAGATGGTCCCTTTATTCCACAATGGAGCGGTTGTTCCAGTTCTGAAGGTCCTTCGCCTGCTCGGTCTGTTCGCTTCCTGCATTCTGTTGGTCAGCCATCCACGCTGGCACAGGAGGGCGCTCCAGTGGTGCCTCCGCAAGCAGTGGTATCAGCACAACGGAGATCTCAGGGAGTCGGTCAGGATCTCCAGAGAAGCTGCAGCGGATCTATCTTGGTGGAGCATGGAGGGCAATCTGTCTCAAGGAAAGCCCTTCCATCTACCTCCATCGGTGGCCACGGTGATAACGGATGCCTCTACCTTAGGGTGGGGCGCTCATCTGGGGGATCTGGAGATCAAGGGTCTTTGGTCTCCAGAGGAAAGGTTGCTTCACATCAACCTTCTGGAATTGCGGGCGATTCGTTTGGCGCTCAAGGCCTTCCTCCCTTCCCTTCGCGGTCAGTCGATTCAAGTCCTGACAGACAACACTACTGCGATGTGGTATGTCAACAAGCAGGGAGGAGTGGGGTCTCTTTGTCTATGCAGAGAGGCCTTACGTCTAGGGTCCTGGGCTCAGGACCATCAGATTTGTATGATGGCAAGTCATCTGGCCTGGGTGCTGAACGTACGTGCAGACAGTCTCAGTCGGCAGTTCTCTGCCGATCACGAGTGGAGGCTTCATCCGGAGGTGGTTCGCCTCATCTTTCGGACGTGGGGAACTCCTCGGTGGACCTGTTCGCCACCCGCGAGAACGCGTACTGCCCGTCATTCTGCAGTCTCCAGTTTACGATGCAGGGAGCTTTGGGGGACGCGTTTTAGTTGAGTTGGGGCTCGCAACTCCTTTACGCGTTTCCTCCCATACCCTTGATTCCTCGGGTTCTGAGGAAGATTCGCCAAGACCGGCCCCGGGTCCTATTGGTCGCCCTGGATTGGCCAAGAAGGGTGTGGTATACAGATCTTCTCCACCTCTCCTTGTGCCCTCCGCTCCGTCTCCCTCTGAGGGCAGACCTCCTCTCGCAGTCGGAGGGGCAGGTTCTACACCCCCACCTCCAGAGCTTACACCTTCATGCCTGGAGATTGAACGGGTCAACCTGAGTTCATTCTCTCTCCCGCCTGATGTGGTGGATGTTATTTAATCGGCCAGGCGACACTCCACCAAGTCTATTTACTCCTACAGGTGGTCTAAGTTTGTGAAATGGTGTGGAGAGAGGTCCATTGACCCTTTAAAAGCCCATCTTTCTAATGTGCTCCAGTTTGCTCTTTCCTTGGCTCAGCAGGGTTGTGCTGTGGCCACGGTCAAGGGCTATCTTTCGGCCTTATCGGCTTTTCTATGCCTTCCTGATCAACCGTCACTGTTTAAATCTCCGGTTGTACTGAGGTTTATCAAGGGCCTTACAAACATGTTTCCTCCCACTCCCTTTGTAATGCCACAGTGGGACCTCAATCTTGTCTTAACTTTTCTGATGGGGTCCCCGTTTGAGCCTCTTCATAGCTGTCCTTTGAGGCTGTTGTCCTTTAAGGTGGTCTTTCTTGTAGCCATAACCTCGGCAAGGAGGGTGAGTGAGCTTCAGGCTCTTAGTTCTAAACCCCCTTTTCTTACATTACATGCTGAAAGGGTGGTTCTCAGGACCAGGGCTGGTTTCCTGCCAAAAGTTGTTACTCCGTTTCATTTGGGGCAGTCTATTACTCTCCCTGTTTTTTATCCACCTCCTCATCCTTCCAAAGAGGAGGAAAGACTCCATCGCCTGGATCCAAAGAGGGCTGTGAGTTTTTATTTGGACAGAATGAAAGACTTTCGTCTGGATGATCAACTTTTCGTTTGCTATGTTGGTCATTCGAAAGGAAAAGTGGTGCACAAGTGCACTTTGTCGAGATGGATTATCCTTACCATCAAGATCTGTTACGCCCTGGCTGGTAAGACTCCTCCTGAGGGTATTAGAGCTCATTCAACTAGAGCTAAATCATCTACATCTGCTTTGGCCCGGGGTGTTCCTGTGGCAGATATTTGTAAAGCCGCGACTTGGGCCTCCCTCCATACTTTCGCAAAGCATTATTGCTTGGACTCTGAGATGAGGAGGGAGGGCCACTTTGCGCGCTCTGTCTTGCAAGACTTTCTGGTATAGGAAGGTGGACACCCTCCTCCGGGAGTGGGGACTGCTGTGGAAACTATTCACAAGGTGAGGAATCCACTGGCAGATGTATCCATCAGAAGAACAAGTTACTTACCTTCGGTAATGCTTTTTCTGGTGGATACAGTATCTGCCTGTGGATTCCTCACTGGCCCACCCGCCTCCCCGTTGTCCACCTTTGTATACCGTGAAAGAGGTCTTGTTTGAAATGTTGTTATACTTTCTTGTACATTTGTAGGAAATGCTTGGTTATTTAGCATTCCTTTTCTTTGTATACTATGTATATGTGGTTGTATATTGTATACTGTGTATACTTTGAGTCTGTCGTTGGTCCACCTGTTCGCCCTGGAGGCATGGAAAAAATGGGTGGAACTGACGTCATCACGCCGACGTGGTTCTCTTATGGCTCCGGTGACGTCATACGGAGTCGCGAGCGGAGCCGATGCATTATGACGTCGTCCACGTCGGCGTGGAGTGCTGGGGTAAAAAAAGTTCAGTGGAATGCTGGCGCAGGGTATATTCACAAGGTGAGGAATCCACAGGCAGATACTGTATTCACCAGAAAAAGCATTACCGAAGGTAAGTAACTTGTTCCTTAGGCCTTACCCTGGTTTTGACCCATTTGTCTGCCTTCTTTCCCAATTCTTGGGGAGAGGTCAGATCAGAGTCCACCAGGTACTGGTGTAAAAGCTGGTTTTGACAATTATTAAGGATCTGCTCCCTCATAATCAAATTGTACAATCCTTGAAAGTCATGCTCTTTGCTGCCATGTATCCAACCTTCCAGAGCCTTAGTAGCACAATCCACAAAGTCAACCCAGTCTTGAGTCTGAGCCTTTTGGGTGTCTCTGATCTTCAACCTATACTGTTCAGTGGTTAGGCCAAACCCATCAATCAGAGCACTCTTCAAGACCTTGTAATTGTCAGCATCCTCTTCTCAAACCGTGAGGAGCTTATCTCTACCTTTGACTGCAAAGGAGAGCCATAAGATTGCTGCCCACTGGTCCTGGAGGACCCTTTGTACTTTACAGGCCCTTTCCAGTGCTGTTATCCATTTGTGGATGACATCCCCACTCTGGTAGGGAGGGACAATCTTATTCAGGTTTCTATGGTCATGAGACCTCTCCCTTTCTGATGGATACATCTGCCAGTGGATTCCTCACCTTGTGAATATCCCCTGCGCCAGCATTCCACGGAATTTTTCTTCCCCAGCACTCCACGTCGACGTGGGCGACGTCATAATACATCGGCTCCGCTCGCGACTCCGTATGACGTCACCGGAGCCATAAGAGGCCCACGTCGGCGTGATGACGTCAGCTCCCTTTTTTCCGCGCCGTCGACGCGCAACTGTTTTTTCCAGTACTCCTGCTACTTTGTAGTTGTAAGGTGTTTCTGTAGCGAGACTCTGTGATGTCTGCGACGAGGAAGTCGGGCTTTAATCCCTGTAGGGAATGTGGCGGACATATGTCCATGACGGACCCACATGAGGACTGTTTGTGGTGTCTTTCGTCGGACCATGACGTCGAAGACTGTGCATGCTGTAGGAGGATGAATCCTAAAGCGTTAAAGGAAAGAAAGGCCAAGCTGTTTATGGCGAAGATCGGTAAGGAGAAGAGAGGGAGAAAGAAAGAGAAATCGAGGGCGGAGTCGTCGACTTCGAGGTCGTCGAAGTCAAGGAGACATCATAAGAAAAGAAAGCACTCTTCACGACGCCGATCCTCGAAGAGCAGGAAGTTGAGGTCGACTTCACCTCGGCGTCATCGGAGTAAGGACATTTCACCTTCTCCTTCTCCCTCTAAGACTCCGGGAGGTTCTCCGTCTCCGAAGCGGGCTCCAGAGCGTTCACTGGCGCAGTCCCCGGCGCAGTCCCCGGCGCCGTCTCCGGCGTCGTCTCCGGATCGGGTGGAGTCGCATGTTTCGGATCAGGAACGGGAGGAAGAGCCGACTCCAGCGCTTGAAGAATCTATGGCTCCGGTGGAGGACACTACGGCGCCGCAGCCAAATACTCCGCAGAGGGATGCAGGTTCAGTACCTTATCCTCAGTTTCCTGCTCCAGGTACTGATTCTACTCAGTTCTTAAATGCCATGTATGGTATTTTTAATAGGGCGGCCTTCCCATCCGGAGCACCAACTGGTCCCGTGGGTCCCATGGCTTATACGTTGGGGGTGCCGCAGCATTATGCTCAGGCCCCCTTCATGCCCTTTCTGCCGATGGCGCCTTCGTGGCAGTTTCCGGCGCCGTCTGGGGATCCGACACGACTTCGGATGGATCGACCTGCATCAGAGCCTTCCTCGACGCCGCTGCCGACTCCATCGGCGCCGCGTCCGGCACCGCCGACTCCGTCTATGGTGCCGCCGACTCCAACACCTCTGGCTCCACCGACGCCGCGTACGACGTCATCGACGCCGGCTCCCCGGATTCGATCGAGGAGGGAGGCCCAAAGGGTGTTGGAAGAAGGAAGGTACAGAGAAGAGGTAGAGGAAGGTGAGGTGGATACTTCCTCTGATGATTTTGAGGGCATACAAGAGGCTAGTGGCCTGGACACCACCTCAGAATGGGAGCACACATCGGCAAGATCCTCTCCTCCACAAGAACTGGCTCCCTACCATACTGTTATCAAGAAGGCTGCAGAGGTGTTAGATTTATAGTTGCCCTCGGCAGAGTATAAGTCGAACTTGTTGACAGAGGTTCTGCACTCTCCTACTTCCACTTCAGAGCCTTTACTGCCCTTTAATGAGGCCATCTTGGAGCCTGTCTTGGAGGTATGGCGGAAACCACTTTCTTCTCCGGCGGTTTCCAGACAGGTGGCAAGAAGGTTTAGGGTGGCGCCTGGGGATCCGGATTTTCTATCTGTACACCCGTCTCCAGAGAGCCTAGTTGTGCAGGCATCCTGCTCGAAGCATGCTTCGGGGGCTTTCCCTCAGTCTCCCGCAGATAGGGAGTCTAAGAAGGTGGACCAGGCTGCTAAAAAGACTTTCTCTTCGGGGAGTATGGCATTAAAGTCTTCCAATGCCACGTGCTTGCTGGGGCGTTACGTGCACGCATTGATGGACTCAGTGAAGACTTTGGCCCCTAAGCTGCCTGAGGGCGATAAGGCGTCCTTCTTGGAGGTGGTTTCGGACACTCAGGCCGCAGCCAGACAGGTGATCCAGTCGGGATTGGATACGACGGATTCGGTAGCGAGGATTATGGGCTCGTCCATAGCTGCAAGAAGGCAGGCATGGCTCCGTTCGTCGGAATTCTACGCGGATGTTCAAGCCACATTAGTGGATTTGCCATTTGATGGGCAGAAGTTGTTTGGTGAAAAGGCAGATTCTGCTCTTCAAAGATTTAAAGACAGCAGATTAGCAGCAAAGTCATAGGGTCTGCAAGCTCCTGCAAAGGGTTCTGTTTTTAGAAAATTTAGAGGCTTTGGAAGGTCATCTTTTCGCTCCTACTGACAGCCTCAGCAGCAACAGCAGCAGCAACAACAGCAGAATCCCCTCTATAAATCCTATAGAGGGAGACAAAGGGGTCGGAGAGGTTCTGGACGCAACCCCTCTGCTTCTTCCTCCTCTTCTGCTCCCAATGAGGCTTCAGGGAAGCAGCCCTAGATCCCCCATCCCGGATCATGTAAGACCTGTGGGGGGTCGGGTGTCCTACTTTCTACGGGGTTGGAAATCTGTTACGACAGACCTTTGGGTTTTGAACCTCGTAGAGACTGGGTACGCCCTTCCCTTTCGGGAGTTTCCTCCCCCTTACCCTCCTTGTCAAGGTTACTGCTCAGAGGACCATCCTCTTCTCCTTCAGAAAGAGGTTCTAGCCTTGCTTCAAAAGGGTGCAATAGAGGTGGTTCCGGAGCAGGAAAGGGGTCAGGGATGCTACTCCCGGTATTTCTTGATTCCCAAAAAGGACGGCAGATTGCGTCCGATACTGGACCTCAGAATCTTGAACTTTTACCTGAAACAGGAGAAATTCAAGATGCTGACCCTTGAGCAGGTTCTTCAAGCGTTGCAGCAAGGAGGCTGGATGGTGTCGCTCGACTTGCAGGACGCGTACTTCCATGTCCCAATCCTGAAGTCGCTCAGGAAGTATCTCCGTTTTACGGTTGGGTCGCAACATTACCAGTTTGCGGTCCTCCCGTTTGGTCTTACTACCACACCTCGAGTCTTCACAAAGGTGATGGCGGTGGTGGCTGCTCATCTCAGGAGGTCGGGGATTCCGGTTTTCCCCTACCTGGACGACTGGCTTCTGAAGGCAGAGTCCCCAGAGATGGTGCAGCGTCTTCTGCAGGTAACATCTCAGCTGTTATTCGACTTGGGTTTTTCGATCAATGTGCCCAAATCTCACCTGGTGCCCTCTCAACGCAACCTGTTTATAGGGGCAGTACTGGACACTACTGTGTGTCGAGCATTTCCTCCTCCTCAAAGAATTCTCAACATTCAGGAACTGGTCCCTTTATTTCACAATGGAGCAGTTGTTCCAGTTCTGAAGGTCCTTCGCCTGCTCCGTCTGTTCGCTTCCTGCATTCTGTTGATCAACCATGCTTGCTGGCACGTGAGGGCGCTCCAGTGGTGCCTCCGCAAGCAGTGGTATCAGCACAACGGGGATCTCAGGCAGTCGATCAAGATCTCCGGAGAAGCTGCAGCGGATCTATCTTGGTGGAGCGTCGAGGGCAATCTGTCGCGAGGAAAGCCCTTCCATCTGCCTCCATCGGTGGCCACAGTGATAACGGATGCATCCACTTTAGGGTGGGGTGCACATCTGGGGGATCTGGAGATCAAAGGTCTTTGGTCTCCAGAGGAAAGGTTGCTTCACATCAACCTTCTGGAGTTGCGGGCGATTCGTTTGGCGCTCAAGGCCTTCCTCCCTTCCCTTCGCGGTCAGTCTGTTCAAGTCCTGACGGACAACACTACCGCGATGTGGTATGTCAACAAGCAGGGAGGAGTGGGGTCTCTTTGTCTATGCAGAGAGGCCCTGAGTCTCGGGTCCTGGGCTCAGGACCATCAGATTTGTCTGATGGCAAATCATTTGGGCGGGGTGTTGAACGTACGTGCGGACAGTCTCAGTTGGCAGTTCTCTGCCGACCACGAGTGGAGGCTCCATCCGGAGGTGGTTCGTCACGTCTTTCGGGCGTGGGGGACACCTCGGGTGGATCTGTTTGCCACCCGCGAGAACGCGCACTGTGGATGCAGGGGGCGTTGGGGGACGCGTTTCAGTTGAGTTGGGGTTCACGACTCCTTTATGCGTTTCCTCCGATACCCTTGATTCCTTGGGTTCTGAGGAAGATTCGCCAAGACCGGGCCCAAGTCATATTGATCGCCCCGGATTGGCCAAGGAGGGTGTGGTACACAGATCTTCTCCACCTCTCCTCGTGCCCTCCGCTCCGTCTCCCTCTGAGGGCAGACCTCCTCTCGCAGTCGGAGGGGCAGGTTCTACACCCCCACCTCCAGAGCTTACACCTTCATGCCTGGAGATTGAACGGGGCAACCTGAGATCTTTCTCTCTCCCACCTGATGTGGTGGACGTTATTTTATCGGCCAGGCGACACTCCACCAAGTCCATTTACTCCTACAGGTGGTCTAAATTTGTTAAGTGGTGTGGAGAGAGATCCATTGACCCTTTAAAGGCCCACTTGTCTAATGTGCTCCAGTTTGCTCTTTCCTTGGCTCAGCAGGGCTGTGCTGTGGCCACGGTCAAGGGCTATCTTTCTGCCTTATCGGCTTTTCTATGCCTTCCTGATCAACCGTCGCTGTTTAAATCTCCGGTTGTACTGAGGTTTATCAAGGGCCTTACAAACATGTTTCCTCCCACTCCCTTTGTGGTGCCACAGTGGGACCTTAATCTTGTTTTAACCTTTCTGATGGGGTCCCCATTTGAGCCTCTACATAGCTGTCCTTTGAGGCTGTTGTCCTTTAAGGTGGTTTTTCTTGTAGCCATAACCTCGGCAAGGAGGGTGAGTGAGCTCCAAGCTCTTAGTTCTAGACCCCCTTTTCTTACATTACATGCTGAAAGGATGGTTCTTAGGACCAGGGCTGCCTTCCTGACAAAAGTTGTTACTCCGTTTCATTTGGGGCAGTCCATTACTCTCCCTGTTTTTTATCCACCTCCTCATCCTTCCAAAGAGGAGGTAAGACTCCATCGCCTGGACCCGAAGAGGGCTGTGAGTTTTTATCCTGACAGGACTAAAGACTTTCGTCTAGATGATCAACTCTTCATTGGCTACGTTGGTCATTCGAAGGGTAGAGCGGTGCACAAGCGCACACTATTGAGATGGATCATCCTTGCCATCAAGATCTGTTACGCCCTGGCTGGTAAGACTCCTCCTGAGGGCATTAGAGCTCATTCGACTAGAGCAAAATGATCTACATCTGCTTTGGCCCGGGGTGTTCCTGTGGCAGATATTTGTACAGCTGCGACTTGGGCCTCCCTCCATACTTTCGCAAAGCATTATTGCTTGGACTCCGAGATGAGGAGGGAGGGCCACTTCGCGCGCTCTGTGTTGCAAGACTTTCTGGTATAAGAAGGTGGACACCCTCCTCAGGGAGTGGGGACTGCTGTGGGAATCTATTCACAAGGTGAGGAATCCAGTGGCAGATGTATCCATCAGAAGAACAAGTTACTTATCTTCGGTAACGCTTTTTCTGGTGGATACAGTATCTGCCTGTGGATTCCTCACTGGCCCACCCGCCTCCCCGTTGTCCACCTTTGTATACCATGAAATAGGTCTTGTTTGAAATGCTTGTACATTTGTTGGAAATGCTTGTTTATTTAGCATCCTTTTCCTTTGTATACTGTGTATATGTGTTGGTATACTGTATACTATGTATACTTTGAGTTGGTCGTTGGTTCACCTGTTCGCCTCGAAGGCACGGAAAAAATGGGTCGAACTGACATCATCACGCTGACGTGGGCCTCTTATGGCTCTGGTGACGTCATACGGAGTCGCGAGCGGAGCCGATGTATTATGACGTCGCCCACGTCGACGTGGAATGCTGGGGAAGAAAAATTCAGTGGAATGCTGGCGCAGGGGATATTCACAAGGTGAGGAATCCACAGGCAGATACTGTATCCACCAGAAAAAGCGTTACCGAAGGTAAGTAACTTGTTCATCTCTAGGGATGTTGCTGCCACCATGGGACTCTAGTCCCAACTTTTTTCTAGCTCTGTAGAGCTCTAGGTCCTCCTTATCTAGGGCTACCTGCTTTCTTCTGATTTCAAGCTGAGCTTCCTCATACTTAAGCAGTCTCTCTCTTCTCTCCTGAGAGATTTCCCTCCTATGAGAGGAGATTAAGGTCCCTACAGATGAGTCAGAATGGTTAGACTCCCTGGAGGAAGATCTTGACCTTCTTGGCCCACCACCAACTCTCCCAGGAGGGACAAAGAGGGGTCCATTTTGGTCCTCCATCACTGTCTAGGGGAACTGGATTTTCCAGTTCCAGAATATTGTTATCTGTCTGGTCAGCCTCAGAGGTCAGGTCATGGGGAATTTCACCCCTAGGCCTTTCCTCAGGTGCTGTCCCACCTACTCTGCCTAGCCCTTCAGATCTTAAAGATCTGCTAAGGTCATCCAGCCTGAGTATATCTATGAGATGCTGGGTGGTTGGACTTTTGCTCTCAGTTCCATGAATGGGAGTCTATCATACTGGGAATCTTGAAGCCCATTGACTTCTGGCAAGGACCTACTGGTTCCTGGCCTTAAGACATTACTAGTATGGTGTGGTGTATTGCACTACCTACTCTAGTGTGGCCGACTAAACTCTCTTGAGTTGTAGAAAGGGTGTGCTATCCCTTAACACACAACTCTTAGTTCAGTAGAATTTACTGTATTCTAAAGCTTGTATTATATGTACCTAGGATACCTTTAGTGGTTTTCAGTTAGTTACTCAATTGAGATTATATGGTAAAACAATAGCAAGCTGGAATCCCACACGCTGCACACCAATGTGAGAAGTTGGCCTGATATATGCTGTCCACTAGTTCTGGTGGGCACCTTGTAAACAACCCCTTATTGGTTATAGGTTAAGGACAACCTTTATTGAAAGCTATCCTAGTGGTAGATATGGAGAGTAGCCTTCAGGCTAAGTCTTGAAGGAATGTAAAGCAGCTCTATAATCTCTTGAGTCACTAAATGAAAGATATCTACACTAGGTATATATATATAAAATATATATATTTATTACTAAACACACCCTCCTAGTCTCTTTATGAGACTAGAGGTCAAAACACATAAGTTACACTTCAATAATCACGGTAAAATAGCACAAATGCACGTCAGGCCCTAGGGGCGAGCCAAACCATATACTAAAATAGTGGTATAAGAACCACGACTTAACTAGACACAAGGCCTAGAGCCTGTAGAATAGCTGGGAACCCAAGGAACCACCCAAGGTAGTGACACAGGGGACCCACGGTGGCCGTGTGCAGTGTGTGAGCACAGCCGCGAGCTCCCGTTAGCTTCTATGGGGAAAGTCACGGTTAGATTTTTTTAAAGATTAGGGACTCTTAGAAATGAGTCAGGACCAAACCCTTTTGGACTTAGGAAGTTCTAGGGCTAGCACCCACGGGAGCACCGGAGTACTTGTGTTACCTCACCCAGGGAAGCCGGGTGCATAGGTGTCTTTTGGTGTCGGGTCGCGTCGTCGATATCAATGGGAGCTGGCGAAGAAGTGCTGCTGCCGTGAAGATGCGAAGTGTCCGAAGAGATCCAAGCCTGGATCGAAGATGAGAAGAACGTTAAAGCAGAGGGGACAGAGTCTGGGTCACTTGCCTGTGACCAAGAAGGCGATGAGCAGATGCCCACCGATGTCGGGTGATTTCAGGTGAAAGAGGTGAAGCTTGACTCTTCAGCCACGAGGACCAGGAGGCGTTGAGGACAACCAGGAGCTGGATTCGAGCTGTCCCACAAAGGATGTCGAGTGCTGCAGTGTCGGTGCCCGGATTGGACACAACAAGCCTTGGCAACAGCAACCCACCAAAAACGAGAAAGATGCTTCGGTGACTAACAGCAAGGTCTGTGGGACTCACCACTTGGGTGGGAGTCAGGGCACGTCTGGAGCAATCAGGAAACCCAAGGAAATGCAAAGTTACCCTCTCAGGGACCCACCAGTCAACGGACCAGGGATCGCGAAGGGACCTTGAGACGAAACACAAAATGGCGGTCCACGGGTCACTCGGAATGACCAGGCTGACATTCTTCGGCGGATTCAGTGCTTGAGGTAGGGGCTACAAGTCAGCCCAAGCATGACTTCAAGAGACGTCAGGAGGTCAATGCACTTACAGAAATGCACTGTGACCAGGAGTTTCGGTTCCACTCTACTCACGAGGGCTGCAGGTCTCAGCTTTGCTGGGGACTCGGGTCGGCCTCTGAGATGTCTGGAAATCCTCTTCCTGGACTGCAAATACTTTGGAGTCCAGCGGGAGCTTCGAGGATGCAGACCGGCAAATTGCTTCGTTGGTGCCTGCCAAGCAGGGGAGTCACTCCTTGACCCCAAGGGAGATTTCTTCAGTTCTCTGGTCTTGAGCAGAGCGTCGAAGGTCCAGGATTCAGCGTCAGAGTTTTGTCCAGGGTAATCTAAAGTCCTAAGGACAGGGGTCCCATACTTATAATAAGGTATGGGGTTGGACATACTCTGGGGACCCACCTATGGGAGGGTTTGGAAAGAGGGGTGGCTACACCCATTTCCTTTGTCCAGTTTCGTGCCAGAGCAGGGTCTGGAAGCCCCTGAACCTGGACTATGCACAGGAACACCAAGTGTGCCTCCAGTACAGGACTTCAAAGCACTCAGAGAGTGCTCCCACCCAGCCCCAATACACATAAGCCTGTCTGGGAGGTGGTTACATCTCCCTGTGACAGGAAACCTATTGTCCAGGCCTCCCCTGCCAGAGTTTCGGTCAGCAGCAGGAGGCCAGACCTGTGTCTGTGGCTGCAGCATCCATTTTGTGATGCCAAGGCTCTATTAAGTTTCTACCGGGTATACCAGTGCTGTCATGTCTCTCCCTCTAGAAGGGTGGGATCATACTCCCACACCAGTTACTGGTGTGGGGGTATGATTCCAAGGTGTTTGATACCAAACATGACATGTTTCCGTGCAGCCAGTCCAAAGTTAGCATTTACCGTTTGGTTCTAATGCACTTAAGAATATATGGTCAAGCTGCACTACCAACAGCACCAGAGAAAGGTCTCCGAACGCTGCAGAGGGGCCCTGGTCATGCAGGGGCACCCTCTCACATAGGAACCAAGCACTCTGCCTTCAGGATTGATAAGGCCTGCCATAGGAGTGACTTATAGGTTTATATGTGGGTATATGGGGAGATATAATGAACCTATATCTCAGTAAGGGGTGCATGCACCACCTTACCCAGGCAGCAGTAGCAGACCTGTGGTGTCATTTTAGGTGGCTTTCCTTTGGTGGCATAATACATGCTTCAGCCCCCGGTAGGCCTCTGGGGTACCTATGCCCTGGGTACACAGTATACCATATACTAGGGGCTTACAAGGGCACCTCATTTCCAATCTGAACTGTACCTAAAGTACATGGAATCAATTTATAAGAGAAAGCAGATAGGCTGGGGACCTGGATAGCAGGTTCCCAGCCAAACTAAGTCAAAAACCATCAAAATACCAGGCACAAAAGTGGGGGCAGATTCCACCTTCCTACATCCGCATTCCTTCTAAAGAGGAAGGGAGGCTCCACCGTCTGGATACAAAACATTCCACCAGGGCGACGGCTTCTACCACTGCTTTAGGTCAGGGAGTCCCCCTCAATGACATCTGTCAGGCAGCTTCGTAAGCATCTCTGCACACGTTCACAAAACACTACTGCCTGGACAGCCAAGTCCGGAGAGACGGTTTCTTGGGTCGTTCTGTTCTCCAGGATTATCTGGTGTGAACTTGGTTGGCAGACCCAACTCCGGGGTTGGTATTGCTGGGGTATCTATTCTAAAGGTAAGGAATGTATAACTAATTGTCTCTTTCAGATGAACAAGTTACTTACCTTCGGTAACGAAATATCTGTAAGAGACATAGATTAGTTATAGATTCCTTACCGCCCCACCTATCCTCCCCATTCTGCTACCTGACTTCTAGGGTCAGGGAATATCTTTGAGAGCCCTAGTTTTGTGCACCAGTTGTCAGTGTCTTGCATGGCTCTGCGCTTCTGGCTAGAAATGTTGTGTAAAAGAATTGACGTCAGCGCGCAAGGCGGCGTCTAAGTAGCTACTGCGACGTCATCCCGGCAACCACGACGCCAACGACGAATGCGGAGCCGACCGACGCCCACTTTCGACGCGCAGGGGTACTGCTGATGAAAAAATTCTCTGGATCCAGTCTGACGCCTGGGGATAATTCTAAATATAAGGAATCTATAACTAATCTATGGGGAATATTCTCAAGAACGTGTGATAACCATCGCAAAAGTAACCTAACGCAACTTCCAACATTGCAGTCTATCGCGGGAAAATTCCGCAGTGTTAACAAAGCATTCGCAACACAGCGGCACCATGCGATATTCCCCAGATAACGTGTCAAATGGCTGCGTTAAAATCAATGCCACGCCGCAAAAATGCGAAACACGAACGCAAAAAAAGCTGCGATGAGGCCAATCGCGATACAAAAAGCAGCAAAAACCAGCAGCCAGCCTGCAAATCCCACGCATCTGGTGGGAAAATGCACTATAAAAGCAACAAAAACAACACACCAGAAACAATACAAAGTGCGTAGCAACATGGATGCACCCTGACCAAGCGCAGAGGCCAACGCGAACCCCACAAGCCCCACAGACCACTAGCAAGGACCAACGGGGAAGGCCAAGGAGAAGAGGAAGACGGGGTGCAGTTCGCAGGAAAACAAGTCCAGCGTCACGGAGGTGACAGAACGCTACCAGCAACTGACCCACAATCAGACTACATTGAATGCAGCGTCAGTGTCGAGGAGGCCAATGGAGGAGGCCAAGAGGCGCTGGCATGACATGAAAACCTAAACCAGGCCCAAATCTGCTGCCAACAGGAAGGCACCAATGGCGACAGGAGGTGGGAGTCCTGTGCCGCAATAGGAGCTGGAGGAAATGGAGGCCAGTCATCATTGTGGAGACGGTGCACGGAGGTGGGAGTACGGACACAGCTCAGGAGGACCTGACACAACAACAGCAGGGTGAGTAATGACCAGGGACTGGGGGGACGGGGGAAGATGGACACAATGGCACACATGCACAACGATGTGTAGCACACTGCACACCCACAATTACCCAGGGTCATGTCCCCCATCCCCGTGGCACACTGCAGCACACACACATAGCAATCACAGCACATCTCATGACAATGTGGCACAAAGTGCAACACCGACTCTGCAGAACAGGGGGCTCAACTGGGTCCGCCCATGCGCAGAAACAGGCCGATCACATTTGACAGAACAGGGAACTGTGAGATGCATATGTACGGGTACAACCTCACATCAGTCATGTAGTCCAAATATCCACTAACCCCCCTCAAATTGCCAGCACAGCCCAAACAGTAACAATGTACATTGTCACACAGTCTCCATGTCTACAAGAACAATGCGCCAACATAAATGTCAACACAATGTCAACATGCATCTCCCCTTCACATTGCAGAGGGACAAACAACACCTCCAGCAGGTCAGACCAGACAACCCATCAGTGATGCCGGAGACGACCACCACACCTTCGACACCGACGCCCTACATCAGCCCATGGACATCCCACGCAACCCACCACCAGGACCAGGGCAGACAAGCTACTTAGAGGAGAACCCAGCCCCTGCAACAGACCACACAGCAGGAAGCACCCGCAAGCACGGCTGGCCCACAACACCTCACTGACCCACACATGGCACCCCAATGCCAGGTGTCAGAACGCCAAAAGGAGGTGGCTGAACAGGTGCAGTGTGGTCCGAACCCATGGAAGGCGAACTAGATCACATATTGTGTACATTCTCATTCATCGGTCCCTTGCCTCCTTATCACATGCCTGGTCCCCACCTCTTCCGACATTCTGCTATTGTGTGTCCAAGGTGCCATGCCGTTAATGGCTCATGTACATGGCTGGCCCAGGTTTCCACAGTGAGTTGTGCTGTTGTGTCTGGTGGGTGTGCATGTTGTATGTGAGCTTGTGACTTGTTCATTTCCTGTGTTGTGTGTTGCATGATTGTGGAGTTTAGGTGTGTGGTGTGTGCATTTGGTATTGGCCAATGGGCAGTGCATTACCGTGGGTGCCGTCCTGGTGGCACAGGTTGATGATGGACTGTCAGGAGGTGCATGTATCATGCACACTGCCTGGGTGGTTGGCGGCGGCGTTGGGGGAAATTTCCCGGTGGTCCACTATTGCCTGCACATTGGTGGGATACCTGCACTTTCTGTTACACTTATTGTGTGCAGTGTTGCCAGGGGCCACTAGTAGGACATGTGTGCAGTCGATTGCCCCCTGACACGTGCGGGAAGCCTGCTGAGGCGTACACGCCTTGCTTGGTCTCCGGCGGTTCCTGCGCAGTGTGTGTGAAGTATAGATAGTGGGGTACCAAGCTGATGGTGTCATCCATGACCGTTGTGGGGGACTTGTATTGGCCTGGCTGTGTGACTCCTCCATCTCAGGCAGATGTTGGAGGGTACCAGAGGTCATCACATGCAGCACGGCCATCAGCTTTGTCTTCGGTGGGATGTCGGTTGTCCGCTGTTTTGGTACCGTCAGCCTGTGGGCAATGGTGGTCAGGTTGCGGAGGAGGGTTGTCCCTTTGAGCATATAGTGGGCAATGACATTCTCTGGTGTTGGGTCTGTGAGGTTGGTGCATTTCCGGAGGGTCGCTGTCTTTGTCTGCGCTGCCTCAGTGTTTGTCCTGTGTGTCCGGGGCAGTGGGGGTGGTCCAGGGGGGTGGCGGTGGGTGTTGGGGCCCTCTTGGGTGTCCGGCACGCATGTTCAGTGGCTCCATGGCATCTGTTGTTCTTCAGGTGTGGCTCCGGCCTGGGCTCCCTTTTGTGGGGCAGGCTGCCGTCTGCCTTTACACCAGGTCAAAGCAGGTGTTAATTTTCTGCTGCTAATGCGCCTTATCGCATGTTTCATGGTCTTTTCGCCGATCTGGCTGGTCGTTGAGAATGTTGTGGAGTGGTGTTGTCGCGGCTTATTGCACGGGAACACCTAATCTGCATCTCATTAGCGATAGTTACCGGGGTCATCTGTGGCGATGTTTTTTGCGGGTGCTATTGCAGGTAAACTGGTGCTATAGGCTGTTAGCACCAGTTTGTGAATGGGGTGATACATTTATCGCGACTTCGGCTACGATAAAGTGCCGTTATCTCGGCGATAGCTCCTTGAGAATATGCCCCTATGTCTCTTACAGTTAGTCAGTCAGTCAATATCACTTTAATTGGTTATTCAAAACCATAAAATCATGTTAAAGTACCCATCACATAAAACCAAATATTACACAAGTCCATCATAGGTAAAATACATGTATAAAAGGCATATTAAAAAGGGAAATCAATTATACATTAAAAATGAAATGCCAGAACTAACTACTATTATAAAATATATATATATAGTATAAAAAGAATCAATACAGAATTTTAAGATAATAAGAAGTTAAAATCCTTAAGCCCTACCCATATTATTTCCTTTCTTTTCCTTGCTCTAATGGCAGCAGCTAAAAAGCTTTTCAACATATGCAGATAGGTTAGGACCTGCAGGAAGCCTTTGTCCTTTAAGATTGGAAAAATAAAGCGCTTGCAAATCTGCCGATAATGTTCGCAAAACATGACAAAGTGCAAGATGTCTTGCCTCGAGAAATTATAACAAGAGCATGGTCCCAGATCCTCTATCTTATTCCTGCTCAAAGGTTCAGCTAATAAAAATGCAAGAGGTTAAACCTCATTGTTGTCGAAAGAAAGCGGTGTTGAGGCTTATTGACTATAGCCAAATAGGGCTCCATAGAGTAAGAAGTTTTTTAAATCTGGTGACAGTGGGTTTCACTAATTCAGTGGCCTCCCTTCCTACGGATGCTAAGCAGAGAAATTAGGTCTTGTCCCACACCAGGTCTTTTTTGCATATTCTTTCTGGGTTATAAAAAACCTCTGGTCGGCCAAGCATCCTTGCTGTGCTTTCCACATATCTTAGCCATGGAATGTCACTAGCCCTATCTAGTACCATGCAATCTCGAATGATCTCTTGATTTAAAACTAACTCCGGATTGCACCAGATCAAAATCCATTTGAGAAAAGGGGACATTTTAATTAAATCAGCCACGTAACCAATACCCAGTTCTTCATGAACAATGTACGAAGATGTAGATTGGGGGCCTGAGAGCAGACTTCCTAAAAATGTATTTTCCACTATTTGAAGCTCAGTGCAATTTTTATAACCCCGGAATTTGGAACCATAGTTTGCAATGGAGATACACTTAGATTTATATATATTTAGCATTGCCTGCACAGGTTTGGCACCCAACCTTTGAGCGAAAACGTGTACCGCACCAGTGGATCGTGCCATAGCATTTCTCTTCGCCCTCCTTTGCGGGGCCCATGAACATCTATCATCAAATAGAACACCTAAATATGGGAATAAGGTGACACTGGTTATTTCATTACCTTCACAGCTAAACGTTTTGATTTTACTTGGCTTTACTCCCATATTCATGGTGTGTGATTTAGAAAAATTAACATTTAAGTCCAAAGAGCCCATATAATCAGCAAAGGAGGAAAGCAAGTGCTGGAGTCCCACCGCTGTGCCCGCCAGTAGGGCTGTGTCATCAGCATACAACAAAGCAGGGATCAATTGTTTCCCCACCCGGGGGATGTCCTTGGCTGCTCCACACAAGACCGAATCTAAGTTATTAATATAAAGAGTATATAGCAACGGGGCCAGGATACAGCCCTGTCTGACCCCTCTTATCATATCTATCTTCTGTGTTAGATTACCTTTTTGGTCGAACCTTACTGCTGCCGAGAGATCCCTGTGCAGATCATCTAAAAAATATACAATATTTTTATCCATACCCATTGCTAACAACAGATCCTATAGCTTGGATCTATTCACTTGGTCAAACACTGAGGATAGATCCATAAACGCGAGGTGAAGTGTCCCTTTCTTGGCTATCGTATATTTTCCTATTAAAAGATAGAGATTAAGGCACTGATCCAAGGTGCCTCTGCCCTTCCTACAACCATATTGAAGGTTTGACAGGACACCACATTCATTGATCCATCCGGTCAGTTTGCTGAGAACCACTCTCCCTAGCACCTTGACCGTGGAGTCGATCAATGAAATTGTTCTATAGCACCTTGGGTCCCCTTTCTCTCCTTTTTTAAAAACCTGGACAATAATTGACGTGGCCCAGGACTTAGGCATTCCCTGTAAGCATGCTATATTTAAAACGTTGGCCAATAGCTTTGCCCAAAGAGGGATGTCTGCTTTAAAAAGATCAACAGGAACCCGATCTGGGCCCGGGGCTTTATTGCTGGTCATTTGAGCTATAGCCATGGCCACTTCTTGTTCAGAAAAGTTCAGACTGTATACGGCGGTTGAACAAGTGGGCCCTGGTGTGACTGGGCACCATAGATATGTTTGAAATGGTTAAACCAGAGCTCTTCGTGAATATTACATTCAACAGAGTTGCCCTCAGTACCAGAAAAAAGGCCTGTTTATGATGTCCCAAAATTTTGCACTATTCTTTATCACATCGAAAGACAGCAAATCATCCCAGGCTTCTTGTTTAATTTCCGATTTATGTTTATGCCGAATACTATTATACTCTAGCCTTGTGGCCGCTATTAAATTTCTGTCCTGGGGTTTTTGTTTCAGGGCAGATAATAATTTCTGGTGGGCAACTGTGCAATTGTGGTCAAACCACCTCTCTTCTTTATGAGTGCCTACTTTATTAGGTTGGGAGAGGGTGCTGGATAACTGCTTATAAATCCTTTCAAAGGCTGCAACAGTCCCCACTCCCCCCTGTGTACTATTTTGACAGATGGCGATCTCGTCCCCTACGGTAGTTAACAAATCGTTTAGAAAAAGATCTGGTACCAACTTAGCCCATTTCAATCTGCGCCCTTGGTCCCTAGTCTCTTAAACAACTGAGGACTTTAAACACCCTCTTAAACTAATGAGAATAGGATTATGGTCACTATAATGTGACCATTTCGCAGCATAAACCAAGACAAAAGGAATAAAAAACGTATTAACAAATATATAATCAATAGTGGAAAACAATCCCCTCCCCTTGAACAAGGGAATACCCATGCCAACTTCTGTCGTAGTTGGAAGAGACAGTCCAAAGTTGGCTAGGACATCCTCTAGATATTCACCTTGAGGGGAATGCTCAAAATGAGTCTCAAAATTTTCTCCCGGCCCAAATTCGTCGAACACCTGCCATTTTTTGTTACTCAAGTAAGTGTTAAAATCACCAAGTAAAATAATCAAAAACTGGGTAACTTGCTTCTCCCTGTATGAAACTAAAAAGTGATTTAGGCTGCATAAGTGCTCATTTATAGATACCTTATCAAATGAGTTATAGAATTTAAGAACAAGTATTTTCTGGGCCTGTCGGGGGTTAACCTCGATCGCTAAACAATTAACGGACCCTGTATCTAAGTTACAATGAATACCCCTCACTTTTAAGGAAATCAGTGTTAGTAGGCCGCCCCTGCGTGGCCAGCAAACGAGGGTCGCGCAGCCTCAGTATAAGTTGTGTACCCGTCCAACCAGAATACATTTTCGGACTCCCAGGTTTCTTGAAATCCCAGTATATCATGCTACTTGTATCGGTGGAGGCTTTAGATTGTGAACAGGAAGAAATGTCACTCTGGCATGTATGCTAGAAGTGTTTGATGAGAAGCTAGTCGTTCACCCCTGGTTAAATTGTCTCTCGTTCTGTGTGAGCTAGTGTGTGTTTTGTTTTCGTATTTGTCTAAGTCTCCTAACACTCCTATCCATCACTGATACAGATGATCCACCATTTAGTCTTGAACTCATGTTACAAGACTTAGATATTGACCCCAACGCCACCATTCCTAGTGGCCTAAAAACGAAATCTAAATGGACACCTATCCTCCCTGGTGGTAATGCCATTGATGTTTTCTACAACCTTGTGTTAGGAGACTTAGACAAATACGAAAACAAAACACACACTAGCTCACACAGAACGAGAGACAATTTAACCAAGGGTGAACGACTAGCTCTGAAAACGCTTAGCACAGAGCAGGACATCATCATAAGAGAAGCAGAGAAAGGGGGGAACGTGATTATCATGAACCGCTTGGATTATCACAATGAGATAATGAGCCAATTAGGAGATAACTCTTGCTATGAACTGCTTAGCAGCAACCCCATGGGCCCTTTGACCCTTTTAATTAACAAAAAACTCCAAACTTGGAAGACCCTTGGTCATGAGAGTTGTAAGACCCACTTACCCCTGGCTATACACCTTACCTAAAGTGCACAAACAAGTGCCTTTTCCACCTGGGAGACCGATCATCTCTAGTATAGGGGGACCCACAGAGAGATTAGCCCAATATGTGGACCTTTTTCTCAACCCGATGGTCAAGAATCTACCCTCCTTCATACAGGACACCAAAAACATACTCAGTGTTTTAGCAGATGTGCAGTGGCAACCCAACATGATCATGGCCACTATGGACGTGGTTTCACTTTACACCTCGATCAAACCTGACTTGGGTCTCAAAGTAGTCACCCAGTCTCTTCACAACAGGCCTGCAACATTATGGCAACATACCAACATGATTGTCGCCATGATGAAGATCATATTGAACAACAACTGTTTCATGTACAACCAACAATGGTACAGACAAATTAAGGGTGTGGCCATGGGTTCAAGATTTTCCCCATCTTTTGCTAACCTTTATATGGGCTCACATGAATCTAAATGGATATGGGGGAGCAAGGGAGCACAATGGACCGAGTACATCATCTACTGGGGTCGATACATTGACGACTGTCTCCTCCTCTGGTCCGGTTCACGAGATAAACTGGATACATTCTGTAAACACCTGAACTCTAATGATATGGATATGAAATGTGCCTGTCACTGAAGCCCCACCTGTGTCACTTTTCTTGATATTGAACTATATGTCAGGGGAGATATACTTCACAGTAAACCCTATCGCAAAGAAACATCCTGTAATGCCATCCTCCATGCAGATAGCTCGCATCCCCTACACCAGATACGGACAATCCCTTATGGGGAATTTACAAGAGCAAGGAGAAACTGCAGCGAGTACACAGAATTTGAAAAATGCTTGACAGATATGAAGCACAGATTTGCCAAACGTGGTTATGTGCCACAGACCATAAACAAAGCAGCCATGAGAATTGGCAATACTAAAAGGAACATGACCCTACAAAACAAGACCAAGAAAAGGACTGCCAAACAACATGTGAGACTCATTATGGATTACAATGAGATAAGTGTCATAATGCGGAAAAGTTTTAACAAACATTGGGAAACACTTCTAGCTGATAAAACACTTGCAGATTGCATTACCACTCATCCACAAATCACCTTCAGGAGAGGTAAGACACTAAGAAACAGACTAAGCCCGACAATTCCACGCTCCATCACCGCCACCTTGTGGCTAACCCCCCACACTATAGGCTTTCACAAATGTGGTTGTTGTGGGGTTTGCAAATGGGCCATAAATGGTACTAAAGAATTCAAAAGTTGGAATGGACACAAATACAAGATAACCCGTAACATCAATTGCAACACCAAGTACGTAGTGTACATCCTGGAATGCACATGTAAAAAACACTATGTGGGAAGTACCATCAGGCCCTTGAAGGAACGCATTATGGAACACATTAGGGCAATGCACAAGGGAGATGCCAGATACCCAATGTCCCTTCACATAGCGACGTGCGCAACTCAAGGATCAAGTAAGAGTTTGGCTTTCTTTGGTATAGATGTCACTGACAACAGTGTCAGGGGAGGCAACCGCGAATTGAGACTAAGAAGACTGGAGGCCACTTGGATAATGCGTCTTCAGTCAGTCACACATGGTCTTAACATCGACCACAAACTGCAATATTTTCTGGGATTCTAATGACCCTTTATATCCTCTGTCAACCTTTGATGTATACTGACCCAACCTGACACATAACGACCTGTTATGCCCTTATAATTAGTTATCGATTACTGAAAATGTTTCAAACTTAGGTTATTGTACACCTTTTGGAAATTTTCTTGTTCCAACATTTTAATGTCCTCTTTGAATTTTAATTTTGTTCACACAATTTGTTCTTGCATCTCCCATATTGCTGTTTTGTTCTTATACCAGCATCCTATTCTGTTTATTATGTATGTTTATATATTATTTCTCAATTCCTCCTTACTGCAAATGTTTCTCCTGCTCACCTTTTTCATTTTCATTCACCTTTGTTTCATTTATGCATCTTTTTCATTGTACTTACTTTCATTTTTTCCTTAGTATCAGTACTCTATACTCACTGACATGCATAGACTGTTACTCGGTCTTTATACATTTGACCCGCTGCCCCTTTTTGTCTTCAGACACTTTTTGCCGACAGGACGTACTTTCTGCCATTTTTACTTTTGCTTTTTTCTCCTCATAGCCCCTGCCCTCGTTTTTGTTTTGATTTCGATTTATTTTCTGGTTACCACACCATTTTGGCATTTCTCCCCGCGTTTCCATTGTGGACTCCTTCCTTAGCAAATTACTCACTTCCTGTTCTGTCTAAACGGACGTTTGCTTTACGCTCTAGTGTCACGCTTCTTTTTCTCTATTTTACTTCAGTTTTCATTTTCGTCTGATCATTCTAGCCCAGATAGGACTACGTGAATCCTAGAACCTGGATTCTGGAGCGCAGGTGAGCCGACTCTATGCCCGCCCCGTCTTTCATGCTGCCTTTACCCACATAATTTACTTCATGCCCTCAGGACTAACATTATTTTGTCCTTTTCCCCCTCCTTTCACAGATCGTCTCCCTCAGGCGCACCCGTCTTTTTGCTTACGCGTCCATCTACTTTTGGCCGCAGTAAAACTTTGATTTTCCTTTTGTTTCTTTATGATCTACCCGTGTCGCTACCGGTTTGGAATTATCACCGGTATTGCGGTGAGTGCACTCCACATTCATTTTAGCCCCCACATTACACGTGATTCTTGGGCATTGATTTTATCCTGAATTCTATGCTTTCTTTGCCCCTCTCCTTTAGATTTGCCTTGATTATTTGCCATACATACAGGTAGACCTTTTGTCTCGCCCTTATGCTGTGCATGCCCGTATTGTTTCTTACTGTCGATTTTATTAATGAGCCGCTCCTCCGTTATGTCTTCAAGAGCACCACTTTAGGACTGTTATTCTGTCAATCTACTTTTACTATCGATTTCCCTTGCACTTTCTTACCTATTACATCCTGCTAACCTATGTTTAGTGATCTTAATTTGTTTTTGCTAGGATTTTTAAAAGCCACCATGGTATTTTGTACTCTGTCAGTCCACTCTTATTCTCCATCTCCCCGACTTTTCCTACTCACCTAACACCGCTAACTATTTTCGAGTTACTTCAAGTGTTTCTACGGGGGTAGCATGTACGAGTAGACTCTTTAGCAACTCTTTTGTCATTTGGTTTCGGCTTCTCTATTATTGCTTTTGTAACAAATATCCCTTTGCCTTGTTAAATTTGATCTGTGCCGTATTACCTTCCATCTACCATTTTGCCAACAATTATCGCCTCGTGCTGCACTGTGATTACAGTGTTGATTATTTTGCTTTCTGATTAACGTTTCTTGTGCTACATACGATATTCATTGTTTAGTTTTACCGATAAATTCACACTTTTATCTCACCATGTCACCTCTCAACCATACTGAGTCTTCACAAATGATCCTATTTCTAATTTCCAATGTCCTCAGTCGTAGCTTATACACAGTGCCTTTTCTCTCTTTGTTCAAAGTAACATTTTAATGCGCTGCCATCAATAGATTTTGTTCATTCCACAATGTTTTCCACTTATTTTGGGTATCTATGGAGTGTGAAGTCACTCTATTATATATTTCTCTCACAACATAGGGACTCCACATGATCTAAGGTGTTCACCTTTCATCACCATTTAAATTCATTTTCGTTGTTTATGTGCCTATCAGTGTTTTCCTTTTGTTTTATTTGCTGTTTTGTGTCCTTCCCAGCCCTGAAGAGTCACAATTGTACCACGTTGTGATGGAAAACGTGTCGGCTGGTTTGTCTATTCTGTATTGATCTGGATTATTATTAAATCCCCATCTAAGATACTCCTAATGTCGACCTTCGTAATTTCAGCAACAAGAAATTTCTAAACTTTCGTTTTGACACTAAAACCACTATCCTTATACGTGTGCACAGGACTTTGTTCCAGTATATCATGCTCCCTCACCAGATCGAGCCATACTGGGTCGTCACGCTTATTCTTTAGGTCTCTTAAAGATATATTGTTACCGAAGGTAAGTAACTCGTTCATTGTGTTAAACTGACTAGTCTGACTGGGATCATGCTAATCAGGACCCCATCTTCTGGTCTTCTTCCCTAAATTGGACATTGTGAGTACTTAGGCATCCTCCAGCCACTGGGGTACCCTTATAAGACCCTAGTATATGGTACTAAGGTACCCAGGGCATTGGTACACCAGGGTTCTCCAATGGGCTGAAGTGTGTATTATGCCACCCATGAGAGACCACTCAAATTGTGACTACAGGCCTGCCATTGCAGCCTGTGTAAGCTGGTTCTAGCATTACTTACAACAGGTATAAGTTTCCTTATATCTGAGGTCACTGGACTTAAAACCTATAAGTCATCCCTTAGGCAGGCCTTTCAATCCTGAAGGCAGGGTGCTCGGGTATAAGTGTGAGGGTGCCCCTGCATGAGTAGGACACCCCTACAACCCTCTGAGTCCATTCTCCCTTGTTGTAAGTGCATCAGCCATTACGATACTTAGAGTGGCCATGGGTCACTATGCCATGGCCATCTCTAAACTGGCTGTAACGAACCCTGTCGTGTTTGGTATTAAACATGTTGGAATCATAGCCCCACACTGTAAACGGTGTGTGAGGTATGATTCCATGCACTGTAAAGCTCCTCCGGGAGGTCCTGAGGGCTCCCCGTACCAGTTTTCTAGACCAGGACAGCAAACTATGGCTGCTGTCGACCAGAGACTTGATTTTGTCCTGCTTCTGAGCCAAGCTCGAGCAGGAGAAGGCAGGACAATAGGTTTTCTGTCATAGGGAGGTATGACCACCTCCAGACAGGACTTAGTGTATTGGGACAGGGCAGGGGCGCTTGCCAGCGCCAGTAGACTGCTTTGAAGGGCACATTTGGTGCCCTCCATGCATACTCCATTTGAAACCAGTTGAGGGAGCCTTTGTCTTCTACTCTGGCACACAACTGCCCAAAAGACATGGGAGTACCCTCCCCAATGTCCAGCCCCTCCTCCGGGAGTGACCCCTGAATCGTCCCAACCCTTTGCTTAGGGTATTAAATCATGTACTGAGAAAAACACACTTGGCTTCTTAAATATCCATATAGATCCTTTTTATTGCACGTCCTTATTGTGCACACTAGAAACAGTTCATCTTTAGTTTATATGATATTCGTATTCAAAAACCATCAAATCCTAGGTTACAAATCTTCATCAACATACAGTGGTATAAACAGCCAACCCAACACGTGTTTCGCAAAATACTCCTTTGACTGTACTTTATTGACGGCCAGCTACAGCCAAATTGTGTTATTGGAGGAAACTATCTGATGAAGCACTAGGTCACAAGGAAATTTGGGAACACCTTATCATGAGATTGGAAATAAATTTCACTGGCTCAAATCTTGTTAAGCTCTGAAGAAGTGGATATTTCGCGAAAGACGTGTTGGTTTGGCTGTTTATACCACTGCATGTTTTTAAGATTTGTAACCTAGGATTTGATGGTTTTTGGATACAAATATCATATAAACTAATAAAAAGGAACTGTTTCAAGAGTTGGTAAGAAAGTCGTGCAATAAAAAGGATCTAAATGGACATTTAAGATGCAAAGTGTGTTTTTCTCAGTACATGATTTAATATATGGGATATTCCATGAAAGGACAACTGGGAACTGAGAACTAGCGCCTGGCAATTTCTGTACTTTTCCTTCCTGTGATTCCTTTCCTTAGGGTACTTAAGGTCTTACCTGTGGGTGGGTCCCTAGATTATTCATGGGACAAGATGCAGATCCAAACTTCAGCTTCAACCATCTGGGCACTTTGGACTTTGCTGGAGTTTGCTTTAGGAACCAAGACTGCAACTGGAAAGACTCCTGCTGCTCCTGGTCTCGTCGTCCTGGAGTATGAATCGTTAGACAAGAAGTAAACCCCAGGTGTGTATAAATCGGTCCTTCATAATCTACTGCAGCACATCAAGCGGTCATTCCAAAAGTACTCCGATCTTTATCATTCACCAAAGAGATCATATTTTTATACAGCACTTTTCAAGAACAGTTGATATACAAAGAAGTGTCTGTACTGTTCACAATGGGGCAACAAGCAGGATCGTAAACAGCCCCCCAGGTAACTATCAATTCCTTGTAATGCCAACCCACCAGTGTGACATTCTGTTCTTCCATATGAAAGTTGTCGCAATATGTGTTATTACAACCTGGATAACCCATTCCCAGTGTCTTTCTATAATATAAACAAGGTCCTGGATAGCCAAAACCAAAAACTCCCTTTACCTCTGTAAATTCCGGTGGACGAGTATATGCATAATATACAAGTGATAACGGATATGCAGACCATAAACTAGTGACAGATTCAGTGGGGGTATCAAGCTGTCCCTTCTCCAAAGAAGCTCTTGTGTGTGTCTAGAAATACATTACTATGTGGACTTTTCTTTCTTGGAGGAATAACCTTACTCTTGTTACGTAAAGGTACATCCTGATCTTTTTCCAAACCCCATGACACTCCACACAATATTATTAGCAACAAGACCACAAGAGTACCACATACTACTTCCTGTTTGCAAGTCCACACCATATTATGCTGGGCGACAAGAATCGCTGGCTGCTCTTCCTCAGCAACCAGTCTTTCAAAGAGATGCATAACAAATAATGGAAAGGGGGCAAAATGCAAAGGAAATATACAAGTGTCCAGTGTCTGTCAGAGCCTCACTGTCACAGGCTCCTATTGTCCATCAATAAGCTGGCTCTCTTGAGCACCGGCGGTGAAGCTTGCTCTGTCCTAAGCTCTTTAATGGATCCCACATCGATCAAGATGGTATACCTCCAAGGTATACTTCAGTCTTCCCTAAATAATTGACCAAACAACTAGAATGAAGTAAGCAGAAATCCTTTACTAATCTCAACTAACTCCATTGGTACTGTAACTCAGTACAACCTATTTTACGCAGTCCATCCCTAATCTCTTTTCTCCTTAGACGCTATTTCCTGCAGCAGAGTGTGCAAATTGTACCTGATAGCCAGAGGCACAGTGTAATCAGTGAACAAAGGCTCTTGGATAGCTTGTATTTCTGAGGGAACAGTCTCGTTCAACTCATTCTCCTTTTCTTTATCCATTTGCGTCCACGTTAGCTGGGCATCGCTGAAAGGGACAAACCTGGGCACCTGCTCTCACTCTGTGTCCCAACTGCCGTCTTTGACCCACTGATCGTAGGGTAAAGGTAAAGATATCCTCCAGCAGTGGGTTTGGCTGTACCCAGTTCTTACGGCCTGCAACCTTCTCAGCAGTATGTGTCACAAACAAAACTTGCCCAGGACCTTTCAAGTGTGGCTCCAAACTTTTCCTCCTCTGGAAATTGCGCAGTAGGCCAAAGTGACCAGGCTGGATATATCGTGGCTGGGTTCCTCTGGTGTAGAAGGTAGGGTCTCTCGCACCTGTTGGTGAATAGAACGCAAACTTTCTGTTAACTGGCCAAAATAATCAAGCAACACAGGGTACTCAATATCAGAGAACCTACGGGGGCCCGGGAGGCCTTAGACGTTTGCCGGGCATCCACACATGATCTCATAAGGAGACAATCCTGTCCTAGGATGTGCTGTAGGTCTTGTTGACAAAATTGCTAACGGTAAAGCATCTGTCCATTTTAACCCTGTAGTCTCCTGAATTTTTGCCAATTTTAGTTTGAGAGTACCATTGGACTTCTCAACCAAACCTGCTGACTGTGGATGATTGGCAGCATGGAATTATTGTTTTACATGGAGACCCTCACAAATTAATTGAATCACTTTCGCATTAAAATTACTTCTGTTGTCACTCCATATAACTCGGGGCAAACCGAAATGAGGAAAGAACTCCTTCAGGAGTTCCTTTGTAGTCGTAATGGCTGTATTATCTTTAGTGGGGTAATCCTCAACCCATTTACTAAATGCACATACAACCACCAAAACATACTTAAGATTGTTGCATCTATCCAATTCAATATAGTCCATTTGAAGGACCTCAAAAGGAAAAGTGGGTGGTGCAAATTACCGGGTGATGTAGGGGTACCCTTCCCTGGATTATGCATCATACAAACCATGCAATATTTCACCGAATGCGCGGCTGTCTTAGAGATATTGTCATTCTGCCATACAGGGGCTAACAGCTTACAAATGCCTTTTGCACTAATGTGAGCTTTACCATGTGCCATGGTAACCACGAGAAGAACATATGCATCCGGCAATATCCATCTCTGCTTCCCTAATTTATCAATCTAACATCCTTCCTCATTTAACTGTGCTGTACTTTCCTGCCATTCCACTAATTCTTCCATGGTGGCTTCACTTTGTATCTCCTTTACACTTTCAAGGGTATTCTTAAACATGACAACTTCAGGAACCCACCTAGCTGGACCTGCTACAAACATGCGTTTCATCTTTGTTCGGGCCATTTCCTTACCTGTCTGATCTGCAAAAGCATTTCCTCTACCCACGTCATCAGTAACCTTCCTGTGGCCAATTATTGCCAATTTCTTGGGGAGTGTTAAAGCGGACAAAAGCCTCAATATGAGGTGCCTGTGCTGAATCTTGGTGCATGAGAAGTAAGGAACCCTCTCTCTGCCCAGAGTCGCCCAAAATTATGCCCGACCCGAGTGCATACTGGCTGTCAGTATAGATGTTGATAACCATCCCTCACTCAATTCACAAGCTTGAATAGGAGCAGCGAGCTCAGCAGCTTGAGCCAACTGATAGGGGACCTGTGATGTCTCTACCAACGTGGTGACAGCATAAGCTGCCCTCATGTTGCCATCTGGTAATTTAAAACAAGAGCCATCGACATATAGTTCTCCTTGGGGGTCAGATAAGGGAACATCAGTCCCTTTGTCTCTTCTTCAGTCCGGTAGATACCTATAAAAGCGCACACATCTTTCTGAGTTTGTGGAATGGGCATTTTAACAATATTACTGATGCACTCAGGGGGTCAACCTCATACTCTCCTTCGACAGTAGGTGACCTAAGTAGGTGACCTCCTGTCGACAATACTGACATTTAGAAAGGGAAACCTTATGGCCATGATGGGCCAAATGCAACAACAATTTGACTGTACTATCTCTGCAACCCTGTTCCGTATCAGAAGCAATAAGGAGGTCATCGACATATTGCTCTAATACATTACCTGGAGGAATTGATAGTAAATCCAATTGAACCTGTAATGCTTGACTATAAATACTAGGACTCTCCGTATAACCCCGAGGAGAGCAACAGAATCTAAAACTCCAACCAGCCAGTGTGAACCCAAACAAATATCTACTGTCTGGATGGATAGGAATACTAAAGAAGCATTTTTCAAATCAATAACAGAGAAACATTTAGCGGTAGATGGAATCATTGTCAAAAGCGCAGTAATATCAGAAACTACAGGGAATTATGGAACCACTATTTTATTAACCTCGCGCAGATCAATCACAAAACGATAAACATCATCAGCGTCCTCAAAGGAGCCTGTGGGTGCCCTTTTCAGAATCTGAAGAACAGGACTTTTACAAATATTGCCAGACATTTCCTCAACTACTCCCTGTTGTATCAAATCCTAAATAATCTGAAGAAGAGCCCGTTATCCTGCCTGTGGTATCTTATACTGAGGAATACAAGGCAAAACAACATTCTCTTTAATGTGTATAGAAACTGGTGGTATATGCAACAGCCCTATATCTGTGTCACCTGTGGCCCATAGAGTGAGTGGGTCATCAGCAAATTCAGCTGGGAGGGGTGCATCCTCAGACAAACACTGTTTAGTACTCACATCCGGACCCATAGTAATATAGACACCCGCAGGAGAGCAATAGATAGTCGCATGCAACTTCTTCAGCAGATCTCAACCCATCAAATTCTCACCACAGTTGGATGTCAACAAAAACAGAGATTCCACAGTAAAAGGACCAACAGTCAATGCAAAGGGGCGTGAAATGAGGCTTATAACAGGTACACCTAAAAAACCTACCGAAACATTATTGTGGCCTGACAGGGCTACCCAAGAAACAATATTTCGAGAAACAGAACTCTTTGTCGCACCTCTGTCCACCAAAAATTCCTTAGTCGAGCCTTGCAAATCCGCTGTGACATAAGGACCACGTTGATCGACAGTTATCTGAACTGGTCCCTCTCCCTGGCTGTCCTAGCTATAGGATATACCTGTCACCTCATCCATATCGAAATCATCATGATAATACTGGCCAACACGAGGGTCATCAAAGTAATTATTAACAGAGTGACCCTGTGAAACCATAGCATTCTGATCTCTCTCAGTCCCACAACCTTTCCCACCAGAACCTCGCCCTCTAGGAGCTGCAAATTTCTGTAAGAGCACAGAGTACTGGGTACGCTAATGAGCCTCCTCCTTACAGTGCACACACTGATTTGGCCTAAAAGGTGTCTTTGAAGGCTGCCTGCTGGTACTTGGAAGCTGTCTAGAAGGACCCCGTCGTCCCCTATTATTTCCCCTAAGCGCTTGTTGCAATAACACATTCGCTTTTCAACTCCTTGTGTTTCTTTTTAGTCCTATCCTTTTCCTCCTGATCTCGGTGTTCATAATACTAGGCCATATTCAAAATAACAGAGGGGGAAGAGGTGGACTCTCAGACGTCTGTAAATGAATCGCAATTTCAGGAAGAGGATTAGAAACAAATCTGTCAACAAACAATCAAACTCCTCCCTTGATAGACATATCATGCCCACTATAGTCCAAAAACGTATCTTCAAACCGGGTAAAGAAATCAGACACACTTTCATCCTTCTTGTGTCGACAAGCCATCCATTAGTCCCAGGTCACTTTCTTAGGCAGAATAAGGGAGTGCATGTAGGTAATAATACGACCTGGCAAAGCAAGTATCTCAGCTCAGGGTTTATCACCTGGCTTCCTTTCCTGATCCCATCCCTTAATCACATCCCATGTACCACCCAATTCCGCAACATGATCTTGAGTATGAACCTGTCTCCAAACTTCAACCAGAAGGAGAAGACCAAAAAACATTTCAATATCAGCAAGTGTCATTACAGTAGAAGAGGCAGCCTCTGTTAATTCTTTATAATAAGCTGTAGGATTTTCCCTAGGATCAGGCAAATGATTCTCAAGGGCTTAAACCTCACTCCTTTTCCATGGAGTATAAACCCATTGCTCCTGAAAACGGGCTGCGCCAGCCGGCCTAGTAACGTTACCATGCTGATCCGTTATCTGAGGTATTTCTGGTGATATATAGGGTCTTGCATCGGAAACTGAGTTTTCTGGCTAGGGCTCCTCTCATGTAGTCTACCCCTATAGGGAACTAAATTTGTAACATTCCCAAATACATGGCCTGGCTCCAAGTTGTAGGAGAGTAGGGTCTGCTTCCTATGGTCACCCCCACTTTTTAGGTCTCGCGAGCCAAAGGCTCGAAGAGACATTTTATATCTGGGCTTTACAAAGTGCTGCCGTGGCCTAAAGCTACAGTGCATGTGCGCGGGCGCGCGCGCCGCGCTTACTTTCACTTTCGCGGCCGCACGGCCGCTTTGATCACGATCACTTTCAATTTCGCGGCCGCACGGCCGCTTTGCTGCGCAGACCCAGCCTCCTCTGCCAGCACACCCACAACTGGCAACATTACTAGCGCTTGTTGTCATTAGACTTCGGGAATTAAAAAACCCTCGCGCATGGAAAGTCATCCATGCCAATATTACCGCCAAGTCCGTTACTAAGCAGCAGGCAGGTTTTCGCATGTAGTTAGGGCATACGTTCTGTAGAAATCATTGCTAACTTCCTTAATGGCACAACTAACTCTCAATGCGGCGATCGACACATATTGCTTTTGAATATCTGCTTGAAACCGACAAGGGATACATCGCATCAACACGAACGGCAAACATTCTTGTCCAAAGCTGTCTGGCCCGTCTTGCTTTCCGTAGTTTCTGAGCTGTCCCTTTGGTGACGTCTCCGTTGCTAACCAACAGACTCGCGGCGACCTTCAGGCAGGCAAAGTTCAACCAAGCTCCAGTGGTGAGAGGGGAAAAGGGTGGTGAGCTCCTAGGGGATTGTTGTTACTGTTCATTAGCACTTGTGTAGCGTACAATAAATATGCTATGCTATCGCTGCTCCTTTTGGTAGTTGGGGCGGGGGGAACAGTTTTACTGGTATTTCTATTGCCCAACGTCTGTTCTTTTAATTCCTGGGCGCGTCTGGTTACATATAGACTCTTCAGCACTTGCCTTCTCTGAATGGATCCCCCAATCAACTCTATGTCTTCAGTTCATCATTTTCCTAGGTTTGGAGTTCCGGTTGACAGCTGTTCTCATTAGACTTCGGGAATTAAAAAACCCTTGCGCATGGAAAGTCATCCATGCCAATATTACCGCCAAGTCCGTTACTAAGCAGCAGGCAGGTTCTCGCATGTAGTTAGGGCATACGTTCTGTAGAAATCATTGCTAACT
Organism: Triturus cristatus; assembly: GCF_964204655.1. Taxonomy (NCBI): domain Eukaryota; kingdom Metazoa; phylum Chordata; class Amphibia; order Caudata; family Salamandridae; genus Triturus; species Triturus cristatus. The sequence continues at coordinate 1,237,470,790 of NC_140590.1, read as the reverse complement.
TCCTTAATGGCACAACTAACTCTCAATGCGGCGATCGACAAATATTGCTTTTGAATATCTGCTTGATACCGACAAGGGATACATCGCATCTACACGAACGGCAAACATTCTTGTCCAAAGCTGTCTGGCCCGTCTTGCTTTCCGTAGTTTCTGAGCTGTCCCTTTGGTGACGTCTCCGTTGCTAACCAACAGACTCGCGGCGACCTTCAGGCAGGCAAAGTTCAACCAAGCTCCAGTGGTGAGAGGGGAAAAGGGTGGTGAGCTCCTAGGGGATTGTTGTTACTGTTCATTAGCACTTGTGTAGCGTACAATAAATATGCTATGCTATCGCTGCTCCTTTTGGTAGTTGGGGCGGGGGGAACAGTTTTACTGGTATTTCTATTGCCCAACGTCTGTTCTTTTAATTCCTGGGCGCGTCTGGTTACATATAGACTCTTCAGCACTTGCCTTCTCTGAATGGATCCCCCAATCAACTCTATGTCTTCAGTTCATCATTTTCCTAGGTTTGGAGTTCCGGTTGACAGCTGTTCTCATTAGACTTCGGGAATTAAAAAACCCTCGCGCATGGAAAGTCATCCATGCCAATATTACCGCCAAGTCCGTTACTAAGCAGCAGGCAGGTTCTCGCATGTAGTTAGGGCATACGTTCTGTAGAAATCATTGCTAACTTCCTTAATGGCACAACTAACTCTCAATGCGGCGATCGACAAATATTGCTTTTGAATATCTGCTTGAAACCGACAAGGGATACATCGCATCTACACGAACGGCAAACATTCTTGTCCAAAGCTGTCTGGCCCGTCTTGCTTTCCGTAGTTTCTGAGCTGTCCCTTTGGTGGCGTCTCCGTTGCTAACCAACAGACTCGCGGCGACCTTCAGGCAGGCAAAGTTCAACCAAGCTCCAGTGGTGAGAGGGGAAAAGGGTGGTGAGCTCCTAGGGGATTGTTGTTACTGTTCATTAGCACTTGTGTAGCGTACAATAAATATGCTATGCTATCGCTGCTCCTTTTGGTAGTTGGGGCGGGGGGAACAGTTTTACTGGTATTTCTATTGCCCAACGTCTGTTCTTTTAATTCCTGGGCGCGTCTGGTTACATATAGACTCTTCAGCACTTGCCTTCTCTGAATGGATCCCCCAATCAACTCTATGTCTTCAGTTCATCATTTTCCTAGGTTTGGAGTTCCGGTTGACAGCTTGACGTACTCTGGGTGTTGAAGCCGCGGTCTGCTCTCCATGAATCATTGATACACCTGATGATTAGTTAGAGATAAACCCATGACTGTGACGACATGGATCTAGTGACAACCCTGCCTGCGGAGCCAACAGGCCTGCACGCGTCTGCTCTCCCCCAGCTCTTTGCTTCTATATTTCCCATGTGACTAATTAGTTCACGCCTGTTTTTGTCTAAGAGCTATGAGACTTGTTTATCGAATTATAAAACCAGGATTACACGTCCTACAATTCTCAGAAAAAAATGAGACTGGGCTAACTAGTCACGCATGGACCTGGGAAACTTGGCAGGTATTCCAAAACTCCGGCATTGGACCTGGCACCGTATGGCCTTTATTGCTGTCATCATCGTTGCCTCTGAATCTAACCTCTTATGAGCTCATAGGCATTTTTACCTTGGGGGCCTAAGCATCTTTGAGACAGTGCTTGGTCCTTAGCCCTATTATCGCGAGGCATGCCCTCCCTTTTCCCACGGTTCTATTGCCTGTAGACCCCTGGCCTTTAGATTTCATACCTTGCTCTGTCGTCCCCGACTGTATTGCTCCAGTCTCCCATCCGTTTTCTCTCCAGCCACTAGAACAGTTCCCCCTGGCCCTTAAACGTGTTGCATTTGATTCCAGTACTATTGTTTATGTGCACCTAGATAAGCCTATTGTCTCTTAGTCCTATTATATATGATCTCTGGGTCATTCAAACATGTAATCTATGACATCCCTTTAGCTCTGACCATTTTATCTTTGAAACATGCACTTGTCAGCTCTTGAGACCCATAATTTTCTGTTTTGTGGTACTAAAGCGTTAATCTTTGAGGCCCTTAGATCTTTCCTTTTTAGGGGCATTTGTCTTATTGCCTCCTCGGTTGGTAGAAGTTTCTTATGTGGTTCGTCAAGACATTACATCACTGGAGCTCCCAGACTAGACCTATGATCACTCTGAACCAGCTATCATTTTGTGATGCTCCCTGCTACTTCATTTTCATGCTTCTTGTTACTTCTGTGTCACCTGTCTGTACCTACATTGATCCTTTTATACCTGCCTTCTCTGAGATACCCCATGCCGTTATCTCTGAAGACAGAGAGTTTGAGACTTGAAATATGTCTGACACAATATTGGCGTCAATAATCTCAAACTGCACATATTTAAACTCCACAATATCGACTACCAATCTATGGTCAAGGTTAAGGAAATGTAGATTTTCCATTCTTAACCCCACGTCTTCTTTTAATGGTGACATGTTGACAGCCAATATTATGGAGATAATTTTGGAGCAGGTCAATATTAAAACGTCACTATTGTTATCGAATACCTCTGTTGAATTCTATGACTTGTCTGCCTCAGAGCCCCTTGAAGCCTTATAACTGAAACCCCAACCCACATTCCTAGGTTGTGTAACATTGGGTCGTTACATGATTAACAGAGGAGAGATTCTGTCTCCAACTCTTAACCATAGGTTTAAATTCTGCCTCATAAATATTAATGAAGCAGGATTCCTGCGACGCCAGCCCCTTTGCGCTGTGCTCAACTAGTACATCAAGCAAAGCTTTGATCTGCCCATGGTTTCTCATGTTGTGTGTGGTAACACCGTGCTGCCACCCATGCAATTGACTCATGGTCCATGAAGTATCTTTTGGGATGATTGACTATTTTTTTTATTGTTTTATGTTTTTAGGTAGGGTTTTTGTAAAGTGCCACAATTCATCTAGCAGTGGCCCCAGAGTGGTTTATTTATGTTACAAAGGACGTGGGTAATATCTCAAGGTCCTTGATAAAAAAACAGGTAATTTGTCTTTGATGTTATATTAATTAATGGAATTTATCAACCATTTAATATGGTAAGTGGTACTAAAGCCTTAGAAAAGAGTAGGGTGACTGGGTGTATAGGAACGTAAGACCAATAGGCAGTTTTAAGCATCTAAGGGATATGCTAGGGTTTATTTCATTCGTTTTTTGGATTGACGGGTTTGTAATTTATCCCACTGGATGTTAAAGTGGTTTACATGAAAATACACTTGTACATCACATATTATACATAAGGTGTATAATACAAATTAAATTGTAGAGTATAATAAATATTACATTTGTATTTACATCTGTGTGTGCGGTAAAGGCAACATGTAGTCAACAAGAGAGGATCCTAAAAGTCTAGTGCATGAGCATAATTTTATGAATTATATATATATAAAATATATGGCGGTCGCCAGTAGGTAGTTATAGTTGGGACCTAGTTATCATAGGAGAAGTTTTTAGGTCTCGCGAGCCAAAGGCTCGAAGACACATTTTATATCTGGGCTTTACAAAGTGCTGCCGTGGCCTAAAGCTACAGTGCATGTGCGCGGGCGCGCGCGCCGCGCTTACTTTCACTTTCGCGGCCGCACGGCCGCTTTGATCACGATCGCTTTCAATTTCGCGGCCGCACGGCCGCTTTGCTGCGCAGAACCAGCCTCCTCTGCCAGCACACCCACAACTGGCAACATTACTAGCGCTTGTTCTCATTAGACTTCGGGAATTAAAAAACCCTCGCGCATGGAAAGTCATCCTAACTAAACGCAGGCCTACCTAAACGTGTCGCAAATCGTGACATGCATTTAATCAGTCACCCTTTCGTTAGTGAGCCGTAGCTTATCTTTTGCTTTGAATGATTTACATAGTCATTAGTCAGCAGCGAACCGAAAACGGGAATCTGCCAGTGAAAATTAATGGGCGGATCGCATGTTACAGTGGTGGCCATGTTAGACTGAGTCTTTTTTAATTATTCTAAGCAAAATTATATCAGGTATTTTATTCACCATGGGCCTACAATATTAATTTCCTAACTATAATATTAAGTGTGTTTGCGTAGATATTTGTATATAAAAAGATAGTTGTTATCTATAATTTCTATTAGAAAATACAATTCCACGTCACTTGTTGTGAAGAAAGTTTATAAAATATTACCAACTTCAAATTCTGTCTACATTTTTTCAAATCCTTAATCAACTCGCATTTCTTAAAGCATTCTCGTTGCCCTGAAAGCAGAACTGTTTGATGCTGTAGCTACTCTTTCAGCGCGTCCTTCTTTTGTTTTTATCATCGTGGTTCTAGTGATTGGCTCAGTGACTGAACTTTTCTTCAGTCCTTCTTTAGTGTCAATCCTTGTCCACAGCACCCTGGCTTAGTAAGGGTAGAATGGCGATGTGCTGGTCTCATGCAGCACTGCGAGTGGGGGGCGCCAATTTATGTATTCGCAGATGCCTGCATCTTTTCCCAGTCCTGAATTCCAAGAAGACGACCCTGCTGATGAAGTTCGCTTCCAAGACCAAGTAATCATTGTTCAGCTTGTCCCATCTCTGCTGCTTCCTCTTTTTAGTATCCTTCGCTGCCTACCTTTCACTTTCGTATTTTGTATGTATTTCCAACTTAGTGAGCCTTCCAAACCGAGATGACTATCCTAATTTGTGTCACTTGCCCACATTTTCAGAGCTCCCAGGTTTCCCTCAGCCAGACCCCTGTTTTTGTTGTGCATTTTGCGACGGGTTGTCCCATTTTTCTCATTTTAAAATAGGGAATGCAAAGCAAAACAAGCATTTGCAATGCAATCGGTCTTGCCTTTGGGGCCTAAATATTTAGCCATGCAGCAAACTGTTGCACTTTTCAGTTGAAGTGTTAGGCTGCAACACACTGCTAGAATACACTACTATTGTCTGTGAGACAGTGCTCGGTAAGCTACTCATGCTGGACATGCAGACACTGGAGAGCGCTAAAAAATGCAACCTCATCACTTTTATGTTCATTAAGAGGAGTTTCTACAATACTTGAGAAGCAGAAAAGAAATATCTCACTCAAACTGAAAAGGTATCAATGAATACCTGGCGCAAACTAATTAATGATAAATGTCTTCATCAAATTGATTACCCCTAAAAGTCCACATGAATGTGGGCTGTGGGAGATGACCTCAATCGCAGGTGCTGCCATCATCTTGATGCGATTTCATGCACCATGACTGGGGCTGCCTCGAGGTAGAAAGCACTTATGCTCTTGGGCAGAGACAATTGATAATGTACCCATGGTGGCTGCAGTAACTTTCTACACAATGCCAACACTCACGTTTTTAGGTCTCTCCTGCGAACGCAGCGCAAAGCGCTGCTGTCCGCCAGCGAGATCTATTGTTGCTGACTTGCCTCGGAAGTGGGACAGGAGATGGGCACGCGCAAGGCTTTTGGCGGATTTGAGCCGGTGTACGCGCACTTGACACGCACGTGCACAAACGCGATGTGCACATCTCCTGTCCCGCTTCCGATAACATGCCAGCCCCATTGGAGGCTCCGTGTGGGCTATTGTTGGTGCAAAGTGTACTTTTGCAACACAAAAACAACCACAAGCACACACACAAGCACACAGCCACAACCACACACACCACTACCACAACCACACATACAAAACCACACACACAACTACACATACACAACCACACACACAACCACAGACACAACCACACCATCAGTGCACACTTTCACCAGGCACAGACACCACTAGCCGTCACTGCACGCTTCCACCAGGCACACACCACCAGATGTCAGTGCACGCTTTCACCAGGCACACACACACCACCAGTGCACAATTTCTACAGGCACAAACACCACCAGCCATCAGTGCACGCTTCCACCAGGCACACACCACCGGACGTCAGTGCACGCTTTCACCAGGCACACACACACCACCAGCCGTCAGTGCACGCTTTCACCAGGCACACACACACCAACAGCCGTCAGTCAGTGCACGCTTTCACCAGGCACCCACCACCAGCCGTCAGTGCACGTTTTCACCAGGCACACACACCACCAGCCGTCAGTGCACGCTTCCACCAGGCACACACACCACCAGCCGTCAGTGCACGCTTCCACCAGGCACACACACCACCAGCCATCAGTGCACAATTTCTACCGGCACACACACCACCAGCCATCAGTGCACACATCAATTGTTAACGCATCCACAATTAACTATTGTAGCAATCGCAGTAAGGCGCACTTTACTTTTAAACATATTCATCTAAAGCGCAGCATGCCACCATTGCAACAAAAATAAATACACATTTTTTTGGCCTACAATTTATAGACCTTTGTTGCAATTGGTGTGGCAATATTTAGCAATGCCAATAGCTCAAACTTAATTAATGCGAGACCTATTGCATTGCAAATGCTTGTTGCTTTTGCTTTACTGGTTTACGACTTAGATGTGGCTGTGGGCCTGCCGATCAGACCCACAGCCCAGCTGTTCTCTCGCTAAATTCATACTATGTACTTTAGGTACATAACCCAATTGGTAAGGATCACCTTATTGGACCCTGTACAGTGTACCTTGGGTACCCAGGGCATAGGTGTACCCTAGGCCTACCAGGGGCTGCAGCATGTATTATGCCACCCCTGGCTGGCCTTCCATCGTGACACAACTGGCTGACCACTCAGCTGGGGCAAGGTCGTGTAATCACCCCTTGCTTAGGTGTAGTATCCCTATACCTACCTTATATATAGACACATGGGTAACCTGTCAGCCACTCCTATAGCAGGCCTTAACAATCCTGGAGGCAGAGTGCTTGGTAACATGTGAGATGGTGCTCTAGCGTGAGCTGAGCCTGTCTGCAGCTTTCGGAACCATGTCCTTATAGCTGTTCTATGATATCGCCTACCATATATGTAGGAGAGTAGGGTCTGCTATCCTATGGTCACCCCAAATTTTTGCTTTTTGCTTCACTGGTTTTCGACGTATTGAGGCTGTGGGCCTGCTAATCAGACCCCCAGCCTGCTGTTCTCTCTGCTAAATTGACACTATGCACTTTAGGTGCATGACCCATCGGAACTGGATCACCCTGTGAGCCCCTGTACTAGTGTACCCTAGGTACCCAGGGCATGGGTGTATCTGAGGCCTACCAGGGGCTGAAGCACGTATTGTGCCACCCCTGGCCAGGCCTAGCAATTTGACACAACTGGCTGATCACTCAGCTGGGGTAAGTTGGTGTATCCACCTCTTACTTAGGTGTAGTATGCCTATACCTAACCTTAAATGGGACACATGTTAACCTATAAGTCACTCCTATGGCAGGCCTTAACAATCCTGAAGGCAGAGTGCTTGGTTTTATGTGTGATGGTGCTCTGGCATGAGCTGAGCCTGTCTGCAGTAGTCGGAACAACTTCCTTCTACCGTTTCCAGATATCGCCATACCATATACTCTTAAGTGCATTATGAACCTCGCGGTTAAATGCTATCTTTGGTTTGGCTTTATCTAAACATGTCGAGTAAGGTGTCATACGAATTGGAATACTAACCCCTCGCCAATTCTGGCGACGGGGTTAGCATTCCACCCTCCTAGAGGGACACGACATGTACAGAACCTGAAACCCGGGTAAAATCAGACATAGCCTCAGCTCCACAAAATGGACGCTGCCACCACAGACACAAGTCTGCCCTCCTGCTGCTGGGAGTCCTTCCAGCTTGGGAGACGTGGACAAAGGGTTTCCTGCCAGGGGAGGTGCGAGCACCACCCCAGACAGGATTTTGTGTATTGGTCAGGTAGGGCTTGAAAGGAAACAGACATGCCTGAGGCTCGCAAGGAGCCTCGGTGCATATGCCAGTTCAATCCGGTCCTGGGGCACACCAGCCCCAGACCTGGGGCGAGCTGGACAAAGGATTGGGGATGTAACCACCCCCCTTCCTGGTCCCACCCTTAGGGAGGGACCTAGCAGGTAGTCCGGCCCCTAGAATCCGCTTAAAGGTAGGAGCTGTGTCCAAAGACTTTAGACATCCTGGAATCAACTTGTAACTAAGAAGAAGACGGGAACTTCGACGTTCTGCTGCACAGAAGACTGAAGAAAATCTCCCCTATGGTCAGGGAGTGACCATCTTGCTAACGCAAGCACCATCCAGCGAATCGACGTCTGCTTTGCCGCCGCCTCCCGCCGGAGCCCAGAGACCGACAAGGACTGGACCTCCAGACCTCTCACCGACCGATCCACAGTTCCTGCAAAGAAGGAACCCGTGGAGGCACCGAGACCCGTGGAGCCAGCCACCTTGGAAGACACTCGACTAGACGAAAGCGCGACAACCGAGGCTCCCTCCGAGTTGTGCTTTGGGTCCTGAGAAACCCAACATCCGAGCAGCATCTGCATCAAAGGTGAGCCCTCCAGCATCTCCACGATCTGCGTGGGGCCCCTCTGCACTTCGCGACTCGACGCGCCTAACCGGTTACTGGTCCGTTGACTAGTGGCCATCTTGGCGACCATCTTGAAAAACTACGACGCTGGTCTGGTTGCTCCAGACTGGCCCCTGCTGCCCTCCAAAGGAGCAGCCCCTCTGACCTTGCTGGTCAGAGCTAACAGCTTTCTTCACTTCCTGCGGCTCCTGCTTTTGCCAAGGCTTGTTTGCTTCTTCTGAGTCGGCGACACCGCCGACAGCGAGAGCCTGCGTGGGACAGCTCGTGAACCAACTCCTGGACGTCGTCGACCTTCAGGGACCGCGGGGTTGCCGAGACAAGCTACCTCTCTTCACCTGTTTGCACCCGACATCGCCTGGTACCTACATGGTGCCACGCCGGTCACTGGCTAGTGACTGTGAACACTGTCCTCTCTGCTTACAGGTCTTCTACACTTCCGATCCATCCTTGGATCCACCGCATCTCAACTGGACCGACCGCCTGCAGCATCTTTGTCGTCAGGCTCCATTGAACAGATAGACGAAACCCGACGCACTTCGAGCCCTATGAACCCGCTTACTGTGGGTGAGGTAAAGCTGGCACTCCGGTGCACAAGTGTAGAGTAACATCTCTAATGTCTAGGTTTGAAGTCTTGAATTCGTAGTCCAACCAGAAGACCCTTCTAGCAGTAGCTTTTGAACAATTACGCACCCATTGAAAACCTATGGGCGCCCGCGTGTAACTTTCCTCACTGCACACGCGACCCGTGGACCTCCTGGTCACTAACTAAAGTTAGCTCCTTGTAGGCCCAGCGATTCTAGAGGCCTTAGGCCTTCTCCCTTTCCTGTTCGTGGTACTTATACCACTATTTTAGTAAATGGTTTGAGCGGCCACCAGGGCCTATCCATATAAAGTGCAACTTTCGTATATTGTGATACTTTCTTGTTTAACGATTTGTGCCCCTGTGCTCATAAAGAGTCTAGGGGATACTTTGAGTAATAAATACATATATATTTTGAATATATATCTGTGTGGTGTCCTTTCATTGGTATAAAGGGGGGTTACATATGGTGAAACAGCTTGCTTAACATGCCTAAACGAGTTTAGCCTAAAAGACTGCTTAGCCTACGCTACCACTAGGGCAGCTGGACCGAAAAGGTTGACTTACAACCACACCATAAGGGTTGCTTGGCATGGTACAAGGTGGTCACTTTAATTAGTGAACATCATATACCAGGCCAACTTCTCACAATATACTCTTAAAGTGCCTTATAATCCTCGCGGTTATGGTAACTATGGTTTGGCTTTATCAAAACATGTCGTGTAAGGTGTCTAACACTTTGGAATACTACCCCCACACCATTTCTGGTGGTGAGGATAGTATTCCCCCTTCTAGAGGGAGAAGACATGTTGAAATCCTACTTACCCGGTTAAAGTTAACCAGAGCCCCAGCGTCACAAAATGGACGCTGCTGCCACAGACACAAGTCTGACCTCCTGCTGCTGGGAGTCCTTCCAGCGAGGGAGGCTTGGACAATAGGTTTCCTGCCTTGGGAGGTGCTAGCACCATCCCAAGACAGGACTTAGTGTATTGGGGCAGGGAGGGATGAAAGAAACGAGACACCGCCTGGGGCACACAAGGTGTCCCATGCATAGCCCGGTTCAAACCGGTGCTGGGGCACTCCAGCCCCAGTCCTGGCGCGAAACTGGACAAAGGGAAGGGGGTGTAACCACCCCCCTCCCTGGTCCCACCCATAGGAGGGACCTAGCAGGTAACCCAGCCCCCCAGATTAGTATAAGAGTGGGAGCTGAGTCCCTAGGACTTTGGATTATCCTGAATTGAAACAAGACACGAAACTCTGGACCTTCGACATTCGACGACAAGAAGAAGACTGAAGAATCACCCTTGTGGCCAAGGAGTGGCCACCCTGTGCAAACAGGCACCATCAAGCAACCTGCCGTTTGCTTTGCCCAAAGTTCTACAAGGAACCCACTGCAGAGCCCGCCAGCGCCTTGACTTCCAGACTTCTCCGACCCTGATCCACATCCACAGCCGAGCTGAAATCCGTGGAGGCGACGAGAGACGTGGGACTGGCTACCTGGGAAAATTGGCTAGTAGCTTCCAGCGCATCTTCTGAGGCATCCTCGAAGTTGTACTCTGGGGATTGAGAAGCCCCAACCCCGAGCACCATCTGCACCGAAGATCAGCCCTCCACACTCCACAAGTTCTGCGTGGGGCCCTTCTGCATTTTTCCTGCTCGACGCGTCTGTCCGGTTGCTGGCCCGTTGGCTAGTAGCCTCTGCGATGACGAACCTTTAACTTTCCACTGCTGGTTTGGTTCCCCCAGACTGGCCCTTGCTTCCCTGTGAAAGAGAAGCACCCCAGACCTTCCTGGTCTGCACCTGAAGCGAATTTCCCTTTCCGCGTGGGTTGCCTTTGCCAAGGCTTGTTGACTCCAATCGGGACGTCGACTCCGCCAGCAGCAAGATTCTTCGTGGGACAGCTCGTATCCTGGTTCTGGTCGTCCTCGACACCTCCTGGTCCACGCAGCTGCAGAGACAAGCTTCACGACATCACCTGTGTTCTGCACGACATCGCCTGGTTCCTTCCTGGTTCCACACGGTCACTGGCTAGTGACCCAGACTTTGTCCCCTCTGCTTGCAGGTGTTCCTCCTTCAAGATCCACACTTGGATCCACCGGACATCTTCCTCCTGGCCGCCTGCCAGCATCTGTTCTTCAGGCATCCATAGGATCCAGCGACGACACCCGACACATCTTCACACCTATGCACCCGTCTCCTGTGGGTGAGGTAACGCGAGTACTCTGGTGCTCCAGTGGATATTGACTATCCAAGTGTCTAAGTCTTGAGTTGCTTCCTCCTAGCTCCTTCGGAAGTGTCCTTATTCTCCCTATTTCTATCTGTTACATTCCCATTGACTTTAATGTAACCCGCATGTGTGTTTCCACACTGCACATGCTTCCCGTGGGCCTCCCACTTCCTAACTCTTGGTAGGGTAGTGTAGCCCCAGCGATTCCCTAGGCCCTAGGCCTACTCCCTGTTCGTGACGTGGTACTTATACCACTTTCCTAGTATATGGTTTGCGTGGCCCCTGGGCCTAACTGTATTTTCCTGTGTAACTTAACGTATGCTACTTAAGAAATTGTTTGTACTTAGACCTCTGACCTCATAAAGAGTGCTGAGGGTATATGCTAGAATAAATACATTCTAACTTTATATATACTTGGTGTGGTGTCCTTTCATTTGGTATTCAAGGGACTGTATTGGTATAACAGCTGGCTTCACATGCCATACAGAGTTTAGCCTAAGACTGCTCTTGTCCATGCTACCACTAGGATAGCTGGTCTATAAGGTTGACTTTACAACCAATCACCATAAGGGTTGTTTGGACTGATACAAGGTGTACACTAGAACTAGTGACATCATATATCAGGCCAACTTCTCACACAAGTCAGTAGCATACATGCACTTCTGTTCCAGTGTGTTTTTGCCAAAGACTAATCAATGTAGCAGACATATGCTTAAGGGCATGTTGCTGTATGAAGGGTTCAAAATCTCGCATGACTTCCCAAACATCCTCCACACTATAGATCTCATTACGAGCCCACTGCGCAGCCTGGTCAGCTATTACTTGTTTCTCTTCATCCCTTACCCCATATCGCACTAACGGGCCTATTCGCTCCTTGAATTTCGTCTCTGTCCTCATACCCACGTACTGGCATCTCAGCATTCAAAGGCGTTGGAGGATGAAAGACTATAGAGGGAGAAGCAACAGAGAAAGAACGGAAGATACAGGAGTTAAAACAGTAGATGTGCGAGGGGTCACAGTTATCAAAGATGACGAGGACAAAGAAGGAGCTGGAGGTGCTGTAGCTAATGCCATAGAACCAACAGCCGTAGATACGGGAACAGACAAATCAGACATAACAGGCTGCTGTGACTGTAAGGAAACAGTGGGATATATCCTCTGCGGGGCATAAGGAGGTGGGGTCGAGGATCTAGCAACTCCTCTACAAAGGTATCATCTTCTTTGGCCAAATAAGACTTATCAATATGCAACCAAAATCTCCTGTCTTTACATTCAATTCCAGACTCTTGTTTTTCTCTATCATATGCTACAGCTTTCTGTGTCAATGTTTACATTTTCCCTTTCTGTGCATCTCTTTCCATCTTTAACTGTCTCTGTCTAGCCTCCTTTTGCCAGGTCCTGAGGGAGTCAAACATGTACTGTCTACTTCTTTTCTTAAATAATTGCTCCTGTAAAAACCCAATTTTTTGCTCATCAAAAGTGTCCATCAATGGCCACTGCGACTCGGCATTGTCCCTCGTATATATGTGCCATAATGTACTAAACATAATAGGGCCAAGACCATTCTTGACATACATACCAAAATTAGGGCTGCCTTCAGGAGGTGCCGGCTGAGCTTCTTCCTTTTTCTTAATTTTTTTAAATTTTTTAATTTTGTATAGCAGCAGATAAATAGTTAGCCGAGCATTACAAACCAGACAAATGATAAAAATAAAGAATAAACAGACCTGAGCATCACTTTAACAGCGTTGACATGGGTAAACAGATTAGACTTTTAGCATTGAATCCAATTATAAATAGGGGCCCACATTTTTAAACCAAAAGCTTTCTTTTTCTTCCCCTTTAGACAATACACAGCTTTCTCTAGCTGATAAATGTTTAACAATTTAGATTGCCACTGAGAAAATGAAGGAGGATCAGCATCAAGCCAATGAGACGTTATACAATATCTAAAAATAGACATAGATATAAATAAAAAACCTTCTTCAGCACCTGTCTGCAGCCTATCAGGATTTGATTGGATACCAAGTATTACGAGTTCGGCAGAAAGTATTACTGGTGGGTTCATAAGGTTATTTAAAAACTTTTGAATTTCAGAAATAAATTGGGTTAGATTAGGACAAAGAAAAAACATGTGAATAGAATTTGCACCAAGAAATCCACATCGGCTGCATTTGTCACCTCTATTGGCTTTCCACTTCAATAATTTAGCAGGGGTATAGTATAGGTCGAATATGCTCATAAAGAATTGGCTTTTTAAAGATCCATTACACAAGACTTGATCGGACAATGCCAATGCATCAGATACATTAATACTCTCTATACCCAAATCCCTTTGCCATTTTATGTTAAATAGTTCAAGATTGTCTTCTAATCGGTTTATCATTGTCTGATAGATCACCCCGATTCTATTTTGTTTCCAGCAGCATTGCAATACATCAATTTTCTTAATTTTATTAGTGTTCGATACATTTTTTCTATTTAGAAAACTGCGTACTTGCAGATATTTAAAAAAATCGGCTTTGGGCAAATTATACTGTTGTTGTAAGTACGTGAATGTTGCGAATTGTTCTTCCTGATAAAGATCCCCTAACCGGGATATGTTAGAACTTTGCCAGCGCTGCACAATATAATCTGTAAATATTGTTGGCAACATCGGATTATCAAATAGTGGTGTGTAGTAGCTAAAATTGCTAGTCAAACAAAATCTTATCTTAAATTGCTTCCATATCTGGAAAGCCGTTAGCATGACTTTAAATCTTGTTTTTTTGTAATAGCTTGGTTCGGTAAAACGTACTAGACATTGTCGTACTTGGGTACCAAGGATCATTACATAAATTGATCGATATGTGGGCTCATCTATAGTTATCCCTTGATAGATTAGAGCACTCATGAGCCTAAGCGATACCGCCAGATAGTATAGACGGAAATTCGGCATTCCCCAACCTCCTCTAAGCATAAGTAGGGTACACCAGTTGAGAGACCTCCTAGCTCTTTTGTATCCCCATAAAAATCTTGAGATTATTCTATCTAGTTTTATAAAAAAGCTAGAGGGGATCAATAAAGGTATAGTCTGAAAAAAATAAAGAAATTTAGGAAAAAAAGCATCTTGACGGCATTAGTACGGCCATAAAGAGAGAGATGTAAATTGTTTAACCTTTCAAGAGACCTATTAGTGGAAGCAAGTAATGGATCAAGATTAAGCCCTAGAATATCTTCTACCTTAGCGGACAGTTTCACACCTAGGTAAAGAGCCGTAGTTGATAGTGTCAAACCGGCTGGTGAACCGGCAGCAGAGTGGATTATCTGTGTTTTTGCAATGTTTAATTTGTAACCGGAGTATAGGCCAAATTCACGAGCTAGTTCTATGATCTTAGGGAATACCAAACTGATATCCGATGTGACGATCGCAACATCGTCAGCGTAGGCTAAGATTTTATATCCTATTTGATGGATTGTAACCGGGGGGATGCTATCCTCATTTGTGAGTTTTTGCAGGTATGGTTCTATGTAAATCGCAAATAAGGGGGAACAGGGGCACTCTTGCCTGGTCCCCCTTGTTATTGAAAGTGTGGTAGAAGTATCGGTAGCTATTCGGATTACGGCTTTGGGTTCGTTATATAAAGCATTCAAGGCCGTTATAAATTCCACGGGGAAGCACTTCCAAGCCAGAACACGCCAAAGGAACCCCCAGTCGACCCTATCAAACACCTTCTCAGGCTGAGCTTCTTCGAATCGAGCATCTGCAGAACAACAGCGACAACAGGAATACAAGATTCTACTAAGACTAGTCATTTTAAAAGGAAAACAAGTTTGTTATTTTTACCGGGCAAAGTAGCTCCAAATACTTATATCAAAAACAGTCCTCAGACCATAACAAACTCAAACCACAATGGTACCATATCCACAAAGAACCAAAACAAACTCACCTGATACCAGTGAAACAAACGAACCAGTTCACCACTGCCGACTTTTCAGACCAAACAGTCAGATCCAAGAATTTCGCCATTCAGGACTCCAGTCGGAATGATCACTGGGCGAGGCACCATCCGGCGGGATTGAAGGGGCAGCTGCGAGTAACATAAACTCTTCGTGCAGGGATCCCTGAACTGTCAGTCCAACTCGGCGATGCTTTCGGCCTCCCCCATCTGCGGAAAGGGGATGGGTCAATCACCCGAAGGAGTCCCTGTTCAGGCACCAACTGAAGGAAGTGGCCTGATTAAGGTCACCTGGGTCACTAATAACCACCTCTCAGCCTTCCATACCAAATGAAGAGTCGGTCAGACAGTAGAGAATACAAACCAATAACTGTTTATTCATATACACTAAGAGGCATATTCACAAGGATTTATCGCCGAGTCATTGGCACTTTATCGCAGCCAAAGTGGCGATAAATGTACCTCCCCATTCACAAGCTGGTGCTAACAGCCCACAGCACCAGTTTACCTGCAATAGCAGCCGCAAAAAACATCGCCACAGAGGATCACCGCAACTATCGCTAATGAGATGCAGAGTAGGCGTTCCCGTGCCAAAAGCCGCGACCACACCACACCTCAACATTCTCAACGACCAGACAGATCGGTGATAAAAACACTAAACCGGCGATAAGGCATGTTAGCACCAGGAAATCTAATCTACACCTGCTCTGACCTGGTGTTATGTCAGATGGCAGCCAGCACCACAAAAGGGAGACCAGTCCAGAGCCACATCGGAAGGGCAACAGATGCAATGGAGCCCCCATCATACGGCTGGGACACCCTAGAGGGCCACACCACCCACCGACACCACCCCCCGGACCATCCCTCCGTGGCCCCCCTCCAACAAAGACATGCCACATCAGCTACACAAAAACATGTACAATATATTCTGCATGATGTCGCACAATCACAACAGTTGAAATGCATGTGTCATCACATAAATGAGCATCACACATTCTCTTTCGAAGAAACAAATACAACTTTATTAACATGAACACCGAAATTAAATGAAGACACATGGCGGCTCCCCGCGAGACAGTCCGTAGGTCACAGTCTGCAAGACAAAAAACATGATGAGAAGGTGTGTCCTGCACACATCAAAGGACAGAGAGAGAGCGAAGGAGAGAGAGAGAGAGAGAGAGAGATGGTGAGAGAGAAGAAGAGAGGGAGAGAGAAAGAGAGAGGGAGAGAGAAGAAGGGAGAGAGAGAGAGATAGAGAGAAGAAGAGAGGGAGAGAGAGAGAAGAAGAGAGGGAGAGAGAGAGAAGAAGGGAGAGAGAGAGAGAGAGAGAGGGAGAGAGAGAGAAAGAAGGAGAGAGAGAGAAAGAGAGAGAGAAGAAGAGAGGGAGAGAGAGAGTGAAGAAGAGAGGGAGAGAGAGAGAGGGAGAAGAAGGGAGAGAGAGAGGGAGAGAGAGCGAGAGAGACAGAAGAAGGGGGGAGAGAGAGAGAGAGAGAGAAGAAAGGGAGAGAGAGGGAGAAGAAGAGAGGGTGTGAGGGAGAGAAGAAGAGAGAGAGAGAGAGAGAGAAGAAGAGAGGGCGAGAGAGAGAGAAAGAGAGAGAGCTGCCCCTGTGCAACCAGGCCACACTGCTCACCTGCTGCCACGGGTGTGTCTCCAACCACGTGACGGTGTGTAGAGCAGTACACCAGGACACACATCTGAGTCAGAGCCGTCATCTGAAACAAGCCCGGGGCCCGTGGACATGGCACCCTCCACACGATGCAGCCACGCTCCGCAGGCCAACAGGTCTCACATTTGGTGCTGGGTCATGAATACTCCATGGCAGAGGACATACCAGTGCACCCAGCAACATCGCAGGCTGCACACCCGCTCAGTTTTGATTTGTTCAGCATTACATACATAAATTGTGTGTCTTTTGCACACACGATCAGCCCAATGGGTGCCACAAAGTCTGTGACCCGGAAGTGAGGCCACGAGGCGGTAGGCCCACGCTGCTCGCTGACTCTGACCTACACTGCGGTCCAGCAGGGCACACGAAACCTGAGTTGCCCGGACCGCTGGGACGGGGTATCATCGCAGGGTGCCCACCCGCTCAGCAGCTTAAGGTGCCACTGACTCAGTGCACCCAAAGTCACCGTCCCGGTGTGGGGTGCCTGTGCCTGCCGCAATGCGCCTGGTGCGACTAAACTTGTGCAACCCCAGTCAGCGCCAGGTGGTAGTCGGCCCATGCCGTATGCAAGCCTGGGTTGCCACTAACCCTGTGCAACCCCAGTCAGCACCACGTGGTGGTCGGCCCGTGCCATACGCAGGCCTGGGTTGCCACTAACCCTGTGCGCAGTAAAACTCTTGGGCCCTTCATGATTGTGAACCGTGGCGTCACTCATCCAGTCGCCATGGTCAGAGGAGAATGTGACATCATCGCCCCCTTTTGTTGGCGGAGTCACATGGCCTGTGATGCCTGTGCCGGATGGGTGTGGTGTGCGTGCAAACCTGCCCTCAGGGAGTGGCTGTGACATGCTGACAACTAGACCAGTGACCTGCACACCACCAGCAAGTACGACTGCGACAGGTAGCCATGTGTGCCCCCCCTCTAAGCGTAAGCTGAGTGGTCTGGCCTGTTTTACGCCGGAGCAGCGCTTGGCACAATGACATGTGGGCTCTGAGCGTGGTTCAGTACATGTCCGGACATGGAAGTGAGTGATATGTGTGTCCCTTTTATAGTGTCCACGGGACCCGGTACACAAAATGCAATGTAGCACCCTCTGACTTGCATCCCACAGGATGAGCATCATTGACACAAGGGTAATCACTGCCCTTACATTCTTCCACACATGCATACATGACTGCTGAAAGATGTGACACAGCAGTGCGTCAAGGGATGTTTATTGCACATCCAGTACAGTTATGCAGCTGGAGCGGTTCAGGACAATGCCCAGCACACTACACAATATGGGCCAGTGGAGGGCCAGCCACAGTCCATCCGGGGATGACAAGTCCTGCTGAAGGGAAGGGTACAATCCGCAGCCTGGTCGCCGTGTCATTGGTTATCAATCTTGAAGTGGCAGTCCATGTCGCAGTCCAAGGTGAGTGCATCGGAGTGTGTCGTGGGTCAGTGTAAAGTCATGAGGCCATATGCGGGACCAAGCAGAAACATGCCAGGTGGCGGTAATGAATGCTCATACCCGGTCCTTAAGGACCACAATCCCATCCTCATCCTCGTCCCCGGGTGTGTGCCCTGCCTCACCTGTGGGTGTTGCAGAACCGGCTGCCGCACTGTGTGCCACTGACACATCAGGGGCCTGAGTGGATCCGGCTGCCGCACTGGGTGGCACTGACACACCAGGGGGCGGGGATGTGGATGGTGTGGGGGCAGCAGCATTAATCTGCGCCATGCCTTGTGGCGGCACTGCCATGGTGGAGGTCAGTAGGGCATGATAGATACCAGCTACATTTCGATAATGTGCAGCGGTGGCTGCCATCCTTTCCGCCTCCATCCGCACTATGTCCTCCATGAGCCTCCGTATGTGTGCCAGCTCACTGCTGGCATCGCTGGAGCCACTCTGAGCGGACAGGTGTTCTTCTCTCCGCGTCATGACTCCAGCGATGTCAGTCAGGGCTCGTTGGCGACCATGGGGCAGATATAGACACCCAAGGATGGCCTCCAGTTTGGCAGCAATGATGCCGAAGCCCATCCGCACCTGCTCTGCCGTCTCCATCTGGCACTCCAGTACACGGCGTTGGAAGGCCATGTGTTGTTCCTGGAGGTTTTGGGAGGGTGCCGGGGTTGTGGGTGCCTCCTGCTGGGTGGTTTGGGTGTGGGTGGGGTCTCATCGATGTAGCTGGGCTGCCCTGAGCCTGGAGGTGAGTGGCGGATGAGGTCAATGATGTCTTGGATGGTTTGGGTATCGATGTTGGCGTTGTCCTCCTCGTCATCCGTGAAGAGTGGCTAGGACTGCTCTGCAGGAGGTGTTAACGGTGCCCCAGCGATGTGAAGGGGAGATGGTGTATTACGATGTGTCCACATGGTTGTAGACGCATGGTACAGGTTGACATTCAGACAGCATGGCATTGTACATTGTGACAGTCTGTAGATCTGGCCGATGACCCAGTCATTGTGGGTGTGCACTGTGCTCTTCTTGATTGTGCATGTGTGCCATTGTGCCCATCTCCACCCGTCTCCCCAGTACCTGGTGGTCACTCACACTGTTGCGGTTGTGTTGTGTCCTGTCGAGCAGTGTCCGGTCCCCCGACTCCGGCCACAGTCTCCACACTGATGACTGTCGATACCAGCTTCTCCATGTCATCCAGCTCCAGCTGTGGCGCTAAGCCCCCACCTCCGGTCTGCGTTGCTGCCTTCTGATTGGCGAAGAGTTTCTCCTTGGTCTTCCGCTTGATGTCATTCCATCGCCTCTTGACCTCGTCCATTGTCCGCTTGTGCTCTCCAACTGAATTCTCCTTGTCGACGATGTCCCGCCATATTGCAGTTTTGGTGCCCAGTGACACGTTGGAGGTGACGAAGATCTGTTGATGGTGTTCCATCACCTCCGTGACTATGATCCTGTTTGCCTGCGAACTGAACTTCATCTTCCTTGTCTTCTTGTCCTTGCCATTCCCTGTCCCCGAGGTCCCAGGCTGGTCGTCCGGGGTGCTTGTGGTGTTGAGCTCGTCCTCTGCGCGTGCTCCAGCTGCCTCCATGGTGCTTGGGTGTAGGTCAGTTTGTGTGTGGTTGTTTTTTCTGCTTTTATGGAGATTTTTGCAACCCACCAGGTGTGGGTTGCAGACCTGGTGCTGCTTATCGCTGATTTCCTCATCGCGCTTTGGCCCATCGCAAGTTTTTTGGTGTTGTGGTTTGTGTTTTTATCTCCATCGCGCTGGTTTCATCGCAGAAATTGTCCGCAGTTTCGGCAGACTATCGCATGGTATCGCCTTGTTGTGAATCCCACGTTGTCACGGGGTTATTTTCCCGCGATGTGCTGCGATATTGAAAGTTGTGTTTCGCTACTCTTGCGGTAGTTATCACACGTTCTTGTGAATATAACCTTCAGAGCGGAGTCCAGTCTGCCCAGTCGCTAGGAGTGCTGCAGAGGGACTGAAATCAACAAGCATGAAGATACATTTGTGTACATTTCGTAACTGGGCTAAAACACGCCCACAGTGGAATTTTCCAGGCAGGTGCAGCTGAACAGTGAAATACACAAAAAACACTGTTTCTTCGCTCATATCTTACACAAAGTTACAGATTCAAAGGTTGTTCCATTCGGGCCCGCCCCCAAACAAGTGGGAGAGGGCCTCTATCTAGTGAGAAAGGTATGCGCTAATAGGAACAGTGTACTCATCACGGGAACAGGCCTACATGGCAAAAACAAAACCTATAATGGAACATTTGTCGGAAACAAACTAGATCAGCTTCGAACAGCCTAAAAATGGCACCTGCAAAAAAAAAGGCGCAGTAATCAAATGCTAACTTACATAGGGCAATGTTCAAACATGAATATTCCTAGTCTAACAGTACTTCATCCTTTGGTGAGCTGCTTTAGGTCCTCGACTCCTGTGCCTTCGGCCCAAGGGTCCTCTTGAGGTTCTTCTTTGGCTACAGTGGACTCCCCTGCTTGTTCGGGCCTGCATTCACTTACCTGCTCATGGTGAGTCCGTTTTACCTTGCTGGTCCCGACACTGCACCTTTTTTTCGACGACAACGTTGGTTGCCGTTGCTAAAGCTTGTTGGTTCCCCTGCCGGACACTGAGCCCTGGGCTCTTGACATCCGTCGTGGGACAGCTTGTGAACGGTTCGTGGTTTCCTTCAGCATTGCCTGGTCCATACAGCTGCAACTTCAAAGGCACCGTCAACTCTCCTGCATCCCCAACATCGGTGGGCATTTGTCTTCCGTGCCTCCTGGTCACTCTTGAGTGGCATAGACTCTGTCCTCTCTGCTTGCAGGTACTTCTCATCTTGAATCCACCTCTGGGTTTCACCGGACACTTTCACCTTCTTCGCCAGTGGCATCTTTTCCGAAGTCCTCCATTGTGTTCTACAGCAGTTTCTGATGTTACTTCGGACCTATGCACCTGGCTTCCCTGGTGTAGGTATCCTGGTTCCTGGGGTATCCATGAGTGTTGTGTTGCTCCAACTTTACATCTTTCACAGGGTTTAATACAGGGGTATGAGAGGCAACATTCCAAGGGTTTCCTAGTATAAAGTAAATACAACAATTCAGAAGAGACAAAGAGAAGCTTCACGTCGTTGTTTAGTGTTCCTTTGATTTTTATTCACGATGTGCTCTTGATACAAAGCAGCCAACGCGTTTCGCCCAAACAAAAAGGCTTCTTCAGGGCTGCAAGGGTCGAACAATAAAATAAGAGCTATCAGTCGTGTATCATTTAAAATGAGGTCTTTAATTAGGACTAGTATACCTAGAGAGTGTCACCCTAAAGTGATCTGAAATGCAAGGATAGTGTGAGAAAGTATTCTCCAGATAGAAAGAGGACCTTTTTAAATGGTGAGGAAATACTACTTAGTTTATTTAAGACCAGATAATAAACCAAAGACCTGTGTCTCAAAGCTCGCGACCGCCAGTAGATAATATATATATATATATATATATATATATATATATATATATTCACTTAAAAAACCATAGGTTTCACACATGTTATAGTTAGCTGGACATTTCACTCGTGAAAAACCATTGAAATTCCTCCGTTATAGTTAGTGCAGGCAACTATAACTCACGCGACCGCAATCCTCTGCTGATGACGTCAGATATTACATCACTGTATTTAGACACTTATTTACCCATGTCTTCTTCCATTAATTTTTAGCTATACATATATTACAAATATTTTTTTTTCAGAAAGACACATATGTCATCAGTGATGTAATATCTGACGTCATCAGCAGAGGATTGCGGTCGTGTGAGTTATAGTTGCCTGCACTAACTATAACGGAGGAATTTCAATGGTTTTTCACGAGTGAAATGTCCAGCTAACTATAACATGTGTGAAACCTATGTTTTTTTAAGTGAATTTGCAAGGTTTTTTAAATGCTAATTTCTAACTATAACGTGTGTGAAACCTATGGTTTTTTCAGTGAATTTGTACGTTTTTTTAAATTCTAAGTTATGTAATTTTTTTATTTTTTTTTTAAGGTTTTTCACCGTGCGCGTACCGTACCGTATGCGCACCGTGTGCGCGCTGTGGGCGTGCAGTGCGTTTTGCGCACCGCGCGCCCACGTTATGCAGTTCGCGGAATTTTTCCGTTTCTACCGTACGCGCATGCCACGCGTACTCCGCGATTTTTCGCAAAAAAATTAAAGGCAATTTTGGCCCTTGGGGGTCCTTCTGGGACCCCCTGACAAAGGCTAGGGGGTCAGGAACTGTCAACCCTGCCCCCTTTTCACGTTCTCCACCTTTGTTTTTCACCCCCTCAGACTGCGAGAGACAAAATGGCGGCCGGCACTTCCTGGTTTCGACTGATTCGAATGTTTACTAAGATCTAACAACCAATCAGAATCGCGCTCGCGCACGGCAGCGTGCGCGTACGGTAAGTTTTACCGTACGCGCACGGTGCGCGCTTATAGATATATATATGCTTTTAAATGCTATTTTCTCAGGAAATACTGAACAGATTTACACCAGACCTGCAAAAGGCACATCCCTGACCTGAGGACTACCTCTCTGCCAAATTTCAAGTAATTCTGTTCAGCCGTTCGGGCTGTAGCTTGGACTAAAGGTCCTATGGAAAAATGCATGGGGAAAACGCGTTTTGGGACCCTCCCCTTTTTCTCAGCCCCCGCTTGACGAATCCCCCCAAGACTTTCAGGGAAGGAGCGGAGCGCCCCACGTATTTTGAAAATTTCGCGAGGATTCGTCAATCGGTGCCAAAGTTATTCCAAATAGAATGTTGCAGATTTCCTATGGAAACACGATCCTAACTATAACTATCTACTGGCGACCGCCAGTAGATATATATATATATATATATATATATATATATATATATATATATATATATATATATATATATGAAGAAAAGGTTGCCCCTAGTTGAGCCGCACCCCCAAAAGGTAAGTAGAGATCAGGGGAAGCCAAGTTGTGCCGCTTGCGTCCAACAGTCCTGACGCGTTTCGAGCATGCGCTCTTCATCAGAGGACACCTGCAAAGAACCACCAGCATACGTTATTCCAGCGTCTTCCCTTTATTTTAAATTACAAACAGGCTCAGGTGAGTATTTCGCTAAGCATTTTGGGTCTGGAAGTCCATTCACATGTTAACCCCAGTGGGCTGCTGCCAGGTTGCAGTCGTGGCTAAAACAATCCGGTGCACACACAAGCACTGCCCCCAGTGCTAACGATCACCTTCTGTTCCGTTGAACACTGTTGAAATTCACAGCACGGAACCGCGTTCTCTACGGCGGTGCAGGCTCGCGACCGGGCGGGCCACAAATATGTGAAGAAAAGGTTGCCCCTAGTTGAGCCGCACCCCCAAAAGGTAAGTAGAGATCAGGGGAAGCCAAGTTGTGCCGCTTGCGTCCAACAGTCCTGACGCGTTTCGAGCATGCGCTCTTCATCAGAGGACACCTGCAAAGAACCACCAGCATACGTTATTCCAGCGTCTTCCCTTTATTTTAAATTACAAACAGGCTCAGGTGAGTATTTCGCTAAGCATTTTGGGTCTGAAAGTCCATTCACATGTTAACCCCAGTGGGCTGCTGGCAGGTTGCAGTCGTGGCTAAAACAATCCGGTGCACTCACAAGCACTGCCCCCAGTGCTAACGATCACCTTCTGCTCCGTTGAACACTGTTGAAATTCACAGCACGGAACCGCGTTCTCTGCGGCGGTGCAGGCTCGCGACCGGGCGGGCCGCAAATATGTGAAGAAAAGGTTGCCCCTAGTTGAGCCGCACCCCCAAAAGGTAAGTAGAGATCAGGGGAAGCCAAGTTGTGCCGCTTGCGTCCAACAGTCCTGACACGTTTCGAGCATGCGCTCTTCATCAGAGGACACCTGCAAAGAACCACCAGCATACGTTATTCCAGCGTCTTCCCTTTATTTTAAATTACAAACAGGCTCAGGTGAGTATTTCGCTAAGCATTTTGGGTCTGGAAGTCCATTCACATGTTAACTCCAGTGGGCTGCTGGCAGGTTGCAGTCGTGGCTAAAACAATCCGGTGCACACACAAGCACTGCCCCCAGTGCTAACGATCACCTTCTGCTCCGTTGAACAATGTTGAAATTCACAGCACGGAACCGCGTTCTCTGCGGCGGTGCAGGCTCGCGACCGGGCGGGCCGCAAATATGTGAAGAAAAGGTTGCCCCTAGTTGAGCCGCACCCCCAAAAGGTAAGTAGAGATCAGGGGAAGCCAAGTTGTGCCGCTTGCGTCCAACAGTCCTGACGCGTTTCGAGCATGCGCTCTTCATCAGAGGACACCTGCAAAGAACCACCAGCATACGTTATTCCAGCGTCTTCCCTTTATTTTAAATTACAAACAGGCTCAGGTGAGTATTTCGCTAAGCATTTTGGGTCTGGAAGTCCATTCACATGTTAACCCCAGTGGGCTGCTGGCAGGTTGCAGTCATGGCTAAAACAATCCGGTGCACACACAAGCACTGCCCCCAGTGCTAACGATCACCTTCTGCTCCGTTGAACACTGTTGAAATTCACAGCACGGAACCGCGTTCTCTGCGGCGGTGCAGGCTCGCGACCGGGCGGGCCGCAAATATGTGAAGAAAAGGTTGCCCCTAGTTGAGCCGCACCCCCAAAAGGTAAGTAGAGATCAGGGGAAGCCAAGTTGTGCCGCTTGCGTCCAACAGTCCTGACGCGTTTCGAGCATGCGCTCTTCATCAGAGGACACCTGCAAAGAACCACCAGCATACGTTATTCCAGCGTCTTCCCTTTATTTTAAATTACAAACAGGCTCAGGTGAGTATTTCGCTAAGCATTTTGGGTCTGGAAGTCCATTCACATGTTAACCCCAGTGGGCTGCTGGCAGGTTGCAGTCGTGGCTAAAACAATCCGGTGCACACACAAGCACTGCCCCCAGTGCTAACGATCACCTTCTGCTCCGTTGAACACTGTTGAAATTCACAGCACGGAACCGCGTTCTCTGCGGCGGTGCAGGCTCGCGACCGGGCGGGCCGCAAATATGTGAAGAAAAGGTTGCCCCTAGTTCAGCCGCACCCCCAAAAGGTAAGTAGAGATCAGGGGAAGCCAAGTTGTGCCGCTTGCGTCCAACAGTCCTGACGCGTTTCGAGCATGCGCTCTTCATCAGAGGACACCTGCAAAGAACCACCAGCATACGTTATTCCAGCGTCTTCCCTTTATTTTAAATAACAAACAGGCTCAGGTGAGTATTTCGCTAAGCATTTTGGGTCTGGAAGTCCATTCACATGTTAACCCCAGTGGGCTGCTGGCAGGTTGCAGTTGTGGCTAAAACAATCCGGTGCACACACAAGCACTGCCCCCAGTGCTAACGATCACCTTCTGCTCCGTTGAACACTGTTGAAATTCACAGCACGGAACCGCGTTCTCTTCGGCGGTGCAGGCTCGCGACCGGGCGGGCCGCAAATATGTGAAGAAAAGGTTGCCCCTAGTTGAGCCGCACCCCCAAAAGGTAAGTAGAGATCAGGGGAAGCCAAGTTGTGCCGCTTGCGTCCAACAGTCCTGACGCGTTTCGAGCATGCGCTCTTCATCATATATATATATATACACACACACAGCCAACCTGGTGTTGTAGGGTGCTCCATACAGGCACTGCTCTCCACCTGCACAAGGGAACTACCCGGACTTCTCTTTTTCTTTTTTGCATAATTTATGTGGCACTGTAACCCCCTGAAAGGGTTTTGTTTTGGCTTACACTGGGTGCTCTCTTGTGTCTGGACAAAGCTGAACCTCTCTGAAGAGCTATAATGATAGTGAAACACGCCAGGGATTTCTTTGATTAATTCCAGGTTGGCTTGGATGAAATTTAAACCAATCCAAAGCTGTAATACTGAGCCTTGAATGGTAAAAGGCTTTTTGTCATTTTACAGCTCAGCTTGGATGGTACTGTACCAATCCTATGTCTAAAGACTTTGCTGTAGAAATGGCAAAACACTTTGTCCCTTTCCAGCTCGGTGTGGATGCTACTGTGCCGAATCTATGCTTACAGAATTTGCTGTAGAAATGGCAAATATATAAATGTGTGTTTGCTTGTTTATACAATTATGTATTTATAAGTAGTATTAAATATTAGTGGAAATTATTTAATTTGCATCATATTAAATGTGTATATTCAAATATTTAACATTCACTACTTTAAATTCTATTTATATTAAAACGTTTATATTTTTGTATTTTTTTGACGATATCAGTGTTGACTATATTTTTTTCCCTATATTTTTGTACTTATCATTAAAAGTATAGGGACACTATATTCTGGTAAACTGTATAATTGAAACAATATTTGTGTCAAAAGATATTGTTTAACCAATATTGTGTCAGTGATCCAAAACCTTTGCACCAAAAATTGGTCTGAGAACTGACAGGAGACTGGAGCCCACCTACCAGCCCAAGTTACATCACTAGCGGCCTGACTTTGTGGTTGCTCCTGCAATGTTCTTCTCTATAGAAGCAAATCCTGTTCGGTGGCTTCTCTTGGAAGGAGTATCCAGCCTCATGGAGCCTTTGTTGGCTGCATTCCGCAGCTTTGTCCCGCTAGAGGGTTTTGACTTTCAAAGAAGTGACAACGTCTGAACGTAGAAATCTTCACCTGTGACTTCATCAAGCTGCTCCCTGTCAATGATCCCTTCTCCTCGGACACCGCTCACTGCTTTTCTCTGCTGAACTTTACTTTCTCTGCAACTTTTTCTTCAAATTTCTTCTGAGTCTGAAAGCAAGCAGAAACCGAATCCAATCCACTCCATGTAGCAGAACCACACTCCATTACGGTTGATTTTAAATTTTGACTTTACCCTGGTCTCTTGCCACCAGATGTTCTCAGTTGTTTTTTGTTCTTCTTGGCGCTATTTTTCATTTCAAACCTTAAAAATTAATTTCCCCCATTCTACTGACTGGATTTTTGTCATGTTAGTGTCAAATTATTTATTAAACATTTCTCTATTTGTCTAAACTGGTGTGGGATTTTTCTTGTGCTGTGTTTTGCTTCATTACTGTTTGTGTGCTGCATAAATTCTTACCACACTGCATCTAAGTTAAGTCTGACTGCTTTTGTGCCAAACTACTAAAGGGTTAGGTATAGGTTAATTAAGTGACTTTTTTGGTTCAATCGAACAAGGATTGTGGTTGTTGCTTGAGTAGGGTTTACCCCCCTCAAGCAACAACTCAGTTTCTTACATTCTCATATTGAAGTGGGAGCTATTGAAAAGTTTCAGAATTTGGTCTGACACATGCGATATATAAAAAGTGAGGAGTATGCAAGTAGACAGAGTATCCACTAGACAGTGTCTAAGATGCCAAAGTAGTGCTCTTTTTTCAAGTTCATTGCCTTACATTACAATGTATTTATCTATTTTCCAGTGGATTTTCCACATTCCTGCACTGCAGTGAGGTGGAGCATTCTGTATTCTAGTTCAGTGCTTCATATTTAACTCTCTGACATACACATCTTGAAAGGTTCTATGGTTTGCTCTCTTGTGCACAGGTACGTCCTGTAATAATTTGCAGTTTTTCTGTTTTCCTCAGGATCAGACCAGGCCCCTGCCCCGTCTCCTAGCTCAGGTGAGAAAATCTCTTTTTTCTCTAAGATGTTACAGGACATGTAAAAGCTTTCTGGTATATCACCAGGAATTGTTATGTATTGTATTGGAACATTTATACAGCCTTAATATCCTTGCGTGGGAAGCTAGATTGCTTGCCCTCTTGGATAACAGCACACTACACCATGTGGGGTGTGTTGTTAGAGGTGTGTTGACTTTATTTTGGTCCTGTGAGGCAAGTGCTGACATATTTTGACTGATGACCAAGGAGGTAGGGTTACCATATTATAGGACCCTGAGCTTAGCTGATTGATGGATGGAGAAGGGTGAAAGAGAGGTGTAGCAAAGTAGGACCTTGTGGCATAGATGTTCCCAATTTTTACCTGGTGTCAGTGTGTTTTGACAGTAGTTCACTGGGATCCTGCTAACCAGGATCCCAGTGGCATTGCTCTCTCCTCTAAATTATTTGGAAAGTACCTTGTACACCCCACAATTGGCATACTGGGGTACCATTGTAAGTCCCTAGTATATGGTACTGAGGTTCCCAGGGCATTGGTACACCAGGAGTCTCCCATAGGCTGCAGCCAGCATGTATTATGCCTCCCATGGGAGCCCATGCAAACTGCTTGAAATGGTGCTTGCACCTTTCACTTGGGATACAAGGTTTCCCTTATATCCCGATGTTGGACCTGGCCCTTTTAGCAGGTTCACCCCTAAACTTTTTGCATTTATCTTAGCCTTGGTCCCTATGTAGTGTTAGTAGTTTTAGGCCTCTAGGCCCTTTAGCTCTGTGTCCCAGTGTAAAGTGTGTGCGCTCTGTGTTACATGTAGTGAGACTGGCCTGCCCTCCCATAGGAATGCATGGGGGATGTGTGTGTCCATGGTAGTTCCTGATGTGAGAGGAGTGCAGGGGCGAGTTTGGTATGTGCGAACTCGTGAGAATAAATGCTGCGCAATGGTGTGCACAGATTTATGGTGACTGGTGGAGAAGTGCCACTTCTAGAAGTTGGCATGTCTGTGTGCTGTGTGATGTGAATTGCCTGTCTGGCTTGTGATTGACAGGAGCTGAGAGGACTGGGGAATTCCAGGAGCCAGGGTGAGTCTGCCCGGTGGTGAATGGAGAGATCTGCATGTAGATGGAAGGGAGGAGTGCACCTGGGACCTTAATAGGACTGTGCCTTCCCTACACAATGCTGGCTCCACCTCCTGTGGTGCGGCTGATGTCCCTAGCCTGTCCTGTGAATAGGGAGAGGGGTTGAGCAAAACAAAGTGCTCCAGAACCAGTTGTAACTGGTTCTCCTCATGCCCTACAGTTGGTGACAAAAGAAATGTGTGTATAAGAAGGGGCTGTGACCCCATGTCTGGTTCTCTGTTCTTCTGATCCTAACTGGAGGGGGGCCTGCTGCTGCTGCTGGGCGCCAGGAGGACCGCCACTGGGGACTGCCTCCCTGCCTGGAGGGCCCTGTGAGCTGGCCCCTGGGCCCAGCCCTTGCCCCCCTGCCTCCTGAAAGACTTTCCCTGGACTTTGCCTTGTATTTGGAGAAGCTCTCCACATGTTCGCCCTCTTGACTTTGTGTTTAGCGCCTGGGGAGCGACCTATTTTTATGGCCTGGTGAGCGCTTTATTTGGTGGCCCAAGAGGAGAAGCGCTGCTGATTTTCCACGGCAGCACGAAGCTGCGATCATTTCCGAGGGAATCCTGAAGTAGGGATTCCCCCGCTTTTGCTGCCTCGATAGCGGGTGCCCACCCCGCTTTACCCCCGCTTTTGGATTGCTTTAAAGCAGGTGCCCACCCCGCGTTTTCGCCACATCTTGAATTTAATTATCCAGCAGGTGCCCACCCTGCATACCGGCGCTAAGAAAACCCGAGCGGGAGCCCACCCCGCATCGCTACCTTGGAGGCGGGTGCCCACCCCGCCTCCTGCCGCTTTATTATAATTTCGGCGGGTGCCCACCCCGCCGTGGTGCTCGTTGTTGCGGGTGCCCACCCCGCCATCGGATTTAATTTGTACGAAGGCGGGAGCCCACCCCGCTCTTCGGTGAAGGAAGAGGAAAACTCACTGCCGTAGGCCCGGAGGCCGTGACGTACCACTGCCAGGGCCGCGCTGGAATTCGTTCCCGCTGCGAGAGCGTCCCTAGCAACGGGGAGGCTCGTCCCGCGCTGCCGCGTCAGGGAAGCGCTGTTGTCAGCGAGGCTCCCCTAGTGAAGGGAGAGCCGCGCTACCCCGGAAGACCAAAAGCGGAGGGGGCTCGAGGCACATTGTCGGTGCCTGTCCCCACCGCACTTGAGGAGGAGAGAGTCCCCGGGAAGAGGGGGGCTCTCCTGCTGATCCCGCCACGACAGGAGCCATGAGCCTCCCACTGTGACCGGAGCAGCCCTTCAAAGTCCCGGTGAGTGGGGGCTGAAGGGGGAACCGTGTTAGCCCTCCCCAAGCCCTGTGAGAGCCCGGTGAGTAGGGCTCCTTGGTGCAGGTGTTAGAGGGGGCGTCGGGGCACATTGCCTGTGTCGGCCCCCCCTCCTGCCAGTATTTACTTCTTTTGGGGCCACATTGTCTTTAGAAGTCCCAGGGGGACTTGGGGGGCATTTCTTGGCGCCCTCAGTTTTAGTGCAAGTAAAGGCACAGCGCCTGAGCGGTCCCGCTGGGCAGCGGACCGCTCCAACGTTGGGGGCATTGGTTTCTAGGGGTCCCCCGAGGGGGGCTCCCCCGCACTGATTTCTATTGGGGGCATTTTGTCTTGCTGAGTCCTAGTGCGGGACTCCAACAGTTTGGGGGCATTTAGGTTGAAAATTCCCGGAGTGGGGCTTCAAAGGACACAGTTGTTTTTTTCTTAGAGCCTGCAGGGCTCCCACGTTGTTTTGGGCCCTATTGTTTATTAGAGCCCAGAGGAGAGCCAGGAGGCACGCTGGTGCCAGGCTCAGGTTCCCAGCTGCCCAGCACTTAGTGGGCAGCTGCATCGTTTAGGCCCTCAAAAGCCTTGCGTATTCTTCCTTGGCTGGCTGCGCAGCCCAGCCCTGACATTTTGGACAAAGGGCGTTTGAGCCCCTGAGAGGCCGAGTTGGCCTGGGGACAGTTTTTCTGTGTTGTGCCCTCACCTAGGGTACATGGTTATTTCTACATGTGTACTTTTGCGTAATGTGCATTGCCTTTATGCTTATTTCTATTTCTAAATGTGTCTATGCTTAGGAGATTGTTTTCCTAGTATAGGTTATGCTAGTGAGTTCATGGTTCCCTGCGTGATATATACCTAAGGTGTTTAGGATTGCGTAGGGTGTCCTTACCTTTGACCAGTGGTTACTGGTTGTGTTCTACAATGATTATTTGGTGCTACAATTATTCTATTTCTAAAAGTGCTCGTTCTACCAAGTGCTTATTTCTGACAGTGGTCCATGTGGCCCTGTCCTGTGTAAATAGTCCCCTGTAAATCCTGCCCAGTGCCAGTTGGCACAGTGTAAATTGTGTGAATATTATCTAATGTATTTTGGTATAATACAAAGGCTATTTTAATATATAACCTTGTGTGGAGTTTCTTTTGTGGTGGGCCTAGGGTGTTGTTGCTGGGTGCGCGCGCAAACCCTTTACACATTGCCTCCGGGATAAGCCTGACTGCTCGTGCCAAGCTACCAAGGGGGTGAGCAGGGGTTATCTTTGGCGTGTAACTTCCTTGCCCTGACTAGAGTGGTGGTTTCTGCCTGGCTTTGGCGCACGCCTTAGCCAGCCAGAAATCCCATTTCTAACACCCGATCACTGCACTTTTAACCTGTAAGTCACCCCTAAGGTAGGCCCTGCAGTCCAAAGGCAGGGTGCATGGTTCTAAGTGTTTGGGTAGTCCTGTATGAGCAGGGGTACCCCTACAAACCCCAGACTCCATTCTCTGAAATTTGTAAGTGTGGGACATCCATTATAAGGTATGAAGTGGACACTGGCAAGTCAAGATGTCCAACTACATAATGGATGCCCCAAACATGGTCATGTTTGGTATCAAACATGTTGGAATCATGCAGCTACACCGATTCCAATGTTAGTTGCATGAATTCATTTACTGGGGGGCTCCTTATAGGTCCCCCTCAAAACCTACCTGTGTAGCCTTACAGTGTCTGAGTGCCAGCCTGCGCTGCTGCAGACCCTAAACAGTATTCTTCCCCCTGCTGATGAGCTTAACGCGGGCCGGGGAAAACTGAACAAAGCATATCATGCAAACAATAGTTGTGACCACTTCTCCTTTAGAATCAGGTAGGGTGGAGGTACCTATGAACGCCACCAGACTGCGTTGAAGGGCACATTTGGTGCCTTCCTTTGCATTACCCAGTTTTGACCAGTTCAGGAGCCCTTGGCTCCCGCTCTGGCACAAAACTACACAAAGGACAGGGTGGTGTCCAGAGCTCCTCCAGGTGGCAACTTGATTCTGCCATGTTGAATCTTGGCCCTTGGGAGCATCTGACTACCTTTTCCAGCTGAGAAGCGTTTCTACCCCCTCTGATTAACGGGTCACCACAGAAGATGTCCTTCCCTTTTTTAGGGTTACTTCAGGGCTCTCCTGAGGGTAGGCCCATAGATGCATCCCAACAACATCTTCAAGATATGACTGCTTGTTGTCTGAAGACTGTTCAAAGACACTTCTGCTGGTGAACACTGGAACTTTGCTGTTCTTCGAGCCAGGTCCAAAGAAAAAGACTGCTTCGGTGAGTAGATTTGTGCTGCATCTTCGTCCCTGTGCTTCTTCAAGTTCAGCAAAATTGTGGCCGTGCATCCTCTGAGTCCCCGAGTCACCAAGGACCCAACCTGCAACCAAGTCAGAAGAAATCTCTTATGAAGTGAAATAGTCACTTCCTTGCATCCACATGCACCTCTTCGATGACGACCGGTTTGCTGTTGTCCCATGGATATCCCTTTCCAGTTGACGCCAACTGCCTCCCTGTGGACTGTGCTGTTGCCAAGGTATGTTGGCTCCAATAAGGGGGTTACGCAATATTTTTGGTGGTGGCTGGTAAGAGTACAAACAGGCCAATCAAATACATAAAAAGTCTCATCGTACAATACAAGACATGCCCTGCTCGTCTAGAGATTCATTACACCTTGGTCCTGAGGAAGGTGGCTTGCCCACTGAAACGCGCGTAGACCAGACCGACACTTTCCTTGAGGAGTGGCCCTGGAGAGTCAATTCCATCTATCTGTTTCTGTTGGAAACTTCTTACACTGCTCTCTGAAATATAACTTGGGGCCCCTCAAAAGATCGAATCTCTTGTTTTGATCAGTGTACTATTGTTTAAATGTGCAGTGAATGAGTGAGAATGTTCTGGATTAGATGAGTAGATACAGGATGCTGTGGGGAGATTGTATTTTTGTATTCATAGCAATGATTTGTGGATAATTGTGATATTGTGTTTTTGACAAAGACTCACAAGTTTTGTATATAATGTATGTTTGCATAAAGTTTCATTGACATGTATTTTTAAAAAAGATATGAAAACAATACAAAAATGTTTTTAATACTTGAAGAAAATCTGTGATAAATAAAGTAAAGAAAGAAATAAAATTAGTTTCTTGTAATCAGTGTGGGGTACTGGCTTGTTAGAACCTGTTTAGGTCAATCTAAAAGAAAATAGGTCGAAATAGAGGTATTATATCAGTTTGTCTTGGTCTTTTCCCCCCTCCTCTTGGACCTAAAAGTATCTTAGGGGGGCCTTTCTCTCTAACAAGGGTTTTGCAGATAGTCCAAAGGGGCTACTCCCACCCCTCCGAGACTAACCCTCCCTCCATGCTTCTCCACCAGGAAGTCTCAGCTCTCTTGGCCAAGGAAGCTATCAAGAGGGTCCCTGCACCAGAAGTAGGTCATGGTTACTATCTCTGCTACTTTCAGGTGCCCAAAAAGGACAAAGGCCTGCGTCTTACCCTAGACCTTAGGGTCCTCAACCCGCTTCCCCCGAAAGGAGAAGTTCAAAATGCTAACGTTAGCTTAGGTCCTATCTGCCTTCGACCCTGGAGACTGGATGGTGGCGTTGGACTTGCAGGACGCCTATTTTCACATTCCGGTCCTGCAAGTCCACAGGTGTTACCTACCAGTGCCCCTCGCGTGTTAACGAAAGTGATGACGGTGGTTGCAGCTCATCTGCACAGGTCAGGGGTTCCAGTCTTTCCCCTATCTCGACGACTAGCTGTTGAAGGCGGGCCTGCCCCAGACAGTGGTCTCCCGCCTCCTGACTACGTGGACCTCCTGCAATCACTGGGGTTTACTATGAATGTGCCGAAGTCACACCTGACTCCCTCTCAGTCGCTCCCTTTCATAGGAGCTGTTCTGGATACAGTGCAGTTTCGGACTGTGAGTCCTGGATATTTGGGCTATAATACCGATGTTTCAGCCTCTATCCCGGATTTCGGTGAGAATGACCCAGAGGCTCCTTGGCATTATGGCCTCCTGCATCCTGCTGGTGGATCATGCCTAATGGCATATGCTGCCTCTGTAGTGGAACCAGAAGATCCAGCAGGCGCAGCATCAGAGGAATCTTTCCGACTATGTCCAGATCTCGGAGGGGACTGCACAACAACTGCTGTGGTGGTTTACGAACCAGGATTGGGTGAGAGGCGGATTCCTCTCCCTTCTCCAACCTTTACCTCACGTTGGTGACCGATGCATCACTTCAGGGATGGGGGGCCACCTGGGAGCGGTGGAGATCAGAGAAGTCTGGTCTCGGTGGAATCCGGTCTCAATAGCAACCTGTTGGAGCTCCAGGCGATTCGCTTGGCACTGAAGCCATCCCTTCCCTCCCTCGAGGGGAAGGCAGTACAGGTGTTCATGGACAGAACCACCGCCATGTGGTACTGCAGCAAACAAGGTGGGGTGGGGTTCAGCCGCGGTCCGTGCAGGTAACAGCAGTGGGGTGGCGGGCCGGGTGGGGGTTATTTTGAGGGGCGATGATTAATTATTTATTTCATTTACCCTCTGCATCGTCCCTCAAAATCCCCCGACTCAGCCCCACTGCCCCACCGCTGTTACGTGCACATTCCACGACTGGTGTGGTTGTGGACCCTTTGTCAAGAGGCTCTTTGTCTTTGGACATGACTGGAACATCAGGACATTACCCTGGTGGTTCAACACCAGGCAGGTTTTCTGAACGCCAGGGCATACAAACTCAGCCGCCGGTGCCTGGTGGATCATGAATGGCGTCTTCACTCAGAGGTGGTACAAGGTCTCTTTCAACAGTGGGGAGAACCTTGGTTAGATCTGTTCACCATTGAAGAGAATGTGCAATTTCAGCAGTTCTGCGTGTTGGAGTTTCCACAGCAGCACTCGCTTGGTGACTCTTTTCATCACGAGTGGAGCTGTGCCCTCCTCTATGCTTTTCCGCCTGTACCACTTCGGCCCGAGTGCTGAAGAAAATGAAGCGCGACCGGCCAAAAGTAATTCTTGTTGCTATGGACTGGACACAAAGAGTTTGGTACCCCGAGCTCCTGAGCATGGCCATCGATCCTCCAATCAGACTGCCCCTTTCGAAGGCTCTTCTGTCGCAGCAGCAGGGGACGGTCCTCTACCCAAACCTGTCCAGCCTCCACTTCCTTGCGTGGAGATTGAGTGGCGACAGGTGACAGCTTTTGACCTACTTCCCTAAGTCTGTAATGTCATCTTGGCAGCCAGGCTTCCCTCCACTAAAATGGTATACGCCTGTCGATGGAACAAGTTTGTGGCATGGTGCACAGCAAAGGCTGTGTATCCCCTTTCTGCTCCTCTTCCTGAGGTTCTTTTGTTCTTTCTTTATTTGGCCCAGCAGGGCTCTTCTCTGGGCACTCTTAACTCAGATAAGGGCGAGCGTCTGATCCAACTCAGAAAAAGAATACTAGACCCCAATTGCATGCCCAAGTATTATTGGAATACCTTAAATCAAATACAATTTGATTGCAGGTAAAAAATATTCCTGTTATAAATGATAAGGCAT
Organism: Triturus cristatus; assembly: GCF_964204655.1. Taxonomy (NCBI): domain Eukaryota; kingdom Metazoa; phylum Chordata; class Amphibia; order Caudata; family Salamandridae; genus Triturus; species Triturus cristatus. Next base: position 1,237,435,011 of record NC_140590.1, on the reverse strand, counting down.
ACTTGGTTGATTTTAGTGGTGTTGGCACAAAATGTTCCAGTGACTGGATTGTTTTATCTATCCAGACTGCGTTGAGAATAAGTGAGGAGGAATTGAAAGAAATCAAGAAACTAGAGGAGGAGATTGGGGGTGATACCACTATAGCAGACGCCAAATCACTGTTAGAGACTATAGAGAAAACATTGGCAGACTTTAAGACACATACAGTAAATTTGAAGACGTCTAAAGTTGTGAAAGACATTAAGAACTTTAAATTGGAGTGGGTATACCCTTACCTGAAGGAAGACTTTTTCAAGAATAACAATCCGAGTAGTTTAAACTTACAGTACAGAGGGAGATCTCGTACTAAATTCGTGACCTTCTCGGATTCCTCTTCAGATTCAGATCAGGGAACAGGGCCTTTTTTTCATACCCGACATACCAACCTTATTATCAATACCCAAGAGCCCATCCACCCCCTTTTTTAGCAGAGGTGGGAACAGGGGATGGGGCTTCAGAGGAGGATGGCGAGCACCGACACAACAGAATCAGGAACAGGGGTTCTTCAGGACGCGGCACAGGGTGTACAGGCGTTAGAGCAGATTGTGATGGGTGATAATCATACTGATACGGATTTGATGCCAGTGTATAACTTGTCGAAACACTCTTTAGCTGATGTGGAAATAAAAATACTTCAAAAAGGTTTATCTATTGTCCCTACGGTAGTGCAGGATCCTGTCGATACTAAAACCGAAGTTCTACAATTTCTACGGAAAATCAGACTGAAGGTTTTCTTCTCTGAATATAATGATGTCAGTGAAATTAACATCAGTGGGTTAAAAGAAATAATCTTCCTTTTGTCCTCAACGCATGGCTATCCCAGATGAGGTTCTGATCTTTGAAGATCAAATCCTACGTGAAATAGACCAGCTTAATAACAAACAAATCGCATTTAGATCCAACTTTTCTAAACAAGAACAATTGGCTTTAAAATAACTTTCTTGTAATTCCCTTACGGTTATCAAGCCAGCCAATAAGGGATAGTCCTGTGGGACAACGAAAAGTATGATGAGAAATCATGCGTCAACTGAGTAATAAGGAACACTATCGCCCAATTACAGAGAATCCTAAAGCTAGATTAGGAGCACAGCATCTCACTACTAAGGCTATGGAATTAGGATATCTCTGCAAAAAAGAATATGACTATTTAAATTTTACTGAATTGAAGGTACCTAATATATATGCACTACCTAAGGTGCATAAAAATGTATCCCAACCACCTGGTAGGCAGATTATTGCAGCCTGTGGGTCCATCCTGGAGCCATTGGCTAAATATATTGATGTATTTATGAAGCATTTCGTAGCTCAAACAAAGGCCTATGTTAGGGACACGATGGATCTTATTTCTAAGATAGAACTCTCAATGTTTGATGGAACCCAACAGTTGTTGGTGTCCTTCGACATCGAGAGTCTATATACTAACATACATCAGGATGAAGCATTGATGGTCTTGACCTTGGTGCTTGACCAAAGACCGAGGCCTCACCAGGTCCCGACAGATTTTTGCTTTCTTTGGCCGGTATTTGCTTGAAAAATAACTTCTTCGCCTTTAAAGAGGATTTGTTTTTGCAAGTCAAAGGTGTAGGGATGGGCTGTTGTTTTGCACCTGAAATTGCTTATCTAGTGATGGACCATTTTGAAATGAGATACATCTTCCATGAAGCGACCCCCTTCAAAGAGCTCCTTCTGGAATGGGTGCGCTTCATCGATGATGTGTTCATGATATGGAAGGGGTCAAAAGAAGAATTAGAACAATTCCATCTGTAGCTTAATGCCCGAACGACTGACTTAAAATTTACAATAAGATCAAGTAATAAATGAATTAACTTCTTAGATGTGTGAATTATGGACAAGGGCGGTAGGCTGAAGGTAGACTTATATACTAAGTCGACCTATCGGAATACCTTATTGGAGTATACGTCTGGACACCCGCGGAACCTCAAGGACAATTTGCCCTATGGGCAGTTTTTGAGAGTACGTCGCAATTGTACTGACAAAAGTGATTATTTTAGAAATGCAAAGATTTTGCAAAAAAACTTATCACAAGAGGGTACCCGAAGAAGCTGGTAAGGTGAGCACTGAAAAGAGCGTGGTACACCCCTAGGGAAAATGTACTCATTCCCAAAACCAAACAAAAGTCAGAACAATTGATATATGTACTCACTTTTAACCCCAAGGTGACCAAGGTAAAACAAATCATCTTAAGGAATCTGAGGTTAATAGAACACTTGAATATCCCTAAGCCATTGTCGCCTTTCGAAGGGGGGGAATCTGAGAAACTACTTGGTTAAAGCAACACGTCAGCAACCCACACCAGCAAACCTGAGAGGAATGCTGGGCCTACCGGCACTAATAGGGCACTATAGGTGCAATGGTTTTGCGGCATGCCCACAGACAAAAGACTCTAAATTTGTAGAAATAAACAATACACAACAAGAGCAGTTGTGTTTTTCCAACTGCAACACTAAAAATGTAGTGTATTCAGTGACATGCCCCTGTGGAAAAACGTATATTGGGTAGACGACACAAGCCATCAAGATGCGGATTTTACAGCACAAATCACGCATACGTTGCAGGACCTTAGGGTCTCCTATGGTCCAACATTACATCGAAATGAATCATGCTGAGAATGAATTAAAATGGTCTGTTCTGGTGGTGGTGAAAGCACCCAATAAAATAGCCATGCAAAACAACTTGAACCACCTAGAGGTTCGTATGATATAAAGATATCGTACGTCCACGCAAGGACTGAATGATCGTGACAAAATTTGGGCTTTAATCTGAATATTTTAATACCTTAAGATTTACCCTATAATAGTCAAAAGGACATGTAAGGAGGGAGGGGAGATTGAATCCAAGACTCTGATGATCTGTTGCGTTGTATGAATAGTTATGATGCTTTTCTATTGTTTATGCTTTAGTCATCATGCATTACATTTTGCTTAGAGGTGTAGAGTTGTGTGTATATATTGTATTTAACATAAATGTTGTTTTGATATGTGTCTTAGTTGTTCAATCCTTCGCGTGTTTTGAGTAAGCTGGTTTGTTGAATTTGTGACTTCCCAATACTTTGTCTTGTTACGTGGGGTACCTTGTTTAGAAATAGAGGTATCAGTATTTAATATGGGGATTTCTTAATCCGGAGTAGCTGAGAGGAGCCTCCCCTTCGAAATATTTGGTTATTGTCGATGTAGAGGCAATCAGTAAGCTCCAGCATTTATTTTGTTTTTAATTGTATTACTTTTGTTGTTTACCCATGGTGTATTCTTCTTTATAAAGAGAAGAACAAGAGATGGATTTTTTCCATAGGCTCTCTTTTATGCTTAGAACCCACGCGGCACGAGTAGCCACGGACTTTATTGTTCCTTAGTAGACTAATTATGAACAGTGGCTCGTTACCATGGCCACGATGTTGCCGAGATTTCCAATATGGTGGATGCCTTTCTTTGCGATGATGAAGACTTCGAGTCCTATTTCTATGTTCATGCCCCTGTGACGTAATCCCGTACGCCGGGAAGAGGAGATATTACACGGTGTGGCGGGCAGCTAGCTGAAGCATTTTTGCGGCAGCGGATTTATAGAAAGGAAGAGAGGTGATTGAAATCCCCAGACTTGATTAAAAGTAAGTCCTGTTATGTTGAGCGCGGTGGCTATATGTGCGCATTAATTTGAGTTTATATATTGGAAGGGGCATTTCATTAGAACTTTATGTGTCCCCGCAATGTAGGTTGAGCATTATTTCTTAATATCCAGCATAGCGACAAGACGCAGATGGTGAATGAGTATATGTACTCTTACGGAGGGAGCTCCACCACATGCTGAGGGAGGTAAGCGCCAGGGTGGTGATATCCATCCGGACTGATTGCATTTTGACTATGAGAGAGGCGCGTGTGTTTACAAGAGTTTTGTATATTGCTTTTTCAGGCGTACTGTATTCTGAGAACCTAGAAAGTTATGTGTTGCTGTATATCACAAATTTTGGCCTTTTTGATGGTTGGAGAGATGTTAGTTTTAGTGTTTTAAGTATCTTTGACACTTGGTACAATTGATTGTGGTAATATGGACTTTATTTCAATTTTTCATCTCTGAAGTCACCCTTTTGGTGGGGTATAGTGGTAAGATGTCTCTTATGTTTGGCACTGGTTGCATGTAGTGAAATAATTTTGAGTAGATTATTACCCTAGAAGTCGTTAGTAGGATTGGCACTGGTGGTTGGTTCCTTGTTGGTGCTATAGATGAACACATGGGGCAGTCAATATTCTTAACCAGCGTGTTCTCTAAATAGCGGAAGGTTGAAGTAATATTGTTATTATTATTTTTGTTTTTGTACAGTAATGTATTAACCCTGTCCAGAGGAGGCCTAAGAAGTATCTAGGCTGAAATGTGGTCACGTAGACACTTCTAAGGAGGAGTCGTTGGAATTATTGTGATTATTTGGAATTGTAGGGTGTCACACTAGAACGATTTGTACTAGTTGACTAGCCTTAAGTGTGCCACCTGGACTGCCTCTCAGTGGTTCTTCCAGAGCTGTAAGGAGGACACTAGCGAGAATAATTTTTTAGGGTTATTGTGTTATACATTGATGTCTTTTTGGTTTATGTATAGAATGTTATGATATATGCCATTTTTTTGTGTTTTTCTTCATTGATTAGGTGCTATTGTCTATGTAGATTATAAACATGTTTTGATACAATTCATCAAGAATAATAATTGTGGAGAGGGTAATTCAATGTGCTCTACTCAGAAATCACTATGTATTTATTCCTTTATACCATTTGTTATTGTATAAAACTGGGCACTCTTAAAGGCTCTATTTATTACTACGAAGACCTAGGTTTACGAAGGTCTATTAGGTCATAAAGATTGGTTCAAAACCCTATAGGTATTTTGTACTCCCCTTGATTTGAAATTTTTTGAAATTTTTTGGGGGGTCACCAACAAGTTAGCCACCTTCACTTTTTAAATTAATAAAAGATTTTACTTCAAGCAGTCTCCCCAATGATCCTCACGGTGTCAAAACTCATGTATAGTACACCAGAGGTTTCTCAATTCAATTGCTTCATGAGAGAAACGTAAAAAGTAAATGTGAAAAAATGTGAAAGAGACGTGATGGCACCTCACGTGCGCAACCCCAATCGAGCCTGCTGGCTGGTACTCGTCAGCTCTGCCCACTCTTATCATCATCGGTAGCCATCACACTCGAAAGTAATAAACGAGGTGTCCACAAAATAAACCCAACGGAAAATTCGTAGGCAAGTAGTGCGACTGAATAGTGAAGAGTAAAAAGTGAAAAGAGTACACCCTCTATAGGTTCAAACTTTATTCCTCCTTAGGAGTGCACCCAATTCAATGCTTAAAAAGGTTGCTAAATATGCATACCATTCCTATATGCCAACATGTTTCATCGCCAAGAGTCTTTATGGCGATTTCGTCAGGGCAACAACAGTCGCTTGGCACACGATAGGGACACTTCTTAGAGTCACATTCGGGGACTGCCAAAAGTAAAAATGTACAGACACACACATCACTTAACCCTTATGATCACCCTTTCTTCATAGATCAACATGATATCTCTCTGTTGAATCCTTAAAAATTACCCTTGTGGAGCCATGGCATCGCGTACCAGCTCATTCAATGAGGTCACCCTAAGGCTCCTTGTGTGAGTCCTCGTGGTTTGTGCAGCATTCAACCGTAATGCCAATCTGTCGATAGTATAAAAACACTCAAAAGCTTGTTGTTTGGAAACTCTATTTGTCAATTAGCAAAATATAACTCCTAATTTTAACAACATGAGTCGGGAAGATTGGGAAGCAGTCAAGGGCCTTCAGAATAACCAGCACCTGACGATTAAAAACGCAGATAAGGGCGGTGCTGTAGTAGTTATGAATACCACCGACTACGACACCGAAGTGCTGAGACTACTAAGTGTCCGCCAAAACTATCGTCCACTGGTACAGGACCCCCAGAAAGAACTTTTGGAAATCATCAAGAAAATGGTGACTGTGGCGAAGGAGAAAAAATGGATAACAGCAAAGGAGGCCGAGTTCTTGGTTAATGACAAACCAAGAACTCCGGCATTCTATATTCTACCCAAAATCCATAAACCACAACGCCCCCCACCTGGCCGACCAATCGTTTCGGGGATCCAGTCGGTGTTAGAGCCCCTTTCGCAATTCGCCGATTTCTTCCTGAGGGAATCAGTTGTCAATCAGAAATCCTTTGTAAAAGATACTACAGCAATACTTAACATCCTTGAAGATTTCCAGTTTGACCCAGATAACGAATTTTTGGTAACCATTGATATAGAGTCACTCTATACCTGTATACCACAAGATGCAGCGTTGGTGGCAGCAGCGCATGCGCTCAAGGCACAAGAGTGGTTCTATGATGCCCCACAATCCTTCATACTACAATGCATAGAACTTGCCCTTACACGAAATTACTTCTGCTATAAAGATACCATGTATTTGCAGACCACGGGCACGCACGTCTATGGGCGCAACGATGGCGCCGAGTCTGGCCTGTATTTATGTGGGCCAGTTCGAGGAGCACGTCATACACCATCAGTCTAATCCCTTCCAGAGTAATATCCGTCTCTGGAAGAGATATATAGACGACGTGCTCTGTGTCTGGTCAGGCCTAGCTGATGGGTTATTACAATTTCTGAATTGGCTCAACCATCAGGACGCAAGTCTGAGGTTCACATGGAACTATAGCAACCATACAGCAGTATATCTGGACCTGGACATTTATGAAGAAGGGGGCAGGTTATGTTCTAAAGTACACCAAAAACCGACAGATAAAAACTCCCTCTTGTCTTACAATTCGTATCACCCTAGAGCACTCAGGGACAACCTTCCCGTTGGTCAGTTCCTCCGGTATCGCAGGTACTGTTCTTCGACTGCAACATTTTTGGACCAGTCAGAAGAACTATGTGTCAAACTTGAGACGAGACAGTACCCTCGTAAAACCATCAGGCAGGCCAGAAAAAGAGCAATGAACACCCCGCGGAGTGTTTTGCTCCAGAAGAATGAAAAAACGAAAGAAGACTGCTTACCGGTTGTCATGACGTTCGACCTGCTAGCTACGAAGATCCGGCAGTCCATTCGTAAACACTGGGCTTTGTTGTCAACTGAGGATTTTAGTATGCCCCCCCCCCAGGTTTGCTTTTAAAAGATCTATCAACCTGGGTGACAAACTCGTGCATACACGGGTCAAAATGGAACAGAAGTTTACAGAGTCGTCCATTCCTCCTGGCCACTACCCGTGTGGTTCTTGTTCTGTGTGCGGACTAACGAAGAAAACCCAAAGTGTAGCCCTGAATTCAGGTAGAATTTGGCATTTGAAGTATTTTAGCAATTGTAATACTGCCAATGTGGTCTACAGACTTACGTGCCAATGTAACCTTCAATACATAGGACTAACAACGAGAAAGGTGAAAATTAGAATGCAGGAACATCTGAGCACTATTAGAGCAGGCAAGCTGATGACGAAATTGGTACAACACTGTCACAACACCAAGCACACATTCACGTGGGTGGTGCTGGAGAGAATAATGGGCTCACCCCAAAACGTGGAAGACATTTTGGCTTCAAAAGAAGCCAGATGGATTTTCCAGGAGAAGTCTGACCGGGGAGGATTGAATGACCAAATCGAATGGGGGAAGGCTAGATACTGAATACTCAAAATATAGAATTCTTTACATCAGTGAAAAATGGTTGCCCCCTCGATCCTTGGCCTTTTGATCAGTTCTGCGGGGTGGTTGGGTACTACTGGAAAACAGTGATACACAATTGGGTACCCTCTACATGAATACTCAGTAGACTACCAATAGACTCGAGTCAAGTTCTACCAATCGCCTTAGGTCGTTTTGGACACCCTGGGAGTAACTAAATTGATGTATCAGAGTTAGTGTTCTGAATCGGTCACCCTATAGCCTATTTACTGTACAGTCGAAGATGGCGCCGAAAAAGGCCCAAAGTAGGATATATATGCGTACAATACCCTACTTAGAACCACCGATATATACATCAGGTGATAACCCTCCAGATTAAGGTTTAAGATTGTATTATTCAAGAATGACACCACATTAAACCTAAGTAAATTAATATCGATACATACGGCGCTTAAAACCCAATCTTGGATGTATACGAACTTCCCCAATCCAAAATGGCGCATAGACTGGCCCCGCGTTGAGGCGGACGCATAGGGGAAGGGATTATAAACAGCCTCGGAAACACAACACTGTCGACCGGCGGAGAGAAGGAGCTCCGTGAGGCTTTGGGTGGTAAGGAGGTGTTGTATATGAGGAAAAGGGGCCACCTTGATGTAGTTGTGTCCGGTTTGGATGTCAGTTATCTGTCTCTATAATAACTCGAGATACCGATAACCTGTATCGATGCATATATAGAAAACAGCACTTTGCGTTGCCGGTGATACATGGGTGATTACACACTGAAAGGTTTTGAGAGTAGTCCAATACGGCGCTGATGATTGCGTAAAGATACATGAGCACCAAAAGTAAGTTGGGTGATTATAGGGCAGGGTAAATAAGAGCATACTAAACATTGTAGTGATAAGTACGGAGAGAAAAACGATATTAGGAACAACAAGTGGCATGCTCTAGGATTATGGCATCTGTTTTATGATTGTGGTATCCTAATTGACAAATAGAGTTTCCAAACAACAAGCTTTTGAGTGTTTTTATACTATCGACAGATTGGCATTACGGTTGAATGCTGCACAAACCACGAGGACTCACACAAGGAGCCTTAGGGTGACCTCATTGAATGAGCTGGTACGCGAGGCCATGGCTCCACAAGGGTAATTTTTAAGGATTCAACAAAGAGATATCATGTTGATCTATGAAGAAAGGGTGATCATAAGGGTTAAGTGATGTGTGTGTCTGTACATTTTTACTTTTGGCAGTCCCCGAATGTGACTCTAAGAAGTGTCCCTATCGTGTGCCAAGCGACTGTTGTTGCCCTGACGAAATCGCCATAAAGACTCTTGGCGGTGAAACATGTTGGCATATAGGAATGGTATGCATATTTAGCAACCTTTTTAAGCATTGAATTGGGTGCACTCCTAAGGAGGAATAAAGTTTGAACCTATAGAGGGTGTACTCTTTTCACTTTTTACTCTTCACTATTCAGTCGCACTACTTACCTATGAATTTTCCGATGGGTTTATTTTGTGGACACCTCGTTTATTACTTTCGAGCGTGATGGCTACTGATGATGATAAGAGTGGGCAGAGCTGACGAGTACCAGCCAGCAGGCTCGATTGGGGATGCGCACGTGAGGTGCCATCACGTCTCTTTCACATTTTTTCACATTTACTTTTTACGTTTCTCTCATGAAGCAATTGAATTGAGAAACCTCTGGTGTACTATACATGAGTTTTGACACCGTGAGGATCATTGGGGAGACTGCTTGAAGTAAAATCTTTTATTAATTTAAAAAGTGAAGGTGGCTAACTTGTTGGTGACCCCCCAAAAAATTTCAAATCAAGGGGAGTACAAAATACCTATAGGCTTTTGAACCAATCTTTATGACCTAATAGACCTTCGTAAACCTAGGTCTTCGTAGTAATAGATTGTCTGAGTGGAGGGCGACCTAGGTTTTTTTCCCTCTATAGCTCCTTACTGTATACACACTCTTAAAGGCTACCTGGAAGCCATTTCTGCTTTTCTTCGGCTACCAGAGCAGCCCTCTTTGTTCAAGTCCCCTATTGGACGTCGGTTCTTTAAAGGCATTATTCATCTCTTTCCTCCATCTCCTTTCATAATGTCTCAGTGAGACTTGAACCTTGCCTTGACTTACCTTATGTGCACTCCCTTCGAGCTTCTTCACAACTGTCCTCTCAGGCTTCTCACTCTGAAGACTGACTTTATTGTTGCCATCACCCCTCCTAGCAGAGTGAGTGAGCTTCAGGCTCTTTCTTCTAAGGCCCCTCTCTTCTTGGTCCAAGTGGTGCTGGCTAAAGTTGTCACTCCCTTTCACATCGGGCAGACTATTACTCTGCCTACCTTTTTCCTGCCTCCGCACCCTTCCAAGGAGGAGGAGAGACTCCAGCGTCTGGACCCAAAACGTGCGTGGTCTTTCTACCTTGACCGCATAAAGGAGTTCCGGGTGGACGATCAACTCTTTGTTGGCTATGTGGGTGTCAAAAAACGTCTGGCTGTGCAAAAGCGTACCATCTCTTGATGAGTAGTCCTTTGTATCAAAATTTGTAATGCTTTGGCTAAAATGGAACCTCTAGTGGAACTGCAAACTCATTACACTAAAGCTACGGCAGCAACCACTGCTTTGTCGCGTGGAGTTCCACTCATCGATATCTACCAAGCGGCCACGTAGGCTTCTATGCACATGTTCACCAGACATTACTTTCTGGATAGTCAAGTCCGGAGGGACAGCTACTTTGCCCATTCTGTCCTCCAGCACTTTCTGGTGTGAACTTGGTTCGCAGACCCTCTTTCAGGGATGGTATTGCTGAGGTATATTCTAAGGTAAGGAATCTATAACTAATAGTCTCTTTCAGATGAACAAGTTACTTACCTTCGGTAACGATGTATCTGTAAGGGACATACGTTAGTTATAGATTCCTTACCGCCCCAACCATCCTATCCGCTCTGCAAACTGACTTCTAGGGATAGGGACTCCCTTGCAGGGCCATAGTGTGGCGCACAAGTGGTCAGTGTCTTTCATGGCTCTGCGCTTCTGGCGTGGAAAGTCGTGTCAGAACTGATGTCAGCGCGCAGGGGCGGTGTCTAAGTAGGCATGCAAAGTCATTCATGCGACCACGACACCGACGACGGACGCGGTGTTAACTGATGCCACCTACCAACACGCAGGGGTATTGCTGAAGAAAAATTCTCCGGATCCAGTCTGATGCCTGGGGGTAATTCTAAGGTAAGGAATCTATAACTAATATATGTCTCTTACAGATACATCATTACCGAAGGTAAGTAACTTGTTCTTCAGTTCAAATGTTTCCCTTTCAACAATTGCTGAACAAAGTGACTCACTACTAGGGAAAGCTTAGGCACTTGATGATGATGATCAGTGAAACATCTATTTATCCGGCCTTTTCCCTCTAACATACCTGCAGTCGACTAAGTTAATAAATATTTTCCTTACTGCCAAGCAAATCTATTTTGTTGGGAACAAGTAATGTCAGAATCAGAATCAGAATCAGCTTTATTCGATTTTTAAAAACAAAACCATAAAAGCACACATATATCACATTTCATTCAAAGAAGCAAAATTTGAAAGTTTAAAAATATCAACGTATTAAAAATAATCTAATTCATGGAGATCCTGAATCTAATGATGGTTTTTAGGAACATTGAGACTGAAGAAATAAGAAATTCATCATCTAACATTTGTAATCTGACCAACGCCACTCTACATTGTCTCAACCCTAGCTTTTTTTAAACGGGTCGAAGGATACTTTTTCTATGTTCTGAATAGAATTTACAAAAAAGAATACAATGGAGGGAAGATTGGACAGAAACCTGATCACAGGGACAAGGAATAAGTTCCTTGAGCCAACAATTCTTCTCAGGAAAGGTGAGCAGTCTAAAAAAGATGTCCGCCCTAAAGCGAGACAACAACATACGAGTATAGCAGCTGGTGACTAGTTTCAAATATGGTTGGATACCTTGGTTAATAATAAGTAGCTGGTTGGCCATAACAGAGCTCTTGCATTTCTCTGACATCCAGCGTTGCTCTGAGAGGAAATGCAGGCAAGTTTGCTTAAGCTTCTTCCTTGAAAAATTCGTCATGCTATCTGGGGAGTCAAAGAACTCTGGGTGGCCCAGCTCTATGAAGAAGTTCCTTAGGTAATTAAACCATGGAATTTTCAGGGCTCCATCTAGGCCTAGACAATCCTTAATTATATCCCTGTTCAGGTCTGTCTCAGTTCCAGACCAAACTTTATGCCACAGCAAGATTGGCTCCAGTTTAATAAGATCTACAATGTAAGGCACGCCCAGCTCTTGATGACAGACATAAGAAGAAGTTGACCCCGGCACAGCCAATAAGTACCGCAGAAAAGCATTGTGACAGGTCTGAATTTGAGTACTTTGGGTATTCACAATCCCCCAAATTCCTGCGCCGTATAGTGCTATTGATACACACTTAGCCCTGTAAATATCAAGCAAGACTGGTACCGGGCGGCCTCCAACCTTGTTTGAAAAATGTTTAACCGCCCCAATTGCTCGCGAGAATGCTAACTTTCGGGATTCACCTGCCGCTGTCCAAGTTCCCTTTTTGTCAAAAGTTATACCTAAATACGAAAAAGTATTAACAGTCTCAATTTTCGTGTTAGATAAAAATGAATTACAGCTAAGATTCTTCTTTTTTGTGCAGCACATGTTGAATGTTTTGCTTATGTTAATCTTTAGGCCTCTGCTACCCATATATTCAGAAAAGCTGGTAATCGATCTCTGGAGACCGATTTGGGTCCGGGCCATGATTACAGCGTCGTCTGCATATAAAAGAATGGGGATATAGGAGTTGCCAATTTTAGGATAATCCTGCTTATCTTCCAAGAGGTGAGACGCGACCGAATTAATGTATAAATTAAATAAAAAAGATGCTAAAATACAGCCTTGTCTCACACCCTTTTCTATAGGAAATTTGGAAGTGCAGTCCCCCTTCTCCCCGTAGCGTACCCTTGCACCTGCCTCCCGATATAATTCCCTAATGAATATTAGGAGGTTTGGGTCCACTCTCATATCCTGCATGGTTAGCCAAAGTTTGTTGTGATTAATACAGTCAAAGGCCGAACTTAAGTCCACAAATGTTACAAATAAGTTATCTTTTTTCGCCTCGACGTATTTGGCTACTAGGAGTGCTAGATTCAGACCTTGCTCTATTGTTCCTAGGCCTTCCCTAAAACCATATTGAAATTGGGAGAGAGTACCTGTGTCGTTCACCCATATTTGCAATTTGTTAAGTCTGACTCTCCCCGCGATCTTCATGAGTGAATCAAGTAAGGAGATCGGTCTATAGCATTTCGGTAAACTACGATCTCCTTTCTTGAAAATGGGTACCACAATGGCTTCCTGCCAAGTCTTTGGGAAGCCCGTTTTAGTAAAACTGTTGAGGACATTAGTTAACAGTGGGGCCCATAACTTACTATTAGCCTTGAAAACATCTACGGGAATTCCATCCGGACCCGGGGCCTTTCCCGCTGGGCTCTTGTTGATGGCTATCAGAACTTCCTCCATAGTAAAATCAACATTTATTGGGTAGGGTACTACATCCTTATCGCCTGAGTTAAAACCCCTTTCTGTCTCAGCCTGAGAATCCTTTGTATAAAGCTCCCGAAAGAAAGTCACCCAACCCTCTTCCGTGATAGCTGTTACGATAGAGTTTGTTGAATCATTGGAGAAAAAAGGAGCATTCACCGCTTTCCAGAAATCGGTATTATTTTTAGAATTACAGGTTTCCCGAAGAGTACTCTAGGCTTCCTGTTTGATTTGTTTTTTCTTTTTTTTGACTGCCTGTTGGTAAGCAAGTCTGGCTAATCTAACTTCAACCATTACCCTAGGATCTCTTTTTAGTTGATCCATTAAATGAGCGTGGGTCTTACTGCACTCTCTATCAAACCATCTCTTGGTTTTGTTTGCCCCAGAGTTTGGTGGTCTCGTGAGTAGCTTTTTGATTTCCTCTGAGATACTAAGGAATGCATCATTGACTTTAAGAGGCTCATCGTACTCTGTGAGACAGATATTAAATTCCTCTTCCTTGGAACAAATTAAATTTCCTAGGAAGGCCACTGGTTCCACTTTGTCCCATTTTAGGTTATAACCATTCTTCCTTACGAGTTCTAATCTAAAGTCGTAGTAACAGTGTTGTTTTTACCCGTCATTATGGTAAGGGACATACTGAGCGGTAAGTGATCACTCATTGCTACCTCGCATGTTTCAAACGCGAGGATATAATGAGAGTAGCGTTTAGATATTAGCATAAAGTCAATTATTGATTTGCAGCCCCGTCCAATGAATGTGGGGTTAAACGAGACTGATGGGGAGCATAGTTCATTTACAAAGCCCAGGTCCAGGGAGAAAAGTATATCGTTAAGGTGTTTTCCCAAAAGTGTATGGGAAAAATGTGTCACAGGAACACCGTCCATCTCTCCCAGACCACATAGATTTTGGTCGCTCAATGGGCATAGGAAGTAGTTAAAATCACCCATCCAAATCACACAACTATCAGAAAGTTCTTTTTCGTCTATATTTTTGAGGGTCTCAAGTAATTCTTTAAAAGTCGAGGCCCATAGATCTTTCGGTATGTTGTTGTAAAAATGTATCAGGTTAATGTGTTGATTCCCCCCCAACGTTATGTGCAAGATCTGGTAGAAGATGGAATCAGAGAAGAAAGAAATCTTAATTTCTTTTAGACAATTTGAGACGTAAATGCAAAGGCCTCCTTTATTTCTCCCTCTCGAAGTGTGTATAGCTGACGTGTGGTAGGTGCGATAACCATTCATATGAATGGGCTCGACCGTCCAACATTCCTGAAGACAAATGATCGAAAACCGTTTTACAAAAGAAACGCAGTTTATGTCGCCTAACCTGGAAGACAGCCCTGCAACATTCCAGGACAAAAATGTGATAGAATGACCTATATTGCCCTCTGACGATAAAGTCACAGTAGGAGTTGCACCAGGAGCCACAGTTTCAAGAGATCCACTGCTCGGCGGTGTGAGATGGTCAATTATCTCATCACCCGCAGTGTTAGTGGGGATGTTTTCAAAGTTGTTCTCTAAGGGAGTTGGCAATTGTACAGGCCGTAAATCAGTCAGTGAAGTTGGCTTGTCACCGGCTGCGACTTCTCCCACATATTCGACAGCATTAGAATTTAGGGGTAGTCAGTCGACCATATCCAGACAGCTGTACCTGTTTGACAATGGAATGGTCTCCATCCGACCTTGACTAAGTGTAGGCAGCATACCTCTTTCCCGATTAATATATGTTTTTGCCCTCCCTACTTGTTCCCACATCTTGTTGTTTAACTGATAAGGATAAAAGTAATCGAGTGGTAATGGAATGATGTTTGTATTGGGGACAAAAGATTGTGCATGCTGGATGTATTTTACAGCCTGAGTGTCCTTAAAGTTAACAACTATACAATCTCCCGGTATGTCTTTACTCCTACTACCCACCCAGCTGACTCTCCGTACAAATAAAATTTTAGTGTGGATATGAGGAGGGAGGGGTCGATTAATATTGAGCCAATACATAGTTTTGTTCCTCAATTCGAGATAAGACTCATTAGATTTTCCCTCCAGGCCAGGTACTCCCGTCAATATAATGACGAAGGGTGAGGATTCTGGGGGGAGATCTAAGATGGGTAATTTAGGAACAACATCTTGGACAAGAGCAATTCCATTTTCTAATTCATTTTTATCTTGCATGATGACATTATTGGTTTTTATATTGGCTTCCAAATATTTCTGCGGGGGCTTTGCTCCTGTATATGAATTTTGGAGGCCACTACTAGTTGTGGTATTTTCAATACAGGCTGTGTTTTCACATTTGTCCCCTGATAATCCCAGATGCCGATCCGTTAGTGGCAAAGACATAGAGGGAGGAATTTTCTCTTTTGGGTTGCTTGCAGGTTTGGCAAGAAGAGAATGTTCGTGAAGCTCCCTAAGTAAGTCTGTCCTCAGAGATTGATTGTGTTCTAGATTAATAGAGGCAGTCTTTTCTAATCCAGGATCAGACGGGTTGAATTTTCAAAAACTTCTGTTATTTTGGAATAAAACCCAACATCTAATTGCCTGGTCAAATCTAAGGTAACTTCGTTCAGGGGATGATCAACAACGCCCAGAGTGATATTAGACGCATTTATTTTATTTTTATTTTTTGACACTCTGGGTTGGCTCCCTTTTTTTGCTTGCGGAGCAGCCTTGTGTTTTGGTTTTGCTCCTAAAATTGAAGCAGTGGAGGAAGAAAGAGAGGTAGCCTCAGATATTGCATGTGATTGTGCACGAGTAGAGACACCTTCAGTTAGATTGTTGGCAGCATCAGCCGAGGTAGTTTCAGATCTAGTAGACCTTCTAGCGTCTCTGCACTTATTACTTTCCAAAGTTAAATCCGTGCCGAGGTCTATACTTTCAGTCTCACTAGTCAAACAATCAGTTGATATAGGTTTAGTAGTGATTACCCCAGGTGTAACAGATGAAGCGATTTTCCCTAGGGATGAGCGTTTAGTTGTAAAAGGATCCAACGATAAACGACGCTCAGTAAGGTCTATCTCTCGTTTTAATATATTTGCAGCTCTAACAATAAAATTGTCCAAAGTCCCTGCCATAGAAGTACCAGCTACGGCACTTTTGATCCTAGACATTGTAATGCCAAATGCGGTGATGGAGGGTGTGGCCAGGGAGTAAAGTGGGAATAAAGTGTTGGTGACTTTGCATTTTGTGTATGGGATAGTCTGTAATGAACGTGCCAAATATAATATCATGTTCCTTAATCCTTTCCCTGTACTGTAGTGCATTGCTTTTCCCATGGGCAGACAGGAGGATGTCTGTCTGCATAATTGTCTTCTTTATGATTAGTTACTAGTACCTCATGTGACATATATTATTCATAGCAACTATTGTCTGCATTGTTGCATTCAGGGTGAAATTGAGGCCTTTAACAGATCGTGGCCATGATAGGAAATTAGATAATTATCTGGTAGAGACTTCTAGCTGCAGATTCCTTACCTTTGAGTTTTGCAGGCGTCAGGCTGGGTAAGGGAACCTTTCCTGAGCAATACCCCTTGCGCTCACCATTGGGTGGCTCCATTCCGCTCCGCATGACGTCGTCAGTGTCAGTAGGGTAAGTTATGATATCGTGGTCACTTATATAGAAGCAACCTAGGCGCAGATGTCAGTTGATTGCTTTCCGCACCAGTTAAGCGCCAATATGGGAAGTTCTACCCCTCTGTTGCTTTTTGACAGTCCTTTTCTCTACTTTTTGTCAACTTCGGAATTGTTGCCAATTTTGTGCTCGAGCATGTTTTCGAGGAAAACAGGGTTCAAGCTATGCGGTGCCTGCCACCGCATGATGTTGATTACTGACCCCCCACCTCATCTGTCTCTGTTGTCTTGAGTGCAACCGTAATTCCAAGTCATGCTTGGACTGTCAGGCTATGATTACAAAGGCCTTATGGGAGCAGGCTATTAAGGTCCTTGCGGCCTGGCAGCTGACACCGTCCAGTGAGACTCCGCAGAGGTCCCAGTCCCGATCGAAGAAGAAGAGGTCATGGGACAGCTCCCTGAGCCCAAAGTTTTCTTCGTCCCACGCGAGGTCTTTCGGAACACACGGTGAAGTCCAATGCGGACTTCACCTTTGCCTCGACTGTCATCTGTCACCGAAAGATGTTAGAAGCACCGATGCTGGTGAACCCTCGGGCCCCATGGGGTCAGTAGGGGCCCCTTTCTGATGGATACATCTGCCAGTGGATTCCTCACCTTGTGAATATCCCCTGCGCCAGCATTCCATGGAATTTTTTCCCCTGCTCTCTATGCCGACGTGGACGTCATAATACCTCGGCTCCGCTTGCGACTCCGTATGATGTCACCGGAGCCATAAGAGAGCCACGTAGGCGTGATGACGTCAGCTCCCTTTTTTCCGCGCCGTCGACGCGTAACTGTTTTCCAGCACTCTCCTGCTACTTTGTAGTCTTCCTGTGGGTTACTGTTTCTGGATTTGCCATGTCTTCGACGAGGAAGTCAGGTTTCAAGCCTTGTAGGGAATGTGGGGGTCACATGTCCATCACTGACCCCCACGAAGATTGTTTATGGTGCCTTTCATCGGACCATGATGTGGACGACTGTTCCAGCTGCAGAAAGATGAATCCCAAGGCCCTGAAAGAGAGGGAAGCGAAGCTTTTCATGGCCAAGGCGAAAAAGGAAAGGAGAGGTAGGAAGAAGGAGAAGTCGAAGCCATAGGCACAAAAAGAAGAGGAAGCATAGCTCTCGGCGCCGTTCGTCGAAGAGTAAGGCTTTGAGGTCGCCGTCGCCTCGACGTCGAAGTAAGGAATTAATTTCTCCTTCGCCTTCCCCTTCTCCTCGTGTGTCTCAGGAGAAGACACCTTCGCCCAAGTTGACTCCGGCGCAGTCACCGGCGACAGTGGACTCTCCAGCTTCCGATGTTGAGCCGGAGCAGGTGAAAGATCTTTATCCAGTGCCAGATAAATCTGCGGCTCCAGTTGAGGATACTTCGGCTCCGGCTCCAGCTACTCCTCGACCGGATTCAGGGTCGAACCCATACCCACATTTCCCGACTCTGGGTGCGGATCCGACGCATTTCCTTTATGCAATGTAGGGGGTTTTCCAAAGAGCTGCCTTCCCATCCGGCGCACCTTCTGGTCCCGTGGGTCCAATGGCGTTTAGTTTGGGCGCGCTGCAAAATTATGCTCAGGCACCTTTTATGCCCTTCTTGCCGATGGCTCCTTCATAGCAGTTCCCTGCGCCATCTGGAGATCCATCCTCCCGACCTCTACTGGATCGTTTGCCTTCATCGGAGCCTCCCTCAACGCCGGCGCCGACTCCATCTGCGCCGCGTCCGGCGCCGCCTACTCCTCCAGCGCCGGCGACTCCACGTTCGATGCCGCCGACTCCGCGTACGGCGCCGCCGACGCTGTGCCCTCGGATCCGTTCTCGGAGAGATGCTCAGAGGATTATGGAGGAGGAGCGATATAGGGAAGAAGTGGAGGAAGGTGAAGTTGGTGATTCCACTGATGCATTTGAGGGCATTCAGGAGGCAAGTGGACTAGATACTACTCCAGAATGGGAGCATTCTTCTGCCAGATCTTCTCCTCCACAAGAGTTGGCTCCTTATCATTTAGTCATCAGGAAGGCTGCGGAGTTGTTGGACTTACAGTTGCCCTCTGCAGAATACAAGCCAAACCTTTTAACTGAAGTCCTTCATTCACCATCTTCCATTGTTGAGCCTTTGTTGCCCTTTAATGAGGCTATTTTAGAGCCTGTTATGGACGTTTGGCGCAAGCCACTTTCTTCACCTGCAGTCTCCAGAGCTGTGGCAAGGAGGTATAGAGTGGCTCCGGGGGACCTGAGCTTCCTTTCCTCGCACCCTTCACCAGAGAGCCTTGTAGTGCAAGCTTCCTGTTCGAAGCAATCTTCAGGTGCCTTCCCTCAAGCACCAGCTGACAGGGACTCTAAAAAGATCGAACAGTCAGCTAAAAAGGTCTTTTCATCTGGAAGCATGGCGCTTAAGTCAACTAATGCCACTTGCTTATTGGGGCGCTACGTTCATGCTTTAATGGACTTGGTGAAGCAGTTAGCCCCTAAACTGCCTGATGAGGAGAAGGTCTCTTTTATGGAGGTTGGTGCGGACACTCAAGCTGCCGCTAGGCATGTTATTCAGTCGGGCCTAGATACGGCTGATTCCGTGGCTAGGATTATGGGATCTTCTATAGCCACTAGAAGGCAGGCTTAGCTTCATTCTTCCGGCTTCTCTGCTGATGTTCAGGCCACCCTAGTCGATTTACCCTTTGATGGGGAAAAACTTTTCGGGGAAAAAGCTGATTCCGCCTTGCAAAGATTTAAAGATAGCAGGGTTACTGCGAAATCTTTGGGTTTGCAGATGCAGGCTAAGGGGTTTGGCTTAAGGAAGTATAGAGGATTTGGGAGGTCATCCTTTCGTTCCTTCCGTCAATCTCAGCAACAGCAGCAACAGCAGCAGCAAAATCCTCTCTATAGATCATATAGAGGAAGACGAATGGACCGGAG
Source organism: Triturus cristatus (assembly GCF_964204655.1). NCBI lineage: Eukaryota > Metazoa > Chordata > Amphibia > Caudata > Salamandridae > Triturus > Triturus cristatus. Next base: position 1,237,415,211 of record NC_140590.1, on the reverse strand, counting down.
AGGTTCTGGTCGCAATGCCTCCTCATCTTCAGCCTCCTCTGCTCCCAATGAAGCTTCAGGAAAGCAGCCCTAGATCCCCCATCCTAGATCATGTGAGGTCTGTGGGGGGTCGGGTGTCCCACTTTCTGCGAGGTTGGAAATCGGTCACGACGGACCTTTGGGTTTTAAACCTCGTGGAGAATGGGTACGCCCTTCCCTTTCAGGAGTTTCCTCCCCCTTACCCTCCTTGCCAAAGTTTTTGCTCAGAGGACCACCTACTTCTTCTGCAGAAGGAGGTTCTTGCATTGCTACAAAAAGGTGCGATAGAGGTGGTTCCGGAGCAGGAAAGGGGTCAGGGATACTACTCCCGGTATTTCCAGATTCCCTAAAAAGGATGGCAGATTGCGTCCAATCCTGGACCTCAGAGTTTTGAATTTTTACCTGAAACAGGAGAAATTCAAGATGCTAACCCTTGCACAGGTTCTTCAAGCGTTGCAACAAGAAGACTGGATGGTGTCGATCGACTTGCAGGATGCGTATTTCCACATCCCAATCCTGAAGTCGCACAGGAAGTATCTCCGTTTTACGGTTGGGTCGCAACACTACCAGTTTGCGGTTCTTCCGTTTGGTCTTACTACTGCACCTCGAGTCTTCACCAAGGTGATGGCAGTGGTGGCTGCTCATCTCAGGAGGTCAGGGATTCCGGTCTTTCCCTACCTGGATGACTGGCTTCTGAAAGCAGAGTCCGCAGAGATGGTGCAACTTCATCAGCAGGTAACATCTCAACTGTGATTCGACTTGGGTTTTTCGATCGATGTGCCCAAATCTCACCTGGTGCCCTCTCAACGCAACCTGTTCATAGGGGCGGTACTGTACACTACTGTGTGTCGAGCATTTACTCCTCCACAAAGAATTCTCGACATTCAGGAGATGATCCCTTTATTCCACAATGGAGCGGTTGTTCCAGTTCTGAAGGTCCTTCGCCTGCTCGGTCTGTTCGCCTCCTGCATTCTGTTGATCAACCATGCACGCTGGCACATGAGGGCACTCCAGTGGTGTCTCCGCAGGCAGTGGTATCAGCACAACGGAGATCTCAGGGAGTCGATCAGGATCTCCAGAGAAGCTGCAGTGGATCTGTCTTGGTGGGGCGTGGGGGCAATCTGTCTCAAGGAAAGCCCTTTCATCTTCCTCCAACGGTGGCCACAGTAATATCGGATGCCTCCACCTTAGGGTGGGGTGCTCATCTGGGGGATCTGGAGATGAAGGGTCTTTTGTCTCCAGAGGAAAGATTGTCTCATATCAATCTTCTAGAATTGCGGGCGATACGTTTGACACTCACGGCCTTCCTTCCTTCCCTTAGCGGTCAGTCGGTTCAAGTCCTGACGGGCAACACTACTGCAATGTGGTATGTCAACAAGCAGGGGGGAGTAGGGTCGTACCGTCTCTGCAGAGAGGCGTTGCGGCCTTGGTCCTGGGCTCAGGACCATCGGATTTGCTTGATGGTGAATCATCTGGCCGGGGTGCTGAACATACGTGCGGACAGTCTCAGTCGTCAGTTCTCCGCCGACCACAAGTGGAGGCTTCATCCGGAGGTGGTTCGTCACGTCTTTCGGACGTGGGGAACACCTCGGGTGGACCTGTTTGCCACTCATGAGAATACGCATTGCCCGTCATTCTGCAGTCTCCAGTTTCCGATGCAGGGGGCGTTCGGGGACGCGTTTCGGTTGAGTTGGGGCTCACAACTCCTTTACGCGTTTCCTCCCATACCCTTGATTCCTCGGGTTCTGAGGAAGATTCGCCAAGACCGGGCCCAAGTTGTTTTGATTACCCCGGATTGGCCAAGAAAGGTGTGGTACACAGATCTGCTTCACCTTTCATCGCACCCTCCGCTCCGTCTCCCTCTCAGGGCAGACCTCCTCTCGCAGTCGGAGTGGCAGGTTCTTCACCCCCACCTCCAGCGCCTGCACCTTCATGCCTGGAGATTGAACAGGACAACCTGAGTTCTTTCTCTCTCCCGCCTGATGTGGTGGATGTTATTTCATCAGCCAGGCGACACTCTACCAAGTTCATTTACTCCTTCAGGTGGTCTAAGTTTGTAAAATGGTGTGGAGAGAGATCCATTGACCCTTTAAAGGCCCATCTTTCCAATGTGCTTCAGTTTGCTCTTTCCTTGGCTCAGCAGGGTTGTGCTGTGGCCACGGTTAAGGGCTAGTTATCAGCCTTATCTGCTTTTCTGTGTCATCCAGATCAGCCGTCGTTATTTAAATCTCCTATTTATTTATTTATTTATTTATTTTAGCAGTTTTGTATAGCGCGAACAAGACCCTTGCAGGTATCAGAGCGCTTTACAGTACAGAGAATCAACAACAAAAAAACAAAAACATATAGGTGACGTATAGTAGGTTAATACAATAAAGATGAGCATAGCGAACAGCATGTATTAACATGGGAATATCAGAGAGTCAAGTGAATTTGGATAGAAGAAAAGATTTCTCTTCTTTTTTGAAAAACGCTGCGGATGGATTAAGTCTCGTTTCATGTGGCAAGGCATTCCAAATCCTGGGAGCCATTCCTGAGAAGGAGCGGTAGTAAGTTTTCTTCTTGGAGAACCGTTGTGGTTTAAGTAAAAGATTGCTGGAGCTCCTAGTGGATCTGTTACCACCCGAAAGTACCAATTTCTCCGCTAGGTATCTCGGTGTTTTGTGATGCAAGGCCTTATGCGTCATACAAGTGATTTTCAGTTGAATTCTGGCCTCAAAAGGAAGCCAGTTGAGGGCACGAAGGTCAGGGGAGATGTGGCTGTTTCTTTTGGAGCCTGTGATGAGCCTAGCAGCTGTATTGAGTGTGGCTCTTAAAGGAGCGGTCGTTGATCTGGGTAGGCCGCAGAGAGCAATGCTTCCGTAATCCACTTTGGGAATTACTAGAGATTGAACTGCCTGTTTAAAGTCGCTGGCCGGTATGAAGGGTTTCAGTTTTCTCAAGGTGTTAATCTGGAAATTAGCTCCTTTGGTTGCAGCGCTGATGTGCTTCTGCATATTTAATTTATTGTCCAAGGTTATTCCCAGTGATTTAGCTGAGTCAATGATGATAGGTTGACCATCGAATGCTGTAATGTGCTTCATCCATTCAAGGATGGTGGCCGTTTGGTTGGGAGGGGCGATTAGTAGAAATTCAGTTTTTAGACTGTTTAGTTTTAGATGATTTTCTGCCAGCCAGATCTGTGTTTTAAGGAGTGTTGAATTAAGGGACTTGATGTCATCAAGTGAGTGGACCTTATTGTAGAGTTGAGTGTCGTCGGCATACATGTGATATTGGATGTTAGATGAATTGAGTAGCTCAGTGAGAGGTTCCATAAACATATTGAAGAGTGTCGGGGAGAGGGATGAACCCTGGGGTACTCCCAGAGTGACCGGAGAGGGGTTGGAGAGTGATTGGTTGATCTTGAATCTTTGTGTTCTGTTTTGGAGGAAGGACGTGAACCAGTTTAACACAGTACCAGATAGTCCCATCCTGTGTTTCAGCAGGTCTAGAAGATTGTCATGTTTGACTGTGTCGAAGGCTGAGGATAAGTCAAGCAGGATTAGCAGGCATCCTTTGTTTTGATCCAAGATTTGCAGCGCGTCATCAATTATGTGGGTCATGGCTGATTCCGCAAGTTGAAGTGGTCTATGTGATTACTAAGCTGCATGTGAACACATTTTTCTAGCAGTTTGGCGAGGGTCGAGATGTTGGAAATTGGGCGATAGTTATTCAGGTCAGCTGGGTCCGCCGAGGGTTTCTTTAGGATGGGGGATATCTGACCCACCTTGAGGATGTCTGGGATGGTTCCTTGTGAAAGAGAAGTGTTTATAATCCTGGTCCATAGGGGTAATAGCAATGGCGTGAAGGTTTTTAAATGGGTTGCTGGGAGAGGGTCTGTGAAGTGATTGGAAGGATTCAGTGCTGTGATCATATTTAAAATAGTTTCTTCATTGTAGCAGCTGAAGTCGGTCCAGGAGGCATTGTTCTTGAGAGCGGGCTTTGGAGGGGATATTATCGGGATGCTAGGTGTGGACGGAGCACCACTCCTTTGTGGGCCAGTATGTGATAAAAGATCATTAAGTAGGACTGTTTTTAAGTTTTCAGTCTTAGTTGAGAAAAATGATGCAAGATCCTCACAATTGGGCAGTGTGTCAGGATCAGCTTGGGGGGAGTGAGACAGGCCCTTGGATTGGGCTTTGATTATTTCGAATAGTCTTTTGGGACGATTCTTGGCTTGGTCCAATTGTTGACGAATGAAGTCAGCTTTCGATCGTCTAATCTTTCTATAGTAGGAGTTTCTTTTACTTCTTAGCAATTTGAGGTGGGCAGCAGATGGAACAGCTCTCCATTGTCTTTCAACTGTTCTTAGATATCTTCTGTCTTCATTTAGCCTACCATCATACCAGGGGTTTGATCCTTTTGCGGTGGTTCTTTTCAGTTGTAGTGGGGATAGGTTATCTAGTACCTGACTCATCGAGTTGAAGTAGTGGTTGGTTAGAACAAGGGTCTTACTAACAGGTTTCCACCTACTCCTTTTGTAATGCCACAGTGGGACCTTAATCTTGTCTTAACTTTTTTGATGGGGTCCCCTTTTGAGCCCCTTCATAGCTGTCCTTTGAGGCTGTTGTCCTTTAAAACGGTCTTTCTTGTAGCCATAACCTCGGCAAGGAGGGTAAGTGAGCTTCAAGCTCTTAGTTCGAAACCCCCGTTTTTATCCTCACATGCTGAAAGGATGGTCCTTAGGACTAGGGCTGCTTTCCTACCTAAGGTAGTTACTCCCTTTCATCTGGGGCAGTCGATTACTCTCCCTGTATATTATCCACCTCCTCATCCTTCCAAGGAGGAGGAAAGACTTCACCGATTGGACCCTAAAAGAGCTGTGAGCTTTTATTTGGACAGAACGAAGGATTTTCGTTTGGATGATCAGCTCTTCGTGGGCTATATTGGACAATCTAAAGGCAAGGCTGTGCACAAGCGCACTCTGTCCAGGTGGATCATCCTAGCCATCAAGATCTGCTACGCCCTTGCTGGTAAGGTTCCTTCTGCGGGTATTAGAGCTCATTCAACTAGAGCTAAATCTTCTACCTCTGCTTTGGCCAGGGGTGTTCCTGTGGCAGACATTTGTAAAGCCGCGACTTGGGCCTCCCTCCATACTTTCGCAAAGCATTATTGCTTAGACTCTGAGATGAGGAGGGAGGGCCACTTTGCGCGCTCTGTCTTGCAGGACTTTTTGGTTTAGGAAGGTGGATACCCTCCTCCAGGAGTGGGACAGCTGTGGGAATCTATTCACAAGGTGAGGAATCCACTGGCAGATGTATCCATCAGAAGAACAAGTTACTTACCTTCGGTAACGCTTTTTCTGGTGGATACAATATCTGCCTGTGGATTCCTCACTGGCCCACCCACCTCCCTGTTGTCCTCCTTTGTATACCTTAAAGGATGCCTTGCTTGACATGTTGTTTTATCTGGTACACTTATAGGAAATGCTTTTGTTCCTTAGCTTTCCTTTCTGTATATGTACTATGTATATTTGCTCGAATGGTGGATACCGTGTATACTTTGAATCTGTTGTCGGTCCACCTGTTCGCCTCGGAGGCACGGAAAAAATGGGTGGAACTGGCGTCAGCACGCCGACGTGGCTCTCTTATGGCTCCGGTGACATCATACGGAGTCGTAAGCGGAGCCAAGGTATTATGACGTCCACGTTGGCGTAGAGAGCTGGGGAAAAAATTCCGTGGAATGCTGGCGCAAGGTGAGGAATCCACAGGCAGATATTGTATCCACCAGAAAAAGCGTTTCCGAAGGTAAGTAACTTGTTCTTCAGGTTCGATGCCATCGGCTCCGGCCACGGCACCAGTGGGGCCTCAGGGATTCAATCCCGGATCCGGGTTGACGCCGGAATTGGACTCCGAAGTTGATGCCTTTGGCACCCCCGGTGCCCACCGGCAGTTCCAGCACCATCCTTATCCCTGATGACAAAGAGTCAGAACGACGTCGCTTGATGCCGATTCCAAAGCCAATTGAGCCTAGGGGTTCTATGTTGTCGCCTGTACACTTTGAGAATGTGTTAGGCTTGGGAGAAGAATGGGAGGTATCTATGGACCCTTTGGAACACCAGGATGACTCTTCGAAGCAGGTGGACTCTCTCTGCCAACTGTGGCTATAGAGGAAGGGGCATCTTATGCCATGATGGTTAAAAGGGCGGCCGAGGTCCTCGGGCTAGAGCTGCCTTATGTGCAGGTCAGGACTAATATCCTGATTGAAGTGCTTCAGGAGCTTCCAACTCTGAATCCCTTTTTCCCTTTAATAAAGCACTAACTGATGTCCTTCTAGGCACATGGTCCATGCCTAGCAGAGAGTCTCCTGTGAATAGGACAATTGCATGCCCCATCGCCCAGCTCTGGGTGACCCAAATTCTCAGCCAACGCTCCACTCCAGAAGTTTAGTGGTGCAGGCTTCTACATCTCAGGGCACATTCCCTTCCACCCTCCGGATAGGGAATACAAGAGGCTGGATTCACTTGGTAAGAAGATGTTTTCTTCCTCCAGCCTGGCATTGCGGTTGGTGAATACCACATATTATTGGGCAGTGTCCCCCACTCCGTTTGGGAGACAGTTGCGCAAGTGCTGCCAGAAGTCTCAGAAGAGGCCCAGGAGTAAGTTATAGCTCTTTTGGCCAAGGGAGCTATAGAGTGTGTCTGGGATTCAGAAGTAGGCAGTGGCTGCTATTCCTGCTACTTTCTGATTCAAAGAAAAACAAAGGGTTGTGGCCCATTGTAGATCTTTACACCGACAATCTCATCCTCAAGAAGAAGTTCAAGATGCTCACTCTAGCTCAGGTCTTGTCTGCTCTAGAATAAGAAGACTGAATGGTAGCGCTGAACCTGCAGGATTCGTATTTTCCCATCTGCATCCTGCCGGGCCACAGGCATTACCTGTGGTTCAAGGTGATGGTGATGGTCGCAGTGCGAGAAGTTGGCCTGGTATATGCTGTCCACTAGTTCTAGTGGGCACCTTGCACCAGTCCAAACAACCTTTGATGATTAGGTTTAAGACAACCTTTATTGAAAGCTATCCTAGTGGTAGCTATGGAGAACAGCCTTCAGGCTAAGTCTCGAAGAAATGTAAAGCAGCTTGGTTTACCAGATTATAACCTCCTGAATGACCATATGAAAGGAGAACCACACAAGGTATATATATAAAGTATATGTATTTATTACTAAACACTCTCTACTAACCTCTTTATGATATTAGAGAGCAAGGCACACAGTATAACAGTTCTAAAACGACAATAAAGAGCACAATATCCAATGGGCCCCAGGGGGAGACCAAACCATATATTAAGAAAGTGGTATAAGAACCACAACTTGACTAGACACAGTGCCTAGAGCACGTAGAATCGCTGGTACCCCAAGGAACCACCCAAGGTGGTGACACAGTGGACCCACGGGGACGCGTGCAGTGTGTGAACACAGCCGCGAGATCCGTACAATCCTATGGGAAAGTCACGGTTGGAATTTTAAAGATTAAGGACACTTAGGGGAGGACTTGGAGCAAACCCTTTCAGACTTAGAAGGTTCTAAGGCCAGCACCCATGTGAGCACCGGAGTACTTGTGTTACCTAACCTAGGGTAGCCAGGTGCATATGTGTCAAATGGTGTCGGGAATCTTCGCTGTTTTTAATGGCGAGTTGCTGCAAAGTGCTGCTGCCGTGGAAAGGAGAAGTGTCTGGTGTGATCCAAGCCTGGATCGAAGATGAGATGAACCTGAAAGCAGAGGGGACAGAGTCTGGGTCACTTGTCAGTGGCCAGGGGCACGATAGACGAATGCCCACTGATGTCGGGTATTTCAGGTGCAATAAGGTAAAGCTTGACTCCACTGCCACGGGGACCAGGAGACGTTGACGACAACCACAGTCCGCAGGCGAGCTGTCCCACGAAGAATGTCGCGTGCTGGGGGGTCGGTGTCCGGATTGGAGACCAACAAGCCTTGGTAACAGCAACCTACACGGTGAGAGTAAAACGGATTCGTTGTGGACCAGCAAGGTCCTGTGGTCTCCCCAAGCAATGGAAAGTCAGGGCACATCTGGAGCAACCAGGTAAGCCCACGGAAAGTAAAAGTACCCTTTTCAGGGACCCACAAGTCGACGGACAAGGGACTGCGAAGGGACCTCGAGAGAAATCACTCAATACCAGCCCACGGGACACTCGAGGAGTGTAGGCCACTAATCTTCAGTGGAATCACTGCTCGGGGTTGGGACTGCAAGTAGCCCAAAGCACAGCTTAGGGATCGCCAAAAAGCATATGCTGCTGCAAATGTTCACGGTGTCTAGGGGTTCGGGTTGCACGGTCCCCATGAGGGCTTTGGATCTCAGGGTTGCTGGACGCACGGATCGGCCTTGGGGAAGCTTGAAAACTCACCTCCTGTGTTGCAAAATCTTCAGAGTCCTTCAGGAGCTGCTTAGTTGCAAACTGGACAGATGCGACTTTGGTGTCTGCCTTGCAAGGCAGTAACTCCTTAACTCCAAGGGAGATTCTTCGGTCATCCAACGTTGTTGAAGTTCTGGGATTCTGTAGCAAAGTTTCGTCCAGGTAAATCTAAAGTCCTGTAGTCAGGGGTTCCTACTTTATCCCCAAGGAAGGGGTGGGACAATCTCTGGGGACCTACCTATGGGAGGGTGAGGACAGAGGGGTGGCTACACCCATGTCCTTTGTCCAGTTTCATGCCAGATCAGGGGCTGATAGCCCCTGCAACCGGTTTGAGCTGGACTATGCACAGGGACACCAAATGTGCCCCCAGTGCGGACTTCAAAGCACTCTCAGAGTGCACCCACCCAGCCCCAATACACTAAAGCCTGTCTGGGAGGTGGTCACACCTCCCTGTGACAGGAAACCTATTGTCCAGCTGTCCCCTGATGGAGTTTTGGCCAGCAGCAGGAGGGCAGACTCGTGTCAGTGGCTGGCAGCATCCATTTTGAGATTGCCAGGGCTTGCAAAGCTGGTACCGGATGTACCGGTGCTGTCATATTTCTCCCTCTAGTAGGGTGGAATCATACATCCCACACCAGTTACTGGTGTGGAGGTATGATTCCAAGGTTTTTTAAACCAAACACAACATGTTTCCGTGCAGCTATTCCAAAGTTAGCATTTACCGCGAGGTTATAATGCTCTTAAGAGTATATGGTTTGGCTGCATCACAAACAACCCCGGAATAAAGGTTCCGAAAGCTGCAGAGGGGCTCTGCTCAAGCATGGGCACCCTCTCACATAAAACCCAGCACCCTGCCTTCAGGAGTGATAAGGCCTGCCATAGGGGTGACTGATAGGTTTATATGTGCAGTGATATGGATAGATATAGTGAACCTATATCTAAGTAAGGGGTGCATGCACCACCTTACACAGGCTGCTGTAGCAGACCTGTTGTGTCATTTTGAATGGTCTCCCAGGGGTGATATAATACATACTGCAGCCCTTGAGAGGCCTCTAGGTTACCTATGCCCTGGGTATATAGGATACTATATACTAGGGACTTATAAGGGTGCCCCAGAATTCAATCTGTGGTGTACCTAAAGTACATGCAATCAATTTAGAAAGGAAGCAGCTAGTCTGGGGTCCTGGATAGCAGGATCCCAGCCAGACTAAAGTCAAAAACAGTGAAATATGAGCAAAAAGTGGGGGTAACTATAAGAAGCAGATCCTACTTTCCTACACGAAGCTCATCTGTGCAGGTTAGGTGTGTCAGTCTTCCCCTACCTCAATGAAAAGCTGTTGAATGCATCCTCACCAGTCATTTCCCACCTTCAGACTACAGCAAACGACTTGCATTCGCTGTTGTTCTCTATAAATGTGCCAAAGTCACACTTGACTCCTTCTGAGATGCTCCCTTTCATCAGGGTTGTTCTGGACACGGTGCAATTTTGGACCTATCCTCCTGAGCAGTGAGTCCAGGATATTCGAGTTATGACTCCGATGTTTCAGCCTCTATCCTGGATTTCGGTGAAACTGACTCTGAAGATGTTGGGGCTCATGGAATCCTGCACCCTGTTGGGAAAGCATGCCAGGTGGCATATGTGGGCTCTGTAGTGGGACCTGAAATTCCAGTGGGCGCAGTATCGGGGAAATCTCACCGACGTGGTCCAGATCTCAGGAGGAACTGCGAGACATCTATAGTGGTGGTTGACGAACTGCGATTGGGTTAATCACAGACCCCTCTCCCTTCCCCAACCAGAGCTCCCAGTTGTGACAGATGACGACCATCTGGGAGAGGTTGAGATCAGGGACACTGGTCTCCGGCGGAGTCGGGGCTCCACATAAATTTTTGGAGCTTCGAGTGATTCAATTGGCATTGAAGGCATTTCTTCCCCCTATCAAGGGGATGTTAGTACAGGTGTTAACGAATAACACCATTGCCATGTGGTACTTGTAGGAGAGTAGGGTCTTCTTTCTATGTTCACCCCCACTTTTTGCTTTTGCTTCACTGGTTTTCGAATTAGATGTGGCTGTGGGCCTGCTAATCAGACCCACAGTCCAGCTGTTCTCTCTCTCTAAATTCATACTGTGTACTTTAGGTGCATAACCCAATTGGTTAGGGTCACCTTATTGGCCCCTGTATAGTGTACCTTAGGTACCCAGGGCATAGGTGTACCCTAGGCCTACCAGGGGCTGCAGCATGTATTGTGCCACCCCCGGCCTGGCCTTCCATTATGACACAACTGGCTGATCACTCAGCTGGGGCAAGGTTGTGTAATCACTCCTTGCTTAGGTGTAGTATTCCTATACCTACCTTATATATAGACACATGTGTACCTATCAGCCACTCCTATGGCAGGCCTTAACAATCCTGGAGGCAGAGTGCTTGGTAACATGTGAGATGGTGCTCTAGCATGAGCTGAGCCTGTCTGCAGCTTACGGAACCATGTCCTTATAGCTGTTCTATGATATAGCCTGCCATATACTCTTAAAGTACCTTATAATCTTAAACGGTTATGGTAACTATGGTTTGGCTTTATCGAAACATGTCGTGTAAGGTGTCTAACACTTTGGAATAATACCCCCATACCATTTCTGGCAATGAGGATATTATTCCCCCCTTCTAGAGGGAGAAGACATGTTGAAACCTACTTACCCGGTTAAAGTTAACCAGAGCCCCAGCATCACAAAATGGATGCTGCTACCACAGACACAAGTCTGACCTCCTGCTGCTGGGAGTCCTTCCAGCGAGGGAGGCTTGGAAAATAGGTTTCCTACCTTGGGAGGTGCGAGCACCATCCCAGACAGGCTTTAGTGTATTGGGGCAGGGAGGGATGAAAGAAACTAGACACTGCCTGGGGCACACAAGGTGTCCCATGCATAGTCCAGTTCAAACCGGCGCTGGGGCACTCCAGCCCCAGCTCTGGCACGAAACTGGACAAAGGAAAGGGGGTGTAGCCACTCCCCTTCCTGGTCCCACCCATAGGAGGGACCTTGCAGGTAGCCCAGCCCACTAGCCCAGTATATCAGTAGGTAGCTGAGCCCTGCTAAATTAGATTAACCTGAATCTGCAACTTGAACAGAAACTCTGGACCTTCGACATTCGACCTCAGGAAGAAGACTGAAGAAATCTCCCTTGTGGCCAAGGAGTGACCACCCTGGGCAACCAGGCACCATCCATCGACCGCTGCTTGCTTTGCGACTGATCCTACGAGGGACGACTGCAGAGACTGACCAGCGCCGAGACTTCCAGACACCTCTGACCCAGATCCACATCTCCAGCGAAGCTGAGACCCGTGGAGGCGACGAGGGACGTGGAACCGGCGACTTGGGAAAAGTGGCTAGTAACTGACTAGCACTACTTCTGAGGATTCCTCGAGGCTGTACTTGGGGAATTGAGAAGCCCTAATCCCGAGCACCATCTGCAAAGAAGATCAGCTCCCCACACTTCACGTGTTCTGCATGGGCCCTTCTGCACCTGAGTTGCTCGAGGTGTTGACCAGTTGCTGGCCCGTTGGCTAGTAGCCTCTGCGACGACGAACCTTTTGTTTCATCTTGCTGTTCCGGCTCCTCCAGACTGGCACCCGCTCCTCTGTGAAAGAGAAGCACCCCAGACCTTCCTGGTCTGCACCAGAAGCAAGTCCTCCATTCTGCGTGGGTTCCGCTTGCCAAGGCTTGTTGGGTCCTGACTCGACATCGACGCCGCCGACAGCAAGAGCCTTCGTGGGACAGCTCGCCTCCTGGTCCTGGTCGTCCTCGACGCCTCCTGGTACCCGTGGCTGCTGCGACAAGCTTCACCTCTTCACCTGCATCTTCACGACATCGACTGGTTCCTTCCTGGTTCCTTCCCGGCTCCTGGCTGGTGACCTAGACTCTGTCCCTTCTGCTTGCAGGTGTCCTTCCTTCTTGATCCCATCCTTGGGATCCACCGGACACTCTTCACTGACTGCCTGTCAGCAACTTTCATTCAGGCATCTATAGAAGTCAACGTTCACACCTATGCACCCACAGCCCGTGGGCTAGGTAACTTGAGTACTCCGGTGCTCACAAGGGTATTGACTATCCTAGGGTCTAGTTTTCGAGTCTCGACTTTCTAGCTATTCCAGAAGTGTCGTAAAACTGTTTAATTCTAATACTGACTTTTACGCATTACGCGTGAGTGTTTCCACTCTGCACCTGAATCCCGTGGGCCTCCCACTTCCTAACCTTTGGTAGGGTAGTGTAGCCCCAGCGATTCCCTAGGCCTAGGCCTATCCTATTTCCGTGACAGTGGTCCTTACACCACTTACTTAGTATATGGTTTGCGTGGCCCCTAGGGCCTAACTGTATTACTTACCTGTGTGACTTAATGTATGCTTAAATAAGACTGTGTTGTACTTACCTCGAATCTCAGAAAGAGTGCTGAGGGTTTGACTAGAATAAATACATTCTATTTTTATATATATCTGTTGTGGTGTCCTTTCATTTGGTATTCAAGGGATTACATATGGTATAACAGCTGGCTTCACATGCCATTCAGAGTTTAGCCTAAGACTGCTCTTGTCCATGCTACCACTAGGATAGCTGGTCTATAAGGTTACAACCAATCACCATAAGGGTTGTTTGGACTGATACAAGGTGTACACTAGAATTAGTGACATCATATATCAGGCCAACTTCCCACAGTACTGCACCAATCAGGGCGGGGTGGGGTCATGAGCCCTTTGTCAAAAGGCCCTGTTTCTCTGGACGTGGCTGGAACAGCAGGGCATAACCCTGGTGGTTCAACACCTGGCAGGTTCTCTTAACGCCATGGCTGACGTACTCAGCCATCAATGCCTAGCGGATCACGAATGGCTTTTCCAGTCAAAGGTGACGTAAGGTCTCTTTCAGCAGTGGGGAGAACCTTGGTTAGATTTGTTTGACTCCGAAGAGAATGCGCAGTGTCAGCCATACTGTGCGCTGGAGTTTTCAAGGCGGTTATTGCTCGGCGACACCTTTCGTCAGTGGAGCTCAGGCCTGCTGTACCCCTTTCCGCCCAAACCACTCCCGCCCAGGGTTTTGAAGATGACCAGGAACAACCGGGCCCAAGTCATTCTTGTGGCTCTGGACTGGGCGAGGAGAGTTTGGTATCCAGAGCTTCTGAAAATGAGCATTGATCCTCCAATCATTGGGTGGGAGAATCTTCTGTCGCAGCAGCAGGGGAGGGTCCACCACTGAACTTGTCAACTCTGCTCCTCCTTTTGTAGATATTGAGCGGAGGCAGTTGATGGCTTTTCACCTTTGTTATTTTGGCGGCCCCCCACTAAGACGGTTTATATATGCTTGCTGTTGGCAGAAGTTTGTATTTAGCTGTACAGAAAGGTCCATTGACCCTCTTTCTGCTCCTCTTTCCACTGTTCTTCTATTTATTTTAACCCTTGCCCAGCTGTGCTCTGCTTTGGGTACTCTGAAGGGTTATCTTTCTGCTCTATCTACTTTTTTACTCCAATTGTACATAGGTTTCTAAAACGGCTGACTCACTTGTGTCTGCCCAAGTCCATTATTATACGGCAGTGGGACCTTAATTTGGTCTTCACTTATCTTATTTGTGCTCCCTTCGAGCCTTTACACAACTGTCCTTTTTACCATTAAGACAGCCTTTCTTGCAGTGATAACATCTGTCCTGAAGCTGGTGAGTTGCAGGTGCTATATTGTACGCCTTCCTACATGATGTCTTTCCCAGACAAAGTGGTGCTTTGCGCCCATGCTTCATTTTTGCCAAAGGTTATGACCCCATCCCATTTGGGTCAGTCCATCACACTGCCCACCTTCTTTTCTCCCCCACATCCCTCTAAGAAAGAGGAGCGCCTCCACCGTCTTGACCCAAAAAGAGCGTTGTCGTTATACCTTGCCCGCACAAAAGCGTTCCAGATGGACTACCAGCTCTTTGTGGGGTACTTGAAAGTTAAGAAGGGGCAGGCAGTGCAGAAAAGGATCATCTCTTTCTAGGTTGTCCACTGCATTAAGATCTGCTATGCCCTAGCTTAAAAAGCAGCCCCCCAAGGGATTAATGGGTCATTCCACCAGGGGAAAGGCTGCGACTACGGCCTTGGCTCGGGGTGTCCCAGTCCTGGCCATCTGCCAGGCTGCAACATGGACATCCTTGCACACGTTTGCCAAGCACTTCTGCCTGGATAGTCAGGTCTGCAGGGATCGGCATTTTGCTTATTCGATCCTGCAACACTTCCTAGTGTAAGGTATTCGTCCGCAACCGATCGCTGGGATGGTATGGCTTGGGTATCTAATCCAAAGGTAAGGAACCTGCAGCTGGAAGTCTCTACCAGATAATGCATTACCGAAGGTAAGTAACTTGTTCGTCTAATATAGCTTCCCCACCTGCAAACAGTAGCAAAGTAACGCGATATAAGTTTGTCAGTCTAGGGCACAAGCTGAGCTGGCATACCTATATTAATTTAGCTCAACAAGAGAGAGAATACTTGTATACTCCGAAGGGCTTAATGTCTGAAACTCTTATCACATCTAAATTGAATGGCTTGAGGAATCAAGGATACCAGCAAGAAAATGTTATGTGCTGCTAGTGCTACTGTGCCACTATATCATTTTATGTGTTTTGCTAAGTGTATTGGTTGCAATTTGGCTTTTTTCTTTCTTGATATAGCTTCTCCTGCCAATCCATCATCACAACAAACCAACAGGCAGGAGGTAGCAGCCAGGACCTGGCAAAGGAAGCTGGAGGCCATCAGGGCCAAATACCAGCGGCTGGTGGCCGAGGAGGAGAAGGAGGAAGCAGCAGCAACTGCAGCCTTAAATGCCCCAGGCCCCAGCCAGGCCCCAGCCAGGCCCCAGTGCCTCCGTTAGTCAAGCGCCGTGGTCACAAGGCAGCCGCCCTCCTCCATTCCACCACTGCTGCTTCCACCTATTTCTGATGGATACATCTGCCAGTGGATTCCTCACCTTGTGAATATCCCCTGCGCCAGCATTCCACTGAACTTTTTTCCACAGCTCTCTACGCCGACGTGGACGTCATAATGCATCGGCTCCGCTCGCGACTCCATATATATATGTTACTGGAGCCATAAGAGAGCCACGTCGGCGTGATGACGTCAGTTCCCTTTTTTCCGCGCCGTCGACGCTCAACGGTTTTCCAGCACTCTCCTGCTACTTTGTAGCCTGTAGTGGGTTACTGTTGGTAAATTCACCATGTCTTCGACTAGGAAGTCAGGTTTCAAACCTTGTAGGGAATGCGGGGGCCACATGTCGATGACAGACCCCCATGAAGATTGTTTGTGGTGCCTTTCTTCTGACCACGACGTGGAGGACTGTTCCAGCTGCAGAAGGATGAACCCCAAGGCCTTGAAGGAAAGAGAGGCGAAGCTCTTCATGACCAAGGCAAAGAAGGAGAAGAGAGGTAGGAAGAAAAAGAGATCGAGGCCGGAGTCGTCGACTTCGCATTCTTCGAAGTCGAAGAAACACCACAAGAAAAGGAAGCATAGCTCTCGGCGCCGGTCTTCGAAGAGCAAGGCTACGAGATCGACTTCGCCTCGACGTCGAAGTAAGGATGTGTCTCCTTCTCCATCTCCTAGGAAGTCTCCAGAGAGATCTCCTTCGCCGAAGCGGACTCCGGCGTGGTCCCCGGCACAGTCTCCGGCGCTGTCACCGGCGCAGTCACCGGCACCGGTGGAGTCTTCTGCTTCTGAGGTCGAGCAAGAACAGGAAAAGGAGCCTTCTCCAGAGCCGGCTGATCCTGTGGCTCCTGTCGAGGACTTTTCGGCTCCGGTTCCAGGTACTCCTCAGCCAGATTCGGGATCAATCCCTTATCCACAGTTCCCGACTCCAGGTGTGGATTCGACGCATTTTCTAAATGCTATGTATGGGATTTTTCAACGGGCTGCCTTCCCATCCGGCGCAACTTCTGGTCCCGTGGGTCCTATGGCATACACCTTGGGAGTGCCGCAGCATTATGCTCAGGCCCCATTTATGCCCTTTTTGCCGATGGCTCCTTCGTGGCAGTTTCCGGCGCTGTCTGGGGATCCATCTCGACTTCGATTGGATCGGCCTTCTTCGGAGCCCTCCTCGACGCCGTTGCCGACTCCCTCGGCTCCGCGTCCGGTGCCGCCGACTCCAACTCCGACGCCGCCGACTCTGACACCGTCGACTCCACGTTCAGTTACACCGACTCTGCGTACGGCGCCGCCGGTGCCGGTTCCTCGGATCCGCTCAAGGAGAGAGGCTCAGAGAGTCTTGGAAGAGGAGCGTTATAGGGAGGAGGTGAAAGACTTTGAAGGGATTCAAGAGGCTAGTGGTCTTGATACGACTCCGGTGTGGAAGCATTCTTCTACTAGATCCTCTCCACCGCAGGAACTGGCTCCTTATCATTTAGTAATAAAGAAGGCCGCAGAGTTGCTGGACTTGCAGTTGCCCTCTGCTGAGTATAAACCAAACCTTCTGACTGAGGTGCTACATTCGCCGGCTTCGACTAGTGAACCCTTGTTGCCTTTTAATGAGGCTATCTTGGAGCCAGTTATGGATGTCTGGCGTAAGCCACTCTCTTCGCCGGCAGTCTCCAGGCAGGTGGCAAGGAGATATAGGGTGGCTCCTGGGGATCCAAGTTTTCTATCTTCTCACCCTTCTCCAGAAAGTCTGGTGGTGCAGGCTTCTTGCTCGAAGCATGCTTCAGGAGCCTTCCCTCAGACTCCTGCGGACAGGGAGTCTAAAAAGGCTGATCAGGCAGCTAAAAAGACCTTTTCTTCAGGGAGCATGGCGCTTAAATCCACTAATGCCACCTGCTTACTAGGGCGCTACGTTCATGCTCTGATGGACTCTATGAAGTCATTAGCCCCTAAATTGCCAGAAGGGGATAAGGCGTCTTTTATGGAAGTGGTCACTGACACTCAGGCAGCTGCAAGGCAGGTAATTCAGTTGGGACTTGATACGGCTGATTCTGTGGCAAGGATATTGGGATCGGCGATAGCCACTAGGAGGCAAGTGTGGCTTCTTTCTTCTGGCTTTTCTACGGATGTTCAGGCCACCTTGGTAGATTTGCCTTTTGACGGACAAAAACTTTTTGGTGAGAAGGCTGATTCCGCCTTGCAAAGATTTAAAGAGAGCAGGGTGGCGGCGAAATCTTTAGGTTTGCAGACTCCTGCTAAAGGATTTGGGCTTAGGAAGTTCAGAGGCTTTGGCAGATCTTCATTTCGCTCCTTCCGGCCTCAGCAGCAGCAGCAACAGCAGCAGCAGAATCCCCTCTATAGGTCGAATAGAGGAAGACAAAGAGGACAGAGAGGTTCTGGCCGCAGCCTATCTTCATCTTCTGCCTCCTCTGCTCCCAATGAAGCTTCAGGGAAGCAGCCCTAGATCCCCCATCCTAGATCATGTGAGACCTGTGGGGGGTCGGGTGTCCCACTTTCTGCGAGGTTGGAAATCTGTTACAACCGACCTTTGGGTTTTAAACCTCGTGGAGACTGGGTACGCCTTTCCCTTTCAGGAGTTTCCTCCCCTTACCCTCCTTGCCAGGGTTACTGCTCGGAAGACCATCTGCTTCTTTTGCAGAAGGAGGTTCTAGCTTTGCTTCAAAAGGGTGCGATAGAGGTGGGTCCAGAGCAGGAAAGGGGTCAGGGATGCTACTCCCGGTATTTCCTGATTCCCAAGAAGGACGGCAGATTGCGTCCGATCCTGGACCTCAGAGTCTTGAATTTTTAACTGAAACAGGAGAAATTCAAGATGCTGACCCTTGCGCAGGTTCTTCAAGCGTTGTAGCAAGGAGACTGGATGGTGTCGCTCGACTTGCAGGACGCGTACTTCCATGTCCCAATCCTGAAGTCGCACAGGAAGTATCTCCGTTTTACGGTTGGGTCGCAACATTACCAGTTTGCGGTCCTCCCGTTTGGTCTTACTACCGCACCTCGAATCTTCATGAAGGTGATGGCAGTGGTGGCTGCTCATCTCAGGAGGTCGGGGATTCCGGTTTTCCCCTACCTGGACGACTGACTTCTGAAGGCCAAGTCCCCAGTGATGGTGCAACATCATCTGCAGGTAACATCTCGGCTGTTATTCGACTAGGGTTTTCCGATCAATGTACCCAAATCTCACCTGGCGCCCTCTCAACGCAACCTGTTCATAGGGGCGGTACTGGACACTACTGTGTGTCGAGCATTTCCTCCTCCTCAAAGAATTCTCGACATTCAGGAGTTGATCCCTTTATTCCACAATGGAGCGGTTGTTCCAGTTCTGAAGGTCCTTCATCTGCCCGGTCTGTTCGCTTCCTGCATTCTGTTGGTCAACCATGCGCGCTGGCACATGAGGGCGCTCCAGTGGTGCCTCCGCAGGCAGTGGTATCAGCACAACGGGGATCTCAGGGAGTCGATCAGGATCTCCAGAGAAGCTGCAGCGGATCTATCTTGGTGGAGCGTGGAGGGCAATCTGTCTCAAGGGAAGCCCTTCCATCTGCCTCCATCGGTGGCCACAGTGATAACGGATGCCTCCTTCCTAGGGTGGGGTGCTCATCTGGGGGATCTGGAGATCAAGGGTCTTTGGTCTCCAGAGGAAAGGTTGCTTCACATTAACCTTCTGGAATTGCGGGCGATTCGCTTGGCAATCAAGGCCTTCCTCCCTTCCCTTCACGGTCAGTCTGTTCAAGTCCTGACGGACAACACTACCGCGATGTGGTATGTCAACAAGCAGGGAGGAGTGGGGTCACATTGTCTCTGCAGAGAGGCTCTGCGTCTATGGTCCTGGGCTCAGGACCATCAGATTTGTCTAATGGCAAATCATCTGGCTGAGGTGCTGTACGTACATGCGGACAGTCTCAGTCGGCAGTTCTCCGCTGACCATGAGTGGAGGCTCCATCCTGAGGTGGTTGGTCATGTCTTTCGGACGTGGGGGACTCCTCGGGTGGATCTTTTCACCACCCGCGAGAACGCGCACTGCCCGTCATTTTGTAGTTGGCGCTCACAATTCCTTTACGCGTTTCCTCCCATACCCTTGATTCCTCGGGTTCTGAGGAAGGTTCGCCAAGACCGGGCCCAAGTCATATTGGTCGCCCCGGATTGGCCACGAAGGGTGTGGTATACAGATCTTCTCCACCTCTCCTCGTGCCCTCCGCTCCGTCTCCCTCTGAGGGCAGACCTCCTCTCACAGTCGGAGGGGCAGGTTCTACACCCCCACCTCCAGAGCTTACACCTTCATGCCTGGAGATTGAACGGGGCAACCTGAGTTCTTTCTCTCTCCCGCCTGATGTGGTGGATGTTATTTTATCGGCCAGGCGACACTCCACCAAGTCCGTTTACTCATATAGGTGGTCTAAGTTTGTTAAGTGGTATGGAGAGAGATCCATTGACCCTTTAAAAGCCCACCTTTCTGATGTGCTTCAGTTTGCTCTTTCCTTGGCTCAGCAGGGCTGTGCTGTGGCCACGGTCAAGGGCTATCTATCGGCCTTATCGGCTTTTCTATGTCTTCCTGATCAACCGTCATTATTTAAATCTCCTATTGTACTAAGGTTTATCAAAGGCCTTACAAACAGGTTTCCACCTACTCCTTTTGTAATGCCACAGTGGGACCTTAATCTTGTCTTAACTTTTCTGATGGGGTCTCCGTTTGAGCCTCTTCATAGTTGTCCTTTGAGGCTGTAGTCCTTTAAGACGGTCTTTCTTGTAGCCATAACCTCGGCAAGGAGGGTGAGTGAGCTTCAAGCTCTTAGTTCTAAACCCCCTTTTTTAACATTACATGCTGAAAGGATGGTTCTCAGGACCAGGGCTGCCTTCTTGCCTAAAGTAGTTACTCTGTTTCATTTGGGGCAGTCTATTACTCTCCCTGTTTTTTATCCACCTCCTCATCCCTCCAAAGAGGAGGAAAGACTTCATCGCCTGGACCCAAAGAGAGCTGTGAGCTTTTACTTGGATAGAACAAAAGACTTTCGTCTGGACGATCAGCTCTTCGTGGGTTATGTTGGTCATTGTAAAGGAAGAGCTGTGCACAAGCGCACTTTATCGAGATGGATCATCCTTGCCATCAAGATCTGCTATGCCATGGCTGGTAAGGTTCCTCCTGAGGGTATTAGGGCTCATTCAACTAGAGCTAAATCGTCTACATCTGCTTTGCCCAGGGGTGTTCCTGTTGCAGACATTTGTAAAGCTGCGACTTGGGCCTCCCTCCATACTTTCGCAAAGCATTATTGCTTAGACTCTGAGAAGAGGAGGAAGGGCCATTTCACGCGCTCTGTTTTGCAGGATTTTTTGGTGTAGGAAGGTGGACACCCTCCTCCGGGAGTGGGACTGCTGTGGGAATCTATTCACAAGGTGAGGAATCCACTGGCAGATGTATCCATCAGAAGAACAAGTTACTTACCTTCGGTAACGCTTTTTCTGGTGGATACAGTATCTGCCTGTGGATTCCTCACTGACCCACCCGCCTCCCCGTTGTCCACCTTTGTATACCTAAAAGATGTCTTGCTTGAGATGTTGTTATACTTCATGGTATGTACTATGTATATTTGGCTGTATATTGTATACTATGTATACTTGAATCTGTCGTTGGTCCACCTGTGCGCCTCGGAGGCACGGAAAAAATGGGTGGAACTGACGTCATCACGCCGACGGGGCTCTCTTATGGCTCCGGTGACGTCATACGGAGTCGCGAGTGGAGCCGATGCATTATGACGTCCACGTCGGCGTAGAGAGCTGGGGAAAAAAGTTCCATGGAAAGCTGGCGCAGGGGATATTCACAACGTGAGGAATCCACAGGCAGATACTGTATCCACCAGAAAAGGCGTTATCGAAGGTAAGTAACTTGTTCTTTAGAGCATTTCAGCGCTGCATGCTCCAGAGGGCGGCGCACCTGAAAGCCAGGATGAAGGAGCGTTTGGACAAATTGGAGAGCAAGCTCCTAGTCTGCCGAGAGGCCTCTCTTGCCCCTTTTTTAATCTTTTGTTTGGTGGGTGGGACTTGTTGGAGAAAGGGTGGGAATGTAAGAGTTGGGGCATTTTGAGTGTTGTCTTACTTATGGACAATTACGTTTTTGGACTTTTACTTTGGACTAAGGTTTGGACATTGGTTGGGGTTAGGGATAGATGTGGGCAAGGTGTTGTGTGGATTTACTAGTTTATATATTTGTTAGGGAAATACATTTTTTATAGTTGTACATATGATTTACATTTTTTTTGTGGGTCACTGTTTTACTTCTCACTGCTGCCTTTGCCTCCGGCCCGCAGCTAGTTTTAAATTCTGCTGATAGTGTAACAACAACAAATAGTTAAGTGGTACCCTCACTTGTCCTACTACTCTGTCCTCCTAGTCTCTGCAGTCTGCAACTATATTAACTCCTAAGGACTCGGAGGGGGTGGGTGTGTGAATTTCCATTGTATTTAGATTATTGAAGTTTAGAAATGAATCCATCACAGTTCTTCTCTTACCTGATTAGATTAAGCAATGGCTGCATGGTTTCACAGGGTGCCATGATGGTGGTAGTAGACACAGTAGCAGCATGCTAGCACACTAGTCGAATAGTGAAAGCACCAGATCCAGAAGTGAGGTCCCTCACCCTCCTAGCCGAGTTCAAACTGTAGGATGAGGAATATTCATTGCTGGAAACTAATTCAATTGAAATAAAAATGGAGTTAATGCCATTATTATATGCAAGCTTTATAAAAAAAAATTAGACAGTCACCAGAGACTAGACTATTAGTACACGAGGAGAAGAGAGACAATAGAGAAAATATGATACACAATGCTAAATTAAAGTAATCAGAATGGGGAGCTAGTAAAAGTTACAAAATGAAGTTGACTCGAGCTACGATGTGGACAAACCTAACCTTTGATGCAATACAGTGCCTGAAGGATGATGCTGGCAAATATGTTCCTCTGAAAATGTTTTAAATTTCGAATACTGTGCGTGGCTGGCTAGTCTAAATATAATATTGCAAATGTGTGGGCTATACTTAGAGCTGAAGAAGATCCTTGCCCTGCACTGAGTTTGTATTGCTTTCCCCACATCCGCCCCACCAAGTGTGTGATCAATTAATGGTATACATTTAATTTAGTCACACCTCATTAAATCACACAGCTCGGGGAAGAGGGTTAGGGGTTCGATGAATAGATGGTAAGGGGGATTTGAGGGAAAGGTTTGACAAAGACAAACACTACACAAGTGTGCAGTTGTAATTTTGCGCGCAGTTGTAATTTCCTCGTGCTAGCAGCTGTTACCTCTCTAAGGTCTTTGCTGGTTTTTTAAAGTTAGAAAAATAAATTGTTTTTATTCTTACCTGTACTTTGCACATTGCTCTGCACTTGGCAACTCGCCTCGCACCACTGCATCTTCTTTTCCTCAGTCTTTACCCTGGCCCACCACGGGCTTGCCCGATTGATGTGGAGAGTAGAGTAGGCTGCTGGACTCTCACTTCTGGTTTACCAAGGGGAGGAGTCACTGGTTAGCGCTCTAGCACTATCAGTCCTGCTGATACTTAAGGGCCATGTCATTCCCTACGCGCAGCGGGCGCGCCGCTGGCGCGCCGAAGGCGCACCTAAGGCAAGCCCGTTTGTGCCCGTCCGCGCCTGTCCCGCAGCCAGCGCCAGCCATGCTGCCGGCTGCCCCCCTGGGACACGTATATGTTGGTCCAGGTCCCAATTATTGGGAATTAGAAATAAAGGGTGCAACACTCCGTCGCTTTGTAAATTCTCAAGGTCTTTCAAAGACCATTTTAAGTGTGGCACATGTCCATTTTCTTTTAAGCCGGGTCCTGTTGCACCTTCCAGATCATTTCTCTCCTCTTCGGGACTTGTAGTTGAGCCCTCTGGCCCCTCCTTCTTCATCAAGGCGTGCCTGCTCAACTGTAGATCGCTACCCCGTCACTTGGGAGATATCTGGCTATCCCTTACAACTCATTCCTGGGACTTAATGTTCCTAACGGAGACGTGGGTAAAAGATTCCTCTAATCCTGACCTTAATCTTGCCATTCCCCCTGACTATCGTTTTGTGGGGATTAATCGTACTGGCACCAAGGCAGGTGGGGGGATTGCTGTGATCGTACGCTCAGGGACAAAGATCGTCTCTAGGAAACTTTCTAACACTGGCTCTCTAGAAGCCATGTATTTTAGCATCTCAGAAGCCGCAAATTCTATCCTGGCAGGTATTCTTGTATACAGACCTCCTGGTTCTTTCCCCCAATCTCTCACTGATTTATACACCACGGCTGCTGACCTATTGCTTAAGCACTCTCCTTTCACTATTTTATGAGATTTTAACTTACATGTGGATGATACTTCCTGCACCAAAGCGGGACTGCTCCTGGACACCATGGAGGGCCTCAATCTCACCCAGCGGGTTAGTGGCCCCACACATCTGACCGGCCATACGCTGGACTTATTGTTCACCAATCATCCAAATCTGACCACAACTTCTCCATTGCCTCTCACCTGGTCAGACCATTTTTAAATCCCATTTAGTCTGGCTACTATTCTTCGCTCCGACATTCCAGTTAAGGCCAGAGACTATGGTAGGAAATGGTTCAAAATTACTTGTGCATCGCTAGCCCCCGCACTTTCTAGTGCCTCTTGGCAGTCAGTAGGGGATCTAGACATTGATGTCTCAAAGTTTAATGCCTGGTTATCCTCAGCCATTGACTCTATTGCCCCTATGCGACCGATAGTTTCCTCTAGGTTAAAACCTTCAGCACCCTGGTTCTCCCCCGCCTTGCGTGCTGAGAAGAGCCATTGTAAAAAGCTTGAGCGGAGCTGGAGACAATCCTATGATCCAGACATTAAAGCCACCTATAGAGCCGCCATTAAAAAGTTCCACAAATTGAAACGTACTGTAATGAGAGAGTACTTTATCGAGAAAATCAGCTCTGCTGATAACTCATCCAAACCTCTGTTCAAAATAGTGAAAGAGTTTTCCAAACCAACTGCATTATCCAGTACGAACTGCCCTAGCCAAAGCCTCTGTTATGGCTTATCTAACTTTTTTCACGAAATAATTATAGATATTTTCTCTTCGTTCAACCAGTCCCTGTCAGTCCCGGTTCTTGACTCCAGGGTACCCATGGAGGAGGCTTTTACATCCTTTAACACTATCTCGATTGATACCTCTTTGAAAAAAATGTTGGCTTGTAAATCAGGCTCCCCTTTGGATCCATGTCCGGTTCAATTATTAGTTCACTCGTCCCTCTTATCATTTCTCTGTTGAATATGATCTGGAACACCTCATTACAAACTGGTCATTTCCCTATGTCTTGGAAACAGGCAATGCTGATCCCAATTTTGAAAAAACCTGAAGCGAACCCATCGGTGTTCAGTAACTACCGCCCATCTCCCTTTTACCTAAACCAGCCAAAATTCTGCAGAAAGTAGTACAAGAACAACTTTCTAACTACCTTGAGTCCGGACAACTTCCCCACGATTCGCAATCCGGATTTAGATCCTGTTACAGTACCGCGACTGAACTGCTGGAGGTGACTGAGACTATTCGCGAATGTGTGGACGCAGGTGAGGTGGCTATGCTTGTGCTCCTCGACCTGTCCGCGGCATTCAATACGGTCTCCCATGCCATATTGATAGACAGACTGTATAATCTTGGGATTCAGGGCACCCCTCTGGCTTGTAGTAGATCCTTCCTAAGTGGTCGTACTCAACAGGTCCACCTTCAACCTTTTGTCTCAGAGAAAAATCCACTAAGCTGCGGTGTCCCATAGGGCTCTGCCCTGAGCCCACTGTTTTTTAATGTCTATCTTTCACCGCTGGCTACAGTGGCTGAATCATGTGGGGTCAGAGTGATCTCTTACGCTGATGACACTCAACTTGTGTTTTCATTTAGAGATCACTCTGACGCCAGCTTTTCCAACTTCAGACGCTGCCTGAGCAACATCTCGTCCTGGATGTCACTCAACACTCTCAGGCTCAACTCAGATAAAACTGAGGTGTTGTTTTTAATTTAAAAAAAAACCCTCTACCCTTACTTTGGTGGCCACCTGAGTTGAACCCTCCCCCTATACCGGTGAACTCAGCTAGGAATCTTGGTTTCCAATTTGACAACGAATTGTCTTGCAAGGCTCAAATAAATAAGGACACCTCTGCGTGCTTTTCTATGCTTCGCATTATTCGTAAAATTCTCCCTTTTCTGCCCATGGATACACGTAGGACCATTATCCACGCCCTTATAACATCACACTTGGACTATGCGAACAGCCTGTATGTTGGAGCAGCAGCCTATTTGGTCAAACGCCTCCAGATTGTACAAAATGTGGCGGCAAGAATGATATGCAACATCCCTTATCGTCACTCAATTTTTCCTCACTTAAAAAAGTTACACTGGCTGCCCGTAACTAGCCACATACAGTTCCAATCTCTAGTCCTGGCATTTAGAGCAATGAAGGGTCAAGGGCCTGCTTATCTCAGAGCCAGACTTAAGCATGCTCAGTCTAACCGATCACTTAGATTGAATCATCTGTGCCTCTTACGTACTCCCCGATTTCATCGCTCTAGAATGGGGGGCAGAGCCTTCGCAGTTATTACTGCCCAATCATGGAACACCCTGCCTTTGTCTCTTCGTATGATTGAATCTGAATGCCTGTTCCGACGCAATTTAAAAACCTGGCTGTTTTCCAACCCTTAGCCACGCTGAGAAACTTACTGCTGCCTACCTTCCGTAGCGCCGGGACACCCCCGTTGGGGGTAGCTGCGCGCTATATAAGCTCCAAAAATAAATAAATAATACACAAGGACAACATTCATCTTGGCAGCAGACCCTCATAAATCTGTTTTAGGAGGATGGATGATGAGTAGTACAGGTAAACCAAATCTAATTGTCTGTCTGCCCCCAGAGAGACCCAAGTTACATTATGTTCTGTGGTACCGAGTTTTAAAAGATAGCAAATAAAATTTATATATCCGTAGGAGTCAAGTAAATACTGAGTCTGGGTGGTGAACTCTGCTCTGCCTGTGGAGTATGCGGAGTTTTCTGCACTCCACGTTACGCAGAGCTCGTGGAATTCTGAAAAGCTCTGCTCCTTTTTCCTCACTCGCATTCATCGTCAAGTTGGCGAGCACAAGCTAGAAAAATTCACCTCCCGGTTTTCCTGTTTTTCGATCATCAATGTCAAGTTGGCGAGCGTAAGCGTTAAAAATCAACCTCCCGGCGTGATTTCTCAACGTAAACGGTCAGATTTCTCATTGCGAGTGGTCGGGTATGCTCCCGACCGCTTGCGTTGAGAAACCGTCCACTCACGTTGAGAAAGCTGCAGCTTGAGTAAAAAATATACTTGAGCAGCAGAAAGGAAGCAGCGCACGTTAGCGCTGTGCATGGTGCAGTTCGTAATGATTGCACAGTGCGGACAAACGCCCGGCGCTGAAAATCACTGCGAACAACATTTATCTTACACACTCCACCACTTGCAGGGCTCTACGTAGCGAGGCAGAGGTATTATTTGCACTTCGTGGAACACCACGTAGCAGAACTCCGTGAACTCCACCCAGGCTTAGTAAAGGTCAAACATAAACAACACACACAGTTCTAATGATTAAAGAGGAAAAATTATCCTGTATTGCCAAATTGGGAGTTGCATCTGTATTCCTCTTGGACTGTCCGTCAATCTTGGGTGCCTGGCGGATGTGGTTCAATAAGTTGACTGTGAGTATGTTGTTTTTCCAATATGGTGCAGCGTAAGAGGGCCTGTGGATTGAAAAACAAAAATTATATTGCTGAATCATGGAGAAAAAAGTTAAACTGCATAAGGAGTGCACTGAGAAGACTCAGAGGCAGCATGGCTAAAGGTCGGTTTCCAGTTACCTTTAACAACAGCCCCCCCCCACCCAACCACCACTTAGATTTGAATTTGAGCCAGACACCCCTGAGCACACACACACACCCAGCAACATAGCATTTTCCCAATCAAGTAAAATCAATGTACCGCTGTCACTCATTACAACTCACCACCACTACACAGAGTTGTGTAGGTCTGTTGTTTACCTTTAGATCACTTCATAGTCATCACCAATTTGGTTAGTTTCAGTAAATTTGAAAACTTCCATCTTCTTCCGGTGCAGTTCTCAAAGTAGTCACAACCACACCCTGAGTCATTCCTTCATCTCTGTTTCTCCTGAGTCTGCCTCCGAGTATTGTGTCCAACTCTGTACCAACTGTGTCTCGACTGTCCTGACTCAAATGCAATAGATCGACCTGTAAAACAACTTTATTGCTGAACAACAAGAAGAGAAAAATTTAGCTATTTTTGTGTAGACCAGATTTGTTTTTGTGTTATCCAAGGGACTGGTTGAGTCTGACTCTTTGAGGAGTATGAAGCAGAAGACAATAAAACAAAGCAATGTGGATTGTGAGAGGACCCGGTAAAGGAATCTCGCTATCTCTGAAAAGGGAAGGAAGAAGAATAACCTTCAGGGGAAAATTGATCAGCCATCAGTAGGCCACCAATGTTGTAAATCCTCACAAACACATTTTAAGCATAATAGTCACAAATAAACAAACACCCAGTGTCACACTGCCTGCCACCACATGAATCATCTCTCAACACACATCACAAGTTTACAACAAACAACAATCACTCAGTGTGCAGTGCATGCCATTTACTGGTTCTTCAGGCGTGCTCACCATGATCGATTTGGTACATTGTAGAATGCAGATCCATGTGTTCATGAAGCAGAGAATGTCCAGTGTAAATTGAATTATGTCACATGTGGGGCAGTCTCTCTAGTGTAAGAAAGGATAGATAGTCATAGCCCAGGGTTGTAGGCAGGCACACAATTGTTTGTACTCTGCTCTCCATCCAATGCCCTTGAGGGAAATGGGTGTGTGGGGGGAGTCTGGATTTCTTCATTGCACTGAGTTGTAACTCTAATCCAGCAATAGAATGTGTCTAAGAGTAAGCAGTGGGGATGAATTAATCAACCAGACACAAACAAATACAAGTAAATAAAAATGTTCCCTCGTAGATGTATCTTTTTTTGGGAGGGGGGTGTCAAAGAAAGAAAGAAAGCATATCTGCAATAGACTAGAGAGTGACTGAGAGAGAAAGTTCCATGGTTGCTAGCACAGGCCTAGTAGTCAGGAAAGTAGAGCTCATCCTCTAACTCTGGTGGTTCACCCAGAAGTAGGTCATCAAACACACTTTTTTCATGACTTGAGCCTCCCTCATCTATCTCTCTTGGTACTTCAGGTATGGAGTAATCCGGTGGTATAAAGTGCTGATTCCTTTTGATCATAGTTAATCTCTCCACGTTTTGGGGCAAGAGGCTGGTCCTTCTCACTGTGACAACGGCACCAGCAGCACTGAAAACAATCTCAGTGGAGACCTTGGCTACCGGGCAAACCAGATAGTTTATTGCCAGACTTCTAAGCACTGGCCATTGGCGCCTCTTCTCATACCAATACACCAATGGTTTTGATCAAGGTAGGCCTCTGTTGTATCATCCATATAGGCCTAGACCATTCGCTTAATGTTCATTGCTGGTGCTCCACTTTGCTCGACCTCTTTTGCTTTCGCCCCTGCACTGGACTTAAGCTTTGTCAGTAGAAACCACTCAGTTGCGGATTCCGGGGCTGATGCTCCTGGTCTTGTTGTTGATGGTGTTCTTGTTGTTGGTTTTGGCTGCTGTGAGCCATCAGCACTGCCCTTAGGCTCTAAACTTGAGGGCTGCCCCGCAGGGCTGGAAGAGTGGGCCACTAATTCCCTTATAATCTTTTTCTAGTTCACTGCATTGCTCAGCTACCCATGTTTTGTATTTTCTAACATCCCTGTCTGAAAAAGGAATTAAAGTGCACAGTAATGGTTGTACCGTGAATACCATGGACAAAGAATTGTGACATGCATCTTTTTTTTACTCCACACCTGTAAACATTGCATACACCTCCTTTAGCTCTTCCTGTAGTATTTGCAACAACAGCATAGCTTGGCCCATGGTACTGTCCTCTTTGCTAGCTTCCCGTATGAACACCTCAAAAGGAAGAAGCATCTCTGTCAGACATTTGACTACGCCCCATTGTTGCAACTCAATGATCGTGCCTTTCACAATTACATCCCCTCTTTGCATGAGATATTCATTGATAGGTCTGTACTTTCTCAAACAGGTATTCAAGCATGTAATAAGTCGGGTTCCAGCATTTTGGCACTTCCTGTATGAGTGCTTTATCCAGCATTCTATTATCATGCGGAATGACTCTCAGAGGTTTCCAGGCTTTAAATGAATGGCTGAAATTAGTGCAGACTCTTCTGTAGGTGGACTGTGAATTGTTTACATGGTCTTCTTTTTCGAGAAAGTCCTGTACAATGATGTTGATGCAGAGTGCCAAATACAGGACCCTGAAATAACCACCATCGTCCATGGCCTTAACTATATTACAGCTATTGTCCCAAATCCAATGTTAAGCACTCTTAGTAGCAGCCATTCAAAGACCTTGTTGTTAAAGTCTTCCAAAATGTTTGCAGCTGTTTGGGATTTCTCCCATGGCGAACATGGTTACTGTTGCATGCTTCCGAGCAGCGTTACAAATCTTAGCAGTGTTAACACCTGCAGATAATTTTCTCTTGCCCCCACAAAAGAGATCCAGTTTGCAGTGAGGCACATGTAAACAGTTGCTTGGCAACTTGTCCATATGTGTGTTGTCAGCTACATACTGGCTGGCTAGTGGTAAAACAAAATGCCCACCAGCCACATGCTCACAACAAGAAGCAGGCAGCCTAGAAAACAAAGAATGCATGCAGGCCTATGGCAAAAGCACGACTGGCTGGATACACAAAATGGCCGCCAGCCACATGGTCACAGATTCACAACAAAAAGCAGGAGGCCTATAAAAAAAAGAACACATGCAGTCCTATGGCAAAGGCACACTAGCTGGCTACACAAAAGGGCAGTCAGCCACATGGTCACAACAACAACCAGCAAGAAAGCATGGCCACAACAAAGAAGACATGCAGACCTATGGCAAAAGCATATTGGCTGGATACACAAAATGGCTGCCAGCTACATTGTCACAACAAGAAGCAGGAGGCCTGGAAAACAAAGAAGGCATGCAGGCCTATGGCAAAAGCACCATAGCTGCCTACACAACATGGCCACCAGTCACATGGTCACAACAACCAGAAAGAAGGCATGGCCACAACAAAGAAGACACGCGGGTCTATGGCAAAAGCACACTGGCTGGATGCACATAATGGCCGCCAGCCACATGGTCACTGATTCACAACAAAAAGCAGGAGGCCTAGAAAACAAAGAACACATGCAGTCCTATGGCAAAGGCACATTAGTTGGCTACACAAAATGGCAGTCAGCCACATTGTCACAACAAAAACCAGCAAGAAGGCATGGCCACAACAAAGAAGACATGCAGGCCTATGGCAAAAGCATATTGGCTGGCTACACAAAATGGTCCCCAGCCACATGGTCACAACAAGAAGCAGGAAGTCTAGAAAACAAATAACGCATGCAGGCCTATGGCAAAAACACACAGGCTGGCTACACAAAATGGCCCATCGCCCCAGGATCCCGGCTGTGGGTAGGTCCAATGTCAAAGAGCATCAACTCGATGGTCACTCGCGTCCACCATTGCTGTGGACGGCTGCTGACATCCTGGCTGAAGTTTCAGCTTACTCCCCCAGAGGTTCGCTAGAAGGGAAACTACGTAGCACGAAATGTTTACCCTTTTTCTGGATTGACTCGAATCCATTCAATAGGGACGGTACAATTTAGGATACCCCTATGACCATCACCCACACTATAGAGTCGATCAGGTTTTTTGTCCCCACCCCGGTCCTGAAGAAATGCCACACATCCAGTTGAAGTAATTTAGGCGTGAAACATGTCGACCTTTTAATCCACTCTCACTCATCATTGCACACATTTAGCTGCAACAGGTTGAATTCCTCCTGCCAGCCTAGACTCCAGTAGTCTTTTTTTTTTTTTTTTTTTTTTGAGTTTTTGAAAACCTTTATTTAGACATTACGGTACACAGCAATGGGCCTACAACCCTGCGGGCCGGCCGCGAAAAACACAGTTGGATGTATATCTGATCACACAGCCCTATGCCGTCAACCCGGAGGTACGGCGGCGTTGAGGAGTGCACACGTACCGAGAGGTATAGAAGAAATTTACTTGTCTCAGACTTAACCAAACAGTCACAAATTAGGTCAGGCCGCACAGGAGGCATAAAGTGCCGAAACTGCCCACTCCCCCCCCCCCCCTCCCACCCGAAACATCGGTAAACACTGCGCTTTCATGTGTGCCCTTGGCTAGCCAGCACCCTCCCCCCCCTCTCCCAGCTCCCCGAGCCGCGATAGCAAGTGTCTAATCATCTCCGGGGTCTTCCTGCACAATGGAAGGAGGTTCGCAGAGTCCCCCCCTGAAATCATTCCATTTGGACCATACCTCTACCCACTTGCGCGGGCACCCTCTCGCCACATATACTGTCTTTTCCTGCAGCATGCACCAGTCCATGTCGCTGGTCCAGTCTGAGAGTTTCGGTGGAACAGCCAGTAGTCTTTTTTAACCATAGCACAGTTTCCAGTAAGTTAAGGTTCCCTGGAGCACTGATAGCTATTTTTATTCTCACACACATGCGCTACACACCCACTCTACTCACTACTGTATGCCCCTCTATACATAGGGCCTCCTGGCATTCTCATCTAAAGACTTCCGGCAAAGAGCCCCCCTGAGGGGCCGTTGGGCATTGCAGCACCAGCCCAAGGAGGAGCTGCCCTATGATGAAGCATGACACCTCTCGGGGTGTGTGAGGGCCCTTGCTCCTTATTGGAGCTCTCCCCTCACTGATCCTTCTCCCACCTGGGTTCTCCCATCTTCCCTCCTCTCCCCGACCTTCCCTTTTATTTTGTCCCTCCCTTTTCCCTTTAGGAACTGCATACCACTTCTTGATACACGAAATGGCTGCCAGCC
This sequence comes from Triturus cristatus, assembly GCF_964204655.1. Classification (NCBI taxonomy): domain Eukaryota; kingdom Metazoa; phylum Chordata; class Amphibia; order Caudata; family Salamandridae; genus Triturus; species Triturus cristatus. The sequence continues at coordinate 1,237,382,878 of NC_140590.1, read as the reverse complement.
AAATGGTCACAACAACAACCAGCAAGAAGGCATGGCCACAACAAAGAAGACATGCAGGCCTATGGCATAAGCACACTGGCTGGATACACAAAATGACACCCAGCCACTTGGTCACTCACAATAAGAGGCAGGGGGCCTATAAAACAAAGAGCACATGCAGGCCTATGGACACTCCACTGACTATACAAAATTGCCCAGACCAGAGGCCACATGGCACCTGAAGCAAGGGCAAATGGTGGCCTAGGGCACACAACACACACACACTGGCCAGACAAAGGAGGCATGGTAAAACAGAGAACACAGCATTAATTCAGCAATGCCAAAAACTAAGATTAACAGGGTTAACAAAAAATGTTTACAACACACATCCATTAGAGGGATTACTCCACCTATTACTATACATTGTTTTCAGGAAAAAAATATGTGAAATACCACAGAAAAACACACATTTTGTATTCACTCCAAATGCATCCATGGCCTATATGCTGTTCAACAGACACCCCATAAATAGTTGTTTCATGCAGCCATGACTAGTACTGGGCCTACTGGCTGGAAAGCCAATTGGCAGACGAGACCACATAGTGAATTAAATCAATATTGCAAATGTATTTAAAAAAATGGATAAAATGTAGTAAACTGTGAAAGATTGTTCCTTTACAAAAGAAGAAAAATGAAATGCAGAGAAGTCATCAGGCCCCTACTGAAACACAAAAAAAAAGCCAAATGTCAATTCGAGGAGGTTTTTAACTCCAAATTGTCAGTTTGGTCAGATTTTGATGCTTCTCAAGGAGAAAATCTTACCCAGATTTCAGCCATGGTAGATCCTGCGCGTTCAGGAACACTAACAGGAAAAAACATAGTCCGAAAGTCGCTGGCATGCCCAAATGATGTGTTGGTGACTGCAAAATCTCACAGGAGCATGCGGCCGGCTAGCAAATCCCATGGCACCCACGAATAGCCCTGAAAATGTCATGGCCGACCGCGAGCACCCGCTAAGTCGCTCCAGCGCAATCGAAATGACATTTCGAGCACGTGGTCCCAAAAAATGAGGAGTTGCTGAATTCTGCAAACTTCGCGAACCGAGCAGAATTTTACGCCCGGGCTTAATTTCAACCTCACTGTGCTACAGCAAGGACCAGCAAGAACCAAACACAAGGGTTAGTATTGTGCTCCTGTGCCTCCTGGCCACCTCCTGGTGGTTTGGACTCTGTCACCTCTGCTTTTAGGTTCTTCTCTTCTGGATTCCACAGCCTGGTTCCACCGGCCTGGTCCATGATATGCTGTAGCTGCTGATCTTCCTCGAATCTCCATTGACGTCTATGGGCGGTTCCAACATCACTTCTTCCCTATACACCTCGGCTCCCTGGTGTAGGTATCGTGATTCGTGGGATATCCACTTGTGGGGTGGCTCTCCAACCTTTCTTGATCCAAGTGGTTACTGTGGGTTCTTTGCGAAGGGTCCTAGAACTGTGAAAATACAACCGCAAATTACCCTGTGTTATCCTATTACATTTGACCCGGTGTACCACCCTGCACCCGGGCACCTTGGGGTCCCTGGCTACTCCCCTTGGTTGGTTCTGTGTTTCCCCTGGGGTCCTCTATCCTTGGGTACTAATCTCGTTTTGGTACTTACCTCACATTCTACTATTTTAGTACATGGTTTGGCAATTTTACGCAGGTTTGTATGATCATTGTCTATTAAACTGGGTACTGCACTGTGTTGTCCATTCTGATATATTTTGTTTGAACTTTATGTCCCTGAGTAGGCATAGGTTGGAGGGTGAAATAATGGAGTGATCTTCTGGAGCAGACAGTCAATATCACATATCTGATTTTCTTTCAGAAATTTGAAGAAACAGTCATAGTATGTAGTTTGTTAGAACCTGCATTTGGGAACAAAATAAAAGTCCTCCTTTGGCACACAGCAGGTAGCAGACCTCCATTCTTAGAAAAAAATAATTCCTTGAATAGCTAAAGGGTAACCCTAGTGATGAATGCACTGTTCGTGTTCCTCTGAACTTTATGTTTGTAGACACTTTGAACAGAGAGGCTGTCTGCCAACACTACCCCTTCTACTGATCCATCAACAGGGTCCTGAGACAGGAGATCAGGGAGAAAGTGACTCTCTTCCTCCTGTCCTTCAACAGTGGCCATGAGCAAGCACGTGTCAGCCCTGTCAATAAAAGGTTTTAGGCTGTCCACACAAAGTACCCTGTGGGGTCATCTTGGAGTACCTAGGTCCACCAAGTAGGTGACCTCATCTTTTTCTCAAGGCTGGTGTGGGGGACTCTCCACTTGTCCTGGAAAGCTGCTCGGGCCACAGGCTCCAACACCCACAATTTTTATCCTGGCTGGTAAACAGTCAGTATAGCCTTTTCGTCATGCCAAGCTTTTTGAAGCTCCTGGCTGACCTCAAGGTTTTTGCTTGCCTTCTTCATATACTCAGCCATAGGAGAATGCATGCCAAGTAAATAGTCATCTATGTCCTGTTTAGGAGGCTTGAGAGGCTGCTCTCATCCCTCCTTAACCAGACACAATGGATCATTAACTGGATGTCCAAACAGAAGTTCAAATGGATTGTAGCCAATGTCCCCTCTAATTATTGTCCTCTGTGTGTGGCAGAGTAAGGTCTCTGTGCGCTGCTGCCAAAGTTATGTGCCCCAAGAACCTGACCGCGCGTGTAGACCAGGGCTTTTGAGTGGGATGAAAATACTCGGGGATCTTTCAAAGGGGTGTAATCGATGCAATTAAGGGTGTGGCTTAAAAGCAATTAAGCTAAAAATAGGTGCATCACATAGTGTGCCACTCTACTGATATTTTGCTGCTTCTGTCATTGCATCCAGATATACAATACAAGTAACATTACACCTACAAGAAGCCAAGACTATTGGCTTTGTCAATGGTTGTTTTTTGCATCAAGTTGTATTTAATATTGAAAATGCTTCCGCTCTTGTGGTTGGGGTTGTGGCTTAATTCTCGAGCTGTCGATTTAGGAGATGGGTTTTTAGTCTCGGGTCAGCCTAACATCCTGTGATTCTGGGCAAATCAATGAATCTCCCCATGCATACAAAAAATATATATAATAATAAATCATGTAAAGCGCTCCAATAATTTTGGGTTGAGTTTGCACTATATAAAAACATGCTGCATTTCTTTTCTAAATGCGGGGTAGAAACCATAACAGATGGAGAAAGAATGAGGTAAATAGAGGGAAAGAGAAAGGGAGGGCAGAAAGGAAGAATGAAATATAGGAAATATGAAAAGAAGGAAGAAGCTGAGACAAGAAGGAGAGGTCAATAAAAGGATGACAAGTTTGAGAGATGGAAGAGTAAAGTTATATTTGCATGGGTGAGTGCACGTAAGAATGGATTGAAGGATGAATGTTTGAATAGAAGGATGGAAACCTGGATGGAAGGGTGAAAGGATGGGTGATTGATAAAAGGTGGGTGAAATGATGGATGGATGGATGGATGGATGGATGGATGGATGGATGGATGGATGGATGGATGGCTGGATGGATAGATGGATGGATGGATGGCGTGGTAAAGGAAGAATGGATGGATTAGATGAAAAGACAGATGAATGGGAGCATGAATAGATAGGTGAAATGGACGCTGGATGAAAGGCTTAAAGGGTGGAGAGATTAATAGATAGGAGGGATGAAAGGACCTCTTATAGGGAGGACAGACCTTACTAGCTTGACTCTCCTGATGGTGTTTGAGGTACTGATCGAATTGGGGGGGGTATTTTAGTTTGCTTTTTGCCTACCCCTGTGTCCACAATACGTCTGCGACAACAGCTAAAGGCTGTCTATAGGCGAGACCTGGAAACGCCTGGCTGGGGAAAGGTTTAAAGTTAGTGGCCCCTAAGCCCAAGGGCATGAAGGGCCCACAGCCATCTCTCTTTTACTACCAGATGACGGTTTTGGGAGTAAATAATTTCAATGTAAGGGGGTATTGGTTCTAATCTTGTGGAATGATTACTTCTGGCTTTTTCTTATGAATCATATGGCAATAAAAGCACTAACTTATTATTTATGTCTTTTGAACTTTTAAATAAAACAACGGAGAGGATGAACGAAAGGCAATGTCTTCCGGATGTACAACAGATGGAGCTTTTAGAGAAATGCATAGCTGACAATTTACGCAGCTCTCTGTTTCTTCTACATGCGCCGCTGTAACATGGTGTTTACTCCTACGAGTCATACTGGAACTATTTGACAAACCTTAATTTCACACATTACCCTCCGCTTCCTCTTATCTTGAATGTTGGTGCTATAACTCTATCTGGCTCTGTGAATTGAATGACGTTAATTCACTTACGAGTTTGATGAAGTGAGTGTATAGTGCTTTTTGAAGAAATTGGTTTTGAACTTTTTCTGCATTCAGTATGGGTCATCTGGATTTACATGGACATTGCATGTGAATTATGTGGGCATTTGTGAAAGTATTCCTGGTAATCACAGCACCCGTCATGTGCTGCAATTAACAGGAATACTTTCACAAATCCCACAATCAGCCCATAGCCTCTCTCTATTGAGAAAAGACATGCAGCAAGTCCAAAAGCACAACGTGTACTTTACACGTCATGCTTTTGGACTTGCTGCATTTTGAATGGGTCCCGGCTGCGGCTGATTGTGGGCCTTTGTGAAAGGATTCCTGTTAATCACAGTGCCCGTCATGCGCTGCAATTAGCAGGAATATTTTCACAATGGCGCACAATCAGTGGCGTAACGAAATTTGAGGGGGCCCCCCTGCAAGGTGCATGGAGGGGCCCCCGCTCCGGATTCTATCAGGAGCTCTCGAATGAGAGTACTGTGCTGAGGGGGCCCCCTTGCAACTCAGCCCCCCCCCACCTCGGGGGCTGCGGGGGCCTGTGTTACGCAACTGCACCACCATCCTGCAGGCCTGTGCCTCCAGCTGGGTGGGTCTCCCAGTGCATCTCTGCCTCCCTCTTGCAGATCTCTACCTCCAGTGGGGCTTCAGCTGGGTGGGACCTCCAGGGTATCTCTGCCTCACTCTTGCAGATCTCTACCTCCAGTGGGGCTTCAGCTGGGTGGGACCTCCAGGGTATCTGGGCCTCCTTCCAGCCAGCGTTTGTTTCCACTGAGACTGTTCCCAGCTGACTCCAGGCAGTGCTGCTTTGTCACACAGTTGCCCTCAGAAGATGCACTCACCCCCAGGGAGTCTCACTGAAGTCCAAAGCACCTGTGCCAGTCAGTGCCAATGTCCTTCTCTCCATCACCCTCTCTGGTTCTTTCCAGATGGACTCAGTTCTATCCCCTGGTAGTAAGACAGGCTTCTTGTGCTAGGGCACAGCTGGGGCTGCCATTGCTGCAAAAGGAGAGTGCCCGAAGTCTGTGCCAGCACACTGGCAATAGAGGCTTGTGCATACACTGGCAATAGAGGCTTGTGCATGCCACCATCTCTTCAAGAGCGGGCAAAGGGCTATATTATGACACAATGAATTGCCAATTAAGTTTTGATAAAGAGGGTGAAGCAAGTTCAACTCCACCAATGACCGGGTGCATGACCCTAGCACGCTTAGTGAGTCCTCTGCAATGGGGTATCACGGCAGGTTTGGACTACCAGCCAAGGATGGTTTGTACCCTCCCTGGGCTGTTGTTTTATTTCCAGCGCTAACACTCTTGGCTCACTTCCCTGGTATGTGTAAAAATCTCATCTACACTTTATTTAGAGACGTAGTTTCCTGCTTTCCCTCCACTCACCCGGAAGTAAAGGTTAATAAGGCTTACGTGCACTTCTTAGTATTCTCCGGTGCAGGCCCTTCATCTCACAGGGGCGTTTCTGCGAGATTATATTCATAGCTATTTTACTGACCCGCTCTCCAACCGAACATGATGCAATGCCACAAGTCAAGTGAGGCGGTAGCTATACCCGTATTTCTGTTTATCATGGTGCTGGAGAAATAACCCCCTCACCAAACAAAGCAACAACGCAAACTCTTTTATTTCTCATAGCCATGTCACTGCCCTTGGAATTTCCAATGACTCCCACTCCCCCACCCGACCCTTGGCCTGTTTTGGATCGCTATTGGGCCACTATATAAAAACCCCAGGTTTCTTAACCAACCCCCGTCCCCCAACTTTTTTGAACTGTTAAAATATGTTTGGATATAATAATTAACATGCCTAATCTCGGCCCGAATCTCTTAAATATTGTTAGATATTTACAACAGCTTTATGGGCGGTGGGGTGTCTTGTTCAGCCTTAGGAGGTTGGGGGTCTAGGGTCACATTTGTCAGGATGGAGAAGCAGCATGGGCGGACTTGCACCTCGCCAGGTACTCAGCGTTTAGCCTCCACCCGAGGCACCCGGCATTAGCATGAGAATGCAGCCGTTTTGGGTTTCTGGTGGCCGGGCATTCACTGGACTGTGCTGAGGGCGCCCCCTGGAACTTGGAGGCCTCCCCGCAACACGGGGGCTGCGGGGGCCTGTGTTACGCCACTGCCCACAATCAGCACCCAGCCGCTCTCTATTTAGAAAAGAAATGAAGCAAGTTTGAAAGCACGACGTGTAAAGCACATGTAGTGCTTTTGGACTTGGTGCATGTCTTTTCTCAATAGAGAGAGGCTTCCAGTTTGAACCCTTACATAGCTGTCCTTTTAGGCTTTTGTCTTTTAAAACAATCTTTCTGGTAGCCATTACCTCAGCAAGGAGGGTGAGTGAGCTTCAATCTCTTAGTTCAAAACCCCTGTTTTTGACCATACATGCTGAAAGGATGGTCCTCAGGACCAGGGCTGCTTTTTCTGCCTAAGGTAGTTACTCCCTTTCATCTGGGGCAGTCCATAACTCTCCCTGTATTTTATGCTCCCCCTCACCCTTCCAAGGAGGAGGAGAGACTTCACCGCCTGGACTCTAAAAGAGCGGTGAGCTTTTATTTGGACAGGACAAAGAACTTACGTATGGACGAATAGCTACGTTGGTCGATCAAAAGGCAAGGCTGTGCACAAATGCACTCTATCCAGATGGATCTTCTTGTGCATCAAGATCTGCTACGCCCTTGCTGGTAAGGAACCACCTGAGGGTATTAGAGCACATTCTACTAGAGCAAAGTCTTCCACCTCTGCTTTGGCCAGAGGTGTTCCTGTGCTGGATATTTGTAAGGCAGCGACTTGGGCCTCCCTCCACACTTTCGCGAAGCATTATTGCTTGGATTCCGAAGTGAGGAGGGAGGGCCATTTTGCACACTCTGTCTTGCAGGACTTTTTGGTATAGCAAAGGTGGACACCCTCCTCTGGGAGTGGGACTGCTGTGGGAATCTATTCATAAGGTGAGGAATCCACAGGCAGATGTATCCATCAGAAGAACAAGTTACTTACCTTCGGTAATGCTTTTTCTGGTGGATACAGTATCTGCCTGTGGATTCCTCACTAACCCACCCTTCTCCCCGTGGTCCAACTTTGTATACCTTAAACGACGCCTTGTTTGACATGTTGTTTTACTTTGTATCTTCTTTCTATCTGGTACATTTATAGGAAATGCTTATGTTATTTATCTTTCCTCTTTGATTTTGTACTATGTATGTTTGTTCAAATGTTGTGTACTGTGTATACTTTGAATCAGTTGTAGGTCCACCTATTTGCCTCGGAGGCACGGAAAAAATGGGTGGAACTGACATCATCACGCCAATGAGGCTTTCTTATGGCTTCGGTGACGTCATGCGGAGTCGCGAGCGGTGCCGACGTTCTTGTTGGCGTGGAGAGCTAGGAACAAAATCCCGCAGAATGCTGGCGCTGGGGATATTCATAAGGTGAGGAATCCACAGGCAGATACTGTATCCACCAGAAAAAGCGTTACCAAAGGTAAGTAACTGGTTCTTCAGGCCCATCAAACGCCGGTGGGCGGCAGGATTCGCCATTACCTCCCCCTCTGGTGCACCATCACTTCGGACAGGTGGGTTTTGCAGATAGTCCGAAGGGGCTACTCCCTCCCCTTCGAGACTATCCTTCCAGCCACATCACCTCGTTACCACCCCATGTCGGAGGATTATCTGGCACTTCTCCAGCAGGAAGTTACGGCTCTCTTGGCCAAGGGAGCCATCGAGCAAGTTCCTGTCCCAGAAGTAGGTCGTGGTTGCTACTCCCACTACTACTTTCTGGTTCCCAAGAAGTGAGGTTCTGTAGCGATCCGAACCCGTGAATTCGGTATCGTAGTACTGACACGATTTCGGTACCAATGAACCGCAAATGATCCATTACATGCATGACAGTGTTTTCGCTACGCAACTATCATGAATTCACTGAGAAATAGGGCATTCTGTTGTAAAGTCATGGCATCCATTTTAGTTACGGCATCCATTTTGTTTCTTGCCCTCACATAGTCAATGAACGGGCGATGACCCCGGCAGAGTCACCTTGTTAAGGACACGTAAGCTCAAACCCCGAGAAAGGCTGACGGTACATGACTAGGCAGAATCAAGCTGCCTCCCCTGCCTGAGGCCAGTCCTGCTATACTGGTTCTCGTGTCCGTTGTCCTGACTGAAAGGCCGAAGACGGTAGCCATGCCCGTTTATGATCCATAAACACCTCTTATCCTACTTTTTCAATCCTTTACACCTGGCTCTGCTCCTCTCCTTCTGGGCTTTTACAATGGGGAGGTTACGATTTTTATGATGGGGAGGATCGGGCAAAGAATGGAAAACTGTCAAGGGAACCTGATCGAATACCGAAATCCTACGACTAATTATTGTTTGATGTCTATTTACTGTTTGTTTGGGATACCGGGTTGGGCATGAGAAATATTCGTGTAATGTTGCCTAAAGACATTTTGCGTGTATTTAAAGAACAACCCACTTAATGCAATTTGAACAGTCTCGTAGATTCTGCCTCTGTGTGGTTCCTATGATTTCTGTGTCCCTGCAGTAAATAAACCTTGGTCTTTGACGCCACCATCGAGAAGCCCGTGTCTCTGTTTATTTGTGCACCAAGACAGGAGGAACTCAGGGGTCTTCGGGTGTTGTTTCCCTGACACCTCTGGACTCTTAAAAGTCCAGAACCTCAAATTGGTACCCAACGTGGGGCGACGTCATCCGGTACCGGTCCAAAGCCTGAAAAGTTCGAGAAGTTTTGTGTGAAGATTCCGGAGGGAGGTACCCCACTTCATCGATCCCTGCATGTCGTAAAAGTGGCCCGACGATCTCTTCCACGAGGGTTCCCGTTCCCAGACGGCTGCAGAGGACTGCTGCCCTGACTGTCGCCCTGTCTTGGACCCGAGGTGCAGACCTTAGTACGGCGAGACGTAGACGGGTTCTCCTTGGTGACGTCTTCCACATTTCAGTTAAGTATTAAGTGGGTTACGCTCAGTTTGGTTGTTCCTTGTTGCTCTGGTTTAATTCGTAGATTATCATTGGTTGCTCTTGTTTAGATAATCTTTGTTTTGGTATTAGTTCATTTTGGTAGGCCTAAGTTCTCTGCGCATTTTGGTTGGAATTTGTCTTTGTTTGTCATGACTACCAGTAGTAATTGTTTCTTGTCCTGGTTACGTTGCAACGGGGATTCCCGGTTGGAGGATTCGTGTTCGGTTCCTCCGATTGGAACTCCTACACATGAGCTCTATTGTAAACATGGTGTGGGTCCTATTACGTATAATGAAGTATGGGTCCGTTATACCAGAAAGGATGGTGTCCTTAGTTGGCCACCGCATGGTAGCTTCGAAACGGAAATACTGGACAATCTAGAAATGAAGTTGTTCAAGAGAAAAGCCCGGCCGGCAATGTTTGATTCTTTTCGCGTATGGCGCAAAGAAGCCAAACAGAGAGAAATTAGGAAGACGAAGAAAGAACAGAAAGAGAAAGGGTTGACTTTAATGGAGTCTGCTAGGCAGCTGCATGTCAACGAGACCGAGAAAGCAATGGAGATGGCAAATAGAAAATATAATTTGGCAATTGATAAATGTTACCCTGCATTGCCATCTTGTCCTACTAAGCCGATGGAGGATCATGAGAAGGATCCTCTGTTGTCTTACCTGTTGAATTCACCTCGACCGTATGCACAGGGTATTACAGTACCACAGTTACTACCTGTTGTACAGCCAGCTGCTGGTCAGCCTGGAATAGTTGCTCCACTTCCTTTGATTGCAGCTCCTGTCCTTCCCGTGGTTAATGTTCCTTCGGCACCCCCTCTTCCTGGGTCGCCTGTTCCGCCTTTGTCTGTCATTTCGCAAACTACTTCACCTGCTACTCCCACCCTTACTATTTCATCTGCTTCAGCTGCCCTGTCCCCGAACCCTGTGAACATTCTGACTCCGCTTTCCGTTCGTCGGAAAATAACCGACTCTGTAACTAATATCTTAACTCCTCTCTACAGGTCTTTAATTGGGACCCCCGTTTCTGACTCTATACAGAGACGTAGCCAGCTTCCTGGTCCTCAGGAACGAGACATGTTAGATTCGACAGCTCTTAGGTGGATGTCGAAAGCTATGAAGTATGATGCACAAAGAGTGTTAGATACTTTTATGCAATGGAATGAACCTACTCAACGTTATGTTTTTGACGTGATGTGTTCTCTTGTGCGTGAAGAATGGGAAGATGATGACTTAGATTCCGTCCCCTCTGATCTAATAAATATTCAACAGAAATTCGCCACCGGAATGGTGATAGGTTCAGAAGTAAGAGGAGCGATAGAACTGATTTTAGCTCATAGGGATGATTCCCCTCTTCGAGCGACAAGAGACCCTGATGGTTCACCGATTACTACTAGGAAAAAACGAGGTCAATATCCGATGAGGGAAGTTCCGCCGATATGGCGTGATGCAGTTCAAGCTGATGGGGCTAATAATATTTTAGCTGCCCCGGCACATTTCCAGAGAGTGTGGATACACATCCCTTGGAAGCGGGCCGAAGTATTAGCAGTAAAACAAGCGTTACCAGACCCACGTAAAAATCCTGCTGGTTATTACAAAGAGTTAACGCAGACAGTTCAAGCGTGCATCATGAATTTGGCAGACATTGAAATGTTATTTGGTAATGTAGTGCCACAGCCTATATGGGCCAAGATTCGACAAGAGAACCACCCAGTCGCCTTAGGAGGTGATTGGCCAGCTATTGTAGCAGCAGATGCGCAACAAGTTGGCGGTGCTAAACCTGAACCTCTAATTGCTGCCTTGCCTGGCAGAATAATTGATCTGATGAAAACGCTGATGCCAGCACTACGAGTCAATTGGGATAAACTATCGGCATGCAAACAAAAGAAGGACGAAAGCGTTTCTGACTTTTTCACTAGATTTGAAGAAACATTCGTAGACCACAGTGGGCAAGATATGAGTACTGAGGGAGGCCAGAGATTATTTGTCAACAAGTTCGTGTTTAATTTACTACCTGAGCTTAGTAACAAGTTAAAGGATTCTGAAAGTGCATGGGCAGTGTCAACGACAGCACAGATACTTGCAACTGCTCAGTATTACGAGAATAGAGAGAAAGAAGAGAAAGAAAAGTCAGAAAAGAAGACAAAAGATTTAAAGACTAAAGTACTATTGCAACAGGCATATCCGCCTCGCTCGAATCAGTCAGATTCACAGCAGCGACCCCAGTTTCAGCAACAGCCACAATTCCAGCAAGGGACGTCCCAAAGATTTAATCATGGTTTTCCTCGACAACAGTTAGCATGGAATCAGTGTGCCTATTGTAAAAAGGAGGGTCATTATAAGAATGAGTGTCCGGTACTGCACGCACAGACTAGTGGTGTCCCAGTTCAGAGAGGTACTGTTGGATCTATGCAAACTCCTAGAGGTAGAGGACGTGGTACTATGACACCACAGGCCGATCGTCTATCGAATTATTTCGATCAGCGAAATGCACAATCTGCGCAACCAGGCAGATCTCCACAGTACCATGTTGAAGATTATTATGAACTTAATGAAGAGATTCAGAGAAGCGAGCACTAGGACAGCCACAGGCAAAGAGAGGGAGTAGTATCAGTTCCAGTTGATCAGAGTGGACCTTATGTCGCAGTAGTTACCTCAGGCGTGGTCGAACCGTTTCTGTTGGATACTGGTGCGGCAAAAAGTTCAATTATGCATGTGAAACTCCCTGGCGCACCTTTGTCTGGCTTAACGAACACTTCAGTAGGTTTTTCAGGCGCCCCTGTTCACAATCCTGTTTCTAGTCCTTTGTCAATATCTGTTGGGCCATGCGAACTAGAAGCACCCCTTATCCTAACAACCGGTTGTAATGAGAATCTACTTGGTTTAGATCTGTTGAAACGCCTGCATGCGACACTGTACTGTTCTCCTTCGGGAGTACAGCTCACATTAGGCAAAAGAGTCATCTCTTCAATGTATATGTCGATGGATAAGCTCCCACCGGAGCTGCGTTCTCTCCCTGATACTCTTTGGGCAACTGGTCCTAACGATGTAGGCCTCTTGGAAATTCCCCCTTATGCGGTAAGTCTGAAAGCGAATGTTAAATTCCCACGAATCCCACAGTATCGGATTTCGAATGAAGGTGAACGAGCACTCTTGCTGATTGTGAAAGACTTAATACAGAAAGATGTGATTGAGGAAACTAGAGGAAATGTCTGCAATAGTCCTGCTCTGCCGATTTTGAAACGTACTGACCCTTCCAAGCCTCCAATCTACAGATTTGTGATTGACCTCAGAGAGGTTAACAAAATAGTGATTCCACAGTTTCCTGTAGTCCCAGATATCACTGAATTATTGACGTTGATTCCTGCCTCAGCCTCATGGTTTACAGTTATCGACTTGAAAAATGCCTTTTTCAGCATTCCCATAGCCGAGGAAAGTAGAGACATTTTTGGTTTCTCCTTAGGAGGTCGCAGTTTCAGATTCAAGCGCGCTCCACAAGGTTATTGTGAGAGCCCTTCAATTTACAGCCAAGCATTGAAGAGTCAATTAGATGCTCTTGTACTTCCTCCTGGTGTTGCTCTGATCCAATACGTAGACGATCTTTTACTAGCCGCTGATGACAAGGAAACTTGCAAAGCAGCTACAATTTCTTTATTACGTCATTTGTCAGACTTACATCACAAGGTGTCACCTTCTAAACTGCAATATTGTTGCCAAGAAGTGACCTACTTAGGTCATCTTTTGTCAAAGGAGGGAAGAAGGTTGACCCCAGAGAGAATCAAAGCAATTTCGCAGATGACTGTACCAAGCACACAGAGAGAAGTGCGTGCTTTCTTGGGTATTACGTCATTCTGCAGGCAATGGATCCCACATTTTTCTCTCATGGCAAAACCATTGGTAGCCCTGACTGGAAAAGGTGTTCCGAGCCCTTTGCCATGGTCTGATGAATGCCAACAAAGTTTCTCCGACTTACGTGATGCGCTGTGTTCAGCTCCTGTGTTGGGTACTCCTGACTACAATAAGCCATTTACTTTATATGTCCATGAAAGAGAAGGTTGTGCGTTGAGTGTTTTAACGCAACAATTTGGTGACAAACAGCGACCTTGTGCATATTTCTCATCCACATTAGATCCGGTAGCCAGAGCATTGCCAAGTTGTTTGAGAGCTACAGCAGCAGCTGCAGTGTCTATTCGACAGTCTGCTGGACTAGTCATGAACAACATGTTAGTAGTCATGGTTCCACATGCTGTGGATACACTCATGAATCGAACGAAAACTCAGCACCTCACCAGTGCTAGACTATCAGGCTATGAGCTGACGCTTTTGGCAAGTCACATTCAGATCAAGCGATGCAACATATTGAATCCAGCAACGCTGTTGCCGACTACTCAGGAGTCGAGTGATTCAGAGCCCCATGATTGTTGTTTCAGAACTGAGGAAGAGACAAAAGGTAGGATTGATTTGAAAGATACTCCGTTACTAGATCCAGACGGCACTTTATATGTCGATGGGTCGTGTTTTAAATTACAGAATGGTGATGTGACGGCCGCGTATGCAGTTACGACTTTGAGTGCTATTGTTGAGACCGCAAGAGTAAGTCAGAATTCTGCCCAAGCTGCAGAATTAATTGCACTAACAAGAGAGTGTGTTTTAGCTGAGGGAAAGAGAGTGAATGTGTTTACTGATAGCCAATATGCCTTCGGCGTATCACATAGCTTTGGACGTCTCTGGAGAGAAAGAGGTTTTCTCACGTCCCATGGGACTAAGATCCAACATGGACAGTTAGTCAGTGATCTATTGGAATCCCTGACCCTACCGAATGAAGTTGCGATTGTGAAGTGCAGTGCACATCGGAAGATTACGGATGATGTTGGCCGTGGGAATGCGTTTGCTGATGAGGTCGCCTAAGAGACGGCCAAGAACATGACGAGCCGAATGTATGTTGCAACGTCTGCAAGATGGATTGCTGAATCAGGGATGTGTGAGAATACGATTGAAAGTGTGAAGGCAATCCAGAATAAAGCAACTGAAAATGAGAAGAATGAATGGAAGGAGAAAACGGGTAAAATGGATTCAAGTGGATGTTGGGTTGATTTGTCTGAGCAGCAACGTTGGATGTTACCTGATGCGTATGTACTTGCGGTAGTCACGATGGCGCATGGAGCGGCGCACATCAGTTCGAAAGGGATCTGTAAAATGTTAGCTCCAGTATGGAAGAACGATGGAATTACTAAGTGTGCGGAAAGAGTGGTGAAAAATTGCATGATATGCCTGATGCATAATCCTGGCAAGGGAACCCCAACCCCAACTGGTCATTTTGCTCCCCCTTCTTGTCCCTTTGAAGTGATTCAGTTGGATTATATCCACATGGATAGGTGTAACAATCTTAAATACGTCCTAGTGGTAGTCTGTGCCTTTTCAAGATGGATTGAGGCATATCCGTTAAAGGATAACACTGCTATGTCCACTGCCAAAATCCTCCTCAAAGAATACTTCCCCAGGTATGGTATGCCACGGATTGTTTGGTCGGACAATGGAAGTGAGTTTGTAGGGAAAGTTATGAAGAGTGTGTGTGCGGGTCTGGGTATTACCCAGAAATTTCACAGTGCGAATCACCCACAGTCAGCGGGTTTGGTTGAAGGGTACAATGGCACCCTGAAGCTGAAACTTGCTAAAATTCAAGCTTCCACTGGTCTCTCTTGGCCAGACGCACTGCCTTTAGCTCTACTGTCCACCAGAGCGACTGTACACTCTCGAGTAGGGCTTAGCCCATATGAGATTGTGTTCGGTCGTCCTGCTAATGTTTGGGGAGTCCCTAGGCCAAAGGAATTCAAACAGATTGAATACCCAATGTTGATTGATTATCTTTATGATCTGACTGCTAAATTAAGCCTTATTCATCAACAGGTATTCGAATCCTTGCCTAAACTGCCAGAGAGTCCAGGCCACACGTTGAAACCAGGCGACCAAGTTGTAGTTCGGAATTTCGAACGAACTCGGAACCTCCAGCCAAGATTCGTGGGTCCGTTCCAGGTACTCCTCACAACAAGAACTGCTGTACGCCTAGCTGGAAAGAAAAATTGGGTGCACGCTAGCCATACGAAGCGTGTCCCTCTCCCACTCCCCTATGACAATTGGGTTAGACAGGGATTTGGTGTATCCGAGACAGAACCTGTTCCTAGGCACATCCCTTTCAGTGATGCAGAGTACATAACGGACCACCCGCAAACTGAAACACAGAACTTTGACACCTCAGCAGGAACCGCTCCTTTGAATCTTGGACCGAGTATTGTACAAAGTGAACATTTGTCACCTGTGGAGTCGAACATTTCCGCACCTGTAGACCAGCTATTTCAAGATCAGACAAGACCCGGAAAGTACAGATATAATCTACGTTCTCATGTTATGAACTAATGACATTGCATATTTACCTTTTCTGTTTTAAAACTGTTTTGATCTTATTGCATTCCATTCAGTCAGGAAGTTTGCTCAAATTTTTATCTTTTATTTTTTGTTTCTCTCACCTTACCATCTGGGTTACCGTAGGGTCGTAACGTGTGCCTTGTTTTAATTTGCAGGGAATCAGACACAAGGTCGGTTTCTTCTGTCTATCCTGGGAACTCCCAGGGTAGACAGAGGCAAGTTTTTAACAGGTACAAACCATCTGTTGCGAACGGTTGTAGAAGATGGAGCTTCCTGAACTGCGACGGGTTAATGTCATAAATGTGCACAAGACAAAACTATATGACATATTACATAGTAAATGTTTTCTAATGCAATGTACTCTGACACTTCTAATTGTTCTAATAACTTTGGTAGGAGGAATTATTTTTGGTATTCAGTTGATCTTTACACCTGTTACATCTACAGTATCTCCCCATGTTCCTGTTTCTCCGACTGTTGTTTCTCTCCATTCTTTCCATCCTTTTCCTGCCCACGAGCAAGCTCGACGCTCTGAGTTTATAAATGACACTTTCATTCAGCTCTTGCACCAACATCAACTAGTGGTTAACACAACAAACTGCTGGGTGTGTGGCTTGATACCACATACCATGGACAAGGGCATCCCTTATCTGGTCCTGCCCTTTAGTTATAATGGATCATTCTGGGCATTTCAGACCATGTTCGCTTATGCCCTAGAGACCTATCCTCCACGACCTCCGCGTTCCACTCGGTATAACTCTGCTAATAGAGCCTTGGTAAAAGGAATCACTGACATGGTTAGAGATGTCAATAATACTCCGTTCATTCCCAAGGATGAATTGCGAGTATACATGGGTTGGAATGTTACGGAATATGGCATTACTCTGGGTGAGAACAAACGTAAAAGCTCGACTCCGATCTGGGTCGTACCCCACCAAGGTCAGGTCTGTTTGCAAGGAAATGGGAGGAATCCGAAAGCTCGACTAGGGAAGAGTGACTGTATCGAAACATATGTTTTCCCGTCACAGTCTTCCCCTGCATTCTTAGCTGCTAAGGGTACCTATTTTGTTTGCCAAGACAGAGCATACACATGGTTGCCTGCTGACTTCTCAGGCTCATGTTATATCGCTCAACTGTTACCTCCGACATACACTGCTGCACCGGACTATCACAAAACTAGAGTTGTGAGAGGTATTTTCAGTAAAGAAGATACTGCTGGCCAAGAAGCAGGAGACTTCTTCAAAGGTTTCCTTCCGTTCTGGGGGCCTATGGCCAACAGTAGAAACTTACGTCAACTAACACGGGTAGTTGAATCCACTATCACCGAAACTGCGGGTGCCCTTAGTAACCTGACAGCTGAGCTTCAAGCGGATCGCCTCATGACGTTACAGAACCGTATGGTTCTTGATGTGTTACTTGCAGATCGAGGTGGAGTATGTAAGATGATCCAATCGAGTTGCTGTGTTTTTTCCCAGATAATGCGCCAACGGTGTACAAGGCCATCTCTAAGTTACATAAGATTTCTGACTCTATTCATGTAGAGGAAGGTGACTGGTCATTAATGAGATGGTTCTGGAGCCTGTTGTCTGCGTGGGGATGGAAGGTTCTGATAGTCACTGGTGTTGCGTTGGTATTTTTATTTTCATGCTGTCTCATTGTTCAGTGTGGTCCTACCTTATGTAGCCTTTGTGTTTCTACATGCGTAAGAAGACCACCTGTTTTTAGAAATACGCCACGAGATAGAGTAATGCTTCAACAACATATCAGTGACCTGATGAACATAGAAATGGATTCTGACATAGAGTGAGTTATTGCCTATGTAAGGGCAAAAGGACGGTCTGAGGTTCTGTAGCGATCCGAACCCGTGAATTCGGTATCGTAGTACTGACACGATTTCGGTACCAATGAACCGCAAATGATCCATTACATGCATGACAGTGTTTTCGCTACGCAACTATCATGAATTCACTGAGAAATAGGGCATTCTGTTGTAAAGTCATGGCATCCATTTTAGTTACGGCATCCATTTTGTTTCTTGCCCTCACATAGTCAATGAACGGGCGATGACCCCGGCAGAGTCACCTTGTTAAGGACACGTAAGCTCAAACCCCGAGAAAGGCTGACGCTACATGACTAGGCAGAATCAAGCTGCCTCCCCTGCCTGAGGCCAGTCCTGCTATACTGGTTCTCGTGTCCGTTGTCCTGACTGAAAGGCCGAAGACGGTAGCCATGCCCGTTTATGATCCATAAACACCTCTTATCCTACTTTTTCAATCCTTTACACCTGGCTCTGCTCCTCTCCTTCTGGGCTTTTACAATGGGGAGGTTACGATTTTTATGATGGGGAGGATCGGGCAAAGAATGGAAAACTGTCAAGGGAACCTGATCGAATACCGAAATCCTACGACTAATTATTGTTTGATGTCTATTTACTGTTTGTTTGGGATACCGGGTTGGGCATGAGAAAT
Source organism: Triturus cristatus (assembly GCF_964204655.1). Lineage (NCBI taxonomy): Eukaryota > Metazoa > Chordata > Amphibia > Caudata > Salamandridae > Triturus > Triturus cristatus. The sequence continues at coordinate 1,237,364,665 of NC_140590.1, read as the reverse complement.
ATTCGTGTAATGTTGCCTAAAGACATTTTGCGTGTATTTAAAGAACAACCCACTTAATGCAATTTGAACAGTCTCGTAGATTCTGCCTCTGTGTGGTTCCTATGATTTCTGTGTCCCTGCAGTAAATAAACCTTGGTCTTTGACGCCACCATCGAGAAGCCCGTGTCTCTGTTTATTTGTGCACCAAGACAGGAGGAACTCAGGGGTCTTCGGGTGTTGTTTCCCTGACACCTCTGGACTCTTAAAAGTCCAGAACCTCAGAAGGACAAGGGCCTGCGTCCTATCTTGGACCTCAGGGACGTCAATCGCTTCCTCCGGAAGGAGAAGGTAAAAATGTTGACGCTTGCTCAGGTCTTGTCTGCCCTCGACCCGCAAGACTGGATGGTAGCGTTGGACTTGCAGGACGCTTATTTCCACATCCCCGTCCTGCCGGCCCACCGGTGTTACCAGTGGTTCACGGTAGGCCATGAGCATTTCCAGTTTACTGTGCTACCCTTTGGCCTTACCAGCACCCCTCGGGTGTTCACAAAGGTGATGGCGGTGGTTGCAGCTCATCTGCGCAGATCAGGGGTCTGTCTTTCCCTATCTCGACGACTTTCAGTCCTTGTCCCTGGTTTCGGTCAAAATGACCCTGAGGCTGCTGGGCCTTCATGGCCTCCTGCTGATCAATCATGCCAGGTGACAAATGCAGGCTCTGCAGTGGGACCTGAAGTTCCAGTGGACGCAGCATCAGGGGAATCTGTCCAATTACGTCCAGATCTAGGAGGGCACTGCTCAACAACTGCAGTGGTGGCTCACGAACCAGGATTGGGTCAGTAGCAGATCCCTCTTAAAGGAGAGTAGGATCTTTCTTTCTTATAGTTACCCCCACATTTTGCTGATGTTTCACTGTTTTTGACTTAGATTGACTGGGATCCTGCTATCCAGGACCCCAGTCTAGCTGCTTTCTCCTCTAAATTGATTACATGTACTTCTGATGAATACATCTGCCTGTGTATTCCTCACCTTATGAATATCCCCTGCGCCAGCATTCCGTGGAAATTTTTCCTAGCTCCCCGCGCCGACGAGGTCGTCTCAGCTGTCATGGCTCCGCACGTGGCTCCGCATGACGTCACCGGAGCCATAAGAAGACCACGTCGGCGTGATGACGTCAGTTCCCTTTTTTCCGCGCTGTGGACGCTAACGTTTTTTTTTGGGACTCTCCTTACTTCGTCTTGATACTTTGTATTTTGGATTGTATTGTTTCCTTATTTTGTGATGTCTGCTCCGAGGAAGTCAGGCTTTAAGCCCTGCAGAAAATACGGTAAACATATGTAAATTATTGACCCGCATGAGGGTTGCCTCTGGTGTTTGTCTTCAGACCATGACGTCGAGGGATGCTCTTCGTGCAGGAGGATTAATCCAAAGGTGTTAAAGGAGCGAGAAGCCAAACTTTACATGGCCAAGTCAAGGAAAGAAAAAAGGGGTTGAAAAAGGTCAAAGTCCAGGTCTTCGACATCGCGTGACTCCAATAAGAAGCATAAGAAGAAGAGGAGACATGCTTCTCGACGCCGGTCATCGAAGTCTGTGGTGTCGAGGTCGCCTTCTCCTGCTCCTCGACGTCGAGAAAAGGGCTTTGTTTCCCCTTCACCTTCAGAGTCTCCTCAGGTGACTCCGGCTGAATCTCCTTCCTATAAGGGGACTCCAGAGCAGGCGACGACGACGAAATTCTCCCCGACTAAACCGGCTGATGATGAGGTTCCTTCGGCTCCGGCTGTTCCACCTGTGGCTCCAGAGGCTCTGACTCCAGAGGTACCTCGATCGGATCCTGAACCGGCTTCTTACCCTCAGTTTCTGATGCCGGGTTCTGATCCATTGCATTTTCTTAATGCCATGTATGGTGTGTTCGCCAGATCTTCGTACCCCTCTGGAGCACCTTCGGGTCCCATGGGTCCTTTGGCATATAATTTGGGTGTGCCTCATCAGTACCCTCAGGCCCCCTTCATGCCATTCATGCCAGCGACGTCGTCCTGGTCTTTTCCGGCTCCGAGGATGTTGATGCCGTATGGTCAGTCCCCAGCTCCATCCCGTGAAGCCTCTCGGATTCGATCGGCGCTGGTTATGGTAGTGGATCCACCTTCGACGCCGCTCCCGGAGCCGTCGACGCCGCGTGTGGCGCCACCAATGCCAAAACCGAAGATGCGTTCGAGGAGAGAGGCGCAAAGGTTATTGGAAGAGGAGCAGACCAAGGCTGAAGAGAGGGAGGAAGGAGAGGTGTATGATACAGAGGATGTGTTTCAGGACTTGTGTGAGGCAAGTGGGCTTGACACTTCTCCAGAGTGGGACTTTGTTTCTCAGAAGGCTTCCCCCTTTAAGGACGTTGCTTCATATCATTCAGTTATTAGGAAGGCTGCGGAATCTTTGGACTTACAACTTCCTGTGGCGGAGTATAAGAATAATCTTCTCACTGAAGTTCTTCACTCTCCATCTTCGGTGTCTGAGCCACTTTTACCATTTAGTGATGCTCTGACTGAGCCAATACTTGATGTGTGTCGCAATCCTCTTTCAACTCCTGCAGTTTCAAGGTCAGTCTCAAGAAGGTATAGACCTGCTCCTGGAGATCCGGTTTTTCTTTCCTCTCACCCCTCTCCTGAAAGTCTGGTGGTGCAGGCTTCTTGCTCGAAGCAGTCATCAGGGGCGTTTTCGCAGGCTCCTGCAGATAGAGATTCTAAGAAGTTGGAGCAATCTGCAAAAAAGGTCTTTTCTTAGGCCAGTATGGTACTAAATTCTTCCAACGCCAGTTGTTTCTTGGGCTGGTACATTCATGCTTTAATGGACTCTGTGAAACAGATTCTCCCTAGGTTATCTGAGGAGGACAAAGGGAATCTGAATGAGGTGTTGGTGGATGCTCAAGCGGCTGCTCGCCAGGTTTTCCAGTCTGGTCTGGATACAGCGGATTCTGTTGCTAGAGTAATGGGCTCGTCTATTGTGACAAGGAGGCATGCATGGTTAAAATCTTCTGGGTTCTCTCCTGACGTGCAGGCTGCTCTTATTGATTTGCCATTTGATGGTTCCAAGCTTTTTGCTGAAAAGGCAGACTCTGCCCTGCAGAAATTTAAGGACAGTAAGGCAACGGCGAGGTCTTTGAGTCTGTAACTCAGCGACTCAGGCTATGGATATAAAAGATACCGTGGCTTTGGGAGGTCTTCCTTTCTTGGGTCCAGACAGCCTCAGCAACAGCAGCAGCAGCAGAACCCCTTGTATAGGAGCTACAGGGGTAAAGGCAGAGGTCGCCTTCGTGGAGCCGGACGTCAACCCTCTTCCTCCTCCTCCTCTACTTCCCCAACCCCTCCTGGTAATGCAGGAAAGCAGCCCTAGACCCGCCATCCTGCAACATGTGGGTCCCGTGGGAGGTCGGCTTACTCATTTTCTATAGGATTGGAAATTAATCACTTTGGACATTTGAGTTTTAGATCTTGTAGAAAATGGGTACGCCCTTCCCTTCAGGTAATTACCTTCTCCTTACCCTCCTTGCCAGGGGTTTTGCACGGGGGATCATTTGCTTCTCCTTCAGAAGGAGGTTCTTACCCTGTTACAAAAGGGTGCGATAGAGGTGTTCCGGAGCAGGAAATGGGTCTGGGATGCTACTCCCGGTATTTCCTGATCCCCAAGAAGGATGGCAGGTTACGTCCTATCCTGGACCTCAGAATCCTGAATCTGTTTCACAAGCAGGAGAGATTCAAGATGCTCACCCTAGCGCAGGTTTTTCAGGCGCTGCAACAAGAGGACTGGATGGTGTCCATCGATTTGCAGGATGCGTATTTCCACATCCCAATCCTGAAGTCGCACAGGAAGTATCTCCGATTTACGGTTGGATCGCAACACTACCAGTTTGCGGTTCTTCCGTTTGGTCTTACTACTGCACCTCGAGTCTTCACCAAGGTGATGGCAGTGGTGGCTGCCCATCTCAGGAGGTTGGGGATTCCAGTTTTCCCCCACCTGGACGACTGGCTTCTGAAGGCACGGTCGCCAGAGATTGTGCTTCATCATTTGCAGGTTACAACCCAGCTGTTGTACAAATTAAGTTTTTCGATAAATGTACCCAAGTCTCACCTGGTGCCCTCTCAGCGCAACCTGTTCATAGGGGCAGTACTGGATACCATTGTGTGTTGAGCATTCCCTCCTCCTCAAAGGATTCCCGACATTCAGGAAATGATTCCCTTGTTTTACAATGGAGCAGTTGTTCTGGTTCTGAAGGTCCTTTGCCTGCTCGGTCTGTTTGCTTCCTGCATTCTGTTGGTCAACCATGCACGCTGGCACAAGGGCACTCCAGTGGTGAATTCGCAGGCAGTGGTATCAACACAAAGGAGATCTCAGGGAGTCAGTCAGGATCTCCAGAGAAGCTTCAGCGGATCTGGTGGAGCATGGAAGGAAATCTGTCTCAAGGAAATCCTATTCACCTTCCTCCATCAGTGACCACAGTGATAACAGATGCCTCTACTGAAGTACTGGGAATTTTAAGCCCAGCGGTGCAGGGGAACACACCCTATGACTTCGGGTTCTTCCTGTTTCAGACCTACAGAAACACAGAGTCTTCTGGGTGAAGTCAAAGATCAGTTTATTGGCTGCAGACCAATTACAGGTATCCTAGAAGTACAACAGCGTGTATGTTCTCAGGAGACTGCTAAAAATTACAGAAACGGGCTTCTCCTTAAATACAAAATATCCTGCTTCAGGCACACATTCCTTGTTTTATGGCATGGTCATTCATATGTATACATTACAAACGAAAAGGCAGAGTCATGATGACCATCCCACATTCCAGTTAAGCCAGCCCACAATTATTTACCCAGCAAGGCTCAGATCCCACATCAGATATCAACAGGCCCCAATAAACACAAGCATCTCCTGTTTGGAAAACAAGCCATAAAGCAGGAACAGTCAGGTGTGAAAGAGATTAGCTGGAGGCTTGTGTGGGATGAAAAGGCTTTATGGTGTGTCAAGCCCTGATGCTAATCACAGGTGGCCGTAGGACGGGGAGCTCGTGGGACCGGACTGACCTGGGGCAGCGGAGCCAAGCTGCCCAGGTCACAGAGAAGTCAAAGGAAAGCACATGTGCTCTAAAAGGCCCGTGTTTGCTTCATGATATGTAGCCTATGTGAGGGCAACCATAAGATGGCCACCGCTCTAAGATGGAACCCACGGAGTCAATGTATAATAACGTATACATAGTGCATTCATAGCTAAAACGTTACACAAAGCACTTGTACATACCGCATTGACCATTCGCGGTTCGCTAATACCGGGATAGACAGGGGTAGGGCCCTGCCTCCTACGCGGTCCCAAATTTCAAAGTACGACAGACCCTCCTTTTGCCCTTACATAGGCAACAACTATGTTCACATCAATCCGAGTCTAGGTCAATATTCACGAAGTCATGGAGATGTTGCTGTAGCATCATCCTATTACTTAGCTCGTCCCTCGATACAGGTTTCCTTACACATAATGTAGCACAGAGGCCACATATCGCAGGAGCACACTGTATGCACAGACAGAACAGGAAAAGGATGGCTAAGATCATTCCAACGACCATCAGAACTTTCCAACCCCAGGCAGATATCAGTTCCCAGAACCACCCCACCAGTGACCAATCTCCTTTATCCACGTGTATGGATTCAGATATTCTATGCAGTTTGGAGATGGCTTGATGAACCGTTGGAGCGTTATCCGGTATGAAAATGCAACAACTAGATTGGATAACCTTACATACCCCACCGCGGTCTGCAAGTATGACATCTAGAACCATGCGGTTCTGCAAAGTCATGAGGCGATCCGCTTGGAGCTCAGCTGTTAAATTACCAAGGGCACCAGCCATAACATTAACAGTGGATTCAACCACACGAGTCAGTTGTCTCAGGTTCCTACTATTGACCATAGGTCCCCAAAACGGCAGGAAACCCAAAAAGAAGTCTCCCGCTTCCTGACCGACAGTATCCTCCTTACTAATCACGCCTCTCACAACTCTGGTCTTGTGATAGTCGGAGGTGGCAGTAAATGTTGGCGGTAGCAAATTTGCAATATAACATGTGCCCGAGAAATCAGGGGGCAACCATGTATATGCTCGGTCATTGCAGACAAAATATGTACCCTTGGCAACCAAAAACGCAGGGGAAAACTGTGACGGAAAGGTGTACGTTTCAGTACAGTCACTTCTCCCCAGTTGAGCTCTTGGATTCTGACCATTACCTTGTAAACAGAACCGACCTATGTGGGGTACGACCCAGATTGGGGATGAGATTTTTCGCTGTCTTTCACCCAGACTAATACTATACCCCGTCGCGTTCCACCCTACATAAGCTCTCAACTCTTCTTTGGGAATAGATGAGTATGCATCGATATCTCTGCTCATATCGGCAACTCCTTTCATTAAAGCTTTATTATTTGTGCTAGGTCTGATGGAACGCGGTTGTCGCGGGGAGTACGCATCTAGAGCAAAGAGAAACATGGTCTGAAATGCCCATGACGATCCATTGTAACTAAACGGCAGCACTAGATAAGGAATACCCTTATTAATGGTATGTGGCATTAAACCACACACCCAGCAATTGGTTGTATTCATGACTAGTTGGTGCTGGTGCAGGAGCTGAATAAACTAGTTGTTTACAAACTCAGACCATCTAGCTTGTTCATGTTCAGGCAGAAGGTGAAAAGAATGTGAGGAGACAGTAGGAGGAGGTACAGGCTGTACAGTGGGTGCAATGGGCTCTTGAGAGGAGAAGAATACAAATCCTACAGTAAACACTACCATACTACATAATATAAACAAACATAAAAATACAAAACGTTTGCTCTTCATTATTTTACATATTTTTGATTTAAAGTTAATTTCCTCAGCGAGTCTCTCCATCTTGAAAAACTCCATCCTCTAATCGTGCCGCTCGCGGCGGGTGAGTATCTTCTGCTAAGGAGTACGCCTGTCAATCCAGGGAACGCCCTAGACCAACCAGAACCGTTGACCTAACGTCTTCGGCCTGTACCCCAACGTCTTGGCACCGCGACCCTGCGGCTGAACCCGGATGGTGGTTCGAAAAACAAAAATCAAGAAAGTCCTTCAGATGGGAGAGCTATGATATCAAAAAATAAAAAGGTAAAAGAAAAAGAATATTTATTTGTCCATAGGCCTTGGTCTTAAGTTATAGTGGAGACGGCCAGGTACTGTTTGATCTTGAAACAAGAGTTCAGGCTCTGTGGTGTCCAATCGAATTGACGGTGGCACAGCTTCTTGTAAAATATCGTCACTTTCCTGTGCTGAAGCTGTGCCTCTTACGCGTGCATCACTGAACGGCACAAACCGAGGTACAGTGTCTGTTTCAGAGTCTGCGATACCCTCCTAGACCCACTGGTCATACGGCAGAGGCAAAGGGATCCTTTTGACGTGGGCTCCGTGGATCCAGTTCTTTTTCCCCTTTACTCGAACAGCTGATCTTGTAGACAGAAGTACGAGATGAGGGCCGATCCAACGGGGCTCATCGTTGCTTTTGCGCTGGAAATTCTTCACCAGAACCCACGTGCCAGGGTCGATAGGGTGTCCTGGAGCTTCAGAGGCCTGGGGAAGAGTATCGTGCACCTGTTGGTGTAAAACACGCAATTTAGCCGTCAATTCGTACAAGTAATCAAGCAGCACTGGATGTTCGATTTCGCTGAATTTCGCCGGTCTTGGCACACCCCATACATTAGCCGGGCGGCCAAAAATAACCTCGTATGGGCTAAGTCCCACTTGTGAGTGTACGGTCATTCTAGTGGACAGGAGTGCTAGAGACAGAGCGTCAGGCCATTTAAGACCGGAGCTCGCCTGGATTTTGGCCAGCTTGAGTTTTAGAGCGCCATTGTAGCGCTCTACTAATCCAGCTGATTGGGGGTGATTTGCAGCGTGGAACTTCTGCTTAACCCCTAATCCCTCACACACATTCTTCATTACTTGGCCCACAAACTCACTCCCATTATCACTCCACACCATTCTTGGCATTCCAAACCTAGGGAAAAATTCCTTCACAAGGGCTTTGGCTGTGGATAGAGCAGTGTTGTCCTTTAGGGGATAGGCTTCTATCCATTTTGAAAAAGCGCAAACAACCACCAATACATATTTCAGGTTGTTGCACCTTTCCATGTGGATAAAATCTAGCTGCAAAACTTCAAATGGATATGATGGAGGCGCAAAATGACCAGCTGGAGTTGGGGTTCCCCTACCAGGGTTGTATTTCAAGCATACCATACAATTCTTGACCACATTCTCTGCACACTTGGGAATTCCAGCATTCTGCCATACTGGATCCAACAACTTACAGATTCCTTTCATACTGATATGTGCCATTCCATGTGCCATAGTAACCACTGGAAGCACATATGCATCAGGTAACAACCATCGCCTATGTTCTGACAGATCAATCCAACAACCATTCTCATCCAACTTACCCATACTTTCTCTCCACTTGCTCAACTCTTTCTCTGTGGCTTCAGCTTGAAGGGACTTTACACTCTCTATTGTGTTTTCACACATTCCAACATCACCAACCCATCTTGCAGGGCCTGCAACATACATTCGAGTCTTCACATCTTTTGCTGTTTCTTTCGCGACTTCATCAGCAAACGCGTTACCCCGACCAACATCATCAGTGATTTTCTTGTGCGCACTGCATTTCATAATCGCAACTTGTAACGGCAGGGTCAGCGACTCAAGGAGATCATTCACCAACTTGCCATTCTGAATCTTAGCTCCATGCGAAGTCAGGAACCCACGTTCTTTCCACAATCGCCCAAAACTATGAGCCACGCCAAAGGCGTATTGGCTATCCGTATATATGTTCACTTTCATTCCTTCAGACAACACGCATTCTCTCGTAAGGGAAATCAATTCTGCTGCTTGAGCCGAATTTTGTGGCACACGTGCAGTTTCAACAATCGTGTGCAAAGTCGTGATAGCATATGCAGCAGTCGTATCACCATTTGGAAGCTTGAAACACGAACCATCCACCCATAAAGTACCATCACACTCAGTCAGGGGAGTATCTTTAAGATCTACTCTCCCTTTCGTCTCTTCTTCGGTTCTGAACAGACAATCATGTTGCTCAATCTCATCTAGGTCTGCTGGAATTGGTAATAGTGTAGCTGGATTCAACGTGTTGCATCTCTTTATGTGTATATGATTTGCTAACAGTGTCAGCTCATATCCGGATAATCGCGCACTAGTTAAGTGTTGTGTCTTGGTCCTGTTTAACAATGTGTCCACAGCATGTGGAACCATAACAATCAATGTATTATCCATTACTAGGCCAGCAGACTGTCGAATAGACATAGCTGCGGCGGCTGTAGCTCTCAGACAACTTGGCAATGCCCTCGCTACCGGGTCCAAGGTTGACGAAAAATATGCGCATGGACGCGGTCTATCGCCAAAAGGCTGTGTTAACACTGATAATGCGCAACCATCTTTTTCATGAACATACAATGTAAAAGGCTTGCTATAGTCAGGGGTACCCAACACAGGAGCTGAACATAATGCATTACGCAATTCCCAAAAACTTTTCTGACACTCTTCAGACCATGGAATAGGATTCGGTGTGTCTTTGCATGTTAATGCTAACAAAGGTTTTGCCAACAAGGAAAAATTGGGAATCCAATGCCTACAGTATGAAGTAATGCCCAAGAAAGCACGCACTTCTCTCTGTGTTCTTGGCACACTCAACTGTGCAATGGCTTGAATTCTTTCTGGGGTCAGTTTCCTTCCCTCCTTCGATAAGAGATGACCTAAGTAGGTCACTTCTTGTCGACAATATTGCAGCTTTGAGAGAGACACTTTGTGATGAAGGGCATACAAATGACGCAACAATGACAAGGTAGCGTTTTTGCAAATCTTTTCAGTATCCGCGGCGATTAGTAAATCGTCAACATATTGAATAAGGATAGCGCCACTGGGTAAAACCAGTGCATCAAGCTGCGCTTTTAAAGCTTGACTGTATATTGATGGACTTTCACAATAGCCCTGGGGAGCGCGTTTAAAGCAGAAGCTGCGACCTCCTAAACTAAAGCCAAAAATGTCTCTGCTCTCCTCTGCAATTGGGATGCTAAAGAAGGCATTCTTCAGATCGATCCCTGAGAACCATGCAGCGGATGCTGGAATCATAGTTAACAAGGCAGTTATATCAGGGACAACTGGAAACTGTGGTACAACAATCTTATTAACCTCTCTAAGATCAATCACAAATCTGTAAACAGGTGGCTGTGAAGGGTCCGTTCGTTTTAAGACAGGTAAAACAGGACTATTGCAAACGTTGCCTCTTGTCTCTTCAATTACACCCTTTTTAATCAAATCACTGACAATTGCTAACAATGCTTTCTGACCTTCATTGGAGATCTTGTACTGGGGAATACGTGGCAATCTGACATTGGCTTTTAAAGTGACCACGTATGGCGGTATTTCCAGGAGACCCACATCATTGGGACCAGTAGCCCAAAGGACATCCGGAAGGGATGACAATTCAGGTGGCATTGCATTCTTAGACAAATACATCGGGGAAATCACTTTCTTGCCTAATGTAAGTTGTACTCCTGAGGGAGAACAATATAGTGTTGCATGCAATCTTTTTAGCAAATCTAATCCTAGCAAATTTTCACCACAACCTGTCGTTAGGATGAGGGGTGCTTTTAGCTCACAAGGTCCAACAGAAAGTGACATAGGACTAGAAATCGGGTTCCTAACTGGGGCGCCAGAAAAACCTACTGAAACATTCATTTCGCCAGACAAAGGCGCGCCAGGGAGTTTTGAATGCATGATTGAACTCTTTGCAGCACCAGTATCCAGCAGAAAGGGCTCCGTTACATTTGCTGTAGTTACTTTAACATAAGGTCCGCTCTGATCCACTGGCACTGAAACAACTCCCTCTCTCTGTCTACGGCTGTCCTAGTAATCATTATCTTCTACATTGTCATCTTCTGCATAATAATCATTATTGTAGTACTGAGCTGTATTACCAGTCGCGTTGGCTTGCCGATCAAAGCTATTTATGGTATTTTGAGGCGGAAGAGGACGCGCGTTCTGGGGAACATTTCCATGCCCTCTGCCTCTAGGAGCTTGCTGACCACCTCTACCTCTTGCGCCATACGCATTACTGTTACGCTGCATTAATTTAGGGCAACTATATTTAAAATGACCTTCCTCTTTGCAATATGAACATTGGTTGGGACCTACAGGGATTCGTGGTTGATAATACCCATTCATTTGCTGATTATTCTGAAATTGGTGGGGTTGCTGATAGATACCTTGTGTTTGCCTATAATTATTCTGTCCTCCACGTGGTGGATATGCCTGCTGCAAGAGGACCTTTGTTTTCAGTTCTTTCGTTTTCTTATCTGTTCTATCCTTCTCCTCTTTATCCCTATTTTCGTAATACTGTGCAGTAGCCAGTATTTGCGCTGAAGAAGAAACAGCCCAGGAACTTTCCGAGTCTTTTAATTTTTTACACAACTCGGGAAGTAGATTCTGCACAAATTTATCAACAAATAACCGTTGGCCACCTTCAGTGCTCATGTCTTGACCGCTGTGGTCGATAAACGTTTCTTCAAACCTGGTAAAGAAATCGGACACTGTCTCATCTTTCTTCTGCTTACATGCGGATAGTTTATCCCAATTTACGCGCATCGCGGGCATGATAGTTTTCATGTATGTGATAATTCTACCAGGGAGTTCTGCTACCAAAGGGTCAGGCTTTGCGCCACCAACTTGTCTAGCGTCTGCAGCAACGATATTAGCCCATGTACCCCCTAGCTCTGCAGCATGATCCGTATTACGGCTGGATCCCCATAAAGGCTGTGGAACAACATTCCCGAATAACATATCTATGTCAGCCAGATTCATGACACACGATTCTGCAGTTTGGGATAACTCCATGTAATATCCTGTAGGGTTTTTACGGGGGTCAGGCAATGTCTGCTTGAGCGCTAACACCTCAGATCGCTTCCATGGGACATGCACCCAAACACGCTGAAAATGTGCTAAGACAGGTGGAACAGCATTTGGCTCAGCAGGTCTCCAAACTGGGGGAACCTCACGCATCGGATATTGGCGCGCTTTTACCTTTTTCCCCACAGGGAGTTCCTGTTCGAACAATGATTGCTGACAATCCCCATTTCTGAGGGACAGTAAAGTCGCAACTGCTTTATCTACATTGGGGCCCACAATTATACCTGTTTCAAAATCAAATCGCACTCGACACAATTCCTGTGGGTTTGGGTTTGCACCATTATCCTCCAATTCCTCACAGAGGAATTCACACATCTTATCAAAGACATACCTCTGTTTTGGGGCATCCCATTGGTGAAAAACGTTAACAACTGATTCCACATCATAGAGTGAAGGGAAACCAATCCACCTACGCGCCAGATGATCTAACACCTCTTTCTCGTCGGGACCAGGCAGCTGACTGCGCAATTGCTTACGCTGTAAGCCAGGAGTCGCACTAGATGACCCAAAGGGAGGCGACATTAAACTAGTAACTACATTAGCTAGTCGTTGTCGTGCTGAAGGAGAAGTTGAGGCGAAAACAGGGGGATAGACAGAGGGAAGAAAAACGGATTCAGATACAGGTACCTGGGTAGTGTAAGAAGGAGCGCCAGGGGAAGCCGCTGGCGTGCTAGGCAAAGTCGCAGGAAGCGCGGGGGTAACAGGTAACAAAACTGGCGGCCCTTGAGAGGGCTGCACTGCAGGGATAGGAGCCAGCTGAAGAGGAGCTGGCGGCTGCGGGAAGGCTTGCGGCATATTTACTGGAGGCTGCACATTTACAAGCTGTGGAGGCGCGGTGGCATTTTGCGCATACGGGGGTGGCGAACTTAGCAAATGGGACATTAGGGAATCTTTCTCTTTCTCTTTTGTCTCATCTTGCACAAGGGGTGACAAAACAGGGTAACATTTATCAATCCCTAGTTTGCGCTGTCTGTGCAATTGCTCATTCATTTGTTCCTCCTCATTATCTTTAAATTGCACAGCTGCTTGCATCACTGACATACCTCTTTCTCTCTTATTTCTTTTCGCTAGCTTAATTTCCTTCTGTTTGGCTTCCTTTCGCCATAGGCGGAAAGAATCAAACATCGCCGGCCGGGCTTTCTTTTTAAACAATTTCACTTCCAAATTATCTAAGATATCTGTATCGAAACTACCATTTTGGGGCCATTTTAAAACACCGTCCTTTCTGGTGTATCGGATCCATACTTCATTATATGCAATGGGGCCCACGCCATGTTTTACATAAAGTTCATAGGTTGGAGGAACCGGACATGAATCCTCTAACTTGTGGAGAAGTGTAGCTCACTGGTTAGAGGAGGCATACCCTGAAGCAGAGATCAGGCCCGGGACCTGGGTTCGATTCCCGACGCGGCAGGGTCCAGAACCCAATTGTCCACGGACTCGATAATTCTCGCTTCGGTGCCCACTCTAAGCACGAGTTCACACTATGCAGCTCTGGGCAACAAGCCTGCTTAATCTCCACAACGGCCCCCCGCGGCTGGATGCCTGGCTTTCACCTTGGGGATGCCCAGTACGGGTTATCTTACAGGGAAAAACCAGGACGGGTTCCCAATGCAAGCGCCAAGATGCCCGTAGGGTGATAGTTGCGCTCTATAAGTAAATCAATCAATCAATCAACTGGAAATCCCTTCCACATCCCAAACAAAATAATCTTCCAAATACACTAGCACCAGGCATCTTCGCTCACTAGTCTAGTTCCAAACTTCAAAGGATTATCGATTACGATAGTCTCGTGAATACACAAGTCCTCTGGCTTTGGGGTTTGCAAACTCCAAATCAAAATAATCCCGAAGGATACCAAATTCAAACTGGGAGACGCTCCACTTATACTTAACTGAATATCGATGATCAATGGCGTCACCAGAAGACTCTCTCGGTTGTTTCGCTCTACCAAAATCGTCAAGGGTCCAAAACAGGGCGATTAATCAGGGCAGCAGTCCTTCGTAGCCGTCGGGACGCGGAGAACCTCGCAGAAAAGACTTTCGTACCACGTCGACATGCAGGGGTCGATGAAGTGGCGGCCTTCCTCCAGAATTTCCACACGAAGCTCCTCACGAACCTCTGGCTTGGACCGGTACCGCTGAAATCGCGCCGAGTTGGGCGCCAACTGAAGTACTGGGAATTTTAAGCCCAGCGGTGCAGGGGAACACACCCTATGACTTCGGGTTCTTCCTGTTTCAGACCTACAGAAACACAGAGTCTTCTGGGTGAAGTCAAAGATCAGTTTATTGGCTGCAGACCAATTACAGGTATCCTAGAAGTACAACAGCGTGTATGTTCTCAGGAGACTGCTAAAAATTACAGAAACGGGCTTCTCCTTAAATACAAAATATCCTGCTTCAGGCACACATTCCTTGTTTTATGGCATGGTCATTCATATGTATACATTACAAACGAAAAGGCAGAGTCATGATGACCATCCCACATTCCAGTTAAGCCAGCCCACAATTATTTACCCAGCAAGGCTCAGATCCCACATCAGATATCAAGAGGCCCCAATAAACACGAGCATCTCCTGTTTGGAAAACAAGCCATAAAGCAGGAACAGTCAGGTGTGAAAGAGATTAGCTGGAGGCTTGTGTGGGATGAAAAGGCTTTATGGTGTGTCAAGCCCTGATGCTAATCACAGGTGGCCGTAGGACGGGGAGTTCGTGGGACCGGACTGACCTGGGACAGCGGAGCCAAGCTGCCCAGGTCACAGAGAAGTCAAAGGAAAGCACATGTGCTCTAAAAGGCCCGTATTTGCTTCATGATATGTAGCCTATGTGAGGGCAACCATGAGATGGCCACAGCTCTAAGATGGAACCCATGGAGTCAATGTATAATAACGTATACATAGTGCATTCATAGCTAAAACGTTACACAAAGCACTTGTACATACCGCATTGACCATTCGCGGTTCGCTAATACCGGGATACACAGGGGTAGGGCCCTGCCTCCTACGCGGTCCCAAATTTCAAAGTACGACACTACTCTAGAGTGGGGTGCTCATCTGGGGGATCTGGAGATCAAGGGTCTTTGGTCTCCAGAGGAAAGATTGTCTCATATCAATCTTATGGAATTGCCGGCGATACGTTTGGCGCTCAAGGCCTTTCTCCCTTCCATCCGCGGTCAGTCGGTTCAAGTCCTGACGGACAACACTGCTGCAATGTGGTATGTCAACAAGCGGGGAGGAGTAGGGTTGTACCGTCCCTGCAGAGAGGCATTGCGGCTCTGGTCCTTGGCTCAGGACCATCGGATTTGCTTGATGGTAAATCATCTGGCCGGGGTGTTGAACGTGCGTGCGGACAGTCTCAGTCGGCAGTTCTCCGCCGACGATGAGTGGAGGCTTCAGCCGGAGGTAGTTCGACACGTCTTCAAGACGTGGGGAACTCCTCAGGTGGACCTGTTTGCCACTCTTGAGAACACGCACTGCCCGTCGTTCTGCTGTCTCCAGTTTTTGACGCAGGGAGTGTTGGGGGACGTGTTTCAGTTGAGTTGGAGCGCACAACTCCTTTACGTGTTCCCTCCCATGCCCTTGATTCCTCGGGTTCTGAGGACGATTCACCAAGACCGGGCCCAAGTTATATTGATCGCCCTGGACTGGCCAAGAAGGGTGTGGTACAAGGACCTTCTTCACCTCTCGTCGCACCCTCCACTCCGTCTCCCTCTCAGGGCAGACCTCCTCTCTCGGATGGAGGGGCAGGTTCTACACCTCCACCTCCAGAGCCTGCACCTTCATGCCTGGAGATTGAACGGGGCAACCTGAATTCTTTTTCTCTCCCGCCTGACGTGGTGGATGTTATTTTATCAGCCAGGCGACACTCTACCAAGTCTATCTACTCCTACAGGTGGTCGAAATTTGTTAGATGGTGTGGAGAGAAATCTATTGATCCTCTGAAAGCGCATCTTTCTGATGTTCTTTGTTTTTCACGTAATTTGGCTCAGCAGGGTTGTGCTGTGGCCACTGTTAAAGGATATTTGTCGGCTTTGTCGGCTTTTCTTTGTTTGCCCGATCAGCCTTCTCTTTTTAAGTCTTCAATAGTCTCAAGATTTATTAAGGGGCTTACAAACATGTTTCCGCCCACTCCTTTTATTATGCCCCAGTGGGATTTAAATCTGGTGTTGACTTTTTTAATCGATTCTACGTTCGAACCTATGCATAGTTGTCCGTTGAGACTACTGACATTTAAAACGGTCTTTCTGGTGGCTATCACTTTGGCTAGGAGGGGGAGTGAGCTCCAGACTTTGAGTTCAAAGCCTCCTTTTCTGGCCATACATGCTGAAAGGATGGTACTCAGGACCAGGGCTGCTTTTCTGCCTAAGGTTCTAACTCCCTTCCATCTAGGACAGTCCATTACCCTCCCTACTTTCTATCCTCCCCCTCACCCTTCCAAGGAGGAGGAGAGGCTTCATCGTTTGGATCCAAAGAGGGCGATTAGCTTCTATTTGGATAGAACAAAGGACTTCTGTCAAGATGATCAGCTCTTTGTTGGATATGCTGGTTATATGAAGGGCAAGTGAGTGCACAAGCACACTTTATCCAGGTGGATCATCTTGTGCATCAAGATATGCTACCCCCTGGCTGGTATGAGCCTCCTGTAGGCATTAGAGCTCATTCCACCAGGGCTAAGTCGTCTACTTCTGCCTTGTCTAGGGGTGTTCCTGTATTGGACATCTGTAAAGCCGCAACTTGGGCCTCCCTATACACTTTTGCGAAGCATTACTGCTTGGATTCCAAGGAGAGGTGGGACGGCCATTTTGCAAGCTCTATTTTGCAAGATTATTTGGTATAGAAGGGTGGACACCCTCCTCCAGGGTTTGGACTGCTGTGGGATTCTATTCATAAGGTGAGGAATCCACAGGCAGATGTATTCATCAGAAGAACAATTTACTTACCTTCGGTAACAATTTTTCTGGTGGATACAGTATCTGCCTGTGGATTCCTCACTGACACACCCACCTCCCCGTTGTCCACCTGTTAGACCTGGCACCATTGGCGTGAATATCCCTTCCATTTTTCGCTGTGTCTCCTCTGTTTTTGCTGGTTATAGATGCTCTGGGCGCTGTGCCACTGCCATTCAGTGCCACAGCACGAATGCTCCCTTTGTAAAGATGACATGTGAATTGGTACATCCATGATTGGCTTATTTGGTTTACCTGTTAGTCCCTAGTAGCGTGGCCCGTGTTTGCCCAGGGCTGGTAAACCGAATGCTGCTGGTGGGCCTGCAGCACTGGTTTGTGCCACCCACAGAAGCAGCTTGTAAAGTGTGTCTCAGACCTGCCACTGCAGTGTCTGCGTGCAGTCCAGAACTGCCATCTTGGCTGTGAAGTGCACCCACTTCCCAGCCCCTAAACCTTCCCTTGGCATCCTGTAAGCCCCCCTTATGATAGGGTGCATTGTATGTGTAAGGTTGGACATGCCCTGATGTGTGTAGCATGTCCTAGTAGTGAATTACACCCAATTTCGTTTTTCACTTCTGTAAGGCTACCTGTTCTCCATAGGCCAGAATGGGAGGTCTGGGCTATTACATTCTATAGTCCTAACTGACCCACAGAACATGGTAGAAAAACGAATTTAGTTTGCCTGAGCTCAGAATATTAAAATACATCTTTTAGTGCAGGTTATTTTTATATTCTGTGTTTGAAACTACCACTTTTACAGTATAGGTACTTTCTTGCCTAAGCCTTCCAGTTTGCTCTGCTATTATGTGTATTGGCTGTTTTGGAGGGACAGAGCAGGCTGAGTCAGACCTGGGTTGAATAGAGAGATCTGCCTTGGAGTGAGGGGAGGGGTAGCTCCTGCACTTGAATAGGGCTGTGCCTGGCAAGGTGAATGCTGGCTCCACCTCCCACTGTGCGTCTGAAGGCAGACCCCCTCTTTCTGAAAGGAAGGATGCAGCCTGGTAATCAAAGTGCTCCAGGGCTGGGCAGAACTGGTTCTGGCTGGGTTCAGAGGCTTGTGACCCCTAAGAACAAAGACTTTGGGGGTATAAATATTTGTGCCCAAACCCCTACAAATTGTATTGCTCCTGGACAACAAGAAGAACCTCTGTCCGTGTGACTACAGGAATCTGCAGGAGAAGGACTGTCCTTGTGCTTGTGTGCTGTTTCTGGGACTGGCCTGCAGTGGTTACTACTGGACTTGGAAGAAGAGGAAAAGGACTTTGAAGGAACTTTTATTTTTGCTACAGCAATCACCCAAGGGCTAGAAGAGAGCTAGCCTCCTGCTGGAGTCTCAGGCACATCAGACTCCACCACCAGCCTCCTGTTTCCTCCCAGCGAGGATTTCTATCTGCAGGTGAGGCTCCTGTGAGTTCCAGGGCCTCTAGTTCTACTGCTGAGAAGAGAGTGCTGAAAATCGTCGCTAACCCCCGTTAGCGAGCCGCTGCAGCCGGTGAGCGTGAGAAAAACCGTCGCTCTGCTGTCGCCGAGCGCTCGCTAACCCCGAAGAATATCGCATCATCCGTCAGCGGGCCTGAAAACGCCCGCTATCCCGAAGATCATCGCATCACCTGTCATCGGGCCTGAAAACGGCCGCTATCCCAAAGATCGTCGCAGCACCTGTCTGCGGGCCTGAAAACGGCCGCTATCCCGAAGATAGTCGCATTGCTTGTTAGCGTGCCCCAAAGCGCTCGCTAACCCCAAATCATCGCATCAAGCTCATCGAAGCGCGGACGCCGAGCGTTCGCCATTTTCCCCGCATCGCATCAGGATCGTCGCTCCCTCGCGGAGCGCCATTTTCTTTCATCGCAGCAAGATCACACACGCAACAGGCTCGGTGCATCATCCTCCCTTAGCGGCAAGGATTTTATCGCACCACCGGCTTAGCGTGAAGAAGTTTGTCGCTTTGTCCTGCCCGCAACCCAGCGCATCATCCTCCCTTGCGGTAAGGATTCAACGCATCACTGGTTAGCGTGAGGAAATTTATCGCTACAACTCCTTAGCGACATTTTTGTTGCTTTGCTACAGAATCCAGATACTTTGTAAGTAAAAGGGTCGCAGAGACCACTGCATTGAACTGAACATCATTTTGTGCATCTTGAACTATTTTTGCAGCATTTTTAAAGTAACTATATTTTTCTAGTATTGTGGATTTTTACTGTTATTGGTCTTGTGATTAAGTCTATATAAATATACCTATTTTTTATAACTACTTGAGTGGTGTCCATTTGTAGTGTTCCTCATTATATTACTGTGTATGGTCATACATGCTTTACACACTGCCTCTGAGATAAGCCTAGCTGCTCGTGCTACGTTACCACAGGGTTGAGCAGGGGTTGTCAAAGGGTGTAGGCTGCTTACTCTGACTTAGGAAGAAGGTTCCCTACTTGGACAGTGGCCAGCCATTGCCAACTAGAGACCCCCATTTCTAACACCACCCTTTTATACCTTAAAAGATGAGGTATTGGTTATTTGATGTTTTTGTGTACTCAAGACTTTATTACCTCTATTTGTCCATTGTTGACTCATTTGAAATGTGAGCTTTCTTATTTCACATTTGTATTGGTGTGAATTCTGTGTACTATGTATGCACTGTCTCTATGGTCGGTCCACCCGGTTTGCCTCGGTGGCTCGGAAAAAATGGATGGAACTGACGTCATCACGCAGACGTGGTCTTCTTATGGCTCTGGTGACATCATGCGGAGCCGCGTGTGGAGCCATGACGCTGAGATGACCTAGTCGGCACGGGGAGCTAGGAAAAAGTTCCACGGAATGCTGGCGCAGGGGATATTCTGATATAAAAGAACTAGCAGCCAGGTTACAGACAACTGCACCGCCTAGGCATGTCACATAAGTGTATTAAGATATTGCCCACCTCAAATGGCCAGCTGCTATATGACCATGAATTAGAGAAATTGACACGGGGTATGAGAGGCAATATACAGTGAAGCGTAAAAATGAAGTATGTACAAAGGCATATGTGATATCACCATTCATGATCGCTCTTCGGTGTTCCTGAATGCGGGTTTTGAGTTGTCTCACTGTGCTGACCACATAGATTTTGTTACAGCCACAAATCAGTATGTATACAACAAAACTTGTTATGAAATGACGTATCCTGTGGTGTGTGCCAGTGTTAAATCTGAAGGTAGTAGTTTTGTTGCAACCAAGGTGGCAAATTTTGCAAGTGGTGCAAGTATAGAATCCCAGTGTTTTTTTCAACCAGCTCAATTGTTGTGGTGTTTTAGAGAGTGTGTAGCTAGGGCACAAGCTGTCCCTGAGAGTTCTGCCTCTCCTGAAGGTCATTGAGGGTTTCTGGGAGATGATGTTATTTATTCCAGGGGCACCCTTGAGAAGTGGCCAGTGTTTGTTCAAAATTTTGAATACCTCGTGATTGAGTCTAGAATGTGTCATGATGAAAGAGAGTCTCTCTTTGCCTGTTATTGTGGTGTTACTGTTTTTCTTCAGAATATCATCCCTCTTAAGTTTCCTAGCCCGGTTCCTAGCTGTAAGAAGGACGTTATGTTCATAGCCCCTCCTGTGTAGTCTGTCCATTGTGAGAGTAGTTAGGGCCTCAAAGTTGTCAACCTCACTACAATTCCTAGGGATGCGCACCATTTCCCATACGGAATTGCTTTTTTGGTAGATGTTGGGTGGGAGCTGCTATAGTGTAAAATACTATTCACTGACGTATCTTTTCTGAACAGTGTGCTGTGTATCTTATTGTCCCGTACGTATAGTTCCAGGTCAAGGAAGTGTATGGATGAAGGTGACATTTCAATGGTGAAGGTGACATTAAGTGTATTAAGGTTCAGAAAGTTAAAGTAGTTGGTCAGCTCTTGTCTGGTTCCTGTCCATATGATGATAATGTCATCGATATAGCGGCCCCAGAACTGGATATGTCCAGTCCATTCAAAGGCCGCTCGTGACCATGCATGGGTGTGTTCTACCCACCCCATGAAGAGGTTGGCGTACGACGGTGCGAATTTAGAACCCATCGCAGTACCCTGCTCCTGTTTATACCAAGTTTTGTTGAACAGGAAGAAGTTGTTGTCCAGAATGAGATCGATCATTGTCAAGAGCATGTTGTTTTGCTCAAAGAGAGTCGCATTTCTCTTACTAAGGAAGAAGTCAGTGGCAATTTGTCCGATTAAGGTGAGGAATCCACAGGCTGATACTGCATCCACCAGAAAAAGCGTTACCACAGGTAAGTAACTTGTTCTTCTCGAACATGCATAATTGAATACAACACCCAGGCCCCAGTAACAGTGAGAGCAAGACGTGCCATTGGCTCACAGAATTCTGGGGAAAGCTTGCAGGGTGTTAGATTCGGGGGTCTCTGATTGGCGCAAGGTTGCCCTTGTGTCAAGCAGGAACCCTCTCCTCTACGTCAGGGCACAGGATAACCCCTTTTGGAATGACCCTTGCTCACCCTCTAGGTGCGTGGCGTGAGCAGCCAAGGCGATTCTTCAGGCGTTTGTTAGTTAAGCAATTGTAACCGCACACAGTAAACACATTAATCCCCCCAGAAACGGACACCAGGCTTGGTTATGTGAAAATACGCTTCTTTATGTAAAAATAGGTATATATATATGCAGACTTAACACAAGACCAATAACGTTGTCTTCATGCCACCTGAGGTTTAAAATAGGCAAATGGTTTCTTTGTTGCAGTGTCAAATGGTTACTTTTTAGTCTTTAGCAATGTTCCTGCGTGGTTCCACACACGACTTGGTCCGGACCCTACCGCGGCGCGCCTGCGCCGTGCACGGCTCTTCCCGGCGGCTCTGGTGCAGCGGGAGGCGAGACGGGCGTGTGGTGCGGTGGGGGCTACCGGGAACCCGGTAACTGTCAGAGGGCTCGAGATCCCAGGGGTGAGGACGGGGAAAAGCGCTCGCTCTCACTCACCTAGGAGAATGTTGAAGGAAGCCCAGTCCTCTGGCACGATCGGCTCAAGTTGACGGGGAAATAAGGCGTTGCGGGCCCCGAGCCCGATACTGGAACTCTTTGAAGAACGTTGCGGTTGCTTTAGGAGTCTGCACGGATCAGTGCGACTCGGTGTTTCGGGGAGTACTTTTGGATCCTTAGTCAGCGGGTGTATGCAGGCAGGCAGGCGTGGCCAACGACCCTCAGCACGGCGGTGCGGGGGGGATCTCCACAGCGGGGGCGGCGCGGCCTGGGGTATTCCGGGGATAGCGAAGCGGGGTCACAGGGCACGGTCCGTGCAGCTGATGACCCGGCGAGGATCACAGTCGTCGGAAGGATTCCGGCGGGAGGGGGTGACAGCGCTTCAGCGCGCTCCAGTCGCAGACGGTGGCAGAGGAGCAGGTAGCCTAGCCCGGGGGCAGAGAGCGACTCCGGTCGGAGCGAGGCTCTCACGGGGTCAAAGGCAGGCGAGCTCCCGAGTGTCACGGCCCTAGGAGCGGCGATGAGGGGCGCAGTCTTTCTCCAGCGGGATGCAAACACAGCTCGGGTTTCAGGACGAGCAAAAGCACAGAGAACCCACTGGTCCTGGGGTTCAGTTCAGGGGGCAAGCTCAGATCAAGCCCTTGGAGAATGTTCAAGCACAAAGCAGCAAAGTCTATTCAGCAAGTCTTTTCCTCTCCTTTCTCAGCAAGGCAAGCAGCAGGCCAGTCCTTCCAGCGTCTTCTTCTCCTTCTAGTCAGGCCGAGGTTCTTTGTGGTAAAACAGGATTCTAATTTCTTAGGAGCCAGGCTCCCACTTTTATACAGTGATTCTTTTGTTCTTTAGCGCCAGGGGGCCTGGGCCTGGCTCAGTCCAGTTCTGGAGCTCTTTGTTATGGTGACTCTGCTCTCTCCTTTCAGCAGCAGGGCAGAGACATCAGCCGCTCCACAGGGGGCGGAGCCGGCTTTGTGGTGGCAGAGCACAGGTCTATTCAAGAGTCAAGGTGTACTCCTCCCACCCATCCTGGTGTAATCTCTCTACCCACCACCTGGCAGCCAGCCTGTCTCTGGGGATTCCCCAACCCTGCTCCTTACTGTTGCTAGGCAGAACACACACACACAGCAGAGGCGGACTGAAATGGCCAGGTCAGTAAATACTAACTTTCTAAAAGTAGTATTTACAAACCCAGGATATTAAAATAAACTTGACTACAAGAAGTATTTTATTATTCTGAGTTCAGGCATACTAAACTTGACATTCTACCATGCTCTATGAGTCCACTGGGGTCACAGCGTGTAGTGACTCCAGCAGCCCATTCTGGCCTACGGAGAGCAGGTAGCCTTCAATAGTGAAAAACGAAAAGGGCTGTAATTCACTACTAGGACATGCCACACACATCAGGGCATGTCCTACCTTATGCCTACAATGCACCCTGCCCTTGGGCCTACCAGAGGGGTGGCTAATATGTAGTTAAGGGAAGGTTTAGGGACTGGCAAGTGGGGGCACTTGCGCAGTCAGCGCAACAGTACCAGACTGCACGCAGGGTCTGCAGTGGCAGACCCTAGACACTTTTTACCGGGCCGCTTCTGTGGGTGGCGCAACCAGCGCTGCAAGCCCACCAGCAGCATTGGCATTCACAAGCCCTGGCACCCCCGGTGCACTTTACTGGGGACTGACAGTAAATCCAATAAACCAATCATGAATATCAATTACAGGTACACTTTACCTAGGGAGCACTTGCACTGCGGCATGGATTAGCCGTGGCGCAGTGCCCTGAGCAGACAATACCAGCAAAACATTTGAGGCACACCATCAAAAAAGTGGAAGGGAAACTCACGCCAAGGTGCCAGGTCTAACACAGGGATTCAATGGAAAAACACATTTAGGCCTTTTAACTGCGGGTGTGGCTAATCTATTGGTTTACAGGTTCTGGGAGACCCTTGCAGGGATTCAAAGGCAATGGAATCACGGGTTTTGGGGGACGCTTGCAAGGATTCAAGGGCAAGGGAAATACGGGCCTCAGGGAACACCAGCCATGTTATCATAGCGCACCATAAAGTACCACAGGGGTAAACTACATGATCCCTGCGTGCTAGACCACTGCACTTGGGGTGCAGGAGAGGGTCATGACACCTTGCCTGCTATTCCGTGGGCTCCCAAAAGCATTATTGAATGATGCACATCAGTTAAATCTCAAGGGCAAAATCCACTGTGAAGACTGCATCTAAGATGGTGTCCCAACCTTCTCACCACCCACTCTACCATCCACCTCTCTGCTCCCAGTCCCAGTTTGTCTCTGTGTGAATCTTAAACCTGATGGCCACCATGGGTGCCAAACGGCCTTAGGAGCCACAAATGAAGGGAGCAGCAGTCTCTGGAAAATGCCTGGAAGAGTTAGTGGACTGAGACTGTTTCTGTGCACCCACTTGGTGATCAAGACCCATGGCACTCAAGAGGTGAGGAGGACGGCAAAGAGGAGTAAGCCTTGGGACTTGAGGAACTACACCTGCTGTTTTGACTGCTTGAACTGTAGCCCCAGGGGAGAATGTCTTGGGGAGCACTAGAAATAGGAGCTGGGTAAAAGAAGGTCTTGATAGAAGAAAAAAGTATGAGCAGGAAAAGCAAAAGGGAATGCTGTGGACCTTCTCCCCCGACCCCGAGGTACAACTTCAGGTCTGAGTAGAAAGAGATGGTACCTGTGACCAGGGTAGAGGAAGGTAGAGAAGGACCTAGAGGAACTGACTCCCTCATCCTTGTGGCTCTGTGTGAGCTACCAGATACAACAAGAATCATGGAAAAAAGTCACCTAATTTGAGGCTACCCCTTCCTTGATGGACAAGAGCGTAGGAGAGTAAGGTGCAAATTGTTGTACAGCGGATTTTGTGACATGACCGCTGTTTTGGCGTTGTTCAGCTGTACATTGGTGGTGTCCCCACCAGAAATGACATGCTTGGTACCTATATAGGTGCCACCACGGTGTGCTGATATCAGTTCTTTCCTTTCCATGACACATAGCACTGATCCGGTTTCAGCTACCCCTCAGTTGTTTTTTGATTGGTCTTTTTTAACTTTTTAGCTACTCTTTTTGGAATTTTCATCCCTTGGTGTGAGGATGTCACCAAATAAACTGTCTGGTTTCAAACTATGTTGGTGCTGTCATAGGAAAATGTCTTTGAGAGACCCTCACTTGATTTGTGGTGCCTGGAGCTGGGAAACTACTCTAAGCAGTGTGAGGACTGCCATGCCATGCACCCCAAGATGCTGAGGAAGAGATCCATCAAGCTCCTTGCAGGCTGACATTGGTCAACTCAGTGACGCTCGGGGTCCATTCTCATGGGCGGTCCTGGGAGTGTTCACAGATGCCCCTCTCGGCATTCATCAGCACATTCAGAGTCACCAGGAAAGTCTCAAAAACACAAGTAAAAAAAGTCCAAATGCTCTGCCACTTTGCTGCGTCAGTTGAAATCATCTAATGTGAAGAGGTGGGGGCGAGGCGTGATCCTGGGTCTGCTCTGCGCGTCCCTGATTTTCCTGAATCTCAACCAATGAAAATAATTTTATGAGGCCATGTGGCTCATCTTTGGGTGGCGCAGCATCTCTGGAGTGCCTCCAGGCCCCATGGGCACTTGAGGGGCCCTACTGGATCCACACAGGCAGGTTCACTCTCGGCACCAGACGGGCCCCATTGATCCCTTGTGATCCCTTGCTGGATCTTGACCGGAGCCGCTGGTGATACTGAGACCTTCCTCTGCATCTGGTACACTGCCAAGGCCCCCCTGCAGCACAATCCTATTGTAATCCCTGTCTCCAACACAGAGCCTGGACAGGCGTTGTCTGATGCCGTGTCTGGTGCCGACCAAGGGCATTCTTCTCGGAACTGAGCCTGTGTCTTATTTGATGGATAGGCCTGGTGAGGGAGAGGTTTGGGAGGCATCTATAGTTCCTTTTGGAGATGAACCAGTAGAGGCACAGGACAACTGGTATGATGAACTGGGTGAGGGCAGTGGGTTGGACACCTCACCTTGCACTAGACTGGTTTCCCCTCCTACTCTGGCTACGAAGGAGGGAGCCGCATTTGCCATGGTGGTGCGCAGGAAGGCTAAGGTTCTGGACCTTAACCTTTCCTCAGTGGCAGTCAAGACTAATGCCTTGACAAAGGTGCTTCAGCCGGAAGTCACTCCCTCAGAACCCTTACTCTCATTCAGTGAAGCTCCTAGGGATGTCTTACTTGGGGCCTGGTCCAAGCCCTGCACAGGGGCTCCTGTGAATAGGACGATTGCCCACTGTCATAGCGCCACCCCTGGGGACCCCAGTTTCCTTAACCTGCACCCCACCTCAGAGACCCTCTTTATCCTGTATCCACTCTGGAGCGTTCCCTACCACTCCACTGGGTAGGGAATCCAAGAGGCTGGACACCTTTGGCAAGAGAATGATCTGATAGAGACTACTAGCCGCAGATTCCTTCACGTAGAATTATCCCCAGGCGTGAGACTGGATCTGGAAACTTTTGCCACAGCATCACATGCGCGCCGGGGGCGGGGTGACATCACACAACTCCGCCCAGGCGTCGTCCGCGTACGTGACATCAGCGAGGTCACATAAGACCCGCCCCGGCGCGCCTACGTCAGTTTTTTCCTTTTCCGCGTGCAACGCGGATCCGTTCCTTGCTGCGGGCCCCCCTTTCTTCCATTCTTTTTTGGTGGGAGCAGTGTGCGAATGCCTTCGGGCCTTAAAACTTGCATGTTTTGTGGGCGTCTTACGTCAGCGACGGACCCTCACCTCATTTGCATGTGGTGTTTGGGGAAGGATCACGGCACCTCGGATTGTGCGGCGTGCCAAAAGTTGAAGCCGAAGTCACTGCGGGACCGCCACATGAAACTTCTCTCGGCTCGTCTCTTCAGGTCGACGTCCTCCCCTCGGTCTGCTTCGGCAGACGACTTCAGGTCTGGCTGTGGTCGTCGTCCTCGCCTTTCTCCGATGTCACGTGATCGACGCTCCCCGGTGGGTAAGTGTCGCAGTTCGTCCCCCGGGGGCTGGTTCTCGGCCTACCGAGGGCATGGACTCTCCGCGGGTGATACGGCCCGCGTATCGTCCTATCCTCTGTTTTCCGATGTTGGGGCATCGAGAGTCCAGATGGAGACTTACGCGGCGGCTTTGCAGGCATCGCTGGCGTTTCCTCCTCCTTCCCCTCCTGGGGCGTCAGCGGATCCCTCGCCTCGCGCAGGGCCCTCCGCGGCACCGCCGGTGGCTCCGGCCCCGGCGCCGACTGTGTCGGATCCAGGCTTGGAGGACTGAGCCTGTGTCTTATTTGATGGATAGGCCTGGTGAGGGAGAGGTTTGGGAGGCATCTATAGTTCCTTTTGGAGATGAACCAGTAGAGGCACAGGACAACTGGTATGATGAACTGGGTGAGGGCAGTGGGTTGGACACCTCACCTTGCACTAGACTGGTTTCCCCTCCTACTCTGGCTACGAAGGAGGGAGCCGCATTTGCCATGGTGGTGCGCAGGAAGGCTAAGGTTCTGGACCTTAACCTTTCCTCAGTGGCAGTCAAGACTAATGCCTTGACAAAGGTGCTTCAGCCGGAAGTCACTCCCTCAGAACCCTTACTCCCATTCAGTGAAGCTCCTAGGGATGTCTTACTTGGGGCCTGGTCCACGCCCTGCACAGGGGCTCCTGTGAATAGGACGATTGCCCACTGTCATAGCGCCACCCCTGGGGACCCCAGTTTCCTTAACCTGCACCCCACCTCAGAGACCCTCTTTATCCTGTATCCACTCTGGAGCGTTCCCTACCACTCCACTGGGTAGAGAATCCAAGAGGCTGGACACCTTTGGCAAGAGAATGATCTGATAGAGACTACTAGCCGCAGATTCCTTCACGTAGAATTATCCCCAGGCGTGAGACTGGATCTGGAAACTTTTGCCACAGCATCACATGCGCGCCGGGGGCGGGGTGACATCACACAACTCCGCCCAGGCGTCGTCCGCGTACGTGACATCAGCGAGGTCACATAAGACCCGCCCCGGCGCGCCTACTTCAGTTTTTTCCTTTTCCGCGTGCAACGCGGATCCGTTCCTTGCTGCGGGCCCCCCTTTCTTCCATTCTTTTTTGGTGGGAGCAGTGTGCGAATGCCTTCGGGCCTTAAAACTTGCATGTTTTGTGGGCGTCTTACGTCAGCGACGGACCCTCACCTCATTTGCATGTGGTGTTTGGGGAAGGATCACGGCACCTCGGATTGTGCGGCGTGCCAAAAGTTGAAGCCGAAGTCACTGCGGGACCGCCGCATGAAACTTCTCTCGGCTCGTCTCTTCAGGTCGACGTCCTCCCCTCGGTCTGCTTCGGCAGACGACTTCAGGTCTGGCTGTGGTCGTCGTCCTCGCCTTTCTCCGATGTCACGTGATTGACGCTCCCCGGTGGGTAAGTGTCGCAGTTCGTCCCCCGGGGGCTGGTTCTCGGCCTACCGAGGGCATGGACTCTCCGCGGGTGATACGGCCCGCGTATCGTCCTATCCACTGTTTTCCGATGTTGGGGCATCGAGAGTCCAGATGGAGACTTACGCGGCGGCTTTGCAGGCATCGCTGGCGTTTCCTCCTCCTTCCCCTCCTGGGGCGTCAGCGGATCCCTCGCCTCGCTCAGGGCCCTCCGCGGCACCGCCGGTGGCTCCGGCGCCGACTGTGTCGGATCCAGGCTTGGAGGACTGAGCCTGTGTCTTATTTGATGGATAGGCCTGGTGAGGGAGAGGTTTGGGAGGCATCTATAGTTCCTTTTGGAGATGAACCAGTAGAGGCACAGGACAACTGGTATGATGAACTGGGTGAGGGCAGGGGGTTGGACACCTCACCTTGCACTAGACTGGTTTCCCCTCCTACTCTGGCTACGAAGGAGGGAGCCGCATTTGCCATGGTGGTGCGCAGGAAGGCTAAGGTTCTGGACCTTAACCTTTCCTCAGTGGCAGTCAAGACTAATGCCTTGACAAAGGTGCTTCAGCCGGAAGTCACTTCCTCAGAACCCTTACTCCCATTCAGTGAAGCTCCTAGGGATGTCTTACTTGGGGCCTTGTCCAAGCCCTGCACAGGGGCTCCTGTGAATAGGACGATTGCCCACTGTCATAGCGCCACCCCTGGGGACCCCAGTTTCCTTAACCTGCACCCCACCTCAGAGACCCTCTTTATCCTGTATCCACTCTGGAGCATTCCCTACCACTCCACTGGGTAGGGAATCTAAGAGGCTGGACACCTTTGGCAAGAGAATGATCTGATAGAGACTACTAGCCGCAGATTCCTTCACGTAGAATTATCCCCAGGCGTGAGACTGGATCTGGAAACTTTTGCCACAGCATCACCTGTGCGCCGGGGGCGGGGTGACATCACACAACTCCGCCCAGGCGTCGTCCGCGTACGTGACATCAGCGAGGTCACATAAGACCCGCCCCGGCGCGCCTACGTCAGTTTTTTCCTTTTCCGCTTGCAACGCGGATCCGTTCCTTGCTGCGGGCCCCCCTTTCTTCCATTCTTTTTTGGTGGGAGCAGTGTGCGAATGCCTTCGGGCTTTAAAACTTGCATGTTTTGTGGGCGTCTTACGTCAGCGATGGACCCTCACCTCATTTGCATGTGGTGTTTGGGGAAGGATCACGGCACCTCGGATTGTGTGGCGTGCCAAAAGTTGAAGCCGAAGTCACTGCGGGAGCGCCGCATGAAACTTCTCTCGGCTCGTCTCTTCAGGTCGACGTCCTCCCCTCGGTCTGCTTCGGCAGACGACTTCAGGTCTGGCTGTGGTCGTCGTCCTCGCCTTTCTCCGATGTCACGTGATCGACGCTCCCCGGTGGGTAAGTGTCGCAGTTCGTCCCCCGGGGGCTGGTTCTCGGCCTACCGAGGGCATGGACTCTCCGCGGGTGATGCGGCCCGCGTATCGTCCTATCCACTGTTTTCCGATGTTGGGGCATCGAGAGTCCAGATGGAGACTTACGCAGCGGCTTTGCAGGCCTTGCTGGCGTGTCCTCCTCCTTCCCCTCCTGGGGCGTCAGCGGATCCCTCGCCTCGCGCAGGGCCCTCCGCGGCACCGCCGGTGGCTCCGGCCCCGGCGCCGACTGTGTCGGATCCAGGCTTGGAGGATGTGGTGCTGTTGGGGTGCGGCTCTTCTGGGGCACCTCCTTCAGGCCACGGCGTCTCTGCTTCGCCGCAAACCCCCGCGGGGGTCCCTGTGGTGTCGCAGGAGGTCGCCGGGGCTCTGGTCTCATCCCCAAGCCCCTTTTGGTCCCTTGGCAGGGTGGTCCTGTCTAAGGCCGAGGTGACCGCGCTATGATGCTGGCAGCAGCTGGACCATGCGGAGCCACAAGGGTCAGTGGCACCTCCTCATCCCGCTCCGGGTCGAGGTTGAGGGCAGACCCCTCATCCTTCTCCGGGCCCCTCTCGTACCTCCTCACAGGCGGCTGCCTCGTTGGAGGGCGAGTCGGAGGTTGTATCGTCCCTGGCACTGCCACAGGGGTTGCCGGGCGACCTCCGCCTCCTTCTGGGCCGCGGCCGGCAGAAGGCTTCGAGCCCCTCCGGCCGGGCCCATCCCGTTCCCCCACACAGGTGGTTGCCTTGGCGGGGGTCGGGCCGGAAGAGTCAGTGCGGCTCCAGCTCTACTCCGCTCCGGTCCCTGGTCTCCAGTGCAGGGTGACTTGGAGGTCCCTTGCCCGTTGATGCCGGATGGCGCCGGTGTCCTGCCTCAAGCGGCGGATTCCACGGCTCCGCAGAGGGGTCATACGGCGGATTCGTCTTCAGATGCTCATTCTTCTCCGGAGGCAGGCTGCATTTTGATGTCGTCCTCCCCGGAGACTGGTCACCGGCGTCGAAGGGTGGCTCCTCGCCCTTTCTGCGACAGGGGTGTCCGTCGGAGGAGCGGCAGGTCCCTCATTCTTCGGCACCTCCTGACTTCCAGGTCTGGCCCTTGCCAGCCCCGCTTGGCCTCGGGGACGGGCGCTTTAGTTTGCAGCCGTCGCCCAGAGAGGAGTTGCTCTCTCCACCACGGGCCCCTGCGGTTGCGGTTGCGGGTGCGGCCTTAACTCACACAGTGTCCACGGCTGTGGGCATCCTACGCATGGGCGACCTGGTGGCTCACTTTCCGGCGGACCAACTGTTGGACGTCCTCCACCAGAGCTCTGGTGGGAGGGAAATCTTGCTTCCCTTTGACGGTTCACTCCTTTCTGCCTTGACAGGGGCTTGGAGGCGTCCTGCCTCCGGGGACCCGGTGCCTCCGCATCTCCTGCATTGACACCTTCCGACGTTGCGTGACCCGGCGTGCCTGTCCGTTCACCCCTCAGCCGCCAGTCCCCTTCTGCGGACTGCTTTTCCCTCCCTACCGCCCCTGTTGGCTCTGCCGTCCAGGGAGGCCCGCTGGCTGGACACTTGGGGACACAGCATTTTCGCCTTGACCAGCGCGGCCCTGCGGGCCCTTAACACCTTGTGTGTGCTGGCTAGGGCCTCCTCCTGTTTGTGGAACTCGGCTGAGTCTCTGGGGTCTGCAGCGTCCCAGGAGTCTGCTCCGGTGGATTTGCGGCACCATGCGTTGGATGGCCGGGAGCTTGCAGCATCTATTCTCCACTCCGCTCTAGACGTCTCTGAGGCGCTGGGCCGGGCCATGGCTTCCTCAGTCACTCTCCGTTGCCATGCTTGGCTTCGGGACGGCGTCTTCCCTGAAAATATTCGACAGAGGCTCATTGATCTCCCATTTGATGGCAGTCTGTTGTTTCATGCCCTGGCCGACTCCGCCATCCAGAGGCTCTTGGCAGGGCTCCGTCCTCCTCCTCCTCCTCCGTCCTCTCCTCAGTGACTTCTGAGTTAGGGTTGTCTTTAGGTCTTCTTAGGCCGGTGGTTATGGTTGTGGAGTAGGTTTTTTCTGGCCGATTACGTCCTTCCTTGGGACTTTGGCATTGTTGGCTTCTGGACGGCCCCTTGTTGCTGTTGTTGTGTGTGAGTTCTGCAGGAGTTGTTGCGCAGACTTGGCCCTGAGATTGGGCCTTCTGCTTCGCTTGGGCTGCTGTCATGCCTGTTGCAGGGATGTTTTTTTTCCCCGTGGTTCTTTTGTTTCTTCCTCTGCTGCGGAAGTGCTTCCAAAGAGGGTTTCCCTATATTGGGACTTCACGTGCCCTATGTGGGGCTATGGTAGCTGTCATATGGCATATGCTCTGCTGGAGGGTTCTGGTCGCCTTCGGGTACCTGTTCTCCTTGTGTTTCGGTAGGTTGCTTTGCTCCCTGAGGTCGTGTGAGCGGCCACTCGTGGTGGTGGTCCTGGCCTCTCCTTCTCTCCCTGCTTCCATTCTGCGGTTTGGGATGTCCCTTACTAGGCTTTGCCTACTTGGTCTTCCTGGGGCCTCGAGCTGTTCTTCTTGCTTCTGGCCTTGGCTGCCGGCATTGTTCTGGCTGACCGGCTGCTCTCCATCTGGAGTGGGCTCACCTTCTTCTCCCTAGTTTCCTTGGGCTCTCTAGGCTTCTTCATCCTGTCTTGGCATTCAACGGAAGCTGTGCTGCCTTGTGGGGGAGTGCGGTGCTTCGGCTTCTCAGCCCTTGCCCTTGGTTTCTCTGCTGTGGGTGTGCGAGCCTCTTCAGGCTTCTTTCCCTCCTATGTCCCCTTGGGGTCAGTGGGGTTCTGCTTGTGGGGGTTCCCTTGGCCTGGCAGGGGCAAGGTTCGACCTAGTCCACAGATCTAGTCCCCTGTGGGGCCCTCTGCTCTGCATTGGCTGGTGGGGTCCTTTCGCAAACCCTCCTTCCCCGGGGGTATTGCTAGGGTATCTATTCTACGTGAAGGAATCTGCGGCTAGTAGTCTCTATCAGATGTACGAGTTACTTACCTTCAGTAACGATGTATCTGGTAGAGTCGATTCTAGCCGCAGATTCCTTCATGGCCTGCCCTTCCTCCCCTATTCTGCGAGGACCCTTGGGTTGGTCTTTGGTACTCGCCTCCCGGGGGGCTGTGTCTCCTGTGAGTGCCTTCCTTGTTCTTGATGGGTGGCTCCGGCTGGGGGCGTTTCCTTCCTCCCTTGATTCTTTGGAGGATGGGGTTTCAGTGCGCTGTTGCCCTGCTCCTCTGGCCACTCCAGGTTTGGGGGGGTTTGCTTCTATCCTTGTCCTCCCTCCCCTCCCTCCCTTCCATTGCTGACCTCTGGTTTGAGGGTCCTCTGGCAATGTCTTGCCCTTGTCCTTGTGGGTGGTTTCCCTCTAGGTTGGGGTGGCTTGGTGGTTTATTGTCCCTGTCCGTCTTGGGACTGGTCCCCTTCCTTTCTCAGGATGAGGGGGGTGAGCTTCCTCCGTGTGCCATGACTTATGCCTGTTCTTCCCTTTGGGGCACAGGGATGGGAGGTTGTCTATGTGCGGGCAGGGTGGCTGTGCAGGTTTCTGCTTGTTCTTCTTCTTTCTTCTTTCCCTGCCCTTGGGGTCTGCGATGTTGGCACTACCCTGGTGGTGTTGTTAGTCATCGTTTCTTTCCAACTTTTCTGCTCTTCGCACACTATTCCCATGCTCCCACAGTTTTTTATCTGGTGATTCCGCGTTGTGGTGCGGAAAAGTTCTCCAAAGAAAACTGACGTAGGCGCGCCGGGGCGGGTCTCATGTGACCTCGCTGGTGTCACGTACGCGGATGACACCTGGGTGGAGTCGCGTGATGTCGCCCCGCCCCCGACCCGCAGGGATGCTGTGGCAAAAGTTTCCGGATCCAGTCTCACGCCTGGGGATAATTCTCCGTGAAGGAATCTGCAGCGAGAATCGTCTCTACCAGATACATTGTTACCGAAGGTAAGTAACTCGTACTTCTCTTCCACCAGCCTGGCACTGCAGTCGGTGAACACTGCATGTCTATTGGACCGTTATTCCCATACACTATGGGATTCGGTTGCGCAAGTGTTGCCTATATTCCTGGAGGTAGCCCTGGTCACACTCTCACAGGCTGTTGCTGATTCGAGGGTTGTGGCTAAGTTCATCATCCAATGTGGACATCACACAATGACTCACTGGGCAGAGTGATTTCATAGTTAGTGGCCTTGCGGCACCACGCCTGGCTGAAAACATCTGACTTTTCAAGGGATGTCCAGGCTTCACTCATGGACAAGTCCCTTGATGGCTCTTGCCTTTTTTGGAGACAAGGCGGATTCAACGCTGAAGCGCTTCAAGGACATCAGGGTAACAGCCCAGGTCTTTGGGATTGCCTATGAAGCTCAACAACCAAGAGTACTAACAGTTTCCTTTGCTACCTTTCCGCCTTACATGCAGGCTCCGGGTGTTCACCAAGGTAATGGTGGTGGTCGCAGCTCATCTGCCGATTTGGGGATTTCAGCTTTTCCCTACCTCGACAACTGGCTGTTGAAGGCGGTCTCACCCCAGATAGTTTTCACCCACCTTCAGACTATGGTGAGCAACCTGCACTCACAGGGGTTCACTATCAACATTTTGAAGTCGCACAGACTCCCTCTAAGACGTTCCTTTTCATTGGAGATGTTCTGGACATGGTGCAGTACCAGGCCTATCATCCTGAGCAGCGAGTCCTTGATATTCAGGTTATGATTTTGATGTTTCGGGCTGTTCCCTGGATTTAGGAGAGACTGACCCCAAGGCTGTTGGGCCTCATGGCCTCCTGGATAATGCTGGTGACACATATATGCTGGCATATGCAAACCCTGCAGTGGGACTTGGAGGCTCATTTCGCGCAGCATCAGTGGAATCTCTTCAACATGGTCTAGATTTTAGCTGGAACTGCAAAAGAACTTCAGTGTTGGCTAACAAACAGCGATTGATGAATTGTCAGATCCCTCTCACTTCCCCAACCAGATCTAACAGTAGTGACACATGCGTCAGTAGAGGGCGGGGGTAGCCATCTGGGAGAGGTGGAGATCTGAGAACCCTGAGCTTTGGGTGATTCGCTTTCAATAAAATCCTTTCTTCCTTCGATCAGTGGAAGGCTGGTGCAGGTGTCATGGAAAACACTACCACCATGTGGTACTGCAACAAAGAGGGTGGGGTAGTGGACCCTGTGTCGAGACCCTATGACTGGAATGTCAGAACATTTCCCTGGCGGTTCAACACCTGGTGGGCTCACTGAATGCCAGAGTGGACGATCTCAGCTGCAGATGTCTAGAGGATCATGAATGGTGTTTCCATCTGGAGGTGGCGCCTGGTCTACTTCAGCAGTGTGTAGAGCCTTGGTTATATCTGTTCACCACTACAGAGAAGCGCAATGTCAGCAGTTTTGCGCTCTGGAGTTTCCAAGGTGACTCTTCCTCTGAGACTCTTTTCGTGGAGCTCCGGCCACCTGTACGCCTTTCCACCAATACCACTCCTGCTCACAGTTCTCAAGAAGATCAGGAACGACTGGGCCCAAGTAGTTCTTGTGGTTCCAGATTGGGCACGGAGAGTCTGGTATCCTGAGCTGTTGAGCATTACCATTGGTTCTCCAGTCAGGCTACCGCTCTGGGAGGATCTTCCGTCGCAGCAACAGGGCAGAGTTCTGCACCCAAACCTGTGCACCCTCCACCTATATGCGTGGAGATTGGGTGGCAATAGTTGATTGCTTTCAACCCTCTGCATGATGTCTGTGATGTTATTATGACATCCAGGCGCCCTCCACCAAGTAGGTATATGCCTGTTGTTGGGATAAATTTGTGTCATGGTGTGCTTCCCACAACGTTGAATCTCTTTCTGCACCTTTATCCAAGGTTCTTTTGCTTGCCTATATTTGACACAGCAGGGCTCTGCTATTGGTCCTGTCAAAGGGTACCTTTCTGTAATCTCTGCATTTCTACAGTTGCCAGACCAACCCTCTCTTTTCAAATCCCCTGTTGCAGCCAGATTCCTTAAAGGTCTGCAGCACACGTTTCTACCAACACCATTTACCATACCTCAGTTGGACTTCAACCTTGTTCTCACTTTCCAAATGCGTGCACCATTTAAACCTTTACACAATTGCTCTCTTCACTGCTGACAATCAAAAATGCCTTTTTAGTGGCTATTTTAGCCGCCAGGAGGGTCAGTGAATTGCAGGCACTCTCTGTGCACCCTCTCTACACCTCCTTTTACCCTGCCAAACTGGTCCTCAGTACACGTGCCTCCTTGTTTCCCAAGGTTGTCACTCCCTTCTATGTAGGCCAGAGTTTTACCCTGCCTACCTTCTTTGCTCCACCCGATCCCTCCAAAGAAGAGGAGAGACTCCACCGTCTGGACCCAAAAAGAGCATCGTGGTTCTACCTTCATCGCATGAAAAAGTTCTGGGTGGATGATGAACTCTGCATGGGCTATGTTGAGGCCAAAAAAGGGAAGGCTGTGCAAATGTGGACCATCTCGTGATGAATCATCCTGTGCATTAATATCTGATAGACATTGGCCAAAAAACATCCCCTGAGAGCCTGCGGGCTCATTCCACCAGAGCCAAAGCTATGACCACTGAGTTAGCACCCGGCGTTCTCTCCTGGACACCTTTCAGGCAGCAACTTGGCCATCACTGCACACGTTTGCAATACATTATTTCCTGGACAGTCAGGTTCGTTGTGATGGTTACTTTACCCTGCAGGACTTGTTGGTCCAATTGGGTTTGCAGACCCACCTTCGGTGAGGTATTGCTTAGATATCTATTCTAACATAAGGAATCTGTGGCTAGTAGTCTCTATCAGATGAACAATTTACATACCTTTGGTATCATATTATCTGGTAGAAACTATGTAGCTGCAGATTCCTCACTGACATTTCTTTCCTTCCCGCTCTGCGACTCAGAAAAGATGTTAGGGACACCCTTTTCACCGCCTTAGTCTTTTCCGTACCAGTGGTCAGTTCTAATAATGGCTCCATGCTCCTGGCATGTAAAGTCATGAAAGTAACTGACATCAGTGCGCTGAGGTAGCACCTATATAGGTATCGCGCACATAATTTCCTGCAAGGACGACACCGACAATGCTGACCTACCAGCGTGGGTACTGTTCGATAATCTTCTAGATCCAGTTTGGCGCCTGAGTATTTTCTAAGGTAAGAAATCTGTAGCTAGATAGTGTCTACCAGATAAGACAACCATACAGTTTGCTTACAACAGGCCAGAAGGGATCTTTTCCACAGGCACAGTAATAGTGGAGCTCAGTGTCCACCCAGAAAGAGATATTGTGTTGCATGAAGGCAAAAACACAAGAGGTGCCATGTTGTGTAAAGATCAAGGATTGATGACCAGCTGTTTTGGGTTTCGTTGAAGCTAGAAAGTGCAAGACAGTGACTAAAAGCACCATTTCATGTTGGGCTATCCTTTGTATCAAGATTGTCTGTGTACTGACCAGCAAATATTCTCCTAGGCACATTTATGCAGATTTCACCCGGGCTATAGCTGCATCCATGGCTTTCTCCAGAGCATCCCAATAACTCATTAGTGCATATTTTTAGAAAGCAGTACTACATCATGTCTCATACTTGCAGTTGTGATCACATTGCCAAAGCTGTGTTGCAGGATTTCCTTGGTTAAGCAGCACTGAACAATCTCACCTTCTAGGTATTGCTTTGGGGTTCATTCATAACAGGGGATTTCTGGGAGATTTATCCAACAGAATAAAGTTACTTTCCTTCTGCAGCAATATTTCAATTGGTGGCCCGGTTTGACATCTTACCCTGAAGATAGTTGTATTGGTGGCAACAGCTGCAACTCTTAGAGGTGTAGAACTTTTTGTCCAGTTCATAATTTTCTACCGGTATAAGTTAGTCCTCGGCATCTGCCTATCCTTCTCATTAAAGGTGTTGTGTGCATTTCATATGTGACATTACCCTTGCGTCTTTCTTCCCTCCAAAACACCCAACCAAGAAGGAAAAGTAGCTGCGTAGACTCGACCCCAGACATTGATCACATTGAACAGAATAGAGTAAATAACCTGCTATTTCTGGAGCTACATAGGTAAATAATGTTTTCGGTTTGTTTACATATACCCCAGGTGAGATAACTATGAGCATAAGCCAGGTAACCCATGCCTGCATTCTCTCGCTTAAGGGTTTCACTAGGTGTCCTGTCTCACCTTTGTATATGGGGTGGGATATCCTTTCTTACCAATCTCCAGGACATGGAATTAAACAATGATGACTTTGGAAAGAGGTTGTTCTCTACAGCCAGTCTAGCACATAGATATATGAATGCAGTTAGCCCTTATGGGACACAGCCAGCACTATTCTGTCTGTGGTTCCTGAGGATCTCAGGGCCTCATTATCACAGCTATTCCTGATTGTCAAAATGCCACAAAACTGATAGTATTGGCACCAATGTGATGCCTAGAAGCCACCCCTGGACGAAGTCAACCAGATTTTCTGGCGATGTGCAAGTGTCTCTTGTGGCTAGGCCCTTTGATGGCTCCAGGCTGTTTAGGGAGAGGACTGATTTGGCGCTGGAATTAATTGAAGACAGCTATGCCATGGCCTGATTGGTATGATAATCCACGCTGGAGAAGCACCCACCAGTTCAGGCAGTCCAGAGGCTACTCCCCTACTGCCTGACGTACATAAGCTGGCCTACTTCTTCTGAGACCATGGGCAAGGTGCCTGCAGAATTTGTGCAACTCATCAGGGACAGCTATCCTCTAACACATCTTACCCTACTGCAGCAGCTTACAAGCTGCTTTAGTTAGGCATCAGTGACTTATGTTGTGCTGGTAGGAGGAAGAATACAGCATTTCCTCCCCAGTTGGAGATCCCCATATTGGACAGACAGGTCTTAAAATTCATCCAAAGGTTCTGTGCCCTTTGTTTTCCTTATATCGTCCCCCATCTTATAACCACACTAAAATTTACTTTGGAGAAACACTGATGTTGGAGGTCAATCGTTTGGTGTCAAATCTGCTATTAAGCAGATACCAGGATCAGAGAGAAGGGCAAGATGTGACTCACACTACTTCTTCATCCTGATGAATGATGGAGGCCTTAGGCCTAATCTGGGCCTTCGCCCTGTAAATGCCTTTTTGCAAAAGGACAAAATTCAAGATGCTCACGTTGGACCAGATTCTCTCAACTCTGGAACCATGAGATTAGATGGTGTCCTAGGAGTTGCAGGACATGTATTTTCACATATTTGTCCTACAGTCCCACAAGCTTTACCTGCTATTCAAGGTGGGCCAAGACACTTTCAATTTGCAGTGCTCCCCTTCTGCCTTAACTCGACCCCTGAGATGTTCACAAAAGTGATGTCTGTAGTTTGCTGCCCATCATAGAAGGTCAGTAGTAGGAGTTTTTCCGTGCCTTGATGACTGTCTGCTAAATGCAGGATCCACTGCTGTCAGTCATAGACCACTTCTGAAGACAGTGGAACTCCTGACATCATTGGGGCTAACCACAAAGGGGTCAAAGATCCACCTGTGCCTTTTCTTTGCCTTGTGTATAGTTGTTGCCCCAAATGCTTTTTTAGTCCCAATATCATGCTGCCTGTCTGACTCCATTCAGAAACCAGAGGTAAGTAGCTTTTTCTTCTGTGGCTGTGAGGGAGAACTGGGAGACCCCTATATGAACCCCCATCCTACCTCCGTATCGGGCGAAGTCTCCTTGATCCTCGTCCCTCAGGCCCCCTGGAAAGAAACGGAAGCCACAGTTACAGAACTAAGGAAGGACTACCGTTGTCCTATCCAGGCAAAAGGCGGAGCAGCAGGAAGCTGGGGCCAATAAGGTGGAGAGAAGATGATCACCAGGTGTGGAAGAGGTGAAAAAGGATTCGGAAATGGTAAGCGGTGAGAGAGAGCCCAGGAAGACGAGGGACGCGAGCTGCTGATGACGGAGCGGTTCGAGTGCTCTGGAAAACCTGAAGCAGACAAACTCTGGAAGGAAAATGCAGGACGCTGGATCGGACGGAGCCTTGGAAAAGTGGAGCATGGAGTGGTGGTCACCCGTCGAGGACACGTACAAGCCTCCGCAACCCAGGAGAGTTGCCGTAGATGTGCTACGTGGGTCAGGGACAGAACCAAATGGGGGTGGGTAAGGTGAGTTAGTTGCACTGAAAGGAGGAAAGGGGGAGGACCGAATGGGGAGGACACATAATTAATGCACGCTTTATCTCACTCGTTCTTAGCCTATTTCAGCATGCTAAAACCTGAATAGTTTCTCTCCTCCCTGTTTACATTCTGGTGCAGGGGGAGAAAACAACTAAACGCGAAAGTGGGTTGCATGGTTTAAACTAATTGGAGCCATTTCAGGATAAAACAGCTCACAATCTAAGGACACTGTTTTTCTTTTCTCTTTTCCAACCTTGGAAAATTTAGGAGAGAAAGGAATAACAAGTGGCAAGTTTTCCCTTTTCTTGGTCTTTCTTTCTTTACACTTGTTACTGTGTATATATATATATATATATATATATATATATATATAACTTAGAATATCCCCAGGCGTCAGACTGGATCCGGAAAACTTTCCGCAGCAGCACCTCTGCACGACAGGGGGCAGCGCCACACGGCTCCGCCCTGATGTCGTCCACAGACGTGACGTCAGCGGAGCAATAAATGCCCCTCCTGGCGAGCTAACATCAGTTTTCTTCTTTTCCGCATCCCAATGCGTATCCTGGAAAACCAGCGGTTCCTTGACCTGTTTTTTGGGCCTTCTTGACGCCTTCGACGTCACAGAACAGTGTGCGTTGCCTTCGGGCTTTAAGGCGTGTGAGACCTGTCCGCGCCAGATGTCTGTCACGGACCCGCATGCTATCTGTATGTGGTGCCTGTGAGTGCACCACGACTCCAAAGAGTGCGACGCCTGTCAACAATTGAAACCCAAGTCCTTGAGGGAGCGTCGTATGAAATTGCTGGCCGCACGGCTGACCGGCCTGACACCTTCGCGCTGCCGTTCTCCCTCTCAGGATCGGGCCGGTTGCCGAGGTCGTTCCCTCGCACGTCATTCAGAGGCGGGTAAGCACAAGTGTAAGTTGCGGAGGTCTTCCTCCCATACGCGTGACGCTGGGGCCCGTGGGTGCCCGGCAGTTGTCTCCTCCATACCCTCCCTTCCTGGGAGTTGGAGCGACGCAGACCCAAATGGAGGCTTATTCAAAGGCACTCCACTCTTTCTTTGGGTCACCCCCTCTCCCTGGTGTGGCTTCGGGTCCCACAGAGGTGGAAGGCACTCATGTTGGGTCCTCGCCAGCTGATTCGTCCTCAGTGTGCATCGACTCCGGTTCCGGAGTTGATACAACGCCGATGGGACACGGCCCAAAGGGAAATCCCAGTCGTCCGTCCAGCCCACCCGTCCAGTCACCCCATAGCCCTGCACGGCTTCCTGCTCTGACGTCTGAGGCGGCGCCAGGCTTGACGCCCTGTCAACGTCTTTCCTCCCCGCATATTGCAGTGGGATCGCCGTCGGGCGGCGCCCAGGGCGAGTCCCCTCTGGAGGTCGTCGACACGACTCCCA
Source organism: Triturus cristatus (assembly GCF_964204655.1). Classification (NCBI taxonomy): domain Eukaryota; kingdom Metazoa; phylum Chordata; class Amphibia; order Caudata; family Salamandridae; genus Triturus; species Triturus cristatus. The sequence continues at coordinate 1,237,323,426 of NC_140590.1, read as the reverse complement.
CTCGGCGTGGGTCGACACCGGTGCCGACGTCTACGCCTCCTCTTTTGCATGAGGTTAACATTCCTCTGGACTCCTCGGATGTCGATACGACTCCGACACAGCGTCGGTCGACGCCGGCGCCTACGCCTCCTCCTTTGCAAGAGGTTGGCGTTCCTTTGGACTCCCCGGGTCCGAGGTTGTTTCAGTGCCCCATGGTGCAGGTACCTAGTGTTGCGTGGCCTTCAGACCAGCCTCAGCCTCCTTCACTTCTACTGTCTAGTGGATGGGTTAGTCTCCAACCATCTCCTACCGATGGTTTATTGTCACCTCCAAGAATGGCGACTGAGGCTAGTGCTGCCTACGCACGGGCTATTCATAGGGCGGCAGCTATTCTTCGATTTCAGCCCCCTGTGGTTTCCCTGCCTTCTGATCCTTTACAGGATCTTCTCAACATGGAGCCTATTGAGGTGGAGCCTTTGCTACCCATTGGGGGATCTTTATTTGACATCCTGCTTGGCACATAAGCGAGGCCCTCCTTTGGTGATCCTGTTGATCGGGCCATTGCTCGCAGACACCGTCCTGCCCCGGATGATCAACTTTGCCTGTCCCTTCACCCTAGGGCTCAGGGTCTGGTTGTTCACGTGGCTTTTGACTTGCAGTCTTCCTCCGCTTTCCGTTGTTACCTACCACCAGGGAGTCTAGGTGGTTAGACACGTGTGGTCGCCAGCTTTTTGCCTCTGCCAGTGCGAGCATCCGCGCATTAAATATGTCTTGCGTGTTCGCATACGCTTCCTTTGCCCTTTGGGACTTAGTCGAGATCCTTCTTCCTTCTCTTCCAGAAGGGCAATGGGCAGAATTACATCGCCTTCTTATTGATGGCAGGGGAATGGCTCAATTTTCCCTTCGATCTTCCCTTGATGCAACTGACTCTGTGGGTAGGGCTCTTGCTCGGTCTGTGGCTTTGCCCCGCCATGCATGGCAGCGCGACAGTCGTTTCCCAGACAATGTTCGGGATGCTGTTAGAGATCTACCATTTAATGGCGTGGAACTTTTTGACAGCCACGCAGATTCAGTGGTCTCCCTCCTCATGTCTGGACTACCGTAACTCTCGACTTTCTGCCTTATAGTATCTTTTTCTTCTGCATAGGCGATGTTGCCTTGTTGGTTTGGTTTTCGAAAATGTCCCGGGTTCTTTGCATAGTATCCGGATAGTGTAGGTGGTTGTTCCACCATCTTAGTATTTGTTCAGTACAGCCAGACGGCTGGTTCTGTTTTCTTTTCAGTCCTCTGAATGTGTGCTATGCCCAAGAGGACTCCCCTAGCAGGGGTTAAAACTTACCCTATGTGGAGTACTTGCTGGCTATTGGGTATTTGCCTTAGCACGCTCCTATGGAGTCTTCCTCACAGACATCCTTCTGTGTGTCAGGCTGACTTTCTGCTGTTCTGCAATCCTAACGTTAGCATCGCTCTATTGCACTTTTGGTTGCAGTTGGCACCAGTTGCCTATAGTACTTCTAAGCATTGGTATGGGTTCATTACCGTGCGGCCTCTGCCTCTCCTGCCTTGACAGGGTCTTTTTTCTTTTTGTCCGTGATGGCTGCTCTTCTTTTGCTGACCACTGTCTCTTGGGGCCCTTGTTCTGTTCAGTTCAGGTGCAGTTCTTTCACAGCTGTCACCCTGTCATTGTTTTGTGCCAGGAAAAGGCCACTGTGCCGCTCGCTTATTAGTGTTGGCGCAAACTTGTAGTGCGCCGTAGTATGTCTGCTGTCATAGGGTGTTTGCGTTGTTGCTTCTATGGTCAGCCCTTACTGGGCTTGTCTGTGAAGGTAGCGGCTTTGCCACGTATGTCTCTGCTGTACATTGCCTTATGCCCGCATTCTCGGGGCACTTTCCCAACGGGAGTTGTTCCACATTTCCTGCTGCTTCCGCACAGGTGTTTTCCACACTTCTGCATTGGGTTCATTCTGTAACACTCTCAAGGGGAGTGTTCTCTTCAGGATACTCGCTTCTTGGGTCCCAGGACCATTACGTTGGTCTTCACTGTTTCCACTATCGTGTCCGGCTCCATCTCCTCATCTGTCTTGCGGGGGACCGTTGCTCTTCCCGGGCGAGGAGCTGATGTCGCTATCGGGCCTGGACATTGTCCTGTCCAGTTCTGCTTCCACATACCTGTTGGTACCTTCTGAAAGAAACACGTTAGTGATAGATTCCTTACCTTAGAATTACCCCAAGGCGTCAGACTGGATCCGTACAGTTTTCGCCAGCAGTACCCACGCTGATGTCAGTTCTATCTTTTTCCACGCCAGCAGGTGCAGATCTGGAGAGAGCGGTACCCCCAGTCAATTTTTGACTGAGTTATTTTTGGGACTTTTTGTCTCTGTTTTTTGAGTCTTTTACTCCTGGTGTATAAGGATGCCTGGTTTTAAGTCTTGCGCGGCTTGTCCCCGCACGATGTCGGTTACGGACCCGCACCATGAGTGTCTCTACTGCCCGGGGCGGGACCACGACTCTGAGTCATGCCACGAATGCCGGGCCATGTCTCCGAAACTTTGCGGGATTGGTCCCGAAAGTTGCTAGAGGCCTGGGCGTTGGCTCCACGACGTTCAATGTCCTGGTCCCGTGGGAGGTCGAGGGACCGGTCACGGAGCCATCACCATCGTTCGACAAAGTCTTCTCACTCTGAGTCAGGTAAGGCGAAGCACAAGAAGTCGAAGAAGAGTCGTCGCTCTTTGCCTTCCCCTAGCCTGTCGCGCAACATGGCTGAGGGTGCGGAGCCTGCGCAGTTGCCGACGGCCTACCCGCCCTTCCCGGATCCGTCGGCGACTCCGGCCCAGCTGCAGGATTTTCTGTCAGCCATGGCCTGCCTTTTTGGCTGTCGGGCCTGCAGGCACACCTTTGGGCCCTGCGGGTCCGACTGGGGGTCCTCGCTCCTCTTCGTCGCCGGCTCCAGCCCCGACATCGTCGACGACTCTTGTCTTGACGCCGCGAGACCCTCATGGATCCATGCCTGGATCCAGCCTCATACGACCTCCACCGACATCGACGTCTACGGCACTGCCACCAGCGTCGGCCGGCCTCCTGGCTGACGCCATCCCCGGCTTCCACCCCGACGTGGAGACGGGTCCGTACTGGTGTCGATCGACGCCAATTCCAACGCCGATGGGGAATTTCTATCCCTTTCTCCATCCACCTCCCTCCTTTCCGCCTGCCCAGCAGGTTGGGGAGGACAGGGAAGACTGGGAGGGGTCTGAAGACCCTCTCGCAGCCCAATGTGAGTTAGACTCGGACTGGGAAGAGGATTTGGGGGATGCAGGTGAGCTGGATTTTACTCCACAACCTGGCCCACTGTCTCGTTCTACCGTGACTACGGAGGAGGGTGGTACATGTTCTTTGGTGTTGCGTAAGGCAGCCGAGACTCTCCACCTCAAGCTCCCTACGGTGGCTGTCAGGACTAACCTCCTGACAGAAGTGCTTTGGCCTGCATCTTCCTCTATGGAGCCGCTGCTGCCGTTCAACGATGCACTTTCAGACTTCCTTTTGGGCACCTGGTCCAGGCCCAACACAGGGGCTCCTGTGGATAGGACCGTGGCCCGACGCCATTGCCCGCCCCTGGGTGACCCCATTTTCCTCTCCCAACACCTTACTCCTGAGAGCTTAGTTGTCCAAGCTTCTGCGTCTCCAAGCGCATTCCCTTCCACACCTCCAGACAGGGAATCCAAGAAACTGGAGCAGTTTGGGAAGAAAATGTTCACTTCCGCCAGTTCAGGGCTGTGGTCTGTGAACACCGCATGCCTCTTGGGCCGTTATTCCCACTGTGTGTGGGATACAGTTGCGCAGGTGCTGCCCCAGTGTCCGGAGGAGGCCCGGACGGTGCTCTCACAAGCTATTGCTGAGGGGAGAGATGCAGCCAAGTTCACAATTCGTTGTGGCTTTGATACCGCCGAATCGCTGGGCAGAGCGATTTCCACAACAGTGGCGCTATGCTGCCAAGCCTGGCTGAGGACGACTGGCCCAAACACGTTCGTTTCTGAAGCCACAGGCCTGTGCAGCAACAGTCTCAGCACAGCCGCAGACATGGGACCTGCAGAGGAGGGTCACGGGGCCAGCGGGCGGGTCAATCCACCACCTCCTCTGCCGCAACTGCCTCCAAACCTTCCTAGTCCGGTGTTTCAGGTCCAGCAAACACTAATGGGTGGCAGGATTTACCATCATCTTCCCCACTGGCTCACCATCACTTTGGACAGGTGGGTTTTACAGATAGTCCGAAGGGACTACTCCCTCCCCTTCGAGACTACCCCTCCAGCCTTGCCACCTCAGTACCACCGCATGTCGGGGGATGTCTTGGCACTTCTCCAGTAGGAAGTTGCAGCCCTCTTGGCCAAGAGGGCCATCGAGTGCATTCCGACGCCAGAAGTAGGTCATGGTTGTTACTCCCACTGCATCCTAGTTCCAAAGAAGGACAAGGGCCTGCGTCCTATCTTGGACCTTCGGAACGTCAGTCGCTTCCTCCGGAAGGAGAAGTTCAGGATGCTCACACTTGCTAAGGTCATGTCTGCCCTAGACCCCCAAGACTGGATGGTGGCGTTGGACTTGCAGGATGCTTATTTTCATATCCCCGTCCTGCAGGTCCACCGGCGTTACCTACGGTTCACGGTAGGCCCCTTTGGCCTTACCAGCGCCCCTCGGGTGTTCATGAAAGAGATGGTGGTGGTCGCAGCTCATCTGTACAGATCAGGGGTTTCAGTCTTCCCCTAACGACTGGTTGTAGAAGGCTGGCTCGCCCCAGGCAGTCGTCTCCCACCTCCAGACTACGGCCGACCTCCTGCATTTGCTGGGGTTCTTCATCAACGTGCCAAAGTCGCACCTGATTCCCTCTCAGAAGCTCCTCTTTATTGGAGCAGTTCTGGCACGGTGCAGTTTCGGGTTTATCCTCCCGAGCAGCGAGTCCGGGACATTCGGGCTATGATTCTGATCTTTCAGCCCTTGTCCTGGGTTTCGGTCAGGATAACCGTAAGGCTGCTGGGCCTCATGGCCTCCTGCATCCTGCTGACCAATCATGCCAGATGGCACATGCGGGCTCTGCAGTGGGACCTGACGTTCCAGTGGGCACAGCATCAAGGGGACCTGTCCGAGTACGTCCAGATCTCTGAGGGCACTGCAAGACAGTTGCAGTGGTGGCTCACGAACCAACATTGGGTCAGCTGTGGATCCCTCTCCCTTCCCCAACTGGATCACACTGTGGTGACGGATGCGTCCCTCCTGGGATGGGACAGCCATTTGGGAGAGGCGGAGATCAAAGGCCTCTGGTCTCCGGCGGAGTCCAGGCTCCAAATCAACTTTCGGGAGCTCCGGGCGATCCTACTTGCACTGAAGGCATTCCTTCCCTCTGTCAAGGGGAGCGTAGTGCAGGTGTTCACAGACAACATCACCACCATGTGGTATTGCAACAAGCAAGGCGGGTTGAGGTCGTGGACCCTATGTCAGGAGGCTCTGCTTCTCTGGACATGGCTGAAACGTCAAGGCATTTCCTTGACGGTTCAACACTTGGCAGGGTCTTTGAACGCCAGGGCGGACGAACTCAGCCACAGGTGCATGATGGATCACGAATGGCGTCTTCACTAGGAGGTGGCGCAAGGTCTCTTTCAACAGTGGGGAGAGCCTTGGTTAGATCTATTTACCACCGAAGAGAACGCGCAATGTCATCTCTTCTGCGCGTTGGAATTTCCAAGGCGGCACTCGCTCGGCGACGCTTTTCGACGCGAGTGGAGCGGCGGTCTATTGTACGCTTTTCTGCCTATACCACTTCTACCCAGAGTGTTGAAGAAGATCCGGCGCGACTCGGCCCAAGTTATTCTTGTGGCTCCGGACTGGGCTCGAAGAGTTTGGTATCCCGAGCTACTCAGTATGAGCATGGGTCCCTCGATCTGACTGCCTCTTCGGGAGGATCTTCTGTCACAGCAGCAGGGGACGGTCCTCCACCCGAACCTGTCCATCCTCCACCTACATGCGTGGAGATTGAGCGGCGACAGTTGATTCCATTTGACTTGCCTCCTGAAGTCTGTGATATCATTTTGGCAGCGAGGCGGCCTTCCACTAAGTCGGTATAGGCCTGTAGGTGGGACACATTTGTGGCATGGTGCACAGCGAAGGCTGTGGATCCCCTTTCTGCCCCTCTTTCAGAAGTCCTTTTGTTCCTTCTTTCTCTGGCCCAGCAGGGCTCTGCTCTGGGCACTATTAAGGGCTACCTTTCTGCAATTTCGGCCTTTCTCAGGCTCCCTGATCAGCCCTCTCTTTTCAAGTCCCCTGTTGTAAATAGATTTCTCAAAGGCATTACACACCTTTTCCCTCCTATTCGGTTTGTAATGCCGCAGTGGGACTTGAATCTGGTTCTTACTTATCTGATGTGCGCTCCTTTTGAGCCGCTTCATAACTGTCCTCTTCGTTTGTTGACTTTGAAGACTGTTTTCCTGGTTGCCATCACCTCCGCGAGGCGCGTGATTGAGCTCCAGACTCTTTCCTGTAAGCCTCCCTTTCTGTCGGTTCATCCGGATAAGGTTGTGCTTCGCACTCGTCCTTCCTTCTTGCCAAAGGTTGTCACTGCCTTCCAAATTGGGCAAACTATCACCTTGCCCACTTTCTTCCCGCCTCCGCACCCTTCCAGAGAGGAAGAGAGACTCCACCGTCTGGACCCAAAGCGTGCACTCTCATTTTACCTGAATCGCACACAACAGTTCCGGGTGGATGACCAGCTCCTTGTTTGAAAAGTAGTTTTGGGCGCTGCTGCCGGTTGCATTTGGCCCTTTCACATGTCTTCTCACAGACCGACTATGTACTGGCGTGTCTGGTACTACTGGCACCTTCTTTTTTTTTTTTAAATCTTTTTATTATTAAACAAATCAACATTACATACCATTTTGCGACTTGAGCAAGAGACTATACATCTTTCTACCGGCACTTTCTAGTGATGATTTAGCATCCTGTATGAAAAGCAAGCACGTTCCTGAATAGGAAAATGTCCTTCGTATTGCACTCAGTCTCAGAGATACGATCTCTTTTAGGGAATTAAACTCAGATAAATCGAGGTTGATTCAAGCATAAATTCAGGTTTATTAAACCGTTATTCCAAAATGATAGAGTCAAAGAATTGTATTCATTCTTATTCAATGCATCATTTGTCCAACTGCCCAATGCATTTCGGGCTTTTTGAGCCCTTCTTCAGGGGCGATGCTCTAAAAGGATAAGGTATAGGATTCAGTATAGGTAAGTGTGAGTACATAAAGTTAAAGAACTGGATTGAAAGCAGAAATGTGCTCAAGCGGTTTCGGTGTGAAATAAGTGACGGTTATGTCGAAGGCAATCGTGTCTAAGAAAATGTTAATTGGTGCATTCAATTACCTCCTTCATTTTCATAGTTTCCACCAACCATCACTCAAGAAACATCTGCCTTACTCTCAACTTCTGAGATTAAAAAGGATTTCAAGCACCAATGATCTTTTCGAATCCAGCAAACTGGCCTGCATTTCCAAGTTTGAACAACGCAAATATCCCACGGAAGTCCTCGACAACGCCATTTTGAAGTCAGACAAGTCCACTCGACAAATGCTTCTTTTACCCAGACCACCTAAAACTTCAGACCAGAGAATGACATTCGTGTCAAAATTTTCTACACAAAGTTTCAATATAAAAAAAAACATTCTTAGGTTTTGGCCAATGCTAAGCACGGAAATGGATTTTAACAACATCTTTGAAACACCGCCCAGATTTGCCTACCAAAGATCACGCAACTTCAAACAAATATTATCCAAAGCTGATGTATCTACCACAAGTACTTTCAAAGGCACTCTACCCTGTCTTAATTGTGGTAACTGCAACTCTATTATCAAAGGTACCACCATTCAACATCCCTCACAAGGCAACACGATCAAACTCAAGGTCACAGCCACATGTAACAGCCAGAACCTCATTTACATGCTGAAATGCCCATGCGGTCTCGTTTATGTGGGCAAGACCGAGAGAAAAATTTGCATAAGGATTAACGAACACAAAAGCAACATACGCACAAAACAGGCAAAATCCCCAATTGCAACTCATTTTCACCAGCATCAGCATAACATTTGTCAACTGCGGTTCCTTGTTCTTGAACAGATTCCCTACCTGAGGGGACGAGACAACAGTAAATACTTATTACAAAGAGAAATATTTTGGATTCACAAGCTGAGCTCTACACATCCAAAAGGTCTCAACGAACGTTACGACCTGGGCTGTTTTCTGTAAATAAGGTCTTCCTTGCACATCCAAATCCGGGATTTGGACAATTACCCTGCCTTGGATACCCTACCACCTTGTGTAACTCTAAATGCCTATGTTGAATTTTGCATTCTTTTTGTTTACAGAGTTTTTTCCACATACACATGGTTTACGTAGGTTAATAGACATTATACAACTGTATAATAATATAGACACCCTTGAACTCATTCACGTCAACTAGCGTTTTGATTATGTATAATTCTGTATTTTCAGATCTTCCCAAGAACCCTCGTTTACTGTTGGAATTATCTAATTCACTCATGCTGTTTTCTCAGCTCTACTCGCGTTTCCACTCCAACGTTTTTTGTACCCTCATAGTTTCCTTCATTTAACTTTATTCACCTCACTTTACTTCTGAAACTTATGTTGTTTTCTCCACTTTACTTATGTTTTTTGTACCCTCATAGCTCCATCAGACTTTATTCACCTCACTTTACTTTTGGAACTACAAGTCTTTCTTCTTCGTAGTTCCTATTATACTCGCGCTTCTATTTAATCACGTGTCCGCATATCACATGATCACGATCCATCACACTCCTCGGAGCGTTTTTGACACGATTCTCCCGGTTCCACGAGAATCTGTATACCATCATTACTAACCGTAAGTTTGATTTTTTGTCACTCGGTAATTGTTTAATATTCGTACAGTCTTCTTTAATACTCACGCCGTATGCACGTAATTTCCCTCCTTGTCACTCGTATATCTCAGCTAACACCACCGTTAAACCTCCCTCTCTTCGTCATTTGTATACTTTAACCCACACCATTGGTAAATCCAAACACACGTTTAAATTGGTTTGTCCCGACACGTTCTGAAAGTGAATTTTTCAAATCACCGTGACATACATTGAGTTACCGTTTTGGAAATCACTGGGGCTTTAACTGTTTTACCCACTATTAATGGCGAATGCACGAATTAACATTTTCTTGGACACGATTGCCTTCGACATAACCGTCACTTATTTCACACCGAAACCGCTTGAGCACATTTCTGCTTTCAATCCAGTTCTTTAACTTTATGTACTCACACTTACCTATACTGAATCCTATACCTTATCCTTTTAGAGCATCGCCCCTGAAGAAGGGCTCAAAAAGCCCGAAATGCATTGGGCAGTTGGACAAATGATGCATTGAATAAGAATGAATACAATTCTTTGACTCTATCATTTTGGAATAACGGTTTAATAAACCTGAATTTATGCTTGAATCAACCTCGATTTATCTGAGTTTAATTCCCTAAAAGAGATCGTATCTCTGAGACTGAGTGCAATACGAAGGACATTTTCCTATTCAGGAACGTGCTTGCTTTTCATACATTTGAATTCCCTACTCAGGGGGATTTATTCGTTTGCACCAACTAATGATCGTTTAAACCATTGACCTGGAAAACGTGGAGTGCGCACCTTCTGTTTGAGCATTATATGATTTAGCATCCTGCCCATGCTGTTCCTCGTATTTTCGCTGGTGCATGTTTCAACAGTGCTTCTTTCCACTGTCGTGCATACTGGACCAGTATGCGCTGACTCTGTCATACCAGTTGCCATCTCTCAGGGTTTTACTTGTGGTCGGCACGCCGGAACCTGAGGATCCATCAGACCCTAGGGTTCAGTTCCACTTCTTTCTGAAGTCGTGACCTGTTCTTTTCACACCAACATATCTAGTATATGTTTTCTTTCTCTCACCTGGTATACATCCAGGGGTTTTCATGCTGTTCTTGGACGGCTTGTGGTGCCTTTGCCTCCCAATGTTTTCCGCTCTTTTCTGAGCTTCAGGGTCTGGTGTGGCTGCGCTGGCTTGCGGTTCCCACCAAGTTTTGTCACCTTGTTGACAGTTAAGTTCTCTCGGGAACTTGATGGAGTTCAGTTGCAGACCCGCCTCCTCTTGGGTATTGCTTTGGTATCTATTCTAAGTTAAGGAATCTGCGGCTAGATGTTTCTATCAGATGGACAAGTTACTTACCTTCGGTAATGATGTATCTGGTAGAGACACAGTCTAGCTGCAGATTCCTTAACGTCCGCCCATCCTCACCGTTCTGCGAGGACCTTTTCAGGTTGGGCTTTCTACATTCGCCTCCTTCCGGGTGGCTTGTCCGTTCTGCGGGGTGACATTTTCACTTCACCCTGACACAAAATGTTCATTCTTTTTTCATTGCTCTACTCCGCCCATTCTCATGATTTGGCGGTATGCTCATATGTCATGTGTCCTTTCTAACCCTGTGCCTGGGTTGTACGGTGTGGGATCTATTGATGTTTTTTCCCACACCCCGCTCTCCCCTTCTCCGTCGCCTTGGGGTCTCTTTTCACCCCTGCGACCCATTGGTTCGTCTCTATTGGCTCTGCCACGTTCTATTGGTCTCTTCTCGGGGTTACTACGTCTCTTTCTGGTGACGTCTTGTGGTGAATTGTCCTTGCTCCTATGTTCCGGACTTGTTGTCCTTCACAGTTATACACTCTAGTTGCAGACTTTCTGTCGTCTGCCATGCTGTTTTTTCACATCTTCATCTACCTCTACATGTGGTTTGGCCTTCACTTTTGTGAAGTGACTTCTCAGAGCGGTGCTCTGCTCTTTCCTTTTACTAGTTTTCAAGATACAGTGCCTGGCACTGTCCTTTATGGTTCTATTTTTCTTCTATTTCGCACACTGTTCCCATATTCTCACAGTTTTTGGTGGTGGCTTCGCGTTGTGGCGCAGAAAAGTATCTCTGACGAAAACTGACGTCAGCACGCCGGGAGGGGCATATATGGCTCTGCTGCCATCACGTCTGTGGACGATGTCAGGGCGGAGCCGTGCGGCGCCTCCCCCCGGCGCGCAGAGGTGCTGCTGCGGAAAGTTTTCTGGATCCAGTCTGACGCCTGGGGATATTCTAAGTTAAGGAATCTGCGGCTAGACTGTGTCTCTACCAGATAAATCGTTACCGAAGGTAAGTAACTCGTCCATTAGGGTCCGTTGTAGAAGGCAGGATTCGTATATTGTGCACACTTATATGAGTGAAGCACCATGCACTAATCCAGACAATCCCCCCAGAGATATAATCACATTACACACAATGCTTCAATAGGAGAACAGGTAAGTAGCACAAATACACAGTGGTCTCTAGGGGGAGACCAAACCATATGCTAATAAAGTATAATGCGAACTGCAACCAAAGTCGAGACTTGACCCAGAAGACTTAGAAGAGCCGGGGACCCAAGGGACCACCCAAGTTAAGTATCCAGGAACCCCACAGAGGCCGTCGCAGAGTGTAGACACAGCTGCGTACTCAATGCAAGGTACTTGGGTAGTCGCGTTTTCAGTTATCAAGAAGAGGGACCCTGAAGAAAACCAGTGGAAAATGGAAGGTTGGAGAGTCACCCCACCTGTGGATACCCCAGGAACCAGGATACCTACACCAAGGAAGACGGGTGCGAAGGTGCGAAGTGATGTTGGAAACCACTGTAGACAACAGTGAAGGACTTCAGTGAAGATGCCGCTGGCGAAGAAGATGAAAGATTCAGGTGGAATCCAATGGTGGATTCTTGAAGAGTAGTACCTGCAAGCAGAGGGGACAGACTCTATGAGACTCAGGAGTGACCAGGAGGCACAGAAGATGCAGGAGAGTTGACTGTGACCTTGTTGCTGCAGCTGTGAGGACCAGGGGACACTGTGGAAGACCAGGAGCCATTCACAAGCTGTCCCGCGTCGGATGTTGAGAGCCAGGGGGGCGGTGTCCCGCGGGAGCACCAACAGGCCTTGGCAGCAGCAACAGATAATGAAAACGAAGAAGGTGCAGTGTCGGGACCAGCAAGAGTCCAAGGGACTCATCAAGTGCAGAAGAGTCAGAGCAGGCCCCAAGCAAGCAGGGGAGCTGACTGGAGCCAAAGAAGACCCTCAAGAAGACCCACAGGCCGGAGACGCAGGAGTTGCAAGAGGACCTCGAGCAGCTCACCAATGATGCAAGCCCACTGTGCAGAGGATGCGGTGAGGATGAAGATCTTGGTTGGAAGAGATGCTGGAGCTTGTTGGAGCCCAAAGATCTCTGGAGAAGAGAGTAAACAAGCCTTGGCTACGGCAAGTCGACGCGGTGCACAGGGTTCTGTTCCAGCGGTTGCGAAGAGGGATCCTGGTTTCAAACTTGCTTTGAAGACAGTGCAGGCCTCGAGGGAGTTGAATAACAACCACCTTTGTTGCTGAACCTTTCGGAGTCTGTGGGATCTCAGGAGCAGCAGACCGGTCAGCTTGGCTGCGGTGTCTGCAGATGCAGGAGAGTTACTCCTTCACGCCAAGGGAGATTCCTTCGAGTGTCTTTGATACCCACACACCTGGAGAAGAACCTGGATGGAGCACAGGCACAGACGACGCAGAAGACTGGTAGGACGACGAGACCAGGATTAGCAGGAGTCATCTGGATGCAGTCTCTGTTCCCAAAGCGAAGTCCAACTAAGTCCAAAGTGCCCGAACAGTTGAAAATTAAGTTGTTTCGGATCTGAATCTTATCCCACGACGAATCAGAAGCCCACCCAGAGTTAAGTCCTTAATTACCCTAAGGAAAAGGTTGGGCTGACTCTGGTGTTCCTCCCAAAGGAGGGGCTGGACAGAGGGGCTGATACTCCCATGTCCTTTATCCAGTTTCACGCCAGAGCGGGAGCCAACGGAAAACAAGGAGAACACCAAATGTGCCCTTCAAAGCAGTCTGATGGCTCTGGCAAGTACCCCACCCCAGCTCAATACACTAAGTACTGTCTGGGAGATTTTCACACCTCCCTGTGACAGGAAACTTATTGTTCTACCTAGGGCAAAATTGTGTCTGTGGTCGACAGCAGCCCTGGCTTGCTGTCCGAGTCTGGAAGACTGGTACCTGGAGCACGGAGGGCCTCCCAAAGGAGCTTTATGGTGCATGGAATCATACCTCCCACACCGTTTACGGTGTGGGAGGTATGATTCCAACATGTTTTAAACCAAATATGATAGGATTCGTTGCAGCCAGTTTTGAGATGGTCACCGCGTAATGACGCAGTGCCTCTCTATATGTCATATGGCCATCTCACAGCCCAGGAGAATGGACTCCGTAGGTCGTAGGGGTGTCCTGCTCATGCACAATGACCCTCACACTTAGAACCAGGCACCCTGCCTTCAGGATTGTAAAGGCCTGCTGTAGGAGTGACTTATAGGTTTTAAGTGCAGTGACCTTAGATATAGGGAAACCTATATCTTTCGTAAGTGGTGCTAGCACCAGCTTACACAGGCTGCAATGATAGTTTGAATGGTCTCCCATAGGCGGTATAATACATGCTTCTGATGGATACATCTGCCAGTGGATTCCTCACCTTGTGAATATCCCCTGCGCCAGCATTCCACGGAACTTTTTTCCCCAGCTCTCTACGCCGACGTGGACGACGTCATAATGCATCGGCTCCGCTCGCGACTCCGTATGACGTCACCGGAGCCATAAGAGAGCCACGTCGGCGTGATGACGTCAGTTCCCTTTTTCCCGCGCCGTCGACGCCAACGGTTTTTCCAGCACTCTCCTGCTACTTTGTAGTCGTTTGGTGTTACTATTGGAAAACATTTGTCATGTCTTCGACAAGGAAGTCGGGTTTTAAACCCTGTAGGGAATGTGGGGGCCACATGTCTATGACAGACCCCCATGATGATTGTTTGTGGTGCCTTTCATCCGACCACGACGTGGAAGATTGTTCCAGCTGTAGGAGGATGAATCCCAAGGCGTTGAAAGAAAGGGAGGCGGAGCTCTTCATGGCCAAGGCCAAAAAGGAGAAGAGAGGTAGGAAGAAGGAGAGATCGAGGCCGGAGTCGTCGACTTCGCATTCTTCGAAGTCGAAGAAACACCATAAGAAAAGGAAACATTCCTCTCGGTGCCGGTCTTCGAAGAGCAAGGCGTCGAGATCGACTTCGCCTCGACGCCGAAGTAAGGATATATCTCCTTCTCCATCTCCTTCTAAGTCTCATGTGGGATCTCCTTCGCCGAAGCGGGCTCCAGCGCAGTCTCCGGCGCAGTCCCCGGCGCAGTCGCCGGCGCCGTCACCGGTTCCAGTGGAGTCTTCGGCTTCTGAGGCTGAGCAAGAGCAAGGAGAAGAGCCTTCTCTAGAGCCCGATGAGCCTGCGGCGCCTGTGGAGGACACTGCGGCGCCAGTACCAGGTACTCCGCAGACGGATCCAGGTCAAGGCCATTATCCACAGTTCCTGGCTCCGGGTATGGATTTGTCTCATTTTTTTAATACAATGTATGGAATCTTCCAACGGGCTGCCTTCCCATCCGGTGCACCTGCTGGTCCCGTGGGTTCTTTGGCCTATACTCTGGGAGTGCCGCAGCATTACGCTCAGGCCCCGTTTATGCCCTTCCTGGCGATGGCGCCTTCGTGGCAGTTTCCGGCGCCGTCTGGGGATCCGTCTCGGCTTCGAGGGGATCGACCTTCTTCGGAGCCTTCTTCGACACCGTTGCCGTCTACCTCGACACCTCTGGCTCCACCGACTCCGTGTATGGCGCCGGCGACGCCAGTTCCACGGATCCGCTCAAGAAGAGAGGCCCAAAGGCTCTTGGATGAAGAACGATATAGAGTGGAGGTGGAGGAAGGTGAGGTTGACACGTCCTCTGATGAGTTTGAGGGGATTCAGGAGGCTAGTGGCCTAGACACGACTCCGGAGTGGGAGCATTCTTCTTCTAGGTCCTCTCCGCCGCAGGAACTGGCTCCCTATCATATGGTGATAAAAAAGGCTGCAGAGCTTTTGGATTTGCAGTTGCCCTCTGCGGAGTATAAGTCTAACCTTCTGACGGAGGTGTTACACTCGCCTACCTCAACAAGTGAGCCTTTGCTGCCTTTCAATGAGGTTTTTTGGAGCCAATTGTGGAAGTCTGGCGTAAGCCGCTATCTTCACCAGTGGTCTCCAGGCAGGTGGCGAGAAGATATAGGGTGGCACCTGGGGATCCAGGTTTTCTATCTTCGCACCCTTCGCCAGAAAGTCTAGTGGTGCAGGCGTCATGCTCGAAGCATGCTTCAGGAGCATTCCCTCAGACTCCTGCGGACAGGGAGTCCAAAAAGGTTGATTAAGCCTCTAAGAAGACCTTTTCATCTGGGAGCATGGCGCTTAAGTCCACTAATGCCATGTGCTTGCTAGGGCGCTATGTCCATGCTTTGATGGACTCGATGAAATCTTTAGCCCCTAAGCTGCCAGACAGTGATAAGGCATCCTTTATGGAGGTGGTCGCAGATACTCAGGCCGCTGCGAGACAAGTGATTCAGTCGGGCCTTGATATGGCTGACTCAGTGGCGAGAATAATGGGGTCGTCTATAACCACTAGGAGGCAGGCGTGCCTTCGTTCGTCTGGCTTCTCTACGGACGTTCAGGTCACATTGGTGGATTTGCCCTTTGACGGACAAAAACTTTTTGGTGAGAAGGCTGACTCTGCCCTACAGAGATTTAAGGAGAGTAGGGTAACAGCTAAATCTTTAGGTCTGCAGGCTCCTGCTAAAGGATTTGGCTTAAGAAATTCAGGGGTTTCGGGAGGTCTTCGTTTCGCCCCTACCGGCAGCCCCAGCAGCAGCAACAACAGCAGAATCCCCTCTATAGGTCCTATAGAGGGAGACAAAGAGGTCGGAGAGGTTCTGGCCGCAACCCCTCTTCATCTTCTGCCTCTTCTGCTCCCAATGAAGCTTCAGGGAAGCAGCCCTAGATCCCCCATCCTGGATCATGTAAGACCTGTGGGGGGTCGGGTGTCCCACTTTCTGCGGCGTTGGAAATCTGTTACAACCGACCTTTGGGTTTTAAACCTCGTGGAGACTGGGTACGCCCTTCCCTTTCGGGAGTTTCCTCCCCCTTACCCTCCTTGCCAAGGTTACTGCTCGGAAGACCATCTGCTTCTTCTGCAGAAGGAGGTGCTAGCTTTGCTTCAAAAAGGTGCGATAGAGGTGGTTCCGGAGCAGGAAAGGGGTCAGGGATGCTACTCACGGTATTTCCTGATTCCCAAGAAGGACGGCAGATTGCGTCCGATACTGGACCTCAGAGTCTTGAACTTTTACCTGAAACAGGAGAAATTCAAGATGCTGACCCTTGCGCAGGTTCTTCAAGCGTTGCAGCAAGGAGACTGGATGGTGTCGCTCGACTTGCAGGACGCGTACTTCCATGTCCCAATCCTGAAGCCGCACAGGAAGTATCTCCGTTTTACGGTTGGGTCGCAACATTACCAGTTTGCGGTCCTCCCGTTTGGTCTTACTACTGCACCTCGAGTCTTCACGAAGGTGATGGCAGTGGTAGCGGCCCATCTCAGGAGGTCGGGGATTCTGGTTTTCCCCTACCTGGACGACTGGCTTCTGAAGGCAGAGTCCCCAGAGATGGTGCAGCATCATCTGCGGGTAACATCTCAGCTGTTATTCGAATTGGGTTTTTCGATAAACGTGCCCAAATCTCACCTGGTGCCCTCTCAACGCAACCTGTTCATAGGGGCGGTACTGGACACTACTGTATGTCGAGCATTTCCTCCACCTCAAAGAATTCTCGACATTCAGGAGATGGTCCCTTTATTCCACAATGGAGAGGTTGTTCCAGTTCTGAAGGTCCTTCGCCTGCTCGGTCTGTTCGCCTCCTGCATTCTGTTGGTCAACCATGCACGCTGGCAAATGAGGGCGCTCCAGAGAAGCTGCAGCGGATCTATCTTGGTGGAGCGTGGAGGGCAATTTGTCTCAAGGAAAGCCCTTCCATCTGCCTCCATCGGTTGCCACAGTGATAACGGATGCCTCCACCTAAGGGTGGAGTGCTCATCTGGGGGATCTGGAGATCAAGGGTCTTTGGTCTCCAGAGGAAAGGTTGCTTCACATCAACCTTCTGGAATTGCGGGCGATTCGTTTGGCACTCAAGGCCTTCCTCCCTTTCCTTCGCGGTCAGTCTGTTCAAGTCCTGACGGACAACACTACCGCGATGTGGTATGTGAACAAGCAGGGAGGAGTAGGGTCGCATTGTCTCTGCAGGGAGGCCCTGCGTCTTTGGTCCTGGGCTCAGGACCATCGGATTTGTCTGATGGCAAATCATCTGGCCGGGGTGCTGAACGTGCGTGCGGACAGTCTCAGTCGGCAGTTCTTCGCCGACCACGAGTGGAGGCTCCATCCGGAGGTGGTTCGTTACGTCTTTCGGACGTGGGGAACCCCTCGGGTGGACCTGTTCGCCACCCATGAGAACGCGCACTGCCCGTCGTTCTGCAGTCTCCAGTTTCCGATGCAGGGGGCGTTGGGGCACGCGTTTCAGTTGAGTTGGGGCTCACGACTCCTTTGCGCGTTTCCTACCAGACCCTTGATTCCTCGGGTTCTGAGGAAGATTCGCCAAGACCGGGCCCATGTTATATTGATCACCCCGGATTGGCCAAGAAGGGTGTGGTACACAGATCTTCTCCACCTCTCCTCGTGCCCTCCGCTCCGTCTCCCTCTGAGGACAGACCTCCTCTCGCAGTCGGAGGGGCAGGTTCTACACCCCCACCTCCAGAGCTTACACCTTCATGCCTGGAGATTGAACGGGGCAACCTGAGTTCTTTCTCTCTCCCGCCTGATGTGGTGGATGTTATTTTATCGGCCAGGCGACACTCCACCAAGTCCATTTACTCCTACAGGTGGTCCAAGTTTGTAAAATGGTGTGGAGAGAGATCCATTGACCCTTTAAAAGCCCATCTTTCTGAGGTGCTCCAGTTTGCTCTTTCCTTGGATCAGCAGGGCTGTGCTGTGGCCACGGTCAAGGGCTATCTATCGGCCTTATCGGCTTTTCTATGTCTACCTGATCAACCGTCATTATTTAAATCTCCGGTTGTACTGAGGTTTATCAAAGGCCTTACAAACAAGTTTCCACCTACTCCTTTTGTAATGCCACAGTGGGACCTTAATCTTGTCTTAACTTTTCTGATGGGGTCCCCGTTTGAGCCTCTTCATAGCTGTCCTCTGAGGCTTTTGTCCTTTAAGACGGTCTTTCTTGTGGCCATAACCTCGGCAAGGAGAGTGAGTGAGCTTCAAGCTCTTAGTTCTAAACCCCCTTTTCTTACATTACATGCTGAAAGGATGGTACTTAGGACCAGGGCTGCTTTCCTGCCTAAAGTAGTTACTCCGTTTCATTTGGGGCAGTCTATTACTCTCCCTGTTTTTTATCCTCCTCCTCATCCCTCCAAAGAGGAGGAAAGACTTCATCGCCTGGACCCAAAGAGAGCTGTAAGCTTTTACTTAGACAGAACGAAGGGCTTTCGTCTGGACGATCAGCTCTTCGTGGGTTATGTTGGTCATTCCAAAGGAAGAGCGGTGCACAAGCGCACTTGGATCATCCTTGCCATCAAGATCTGCTATGCCCTTGCTGGTAAGGTTCCTCCTGAGGGTATTCGGGCTCATTCAACTAGAGCTAAATCTTCTACATCTGCTTTGGCCCTGGGTGTTCCTGTGGCAGATATTTGTAAAGCTGCGACTTGGGCCTCCCTCCATACTTTCACAAAGCATTATTGCTTGGACTCTGAGATGAGGAGGGAGGGCCACTTCGCGTGCTCTGTCTTGCAAGACTTTCTGGTATAGGAAAGTGGACACCCTCCTCCGGTAGTGGGGACTGCTGTGGGAATCTATTCACAAGGTGAGGAATCCACTGGCAGATGTATCCATCAGAAGAACAAGTTACTTACCTTCGGTAACGCTTTTTCTGGTGGATACAGTATCTGCCTGTGGATTCCTCACTGGCCCACCCGCCTCCCCGTTGTCCACCTTTGTATACCTTAAAAGTTGTCTTGTTTGAGATGTTGTTATGCTTTCTGGTACATTTGTAGGGAATGCTTATTTTGTTTAGCTTTCCTTTTGTTTATGTACTGTGTATATTTGGTTGTATATTGTATACTGTGTATACTTTGAATCTGTCGTTGTTCCACCTGTGCGCCTCGGAGGCACGGAAAAAATGGGTGGAACTGACGTCATCACGCCGACGTGGCTCTCTTATGGCTCCGGTGACGTCATACGGAGTCGCGAGCGGAGCCGATGCATTATTACGTCGTCCACGTCGGCGTAGAGAGCTGGGGAAAAAAGTTCAGTGGAATGCTGGCGCAGGGGATATTCACAAGGTGAGGAATCCACCGGCAGATACTGTATCCACCAGAAAAAGCGTTACCGAAGGTAAGTAACTTGTTCTTCAGCCTATGGGGGACCTCTCGGGGTACCTAGGTCCTAGGTACCTTAGTACCATATAATAGGGACTGATAAGGATGCCCCAGTATCCAATCTGGGATGTACCTAAGTACTTACCATTAGCATTTTAGGGGAGAAAGCACACAGACTGGGGTCCTGATTAGCAGGATCCCAGTCAGACTAGTCAGAAACACCTCCAAAAACAGGATTTAGTGTATTGGGGCAGGGTGGTAACGTTTGCCAGCATCACATAGTCTACATGCAGGGCACACTTGGTGGCCTCCATGCATAGTCCAGTTCAAGCCAGTTCAGGAAGCTGCTGGCTCCTGCTCTGGCGCGAACCTAGACAAAGGACAGAGGAGATGATTCGGATGTCAGCCAATCAGAGCCTGTCAATTCGAGGGACCCGGACACTCCCGCTATACCTATAAATTTGCATGAGGAGGACTTTCTGAGACTACCTGCCATTGAAGCTTTATGCCGACTAACCCAGGCAGAAGGGGCTGTCTAAACTTACCTGAAACCTGCTGGGCCACGCCACGCCATTACCGCCGACACCGCCAAGAGTCAAGGAGTCCTCAGAGGAAACGCCAGCTTCCGCGTCGCCGCCCCGGGACTGCATTTCCCGGCTGCCTCAGCGGCGGCGCGACGTAGTGACGCCAGGAGGCGCCATAAATTACTGGGAGACCCGCTTCGCGGGACGCGAGCGGGACGCGCCGGGCTAAGCCCGGGCAAAGGGCGGGCCGTCTGTGGCCGTCCGGGGCAGGAGGAGGCAGGGCGGGGCCATCCCCCTGACACCGGACATCAGAGCTCCTGCCACTTAATAGGTACTGCTGTTGTACGATACACTTTCTGCCGCGCCCCTTGTCCACTGTTGTGGTGTTGTGCAGTAGAGACGGACGTGTGGCTATTGTCCGGATCCTGTCGCAGGGACTGTCAATTCCATGATGTCAGGTCCCAAGAAAAATAAGGTAGTCTCGGGGGCGGGCTCAATGAACAATTTTCTAGTGAAGAGGGTAACCAAGATTAACGAGGATAGAAGAGCCTCTTTGGGTAAAATAGACGATATGGATCATGCCCCCTCTCTAGCAATAACCGCTACATTGGAGGACTTCTCAGATGGCGATAGAATCACAAACTGTTTTCCACAAGATCATAACGTTACTGAACTTACTTGTAACACAGTAGCGGCTATTGCTCAGGTGCAGGATAACGATGCAATGGTCTCTATATTCAATGACACGTTACGCCCTGACTCCGAGGAAGACTCAGAAATAGTGGAAGAAACTAGGGGCAAGAGACCAGTTAGATCATGCAGAAGGCTTCAAAGTAAGAGGGGGGGTAAGACCACCCAGAGGAGAAGGGTGGAAACTCATCGGACAGATAGACACAGTTCTCCCAAAACCAACTTAAATGTAGAGCCTATGAAGGATCCCAAGACTGCTTTGAGCCTAGATCAGTTTGATCTGTTAATCGAGCGTATTGAGGCTGCGGTAGATCTAAAACTTAAAGCTCGCATCGACTGTCTTACAGCCAAACTGGACACTGCTAATGCGGAAATTAAAAGACTTGGAGATTTACTGGATCGACAACTGGTTAAATCTCCTCAGGCGAATCCCTTACCCTCCCATAACAGTTTAGCTAACCTCGAGGTGAGGGGATGTAGTGTCACAAAAGCTCCCAACACTTCATCTATGACTCGTTCTGTTGTTAGTTCAGGCCATAATCGTACTGTCCCCGTAGTAATTCATCCCCCATCAACAGATGTGGATTCCGATCAGGCGAGGGGTTTGCAGAGACCTGGCAATAACATTAATGCTGTACAAAGTAGACGCGCCAATACTATTAATTTGCCCCCGGAATGCGCTCCATATGTTATCGTACTTGCAGACGTCCCACTACTCGACCCAGGTAACTTAGAACCGCAAGTGGAAGCGCATGAATCCCTTAAAAACAAAGTGGTGGCCTGGTTAGGCGCTAAATGCGATTTTCCGCCCAAACTTGCTGGAGATATAATCACGACAAGGAGAGTGAACTGGATTGGCCCATCAAGGAAATCTTGTAGAGGGGACTGCGTGGTTGTGAATTTCAAATACCCACAACACGTGGCCACTGTCCTCCTGCGGGCAGCATCTTTGCTGGAGGAGAGCAACAGCATCCGTGTTCGCCCATTGGGGTACTTTTACAATAAGGCCAATTTTCCCTCCGCGTCGAGACCAAGACTTTATCCATTTACCCCGGTGGGGCCAAATCGGCCGCAGCAACCTTCTTTGCAGTGTCGTGAAATTGCCAGCTCATGGGGTCCCCCCATTTCAACACATAACAGGTTTGATGTGCTCTCAGGTCTCGACCTCTGTGATTGACGGGAAGAGGGAGAGGGTACAGAGGCCGCTGCGGTTGCGGCCCGTACATCTACGGTCCACGTACCCTCTTCTGTGGCGGTCGAGAACAATTTACCTGAGATTGTTGTTAGTGACTTTGGGGGATCAGTTAGGCTGCTATCTTGGAACATTGCTGGTTTGCGGGCTAAGAAGGGAGACCCCAGCTGGGTAAGCTTTGTCAAGAGTTATGATGTCATTGCCTTGCAAGAGACTTGGGATTTGGAATGCGACTACTGGATAGACGGCTTTACATCGTTTTTTGTCCCTGCCTCGCCTTCCCCAGCTGGTCGGAACAAAGGCGGCCTTATGATGTTGGTCTCAGTGAATATAAGAGGCAAACTGATTATGTTAGATTGTGCCTCCAAAAATTTTATTTTTCTGGAGTTAACTGTTGAGGATGGTGGTAAATTGTTGTTGGTTAACTGTTACAATGCTCCCAATAGTAATCCAGAATCCTCGCATTTTAACTGGTTATTAGATTTTTTAACCCTCTATGGAGACAAGCAATCCACTTTGTTTCGGATCATTTTAATGGGTGATTTTAATGTCCATTTGTGTTCTAAATGTGTTATGGTTGATATGGAGGGCCCAGGCAGTGTGTCACCTCCCCATTTAGAACACACACTGAATGGTCGAGCACTTGAAAATGTATTGCTGCTAAACGAGTTATTTGAATCTGAATTTTCCGATACTACCACACGGGTTGCCACTTACACGGGCAGGGCTAGCGACTCGATTATTGATTTTATTTTTATTTCGAGATTTTTTCTTAATTATGTGATTACTTATAATGCTATTGATATGCCCATGAGTGATCACAACCCTGTCGGACTGGTGCTAACAAACAGTGCCTTACTGTCAAAATTGGTTGTCCTCCAGCAGACTATTTTGCCTTTTAAAGTAAAGGATCAGGGGAGAAGACTCAAATGGGAGGCGGTTGTACCAGAAAAATTTTTTGTGACTCTATCTAATTCGGTTGCAGATGAGTTACGGGTGTGTGCTACTCCTCTAGCCGGGCACAATGATGTTATATCTTCATTCGAAGGTATTTGCAGGTTTGTGTCTAGCAGTCTTCTAGCCAAAGGGCAGGGGGACAAACAATATCAGGCAAAAGGCTGGTTCGATAAAAACTGTAGTAAAGCCCATAACCGCCTCAAAAAAGCCCTTAGTGCGCGCCCAAGGAATAAGGAGCTTGTGGCACGACTGAGGAAGGATTACAATACGGTCATTTCTCTACGTAAAAAAGAATTAAAATGTAAAGCCTGGGAGGACCTAAGGGATAAAGCTACCCTAAAAAATAGTGCTGAATTCTGGACAATAATAAACTCTCCATTTCTCACAGGCGCCCAAAACTCAGTACAGGAATTAAATATCTCAGAAGTTGAGTGGCTGTCGCACTTTGAAAAAATATATGACAGTCACAGAGAGCTGGACCCTTTTATAATCCCCGTAACTGATAGTCCAATGGAACCTGTGAGTTTTGAAACTTGTGAGGTACTTAGAGCCATAGAGGAAACAGCTGGGCGTAAGGCACCCGGTCCAGATGGAGTACCTGCAGATATGTACAGGGCAAATCCACTGTTTTGGGCAAATATCTTAACTAGAGTTTTTAACGCTGCCGCAATAGTGGGTTTCCCTGAGTCCTGGTCCCTTGCAACAATCGTCCCTATTTTTAAAAAAGGGCAGAGAGGAGATCCAAAATGTTATCGACCCATATCGCTTCTGGACTCCTCGGTCAAAATTTTAGGCAAGGTTGTCCTGGCGAGGATCTCCGCGTGGGCTAGGGGAAATAACATCTTATCTGAGGCTCAATTTGGCTTTAGGTCAGGGAGGAGTACTGAGGACCAATGCCTCAACCTCCACCTTATATTGTCCAAATATACTAAAGCAAAGGGGGGCAGCTTATTTATGGGTTTAATGGATCTGTCCACAGCTTTTGATCTTGTTAATAGATCAAAACTGTGGGCAATGTTGTTGGAGATGGGCCTCGATAGCTCCCTGGTGCACTTTCTAGCGGAGCTTCACAAAGATCTGAGGGCCCGTATAAGAATGACCACCGATGGAAAGTGCACCGAGTGCTTTAGATCCACCAGAGGGGTCCGCCAGGGGTGTATCCTGGCTCCAATGTTGTTTACGCTCTATGTAAACTCTTTGGAGGGTTACCTAACGTCTGCCACAAAAGATTTCCCGTGCATGGGGGGTGCACCAATTCCGGTGCTCCTCTATGCCGATGACGCGGTACTTATAGCTAGGACCCCAGTTGCCCTACAAAAGTTATTAGATGCCTTTTGTAATTTTATGAGTAGTCTAGATCTGGTGATTAATAAAAGCAAATCACACACCATGTCTGTCGGTCGTGGCATGCGTAAAGAAAAATCTTTTTTCTGTGACGGAGAGGTGATCACTAGTGTTAAGGTCTTCACCTATCTGGGTGTGATCTTTGATCAGAGGGGATCTTGGACACCGCAGGTAATATCCAAAATTAATGCGGTAAGAAGTTCGTACGGTGCCATTTTGGGTTTTGCGAAAAGATTGGGGGGGAAACCTATGGAGGCCATTATGGCCATCTATAAAGCCAAGACAATTGCTATTGCTAGATATGGTGCAGCGATCTGGGGTTACGTTAACGTTATAGATATCCAGACAGAGGAAAATAAATTTTTTCGCTCATTGCTGGGGTTACCCCAGTCAACTGCTACCTTCTCAGTACATTTAGAGCTGGGAATGGGTTACATCTTAGACATTTTAAATCTAGCTCCACTTTTGATGTGGATAAAGCTTTGGCTAAACCCAAACCTTAGCCTAAATCACCGGATCATCAAAGATTGCCTCCAACTTGACCACAGTAGGGATATTCAGTGGCTGACATATATCGAAACTATGACAGCTCTTTTGGGTCGCCCTGAAATTTTTAGTTGCCCTGAAGCCTTGTGTAGAGCTGACTTAGAGTGGGTGAAAATTAATTTTCTGAGAATTCGCACGGCTGAGCGTGAAGCACGCGATTTGTGCAAAACCTCTGTGAGGGCTCACGTTCTGATATCCCCGTCTTGTGAGCTGGCCCCTTATTTAATCATGGTAACTAATCCATTCCATAGATGGCTTTTATCCAAATTTCGGTTCAACCAAATTTATACAGTGCTGTGGGATGTGAAAAACTGGTGCAAGCTGGAGGAATCGGCCCCATGCAAATGTGATGGTTTCTCTATTCAGGATAATGCCCACTTTTTGTTTTTTTGTTCCTTCTGAACCGCGTACAAAATACCTAAAATCTATTCTGAAGGACCTGGGTTTTATCCAGTACAAGCCTGCACTGCTTTTTTTACAAATGTTGCTCTCTCCTCTTATTATGTATTGCACTGCTAGTTTTTTAGCCGCATCTGTGCGATGCAAGAGAATAAGGCTTAGTTTGGAAGAACAATAGGAATTTGGACTTAGCAATATCGCCCTGTCAAGTGCTTTTTAATCTATTTTATATACTTATCGCCCTTTTAATCTGCTTTTTAACCTATAAACTGTTTAATATTGTATTAATTCTATCAATTGTTTTATAGATGAACTTTTGATATTTGTTGTAGTATGCTTTTATGATTTTAATTAATCGAATAAAGTGGAATTTGACTGACTGACTGACTGACTATGTTTTCTGTTTTATTGAACCCTGTTTTGCATAAATTAACTAGAATAGAAGAAAGGTTGTCATTACTGGAGGTTGGCTCCAGATTGCACAGTACCCATGATTCTAGACCCCAGGATAATGCAACAGAGGGGTTTTTTGGCACAGATACTGGTTACTCCGGCCATAGTTACACTCCCTAGCCTGGAGACAGATAGCCATGTCTCTCACCAGTCTTCTGGGCCCATCGCGTCCACAGTGGGGTCAGCTCTCCATACATCGAAGGGAGCTGCATTGAGTACTAATAATATTAATACCCCACAAGGTGAAACTCTAGGAACCAGAAGGGACCAGCAAAATTTACCCTTGGCTGTAGCTCCCACCAGACCTACTCCTTTTACTAATCCCCAATTGGATCAAAGGGGGGGGTGGCGATAAAGCAGTCAATCAAAGACAGTTTATGAATAGTGAGAACCACCTTATCCATCCCCCAGCAGCAATGCCATCAGTAATAGTATTGAGAAATGTTCCACCTCTGAGGGAGGGTCAAATGGAAATGACTTTGCAGCTGATAGACAAGTCCCTTCATTGGCTGAATTGTTATGCAGCGGACCCTAGTAGTGGGGTCCCATACCTAGCGAATCAAATCATTATGGCCAGAATGGCAGGGTGGGTGGGGGCGCGTCTCAGAAAACTTCTTATGGCGATTGTATTGTGATTAATTTTAATAATTCCTATGTTGTAAAACTTTTTTTGGATCATTTGACCAGATCCCCTCCCGTTGGGACGCTGATTATCGCATCTTCGCTAGGTTATTTTTATAGGCCTTTTTTACTTCCTGCGTTGGGACCGTCACTTCATATTAGGAAAAACCTAGGAAATTTGAATGAAATGGACAACCAGGAAATTCCGCTGGAAAACAAATTTGCCCCCCTTTCAGGTTTAGATCAGTGCGATTGACTTCCCAAGAGTAGAGAGACGAGCAGGCGGTACCGCCCATAAAAAGTCTCACAAATGAAATTAATGCAGAATTGACTATAACCCCTAGTAACACTACAAGAAGGCTGTCAGAGGTAATAAGAACAGCATCCTGGAATGTCGCAGGTCTTGTAAATAAACTTGGGGACGCCCAATGGCTCAGTCTGTGGCAGGACCATAATATCACCTGCGTTCAGGAGACCTGGACCATAGAAGATATCTTTGTAAATGGATACCGTTCTTTCCAGACAAGAGCCGCTCTGTCCCCATTGGGAAGAGCAAAGGGGGGGGTAATCACCTTAATTCCAAACACACTATCAGTAAATGTAAGGATGATGGAAGGAACTTCCCCTAATTTTCATCTCATTATCTTAGAGTTTATGAACCGAGATCAATGGCTTTTAATACATTTCTATAATATTAATTTTGGCTTAAATAGGTATAAAATCTTGGATGATGTGAACTGTGCCATTGACAAGGCAACTATTTCTATTTAAAAAAAGGCGGCCCATAACATACTATGGTTGGCAGACTTTAATCTACATCCATGCAAACACAGTTTAGAGAGGGTTTATGGTGTGGGGGATATGAGGGGCAATCCTGTCCATCACTTTTCGCATAATACTTATGGAAACTCTCTCAATACCTTGATGTCTATAAAAAATATGGTTATGGTCAACAACTTAGCTTCTAGTAATGAAACCCTATTGCCAACGTTTCGTAGGGATCACCAGGAATTGACTACTGACTTCATATTGGTTTCATATTCCTTAAATATCAGATGTAGCAAAGTAAATACCAAATCCAATATTTCAAAGGCATTTTCTCCCCAATTGATTACGTATCATCATCAGTAACTATTACCCCCGAGATTTATCTTTCATTCAACTATAATGAAGTCGGGAACGGGATTGAGGCATGCAGTAGTGGGAAAGCCCCGGGGCCTGATGGTGTACCAATTGATTTCTTCTTTGAGAACATGGATATATGGGTTCCCTTTTTTACTAATGTTTTTAATAGAATCGCAATAGACCCCCCCCCCCCCCCCCAAGTCATGGAAAACAAGTATTATCATCCCCATACATAAAAAGTGAGTTAAAAATAACCCAAAAAATGATCGACTGATCTCGCTCATCGATACGACGGCCAAACTTATGGGCCGCCTACTTTTTACAAGATTAGAGGCATGGGCGAGGAGTAAATACATCTTATTGGAGTCCCAATATGGAATTCCAAGAGGGAAAAGGAACAATAGACCAATGCCTGAATCTGTCATTGATAGATATGTCAGAGCCAAGGGTGGGAAGATCTATCTTGCCTTTATGGACTTATCCGCAGCTTTTGACTGCGTGTCCCACCCTAGACTGTGGCAGATAATGGAGGAGATGGGAATAGATCAGGCATTAGTTGACTTCATCAGGCAGTTGTATTCTGACGCCTCCTCCTCAGTCCGCAAATGGAGGAATGGGGAGTGTACCCGCTCATTTAAGATCTTGAGAGGAGTAAGACAAGGCTGCGTCCTGGCACCATTTTTATTTTCCATCTATACCAATGGTGTGGGAAAACATCTTGAGGGCGCAGCCTTGGATTTCCCTGTGCTTGCTAACCATCAGTGGGTACCAGTGCTAGCATATGCGGATGACGCCATATTGATGGCAAGAACTGGGAGGGGGCTCCAGTATCTTATATCTATCTACGCAACTTTCATGGGATCATTAGATTTAAAGGTCAACCAGAGCAAATCTTTTATTATCATTACGGGGGGGGGGGCATGACAGACCTCCTTCTTTTTTTATGGACTCCGGTAAGATTAAGGTGGTGGACTTGTTCCCCTATTTAGGAGTCCTTTTCGACAGAAACCAATCATGGTCTAAATTACTAGAGGGAAGAGAATTGGGTATGCAGAGAAGCCTTATGGCACTGAAAACATTCTCTAAAAGGCTGGGAGTCAAACCTCTGATCCCAATGGAAAAAATCTACCATGCTAAAACTAAGGCGGCAGCAGTATATGGTGCAGCGATATGGGGGATGGCTCCCTTTGAAACTCTGCAGTTCATAGAGAACAATTTTTTTAAGTCTTTTACTTCCGATCCACAATCATCTTCAAACTATGTTTTACATATGGAATTGGCTTTCCCATACATTATTGATACGATTAAAATGGCACCACTCCTACTGTGGCACTCTATCTGGCGCAGGATGACAGTTCCCCTCACGCAAAACCTGATAATACTCATTCTAAAGTCAGATAATTACGGTAGGGTTAAGTGGCTACAGTGTGTGGAGTCGGAATTATCTGCCATTGGTTTAAGCCGCCTTTTTAAAGACCCCTCTACTTGTAAGTCCATATCTAAGCAAAAATTGCTTGAGAT
This sequence comes from Triturus cristatus, assembly GCF_964204655.1. Lineage (NCBI taxonomy): Eukaryota > Metazoa > Chordata > Amphibia > Caudata > Salamandridae > Triturus > Triturus cristatus. Next base: position 1,237,294,673 of record NC_140590.1, on the reverse strand, counting down.
ATTCATTTTGAGGGCATAATATCTGAGAAAGGAAAAAAACTCCCACACCCAGATGTCTGTATGAACTAACACCAGTATTGATGGAGGGAAGTTTTCTTTACTTGGCTGATGTCACACTTTCACACTACAAATACATTTTACTGATATTTCGCTTAAATATGATCCCCCTTGATGATAGGATTTCCAGGGAAGCAATACAAATATTCCGAGCTCTCATTATGTCCTTGTGACAACAAGTCCCCACAAAATCTCCACGTTTTGTTTTTTGTGGTTTTTATTGCCAAGAACGATACACATTTATTGTACCAATTTGCAAGAGTCGTAATTTTAAATGTTGCTGTGTAGCTCTGTTCTTCCTCAAATCCTTGAAGAACCCTTATGTCTGTTTTTCTCTAGCCTCATTTCTCTGGGCATGCCTGAAAAAAGCAGTTGGGCCCTTAAGATACAGCAGGATGGCTTATTATGTTTTTATTGTATTCATATAGATGAATTAGATTTTATGATATAATGAATGTTTGCATTCTTTTTACACTTGGGTTTATGAGATATTTTTACAATGTTTTCTACAAACTGTGATTGTAAACACTTTTATGATCTTATGAATAAGATCGAATAAAGGACTTTGACTTGACAGGGGAGTATCCTCCCCCTTGTCCAGCCTCTCCTTTGAGAGGGACCCCTGAATCATCCCAACACATTCCTTAGGGTATATAAGGGCTTACCTGTGGGTGAGTCCCTAGATTCGTTGTGGGACAAGATTCATTTCATACACCACTTCGACCATTCTGGGCACTATGGACTTCACTCTGGGCATCAAGGCTGCAACCGGTAAGGCTCCTGCTGCTTCTGATCTCCTGGCCCTGCTCGTCTGCTGCAATGTACGTGCCTGTGCACCATACAGGAACCTTCCAAGGCCTGTGGGCATCCAAGACAACTGAAGGAATCTCTCTTGAAGTGAAGAAGTCACTTCCCTGCATCCGCCGGCACCGCAACTCAGCTGACCGGTCTGCTGGTCCTGAGCTCCCACGGACTCCGAAAGGCTCAGCAACACAGGTGGTAGTTCTTCACATCCCTCGAGGCCTACCCTGTCCTTTCACCAAGTTTGAGGCCAGTATCCACGTCGGAGCCGCAGGAACCGAACCCTTGTTGGCTTTCTTCCATCAAGATCTTCGGGCTCCAAGTAGCCCGAACCTCAAGCATCTCCAGTGACAAAGATCTTCCTCCTCACTGCATCTCTTGCATCGTGGGCTTGCATTTTCGGTGAGCTGCTCGAGGTGCTCTTGCTACTCCAGTGCCTCCGGCCTGTGGGTCCCCTTGAGGGTCATCTTCGTATTCTTTGGGCTTCCTTGATTGCTTGGGCCTCCCCTGACTATCCTGCTTGTGGCGAGTTCTCTGACCTTGCTAGTCCCGACATTGCACCTTTCTCCACTTCCACGTTGGTTGCACTTGCCAAGGCTTGTTGGTGCTCCCGCCTTACACCGACCCCTCAACTCTCGACAGCCAATGTGGGACAGTTTGTGTATGGCTTCTGGTCTTCCACAGCATAGCCTGGTCCACACAGCTGCAGTTCTAAGGTCACTGTTGACTCCCCTGCAGAACCCTACATTGGTGGGCATTCGTCTTCCGTGCCTCCTGGTCACTCCTGAGTGGCATAGACTCTGTCTCCTCTGCTTGCAGGTTTTTCAAATCTTGAATACACCTTTGGGTTCCACCGGACAGTTTCACCTTCTCCAGCAGCAGTATCTTTCTGAAATCGACAGCGGTTTCTGACGCCACTTCGCACCCAGCTTTCCTGGGGCAGATATCCTGGTTCCTAAGGTATCCACGGTGGGGTGGCTCTCCAACCTTCTATCTTCCACAGGATTTCTTCAAGTCCGATAGGAAGGGTGCTTCTTTACAATTGCAGCAGCAACTTTTATTTTTGTCTTTTCCCTGTTATTGAACTTGAGCTTCCTACTGCATCATGTCCCAGTCAAGTGCATCGTTCGTTACCTTGCTAGAATTGGTTTTTGAGGAGGCTAGGTTGGGTCTAGACCATAAAGGAACTGAAGTCAGTTTGCAAAAACCTCAAAGTCCCATTGAGACGTCTCACCAAAAAGGAGGAGCTACAAAAGCCACTGAGGGCCTGGGTAGCAGCCAGGAATGCCAGTGGGCATCCTGAGGATCCTAGTGTGGAGACCAGGGAGTCAATTCAAAGGGGACATGTGCTGAAGGCTAAGGAGCTGTTAGGAGGGAATGTACCCTCTGGGGAAGCAGCAGTGGTCCCTCTGCAGGTCTATCTCCAGGGGAGCTGGAGAATAGGCGGAGGGCCAGTAGACTTGAATCTGAAAGGGTAAAAAAGGTAATTGGAGATGGAGGAAAGGCAAATGATTTTAGCTTATGAGCTTAAAACCAGAGAGCTGGAGTTAGACTGGGAAGCCAGGAGGAATAGTTCCAGTCCAGATGGTGGCAGCAAAAGTGATGGGTCCAGTACTGAGGATGAGGTACACACGCACACACACATACTTGGTTCCCTGCTTCAAGGAGGAGGTTGACATACACCAGGAAGTTCAGGATTGTGAGGTAACTCCAGTGGTGCTTATTGGCCGGGAGGTGGATTGGGGAACTGGCACAGGGGATCATATCCCTCGTGGTGAAAAGGACACTCTACTGACTCTAGATGAGAGGAGCAGGGAGAGGAGTTTCCCCATGGTAAAAGCACTGGTAAGTGAGTATAGAGACTACCCAGAAGAGTATGGGTGGAGTGACAGCAACAGTCAGACACAGTCTAACCAGTCTCGTGAGGGTGATGTGGGGTACTTTTCTGAGACTCTGGATGGTTGAGTAAAGGGTAGTTTGGTTGACACGTGAGGGGCTGTGTAATTTGGATGCTGTAGAGCATATGTTCAGTCCCTGTTTTCCAGAGCTATGCCAACACCCAATGGAGTGTGAGTTCTCTGACCCCAGGGAACTTACACTGGAGGCAGACCTCTTGGTTGATTCCAGAGGGTCTGAAGAAGTTTTTGGAAGTGATACTGAAGGAGGTGGCTCAGGGTTTCCCCAACCAGGTGAGGTAGGGGAGGTTGGTAATGACCCAGATAGGTCCCAGTGTAATGAGATGGGTGAGGAGTCCTGTGTCCAGTCTCTGAGTAGTGTTAGTGGGAATGGGCTGAGGCCCAAGGTGCCCAAAACCCAGTCCCAGGGCCTGGTTGGTTCCATGAGGGAACACCAGGATGCCTAGTCTGTACTGAGAGGCCATCCCCTGAGGGGGATCCCAAAGTGTCGCCTGGTGAGCTGGGTGGGGGACTGCTGTAACCAGCATTCCACAGGTTCTGGTGTCTGGCAGCACCACTTCCGTTGGGAGGGTGCATGAGTCCAGAGCAAGGGATGAGGTGGGGAGAAAGTCCTAAGTGGAAGGACCAGTGGGTCAGGGGTTGTCAGCTATGAGGTCAGAGCACACCAGGACTGACCCTGGGAAGGCCACTTCTGATCTAAGGGGTCTTCACGCAGTGTCAGGTGGACAGGAGGCGCGAGACCTGCACCAGGCAGACTATCCACAACTCAAGAGGGATGTGTTTCCCTTGGGAGGGTGTGTGTACTCCCCAGAAGTCCTGGCTTGCAAGGCACAGGTCCAGCCTAAGGGTACAGACCCTGGGTTGGAGGGCCAGTTCCAGGGTGACCCCCCGGACCTGGGGGAAGGGGCGACTGCTAACAGTGCCCCTACCAGGGTGTCTTCTGGGGGTACTGCTCCATTGGGAGGGTACAGAGCCCAAAGGAAGAGAACAGGGTGTGGGAGAGCCCACCCCAGTCCCTTGTTCAGCCTTGGGGTACAGACCCTAGGGTGGCAAACTAGTTACAAGATAGCACACCGGAACTGGTGGGGGGATTGTGCAGGATGGCTGGCTCAGTCTCCCTGACAATTCTAGAGCCTGGGGATACATCTCCACCGTGGAGTGTTCAGGATCCCAGGAAGGAAGATCGGGTTTTGGAGAGCCCACCTGAGTCTCCTGGTCAGCTTCAGCGTACAGACCCTGAGCTAAGTAACCAGTTGCAGAATAGCACCACTGAACTGGTGGGGGAACTGTGCAGGATACTTGCCATAGGTGCCTTGACAGTTTTGGAGTCGGGGGGTTCCTCTCCACAGTGGAGGGTACAGGGCCCTGACAGGGGGGACAGGGTGTTGGAGAGCCGACCCCTGTCTCGTGATCAGCCGCAGGGTATAGACCCAAGGCTGGTGTACTAGTTGCAGGATAGCACCCTTGAACTAGTGGGAGAATTGTGCGGGACACCCTCCACAGGGGCCCTGACAATTCTGGAGTTTGGGGCTACCACTCCAGGGTGAAGGGTACAGGACCCAGCGGAGAGGACAGGGTGTGGGAGAGCCCACCCCGGTGTCTTGGCCAGCCACAGGTTCCAGACCCTAGGCTGGTGGGCCAGTGTCAGGATGCCATCCCTGAACTGGCAGGAGGGATAGTGGACAAATGGAGCCACTCCACTTGGGCTACCTCCCCCACACTCTTGTTGCAGGGATTCTGCACATACACAGAACTATGCGCAGGATTATGGGACCTTGGTGTATAGAGGCTGAGCCTTCCTACAGCCATAGTACCCACAAGCCCATGACCGACTACCTATAGTGTCTCACTTGCTCTCCTACACAAACACGGAGAAGCAAATGATTAGACAACCCAGAACACAACACTCCTGGATCTCCCAGCAATCGTGGTAACAAGACACACCTTTTGCTCACACTCTTGCTCCTGTCCACAATAAGATATGACCGAGACACGAATATAGTTTAAAATGTTTATTTTACCTAACGTGCTCTAACACACAATACACTTGCCACAACAAGCAGAAAAATGCATAAGAGTATTACAGTTAGCATCGCAGCCAGTCCATACATTATGATGGGAGATGTCATCGTATAAAGACAATGGAGAAAGGACTATAGTGCCTAACCTCCCTCCCCTTGGTAAGAATGAGTATTATTATATAATAGAAGATCTCTGGGTTTTGTTAGCAGACCCCATACCTTAGAGCATAGATGGAATTTCTACATCAAAGCTGGGTGTTGCTCTTCTCGCTGGAAAGGTCCTCCTCCAAGTGTGTGTCACCTAAACATGCATCCCCGTAATATCAAAGTACAAGCTTCCAGCAGCAGCTGCCGAAGCTGGGTGTTGCTCTTCTCGCAGGAAAGGTCCTCCTCCAAGTGTGTGTCACCTAAACATGCATCCCCGTAATATCAAAGTACGAGCTTCCAGCAGCAGCTGCATTAGTGTGTTTTGTCTAGGTGCTAGGGCCTGACCAGAACAGAATAACAAGGGACATCGTTTATCGACCTTGCTCACAATGTTCAGACTAAACTCCAGGAACAAGCAGAGAATGAACAACAGCAAAAAGTTCTCATGTGAAAGGAATAAACAGAGTCTAGGAAAAAGAAAGTTATGTAGTAACGTGCGCAAAAGCCGCATCATGGCTGCAGGACTCATGCTAACTTAGTGATGTTGACATTGTCTCTATCTACTACATGACACCCTCCTCTAGGCCAGATCGTAGTATATAGACAAACAGAATGCAACAATAAGCAGACACAATGGTGTAATAATAATTTTAAGGTAGAGCCTGCAGAGGTAACATATTGCGTGCATCGTGGAATGCAATTCGTTCCATAGGGTCATCACCATCATTCAAAGCGAAGAGGGATGCCATCCAGTTGAGCAGGTGGAAGGAGCTGACGTGCCCTTCATAATCCAGTGCCTTTGGGAACATAGTCGGGCAACTTGTGTGATATTCGATGAAACTCTATTGCAGGAGGTGCCTGCAGCGTCACAGGTATTCCAGCGCACCAATATTCCAAGTGCAGCCACGCCCTACTGTTCCCAGAACAGGCATGATCATGGGCCAGTAAGGGACCCACTGCCAGATCATAATCCAGGTCAGCACGTGATGTATTGAAGAGGCAGACATCTAGGGCCCAGTACAACGGGCACCGTTGGCAATAGAACGCAAGTTGCATGCAAGTAAAATAGGTGAAGCGGTAGGTAAGTCCATAACTCACTCCCAGCGTCGCCAATGGCAAGAATCCAAAAAGTTGTTGCATTTGCTCACAGTACAGACACACTTGGCCAGGGATGGGCAGGACCACAGGACGGGCAGCCATTGCATAACAGGAGTAGAAGTACCAGCACACCACACGCCAGTAAGAGGATCAATGGGATCCCTCCGAAGGCGCTGGAAAAAATACAATGAATAAAAGCCGGTATTACTCCAAAAATCATCTGAAACAATGAAACTAGGCAAGACCCTACAAGTTTAAAAAAATGTGCAAGGCTTTCAGTTTCAGCCGCATTAAATATCTGATGAATTAATTCCCCAAAATGCTGTGGGAGATTCGTATTCAAGAGTGACTGAATCTCACTTGATGTTCTAGCCACGGGCAATTCGAAGGTTTCTCGAGCTGAAGTGAGAGCGACTTCTTGTTGAAACAATAGCGCTATGAGTCTGCTTAGTTTATTGAAGTCTGTTTTCAAAGTGGTAATGGAAGGCCCCAGTGAACTATCTACACTCCCGTGTGGGGGCGGAAAAAGCACACTACTACAACAAGTAACACGATGGGAAACCAATGCCGGCCCGTAAACCGCAGCAGTTGTGGTTATTTAGGATAATATAACTACCATTAGAAAGCAAGGTTAACATGGGAACTATTGAAAGGACTGGTGTTCTTTTTAGAAAACAGGCCAAATTAAGCACTGATACATTGAAAGCGCTGTGAAGTTGAACTTGTGTACAAAGTAAAGTATGACCCACTGTAGAATCACAGTCCTCCCCTGTCAGGAAAACTTCCTTATCTTCACGTAGACAGTGAAATGTAAATGGTAACGACCACAATTCATACAGGAAGGTACTACCAAGGGGTTCAAACCTACTGATCGGATAATGTTCCAAACATGCAGTAAAATGAATGAGAGAAATGGGAAAATAAATAACCATGTGTATCTGATAGAGACTTCTAGCTGCAGATTCCTTCTCCTTGAATTTCCCAGGTGTCAGGCTGGATCTGGAAACTTTTGCTGAGCAATACCCCTTGCGCGCGACGTCGGTTGGATCCATTCGGCTCCGCGTGTCATTGATGACGTCGGTAGCGTCGGTTTTGATGTTGCAGCGCCTACATAGTCGCCAACCAGGCACACATATGTCATTTCTTTTCTTTCCGCGCTAGTTAAGCGCCAATCCGGGAAGAGCTACGCCTCTGCTGCTTTTTGGCAGACTTTTTTCTCGACTTTTGTCGATATTTTTGATGACTGTGTGTGCGAGGGATGTTGAGTAGGAAGACAGGTTTTAAACCGTGCAGGACGACTCAATAGTCATCTCATTTATTTGGGGCACAGGCAGACGGAGGGTGGCACTGGCATCACTGCGACGCCCCACAGCAGAGGGGGGGGGCTAACGGTGCCTGATCTTGAGAGCTACTATCTAGCTGCGCAGCTATACTGGCTGATCCAATGGCTGCAGACCGCAACCCTGACAGGGAGCACTGCCCGGACGCGCCAGACACTGCCACCCTAGCAAGAATCTTTTTGCGAGTCTGACGCACCGCACCTACAGGCGCAAATGCTACCATGGTGATAACACGCTGTTGGTCCAGATACCTGCGGAAGGTGGCGCTGTGACTCCCTACTCTCCTGACATGCCACTGACAATGCTGCAGTACCTTCCACAGGGAGAGCACTGGGGTAGAAGCGGGACTGAGAGACATGGGAGAGCTATACAGGGACTCAGCACTCTTACCCTTTGAGAACTTGCAGGCTACGTATGACATCCCTAGGGGTCACTTCCTGAAGCATAGGGCCTTGACTTGCAAGATTAGGGAACATTGGAGGGGCGGGGGCGCAGAGCCGCGAGCACTGGCGGGGTGCAGATATGTGGCGCTCTCGGTGGGAAGAATTAAAACTGTGTCCTGCCTTTATAAGGCCATAAAGGAGGATGCAAGGCGGCCATTAGAGCGCCTGAAACTGCAATGAGAAGAAGACCTTGGTAAGCAAATAAATACCAGAGAGGGACTGGAAACGAATCCTAGAGCGCTTACCAAAGGCGTCCAGGAACGCACGTTTTAAATTAATTAACTACTACGTCTTACTTAGAGCGTACCTAACCCTGGCCCGCATTAGGAGGTACTTCGGTGCGGACTCAGCGGCCTGCCTGAGATGTGGGGAGAGGGAGGCACACATACTTCATATGTTTTGCAATTGCCCCTCACTACAGACTTTCTGGGGAGACATAAGGCAGATAATTGGTGACTTGATTGATAAAGAGCTACCACAGACACCAGAGCACTTCCTCTTGGGATGGTTCCCACATATGGCCAAGAACAAGGTGACAGGGAAGCTTCCGGACCTTGCTTACGTCCTGGCCAAGAGAGAGATAGCCAGAAACTGGAAGGCCCCCAGAGGTCCACAGACCGCCACCTGGAGGAGCGAATTAGAAAGATGGGTGGGGGCAGAAAGCAGGCTACTACTTAGGGAAGCCTATCGGGGGTTTGGCAAGATGGACAGGGCCAAAGGCTGGGAGACTTTAGTGGATAAACTAATAGCCACTGGACGAGGAGATATGGAAGAGCTGCCATTTATGTCAAGAACTTATTCATCTTGAAACAACGTCTGTGATAATAATGATTAAATGCCAATAAAGTGTGGTTTAAAGAAAATAAAAAAATAGAACCATGCAGGACTTGTTCCCGCCCGCCGTCGGTTACCAATCCCCATCGCGTATGTCTGTGGTGTCTTGAACACAACCATGATTCGAAGTTGTGTTCAGACTGCCAGGCGATTGCTCCGAAGACCTTGAGGGAGCGGGTGTTGAAGTTGCTTGCGGCCCGGCAGTCGACACCGATGAGCGAGACTCCGAGGAGGTCACGATCCCGTCAGAAGAAGAGGAGGTCGCGGGATTGCTCACGGAGCCCTAAGTCCTCTTCCTCCCATTCGAGTTCATCTGAACTCACGGGGAAGAGGCACAAGGAGAAGAAAAAGTCCAAGCGGACTTCGACTTCACCTCAACTGGCGTCCGTCGTCAAAAGAGGTAAGGAGCACCGATGCTCTAGGCACGGTTCTGCGGAGCCAGAGTCGACTTCACGCCTCCCTCCATTTCCGGGAGCCGGAGCGACTTCCGCTCAAATAAAAGATTTTTACGAGGCCATGCACTGCGTATTTGAGCGGAACGACCCCAGTGTTGAGCCCTCGGGCTGTTCGGGTTCGACCCCGTCGGCTTCGGCCACGGTGCCGGTGGGGCCTCAGGGATCTGATCTCGGATCCGGTTCGACGCCGGTTGTACCAACACGGCCTTCCCAGGTGTCCAACCCGAAGTCGGTGCCAGCAGCAAGCCCCATCCTCATCCCCAATTACACGGAGATGGAACAGTACGATGCCGATTCCGACTTCGACAGAACCCAGGGGTTCTATGTTGTCGCCTGAGCACTTTGTGGACGTGCTAGACTCAGGAGAGGAATGGGATGAGTCTGGAGACCCTCTAGAGAACAAGGATGTCTCTGAGGAGACAATGGACTGGTATGGGGAACTTGGGGATGCCAGTGGTCTGGATGCTTCCCCAGACTCTGGCATGCTCTCTCCACCTACAGTGGCTACGGAGGAGGGGGCTTCATATGCTATGTTGGTTAAGAGGGCAGCTGAGGTCCTTGGACTGGAACTGCCCTTAGTGCAGGTCAGGACTAATCTCCTGACCAAAGTGCTTCAACCCGGGACTTCCACCTCTGAACCCCTTTTGCCCTTTAATGAGGTACTTTCAGATGTCCTGCTAGGAACTTGGCCCAAGCCTAGCACAGGGGCTCCTGTGAATAGGACGATTGCACGCCACAATCGCCCAGCACCGGGCGACCCAAAGTTCCTCAGCCAACACCCCACCCCAGAATGTTTGGCGGTGCAGGCCCCTACTTCCCAGGGAGCATTCCCTTCCGCCACTCCGGATAGGGGATCCAAGAGACTGAACTCATTTGGGAAGAAGATGTTTTCTTCCTCCAGTCTGGCATTGCGGTCGGTGAATACCGCATGCTTATTGGGCCGTTTCACCCACTCTCTTTGGGAGACAGTTTTGCAGGTGCTGCCACAAGTCCCGGAGGAAGCCCTGGCTGTGCTCGCCCAAGCTGTCAAGGACAGGAGAGATGCAGCAAAATTCACCATACGGTGTGGTTTGGATAAGACCGATTCCCTGGGCAGGTCTATTTCAACAACAGGGGCCTTGAGGCGCCACACCTGGCTTTGCACAAATGGCTTCTGGGGGGATGTCCAGGCCAATTTGATGGACATGCTCTTTGATGAAACCCACCTGTTAGAACTGGGGGTCTCTAGTTGGCAGAGGTAGGTACCTTTGACCAAATAGGGACCCTTACTTCTAAGTCAGGGAAAGGTGATTACACTACTGGATAACCCCTGCTCACCCCCTTGGTAGCTTGGCACGAGAAGATCGGCTTATCTCAGAGGCAGTGTGTTAAGCATTTGTGAACACATACAGTAATACAGTGACAACACTACAGATGGACACCACACAGGTTGAATTATAAAAATAAGTAGTCTTTATATAGACTTATCACAAGACCATAAACAACAAAAATTCACAATACTGTACTCAATAAGAATTCTTCAAGATGGTAGAATTAGTTTAAAAATAGGTTCTTCACTTGAAAGCAGTTTTTAGCAACAGATAACCCCAACGGGAGTTATCACGACGTCGAGGTCAAAGAAATCCCAAAGTACGGCGCTGACCACGAGGTGCGCGGCGTCGGGCCCAAAGTCAAAACAGACCCACAAAGAACTGTACCTTGGAAAAGCGAAAACAAAGACAGCTCACAGGGTCGGGGAGGTGCGGCGTCGTTGGCGCGTTGCGGCGTCGGTTCCTTGCTTCGGTAGAGAGGATACATCGGTACCTGGATGCTTGTGCAGGCAGGGGAGGCATCGGTTCCTGACTGGAGAGGAGGTTACGTCACGATGGCACCGAAACCATGGTTCCGTACGATGTCACGGTGTCGATGGATTCTTGACCACCCACGTCGATGAACGGCTCCGCGATGATGTCAGCTTTAGAGTTGATGCGGCACAGCAGCAGACGTTGGGCTGGCGTCGCAAGTCGGAGCAGCCCTCACGGCTATGGCAGGTTTACGATGTTGTTCGCTGGCATCGATGTGGCACGGCAGCCGGAGTCGGGTCCACGTTGCAAGTCGGAGCAGTGCTCACGACTTTGTTGCAGATTACTGCGTCGCTCGCCAGCGTCGATGTTGCAGATTCCTTCTGTAGCACTAGAACAGCAAGTTCCAGATGCAGTCAAACAGAAAGAGTGAAGTCTGGTTTCTCTGAGACTTCGGTCAGGAGGCAAAGCTCAAATCAAGCCCTTGGAGTAATATTCTGCAAGATGATAAAAGTTCCATAAAAGTTCATTCTCCTCTCCTTGGCAATGAAGACACCAATGCAGGCCAACCCAGCAACACAGCACACTGACAGGGGGGCAGTCCAACTCCTACAGCTTCTTTGGTTCTTCTCCTTGTCAGAGGTCCGTCTTGTTGTTCCAGAAGTGATCTAAAGTCTTGGGGTCGGGGTCCCCATATTTATACTACTATTCTCTTTGTTCTCTGAAGGCAGAGAGGCCTTTGTCTAGTCCAAACCAGTTCTGGTCAGTCCTGGAGCACTTTGTTGACAGAACTCCTTCTTTCTTTCACAGTGTAGGCCAGGGACATCAGACGCATCACAGGAGGTTGAGCCAGCATTGTGGAGGGAAGGCACAGCCCTATTCAGGTCCCAGGTGCAGCTCCTCCCACCCATCTACATGCAGATCTCTCTATTCAGCCCTGTGCTGACTCACCCTGTCTCCTGGAATCTCCCAGACCCTGTCACTCAAGCTCCAGGCACACAATACACAACCTAGCAGAGGCAGGCTTGGACAGTTAGGCAAGAAAATACCTACTTTCTAAAAGTGGTATTCTGATGGATACATCTGCCAGTGGATTCCTCACCTTGTGAATATCCCCTGCGCCAGCAATATTCGGAAACTTTTGTAGCAGTCCACGCCGATGAGGTCAAAGACAACGTCACAGAGACACGGCTCCGCTCGCGACTCCGCTGACGTCACCGGCTCCATAAGAAGACCTCGTCGGCGTGATGACGTCAGTTCCCTTTTTTCCGCGCCGTCGACGCCAACGGATTTCGGGAATCTCTCTGTAGCTATACTGGTTACTTTGTTTTCTGCTGGTATCTCTTTGTCTTCCTCGGTAGAAATGTCGACGAAGAAGTCAGGATTTAAACCTTGTTGTGAATGTGGGAAACACATGTCCATAGTTGATCCGCATGACGACTGCGTGTGGTGCCTGTCATCGGACCATGATGTCGAAGGATGTTCTTGCTGCCGCAAGATGAGCTCCAAGGCTCTTGAGGAGAGGGAAGCAAAGCTCTTCATTACGAAGATGAAGAAAGAAAAAATAGGCCGGAGAAAATCGAGATCAAGGTCGGCGTCGAAGTCGACTTCGGGGCATGCTTCCAAATCCAGGAAGCACAAGAAAAAGAGGAGACAGTCAACTCGACGTCAGTCGGATAGGGATGCGGCTCCGAGATCGGCATCGCCCTCCCGACGCCGTAAGGACTTAGTATCTTCAGCTTAGGGATAGTCTCTCCTCAGTTTCTTCAGGTTCCGCTCCTCAGTAAAGGTTTCTTCTTGTTCCAAAAGTGATCTAATTTCTTGGGATCAGGGTCCCAATATTTATACCCCAAAATCCTTTGTCCTCTGAGGGCAGAGGGGCCTGTGCCCAGTCCAAACCAGTTCTGGAGCACTCTGTTGACATGACTCAGGAGGTTGAGCCAGCATTGTGGAGGGAAAGCACAGCCTTGGAGCACTTTGTTGACATGATTCCTTCTCTTCTTTCACAGTGCAGGGCAGAGACATCAGACGCACCACAGGGGGTGGAGCCAGCACTGTGGGGGGCAGTCACAGTCCTATTCAGGTCCCAGGTGCAACTCCTCCCTCCCATCTAGATGCAGATCTCTCTATTCACCACTGGGCGGACTCACCCTGTCTCCTGGAATCCCCCAGCCCTGTCACTCAAACTCCAGACAAGGAATACACAACCTAGCAGAGGCAGGCTTGGATAGTTAGACAAGAAAATACCTACTTTCTAAAAGTGGTATTTTCAAACACAGAATATTAAAACCAACTTCACTAAAAGATATATTTTATCATTCTGAATTCAGGCATAATAAACTTGAATTTCAACCATGATCCCTGGGTCAGTTAAGATTCTAAGATGTTATAATCAAACTGCCCATTCTGGCCTATGGGGAACAGGTAGTCTTGCAATATTGAAAAACAAAAATGGCTGTCATTCACTATTAGGACATGCCTCGCACACCAGGGCATGTCCTACCTTATACTTACAATGCACCCTGCCCTTGGGCCTACCTTAGGGGTGTCTGCAATGAAGATAAGGGAAGGTTTAGGGACTGGCAAGTAGGTGCACTTGCCAAGTCGACATGGCAGTCAGAGACTGCACGCAGGCTCTGCAATGGCAGGCCTCAGACACGCTTTACAACCTGCTTCTGTGGGTGGCACAACCAGTGCTGCAAGCCCACCAGCAGCATTTGATTTACAAGCCCTGAGCACACATGGTGCACTTTATTAGGGTCTGACAAGTGAATCAAATAACCCAATCATGGAGTCACTAATCAATACATCAATTTAACATAGGGAGCACTTGCACTGTGGAACTGAATAGCAGTGGCACAGTGCCCAAAGCATCTAAACCAGCAAAACATATCAAAAACAAAGGGAGCAATCAGAAAAAATGGAAGGGAGACTCACGCCAATGGTACCAGGTCTAACACCACCTTTTTGGGAAAAGGCAGACTCGGCCCTGGTCAGGTTCAAGGACTCGCGAGCTACGGCCAGATCCTTGGGCCTCTCCTCCACTCCTTGTGGCCAGTCTTCCTTTCGCCCCTTTCGTGGCAACGGAAGGGATTTCCAGCCGCGTTAGCCCTCTCCTAGCAACCATCCCGCACAGACTGCCCATGCCGTGCGTGGATGCGGTACATTCCGTCCTTGGAATGGAAACCAGAAGTCGTCTACCACACTGCCCCCGACAGCCGCAGCCTCCAAGCACTCCTAGGCTGATTCTGCAGGACCACACTACTCCAGTGGGTGGGAGAATTCGTCACCATCTTCCCCGCTGGAGATCTATAACATCAGACAAGTGGGTCTTGCAGATCGTCCAGGAGGGCTATTCTCTTCCTTTCCTTTCTTTTCCGCCTACTATTCTGCAGAGTCAGGAACAGCTGGCAGAGGATCACTTAAAGCTGCTCCAGGAGGAAGATACGGCTCTTTTGGCCAAAGGAGTTATAGAAAGGGTTCCAGTTTCAAAAGTAGGCAGTGGCTGTTATTCTCGTTACTTTCTGATTCCGAAGAGGAACAAAGGGCTTTGGCCCATTTTGGATCTACGGACCGCCAATCTCTTCCTCAAAAAGGAGAAATTCAAAATGCTCACTTTGGGTCAGGTCTTGTCTGCCTTAGACCAAGGAGACTGGATGGTGGCGTTGGACCTGCAGGATGCGTATTTTCACATTCCCGTCCTGCCGGGCCACAGGTGTTACCTGCAGTTCAAGGTAGGCCACGAGCACTTTCAGTTTACCGGTCTTCCCTTCGGCCTTACCATTGCCCCTCGGGTGTTCACCAAGGGGATGGTGGTGGTTGCAGCTCATCTGCGCAGGTTAGGGGTTTCAGTCTTCGACGACCTCAACGACTGGTTGCTAAAGGCGTCCTCGCCCCCAGGCAGTCGTCTCCCTCCTTCAGACTATGGCACACCTCCTGCATTCGCTTGGGTTCTCTATAAGCGTGCCAAAGTCACACCTGACTCCTTCTCGGACACTCCCTTTCATCGGAGCTGTTCTGGACACAGTGCAGTTTTGGGCATATCCTCCCGAGCAGCGAGTCCAGGATATTCAGGGTATGGTTCCTAGATTTCAGCCTCTATCATGGATATCGGTGACGTTGACTCTGAGGCTGTTGGGCCTCATGGGCTCCTGAATCCTGTTGGTAAGACACGTGAGATGGCGTATGCGGACTCAGTGGGAGTTGAAGTTCCAATGGGCACAGCATCAGGGAAATCTCACCGACATGGTTCAGATCTCGGAAGGAGCTGCGAAGGATCTACAGTGGTGGTTAACGAACCAAGATTGTCTCATAGGCAGACCTCTCTCCCTTCCCTAACCGGATTTCACAATTGTGAGGAATGCGTCACTTCTAGGATGGGGCGGCCACTTGGGAGAGATGGAGATCAGTGGTTACTGGTCTCCGGCAGAGACGGGGCTCCACATAAACTTGTTGGAGCTCCGAGCAATTCGCTAGGCTTTGACAGCATTTCTTTTCTCTGTCAAGGGGAAATTGGTGTAGGTGTTCTCGGACAACACCACCGCCATGTGGTACTGCAACCAGCAAGGTGGGGTGGGCTCATGGACCCCTTGTCAAGAGGCCCTGCGTCTCTGGGTATGGCTGGAATGGCAGGGCATAACCCTGGTGGTTCAACATCTGGCAGCTTCTCTGATCTCAGCTGTCGATGCCTAGTGGATCATGAATGGCGTCTCCAGTCGGAGATGGCGCAAAGTCTCTTTCAGCGGTGGGGAGATCCTTGGTTCGATTTCTTCACCTCAGAGGAGAACGGGCAATGTGAGCAGTACTGAGCGCTAGAGTTTCCAAGGCTGCTATCGTCGCGAGAGGAGCTCAGGCCTGTTGTATGCCTTCCCGCCCATACCACTCCTGCCCAGGGTTCTGAAGAAGATCAGGAGCGACCGGTCCCAAGTCATTCTTGTGGCACCGGACTGGGCAAGGAGAGGCTGGTATCCAGAGCTTCTGAGTTTGAGTGTCGATCCTCCAATCAGGCTGCCCCTTGGGGTGGATCTTCTGTTGCAGCAGCAGGGGAGGGTTCTCCACCCGGTCCTGTCAACTCTCCGCCTCCATGCGTGGAGATTGAGCGGCAGCAGTTGATGGCTTTTGACTTTTCTCCCGAAGTCTTAATGTTATTCTGGCAGCCAGGCGGCCCTCCACTAATTCGGTATACGCCTGCAGTTGGCAGAAATTTGTATTATGGTGTCCAGAAAGGTCTATTGGCCATCTTTCTGCTCCTCTTTCTACTGTCCTTTTGTATATTCTGACCCTTGCCCAGCAGGGCTCTGCTTTGGGAACTCTCAAGGGTTACCCTTCTGCTCTGTCTGCTTTTTTGCAACTGATAGACCAGCCTTCTCTCTTTAAATCTCCTATTGTAAATAGATTTCTAAAAGGGCTCGGCCATTTATTTCCACCTACGCCCTTTGTTATGCCACAATGGGACCTTAATATGGTCCTCACTTATCTGATGTGCACTTCTTTCGAGCTTTTGCACAATTGTACCCTCCGGCTGTTGACCATCAAAACAACCTTTTTAGTGGCGATTACATAGGCCTGGAGGGTGAGTGAATTGCAGGAGTTATCCATATTGCCTCCTTATCTTATGTCCTTTCCGGACAAGGTGGTGCTTCACACCAGGGCATCATGCTTACCAAAGTTTGTGACCCCATTCTATCTGAGTCAGTCCATTACTTTGCCCACCTTCTTTGCTCCCCCACAACCCTCTAAGGAAGAGGAGCGTCTCCACCAACTGGACCCAAAAAGAGCGTTGTCGTTCTACCTTGACTGACAAAAGAGTTCCGGGTGGATGATCAACTATTTTCAGGGTATGTGGAAGCAAAGAAGGGAAGGTCAGTGCAGAAAAGGACCATCTCTCACTGGGTCATTCTCTGCATTACAATCTGTAGCGCATTGGCGAAAAAGCAGCCCCCTGAGGGATTAAGAGCCCACTCTACCAGGGGAACGGCTGCGATTACAGCCTTGGCTCAGAGTGTCACAGTGTAAGACATCTCTCAGGCAGCAACGTGGGCATCATTGCACGAGTTCGCAAAACATTATTGTCTTGATGGTCAAGTGCGCAGGGACGGGCACTTTGACCGTTCAGTCCTGCAAGGCTTCTTAGTTTAGATCATGAGTCCGCAACCCACCTCCTGGATGGTATGGCTCGGGTATCTGATTCAAAGGTTAGGAATCTACAGCTAGAAGAATCTATCAGATGAATTAGTTACTTACCTTCGGTAATGCATTATCTGGTAGAGACTCTATCTAGCTGCATATTCCTTACAGCCGCACCCATGACTCCCTGCAATGCCGACTGATGTAGTAGGACTAGGGTTGTTTTTTCCCCCCTTTCAGGGCACTAGTTTTGCACACGACTACGTCAGTTACTTCGTGGCTCTGCGCTTCTGGTGTGGAAAAAACTAAACACTCTGACTTTTGGGTGCCTGAGTGTCGCCTATATAGGTACCGCAACATCATTACCGATGTTGCCGATGACGTCACGCGGAGCCAAATGGAGCCACCCAATGTTGTGCCCAAGTGGTATTGCTCAGCAAAAGTTTCCAATTCAGCTTGATGCCTGGGAAATTCAAAGGTAAGGAATCTGCAGCTAGATAGAGTCTCTACCAGATGATGTGTTACTGAAGGTAAGTAACTTGTCCTTTAATGCCAAGGAACATTTCGTATGTTGTCAGCCCACCCAGAGATCTTCTAGGGAGATTATTTAGTGCACGTTGGACACCAAACAAAGGATTCAGCCACCCGCGACCAGTAGCTAAACCTCTAGGTGTCAAAGACTGCTTTAAGTTATGGTTCATTCGCTCTACTACGGAATTGCCCTCAGGCCTGTATGGAGATGAAAATTGCAGCAGCACAGCCAACAACCTCATAGCATCCTTGTAAGCTGGACTTTGGTCAGAATGGAAGGTGCCACAGGCAAATGTTCCGACAAAGACGCAAGTCTCTAATGACATTTCGAGTGTCAGCACTACATTGTGGCCAAACCCAAAGGAATCTCGTGCATGAATCTATTGCAACTAAAATATACTTATATGCAGTGTCTGATGACAAAGGACCTTAGTGATCAAGAGAAATAGATCCAAATGGTGAATTCGAAATGTAAAATTGCGTATGCGGTGGTCGGCTTAATCTGTTGACAAATGTCACAAGACAGAACATAATTACGAGCCTGTCTAGATAGGCCACGCCACCAATAACGCTGCTGCAAGAGAGACACAGTCGCTGAAACTCTAGCATGTGCTGATGCCATGCCTTCATGAGCTGCTATGATCAAAGCAAGTCTGTGGTCCTCGTTGGGAATCCGCCGATCCCCAACGGAGGGTATTGTAGCAAATGGGACCTGCTCAAGTGACAAATGATAAGAATATTTTTGAAGGAAAACCCTGTGGGAACGACATCCCATCCTTCCTTGCTGCTATAGAAGTAAGTATGTCATTGTCTGTTTTAATCATCGACCTTGTTACCGCTGCTACTGAACAAGTGGCTACTGCAGATTTGGCTGCTTCATCAGCCATCGAATTACCAACAGTATGTGCTCTCACAAGCTGCTAGCCAAGAGTATGGATAACATGTATGAGTGGTAGACTCTCCTTAAGAGCCGCCACTCGAACCCAAAGCGTTTTATGCTTTATTGCTCTGCCTTTAGAATCTTGATAATCATTTTGAGACC
Organism: Triturus cristatus; assembly: GCF_964204655.1. Lineage (NCBI taxonomy): Eukaryota > Metazoa > Chordata > Amphibia > Caudata > Salamandridae > Triturus > Triturus cristatus. The sequence continues at coordinate 1,237,276,081 of NC_140590.1, read as the reverse complement.
AAAAGAACAAATTGTCATTAAAGGATTGTACACAGTGTAATGAATCCCACACTATAAGAGTTGGCACTGTGGGATCAGTGGATTCTAGAGCCAAAAACAAAGCACTACCATAGAGCCTGCCACAATAGCGCAGGCAGGCGAATAAGCATGTTTAGAGCCAACGGCTGGTTGAGCAGATCTGTCGGTATAAATGACACATTAGTACCGATCCAGAGGAAGGAGAGCTGATGGAAGTGGACGAACCTGTTCGTATTGTAAAGACTCCTGCGTCTGTAATGATGGATCAAAGATAAAAGTGACATCAGCCGATGTCAATGAACTCGCCCATTGAATCCAATGTGGATGTAAAGCTTTAGAATTAGCAACGCTCGCCTTCGTGACCGCTTCCATAGCAGGCACAGCCGAGACCATAAGAATGCGCTACCCTTGAGCCAGAGAGCATTCTTTAAAAATTGCCATCTGGACTGCTGTAAGAATTTTTTCAATCAAAGAGAAACACATCTCCGCCGAAGTGTACAATGCGATCTATATGCAATCGGGACCATATCACCCTCATTAAATGTCAAGTACGTGAAACCTATCGCACAATCTGTATTACCAAATTTGTTGAATTGATTCTTGTTAAGAGGAAGTTGGTCGCAAGCATATCTGCTTGCAAAGACTGAATAATTGCGGTGTGTTCCGGAAGCCACCTGGAAGATGAAAAAATGGGTTGTATCAACACGTAAATCGGTTTGGTACTCTGGGCATATTCAGGGATATATGTTTTGTCGGGTTCAGATTGGCTTCCCAAGCAGAAATAACCGTTCCCCGGGAGCGTAGAGAAAGCCTCTCCCTTTCTCAAGGATACCACCTACTCAGTGTCATCATAGAGCACACTTGAGCAAGGCAAATATTCTCAAAAAATGAAGAGACCAGAGAGGATCAGCCACAAGCCCCAAAGCAGTCAACAGGAGGGGGTCCAGTTCGAAGATGTGCAAAAGTTCTCTACAAAAGGACAAGAAACTAGTTAGATCAGATGGCATAAACATACTAAGCCTACCACTAATACATCCTTCTGCCTCCTTTATCTTATACCCCTTAGGTTGTGTGCTGTTCCACACTTACCTGTTCTTAACACAGGTAGCAGGCTCTTAAAATGATTCTTGACTTCTTTCAAAAGCCAGTCTCTTCTGGTATCAAAAGCAAAAATGAGTGGTCGAAGTAGTTGTGAGCTTAATATGTCTTAAGCCACTGAACCATACAACAATACAGCGTTCATTTGTTGTATTTCTTTAAAGGAAAACAATGTAATAGTCTGTATCCTCAAGGGAGAGTCCTTATGCAAAATATCCCAAAACGTAAAAGGTTTTTATGATATCCACTCTGAAGTATTATACACAAAAAAAAACAAGTTCCTTACTGGCTTCTGCAGACTGGTAGAAGATGTACGAGATGTCACGTTGTCTCCGCAGCGAAAGGAGGAGGATTGGGGTTGAAGGCAGGCAGTGGTCCAAATATCAACGCGACCTCGCGTTTCGCGCAAGGCACCAGGTCTGAAGTTTTGGGAAGGGCTGAGTAACAGCGAACGATTAAGCAATGCGTCCTCGCGTTGCTCGGCTGCCGGTTAAGTCGTGAAAACGAAAGGAGGGGTCACGGAACGTCTCCTGCGTCCCAGGGCGGAATGACTGCTTCACGTGATGCGGGCAGGAGGCGGAGCAGACATGAAGCCTAGCTTTTCACGTGTAGCACGTCCTCGCGCTGCTGAACGTAAATCAGCTGTGAAGACTGCCGGGTCGGCCGAATTCAAAAATAAATAAGAGGCAAAAATGCTGTCTATACCAACGCGTTCTCGCGCTAGTCAATAGAACGTTACAGACAGGTTTAGGGAAGGTTCCGCAGTAATAGGGAAAATCAATGCAGGTAAATACCATACAGGAATCAAATGCGCAATCCAAGGCTCCAGGCAGGGTTCACATTAGCAAAGCCAAGCACATAAGGCCAGGTCACGATGAGCTAAATACCCTCCCTAATCACCTGACCATTCCAAGGGCAGTATGGGGCAGCATACAACCCGCCTCTCTGGCATAGCATTCTGGGACAGGTAGTTTTAAGTACAGCATATGACGCCTGAACGCTAACATGTTTGCCCGAAATTTCAAAATCCCAGCAAAGATTGTAACTTCTTTAAAGTAGACGGAGATTGCAATTGCGCACATTTCTACAAGAAATGAAGGGCTAAGCCCCTATCTTCGTTGTTGAATCGTAACCCAAGTAGGTGATGTGGGATTTAGCAAAATGACATTTCTACCCCAGGTCAGCAAAATACATAATGATGCAATCAACGCGGACTAGATGCGGTATCAACTCGTCATCTGTCAAATAAATATCATCAACGTATGAGAAAGCATCTGAGTCTATGTTATGCAGCAGAGAAACAACACGCGCAGCAAAATTCCCAAGACTATTCTTTTAGCCCATAGGCAAATGTGTAAATCTTTTCTGATTGCCGACCGCGCTAAATGCAGTCAGGTCACAGCTATCAGGACTGGAGCCAGATTGTGACTGTAAAATCTATTGGATATACCCGGGCTTGTTTTATACTTTTCACGGACTATGTTATTTATCAACGCAGGGCTGTGTGTGTTTTGTACAGCAAATGTACGAACATGTCTATTCAAATTCCTGTAATCCAACACTATACGATAGGAACCGTCCGGTTTCTCTGTCAGAAAAAGAGGATTATTTATTGACAAAACACATGGTTCAATTATACCCTGATATTCCAATTGTGTCAAGATGTCACTCACGGACGCTTTGGTGTCTCTTTTGATAGGGTATTGGGCTTGTGGCTGTGGCATTGAATGTAAAGGTATCTCGTGGGCCGGTGATTTTGTTTGTCCCAGCCCACTTGATTACGATACACAGCCGGTGCTTGGGCCAAAGCCCATTCCAACGCATAAGCTTGTTTAGCCTCTTCTGAGACGTAACAGAAGAAACTAGGAAGTATTACGTCTTCCCCCACGACGAAGCCAAGACGAATGGAGGAGCCAATTAGCCTCCGCCAACAAAATGTCATAAGAGGAAGTAAGGCTTTCCCAAAAATTGCCTTAATTGTCCATCTGATATCACCCTCAATTTGTAGGATTATCTCGTAAAGCCTATCTGGGCATGCAACTCGAGTATCTGCTGTCTTCACTGTAATGAAAGTATCAGTTGCTCTCGCCTCCAGACAAGGACGGAGTGCCTCCCACACTATGGTAACTTCCACTCCGCTGTTAAGGAGTGTCAAAGCCCATCTCCAATCGAGGAGCAGGGTTCTTACCCTCTGAGGCATATTTCGCTGTCAAGGCGGCATCTTTTTTCCTCTGAAACTGGGCACGGTACGGAAGCTGACCCTCCTGCTTTGCTTTTACATTAAACTGCCATGGCTGATCACATCTTTGTTGAGTGGTCTTGCCTTGTCTGCGATCCTGCTGCTCCCCTCCATCGAACTGTGGGTCCGATGAGTCCTGAAAGGAACGAGGAGAGCGCGGTCACGCAAATCTTATCTATGTTCAGAAGTATCAGGCGTCAGTGAACCTGCACGCGAACCTGTAGGCTAATGCTTCCCCCTTGACGTTAGCAAAAATCATGTCTGAGACTATGGGGAATGCCCTCACAAGTCTCATCCCCAACTCAAGTGCGGCCTCTGCTCTGTGTTCATCCTTAAATTTCTTAAGAACCGTCAGAAGCACAGTCATGGAAGGGGTGCAAAAGCATAGGGAGTAAACTGCTGCGAAGACCTTCCCCCAAGTGGGAACAAGACCTTTCGGCAAACTCATAGTAAGTATCCTGTGTTTATCCACAGGAGACGTGTGAGGAAAGACAGTTTCGAGTTGCTCAAATTTTTCAGCCTACCAAAAAGGGAATTCATCCCTATTCTGAGGCCGCTTCCTCCTCACCAGGACTTATAACCATGCCACCATGCCCTGGTGGCTGAGCGGCACCCGCAGGAACCGCCTCTACATTCCAAGAAAGATATTGAATGTCACTTCTATGAATGTGAATTAAAGATGTGTGTAAAATTCACAGCTCTGCGTGTGAAGCTGTCAGATAATTTGGATGTGAAGTAAAGCCCGCCATAATGGGCCAAGTGGCTCCGTTGACAAGGGTCGGAGATGGACCACCGAAACAGGGTCAGGTTGGACAACATTAAACCATATGGTGGGCTCTCAAGCTGACAACGGAACTTAAAGTAAACGAAACGGAAGGTAATGCTGTGGCACCGCACGACGTTCATATTCATGAAATAAATTTTCTGATGGATACTTCTGCCTGTGGATTCCTCACCTTTCGAATACCCCCTGCGCCAGCATTCCGCAGGAAAATTCTTTCCTAGTTCTCCCACGTCGATGAGGACGTCACAATGGACCGGCTCCGCTCACGGCACCATATGACGTCATCGGAGCCACAAAAGGACCTCGACGGCGTGCTGACGTCAGTTCCCTTTTTTCCGCGCCGTCGACGTTCAACGTTTTTTTTCAGGGCTCTCCATTTTCATAGTGGAAAACTTTGTATCTCGTAGTTTGTCAGAATGGCTACTTCTAGGAAAACTGGATTCAAACCCTGCAGAGAGTGTGGCGGACACATGTCTATCACAGATCCGCATGATGACTGCCTGTGGTATTTCTCCTCGGACGATGACGTCGAGGAATGCAGGAGCTGCAGGAAAATGAATCCTAAGGCTATCAAAGAACGTGAAGCCAAATTGTTTATGGTGAAAGCCAAGAAGGAAAAGAGAGATAGGAAGAAGGCAACATCTTGGTCTTCTCACACTTCGAGGTCAAGGAAGCACAAAAAATCCAAGAGGAGGGAGGAGCCTAGCGCGCAACCAAGATGGCCGCGTAGGTGCGAGGCTCCCGAGGACCTCCGCGACCTCCTGAATTAATCCTGGCGATATCCTGTCCTTGTTGAGGGGACTGTGTTGGGGAACCGGAGCTGAGGCGCCACCCGTTTTTTGGGCTCGAATCGGACCCCGAACGCCGGTGGGAGCATCGATCGAAGGTTGCGGCCTTCTCCTCGCCGGCCCCCCGGAATGGAGTAGTGGGGCGATCCGGGGACAAAGTGAATAACAGCGGCGAGAGGGGCTGGGCGACTGGCGTACCCCGCACTTTCACTTTCGCTTTTGCGCCCTCCTAGCTCTCAAGCCGGGTCGGGCTGCGGAGCGGGGTGCGGTGGCCTTGTCCGGGAGCCCGGCTGACCCGCCGGTGGTGGGTTGACCCGCGGCTCGGTGGTCGCCCCTGCCCCCCCCCTGGCACCCGTGTCTTGGTATAGCGGCCCGTTTGGGGAGCTTGGCACGACGGTGGAAGAGCCAGCATGTCCACCAAACAAGATGGCGACCGGGCGAAGGTGAAGACGACCCGCCGTGGCACGGCGCACCAGGCCAACAGTATGGACCGCTACACGCTTCAGAAGGGTTCTCCGGAGACATCGCGTGCATCCCCGGTGGGCCCGACGGAGGCATCTGCTCATCCGGTGGATCTGACCCTCCGGGACGTCATGGGCGCCATCGCAGAGATGAAGGCCTCGGTGGACCAGCGTTTCGACACCTTAGCGCAAAAAATAGACTCGGTCCTTGTGGATGTGAGCCTTGTGAGGGCAGACTTGTCCAAAACAAACGACCGAGTCGACTCCCTGGCCCACACCACAACGAGCCTCACGACAGACGTGGTGGCCCTCCAGAAGGAGGTGCGCCGGCTTGGCCAGGTGAGCGCCCTGATGGACCGGCGACTGGAGGACTCCGAGGGTCGGGCCCGGAGGAATAATGTCCGTATTGTGGGGGTCCCGGAGGGACGAGAGGCGGAGGCGGCGGATCTTTTCGTGGAAGATCTGATCCTGACCCATCTCCAGCCCCGGGGGCTGAGTAAGCTTTTTGCGGTGGAGCGTGCTCATCGGGTCCCCGGGGGCAGACCTAAGACTGGTGGCCCGCCGCGGCCGCTCATCGCCCGGTTATTTAATTTTCGGGACAGAGATGCTATCCTCCAGGCCTCCAGGCTACAGGGACCGGTCAAGCTTGACAACATGGAGATACATTTCTACCCAGACTTTACTCCGGCGGTCCAGAAGCAGCGACAGAGCTTTCTTGGGGTTAAACGTCGCCTAAGGGACCTGAACCTCAAGTACTCAATGCTCTTTCCAGCCAAGCTGAGGGTAGAGGTGGATGGTCGCACGCACTTCTTCGACCGGCCCGAGGCGGCTGGGGACTGGCTGGACACTCTGCCTGGAGATCGGGGCCGGGGGGGCGGGGGGGGCGCGGCTGGCGAGGAGGGCCCGCCGGATCAGAATTGAGGGGTGACTGAATAGGCCCTGCTCTGGACGTTGTTCCTTCACCATTTATTGATTGCGTATGTTCCCCTCCTATGGAGGTTGCGTGGGGTCTGATGGGGGCTTCCCTCCTCCTCTGGGGGACTAGTTAGTATTTTAGCTATGGGGCGACAGGCACACTGCACTTTGGGGGGGCTGTCTGGGCTCATGCAGGGGTGCAGGGAGGGGGGAGTTCTGTTGGGACCGGGGGGTGGGGGGGGTGTGTTGTTTGTTAGCACCGCAGGGCAAACCCGCTACTATGTTGTTGTTATTAGGATGCTCGATGGGGGACGACCGATTGATTCGACGTATGATGGGGGGTAGGGATTTGACTGTGTTGTCATGGAATGTTAACGGCCTGGGGGATAGGATTAAGCGTGGTGTGGTCCTGCAGTATTTAAAACGTATTTCACCAGATGTTGTCTTCCTGCAGGAGACGCACCTTATAGGTAACTCCTTTCATGCAATGAATCGGCGGGGATATCGTTTGGTGGCACATTCCGGCTTCACCTCGGGCTCGCGGGGGGTGGGTATTATGATCAAGAACTCGCTCCCGTTGGAGATTGATGAGGTGCGCCATGATGAGAGGGGACGCTACACGGTTCTGGTGGGAAGAATGGAGGGTAGAGTGTTTATCTTTATATCAGTGTATGTCCCGCCTGGGTTACAAGCCACCACATTCGCGGACCTGGGGCGCCTCCTTCTGGACCTTCCGAGTGGCCTGCTGGTGGTTGGAGGGGACTTTAATGCGGTAGCCTCTGGGTCTATGGATCGCCATCCCCCTAGGGACCTCCCCCGGGCACAGGCGTGGCTGCCCGGCCTTCTGGACACGCTGGGCCTGGTGGATTGCTGGCGATTAAAGCATCCCGCATTGCGACAGTACACCTTCCTCTCGGGGGCCCATGGTAGCCTCTCGCGGCTTGATTACATCCTTGTCCCGGCGGCCCATGCAGGGAGGGTGGGGGAGGTGCGCCATCTAGCGCGGGGTATCTCAGACCACTCCCCATTGTTGTTACATTTCGATGTCTTCCCGAGGGGGGATGGCAGGGTGGCCCCAATCAATGCATGGTATTTGCGCGACCCCACCATTCGTGCCGATTTGATCAAATCCTTACAGCGATATTTCGACGAGAATGTGGGGTCGGTCTCTTCCGCCATCTCCCTGTGGGAGGCTTTCAAGGTAGTCCTTAGAGGGGAGGCCCTCTCCTTTATCTCCCATGCCCGGCGGCTCGAGCGGGAGGAGGTGACCCGGGTAGAGGCCGAGATTGCAGAACTGGAGGGTGACCTGGGGAGCGGGGTAACAGACGCCAAGTTGCATGTTCTACACCTAAAGCAGGCGGCCTATCGGGCCCTCGTCACGGAGGCGGCCAGGGGCCTCAGTAGAGAGCAGCAGGGGCGATTGTATGATGTGGGTGATAAGGCTGGCAAATTGATTGCGTGGTTGGATAAGAGGGAGAGAGCGAGCCGCGTGGTGCCTTTGATTGAGAGTGTTGATGGTGCGTGTGTCACCGAGCCGGAAGCCATTGTCTCCTGCTTCGCGGATTATTTCCGCGAAGTCTACTCCCCGGTTTCCCCCTGCTCGGAGGAAGATTCCCATGCCCTGCTTCGGGACATCGCACTGCCCTCCCTAACGGTGGAGGACAGGGATTCGCTGGACGCCCCTCCCACCTCGGACGAAATTGCCTTGGCTATTCGCTCGGTTGCATCCGGCAAGGCCATGGGCCCCAATGGTATTCCCATCGAGCTCTACAAGCTACGCCCGGATGTGTTGGCGCCCCACCTGCGCGCGATGTTCCTGGCGGCCCACTCGCAGGGTTCCCTCCCGCCGGACCAGCGCCTGGCCACAATTGTGGTGATCCACAAGGAGGGGAAGCCCCGTGAACGGGTCACATCCTATAGGCCGATTTCGCTTTTGAACGCGGAGCCCAAAATCCTGGCCAAGGTGTTGGCCAACCGGTTGGTTGGCGTGGTGGGCGACCTGGTCCACCAAGACCAATCTGGCTTTATACCGCACCGCAACACGGCGCTCAATCTGCGGCGCTTGCACGGGGTGCTCGCGCGTGTCCCGTTTGTGCGGGAGCCGGCCATCTTGGCGTCCTTGGACGCCACCATGGCGTTTGATACGCTTGAATGGCCATACATCTGGGCGATGCTGGCGAAATTCGGGTTCGGCCCGGGTTTCATTAGCTGGGTCAAATTGCTATATTCGGGCCCATTGGCGCAGGTGGTAGTGAATGGGCGAGTCTCGGCCCCATTCGCGTTGGGGAGGGGTACGCGACAGGGTTGCCCCCTGTCGCCTCTCCTGTTTGCCCTGGCCCTGGAGCCCCTGGCGGAGTGGCTGCGGTGGCACCCTTCTATCCGTGGTCTCCGCTGGACCCCCGAGCATGAGGACCGTGTGTCCCTCTACGCTGACGACATCCTTCTGTATCTCGCCTCCCCGCGTAAATCACTGATCGTCCTGGTTGATGTTTTGCGCTCATTCGGTCGCAACTCAGGCCTGGTCATCAACTGGGCGAAATCCTGTGTCTATGTGCTTTCCGGGGAGGCTCCGGCCCTACCACGGGACTGTCCGATCCAGATTGCCTCCCAAGGTTTTCGGTACCTGGGTATCTATATCACACTTGACCCGGAGGCCCGCTATGAGCGGAATTTGCTGCCCCCCCTCCAGCGCTTGAGGGAGGACGTGGTGCGCTGGCGGCGTCTGCCGCTCTCGCCGCTCGGCCGAGCGGCTTTGTTCAAAATGATGTCCCTGCCGCGATTCCTCTACGCCCTCCAGAATACTATGGATTTGGTCCCGGCACGCTATTTCCGTGAGGTGGAGGGCCTCCAGCGGCGCCTGTTCTGGGACGGGAGGCCGCGTATTGCTCTGGCTAAATTGACGCTCCCGTGGTACGATGGGGGGGTCGCCCTCCCGGACATTAAACGGTATTACTGGGCCTCCCAACTAGCTGCAATTAATCATGGCCTTTATGGGCCCGCCTTGAACCCGGCATTTGAGATGGATAAAATGCTCCTACCCGGTGGCGATTACAATCGCGCGCTCTACTCTGGCGCGCCCGACTCCCGTTTGACGGGACCGACGCGTGTTATGGTGCGTGTCTGGCACGCGGCTAATGCAGCTATGGGGTGGAAGGACCGTTTGACCCGGGCGTCACCGCTGTATGCGTCTGAGAGGTTGGGCTCCCTATGGACGTCGAAGGGCTTCGAGAAGTGGGACACGATCGGAATCAGCACGGTGGGAGATCTCTGGACGAGGGGGGGATTCAAAACTTTTGAGACGCTGCAGGCGGAGTTTCAGCTGCAGGGCAGTGAGTACTTTCGGTACCTACAAGTCCGCCATGCGCTGGGCTCCGTCTTCCCGGACGTCGCATCCATTCCGGAGTCTTCCCCCCTGGAGGACAGAGTGCTGGACGGCCATGTACCGGACAGCACGATCTCCCTCATATACAAAAAACTGATCAACGATAGATCGTGCCTGCTGACTAGTCTCCGCGAGGCCTGGGTTGCCGACGGGCTGGAGCTGGACGACGAGGATTGGATCTCCGCGGTGGCCTCTCCGAAAGAGGTGGCCATCCCGGCTCGCCTTCGTTTCGTCCAGCTCAAGATCCTTCACCGGGTTTACGTGACGGGGCCAAGGCTTCTGCGTATGGGTTTTGCTGGTGACGGACTGTGTAAGCGTGGCTGTGGTGCGCTGGCGACTTTCATGCATATACTGTGGGAGTGCCCGGAGGTGGAGCGATTCTGGCGTGGTGTGCATGAGGTCCTGCGTGTGGTTACGCGTGTCGCGCTGCTGCCTGAAGCGAGGAGATGCTTGCTGAATGTATGGGAACCGAATGACTATTCGGTCCCGCAGACGCGGTGGGTGACTCTGGGATACATGATAGCTAAGCGTGACATTGCTCAATTGTGGGGATCCCAGAGGCCCCCTGCGGTGTCGGCCTGGAAAGAGCATATGGATTGGTGTATGTTTCGTGAAAAGGTGGTGTATGTGGCAAGGGGTAAGCCTGGGGCGTGGGTGAAACTCTGGGGCCCCTGGAACGCCTACCGCGGGGGTATTTGTGAGCCACCTCTGCTACCGGCTGCCTCGCCTGCTCCGTCTCCCTAGACGGCCCCCCTCCCTCGGCCGCGGGCGCGCGGTCCCCCAGTCCCTGGCCTACTCTCATTCCCCTCCTCAGAGTTCTGCTGCTGGTTTGGATCCCCCACTTATGGAGCACGTGCTGTCCCTTTGGATCGCGGGTTGCCTTGCGGGTGTGGTTTTTTGGTGTTGTTTTGTTTCAAGAAAAGGGAACCGTACTGTGGGCTTGGAGCTGTGTGGCCTGCACCATTGATTACTCCTGTTTCACTGCTCTGCACTGCCGAGAGACTTTTACTGTATGTATGCAATATGCTTTTGTCATTCTAGCGGCCGGCCGGGTGGTTGTAGGCCCATACCTGTAACTTTTGCAACCTGCAATAAACGGTTTCAAAAAAAAAAAAAAAAAAAAAAAATCCAAGAGGAGACATACCTCTCGACATCGTTCTGCGAAGGCCAGAGTCTCGAGATCGAGGTTGCCGACTCCAGCTGAGCGACCTCGGAGAAGGGACTTTATCTCTCCTACTCCTTCTCCTTGGGCGACGCCAGTACCATCTCCGGCTGCGGCCTCGCAGATTTCAGAGGCTTCTTCGCTTCATGAAGAATCACCGGCTCCAGCGACGTCACCGGCGCCGGGAGGGTCCTCTCCAGGTCGTGTGGCTTCACCTGTCCGGGCGCCGTCCCCGGCTCCGCAGGCTCCATTGCGACCTCAGGTGACTCCCCTACAGGAAGGTACGGATTCATATCCTCCTTTTCCTGCTCCTGGAGCTGACTCTTCGCATTTTCTCAATGCGATGTTTGGTTTATTTGCAAGAGTCTCGACTCCATCCGGTGCACCTTCAGGCCCCGTGGGTCCTCTGGCTTTCAACCTGGGTGTGCCTCAGTTCTATCCCCAGGCACCTTTCATGCCATTTATGGCATCGACACCGGCTTGGCATTTCCCGGCGCCAAGATCATCTACCCCGGCTCCCCGGACTCCTTCAGCTGCTGAGTCTGCTTCACCTCGGATTCGATCGACGTTGAGGTTCGATGTCGAGGCTCCTCCATCGACGCCGCTGGTGTCTTCTCCGGCGCCACATGTGGCTCTGCCGTTGCCTAAGCAACGCTCCAGGAGAGAAGTTCAGATATTGCTTGAGGAGGAGGAGTATTTGCAAGAACAGGAGTAAGGAGAAATTGTGGACTCTGTGGATGAGTTTGAGGGCCTTCAGGAAGCTAGTGGCCTAGATACTTCTCCTGAGTATGATTTACCATCTGCAAGTGGTTGTGTTGGACAGGACGTTGCCCCTTATCATGTTGTCATAAAGAAGGCAGCTGATTTATTGGGCCTTAAACTTCCCTCTGCTGAGGTTAAGTCTAACATACTGACGGAAGTTTTGAATACTTCTTCATCTACCTCTGAACCTCTACTTCCATTCACAGAGCCTTTAACAGATCCAATTCTGGAGGTGTGGCAGAAGCCTTTGTCTGCTCCGGCTGTTTCTCGTTCTATTTCGAGAAGATACAAGCCTGCCCCTTGTGATCTGGCTGTTTTGTCATCACATCCGACACCGGAGAGTCTAGATGTACAAGCTTCTTGCTCAAAACAGTCTTCTGGTGCTTTTCCTACCATTTTGAGTGACAGGGACTCAAAAAAAGACAGAGCGAACTGCGAAGACAGTGTTTTCATCTGCGAGTATGGCTCTAAAGTCAACTAATGCAACTTGCCTTCTTGGACGATATATACATGCATTGATGGACTCTGTTGTTCAACTTGCTCCTAAGTTGCCTGAGGAGGATCGTGCCAACTTCTTGTAAGTCCTTTCGAATTCACAGGCCGCAGCACGTCAAGTGATTCAGTCAGGCATGGACACTGCTGACTCTGTGGCTCATGTTATGGGGTCTTCTGTGGCTACAAGGAGACAGGCATGGCTCAAGTCTTCAGGGTTTTTAGCTGATGTACAGGTGACCTTGTTGGTTTTGCCCTTTGATGGGTCAATGCTCTTTGGTTCTAAGGCGGACTCAGCCTTGGAACGTTTCAAAGATAGTAGAGCCACCGCAAGATCTTTAGGCCTCCAGGTACAGTCTAGAGGTGATGGATACAAGAGATATCGGGGCTTTGGAAGATCTGCTTCCTTTCGTGGCCGCCAACAATTTCAGCAGAGCCATCAACAGCAAAATCCCTTGTACAAATCATACAGAGGGAAGAATAAGAGAGGCCTCAGGGGTGCAAATCGTCAGCAAGCCTCTTCCTCTTCCTCTCCCTTCCCTCCTGCCACCGTTGGTATATCAGGAAGGCAGTTCTAGATTCCCCATCTTAGAACATGTTGGTCCGGTTGGAGGTCGGGTGTCCCACTTTCTACAAGATTGGAGACTGATCACATCAGATCGTTGGGTCTTGAATCTTGTAGAGAATGGGTACGCCCTCCCATTTTTGGAGTTTCCTCCTCCTTACCCTCCTCGCTAGGGTGGTTGTTCAGAAGACCACTTGTTGCTTTTGCAGCAGGAGGTTCTCACTTTACTCCAAAAAGGTGCGATAGAGGTGGTTCCGGAGCAGGAAAGGGGTCAGGGTTGTTACTCCCGATATTTCCTGATCCCCAAAAAAGATGGTCGCTTGAGACCAATCTTGGATCTCAGGATTTTGAACCTTTACCTCAGACAGGAAAAGTTCAAAATGTTGACTTTGGCTCAGGTTCTACGTGCACTGCAACAGGAAGACTGGATGGTATCCATCGATCTGCAGGATGCGTATTTTCATCTTCCCATCCTGAAGTCGCATCGGAAGTATCTCTGGTTCACGGTGGGATCGCAACATTACTAGTTTGCGGTTCTTCCGTTCGGTCTTAATTCCGTGCCTCAAGTCTTTACAAAGGTGATGGCAGTGGTAGCGGCTAATCTCAGAAGGTCAGGGGTTCCTGTTTTCCCCATACATGGACAACTGGCTGTTGAAAGCGGAGTCTCCAGAGTTGGTTTCGCGCCACTTGCAAGTGACAACTCATCTGTTGTTCAAATTGGGTTTTTCAATAAATGTACCCAAATCTCACCTGGTGCCTTCTCAGCGCAGCCTGTTCATAGGGGCAATACTGGACACTTCTGTGTGCCCAGCATACCCACCTCCGCAGAGTATTCTCGACATACAGGAAATGATTCCTTTGTTTCACGATGGAGCGGTTGTTCCATTCCTGAAGGTTCTTCGCCTGCTCGGTCTGTTCACTTCCTGCATTCTGTTGGTCAACCATGCACACTGGCATATGAGGGCACTCCAGTGCTGCCTCATAGGCAGTGGTATCAGCACAACGGAGATATTGGGGAGAGCATCAGTATCTCCAGAGAAGCTGCAATGGAGCTGTCTTGGTGGAGTGTGCAGGGCAACCTGTCTCAAGGGAAACCCTTTCAGCCTCCTCCGCCGGTGGCCACAGTGATCACGGATGCCTCCACTCTAGGGTGGGGTGCTCATCTGGGGGATCTGGAGGTCAAAGGCCTTTGGTCTCCAGAGGAAAGGTTGCTTCACATCAACCTTCTGGAATTACGGGCGATACGTTTGGCATGGAAGGCTTTTCTCCCTTCCCTTCACGGTCAGTCGGTTTAGGTCCTGATGGACAACACTACCACAATGTGGTACATCAACAAACAGGGAGGTGTAGGGTCGTATCGCCTCTGTCGAGAGGCTCTGCGGCTCTGGCCCTGGCCTCAGGGCCATAGGATTTGTGTGTTTGCAAATCATCTGGCCGGTGTGCTGAATGTTCAGTCGGCGTTACTCGGCCGATCACGAGTGGCGGCTTCATCCGGAGGTGGTCCTTCGCATCTTTCAGATGTGTGGATCCCCTCGGTTGGACCCATTTGCCACTCACGAGAACGCGCACTGCCCGTTATTCTGCAGTCTCCAGTATCCGCTGCAGGGAGCTTTGGGGGATGCGTTTCAGATAGATTGGAGCTCACAACTCCTTTATGCGTTTCCTCCCATACCCTTGATTCCTCGGGTTCTGAGGAAGATTCGCCAGGACCGGGCCCAAGTTATATTGATCGCCCCAGCCTGGCCAAGAAGGGTGTGGTACACGGACCTTCTTCACCTCTCGTCGCACCCTCCGCTCCGTCTCCCTCTCAGGGCAGACCTCCTCTCGCAGTCGCAGGGGCAGGTTCTACACCCCCACCTTCAGAGCCTGCACCTTCATGCCTGGAGATTGAACGGGGCAACCTGAGTTCTTTCTCTCTCCCGCCGGATATAGTGGATGTTATTTTATCATCCAGGCGACACTCCACTAAGTCTGTTTACTCTTCCAGGTGGTCCAGGTTTGTTAGGTGGTGCGGAGAGAGAGACATTGACCCTTTGAAGGCCTGTTTGTCTAATATTTTGGAGTTTTCTGTTACTTTTGCACAGCAAGGTTGTGCTGTAGCCACTGTTAAGGGCTATTTATCGGTTTTGTCAGCCTTTTTATGTTTGCCAGACCAGCCGTCTTTATTTAAGTCCCCCATTGTCATGAGGTTCATTAAGGGCCTTACAAATAAGTTTCCTCCCACACCTTTCATTATGCCTCAGTGGGATTTGAATCTAGTACTCACTTTTTTAATGGGTTCTCCGTTTGAGCCTCTTCATACTTGCCCGTTGAGGCTTCTTTCTTTTAAAACGGTTTTCTTGATTGCCATTACCTCGGCTTGGAGGGTAAGTGAGCTTCAAGCTCTTAGTTCGAAATCTCCTTTGCTGACCATTCATGCGGATAAGTTGGTTCTAAGGACCAGGGCTGCTTTCCTTCCCAAGGTGGTTACTCCTTTTCATATGGGACAATCCATCACTTTACCCACCTTTTATCCTCCCCCTCACCCTTCCAAGGAGGAAGAGAGACTGCATCGGTTGAACCCTAAAAGGGCTGTCAGCTTTTACTTGGATCGGACTAGAGATCTGAGGCTGGACGATCAGCTCTTAGTGGGCTATGTAGGGAAAAGGAAAGGCAAGGCAGTGCACAAGAGGACGCTTTCCAGATGGAGTATCTTGCGCATCAAGATTTGCTACGCCCTGGCCAAGAAGGAACCGGCTGAAGGTATCAGAGCTCATTCCACCAGAGCTAAGTCTACTTCTTCTGCTTTGGCTAGAGGAGTTCCTGTTCTTGATATCTGTAAGGCAGCAACTTGGGCCTCCCTCCACACCTTTGCAAAGCATTACTGCTTGGACTCTGAGGTTAGGAGGGATGGCCATTTTGCTCGCTCTGTTTTGCTGGATTTTTCGGTCTAGGCAGGTGGACACCCTCCACCGGGTGGGGTACGGCTTTGGGAATCTATTCGAAAGGTGACGAATTCACAGGCAGAAGTATCCATCAGAAGAACAAGTTAGTTACCTTTGGTAACGCTTTTTCTGGTGGATACAATATCTGCCTGTGGATTCTTCACGCTCCCACCCGCTTCCCTGTTGTCCACCTGTTTCTACCCAAAAATATTTTATTTTGATATGTCTTAATCATGTTTATACTTTAATAATGAGAAATGCTTTGTAGGAAGGTGAATATCTGACTATGGTTACCACCAAACTTTTTGCCTAGTGTCTAGCTGGTTTTTCGACTTAGTTGGCCTGAGATCCTGCCATCCAGGGTCTCAGGCTGCCTGCTCTCTCTTTAAAATGGACTCCATGTACCCTAGGTACATACCCAATTGGTAAGGATCACCTTATTGGACCCTGTACAGTGTACCCTAGGTACCCAGGGCATAGGTGTACCCTAGGCCTCCCAGGGGCTGCAGCATGTATTATGCCACCCCAGGTCTGGCCTTCCAATCAGACACAACTGGCTGATCACTCAGCTGGGGCAAGGTCGTGTAATCACCCCTTGCTTAGATATAGTATACCTATATCTACCCTTATATATAGACACATGTGTACCTATCAGCCAATCCTATGGCAGGCCTTAACAATCCTGGAGGCAGAGTGCTTGGTAACATGTGAGATGGTGCTCTAGCATGAGCTGAGCCTGTCTGCAGCTTTCGGAACCATGTCCTTATAGCTGTTCTATGATATAGCCTACCATATACTCTTAAAGTGCCTTATAATCTTAAACGGTTATGGTAACGATGGTTTGGCTTTATCAAAACATGTTGTGTAAGGTGTCTAACACTTTGGAATAATACCCCCATACCCTTTCTGGTGATGAGGATATTATTCCTCACTTCTAGAGGGAGAGACATGTTAAAATCCTACTTTGCTGTTTAACTCTCACCAAAGCCTCAGCATCACAAAATGGATGCTGCTGCCACGATACAAGTCTGACCTCCTGCTGCTGGGAGTGATCCCGGCACGGGAGGCTTGGACAATAGGTTTCCTGCCTTGGGAGGTGCTAGCACCACCCCAGACGGGCCTTAGTGTATTGGGGCAGGGAGGGATGAAAGAAACTAGACACTGCCTGGGGCACACAAGGTGTCCCATGCATAGTCCAGTTCAAACCGGTGCTGGGGCACTCCATCCCCAGTCCTGGCGCGAAACTGGACAAAGGGAAGGGGGTGTAACCACCCCCCTCCCAGGTCCCACCCATAAGGCGTGACCTAGCAGGCAACCCAGCCCCCCAGATTAGTATAAGTGTGGTAGCTGGGCCCCAGGAGATTAGATTATCCTGAACCTGCACCTTGAACAGAAACTCTGGACCTTCGACATTCGACGAAAGAAGAAGACTGAAGAATCTCCCTTGTGGCCAAGGAGTGGTCACCCTGTGCGAACAGGCACCATCAAGAGACTTACCCTTTGCTGAAGTTCTACGAGGGACCGACTGCAGAGCCTGACCAGAGCCTTGACTTCCAGACTTCTCCGACCCTGATCCACATCCACAGCCGAGCTGAGATCTGTGGAGGCGACGAGAGACGTGGGACCGGCTACCTGGGAAAAGTGGCGAGTATCTTCCAGCGCAGCTTCTGAGGCACCCTCGAGGTTGTGCACCGGGGATTGAGAAGCCCCAACCCCAAGCACCAGCTGCACCGAAGATCAGCCCCCCACACTCCACGAGTCCTGCGTGGGGCCCTTCTGCATTTTCCTGCTTGCCGCGTCTGTCCGGTTGCTGGCCCGGTGGCTAGTAACCTTTGCGACGACACACCTTCAATTTTCCACTGCTGGTTTGGCTCCTCCAGACTGGCTCCTGCTCCTCTGTAAAAGAGAAGCACCCCAGACCTTCCTGGTCTGCACCAGAAGCAAGTCCTCCATTCTTCGTGGGTTCCGCTTGCCAAGGCTTGGTGAGTCCTAGTTCGACTTTGACGCCGACGACAGCACGAGCCTTCGTGGGACAGCTCGCCTCCTGGTCCTGGTCGTCCTCGACGTCTCCTGGTACCCGTGGCTGCTGCGACAAGCTTCACCTCTTCACCTGCAATCTCCCGACATCGCCTGGTTCCTTCCTGGTTCCACGTGGTCACTGGCTAGTGACCCAGACTCTGTCCCTTCTGCTTGCAGGTATCCTTCCTTCTTGATCCCGGCCTTGGGATCCACCGGACACTTTTCACTGACTGCCTGTCAGCATCTTTCATTCAGGCATCCATAGGAGTCGACGACGAAACCCGACGCAAGTTCACACCTATGCAACCGCAGCCCGTGGGCTAGGTAACTTGGGTACTCCGGTGCTCATCAGGGTATTGACTATCCTAGTGTCTAGTTCTTAAGTCTCGACTTCCTAGCTACTCCAGAAGTGTCCTAAATCTTATTAATTCTAAACTGTACTATTTCTATCGATTATACGCATTACGCGTGAGTGTTTCCACTCTGCACCTGAATCCCGTGGGCCTCCAACTTCCTAACCTTGGGTAGTATAGTGTAGCCCCAGCGATTCCCTAGGCCTAGGCCTATCCTATTTCCGTGACAGTGGTCCTTATACCACTTACTTAGTATATGGTTTGCGTGGCCCCTAGGGCCTAACTGTATTACTTACCTGTGTGACTTAATGTATGCTTGAATAAGACTGAGTTGTACTTACCTCGAATCTCATAAAGAGTGCTGAGGGTTTGACTAGAATAAATACACTTTATTTTATATATATATCTGATGTGGTGTCCTTTCATTTGGTATTCAAGGGGTTACAAATGGTATAACAGCTGGCTTCACATGCCATTCAGAGTTTAGCCTAAGACTGCTCTTGTCCATGCTACCACTAGGATAGCTGGTCTATAAGGTTGACTTTACAACCAATCACCATAAGGGTTGTTTGGACTGATACACGGTGTATACTAGAATTAGTGACATCATATATCAGGCCAACTTCTCACATGCTTATTCTGTTGCTATTTCTCTATACTTTTATTGATTATGCTCTTGTGAATTTATATACATGTATATATTTGGTATGCTATGTTTGCATTTGAAAATGTGTCGGTCTGCCCGTTTGCCTCGGTGGCACGGAAAAAGTGGGTGGAACTGACGTCGGCACGCCGACGATTATGGGACCTTGGTGTATAGGGGCTGAGCCTTCCTACCACCATAGTACCCACGAGCCCAGGACCGACTAGCCATAGTGTCTCACTCGCTCTCCTACACAAACACAGATAAGCAAATGATTAGACAACCCAGAGCACAACACACCCAATCTCTCAGGAATCGTGGTAACAAGACACACCTTTTCATTCACACTGTCGCTCCTGTCCACAATAAGATCTGACCGAGACACAAATACAGTTTAAAATGGTTATTTTAACTAACGTGCTCTAACATGCAGTATACGTGACACAACAAGCAGAAAAATGCATAACAATAATACAGTTCGTATCGCAGCCAGTCCATACATTATGAAGGTAGATGTCATTGTATAAAAACAATGGAGAAAGGACTATAGTGCCTAACCTACCTCCCCTTGGTAAGAATAAGTATTATTATATAATAGAAGATCTCTGGGCTTTGTTAGAAGACCCCATACCTTACAGCATAGATGGAATTTCTTCTTCAAAACTGGCTGTTGCTCTTCTCCCTGGAAAGGTCCTCAACCAAGTGTGTGTCACCTAAACATGCATCCCCGTAATATCAAAGTACGAGCTTCCAGCAGCAGCTGCGTTAGTGTGTTTTGTCTAGATGCTAAGGCCTGACCAGAATAACAAGGGGCATTGTTTATCGACCTTGCTCACAATGTGCAGACTAAACTAAAGGAACAAGCAGAGAACGAACACAGCAAACAGTTCTCATGTGAAAGGAATAAACAGAGTCTAGCAAAAATAAAGTTATGTAGTAACGTGCGCAAAAGCAGCATTATGGCTGCAAGGCTCATATTAACTTAGTGATGTTGACAATGTCCCTATCTGCCACATGACACTCTCTAACGCCACCAAGGTTAGAGGACCCTGAGAGGCATGAGACCTGGCTCTCGTCACTGACAGTCGTCAGTGGCCACTGTGGCTTGCTGTCCTGGTGGACAGAGTAGTCCCTGGGAGAGAGGTAGGAGTCACACCCTGGGGTGGACTGAGTCACCCCACTGTGTTTGCCGTGGTGGTACTGTCCGCCTGCTGGGACACACCCATGATATTCTTTCCTATTTTAAAATTCGCATCTCAACTGCCTAAACACAGAAAACATTTTCGCAAACAATAAAGCACATGATTCAAATGTTTTATCTGAATTATATCATTCATATATATTCACATATATAACACGGCTGTCAACACAGGTGAAATGTTACAAGTAACGGGTGATGAAGTGACATGTGTGCTCAGTGCCTTAGTGATGTGCAATATATACATAGTGGTAAAAATATATGTACATGTGGGTGATAGGCCATATAATTATGGAAATACAATGACTCTGCAGGCTAATGATTATTCTTTTGGTGTGCAGAGCCTTGGTCAGTCTGGGCCTTGTGTGGTCATCGACGTTTCAACCCAAACTATGCTCCATTGGGTAGTCAAAAGCGGGTCTTCATTAGGACAGAACGGGGGAGGGTACTGACAGCCCAAAGGGAACCAGAGTGAATCCTGGAATGAGGCCTGGATGTAGAATCAGTGTTGACCCAGGCGGTGACTGTCTTGGATCGTCTGAGCAAGGGAAATTTGATGCTAGTAGCCGGCAAACAGGCATCCGTCCTGGATAGCCGCCGCAATGTCAATCAATCGATTCAATTGAGATGTGAATGTTAAAATAGGAAAGAATAACATATGCGGCACCAAGTGCGCTGACAGAAATAACTAACATAAACCCGACAGAACCACCTTTTGTTTATTACGATAGACCCCGGTTCTGAGGGACACAGGGTCACCCCATTTTGTCAAACTAGGGACACACCTATGAGCAAGGTAAGGTTAGGTGCTGCACAGTTGGGCTCCGCAGGCAAGGAAAAAGGGCCCCCAAGGGTAAGCTTAGTAAGCCCTGAGAGTATGGACAGAGGGTCCAACTGGGTTCAGCAAGGCCTAGAACCAGAACATGCCCCCGCTGTTGTGGGCCAGGTCTGTGTTCTATTGCCTCAATCAGGGAAGTCCATCAAGGGATTGATTAGTCTACCCTGGCTTTAGGCTGGTAGGGGGTTGTGTTAGACTACTTCAGTGGGTTTACCCCTAGACATTTTGCTTTTTGGCCTCCTGTTTTTGACCCTGTTTCTGTTGGTTTTAGGACTTTGGTCACTTTACCATTGCTATTCAGTGGTAAAGTGCATATGCTCTCCATGTAAATTGTGTTTATGGATTGGTATGATTGGCATATTTGATTTACTGGTAAGTCCCTCGTAAAGTGGACTGAGTGCCAGGGCCTGTAGATCAAATGTTGCTAATGGGCCTGCATCACTGATTATGTCACCCACACAAGCAGCCTTTTAAAGGGTTCTCAGACCTGCCACTGCAGTGTCTGCTCGCAGTTTTTACTGCCATGATGAGTTGGCAAGTGCACCCACTTACCAAGCCATTATCTTGTCTTGTAATACATGTAAGTCACCCCTAAGGTAGGCCCAAGGTCCCCCTATTGGCAAGGTACAGTGTATGTGAAAGGTAGAACATGTACTGGTATGGGTGACTTGTCCTGATAGTGAAATACAGTGTAGTTAGTTTTTCACTATGCAAAGGCTATCTGTCCCATATGATAGAATGGGAGTTTATTTATAACATCTTATAAGTATTGTAGGAGAGAAGGATCTGCTTTTATGGTTACTCCCACTTTTTGCCTGGTGTTATGCTGTTTCTGACTAGTCTGACTGGGATCCTGCTAATCAGGACCCCAGTCTCTGTGCTTCTCCCTTAAATTGGTTATGGTGAGTACGTAGGTACATCCCAGATTAGCTACTGGTGTACCCTTATAAGACCCTAGTATATGGTACTGAGGCACCCAGGGCCTAGGTACACCAGGGGTCTCCCATGGGCTGCAGCATGTATTATGGCACCCATGAGAGACCACTCAAATTGTGCTACAGTCCTGCCATTGCAGCCAGTATAAGCTGGTGCTAGCACCACTTACAACAGATAAAAGTTTCTTATATCTGTGGTCATTGCACTTAAAACCTATAAATCACCCCTAAGGCAGGTCTTTCAATCCTGAAGGCAGGGTGCTCGGTTCGAACTGTGAGGGTGCCTCTGCATGAGCAGAACACTCCTACGACCTTCAAAGTCCATTCTCCCGGGTTGTAAGTGCATCAGCCATACAATATATAGAGTGACCATGCGTCATTACGCAATGACCATCTCTAAACTGGCTGGAAAGAACCCTGTTGTGTTTGGTATACAACATTTCTGATGGATACATCTGCCAGTGGATTCCTCACCTTGTGAATATCCCCTGCGCCAGCATTCCACGGAACTTTTCTTCCCCAGCATTCCACGTCGACGTGGGCGACGTCACAATACACCGGCTCCGCACGCGAATCCGATCGACGTCACCGGAGCCATAAGAAGCCCACGTCGGCGTGATGACGTCAGTTCCCTTTTTTCCGCGCCTTCGACGCGCAACGGTTTTTCTCCAGTGCTACTTTGTAGTTTGGTCGTGTATCTCTCTTTTCTTCGACAATGTCTTCGACTAGGAAGTCGGGCTTTAAGCCCTGTAGGGAGTGTGGAGGCCTGATGTCGATGACGGATCCACTCCAGAATTGTTTATGGTGCCTTTCCTCAGAGCATGATATGGAGGAGTGCGGATGCTGTAGGAGCATGAACCCGAAGGCACTCAAGGAAAGGAAGACCAAACTCTTTATGAAGAAGATTGGTGAAGAGAAAAGAGGGAGGAAGAAGGAGAGATCGAAGAGGGAGTCATCGACTTCGAAGTCGTCGAGGTCGAAGAAACACCATAAGAAGAGTAAACACTCTCGACGTCGATCCTCGAAGTCCAAGAAATCGAAGTCGAGGTCGAGGTCGGCGTCGTCTCATCGACGTCGGAGCAGAGGTTTGTCTCCTTCTCCTTCTCCTTCGAAGTCGCCGGAAGGTTCTCCTTCGGGAAAGCAGACTCCGATTCAGTCTCCGACGAGGTCTTCGGCTCCGTCTAAGACGTCAACTCCGGTTCGTGTGGAGTCGGATGCTTCTATGCATGAGGAGCAGGAAGAGTCGGTTCTAGTACCTGAAGGTTCGGAGGCTCCAGTGGATGATATTGCGGAGCCGGTGCCGGAGGCCCCACAAGAGGTTCCTTTGCCTCAGTTCCCGGCCCCAGGTACGGATTCGGCTAATTTCTTGAATGCTATGTATGGCATTTTTAATAGGGCGGGCTACCCATCCGGAGCACCAGCTGGTCCCGTGGGTCCGATGGCCTTTACAATGGGGGTGCCACAGCAGTATGCTCAGGCCCCACCTTTATGCCCTTTATGCCGATGGCGCCTTCTTGGCAGTTTCCGGCGCCGCCTGTGGATTCGAGTCGAACTCGGAAGGTTCGGCAGGCTTCGGAGCCTCCTTCGACGCCGAGACTGGCTCCATCGACGCCGAAGCCGACTCCATCGACGCCGAAGCAGACTCCATCGACGTCGAGGCTGACTCCATCTGCGCCGTGTCTGGCGCCGTCGACGCCGGTTCCTCTGGTTCCTCCGACGCCGCGTACGACGTCGGTTCCCCGAATCCGGTCGAGGAGGGAAGCCCAGAGGGTGTTGGAGGAAAGAAGATTTCGTGAGGTGGAAGAAGGCGAGGTTGATTCTTCTTCGGACGAATTCGAGGGCATTGATGATGCCAGTGGGCTGGATACGACCCCAGAGTGGGAACACGCATCTGCCAGGTCTTCTCCTCCTCATGAGTTGGCTCCCTATCACGTGGTGATAAAGAAAGCAGCAGAGCTTCTGGATTTGCAGCTGCCTTCTGTGGAGTATAAGTCCAACCTACTCACAGAAGTGTTACATTTTCCAACTGCGACATCGGAGCCTTTGCTACCTTTCAATGAGGCCATATTGGAGCCGGTTTTAGAGGTATGGAAGAAGCCCCTTTCTTCTCCTGCAGTGTGTAGGCAGGTGGCAAGGAGGTACAAGGTTGCTCCAGGGGACCCTGACTTTTTATCTTCTCATCCATCCCCGGACAGTTTGGTTGTGCAGGCTTCTTGCTCCAAGCATGCTTCCGGTGCCTTCCCTCAGTCTCCAGCTGACAGGGAATCCAAAAAAGCTGATCAGGCGGCCAAAAAGACCTTTTCAACAGGAAGCATGGCGTTGAAGTCCACTAATGCTACATGCCTGCTGGGGCGTTACGTGCACACTCTTATGGATTCCATTAAGTCCTTGGCCCCTAAGTTGCCTGAAGGGGATAAGTCATCCTTCATGGAGGTTGTAGCTGACACTCAGGCGGCTGCCAGGCAAGTTATCCAGTCAGGGTTGGATACTGCGGACTCCGTGGCAAGGATCATGGGGTCGTCTGTTGCTGTAAGAAGGCAGGCTTGGCTCCGTAACTCTGGTTTCTCGGCGGGTGTTCAGGCTGCTCTGGTCGATCTTCCATTTGATGGTCAGAAGCTGTTTGGGGAGAAGGCGGTCTCTGCCCTTCAGCGTTTTAAGGACAGCCGATTGACTGCAAAATCTTTGGGTCTGCAAGTGCCACCAAAGGGTTCGTCCTTTCGGAAATTTAGGGGCTTTGGGCGATCGTCTTTTCACTCTTACCGGCAGCCTCAGCAGCAGCAGCAGCAGCAGCAGAATCCCCTCTATAAGTCCTATAGAGGGAGACAAAGGGGTCGGAGAGGTTCTGGACGCAACCCCTCTTCTTCCTCCTCCTCCTCTGCTCCCAATGAGGCCTCAGGGAAGCAGCCCTAGATCCCCCATCCCGGATCATGTAAGACCTGTGGGGGGTCGGGTGTCCTACTTTCTACGGGGTTGGAAATCTGTTACAACCGACCTTTGGGTTTTGAACCTCGTAGAGACTGGGTACGCCCTTCCCTTTCGGGAGTTTCCTCCCCCTTACCCTCCTTGCCAAGGTTATTGCTCGGAGGACCACCTGCTTCTCCTGCAGAAAGAAGTTCTAGCCTTGTTTCAGAAGGGTGCAATAGAGGTGGTTCCGGAGCAGAAAAGGGGTCAGGGATGCTACTCCCGGTATTTTCTGATTCCCAAAAAGGACGGCAGATTGCGTCCGATTCTGGACCTCAGAATCTTGAACTTTTACCTGAAACAGGAGAAGTTCAAGATGCTGACCCTTGCGCAGGTTCTTCAAGCGTTGCAGCAAGGAGACTGGATGGTGTCGCTCGACTTGCAGGACGCGTACTTCCATGTCCCAATCCTGAAGTCGCACAGGAAGTATCTCCGGTTTACGGTTGGGTCGCAACACTACCAATTTGCGGTCCTCCCGTTTGGTCTTACTACCGCACCTCGAGTCTTCACCAAGGTGATGGCGGTGGTGGCTGCTCATCTCAGGAGGTCAGGTGTCCCGGTTTTCCCTTACCTGGACGACTGGCTTCTGAAGGCAGAGTCCCCAGAGATGGTGCAGCGCCATCTGCAGGTGACAACTCAGCTGTTGTTCGACTTGGGTTTTTCGATCAATGTGCCCAAATCTCACCTGGTGCCCTCTCAACGCAACCTGTTTATAGGGGCAGTACTGGACACTACTGTGTGTCGGGCATTCCCTCCTCCTCAAAGGATTCTCGACATTCAGGAGATGGTCCCTTTATTCCACAGTGGAGCGGTTGTTCCAGTTCTGAAGGTCATTCGCCTGCTCGGTCTGTTCTCTTCCTGCATTCTGTTGGTCAACCATGCACGCTGGCACATGAGGGCGCTCCAGTGGTGTCTCCGCAGGCAGTGGTATCAGCACAACGGGGATCTCGGGGAGTCGATCAAGATCTCCGGAGAAGCTGCAGCGGATCTGTCTTGGTGGAGCGTGGAGGGCAATCTGTCTCAAGGAAAGCCCTTCCATCTACCTCCATCGGTGGCCACGGTGATAATGGATGCATCCACTTTAGGGTGTGGTGCGCATCTGGGGGATCTGGAGATCAAAGGACTTTGGTCTCCGGAGGAAAGGTTGCTTCACATCAACCTTCTGGAATTGCGGGCGATTCGTTTGGCGCTCAAGGCCTTCCTCCCTTCCCTTCGCGGTCAGTCTGTTCAAGTCCTGACGGACAACACGACAGCGATGTGGTATATAAACAAACAGGGAGGAGTAGGGTCTCTTTGTCTCTGCAGAGAGGCCCTGCGTCTGTGGCTCAGGACCATCAGATTTGTCTGATGGCAAATCATCTGGCCGGGGTTCTGAACGTGCGTGCGGACAGTCTCAGTCGGCAGTTCTCCGCCGACCACGAGTGGAGGCTCCATCCGGAGGTGGTTCGTCACGTCTTTCGGACGTGGGGGACACCTCGGGTGGATCTGTTTGCCACTTTCGAGAATGCGCACTGCCCGTCATTCTGCAGTCTCCAGTATCCGATGCAGGGGGCGTTGGGGGACGCGTTTCAGTTGAGTTGGAGCTTGCGACTCCTTTACGCGTTTCCTCCTATACCCTTGATTCCTCGGGTTCTGAGGAAGATTTGCCAAGACCGGGCCCAAGTCATATTGGTCGCCCCGGATTGGCCAAGAAGGGTGTGGTACACAGATCTTCTCCACCTCTCCTCGTGCCCTCCGCTCCGTCTCCCTCTGAGGGCAGACCTCCTCTCGCAGTCGGAGGGGCAGGTTCTACACCCCCACCTCCAGAGCTTACACCTTCATGCCTGGAGATTGAACGGGGCAACCTGAGTTCATTCTCTCTCCCGCCTGATGTGGTGGACGTTATTTTATCGGCCAGGCGACACTCCACCAAGTCCATTTACTCCTACAGGTGGTCTAAATTTGTAAAGTGGTGTGGAGAGAGATCCATTGATCCTTTAAAGGCCCGTCTGTCCAATGTGCTCCAGTTTGCTCTTTCCTTGGCTCAGCAGGGTTTTGCTGTGGCCACGGTCAAGGGCTACCTTTCGGCCTTATCGGCATTTCTGTGCCTCCCAGATCAACCTTCACTATTTAAATCTCCGGTTGTTCTGAGGTTCATCAAGGGCCTTACAAACATGTTTCCTCCTACTCCATTTGTAATGCCTCAGTGGGACCTTAATCTTGTCTTAACCTTTTTAATGGGGTCCCCGTTTGAGCCTCTTCATAATTGTCCTTTGAGGCTGTTATCTTTTAAGGTGGTTTTTCTTGTAGCCATAACCTCGGCAAGGAGGGTGAGTGAGCTTCAAGCTCTTAGTTCCAAACCTCCTTTTCTTACCTTACATGCTGAAAGGATGGTTCTCAGGACCAGGGCTGCTTTCCTGCCAAAAGTTGTTACTCCTTTCCATTTGGGGCAGTCTATTACCCTCCCTGTTTTCTATCCACCCCCTCATCCTTCCAAAGAAGAGGAAAGACTCCATCGCCTTGACCCGAAGAGGGCTATGAGTTTTTATCTGGACAGGACCAAGGACTTTCGTATTGATGACCAGCTTTTTATTGGCTACGTTGGTCGTTCTAAAGGTGAAGCGGTGCACAAGCGCACGCTGTCAAGATGGATAATACTGACCATCAAGATCTGCTACGCCCTGGCTGGTAAGACTCCTCCTGAGGGTATTCGTGCTCACTCTACTAGAGCTAAGTCTTCAACATCTGCTCTGGCCCGGGGTGTTCCTGTGGCAGATATTTGTAAGGCCGCGACTTGGGCCTCCCTCCATACTTACGCAAAGCATTATTGCTTGGACTCTGAGATGAGGAGGGAGGGCCACTTCGCGCGCTCTGTATTGCAAGATTTTCTGGTATAGGAAGGTTGCATATGTGTTGGTGTGTTGTATACTGTGTATACTTTGAGTCTGTCGTTAGTCCACATGTTCGCCTCGAAGACACGGGGAAAAAATGGGTGGAACTGACGTCATCACGCCGACGTGTGCTTCTTATGGCTCCGGTGACGTCGATCGGAGTCGCGTGCGGAGCCGGTGTATTGTGACGTCGCCCACGTCGACGTGGAATGCTGGGGAAGAAAAGTTCCGTGGAATGCTGGCGCAGGGGATATTCACAAGGTGAGGAATCCACAGGCAGATACTGTATCCACCAGAAAAAGCGTTACCGAAGGTAAGTAACTTGTTCGTTAGGATCATACCCCCACACCATAAAGGGTGTGGGAGATATGATTCCATGCACTGTAAAGCTCCTCCGGGAGTAAACTCTGTACCAGACTTCTAGACCCAGACAGCACAACATGGCTGCTGCCGACCAAAGACTCGATTCTGCCCTACTGCTGTTGAGCCAAGCTCAAGCAGACGAAGGGAGGGCAATAGGTATCCTGTCACAGGGAGGTGTGACCACCTCCCAAACTGGGCTTAGTGTATTAGGACAGGGTAGGGGCACTTGCCAGCGCCACTCAGTTTGCTTGAGGGGCACATTTGGTGCCCTCCTTGCATACTCCAGTTCAAATCAGCTCAGGGAGCCGTTGGCTCCTACTCTGGTGCAAAACTGGACAAATTACATGGGAGTATCCTCCCCACTGTCCAACCCCTCCCCTGGGAGGGAACTTTATCGTTCCAACCCTTATCTTAGGGTACTTAAGGGCTTACCTATGGGTGGGTCCCTAGATTTGTCGTGGTAAAATATTCATATCAAGACACCACTTCATCATCGACTGACTGGGCACTCTGGACTTCACTGGACTTCGCTCTGGGTACAGAGACTAAAAATTAGGAAGACTCCTGCTGCTCCTGCTCTCATTACCCTGCTCGTCTGCTGTAACGTCTGTGCCTGTGCTCCATGTAGGATGATCCTTTAAAGGCCTTTGGGCATCCAAGACAACTGAAAAAATCTACCTTGAAGTAAAGGAGTCACTTCCCTGCATCTGCAGACACCACACCTTTGCTGACCGGTATGCTTATCCTGGGCTCCCACGGACTCTGAAAGACACAGCTATACAGGTGGTGGTTCTTCACTTCTCTCAAGTCCTGCCCTGTCCTCTCATCGAGTTTGAGGCCAGTATCCCTCGTCAGAGCCGCAAGAACCGAACCCCTGTACACCGCGTGGACATGACATTGCAGAGGCTTGTTGGCTCTCTTCCTTAGAGATCTTTGGGCCCTAAGTAGTCTCTACCTCAAGCATCCCCTGTGACCAAGATCTTCATCCTCACCGCATCTCTTGCACCGTGGGCCTGTATCTTTGGTGTGTTGCTCGAGGACCTCTTGCAACTCCAGTGCCACCGGCCTGTGGGTCCTCATGCGGGTCTTCTTTGCTTCCAGTGGGCTCCCATGATTGCTTGGTGCCTGTTCTAACTCCCCTGCTTGTGGCCTGTCACCTGGATCTTGCTGGTCCCAACACTGCACATTGTTCGCTTTCCACGTTGTTTGCAGTTGTCAAGACTTGTTGGTGCTCCTTTCGGACACTGACCCCCTCAACTCTCGACCCAACGTGGGACAGCTCAAGAACGGCTCCTGTTCTTCCACAGTGTCACCTGGTCTGCACAGCTGCAGCTCCAAGGTTTTCCGGCGCCACTTCGCACCTATGCATCCGGCTTCCCTGGTGTAGGTATCCTGGTTCCTAGGGTATCTACAGGTGGGGTCGCTCTCCAACCTCTGTCTTCCCCGGGATTTCTTCAGGGTCTACAGGGAAGGGTCCTTCTTCTTTAAAATTGCAACCACGACTTACCCGTTGAACTGAATTGAGCCTGCGGTTGTGTTCCCACTATGCATACGGTGGATTCTTGGGTCCTCAGCATTCCTACATCTTCTGGATATAGTCTTGATTTAAGTCGTTGTTCGCATCCTACTATTTTGGTATATGGTTTGGTCTCCGCCTGGTGACCTCTGTGTATACATGCTACTTACCTGTTTTACTTGCAAAGTATTGTGTGCACGGCGTATACTTCCGGGTAGGAGATATTTGTATGTTAGTGAGTGTCTTCTAATAAATACATATTTTTATAAAAACACTGTGTGGTTCTTTTTCACTTAATCTATACCAATAAGATTATGTTTTGATAAAATAAGATGTTTTACACTCCTTCTGGACTAAGCCTGAAGGCTGCTCTCCACGCTACCACTTAGAGAGCTTTCTAAGGTTGTTTAAGACCACTAAAATCACCATAGAAGTTTGCTGGATTAGTGCAGGGTGCTTCACTTACATACGTGAGCACCATATACTAAGCCAATCTCCTACAAGTATCACTTCCCATTGGGACTAGATATGAAGTTGGAGTTTAGCAAGCCAGAACTCAGAATATAAAAATGCATCTTTTAGTAAAGATGATCTTTGCATTGTGTGTTTGAAAATACCACTTGTAGGAGGTGGGTATTTTCTTGCTTAGCCATCCTGGGTGCCTCTGCTGGTTTGTGGATTGACTGTCTGGCTTTGGAGTGACAGGGGCTGAGGATGTGCATTATCTTCAGACAGCCACTGGGTGGGTGGGCGGGGGGTGGCTGAGGTGTGCCCTGCCTTTCCTGGATGAGACAGGGCTGGGCTGAGTAGACCTTGGCTGCATTTAGAGTAGTGGGAGGAGATTTCCCTGCGCCTGAATGGACCTGGTCTGCCTTGGTCAATGCTGTCTCCACCTCCCGCCAGGAAGCTGGGCCAGAGAGTACGGAACTGGTCTTGACTGGGCACAGAGCCTCTCTGCCCAAAAGAACAAAGAGAAACTGAGTATAAATATTGGGGCCCAGACCCCAAAGCATTAGAACTCTTTTGGACTCAGAAATGTGCCAAGAAGAATGGCTGGAGAAGCTGTGAGGAGGAACTACCACTTTGCTGTGTTGACCTGCAGTGGCTTCTTCTGTCTTGGGCAGAGAAAGGACTGGACTGAACTTTCTGCAACTTCTTTGTTTGAGTTTCTGCATGGGCTTGAGGTAGAGCTTGCCCCCTGTCAAGAAGTCTCAGGAACAGCAAAGACTTCACCTGCCTCTGGGTAGTGCCTCTGGGACCATGTGTCTCAGTTGCTACAGAGGGAAACAGCAACCCAACGCCGTCACCAAGACCGCTGGTGGTTCCGTGACCTGAAAGCACCATAGAGAGCACCCCTACACTTCGCACCGCAACCCTGGTCTCACCGAGCACGTCGAATGCTGCTGCCACCGAGCCGCTGCTTGCACTGCAACCTTTGGGTACCGTACTTCGCACCCTCTCGCTTCACTCAGCCACCCTGGTCTCACCGACAAAGCCATTGCCGGCTGACATCACCGCCGTGGTCTGCACCGCGATCTTGTTATATTCCTGAGTTAGGCTCATGTAGCAAGGCAGTTTATTCCTTACATTGTCTTAGAAAATAATGTTTCAGCTGTGACTTTTGCACACATTTGCATGCACGACAATGTTGGATTTGTTTCTCTGAGCCTTTTGTACATCTAGCTTCACACAATATTTGTCACGATGCCCTGAACATAATGTACTAGGCCTCTCTACGTACTGGGTACAAATGTCGTCCTATCTTCATCCACAGGGTGATGGCCCTATCCACACATCCATAACATCACTAATCTAGCACACACATCGCCATGGCTACTTTTATTATAAATAATAGTCATCCCGATAGATTGGTAGTGGAGGCACTTCTGCACCCCGGAGGTCCCTGCCTGCTGAGAAATCACCATGCACTGGTCCGACATTCCGTGAGGGGTGTCCAACTCAAGACCAATCAAGGTCCTTCACTCTCTCCCATCAGGTAATAGGGTTGGCTCGTCCCTAGGGAATCTTGGCTCTACACCTAAACACACTCCAGGTACACTTAGAATAGGGTTCACATCGTAGGAGTATGTTAGATTACAATTTTTGTATATATGCCTACATATATTCATTGTTTCAGCACCACGGTAGAAATGTATCTAGTGTTTACTCCCTTGGTGCTTGTAATCTCCTTTATTTGCTTCTGTCTCCTAATCATTGCAGCACATGAATTTTATGCAAGAATAACGTTGGTTCAATAATTATTCTTGAAAATGTCCCACTGTGTATTCTCTGTATATTTCTCTGACAACAAGTGAGCATGAGTGACTGAGCAAACGGTTCTGCACTGTTTCCACGATTCCTGAAGAATCAGGGTTGTCATATTCAGTGGTTGCCAGAAATTGTTTGCTCCTGGGTAAGTTAGGGGGGCTTGCAGTTGCACTGTGAGCTAGCTGGTCTATAGGCCAACATATCCTGCGGGGGTGTCTGGAAACAGTCTAGGCTCCAAGCCCTTAGTTTATATTGTCCAAACAATCCTGAGAAAATATGAATTAATAGGAACTACACGACATTCTGGGGTACCGCTCATAAGCTACACGCAGCACCGCCCTGTCCCACACTGCAGCCGCAGCCCACCAAAGCCAGACCCATTGACCGCTGATCTTCGAAGGCCGCCTAAGCTTGCACCGTGACTGTCAGCACTGCGACGAGTACCGCAGCCCTGGTCTCACAACACCGCTAGACGACCACCATGAGCAGCTGCCTGCACCGCGACCTGGGGGCACCAACCGCCGCACCACTCCTCTTCACACTGCAACCTTGACTGCCGTCGGCGGCCTACACCGCCGCAGTCGGCCTGAACAAAAGGTACTGTTTACAAGTCTTCTGACACCGACGCCGGTCTGTGCCAATGCAGTTGACCTAAACTGTTCAATTTGGTTGTTTTCAACACCGCGGTAGCACTGGACAGAGCTACCGACTTCAAGGAACTGCTTTTATAAGATTATTCTTGCAAAGGGCATATTTTGATTATTGTATGTTGGATTTTTATCGTTTGGTGTTGTCTTACACAGATAAATATTGGATATTTTTCTGAACTGGTGTGGTTTCCTTTTGTAGTATTTTCACTGTATTACTGTATGTTATGTGCAAATGCTTTACACAGTGCCTCTGAGATAAGCCTGACTACTTGTGCCAGGCTACCAAGGAGGTGAGCAGGGGTTATTTCAGTTGCGGATCCTGCTTATCCTGACTAGGGAGAAGGATCCCTACTTGGACAGGGTAACAACCTGCCAACTAGAGATCCCCATTTCTAACAAACACTCACTAACACATTTGAATATCTCCTACCCGCGGCTATAATCACAATACACACAATACTTCAATAGTAGAACAGGTAAGTAGCACAAATACACAGTGGACCAAACCATATGCTAATAACGTGGAATGCAATCTGTGACCAAAGTCGAGGCTAGATCCAGACGACTTAGAAGAGCTGCGGACCCAAGGTAATTACCCAGGAACCCCACGGAGGCCGTGTGCAGAGTGAAAACACACCTGCGTACTCAATCTAAGTCAGTAGGTAAGTCACGGTTGCAGTTTTCAAGAAGGACTCTTCCCAGAGGATCCTGAAGAAACCCCGTGGAAGATGGAAGGTTGAAGAACCACCCCACATGTGGATAGCCCAGGAACCAGGGTACCTACACCAGGGAAGCCGGGTGCATAGATGCAAAGTGATGTCGGAAACTGCCATAGATCACAATGGAGGACTTGAGTGAAGATGTCGCTGGTGAAGAAGGTGAAAGAGTCCAGTGGAATCCAAGAGTGGATTCTTGAAAAGGAGTACCTGCAAGCAGAGGGAACAGAGTTTATGCCACCAGGAGGCATGGAAGACCAATGACCACTGATGACAGAAGATGGAGGAGAGTTGACTGTGACCTTGAGGCTGCAGCTGTGAGGACCAGGCGATGCTGTGAAAGACCGCAAGCTGTTCACGAGCTGTCTCACCTCGAAACTCGAGAGCCAGGGGGTTGCTGCCTGGCGGGAGCACCAACAGGACTTGGCAACAGCAACAGATGAGGAAAATAAAGAAGGTGCAGTGTCTGGACCGGCAAGGTCCAAGAAGCTCACCAAGTGCAGGACAGTCAGAGCAGGCCCAAGCAAGCAGGGGAGCCCACTGGAGCCAAAGAAGACCCTGAAGAGGATCCACAGGCCGGAGACACAGGAGTCATAAGAGGATCTTGAGCAGCTTACCAAAGATGCAGGCCCACGGTGCGGAGGTTGCGATGATCTTGGTAGCAAGAGATGCTTGAGGCTGGAGCTTCTTGGAGCCCAAAGATCTCTGGAGAAGAGAGTCAATAATCCTCTGCAATAGCAAGTCGAAGCGTTGCACAAGGGTTCTGATCCAGCGGTTCCGACGAGGGATCCTGGCTAGAATCTTGCTGTGAAGACAGTGCAGGCCACTAGGGGAGTTGCAGAAAAACCCCACCTGTGTTACTGAACCTTTCGGAGTCCGTGGGAGCTCAGGGTTAGCAGACTGGTCAGCTTTGTTGCAATGCCTGCAGATGCCGGGGAGTGACTTCTTCACTCCAAGAGAGATTCTTTTGGGTGTCTTTGCTGCTTGGGGAAGACCCTAGATGGCGCACAAGCACCGAGGACGCAGAAGACTGGTAGGTCGACGAGACCAGGAGCGGCAGGAGTCTTCCTGGTGCAGTCTCGGTTGCCAAAGCTAAGTCAAACGAAGTCCAAAGTGCCCAGGCGGTTGAAGAGGAAGTTGTTTCAGATTTGAATCTTGTCCCATGACGAATCTGAAGAGACGCCCACAGGTAAGCCCTTAAGTACCCTAAGGAAAGGGTTGGGACGACTCAGTGGTCCCTCTAAGACAAGGGGCTGGACAGAGGGAAGGATACTCCCATGCCCTTTGTCCAGTTTCACGCCAGAGCGGGAGCCAACAGCTCCCTGAACTAGTTCCAACTGGAGTATGCAAGGAGGGCACCAAATGTACCCTTCAAAGCAGTCTGGTGGCACTGGCGAGAGCCCCTCATCCCAGCCCAATACACTAAGTCCTGTCTAGGAGGCAGTCACACCTCCCTATGACTGGAAACCTTTTGTTCTAACTCCCCTGCATGAGCATGGCTCAGCAGCAGGAGGGCAGAATCGTGTCTATGTTCGGCAAAAGCACTAGCTTGCTGTTAGAACTTGAAAGGTTGGTAGGAATGCAGGGGAAATGCCTAGGGGAGCCGCCCAGTACATTGAATCCTACATTCAACACTGATATTGGTGTTGGGGTAGGATTTAAACATGTTTGATACCAAACATGACCGGTTTCGGTGCAGCCAATATATAGTTAAAAATCTTGTTATTGACTTGATGTCCACTATATGTATAAAATGGCTTACCACACTTACAAAGCCTGGAGAATCGACTCCTGGGTTTGTAGGGGGCGTCTTGATCATGCAAGGCACCGTCACACTTACAATCAATCACCCTGCCTTCAGGATTGAAAGGCCTGCCTTAGGGGTAACTTGTAGGTTTTAAGTGTAGTGACCTCAGATATAAGGAAACTTGCATCTGTTTTGAGGGGTACTAACATCATTATACACAAGATGCAATGGCAGGCCTGTAGTCTCAGTTTGAGGGGTGTCTCATGGGTGGCACAATAAATGCTGCGGCACATGGGAGACCCCCGGTGTACCTATGCCCTGGGTACCTTAGTACCATGTACTTGGGACTTAGAGGGGTCCACCAGTAGCCAATTAGGAAGGTACCAAAGTACTTACCATAGTCGAATTTAGGGAGAAAGCACAGTGACTGGAGTCCTAATTAGGAGGATCCCAGTCAGACTAGTCCAACACCAGTCAAAAATATAAGTAACTTTTCTAGATGGGATCATATCTTCCTACACCCGTGCTATCACAAGGATGTAGTGAAATGGTCCTATTCTGCACAGACTTAAGGAGAACTGACTACTTACCACTACTTGGTTCATTTGTTTTTTCTGAGCCCCACTGTGTCACCCTCCTGCATGAAATAGATGTCGGGAGGAAGAAAAGAAGGAGGAAGTTCGCAGAAACACTGACTTCAATTCTCATACCTATAGGAAACAAAACAAAAGAATTTTATAAAACTAAATAAAATATGCTATCATTGAGAAACGTATTCAGCCTCCATGATTCTTTTTCTTCCCATCATTCCCACAGGGGCTCACACAAAACCCTGCTATTCTCAGACCTGCGTGTGTATCACCCTGTCTTCCTTCGTCCCTTCTTGCAGAAGTTAGTTGGAAATACACTCAGCCCGATTTCCCTCCCAGATGTTGTACCCCAGCTCCGGTAAATCTGAAGACCAAACATACACAGAAAAGAAAGTGTTTATATCTAGTAATGTGATGGGACACTGCATAGAGCCTGACAAAATATATGCAATCTGTTGGGACTGGTTACATTAACTTACCCTTCCCCAAAGCAATTTCTGCGCGTTTGACTGTTTTCTTGAATATTTTCACTAATACGTAATTTTCTATTTTTTCTTAGATTTGGGGTCATTGCCTTTACCCCCACCCCCGCCTTCTCTGCCTGCACCTTCTCCTCCTCCTCCTCCTCCTCCTCCTCCTCCTGCTCCTGCTCCTGCTCCTGCTCCTGCTCCTGCTCCTCCTCCTCCTCAGGCAGGTAAGGAAGTCTCTGTTTTCATTCACATCTAGGAAAAGTCTTCCCTGCAAAATAAAGAAGAGAGCACAGTTTACAGTACTGAATGCTTATTTTATAAACTAGACTAAAGGGCCTGATTCATAAAGGTAACTTACACTTTTGAATAATTTAACACTTTTGTGTAAGTTTACTACTTGTTGGTATACACAAACTGCACTTTTCTACAATGCAGTTAGGCCCTTAAAACCCCATAGGAAATAATGTTGAACTAAATTACAGTATCTGATAGAGACTACTAGCTGCAGAATCTGATAGAGACATCTAGCCGCAGATTCCTTAACTTAGAATATCCCGAGGCGTCAGACTGGATCTGGAAAACTTTTTCCCTAGCAGCACCTCTGCATGCCGGTGGCGGCGCCGCCTGTCTCCATTCTGATGTGGTCCACGGAAGTGATGTCAATGGAGCCATATAAGACCACCCCGGGGTGCTGACATCAGTTTTCTTCTTTTCTGATGGATACATCTGCCTGTGGATTCCTCACTTTATGAATATCCCCTGCGCCAGCATTCCTCCGAAACTTTTTTCCTAGCTCTCCACGCCGACGAGGTCGTCAACATGCCATGGCTCCGCATGCGGCTCCGCGTGACGTCACTGGAGCCATAAGAGGGCCACATCGGCGTGATGACGTCAGTTCCCTTTTTTGCGTGCTGTCGACGCTAACGGTTTTTCTACGGACTCTCCAATACTTTCCCCTGGATACTTTGTATTTTTCTGGTTTCCTTCTGTGGTTTTGACATGTCTGCTCCAAGGAAGTCGGGCTTCAAGCCCTGTAAGGAGTGCGGGGGGGATATGTCGATCGCTGTCCCCCATGAGGACTGCCTGTGGTGTCTATCATCTGATCACAACGTCGAGGGCTGTTCTTGCTGAATGAAGATGAACCTGAAGGCCCTGAAGGAACGAGAAGCCAAGCTGTACATGGCTAAAGTGAGAAAAGAAAAAAGGGGTTGAAAACGTTCGAAGTCGAGGTCGTCGACTTCACATGATTCAAAGAGGAAACACAAGATGAAGAAGAGGCATGGA
This sequence comes from Triturus cristatus, assembly GCF_964204655.1. Taxonomy (NCBI): domain Eukaryota; kingdom Metazoa; phylum Chordata; class Amphibia; order Caudata; family Salamandridae; genus Triturus; species Triturus cristatus. The sequence goes on along the minus strand of NC_140590.1, from coordinate 1,237,239,070 downwards.
TCTCGACGCCGTTCGTCGAAGCCTGTGGCTTCGAGGTCGCCTTTTCCGGCTCCTCGACGTCGTGTGAAGGACTTCGTCTCTCCTTCTTCTTCAGTGTCTCCTCAGGCCCATTCTCCTTCGTATAAGGGGACTCCAGTGGAGTCTTCGACGCCGAGATTCTCTCTGGCTCCGGATGGTTCATCGAATCCGGCTGATGCTGAGGCACCTTCGGCTCCTGTGGCTCCGCCTGTGGCCCCGGTGGTTCCGACTCTGGAGGCTCCTCGATCGGATCTCGAACCGGCGCAGTATCCTTCATTCTGATGGATACATCTGCCAGTGGATTCCTCACCTTGTGAATATCTCCTGCGCCAGCATTCCACAGAACATTTTTCCCCAGCTCTCTACGTCGACGTGGACGACGTCATAATGCATCGGCTCCGCTCGCGACTCCGTATGACGTCACCGGAGCCATAAGAGAGCCACGTCGGCGTGATGACGTCAGTTCCCTTTTTTCCACGCCGTCGACGTGCAACGGTTTTTCCAGCACTCTTCTGCTACTTTGTAGTCGTTTGGTGTTACTGTTGGAAAACATTTGTCATGTCTTCGACAAGGAAGTCGGGTTTTAAACCCTGTAGGGAATGTGGGGGCCACATGTCTATGACAGACCCCCATGATGATTGTTTGTGGTGCCTTTCATCCGACCACGACGTGGAAGATTGTTCCAGCTGCAGGAGGATGAATCCCAAGGCGTTGAAAGAAAGGGAGGCGAAGCTCTTCATGGCCAAGGCCAAAAAAGGAGAAGAGAGGTAGGAAGAAGGAGAGATCGAGGCCGGAGTCGTCGACTTCGCATTCTTCGAAGTCGAAGAAACACCATAAGAAGAGGAAGCATTCCTCTCGGCGCTGGTCCTCGAAGAGCAAGGCGTCGAGATCGACTTCGCCTCGACGCCGAAGTAAGGATATATCTCCTTCTCCTTCTAAGTCTCCTGGGGGATCTCCTTCTCCGAAGCGGGCTCCAGCGCAGTCCCCGGCGCAGTCACCGGCGCCGTCACCGGTTCCAGTGGAGTCTTCGGCTTCTGAGGCTGAGCAAGAGCAAGGAGAAGAGCCTTCTCTAGAGCCTGATGAGCCTGCGGCGCCTGTGGAGGATACTGCGGCGCCGGTACCAGATACTCCGCAGACGGATTCGGGACCAGGCCATTATCCACAGTTTCCGGCTCCGGGTATGGATTCGTCTCATTTTTTTAATACGATGTATGGAATCTTCCAACGGGCTGCCTTCCCATCCGGTGCACCCACTGGTCCCGTGGGTCCTATGGCTTATACTCTGGGTGTGCCGCAGCATTACGCTCAGGCCCCGTTTATGCCCTTCCTGCCGATGGCGCCTTCGTGGCACTTTCCGGCGCTGACTGGGGATCCATCTCGGCTTCGAATGGATCGACCTTCTTCGGAGCCTTCCTCAACGCCGTTGCCGTCTACCTCGGCGCCGCGTCCGGTGCTGCCGACCCCGACTCCGGCGCCTCCGGCCTCGACACCTCTGGCTCCACCGACTCCTTGTACGGCGCCGGCGACGCCGGTTCCACGGATCGCTCAAGAAGAGAGGCCCAAAGGGTCTTGGATGAAGAACGATATAGAGTGGAGGTGGAGGAAGGTGAGGTTGACACGTCCTCTGATGAGTTTGAGGGGATTCAGGAGGCTAGTGGCCTGGACACGACTCAGGAGTGGGAGCCTTCTTCTACTAGGTCCTCTCCGCCGCAGGAACTGGCTCCCTATCATATGGTGATAAAAAAGGCCGCAGAGCTGTTGGATTTGCAGTTGCCCTCTGCGGAGTATAAGCCTAACCTTTTGACGGAGGTGTTACACTCGCCTTCCTCGACAAGTGAGCCTTTGCTGCCTTTCAATGAGGCTATTTTGGAGCCAGTTGTGGAAGTCTGGCGTAAGCCGCTATCTTCACCAGCGGTCTCCAGGCAGGTGGCGAGAAGATATAGGGTGGCTCCTGGGGATCCAGATTTTCTATCTTCGCACCCTTCGCCAGAAAGTTTAGAGGTGCAGGCGTCATGCTCGAAGCATGCTTCAGGGGCATTCCCTCAGACTCCTGCGGACAGGGAGTCCAAAAAGGTTGATCAAGCCGCTAAGAAAACCTTTTCATCTGGGAGCATGGCGCTTAAGTCCACTAATGCCACGTGCTTGCTAAGGCGCTACATTCATGCTTTGATGGACTCGATTAAATCTTTAAGGCGTCCTTTATGGAGGTGGTCGCAGATACTCAGGCCGCTGCGAGACAGGTGATTCAGTCGGGCCTTGATACGGCTGATTCGGTGGCGAGAACAATGGGGTCGTCTATAGCCACTAGGAGGCAGGCTTGGCTTCGTTCGTCTGGCTTCTCTACGGACGTTCAGGCCACCTTGGTGGATTTGCCCTTTGACGGACAAAAACTTTTTGGTGAGAAGGCTGACTCTGCCCTACAGAGATTTAAGGAGAGTAGGGTAACAGCTAAATCTTTATGTCTGCAGGCTACTGCTTAAGGATTTGGACTTAAGAAGTTCAGGGGTTTCGGGAGGTCTTCGTTTCGCTCCTACCGGCAGCCTCAGCAGCAGCAACAACAGCAGAATCCTCTCTATAGGTCCTATAGAGGGAAACAAAGAGGTCGGAGAGGTTCTGGCCGCAACCCCTCTTCATCTTCTGCCTCCTCTGTTCCCAATGAAGCATCAGGGAAGCAGCCCTATATCCCCCATCCTGGAACATGTAAGACCTGTGGGGGGTCGGGTGTCCCACTTCCTGCGGGGTTGGAAATCTGTTACAACAGACCTTTGGGTTTTAAACCTCGTGGAGACTGGGTACGCCCTTCCCTCTTGGGAGTTTCCTCCCCCTTACCCTCCTTGCCAAGGTTACTGCTCAGAAGACCATCTGCTTCTTCTGCAGAAGGAGGTGCTAGCTTTGCTTCAAAAAGGTGCGATAGAGGTGGTTCCGGAGCAGGAAAGGGGTAAGGGATGCTACTCCCGGTATTTTCTGATTCCCAAGAAGGACGGCAGATTGCGTCCGATACTGGACCTCAGAGTCTTGAACTTTTACCTGAAAAAGGAGAAGTTCAAGATGCTGACCCTTGTACAGGTTCTTCAAGCGTTGCAGCAAGGAGACTGGATGGTGTCGCTCGACTTGCAGGACTCGCACTTCCATGTCCCAATCCTGAAGTCGCACAGGAAGTATCTCCGTTTTACGGTTGGGTCGCAACATTACCAGTTTGCGGTCCTCCCGTTTGGTCTTACTACCGCACCTCGAGTCTTCACGAAGGTGATGGCAGTGGTAGCGGCCCATCTCAGGAGGTCGGGGATTCCGGTTTTCCCCTACCTGGACGACTGGCTTCTGAAGGCAGTGTCCCCAGAGATTGTGCAGCATCATCTGCAGGTGACATCTCAGCTGTTGTTTAAATTGGGTTTTTCGATAAACGTGCCCAAATCTCACCTGGTGCCCTCTCAATGCAACCTGTTCATAGGGGCGGTACTGGACACTACTGTGTGTCGAGCATTTCCTCCACCTCAAAGAATTCTCGACATTCAGGAGATGGTCCCTTTATTCCACAATGGAGCGGTTGTTCCAGTTCTGAAGGTCCTTCGCCTGCTCGGTCTGTTCGCTTCCTGCATTCTGTTGGTCAACCATGCACGCTGGCACATGAGGGCGCTCCAGTGGTGCCTCCGCAGACAGTGGTATCAGCACAACGGAGATCTCAGGGAGTCGATCAGGATCTCCAGAGAAGCTGCAGCGGATCTATCTTGGTGGAGGGCAATCTGTCTCAAGAAAAGCCCTTCCATCTTCCTCCATCGGTGGCCACGGTGATAACGGATGCCTCCACCTTAGGGTGGGGTGCTCATCTGGGGGATCTGGAGATCAAGGGTCTTTGGTCTCCAGAGGAGAGGTTGCATCAACCTTTTGGAATTGCGGGAGGTTCGTTTGGCACTCAAGGCCTTGCTCCCTTCCCTTCGCGGTCAGTCTGTTCAAGTCCTAACGAACAACACTACCGCGATATGGTATGTCAACAAGCAGGGAGGAGTGGGGTCGCATTGTCTCTGCAGAGAGGCCCTGCGTCTTTGGTCCTGGGCTCAGGACCATCGGATTTGTCTGATGGCAAATCATCTGGCCGGGGTGCTGAACGTGCGTGCGGACAGTCTCAGTCGGCAGTTCTCCGCCGACCACGAGTGGAGGCTCCATCCGGAGGTGGTTCGTTACATCTTTCGGACATGGGGAACCCCTCGGGTGGACCTGTTCGCCACCCGCAAGAACGCGCTATGCCCGTCATTCGGCAGTCTCCAGTTTCCGATGCAGGGGGGCGTTGGGGGACGCGTTTCAGTTGAGTTGGGGCTCACAACTCCTTTACGTGTTTCCTCCCATACCCTTGATTCCTCGGGTTCTGAGGAAGATTCGCCAAGACCGGGCCCAAGTCATACTGATCGTCCCGGATTGGCCAAGAAGGGTGTGGTACACAGATCTTCTCCACCTCTCCTCGTGCCCTCCGCTCCTTCTCCCTCTGAGGGCAGACCTCCTCTCGCAGTCGGAGGGGCAGGTTCTACACCCCCACCTCCAGAGCTTACACCTTCATGCCTGGAGATTGAACGGGGGAACCTGAGTTCTTTCTCTCTCCCACCTGATGTGGTGGATGTTATTTTATCGGCCAGGCGACACTCCACCAAGTCCATTTACTCCTACAGGTGGTCCAAGTTTGTAAAATGGTGTGGAGAGAGATCCATTGACCCTTTAAAATCACATCTTTCTGAGGTGCTCCAGTTTGCCCTTTCCTTGGCTCAGCAGGGCTGTGCTGTGGCCACGGTCAAGGGCTATCTTTCGGCCTTATCGGCTTTTCTATGTCTACCTGATCAACCGTCATTATTTAAATCTCCGGTTGTACTGAGGTTTATCAAAGGCCTTACAAACAAGTTTCCACCTACTCCTTTTGTAATGCCACAGTGGGACCTTATTCTTGTCTTAACTTTTCTGATGGGGTCCCCGTTTGAGCCTCTTCGTAGTTGTCCTATGAGGCTGTTGTCCTTTAAGACGGTCTTTCTTGTAGCCATAACCTCGGCAAGGAGGGTGAGTGAGCTTCAAGCTCTTAGTTCTAAACCCCCTTTTCTAACATTACATGCTGAAAGGATGGTACTCAGGACCAGGGCTGCTTTCCTGCCCAAAGTTGTTACTCCGTTTCATTTGGGGCAGTCTATTACTCTCCCTATTTTTTATCCACCTCCTCATCCCTCAAAGGAGGAGGAAAGGGTTCATCGGCTGGAACCAAGGAGAGCTGTAAGCTTTTACTTGGACAGAACGAAGGACTTTCGTCTGGACGATCAGCTCTTCGTGGGTTATGTTGGACATTCCAAAGGAAGAGCGGTGCACAAGCGCACTCTATCAAGATGGATCATCCTTGGCATCAAGATCTGCTATGCCCTGGCTGGTAAGGTTCCTCCTGAGGGTATTAGGGCTCATTCAACTAAAGCTAAATCATCTACATTTGCTTTGGCCCGGGGTGTTCCTGTGCCAGATATTTGTAAAGCCGCGACTTGGGCCTCCCTCCATACTTTCGCAAAGCATTATTGCTTGGACTCTGAGATGAGGAGGGAGGGCCACTTCGCGCGCTCTGTTTTGCAAGACTTTCTGGTATAGGAAGGTGGACACCCTCCTCCGGGAGTGGGGACTGCTGTGGGAATCTATTCACAAGGTGAGGAATCCACTGGCAGATGTATCCATCAGAAGAACAAGTTACTTACCTTCGGTAACGCTTTTTCTGGTGGATACAGTATCTGCCTGTGGATTCCTCACTGGCCCACCCGCCTCCCCGTTGTCCACCTTTGTATACCTTAACAGATGTCTTGCTTGAGATGTTGTTATGCTTTCGTGTACATTGGTAGGAAATGCTTGTTTTATTTAGCTTTCCATTTGTTTATGTACTATGTATATTTGATTGTATATTTTATACTGTGTATACTTTGAATCTGTTGTTGGTCCACCTGTGCGCCTCGGAGGCACGGAAAAAATGGTTGGAACTGACGTCATCACGCCGACGTGGCTCTCTTATGGCTCCGGTGACGTCATACGGAGTCGCGAGCGGAGCCGATGCATTATGACTTCGTCCACGTCGGCGTAAAGAGCTGGGGAAAAAAGTTCAGTGGAATGCTGGCGCAGGGGATATTCACAAGGTGAGGAATCCACAGGCAGATACTGTATCCACCAGAAAAAGCGTTACCGAAGGTAAGTAACTTGTTCTTCCCGGCGCCGGGTTCGGATCCCTCACATTTTTTAAATGCGATGTATGGTGTGTTTAACAGGGCCTCTTACCCTTCTGGTGCACCTTCGGGTCCCATGGGTCCTCTGGCATTTAATTTGGGTGTGCCTCACCATCATCCTCAGGCCCCCTTCATGCCTTTCATGCCAATGACGCCGTCATGGCAAATTCCGGCTCCGAGGATGTCGACGCCATATGGGAAGTCCCCGGTTCCATCCGGCGAACCTTTTTCACGGATTCGTTCGACACAGGTTGCTGCTACGGATCTGCCTTCGACGCTGCTCCCAGAGCCATCGGCGCTGCGCATGGCGCCGCCGACGCCGCAACTGAAGATGCGCTCGAGGAGAGAAGCACAGAGGTTGCTAGAGGAGGAACAGTACCAGGCTGAAGATATGGAGGAAGGTGAAATTTATGAGCCTGAAGATATGTTCGAGGGACTGTGTGAGGCAAGTGGACTTGACACCTCCCCAGAGTGGGACTTTGCTTCTCAGAAAGCTTCTCCTTCGAAGGAAGTTGCACCTTACCATACTGTAATAAGGAAGGCTGCAGAGCTCTTTGATCTGCAGCTCCCTTTGGCTGAGTATAAGACTAATTTGCTTACAGAGGTGCTTCATTCTCCGCCCTCTGTGGTTGAACCACTCTTGCCTTTCAATGATGCCCTTATGGAGCCGATCCTTGAGGTTTGGTGCAATCCTCTTGCAGTTTCAAGATGTGTGTCCAGAAGGTACAGGCCTGCTCCAGGAGATCCTGTGTTCCTTTCTTCCCATCCTTCGCCTGAGAGTTTGGTGGTGCAGGCTTCATGTTCAAAGCAATTTATGGGTGCCTTTCCACAAGCTCCTGCTGACAGGGATTCCAAGAAGCTTGAACAATCTACAAAGAAGGTTTTCTTGTCAGCGAGTATGGCTTTGAAATCCACCAACGCTACCTGTTTGTTGGGTAAATTCATTCATGCCCTTATGGACTCTGCCAAGCAGCTTCTTCCAAAATTATCTGAGGAAGACCGGGTTAATTTGAGTGAGGTTCTGGCAGACTCTCAGGCTGCTGCTCGCCAAGTCATCCAGTCTGGCCTGGACACAGCAGATTCAGTGGCCAGGGTGATGGGCTCATCCATTGCTACTAGAAGACATGCATGGCTGAGTTCTTCTGGGTTCTCACCTGATGTACAGGCTGCCCTTCTAGATCTTCCCTTTGACGGATCTAGGCTTTTTGGGGAAAAAGCTGACTTTGCTTTCCAAAGGTTCAAGGACAGTAAGGCCGCAGCAAAATCCTTGTGCCTACAGACTCAGGCAAGGGGTTATGGCTTTAGAAGATACCATGGCTTTGGGAAATCTTCAAAACCCCTTGTACAAGTCCCACAGGGGTAAGGGCAGAGGTCGCCTTCTTGGAGCGGGTCGTCAGCCTTCCTCCTCCTCCTCCTCCTCTTCCGCCTCCTCTACCCCTCCTGGTAATGGAGGAAAGCAGCCCTAGATCCGCCATCCTGGATCGTGCAGGTCCTGTGGGGGGTCGACTTACCCATTTTCAACGGGATTGGAAATTGGTCACTTTGGACCTTTGGGTTCTAGATCTGGTAGAAAATGGGTACTTCCTTCCCTTCTGGGAATTCCCTCCTCCTTACCCTCCTTGCCAAGGCTTTTGCATGGAGGATCATTTGCTTCTTCTTCAGAAGGAGGTTCTTGACCTGTTACAAAAAGGTGTGATAGAGGTGGTTCCGGAGCAGGAAAAGGGTCAGGGATGCTACTCCTGGTATTTCCTGATTCCCAAAAAGGATGGCAGGTTATGACACATCCTGGATCTCAGAATTTTGAATCTGTTTCTCAAGCAGGAGAGGTTCAAGATGCTTACCCTAGCGCAGGTTCTTCAGGCGCTGCAACAAGAGGACTGGATGGTGTCCATCGACTTAGGATACGTATTTTCACATTCCAATCCTGAAGTATCTCCGGTTTCTGATGGATACTTCTGCCCGTAGATTCCTCACCTTTTGAATTCCCCCCTGCGCCAGCATTCCGCTGGAAAATTCTTTCCTAGCTCTCCGACTAGGACGTCACAATAGCACGGCTCCGTTCGGGGCACCGCATGACATCATCAAAGCCACAAAAGGACCTTCTCGGCGTGCTGACGTCAGTTCCCTTTTTTCCGCGGCGTAACGGTTTTTTCCAGGGCTCTCCATTTTCTTCGTGAAAAAACTTTCTATCTCTATATTGTTTCAGAATGGCTACTTCCAGGAAGACCGGATTCAAACCCTGCAGAGAGTGTGGCAGGCACATGTCCATTACAGACCCGCATGACGACTGCTTGTGGTGCTTATCTTCGGACCACATCGAGGAATGCAGAGGCTGCAGGAAAATGAATCCGAAGGCGATTAAAGAACGTGAAGCCAAGTTGTTCATGGCGAAAGCCAAGAAGAAGAAGAAAGGTAGGAAGAGGGCGAAGTCTTCATCTTCACACACTTCGAGATCGAAGAAGCACAAAAAAACCAAGAGAAGACATACCTCTCGTCATCGTTCTTCAAAGGCCAGGGTCTCGAGATCGAGATCGAGGTCGCCGACTCCGGCTGAGCGACCTCGGAGAATGGACTTCATCTCTCCAACTCCTTCTCCTCAAGCAAAGCCAGTACCATCTCCGGCTGCGGCGTCACTGGTTTCAGAGGCTTCTTCGCTTCATGAAGATTCACCAGCTCCAGCGACATCTCCGGCGCCGGGTGGGTCCTCTCCAGGCCGTGTGGCTTCACCTGTGCGGGCACAGTCCCCCGGCTCCGCAGGCTTCAGTGCGACCTCAGGTGACTCCCCTACAGGAAGGTACGGATTTATATCCTCCTTTTCCTGCTCCTGAGGCTGACTCTTCGCATTTTCTCAATGCGATGTTTGGTCTATTTACCAGAGCCTCGACTCCATCCGGCGCGCTTTCAGGCCCCGTCGGTCCTTTGGCTTTCTGCCTGGGTGTTCCTCAGTTCTATCCCCAGGCTCCTTTCATGCCATTTTTGCCTTCGACTCCGGCATTGGCATTTCCCGGCGCCGAGATCGTCCACTCCGGCTCCCCGGACTCCTTCAGCTGCTGAGTTGGCTCCACCTCGAATTCGGTCGAGGTTTGATGTCGAGGCTCCTCCACCGACGCCATTGCCTTAGCAACGCTCCAGGAGAGAGGCTCAGAGGTTGCTTGAGGAGGAGGAGTATTTGCAGGATCAGGAGGAAGGAGAAATTGTGGACTCTGTGGATGAGTTTGAGGGCCTTCAGGAAGCTAGTGGCCTAGATACTTCCCCTGAGTATGACTTACCATCTGCAAGTGGATGTGTTGTACAGGATATTGCACCTTAACATGCAGTTATAAAGAAGGCGGCTGATTTATTGGGCCTTAACCTTCCTTCTGCGGAGATAAAGTCCAACATATTAACGGAAGTTTTAAATACTTCTTCGTCAACTTCTGAGCCTCTTCTTCCTTTCAAGGATGCCTTAACAGATCCAATTCTGAAAGTATGGCAGAAGCCTTTGTCTGCTCCGGCTGTATCTCGTTCTATCTCGAGAAGGTACAGGCCTGCCCCTGGTGATCCAGCTTTTTTGTCATCGCATCCGACATCGGAGAGTTTAGTTGTCCAAGCTTCTTGCTCAAAACAGTCTTCTACTGCTTTTCGTACCATTTTGGGTTATAGAGACTCGAAGAAGACGGAGCAAGCTGCAAAGAAGATGTTCTCTTCTGCGAGTATGGCTCTAAAATCAACTAATGCAAATTGCCTTCTTGGACGATATATACATGCATTGATGGACTCTGTTGTTCAATTGGCTCCTAAGTTGCCTGAGGAGGATCGTGCCAACTTCTTGGAAGTCCTTTCGGATTCGCAGGCCGCAGCACGACAAGTGATTTAGTCAGGCATGGACATGCTGACTCTGTGGCTCGTGTTATCGGGTCTTCTGTGGCTACAAGGAGTCAGGCATGGCTCAAGTCTTCTGGTTTTTCGGCTGATGTACAGACAACTTTGTTGGATTTCCCTTTGATGGGTCAAGGCTCTTTGGTTCAAAGGCGGACTCAGCCTTGGAACGTTTCAAAGACAGTAGAGCTACCGCAAGATCTTTAGGCCTCCAAGTGCAGTCTAGAGGTTATGGGTGTGAGAAGTTGGCCTGATATATGATGTCACTAGTTCTAGTGTACACCTTGTATCAGTCCAAACAACCCTTATGGTGATTGGTTGTAATGTCAACCTTATAGACCAGCTATCCTAGTGGTAGCATGGACAAGAGCAGTCTTAGGCTAAACTCTGTATGGCATGTGAAGCCAGCTGTTATACCATTTGCAATCCCTTGAATACCAAATGAAAGGACACCACAACAGATATATGAAAATAGAATGTATTTATTCTAGTCAAAATACCCTCAGCACTCTTTATGAGATTCGAGGTAAGTACAACACAGTCTTATTTAAGCATACATAAGTCACACAGGTAAGTAATACAGTTAGGCCCTAGGGGCCACGCAAACCATATACTAAGTAAGTGGTATAAGGACCACTGTCACGAACACAGGTTAGGCCTAGGCCTAGGGAATCGCTGGGGCTACACTGTACTACCAATTGCTAGGAAGTGGGAGGCCCACGGGATTCAGGTGCAGAGTGGAAACACTCACGCGTAATGCGTTAAAGTCAATAGAAATAGTAGTGTTTAGAATTAAAGAGTTTTAGGACACTTCAGAAGGAGCTAGGAGTTAGAGACTTGGAAACTAGACCCTAGGATAGTCAATACCCTTGTGAGCACCGGAGTACTCAGTTTACCTAGCCCACGGGCTGCGGGTGCATAGGTGTGAACTTGCGTCTGGTTTCGTCGTCGACTCCTATGGATGCCTGAAGAAAAGATGCTGATAGGCAGTCAGTGAAGAGTGTCCGGTGGATTCCAAGGTTGGAATGAAGAAGAAGGATACCTGAAAGCAGAGGGGACAGAGTCTAGGTCACCAGCTAGGAGCCGGGAAGGAACCAGGAAGGAACCAGGCGATGTCGTGAAGATGCAGGTGAAGAGGTGAAGCTTGTCGCAGCAGCCACGGGTACCAGGAGGCGTCGAGGACCACCAGAACCAGGAGCCGAGCTGCCCCACGAAGGCTCTTGCTGTTGGCGGCGTCGATGTCGCATTCAGACCCAACAAGCCTTGACAAGCGCAACCCACGCAGGATGAAGGATTCGCTTCTGTTGCAGACCAGGAAGGCCTGAGATGCTTCTCTCTCGCAGGAAAGCAAGGGCCAGTCTGGAGGAGCCAAACCAGCGGTGGAAGGTTAAGGGTTCGTCATCACTGAGGCTACTAGCCAACGGGCAAGTAACCAGACAGAAGCTTCGAGCAGGAAAATGCAGAAGGGCCCCACGCAGAACTCGTGGAGTGTGGAGGGCTGATCTTCGGTGCAGATGGTGCTCGGGGTTGGGGCTTCTCAATCCCCAGAGCACAACTTTGAGGATGCCTCAGAAGCTGCGCTGGAAGCTAGTAGCCAATTTTCCCAGGTAGCCGGTCCCACGTCTCTCGTCGCCTCCACGGATCTCAGCTTTGCTGTGGATGTGGATCAGGGTCGGAGAAGTCTGGAAGTCAAGGCGCTGGTCGGGCTCTGCAGTCGGTTCGTCGTAGAACTTGGGCAAAGCAAACGGCAGGTCACTTGATGGTGCCTGTTTGCACAGGGTGGCCACTCCTTGGCCACAAGGGAGATTCTTCAGTCTTCTTCCGTAGTCGAATGTCAAAGGGCCAGAGTTTCTGTTCAAGTTGCTGTTTTTCACGATAATCCAAAGTCCGAGGTACTCAGCTCCCACTCTTATACTAATCTGGGGGGCTGGGTTACCTGCTAGGTCCCTCCTATGGGTGGGACCAGGGAGGGGGGTATTTACACCCCCTTCCCTTTGTCCAGTTTCGCGCCAGGACTGGGGCTGGAGTGCCCCAGCACCGGTTTGAACCGGACTATGCATGGGACACCTTGTGTGCCCCAGGCAGTGTATCGTTTCTTTCATCCATCCCTACCCCAATACACTAAATCCTGTCTAGGGTGGTGCTAGCACCTCCCGAGGCAGGAAACCTATTGTCCAAGCCTCCCTCGCTGGAAGGACTCCCAGCAGCAGGAGGTCAGACTTGTGTCTGTGGCAGCAGCATCCATTTTGTGATGCCAGGGCTCTAGAAGATTTCTACCGTTTAGTACAGTGGGTACATGTCGTCCCCTCTAGAAGGGTGGGATCATACTCCCACACCAGTTACTGGTGTAGGGGTATGATTCCAAGTTGTTTGACACCAAACACGACATGTTTTGATGCAGTAATTCCAAAGTTAGCATTTACCGCGAGGTTATAATGCACTTAGAGTATATGGTTTAACCGCATCCACAAACAGCAGCAGAGAATAGACTCTGCCAGCTGCAGGGGGGTCCTGCTCATGCAGAAGCACCCCCTCACATAGTAAACCAAGCACCCTGCCCTCAGCATTGTTAGGGCCTGCAAGAGGGGTGACTGATAGGTTTATATGTGTGTGTATGGTGAGATACAGGAACCTATACCTCTGTGAGGAGTGCTAACACTACCTAACACAGGCTGCAGTAGCAGGCCTGTGGTGTCAGAGTGTGAATGCTTCCCAGGGGTGGCATAATACATGCTGCAGCCCCTGGCAGGCCTGTGGAGTACCAATGCCCTAGGTACCTAAGGTACCATATACTAGGGGCTCATAAGGTACCACAGTATCCAATCACTAGTGCATCTAATATGCACACCAATCATTTAAGGGAGTAAGCAGATAGGCTGGGGTCCTGGATAGCAGGATCCCAGCCAGACTAGTCAAAAACCATTCAAACACCAGGAAAAAAGTGGGGGCAACCATATAGTCAGATTCCACCTTGCTACAATGGGTACAAAGGATATCGGGGCTTTGGGAGATCTGCTTCCTTTCGTGGCCGCCAACAATTTCAGCAGAGCCAATAACAGCAGAATCCCTTGTACAAATCGTATAGAGGGAAGAATAAGAGAGGCCTCAGGGGTGCAAATCGTCAACAGGCCTCCTCCCCTTCCTCTACCTCCCCTCCCGCCACCGTTGGTATAACAGGAAAGCAGTTCTAGATTCCCCATCTTAGAACATATTGGTGCAGTTGGAGGTCGGGTGTCCCACTTTCTACAAGATTGGAGACTGATCATAAAAGATTGTTGGGTCTTGAACCTTGTAGAGAATGGGTACGCCCTCCCATTTTTAGAGTTTCCTCCTCCTTACCCTCCTAGCCAGGGTGGTTGTTCAGAAGACCATTTGCTGCTTTTGCAGCAGGAGGTTCTTACATTACTCCAAAAAGGTGAGATAGAGGTGGTTCCCGGAGCAGGAAAGGGGTCAGGGTTGTTACTCCCAATATTTCCTGATCCCCAAAAAGGATGGTCGCTTGAGACCAATCATGGACCTCAGGATATTGAACCTTTACCTCAGGCAGGAAAAGTTCAAAATGTTGACCTTGGCTCAGGTTCTCCTTGCGCTGCAACAGGAAGACTGGATGGTGTCCATCGATCTGCAGGATGCGTATTTTCATCTTCCCATCCTGAAGTCGCATCAGAAGTATCTCCGGTTCACGGTGGGATCGGAACATTACCAGTTTGCGGTTCTTCCGTTCAGTTTCACTTCCGCGCCTCAAGTCTTTACAAAGGGGATGGCGGTGGTAGCGGCTCATCTCAGAAGGTCAGGGGTGTAGGAGAGTAGGGTCTGCTTTCTATGTTCACCCCCACTTTTTGCTTTTGCTTTACTGGTTTTCGACTTAGATGTGGCTGTGGGCCTGCTAATCAGACCCACAGCCCTGCTGTTCTCTCTCTAAATTGATACTATGTACTTTAGGTGCATAACCCATTTGGATAGGATCACCTTATTGGCCCCTGTACAGTGTACCCTAGGTACCCAGGGCATAGGTGTACCCTAGGCCTACCCGGGGCTGCAGCATGTATTATGCCACCCCTGGCCTGGCCTTCCATTATGACACAACTGGCTGATCACTCAGCTGGGGCAAGGTCGTGTAATCACTCCTTGCTTAGGTGTAGTATTCCTATACCTAACTTACATATAGACACATGTGTACCTATCAGCCACTCCTATGGCAGGCCTTAACAATCCTGGAGGCAGAGTGCTTGGTGACATGTGAGATGGTGCTCTAGCATGAGCTGAGCCTGTCTGCAGCTTTCGGAACCATGTCCTTATAGCTGTTCTATGATATAGCCTACCATATACTCTTAAAGTGCCTTATAATCTTAAACGGTTATGGTAACTATGGTTTGGCTTTATCAAAACATGTCGTGTAAGGTGTCTAACACTTTGGAATAATACCCCCATCCCATTTCTGGGGATGAGGATATTATCCCTCCCTTCTAGAGGGAGAAGAAATGTTGTAACTTACTTACCCGGTTAAAGTTAACCAGAGCCCCAGCATCACAAAATGGATGCTGCTGCCACAGACACGAGTCTGACCTCCTGCTGCTGGGAGTGATCCCGGCAAGGGAGGCTTGGACAATAGGTTTCCTGCCTTGGGAGGTGCGAGCACCACCCCAGACAGGCCTTAGTGTATTGGGGCAGGGAGGGATGAAAAGAATGAGACATGCCTGGGGCACACAAGGTGTCCTGTGCATAGTCCAGTTAAAACCGGTACTGGGGCTCTCCAGCCCCAGTCCTGGCGCGAAACTGGACAAAGGGAAGGGGGTGTAACCACCCCCCTCCCAGGTCCCACCCATAAGGCGTGACCTAGCAGGTAACCCAGCCCCCCAGATTTGGATAAGAGTGGTAGCTGGGCCCCAGGAGATTAGATTTTCCTGAACCTGCAACTTGAACAGAAACTTTGGACCTTCGACATTCGACGAAAGAAGAAGACTGAAGAATCTCCCTTGTGGCCAAGGAGTGGCTACCCTGTGCAAACAGGCACCATCAAGAGACTACCCTTTGCTTTGCTGAAGTTCTACGAGGGACCGACTGCAGAGCCCGACCAGAGCCTTGACTTCCAGACTTCTCCGACCCTGATCCACATCCACAGCCGAGCTGGGATCCGTGGAGGCGACGAGAGACGTGGGACCGGCTACCTGGGAAAAGTGGCTAGTATCTTCCAGCGCAGCTTCTGAGGCACCCTCGAAGTTGTGCACCGGGGATTGAGAAGCCCCAACACCAAGCACCATCTGCACCGAAGATCAGCCCCCCACACTCCACGAGTCCTGTGTGGGGCCCTTCTGCATTTTCCTGCTTGCCGCGCCTGTCCGGTTGCTTGCCCGTTGGCTAGTGGCCTTTGTGACGACGCATCCAGAAATCTTCACCGCTGGTTTGGCTCCTCCAGACTGGCTCCCGCTTCCTTGCAAAAGAGAAGCACCCCAGACCTTCCTGGTCTGCACCAGAAGCAAGTCCTCCGTTCTTCGTGGGTTCCGCTTGCCAAGGCTTGGTGAGTCCTAGTCCAACTTCGACGCCGCCGACAGCAAGAGCCTTCGTGGGACAGCTCGCCTCCTGGTCCTGGTCATCCTCGACGTTCCCTGGTCCCCGTGGCTGCAGCGACAAGCTTCACCCTTCACCTGCAATCTTCACGACATCGACTGGCTCCTTCCTGGTTCCACGTGGTCACTGGCTAGTGACCTTGACTCTGTCCCTTCTGCTTGCAGGTATCCTCTCTTCTTGATCCCAGCCTTGGGATCCACCGGACACTCTTCACTGACTGCCTGTCAGCAACTTTCCTTCAGGCATCCATAGAAGTCCACGACGAAACCCGACGCAAGTTCACACCTATGCACCCACAGCCCGTGGGCTAGGTAACTTGGGTACTTCGGTGCTCACAAGGGTAGTGACTATCCTAGGGTCTAGGTTCCGAGTCTCGACTCTCTAGCTGCTTCAGAAGTGTCCTTAAACTGTTAATTTCTAACTGCTAGTAATTCTATCGACTTTTACGCATTTCGCGTGAGTGTTTCCACTCTGCACCTGAATCCCGTGGGCCTCCCACTTCCTAACTGTTGCTAGTGTAGTGTAGCCCCAGCGATTCCCTAGGCCTAGGCCTATCCTATTTCCGTGACAGTGGTCCTTATACCACTTCTTTAGTATATGGTTTGCGTGGCCCCTAGGGCCTAACTGTATTACTTACCTGTGTGACTTAATGTATGCATAAATAAGACTGTGTTGTACTTACCTCTAATCTCATAAAGAGTGCTGAGGGTTTGACTAGAATAAATACACTTTATTTTATATATATCTGTTGTGGTGTCCTTTCATTTGGTATTCAAGGGATTATATATGGTATCACAGCTGGCTTCACATGCCATTCAGAGTTTAGCCTAAGACTGCTCTTGTCCATGCTACCACTAGGATAGCTGGTCTATAAGGTTGACTTTACAACCAATCACCATAAGGGTTGTTTGGACTGATATAAGGTGTACACTAGAACTAGTGACATCATACATCAGGCCAACTTCTCACATTGGTGGCAGCGGTGGGATCTGAGCTTGCTGTTGTAATACCATTGTAATCTTGAGATACTAAATTGAAAGATCACACAGATATTGTTTAGGTACATATAACATAGATTATAATACTTAAGTCCTACTGGACTTAGTGGTTGTAGGTTGAAGGGAGTAACACACCCTGACTACAACAACCAGAGAGGTTTAGTAGAAACAACTAGTGTAGGTAGGTGCACACACCACACCCTCACTAGATCATGTCTCTGGGAGGAGATCAAGTAGATGCTCTCTCAGGAGGGGCAGGTCTGAAGAAGACCCCCTCTAGATATGATACCCTAACTTTTCAGGAGATGAGACAATTGTGTACCTCCAGAAAGTTAAAACAGGGTGCAAACCCTACCCTCCTTCAGCTAGTGCAACTCCTAGAGGAGTATGATGCTCTCAGGGCCTCACAGGCCAGTACCCTAGGTACAAAGGAGGGTCTACCCACCACAGATGAGTCAGATGGGACTTCAGATGAAGAGGTAGACAGCCAGGGCCAAGTAGGAAGACTTAGCCAGGCTAACCTAAGCTTACATGGGAGTTTGCATGGGGTCCCCCCATACAGACCCCCAAGTGGGCTTACACAGAGAAGCAGGAGGGACAGATCCCCTTAAAGGGAATCCATCCACTCCCATGTCTCTAGCATCTCTAATGCTTCCTCTCACAGGGGAATGACTTCCCCTGAGAGAAAGGAGCATGAAGCCAGAATGAGGGAAGCTAATCTGAGGATTCAGAGGGAAGAACTTGCCCTTGCCAAGGAGAAGCTTGCTCTGGCTAGAGAGCAAAAGTTAAGTGGGTCAGAACCCACTGGTGGCAGCAATATCCCTAAGGATAGAGACAGGCACTATGATAATATAAACCTGAGCAAGATTGTCCCTCCCTACAAGTGTGGGGATGACATCCACAAATGGATAACTGCTTTGGAGAGAGCTTGCAAAGTACAGCAGGTACCCCAAAGTCAGTGGGCAGCTATCTTGTGGCTCTCCTTCTCTGAGAAAGGTAGAGACAAGCTCCTCACAGTTAGTGATGAGGATGCAGACAATTACACTGTCCTGAAGAGTGCTCTAATTGATGGGTTTGGCCTAACCACTGAACAATACAGGTTGTTGTTCAGGGATACCCAGAAGACACAGACTCAGGACTTGACTGACTTTGTAGATTGTGCCACTAAGGCTCTGGAAGGCTGGCTAGTGGGAAGTAAGGTTAAGGACTATACAGGATTGTATAATTTGATCATGAGAGAACAAATCCTTAACAACTGTCAAAACCAGCTACTGCATCAACACCTGATTGATTCTGATCTGACTTCTCCCCAAGAATTGGGAAAGAAGGCAGATAGATGGGTCAGGACTAGAGTTAAGCAGAAAAACCAGAACCAGGGCGGTGATCAGAAAAAGGCAGACCAGAAGGGTAATGATCAGAAACAAAAAGACCAGAAGTCTTCACCAGGCCCCCAAAAGGCTCAGGGGGAGGGTGGTCCCAAAAAGGATAAAAAGAAAGATGGCCAAAAGAAACCATGGTGCAACTATTGTAAGTCCAACTCACATTGGTTTAGTGAGTGCACCAAAAAGGATAAGCCCCCAGCCACCATTGCCCCTAAGGCAACTGTACCCCCTAGTCCAGCTGTAAGTAGTGGTTCCCAGCAAAAGGGTGTAGTAGGGTTAACCCTGGGAACTGAGGAGGATTCTGGCCTAGTCAGGATACCTACTCAGGCTGTTCTGATCTGTGATGGAGATTTAGCTTTGTCCTCTACTGTAGGCCCCCGTAACCTGGGCAAGTACAGACAGACTCCTTTTATCAACCAAAGAATGGCTCAGGCCTACAGGGACACTGGGGCTAGTGTCACAATGGTGACACCTGCCTTTGTGGACCCTGGACAGATCATACTAGGTGAGAATTACCTAGTGACCAACGCTAGCAATGCCACTACCTCCCACAGTGTGGCTATTGTTAACTTCTCCTGGGGAGGGGTAACGGGCCTCAAGAAAGTTGTTGTTAGTTCAGACCTTCCTGTAGAGTGTTTACTGGGCAATGATCTTGAAACTTCAGTTTGGTCTGAAGTGGAGTATAGGACCCATGCAGAAATGCTGGGGATAGATGCACATGTCCTTGCTGTGACCAGGTCACAGGCCAAAAAGTGCACCACTGAACAAATGCTGGCTCCTGAAACTATGGACCAGTCACAACCCAAGAGAAAGAGCAGTAGGGTTAAGCTGTGCCTTCCCCCCTGCCTCAGGTGGTGGATCAGCCCTCTCAGGAGGATGATTCTGAGAGCCCTGAAGGAACTGTCCTAGAAGAACTTGAACCTGATCAGGTTGAGTTTCTTGGGACAGGGGGACCTTCAAGGGCAGATCTGAGGCAGGCTCAATTAGACTGCCCCTCTCTTGAACCCCTCAGACAGCTGGCTGCTGCTGAGGCTGCAGGGAATGCTCAAGGTACCCATAGAGTGTATTGGGATGAAGGGCTACTGTATTCAGAGGCTAGAGACCCCAAGCCTGGTGCGTCCAGGAGGTTGGTCATACCACTGAAGTTCAGAGGCTTCCTTCTTACCTTGGCCCATGATATTCCCCTTGCAGGACACTTAGGCCAGAACAAGACTTGGGACAGGCTTGTCCCTCACTTTCACTGGCACCATATGTCAGAAGATACCAAGGAGTTTTGTCGCTCCTGTGTCACCTGCCAAGCCAGTGGCAAATCAGGTGGCACCACAAAGGCCCCCCTCATACCACTACCTGTGGTGGGGGTTCCCTTTGAAAGAGTGGGCATAGATATTGTAGGACCAATGGACCCACAAACAGCATCTGGGCACAGATTCATACTGGTGATAGTGGACCATGCCACCAGGTATCCAGAAGCTATTCCCCTGAGGACCACAACAGCTCCTGTTGTGGCAAGGGCCCTGCTTGGAGTATTCTCCAGAGTGGGCTTTCCAAAGAAGGTCATTTCTGACAGAGGTGCCAACTTCATGTCAGGATACTTGACTGCAATGTGGAAGGAGTGTGGTGTGAACTACAAGTTCACCACACCCTATCACCAACAGTGCAATGGGCTTGTTGAGAGATTCAACAAGACCCTAAAGGGAATGATAAAAGGTTTACCAGACAAGCTTAGGCGAAGATGGGACATCCTTTTACCCTGCCTTCTGTTTGCTTACAGAGAGGTCCCACAAAAGGGGGTTGGCTACAGCCCTTTTGAGCTTTTGTTTGGGCATCCTGTAAGAGGACCCCTGTGTTTGGTAAGGGAAGGATGGGAGAGACCTCTCAGACAACCCAAACTTGACATAGTGGATTATGTACTTGGTCTCCGCTCCAGGATGGCAAAGTATATGAAGAAGGCTTCTAAAAACCTTGAGGCAAGCCAAGACCTCCAAAAAGCTTGGCATGACCAAAAGGCTGTGCTGACTGTTTACCAGCCAGGGCAGAAGGTGTGGGTGTTGGAGCCAGTGGCCCCAGCAGCACTCCAAGACAAATGGTCTGGACCCCACACTATTGTTGAGAAAAAGGGAGAAGTCACCTACTTGGTGGACCTTGGGACTCCCAGAAGCCCCCACAGGGTGCTTCATGTCAACAGATTGAAGGCATATGTTGACAGGGCAGACATGGGCTTACTCATGGCTACAGATGAGGGGCAGGAGGAAGAGAGTGACCCTCTCCCAGACCTGTTGACTCAGAACCCTGATGATGGCTCAGTTGATGGTGTGGTCTTTTCTGACAGCCTCACTGTCCATCAGCAACAGGACTGCAGACAGGTTCTGCAGTCCTATAGACATATGTTCTCTCTGACCTCAAGTCAGACAAACTGGTGCACCCATGAGGTGGACACTGGTGACAGTCTGCCTGTGAAGAGTAAAATCTACAGGCAACCTGACCATGCCAGGGACTGCATAAAAGTTGAGGTACAAAAGATGTTGGAGCTGGGAGTCATTGAACCTTCAGAGAGCCCTTGGGCTAGTCCTGTAGTCCTTGTGCCAAAGCCTCACACCCAAGATGGTAAGAGAGAGATGAGGTTTTGCGTGGATTACAGAGGTCTCAATGCTGTCACTAGGACAGATGCACACCAAATACCTAGGGCAGATGAGCTCATTGACTGACTGGCAGCTGCTAAGTTTTTGAGCACATTTGACCTGACAGCAGGCTACTGGCAAATCAGACTAGCTGAGAATGCAAAGGCCAAAACTGCTTTCTCGACCCCAGGAGGACATTATCAATTTGTGGTAATGCCCTTTGGTTTGAAGAATGCACCTGCCACTTTCCAAAGGTTGGTGAATCAAGTCCTTACTGGGTTGGATGATTACTGTGCAGCTTATCTTGATGATATTGCTGTCTTTAGCTCCACCTGGGAGGATCACCTGGTCCACCTGAGGAATGTTTTAGAGGCCCTGCAAAAGGCAGGCCTCACTATCAAGGCCACTAAGTGCCAGATAGGGCATAGCAAGGTTGTATACCTGGGCCACCTAGTTGGTGGGGGTCAGGTTCAACCACTGGAGAGCAAGATCCAGACCATAAAGGACTGGACTCCTCCAACTACCCAGACTCAGGTCAGAGCTTTCTTGGGCCTGACTGGGTACTACAGAAAGTTTGTTAAGAACTATGGGTCCATTGTGACACGACTTAATGACTTGACCTCCAAGAAGATGCCAAAGAAAGTTCAGAGGACAGTAAGCTGTCAAAAAGCATGTGATGACCTGAAGCAGGCCATGTGCAGTGCACCTATTCTGAAAAGTCCAGACTACTCCAAAGAGTTCATTGTCCAGACAGATGCTTCTGAGTTAGGTGTGGGAGCTGTTCTTTCACAACTGAATGTAGATGGTCAAGAGCAGCCCATTGCTTTTATAAGTAGAAGGCTGACCCCTAGAGAGAAACGTTGGTCTGCTATTGAGAGGGAGGCCTTTGCTGTGGTTTGGGCCCTGAAGAAGCTGAGGCCATACTTGTTTGGCACTCACTTCAAGATTCAGACAGACCATAAGCCCCTCTTTTGGCTAAACCAGATGAAGGGTGAAAATCCCAAACTTCTTAGGTGGTCCATTTCCCTACAGGGGATGGACTTCACAGTGGAACATAGACCTGGGACTGACCATGCCAATGCAGATGGACTCTCCAGATATTTCCACTTAGAAGATGAAGACTCAACTGGTCAAGGTTAGTTTAATGTCCCTAAGTTTGGGGGGGGGGGGTTGTGTAGGAGAGTAGGGTCTGCTTTCTATGTTCACCCCCACTTTTTGCTTTTGCTTTACTGGTTTTCGACTTAGATGTGGCTGTGGGCCTGCTAATCAGACCCACAGCCCTGCTGTTCTCTCTCTAAATTGATACTATGTACTTTAGGTGCATAACCCATTTGGATAGGATCACCTTATTGTTCCCCTGTACAGTGTACCCTAGGTACCCAGGGCATAGGTGTACCCTAGGCCTACCCGGGGCTGCAGCATGTATTATGCCACCCCTGGCCTGGCCTTCCATTATGACACAACTGGCGGATCACTCAGCTGGGGCAAGGTCGTGTAATCACTCCTTGCTTAGGTGTAGTATTCCTATACCTAACTTACATATAGACACATGTGTACCTATCAGCCACTCCTATGGCAGGCCTTAACAATCCTGGAGGCAGAGTGCTTGGTGACATGTGAGATGGTGCTCTAGCATGAGCTGAGCCTGTCTGCAGCTTTCGGAACCATGTCCTTATAGCTGTTCTATGATATAGCCTACCATATACTCTTAAAGGGCCTTATAATCTTAAACGGTTATGGTAACTATGGTTTGGTTTTATCAAAACATGTCGTGTAAGGTGTCTAACACTTTGGAATAATACCCCCATCCCATTTCTGGGGATGAGGATATTATCCCTACCTTCTAGAGGGAGAAGACATGTTGTAACTTACTTACCCGGTTAAAGTTAACCAGAACCCCAGCATCACAAAATGGATGCTGCTGCCACAGACACGAGTCTGACCTCCTGCTGCTGGGAGTGATCCCGGCAAGGGAGGCTTGGACAATAGGTTTCCTGCCTTGGGAGGTGCGAGCACCACCCCATACAGGCCTTAGTGTATTGGGGCAGGGAGGGATGAAAAGAATGAGACATGCCTGGGGCACACAAGGTGTCCCGTGCATAGTCCAGTTCAAACCGGTACTGGGGCTCTCCAGCCCCAGTCCTGGCGCGAAACTGGACAAAGGGAAGGGGGTGTAACCACCCCCCTCCCAGGTCCCACCCATAAGGCGTGACCTAGCAGGTAACCCAGCCCCCCAGATTTGGATAAGAGTGGTAGCTGGGCCCCAGGAGATTAGATTATCCTGAACCTGCAACTTGAACAGAAACTCTGGACCTTCGACATTCGACGAAAGAAGAAGACTGAAGAATCTCCCTTGTGGCCAAGGAGTGGCTACCCTGTGCAAACAGGCACCATCAAGAGACTACCCTTTGCTTTGCTAAAGTTCTACGAGGGACCGACTGCAGAGCCCGACCAGAGCCTTGACTTCCAGACTTCTCCGACCCTGATCCACATCCACAGCCGAGCTGGGATCCGTGGAGGCGACGAGAGACGTGGGACCGGCTACCTGGGAAAAGTGGCTAGTATCTTCCAGCGCAGCTTCTGAGGCACCCTCGAAGTTGTGCACCGGGGATTGAGAAGCCCCAACCCCAAGCACCATCTGCACCGAAGATCAGCCCCCCACACTCCACGAGTCCTGCGTGGGGCCCTTCTGCATTTTCCTGCTTGCCGCGCCTGTCCGGTTGCTTGCCCGTTGGCTAGTGGCCTTTGTGACGACGCATCCAGAAATCTTCACCGCTGGTTTGGCTCCTCCAGACTGGCTCCCGCTTCCTTGCAAAAGAGAAGCACCCCAGAACTTCCTGGTCTGCACCAGAAGCAAGTCCTCCGTTCTTCGTGGGTTCCGCTTGCCAAGGCTTGGTGAGTCCTAGTCCAACTTCGACGCCGCCGACAGCAAGAGCCTTCGTGGGACAGCTCGCCTCCTGGTCCTGGTCGTCCTCGACGTTCCCTGGTCCCCGTGGCTGCAGCGACAAGCTTCACCCTTCACCTGCAATCTTCACGACATCGCCTGGCTCCTTCCTGGTTACACGTGGTCACTGGCTAGTGACCTTGACTCTGTCCCTTCTGCTTGCAGGTATCCTCTCTTCTTGATCCCAGCCTTGGGATCCACCGGACACTCTTCACTGACTGCCTGTCAGCAACTTTCCTTCAGGCATCCATAGAAGTCCACGACGAAACCCGACGCAAGTTCACACCTATGCACCCACAGCCCGTGGGCTAGGTAACTTGGGTACTTCGGTGCTCACAAGGGTAGTGACTATCCTAGGGTCTAGTTTCCGAGTCTCGACTCTCTAGCTGCTTCAGAAGTGTCCTTAAACTGTTAATTTCTAACTGCTAGTAATTCTATCGACTTTTACGCATTTCGCGTGAGTGTTTCCACTCTGCACCTGAATCCCGTGGGCCTCCCACTTCCTAACTGTTGCTAGTGTAGTGTAGCCCCAGCGATTCCCTAGGCCTAGGCCTATCCTATTTCCGTGACAGTGGTCCTTATACCACTTCTTTAGTATATGGTTTGCGTGGCCCCTAGGGCCTAACTGTATTACTTACCTGTGTGACTTAATGTATGCATAAATAAGACTGTGTTGTACTTACCTCTAATCTCATAAAGAGTGCTGAGGGTTTGACTAGAATAAATACACTTTATTTTATATATATCTGTTGTGGTGTCCTTTCATTTGGTATTCAAGGGATTATATATGGTATCACAGCTGGCTTCACATGCCATTCAGAGTTTAGCCTAAGACTGCTCTTGTCCATGCTACCACTAGGATAGCTGGTCTATAAGGTTGACTTTACAACCAATCACCATAAGGGTTGTTTGGACTGATATAAGGTGTACACTAGAACTAGTGACATCATACATCAGGCCAACTTCTCACAAGGGGTTCCTGTTTTCCCCTACCTGGATGACTGGCTGTCGAAAGCGGAGTCTCCAGAGTTGGTTTCCCGCCACTTGCAAGTGACAGCTCATCTGTTGTTCAAATTGGGTTTCTTGATAAATGTACCCAAATCTCACCTGGTGCCTTCTCAGCGCAACCTGTTCATAGGGGCAATATTGTACACTTCTGTGTGTCGAGCATACCCTCCTCCGCAGAGGATTCTTGACATACAGGAAATTATTCCTTTATTTCACGATGGAGCGGTTGTTCCAGTCCTGAAGGTTCTTTGCCTGCTCGGTCTGTTCGCTTCCTGCATTCTGTTGGTCAACCATGCACGCTGGCACATGAGGGCACTCCAGTGGTGCCTCCGCAGGCAGTAGTATCAGCACAACATAGATCTTGGGGAGAACATCAGAATCTCCAGAGAAGCTGCAGCGGAGCTGTCTTGGTGGAGTGTGCAGGGCAACCTGTCTCAAGGAAAGCCCTTTCAGCCTCCTCCGCCGGTGGCCACAGTGATCAAGGATGCCTCCACTCTAGGGTGGGGTGCTCATCTGGGGGATCTGGAGGTCAAAGGACTTTGGTTTCCTGAGGAAAGGTTGCTTCACATCAACCTTTTGGAATTGCGGGCGATACTTTAGGCACTGAAGGCTTTTCTCCCTTCCCTTCGCGGTCAGTCGGTTCAGGTCCTGACGGATAACACTACCGCGATGTGGTACATCAACAAACAGGGAGGTGTAGAGCCGTAGCGCCTCTGTCGAGAGGCTCTGCGGCTCTGGTCCTGGGCTCAGGGCCAACGGATTTGTGTGTTTGTAAATCATCTGGCCGGTGTGTTGAATGTTCGTGCGGACAGTCTCAGTCGCCGTTACTCGGCCAATCACGAGTGGCGGCTTCATCCGGAGGTGGTCCATTGCATCTTTCAGATGTGGGGATCTCCTCGGTTGGACCTGTTTGCCACTCATGAGAACGCGCACTGCCCCTTATTCTGCAGTCTCCAGTTTCCGATGCAGGGAGTTTTGGGGATGTGTTTCAGATAGATTGGAGCTCACAACTCCTTTACGCGTTTCCTCCCTTATCCTTGATTCCTCGGGTTCTGAGGAAGATTCGCCAAGACCGGACCCAAGTTATATTGATCACCCCGGATTCGCCAAGAAGGGTGTGGTACACAGACCTACTTCACCTCTCGTCGCACCGTCCGCTCCGTCTCCCTCACAGGGCAGACCTCCTTTCGCAGTCGCAGGGGCAGGTTCTACACCCCCACCTCCAGAGCCTGCACCTTAATGTCTGGAGATTGAACGGGGCAACCTGAGTTCTTTCTCTCTCCCGCCGGATATAGTGGATGTTATTTTATCATCCAGGCGACACTCCACTAAGTCTGTTTACTCTTCCAGATGGTCCAGATTTGTTAAGTGGTGCGGAGAGAGGGACATTGACCCTTTGAAGGCCCGCTTGTCTAATATTTTGGAGTTTCTCTTTCTTTAGCACAGCAAGGTTGTGCTGTAGCCACTGTTAAGGGCTATTTATCGGCTTTGTCGGCCTTTTTTTGTTTGCCGGACCAGCCATCTTTATTTAAGTCCCCAATTGTCATGAGGTTCATTAAGGGCCTTACAAATAAGTTTCCTCCCACACCTTTCATTATGCCTCAGTGGGATTTGAATCTAGTACTCACTTTTTTAATGGGTTCTCCATTTGAGCCTCTTCACTCTTGCCCGTTGTGAGAAGTTGGCCTGATATATGATGTCACTAATTCTAGTGTACACCTTGTATCAGTCCAAACAACCCTTATGGTGATTGGTTGTAAAGTCAACGTTATAGACCAGCTATCCTAGTGGTAGCATGGACAAGAGCAGTCTTAGGCTAAACTCTGAATGGCATGTGAAGCCAGCTGTTATACCATATGTAATCCCTTGAATACCAAATGAAAGGACACCACAACAGATATATATATAAAATAAAGTGTATTTATTCTAGTCAAACCCTCAGCACTCTTTATGAGATTCGAGGTAAGTACAACACAGTCTTATTTAAGCATACATTAAGTCACACAGGTAAGTAATACAGTTAGGCCCTAGGGGCCACACAAACCATATACTAAGTAAGTGGTATAAGGACCACTGTCACGGAAATAGGATAGGCCTAGGCCTAGGGAATCGCTGGGGCTACACTATACTACCCAAAGTTAGGAAGTGGGAGGCCCACGGGATTCAGGTGCAGAGTGAAAAACACTCACGCGTAATGCGTATAATCGATAGAAATAGTACAGTTCAGAATTAATAAGATTTAGGACACTTCTGGAGTAGCTAGGAAGTCGAGACTTGAGAACTAGACACTAGGATAGTCAATACCCTGATGAGCACCGGAGTGCCCAAGTTACCTAGCCCACGGGCTGCGGGTGCATAGGTGTGAACTTGCGTCGGATTTCGTCGTCGACTCCTATGGATGCCTGAAGGAAAGATGCTGACAGGCAGTCAGTGAAGAGTGTCCGGTGGATCCCAAGGCCGGGATCAAGAAGGAAGGATACCTGCAAGCAGAAGGGACAGAGTCTGGGTCACTAGCCAGTGACCACATGGAACCAGGAAGGAACCAGGCGATGTCGGGAGATTGCAGGTGAAGAGGTGAAGCTTGTCGCAGCAGCCACGGGTACCAGGAGACGTCGAGGACGACCAGGACCAGGAGGCGAGCTGTCCCACGAAGGCTCGTGCTGTCGGCGGCGTCGAAGTCGAACTAGGACTCACCAAGCCTTGGCAAGCGGAACCCACGAAGAATGGAGGACTTGCTTCTGGTGCAGACCAGGAAGGTCTGGGGTGCTTCTCTATTACAGAGGAGCAGGAGCCAGTCTGGAGGAGCCAAACCAGCAGTAGAAAATCGAAGGTGTGTCGTCGCAAAGGTTACTAGCCAACGGGCAAGCAACCGGACAGACGCGGCAAGCAGGAAAATGCAGAAGGGCCCCACGCAGGACTCGTGGAGTGTGGGGGGCTGATCTTCAGTGCAGATGGTGCTTGGGTTGGGGCTTCTCAATCCCCGGTGCACAACTTCGAGGGTGCCTCAGAAGCTGCGCTGGAAGATACTCGCCACTTTTCCCAGGTAGCCGGTCCCACGTCTCTCGTCGCTTCCACGGATCTCAGCTCGGCTGTGGATGTGGATCAGGGTCGGAGAAGTCTGGAAGTCAAGGCTCTGGTCAGGCTCTGCAGTCGGTCCCTCGTAGAACTTCAGCAAAGCAAAGGGTAAGTCTCTTGATGGTGCCTGTTCGCACAGGGTGACCACTCCTTGGCCACAAGGGAGATTCTTCAGTCTTCTTCTTTCGTCGAATGTCGAAGGTCCAGAGTTTCTGTTCAAGTTGCAGGTTCAGGATAATCTAATTTAGCAGGGCCCAACTAGCTACTAATATACTGGGCTAGTGGGCTGGGCTACCTGCAAGGTCCCTCCTATGGGTGGGACCAGGAAGGGGAGTGGCTACACCCCCTTTCCTTTGTCCAGTTTCGCGCCAGAGCAGGGGCTGGAGTGCCCCAGCACCGGTTTGAACTGGACTATGCATGGAGCACCTTGTGTGCCCCAGGCATGTCTCATTCCTTTCAGCCCTCCCTGCCCCAATACACTAACGTCTGTCTGGGGAGGTGCTAGCACCTCCCCAAGCAGGAAACCTGTTGTCCAGGCCTCCCTGTCTGGGAGGGCTCCCAGCAGCAGGAGGTCAGACTTGTGTCTGTGGCAGCAGCATCCATTTTGTGATGCTGAGGCTTTGGTGAGAGTTAAACAGCAAAGTAGGATTTTAACATGTCTCTACCTCTAGAAGGGAGGGATAATATCCTCATTACCAGAAATGGTATGGGGGTATTATTCCAAAGTGTTAGACACCTTACACGACATGTTTTGATAAAGCCAAACCATAGTTACCATAACCGTTTAAGATTATAAGGTACTTTAAGAGTATATGGTAGGCTATATCATAGAACAGCTATAAGGACATGGTTCCAAAAGCTGCAGACAGGCTCAGCTCATGCTAGAGCACCATCTCACATGTTACCAAACACTCTGCCTCCAGGATTGTTAAGGCCTGCCATAGGAGTGGCTGATAGGTACACATGTGTCTATAGATAAGGGTAGATATAGGTATACTATATCTAAGCAAGGGGTGATTACACGACCTTGCCCCAGCTGAGTGATCAGCCAGTTGTGTCTGATTGGAAGGCCAGACCAGGGGTGGCATAATACATGCTGCAGCCCCTGGGAGGCCTAGGGTACACCTATGCCCTGGGTACCTAGGGTACACTGTACAGGGTCCAATAAGGTGATCCTTAGCAATTGGGTATGTACCTAGGGTACATGGAGTCCATTTTAAAGAGAGAGCAGACAGCCTGAGACCCTGAATGGCAGGATCTCAGGCCAACTAAGTCGAAAAACCAGCTAGACACTAGGCAAAAAGTTGGGGGTAACCATAGTCAGATATCCACCTTCCTACACAACCCCCCCCCAAACGAAGGGAGATAAGGCTGTCCTTGACCAGGTAAGCCTATATTGCCTAAGTGGCCATATAAGGAAGAACCAGCACTGGCATGGTTACCCCCTGTCTCATGGTCCACTAAGCAATCCCTCACCCTAAAGATATCATAGGGTCTCCACCATAGGGAATCTCTACCTTTGGTGTATCTTTGCAAAGTAAAAGGCTGGTGTTGAGATGGAGTACTGAAGTGAGTGTCCTCAAAGTGAGGCCTCAGCTTCCTCCAATCATCCTCCACCATGGATGCCTTTCTTTCTTTAACTGAGTTGTACTGTGCTCTCAGGGTCAGCCTCTGGCTACCTAAAGCTGGAGGCTGGGTCCCTTTTGTGGGCTTACTGGAGGGACAGGTCAGGTTTGGGGCCCTAAGGTCCCATGTTTGCCTGTGACCAACAGAATCCCTCTGGGAGAGGTCCCTAACTACCTGTAAAGGAGATCCCTCAGGAATGTTTTTACCCATCACCTGGCTAGGGCTACTAGCCAGGCAATCCTCATTCTTTTGATGGGGGGGGTTCTTGTGGACAGGGGCCCTCCTGGGGTCCACTGGCCTCCCTGACCTCTGCAGCCCTGGGCTGACTGAGGCAGGGTAGAGAGAGGCAGGCTACCTGCACCAGACTGGGTTCCACCTTGGAAGGGTCCACTGACATCAGAGGCTCTGCCAGGCCAGGCCTGGCTACCTCTGGGGCAGTTCCTTCACAAGGGGTGAGGTCAGATCCCTGAGGAGACTGACCTTTTTCCTAATGTCTGGGGAGAGGGAGACTTTTCTTCCTCCCCACTACTCTCTGTTTGTGTGGAGTGATCCATAGTTTCAGGCTTCACTACACCCCGTCAGTCTGAGTATGGACTGAGACCATTACAGTCCTGCAAACCTTTTCAGGGAGGCACTCAGTTTGGGTTTGAGCTGTGACTGTCACAGCTCTGCCAATCTCTACAGGGAAGTCTGTCTTTGCCTGGGCTGTGGCTACCACTGCCCTTCCAACCTTTTCAGGGAGGAAATCTACTTGGACAGGGGTTGTGGCTGGCACAACCCCACTACCCTTTTGTGAAAGGCCTACCATTTTAGAATGGGTGTCTTCTTCAACTCCAGCCCAAGCTGAGAGTTCTAAGTCATTCCCCAGTAAGCAGTCTACAGGCAAGGTTGGGGACACTTACACCCTTTTAGGGCCAGTGACACCTCCCCAGCTGAGACATACCTCTGCCATGGGATGACTGTTCTGTTTGCCATCAATGTTAGTTACCTGGTATGAGAAACCAGGCAATAGCTGCTCAGAGGGAGCTAGCCTATGGGCCACCATAGTGATGCTAGCTCCAGTGTCTCTGTAGGCCTCAGCTTTTCTACCATTGATGTAGGGCTCCTGTCTGTACCTACCCAAAGTGTTGGGACAGGCAGTGAAGTTGGCAAACCCCATGCCACCATCACAGACAAGAGTAGCTGCTGTAGGGGAATTGGCTAAGCCAGGATCCCCCTGTGTTCCCCAAGAAAACCCAACCAAATTTTTGGGGGCACTCCCACCACCTGGGGGATTACTGCTGACAGTAATAGGTGGTGTGACAGGAGTAATTGGAGGAACAGTTTTGTTTTTAGCCTTTGGGCAACTGCTGTCAGTTTTCCAATGCCCAGGAATTTTACATTCATGGCAGTAAGGCTTTTTAACTGTGGTAGAGGAGGGAGCTTGGGACCCACCACCCTGTGTGGAGTTTTGGGGCCCTGAGGAAGATTTCTCTTTTGTTTTATCCCCACCCTTCTCTTGAGGCTTGGTGGTATCTTTCTTTTGGTCACCACCCTGATTTTTAGGCCTAATCCTGGTCCTGACCCATTTATCTGCCCTCTTTCCCAATTCTTGGGGAGAGGTCAACTCTGAGTCTACCAGGTGTTGATGGAGAAGCTGGTTCTGACAATTACTAAGGATCTGCTCCCTCATAATCAAGTTGTACAATCCTGTATAGTCCTGCACCTTGCTGCCAGTTAACCAACCCTCCAAAGCCTTAGTGGCACAATCCACAAAATAAGACCAGTCCTGTGTCTGTGTCTTCTGGGTGTCTCTGAACAACAACCTATATTGCTCAGTGGTTAAGCCAAGCCCATCTATCAAAGCACTCTTCAGGACTTTGTAATTGTTAGCATCCTCATCACTGACTGTGAGGAGCTTGTCTCTACCTTTGTCAGAAAAGGAGAGCCACAAGATAGCTGCCCACTGACTCTGGGGTACCTGCTGTACTTTGCGGGCCCTCTCCAAAGCAGTCATCCACTTGTGGATGTCATCCCCATTCTGATATGGGGGGACTATCTTGCTTAGGTTTCTATGGTCATAAGACCTATCCCTATCTCTAGGAATGTTGCTGCCACCAGTGGGTTCTGACCCACTCAATTTTTGCTCTCTGGCCAGAGCAAGCTTCTCTTTGGCAAGGGCAAGTTCTTCCCTTTCAATCCTCAGTTTGGCTTCCTTCATTCTGGCCTCATGCTCTCTCCTCTGGGGGGAAGTCATCCCCCTGTGGGATGAAGCATTGGAGCTTCTTGAGTGATAGGAGTGGAGAGAGTCCCCTGAGGGAGATCTACCCCTCCTATCTCTCTTTTTAAGATTACTTGGGGGCCTGTAAGGGAAGCTCCCATGCAAGCTCCCATGCAAGCTTAAGTTAGCCTGACTAAGTCTTCTGACTGGGGTCTTGCTACCTCCCTCTTCCTCTTAGGTCTCTTCTAACTCATCTGTATCAGTTAAGTCAGGGGTCTCTTCTGTGGAGGGGAGGCCCTTATCTACAGCTATGGCACCGTACTTGGCAGCTCTTTCAGCATCATAGGCCTCCAGAAGCTCCACTAGCTGTCTAAGGGTAGGGTTAGAACCCTGTTTTAATCTCCTGGTGGTACACAGTTGTCTCATCTCCTGGAAAGTGAATGCATCATATGTAGAGGGAATCTGTCTAGGATTCTCCTCTCCTGAGGGAGTATCAGTGTGATCTCCATTCAGGGACATGATTCTAGTGAGGGTGTGGTGTGTGCACCTACCTACACTAGTTGTATCTACTAAACCTCTCTAGTAGTTGTAGTCAGGGTGTGCTAGGCCCTTCAACCTACAACAACTAAGTCCAGTAGGACTTAAGTATTTATAATCTATGTTATATGTACCTAAACAATATCTGTGTGATCTTTCAATTTAGTATCTCAAGATTACAATGGTATTACAACAGCAAGCTCAGATCCCAACCGCTGCTCACCAATGTGAGAAGTTGGCCTGATATATGATGTCACTAATTCTAGTGTACACCTTGTATCAGTCCAAACAACCCTTATGGTGATTGGTTGTAAAGTCAACCTTATAGACCAGCTATCCTAGTGGTAGCATGGACAAGAGCAGTCTTAGGCTAAACTCTGAATGGCATGTGAAGCCAGCTGTTATACCATATGTAATCCCTTGAATACCAAATGAAAGGACACCACAACAGATATATATATAAAATAAAGTGTATATATTCTAGTCAAACCCTCAGCACTCTTTATGAGATTCGAGGTAAGTACAACATAGTCTAATTTAAGCATACATTAAGTCACACAGGTATGTAATACAGTTAGGCCCTAGGGGCCACGCAAACCATATACTAAGTAAGTGGCATAAGGACCACTGATACGGAAATAGGATAGGCCTAGGCCTAGGGAATCGCTGGGGCTACACTATACTACCCAAAGTTAGGAAGTGGGAGGCCCACGGGATTCAGGTGCAGAGTGGAAACACTCACGCGTAATGCGTATAATCGATAGAAATAGTACAGTTCAGAATTAATAAGATTTAGGACACTTCTGGAGTAGCTAGGAAGTCGAGACTTGAGAACTAGACACTAGGATAGTCAATACCCTGATGAGCACCGGAGTACCCAAGTTACCTAGCCCACGGGCTGCGGGTGCATAGGTGTGAACTTTCGTCGGGTTTCGTCGTCGACTCCTATGGATGCCTGAAGGAAAGATGCTGACAGGCAGTCAGTGAAGAGTGTCCGGTGGATCCCAAGGCCGGGATCAAGAAGGAAGGATACCTGCAAGCAGAAGGGACAGAGTCTGGGTCACTAGCCAGTGACCACGTGGAACCAGGAAGGAACCAGGCGATGTCGGGAGATTGCAGGTGAAGAGGTGAAGCTTGTCGCAGCAGCCACGGGTACCAGGAGACGTCGAGGACGACCAGGACCAGGAGGCGAGCTGTCCCACGAAGACTCGTGCTGTCGGCGGCGTCGAAGTCGAACTAGGACTCACCAAGCCTTGGCAAGCGGAACCCACGAAGAATGGAGGACTTGCTTCTGGTGCAGACCAGGAAGGTCTGGGTTGCTTCTCTATTACAGAGGAGCAGGAGCCAGTCTGGAGGAGCCAAACCAGCAGTAGAAAATCGAAGGTGTGTCGTCACAAAGGTTACTAGCCAACGGGCAAGCAACCGGACAGACGCGGCAAGCAGGAAAATGCAGAAGGGCCCCACGCAGGACTCGTGGAGTGTGGGGGGCTGATCTTCGGTGCAGATGGTGCTTGGGGTTGGGGCTTCTCAATCCCCGGTGCACAACTTCGAGGGTGCCTCAGAAGCTGCGCTGGAAGATACTCGCCACTTTTCCCAGGCAGCCGGTCCCACGTCTCTCGTTGCCTCCACGGATCTCAGCTCGGCTGTGGATGTGGATCAGGGTCGGAGATTTCTGGAAGTCAAGGCTCTGGTCAGGCTCTGCAGTCGGTCCCTCGTAGAACTTCAGCAAAGGAAAGGGTAAGTCTCTTGATGGTGCCTGTTCGCACAGGGTGACCACTCCTTGGCCACAAGGGAGATTCTTCAGTCTTCTTCTTTCGTCGAATGTCGAAGGTCCAGAGTTTCTGTTCAAGTTGCAGGTTCAGGATAATCTAATTTAGCAGGGCCCAACTAGCTACTA
The DNA here is from genome assembly GCF_964204655.1 of Triturus cristatus. Taxonomy (NCBI): domain Eukaryota; kingdom Metazoa; phylum Chordata; class Amphibia; order Caudata; family Salamandridae; genus Triturus; species Triturus cristatus. Next base: position 1,237,205,117 of record NC_140590.1, on the reverse strand, counting down.
ATATAGTGGGCTGGGCTACCTGCAAGGTCCCTCCTATGGGTGGGACCAGGAAGGGGAGTGGCTACACCCCCTTTCCTTTGTGCAGTTTCGCGCCAGATCTGGAGAGCCCCAGCACCGGTTTGAACTGGACTATGCATGGAGCACCTTGTGTGCCCCAGGCATGTCTCATTCCTTTCAGCCCTCCCTGCCCCAATACACTAACGTCTGTCTGGGGAGGTGCTAGCACCTCCCCAAGCAGGAAACCTATTGTCCAGGCCTCCCTGGCTGGGAGGGCTCCCAGCAGCAGGAGGTCAGACTCGTGTCTGTGGCAACAGCATCCATTTTGTGATGCTGAGGCTTTGGTGAGAGTTAAACAGCAAAGTAGGATTTTAACATGTCTCTACCTCTAGAAGGGAGGAATAATATCCTCATTACCAGAAATGGTATGGGGGTATTATTCCAAAGTGTTAGAAACCTTACACGACATGTTTTGATAAAGCCAAACCATAGTTACCATAACTGTTTAAGATTATAAGGTACTTTAAGAGTATATGGTAGGCTATATCATAGAACAGCTATAAGGACATGGTTCCAAAAGCTGCAGACAGGCTCAGATCATGCTAGAGCACCATCTCACATATTACCAAGCACTCTGCCTCCAGGATTGTTAAGGCCTGCCATAGGAGTGGCTGATAGGTACACATGTGTCTATAGATAAGGGTAGATATAGGTATACTATATCTAAGCAAGGGGTGATTACACGACCTTGCCCCAGCTGAGTGATCAGCCAGTTGCGTCTGATTGGAAGGCCAGACCAGGGGTGGCATAATACATGCTGCAGCCCCTGGGAGGCCTAGGGTACACCTATGCCCTGGGTACCTAGGGTACACTGTACAGGGTCCAATAAGGTGATCCTTACCAATTGGGTATGTATCTAGGGTACATGGAGTCCATTTTAAAGAGAGAGCAGACAGCCTGAGACCCTGAATGGCAGGATCTCAGGCCAACTAAGTCGAAAAACCAGCTAGACACTAGGCAAAAAGTTGGGGGTAACCATAGTCAGATATCCACCTTCCTACACCCGTTGAGGCTTCTTTCTTTTAAAACGGTTTTCTTGATTGCCATTACCTCTGCTAGGAGGGTAAGTGAGCTTCAAGCTCTTAGTTCGAAACCTCCTTTCTTGACCATTCATGCAGATAAGTTGGTTCTAAGGATCAGGGCTGCATTCCTTCCCAAGGTGGTTACCCCTTTTCTTTTGGGACAATCCATCACTTTACCCACCTTTTATCCTCCCCCTCACCCTTCCAAGGAGGAAGAGAGACTGCATCGGTTGGACCCTAAGAGGGCTGTCAGCTTTTATTTGGATCGGACTAGAGATCTGAGGCTGGATGATCAGCTCTTCGTGGGCTATGTTGGGAAAATCAAAGGCAAGGCAGTGCACAAGAGGACGCTTTCCAGGTGGATTATCTTGTGCATCAAGATTTGCTACGCCCTGGCCAAGAAGGAACCGCCTCAAGGTATGAGAGCTCATTCCACCAGAGCTGTCTACTTCTTCTGCTTTGGCTAGAGGCGTTCCTGTTCTTGATATCTGTAAGGCAGCAACTTTGGCCTCCCTCCACACCTTTGCAAAGCATTACTGCTTGGACTCTGAGGTTAGGAGGGATGGCCATTTTGCTCGCTCTGTTTTGCAGGATTTTTTGGTCTAGTCAGGTGGACACCCTCCTCCGGGTGAGGTACGGCTTTGGGAATCTATTCAAAAGGTGAGGAATCCACAGGCAGAAGTATCCATCAGAAGAACAAGTTACTTACCTTCGGTAACGCTTTTTCTGGTGGATACAATTTCTGCCTGTGGATTCCTGTGGATATGGTATGTCAACAAGCAGGGAGGAGTGAGGTCGTACCGTCTCTGCAGAGTGCCGTTGCGAATCTGGTCCTGGGCTCAGGACCATCGGATTTGCTTGATGGCAAATCATCTGGCCAGGGTGCTGAACGTGCGTGCGGACAGTCTCAGTCGGCAGTTCTCCGCCGCCCACGAGTGGAGGCTTCATCCAGAGGTAGTCCGACACATCTTTCGGACGTGGGGGACTCCTCGGGTGGACCTGTTTGCTACTCACGAGAACGTGCACTGCCCGTCATTCTGCAGTCTCCATTTTCCAGGGCAGGGAGCGTTGGGGGTCGCGTTTCAGTTGAGTTGGGGCTCGCAACTCCTTTATGCGTTTCCTCCCATACCCTTGATTCCTCGGGTTCTGAGGAAGATTCGCCAAGACGGGACCAAGTTATACTGATCGCCCCGGATTGGCCAAGAAGGGTGTGGTACACGGACCTTCTTCACCTCTCGTCACACCCTCCGCTCCGTCTCCCTCTCAGGGCAGACCTCCTCTCTCAGATGGAGGGGCAAGTTCTACACCTCCACCTCCAGAGCCTGCACCTTCATGACTGGAGATTGAACGGGGCAACTTGAATTAATTTTCTCTCCCACCTGACGTGGTGGACGTTATATTATCAGCCAGGTGACACTCCACTAAGTCTGTCTGTTTACCTGATCAGCCTTCTTTATTTAAGTCTCCTATATCTCAAGATTTATTAAGATTTATTAAGGGACTGACAAACATGTTTCCTCCCACTCCTTTTATTATACCCCAGTGGGACTTGAATTTGGTGTTAACTTGTTTAATGGGTTCGTCATTCGAACCAATGCATTGTTATCCTTTAAGACTTTTAACTTTCAAAACGGTCTTCCTGGTAGCTATAACCTCGGCCAGGAGGGTGAGTGAACTCCAGGCTTTGAGGTCAATGCCGCCTTTTCTGACCATATATGCTGAAAGAATGGTACTTAGGACCAGGGCTGCTTTTCTGCCTAAGGTGGTGACACCCTTCCACCTAGGTCAGTCCCATCACCCTTCCTACTTTCTATCCTCACCCTCACTCTTCCAAGGAGGAGGAGAGACTTCATTGTTTTGATCCAAAGAGGGCGATTAGCTTCTATTTGGACAGAACTAAGGACTTCCGTCAGGATGGACATCTCTTTATTGGATATGCTGGTCGTATGAAGGGCAAGTCGGTGCACAAGCACACTTTATCACGATGGATCATGTTGTGCATCAAGATATGCTACTCCCTGGCTGGTAAAGAGACTCCTGTAGGCATTCGAGCTCATTCCACCAGGTCTAAATCGTCTACTTCTGCATTGTCTAGAGGTGTTCCTGTTTTGGACATCTGTAAGGCCGCAACTTGGGCCTCCCTCCACACTTTTGCGAAGCATTACTTGCTTAGATTCCGAAGTGAGGAGGGATGGCTATTTTGCGCGTTCTGTTTTGCAGGACTTTTTGGTATAGAAGGGTGGACACCCACCTCCGGGAGAGTTACTGCTGTGGGATTCTATTCATAAGGTGAGGAATCCACAGGCAGATGTATCCATAGAAGAACAAGTTACTCACCTTCGGTAACACTTTTTCTGGTGGATACAGTATCTGCATGTGGATTCCTCACAGACCCACCCCCCTCCCCATTGTCCACCCTTTTATACCATAAAAGCTGAGGTTTTAGTTTTTTGATGTATTATGTGTACTCAAGACTTTGTTACCTCTGTTTATTTACTAATGTCTTGTTTGAAGTGCAAGCTTTCTTCTTTCCTTATACACTGAGTGCATTTGTGTGAATTCTGTAAACTATGTATACGTTGTCTCTATGTCGGCCTGCACGTTTTACCTCTGTGTCACGGAAAAATTGGGTGGAACTGACGTCATCACGCCGACGTGGTCCTCTTATGGTTCCGGTGACGTCATGCGGAGCCGCGTGTGGAGCCATGACGCTGAGACGACCTCGTCGGCGCAGAGACCTACGAAAAAATTCCGAAATGCTTGCGCAGAGGGGGATATTCATAAGGTGAGGAATCATAAGGTGAGGAATCCACAGGCAGATACTGTATCCACCAGAAAAAGCGTTACCGAAGGTAAGTAAGTTGTTCAGCAGGGAGGAGTAGGGTCGTACCGCCGCTGCAGGGAGGCGTTGCGGCTTTGGTCCTGGGCTCAGGACCATCGGATTTTCTTGATGGCGAATCATCTGGTGCTAAATGTTCGTGTGGACAGTCTCAGTCGGCAGTTCTCCGCGACCACGAGTGGAGGCTTCATCCGTAGGTAGTTTGACACATCTTCCGGACGTGGGGGACTCCTTGGGTGGACCTGTTTGACACTCTCGAGAACGCGCATTGCCCGTCATTCTGCAGTCTCCAGTTTCCAATGCAGGGGGTGTTGGGGCATTGGGGGACGCGTTTCAGTTGAGCTGGAGCTCACATCTCCTTTACGCGTTTCCTCCCATACCTTTATTCCTCGGGTTCTGAGGAAGATTCGCCAAGACCAGGCCCAAGTCATATTGATCGCCCCGGATTGGCCAAGAAGGGTGTGGTACACAAATCTACTTCACCTCTCATCGCACCCTCCGCTCCATCTCCCTCTCAGAGTAGACCTCCTCTCGCAGTCGCAGGTTCTTCACTCCTACCTCCAGAGCCTGCACCTTCATGCCTGGAGATTGAACGGGGCAACCTGAGTTCCTTCTCTCTCCCTCCTGACCTGGTGGACGTTATCTTATCGGCCAGGCGACACTCCACTAAGTCCATTTACTCCTACAGGTGGTCAATATTTGTTAAATGGTGTGGAGAGAGGTCTATTGATCCCTTAAAGGCTCATCTTTCTGATGTTCTTTGTTTTTCACTACATTTGGCCCAACAGGGTTGTGCTGTGGCTACTGTTAAAGGTTATTTGTCTGCTTTATCGGCATTACTTAGTTTGGCTGATCAGCCGTCTCTTTTCAAATCTCCGGTTGTTTTAAGGTTTATTAAGGGCCTTACTAATATGTTTCTGCCTGCTCCCTTCATTAGGCCTCAGTGGGATTTGAATCTAGTGTTAACTTTCTTAATTGGTTCCCCATTCGAACCTATGCATAGTTGTCCCTTGAGACTGCTGTCATTCAAAACGGTCTTCCTTGTGGCTATCACCTCAGCCAGGAGGGTGATTGAGCCTCAGGCTTTGAGTTCCAAGCCTAAGTTTCTGTCTATTCATGCTGAAAGGATGGTTCTCAGGACCAGGGCTGCTTTTCTGCCTCAGGTTGTAACTCCCTTCCATCTAGGGCAGTCCATTACCCTCCCTACTTTCTATCCTCCCCCTCACCATTCCAAGGAGGAGGAGAGGCTGTACTACTTGGATCCTAAGAGGACGGTTAGTTTCTATCTGGATAGATTGAAGGACCTGTGATTGTACAATCAGCTCTTTGTGGGCTACGTTGGACGCATGAAGGGCAAGGTGGTGCACAAGAGCACTCTATCCAGGTGGATCATCTTGTGGATCAAGACCTGCTACGCTGGGTGGGGCGTGGCTAGCGGCCGATGGAAATGGTCGCTTGCTGAGGCGGCTCCACAGCCCGTGCCGATAATTCCACTCAAACATCTCAAATATGCTCTGGGGATTTCCCTAAAGCATCAGGGAACGTCCCGTATCCCAATCCCGTCTGGCGACATCACTTCCAGGGGGGAAAAAAAGAAAAATTGCAATTGAAGCCAGGAGAGGCACCCAGCGCGGAGCAGCCCCGGACTCATCAAAATGGCGGCTTGAACGCCAACGGCTCCAGCTACCGGGACAGTGACCTGCGGGCGGCGGCCACCTTGACCTGGAGCGATCACTGGACATAACCTGTCCCTGGCGCGGCCCCACGCTCCCTTCCTGAGCGGCGCTACAAGTGAAATCATCGGTGGCGGAGAGGGCATGAGCGGGCAGCACGAATATCACCCACACGCTACTCTCCCCTCGGAGCGCTGCCTGCCCAGGGTCCCTGGCTCGGAGGGCCTCTGGAGCGCTGTGGAGGGAGATCAGGCTGCGCTGGACTCTCTGGTGGTCTCAGGTGAGGAGCTTTAAGCTGGGGGCGGCGGCGAGGGGAAGCACACGCTGCGCTCGCCCTGCCGCATAGACTATGTGAGGTGCAGCTGGTGCGGAGACCTAAATCGAGCTCCCGGCTTTACGGCCTGCCGTCGCAGCTGTAATTCGGCTAAAGATCCATTGGATGCCTTCCCCAGGGGCATTGCTGCAGATACGTTCCTACCGACTGCCATACCTGCCTCAAGATTTGCTCTCCTGGTGCCCCGATAGGTGATCTGTCCGGCCCGCTGCCTGAGCGCATTGTGGAGATACAGGAAAGCTACGCAGCCCTAACCAGAGACGCCCCAATACGGAGCCCACTGCAGCGAGCATAATTGCATGGGGCCCACACGTTGGCGCTTGGACTGCTATCACCCATCTGATCCGACATTGTGGAGGGTGTTGTGCTAGACCAGGAGAGGCACACACTGCTCTATAGCGGGGTGGCCTGGATTGACGCTGCACCGGGGAGGAACCAGTAGTGATGGGTCCTATCCTTTGCAAGGGACCTGCAAATCTGCACAAGTCCACAATACCTAAAACTACATTTGCCCCACCTGCAGCTGCTGAGATCCAGGACCCGCGGACCACCCTCGGGGCCCGGGTAGTAACAGGGGTGCACGATCGGCCTACTCAAACAGCCATCTGCTGCAGACGCTAAACACCAGGGCTGACCTGCGCGGGTGCCCAGATTTGTTTCCTGGCCCCCAGGATCCACCTGGACCACCGACAGGCTGGCGGGGGATGTCTCTTCCCACGCGCAGGCGGTGGCCATTACAGGTGGGATCCCACTGCGACACCTCATGGCGAAAAACCGAGGCTCCAAAACACAGATCCAAAAGCAACTGGCGATGTTCGCCTGGACGAAACAGGGAGAAGAAACCAATATGGCTCCTGGAGATGAACCAAACGCGTCCCAAACTCATCCCCAAGCTAAAACTCTTACCCTAGAAGATGTCATGGATGCCATAGCAGGGGTGTGCACATCCCTGGAATCCCACATAGACTCTGTGAACATAGAGGTGACTCTTCTGAGAACAGATTGGACTCTAGAGTTCGTGAGGTGGAGACAACCACGGCCACCCTAGTGACTGATACTTCTGCCCTCCAAAACCAGGTCGCACAACTACAACATCAACAGAAAAGAATGGAGAAGCTCCTCGACGCTTATGAAGGGAGGGCCAGACGAAATAACATCCGCATTCTTGGCTTACCCGAACGAATGGAAGGGCCGGCAGCTGACCTCTTCGTTGAAGACCTTATCCTCAACAACTCCAACCCAAACGCCTCTCGAGTTATTTTTTCATTGAGCGAGCTCATAGGATTCCTGGTGGGCGCCTTAAACCTGGAGCTCCTCCACGTCCAATGATTGCCAGAATTTTCAATTTTTGGGATAGGGATGTTATCCTCCAAACTGCGAGAACCGGATCTCCACTAAAAATAGACAATGCTATTATCACCTTTTTTCCGGACTTCACAGTCAAAGTAGAAGCACAAAGACGCAGCTTCACAGCGGTAAAGAAAGCCCTCCGTGACAAGGGTATCAAATACTCCATGCTATTCCCCGCCAAACTCTGTGTGGAGTCTGAAGGTAAGACTTGGTTCTTCTTGTCCCCAGAGGAGGCCTGGCACTGGATAGAGGGCCGGCGAAGAGCGGGCAAACACCCTGACCGACGAACCGTTGGGGGCGGCAGTGGTGACCGACGGACACTTCCTGCGCCGAGTGGAAGACAATCGGAGGGAGACCCGAGAGACGTACACAGACTCAAGCTGTAGAGTCCCATGGATCCCGCGCTGAAAAGGGTCCACACCTAGCGAATCGCTGATCCTCCGCTCTCGGGTGGGGACTCCTTGTATCTACATCAAACTGGATGTTGCTTGAGAGACTTGAGGAACCGACCAAAATTCCATTTGACACTATCAGAAAGTTACTATCGGATTGGACACTATTGCATGTTGTTTCATTGCAAAATATTGATATTAGGATAGATTGCGGGGGCTGGAGGCGACTAGCCAGGCACCTCAAGAATGGGTGGGAGGGCGACAGGCACTCTGCCTTGTTGGGGAGTGGATAGTTCAGATTCCACTGGCAGGGGGGCTGGGTGGGGGGCGCAGAGAGGGGGAGGGGGGACTGGTTGGGTGTTTGTTAGTTTTGTTTTAGTTGCACGATATACATACAGTACTGGGGAATGTTCAACTCACCGTAGCACCCAACAACATCTGTTGACAACCGCACAGGGAAGCGCAGGAAGACACTCGATCTAGTGCCACACTCCACCACCGAGTCCATTGCCACAGCTGTAACTCTGGGCTAGCGGCTCCACACTCACTGCCTTGGAATATTAGACATGCCTGACGTTACAACTACGAAACTGTCCATATTGACGTGGAATGTCAATGGACTAGGAAGCAAGGTTAAACGTGGAATAGTCTTGCAGTACCTTAAGAGACAGATGCCGGACCTAGTATTGCTGCAGGAAACCCACTTGGTGGGTAACAGCTGCAAAGCACTCCACCGGTGGGGATACAAACTTATAGCCCATGCAGGCTTTACGTCGGGTTCTAGAGGCACAGGCATCCTCATACGCAAAAACCTAGCTCTCACTCCCACCCGTATCTGGACTGACCCACAGGGTAGATTCGCAGTTTTAGAGGCTACCTGGGAAGGGAACCAATTAAACATCGTCTCAGCCTATCTTCCACCAGCCCTGGGCAAACCGGCTCTACAGGAACTGGGTGGGATACTTCTAGATCTTCCCCCTGGCACACTCGCCTTAGGAGGAGACTTCAATATGACTATGGATGACATGACTGACAGATACCCTCACAAACTCCCTCCTGGACGTCATACCTCCCTAGCAAACTTCGCTCAGGCGATGGGACTCACTGACCTTCGTTATCAAAAGGAGGGACTAGTGGGCTTTTAAGAGGAGGTCCAGCATACGGGCCCGGTTAATCGTTAGAAAGAAAGAGTATGCAGTTCCTCAGAATAGAGGGAGAGTGAGAGTGTAGGGAAGAGACCGTGTAAAAGAGGAAAGGGAGTTCCTCTAGTCGGAACTAGGGTCCTCACACACCAAGCAAGCTAGGTGTCATGCTTCATCATATGGACCTGCTCCTCGTCGGGTCGGCTCTGCAATACCCGACGGGCACCCTTAAAGGGGCTCTTTAGCGGAGATCTTCTGTTCCTGGCCGTATGGTGTAGTGCGTGTGAGGGGTCTAGTGGTGTAGATGTGAATGCGTGTAGGTGATTAAAACAAGTTGGATAATCCAAAATAGGACTTTATTAGGAGTGGCTATCCACTTGATTAAAAAGCAAAAACAGAGTGGCAGCTAGCTGACGTGAGGGTTCAGCTTAGCTATGCTCTTCTGTGATGGTCAACATGTTTCATGCCTAGTGGTCCTAATGATCCATGGCAATTCTTCAGGACCTAATGAACTGTCAACTATCTACACACTGTGGAATGTATAATAGTTACCTGCCACATGTATTATGGAGAACGATCTCGCCATATGTTAGAGGGGACCTAATAGGGTGTATTTCCCTGCTTCTGTCCGTATTCGTTGCGCCACCGGGACACCAAGATTCTGGTGTTGTTTAGGATGCTGCCGGGATGGGCCGTTAACCTGCCCAGGCGCCACTCGAACCGGGAAGAGTGGCGCCTGGGTAGGTTAACGGCCTGTTTTGTTTTTTCAGGCCTTCTCAACGCTTTTTCGCGTCTGGAACAGTGTGTCGATGCCCTCAGGCTTCAAATCGTGCCGGTCCTGTTCGTGGCAGATGTCTGCAACGGAGCCACATGAAATCTGTATGTGGTGCTTGGGCGTGCACCACGACTCCTTGGATTGTGACGCCTGCCGGCAGCTGAGACCAAAGTCCCTGAGGGAACGACGAATAAAGTTGCTGTCTGGCCAGATGTCCCGATCGGAACCCTGTCGGCGCCAGTCTCCCTCTCCAGCGGAGGACTCCAAGCGGCGCCAGTCTTCCCATGAGGAGGTTCCTGTTAGGGGCAGGTCCTGGAGTCATGACCGTCGTTCACCTACCTCAGGTAAGCACCGGAGAAAGTCGCAGAAGTCATCGGCTCCACATCGACATGACGTCAGGGCCTGCTGATCCCGGTCTTTACCAGACACGGGCTCCCAGGAGTCGACCCCCGCATATCCACCATTTCCTGGTGCAACTCGGACCCAGATGAAGGCCTACTGCAGGGCCCTGCTGGCCGTCTTTGGGTTGCCCCCTCTCTCTGGCACGCCTTCGGGCCCCACAGGGGGGTAGGGACTCAGGCCTCTTATAGCGCCTTTGCACAGCCCTGCGGGGCTCCCTGCAGAGTCGCTGGATGCGGCTGCAGAGCGGAGCCCGACTCCTAGTCAGTGCCATCTCTCCCCGCAGGTTTCCAACTCTGGAGACGTTCGGTCGACGCCAGTCCGACGAGCATCCTTTGGAGGTTGTCGACATCGACAAAACTCCGTCTCGACGCCGATCGATGCTAGTGCCATCCCCTATTCCTTTATTGGTTGAGGGCATGGGCCCAGTGGATTCCTCACCCCCAGAGTCACTTTCTCACTCTCCGGAGCGAGCGCCCATGGGGCTTTGGCCGGCTCCTCATTATGCTGAGCCCCTGTTTGGTGGACGGATTAGCTTATATCCGTCACCTACTGATGATTTGCTATCACTGCCTCGTAGGGCCACGGAGGCTAGTGAGACGTTTGAAAGGGCAGTTCGCAGGACTGCGGATATTTTTCAGATGCAACCGACCTCTGTCTCTAGGCCTTCAGATCCCTTGCTGGATCTTCTCCACCATGGCACGGTGGGAGTGGAGCCTTTCTTGCCTTTTGCAGGGTCATTACATGACATCCTTCTGGGGATTTGGGCGAGGCCCTCTTCGGGGAACCCCGTGGATCGTGCTATTGCACATCGTCATCGCCCGGCTCCCATGATCCTGCCTGTTTGTCTCTCTACCCTGGGGCTCAAGGACTCATAATCCAGGCATCTCTCTCTTCCTCCCTGTGAGAAGTTGGCCTGGTATATGATGTTCACTAGTTAAAGTGACCACCTTGTACCATGCCAAGCAACCCTTATGGTGTGGTTGTAAGTCAACCTTTTTGGACTAGCTACCCTAGTGGTAGCGTAGGCTAAGCAGTCTTTGAGGCTAAACTCGTTAAAGCGTGTTAAGCAGGCTGTTTTACCATATGTAACCCCCTTTTATACCAAAGAAAGGACACCACACAGATATATATTCAAAATATATATGTATTTATTACTCAAAGTATCCCCTAGACTCTTTATGAGCACAGGAGCACAAATCGTTAAACAAGAAAGTATTACAATATACAGAAGTTGCACTTTATATGGATGGGCCCTGGTGGCCACTCAAACCATATACTAAAATAGTGGTATAAGTACCACGAACAGGAAAGGGACAAGGCCTAGGGCCTCTAGAATTGCTGGGCCTACAAGGAGCTAACTTCAGTTAGTGACCAGGAGGTCCACGGGTCGCGTGTGCAGTGAGGAAAGTTACACGCGGGCTCCCATAGGTTTTCAATGGATGCGTAAAAGTTAAAAAGTTACTGCTAGAAGGGTCTTCTGGATGGACTACGAACTTAAGACTTAACACACAGACACTAGAGATGTTTCTCTACACATGGGCACCGGAGTGCCAGCTTTACCTCACCCACAGGAAGCGGGTGCATAGGTCTCGAAGTGCGTCGGGTTTCGTCTATCGATTCAATGGAGCCTGATGACAAAGATGCTGCAGGCGGTCGGTCCAGAAGAGATGCGGTGGATCCAAGAGTGGATCGGAGTTGTAGAAGACCTGAAAGCATAGGGGACAGTGTTCACAGTCACTAGCCTGTGACCGGCGTGGCACCAGGTAGGTACCAGGCGATGTCGGGTGCAAACAGGTGATGAGGTGTAGCTTGTCTCCGCAGCCACGTGGTCCCTGAAGGTCGACGACGTCCAGGAGTCGGTTCACGAGCTGTCCCACGCAGGCTCTCGCTGTCGGCGGTGTCGGCGACTCAAAAGAAGCAAACAAGCCTTGGCAAAGGCAGGAGTCGTGGAAAGTAAAGAAAGCTGATTGTTCTGACCAGCAAGGTCAGAGGGGCTGCTCCTTTGGAGAGCATCTGGGGCCAGTCTGGAGCAACCAGACCAGCGTCGTAGATTTCAAGGTTCATCGCCAAAATGGCCACTAGCCAACGGGCCAGGGACCGGGCAGGCGCATCGAGTTGCAAAGTGCAGAGGGGCCCCACGCAGATCGTGGAGATGCTGGAGGGCTCACCTTTGGTGCAGATGCTGCTCGGATGTTGGGCTTCTCAGGACCCAAAGCACAACTTGGAGGGAGCCTCTGTTGTCGCGCTTGCAGCTTGTCGTGGGTCTTTCAAGATGGCTGGCTCCACGTGTCTTGTGCCTCCACGGGTTCCTTCTTTTCAGGGACTGTGGATCGGGCGGTGAGAGGTCTGGAGGTCCAGGTCTTGTCGGGCTCTGGGCTCGGGCTCCGGCGGGAGGCGGCGGCAAAGCAGATGTCGAGTAGCTGGTTGGTTCTTGCGTTAGCAAGATGGTCACTCCCTAACCATAGGGGAGATTTCCTTCTGTCCTCTGTGCGGCAGAGCGTCGAAGTTCCCGTCTTCTTCTTGTAGTTAAGTTGATTCCAGGATGTCTCGAGTCTTAGGACACAGCTCCTACCTTTAAGCGGATTCTAGGGGCCGGACTACCTGCTAGGTCCCTCCCTAAGGGTGGGACCAGGAAGGGGGGTGGTTACACCCCCAATCCTTTGTTCAGCTCGCCCCAGGTCCGGGGCTGGTGTGCCCCAGGACCGGTTTGAACTGGCATATGCACCGAGGCTTCTTGTGAGCCTCAGGCATGTCTGATTCCATTCAAGCCCTACCTGACCAATACACAAAATCCTGTCTGGGGTGGTGCACGCACCTCCCCTGGCAGGAAACCCTTTGTCCACGTTTCCCAAGCTGGAAGGACTCCCAGCAGCAGGAGGGCAGACTTGTGTCTGTGGTGGCAGCATCCATTTTGTGGAGCTGAGGCTATGTCTGATTTTACCCGGGTTTCAGGTACTGTACATGTCGTGTCCCTCTAGAAGGGTGGAATGCTAACCCCGTCGCCAGAATTGGCGAGGGGTTAGTATTCCAATTCGTATGACACCTTACTCGACATGTTTTGATAAAGCCAAACCAAAGATAGCATTTAACCGCGAGGTTCATAATGCACTTAAGAGTATATGGTATGACGATATCTGGAAACAGTAGAAGGAAGTTGTTCCGACCACTGCAGACAGGCTCAGCTCATGCCAGAGCACCATTTCACATGGAACCAAGCACTCTGCCTTCAGGATTGTCAAGGCCTGCCATAGGAGTGACTTATAGGTTAACATGTGTCCTATTTAAGGTTAGGTATAGGTATACTACACCTAAGTAAGAGGTGGTTACACCAACTTACCCCAGCTGAGGGATCAGCCAGTTGTGTCAAATTTGTTGGCCAGGCCAGGGGTGGCACAATACATGCTTCAGCCCCTGGTAGGCCTTAGATACACCACTGCCCTGGGTACCTAGTGTACACTGGTACAGGGGCTCACAGGGTGATCCAATTCCAATTGGTTATGCACCTAGGGTGCATAGTGTTAATTTAGTAGAGAGAACAGCAGGCTGGGGGTCTGATTAGCAGGCCCACAGCCTCAATATGTCAAAAACCAGTGAAGCAAAAAGAAAAAATTTGGGGTGACCATGGGATAGCAGACCCTACTCTCCTACACACCCCTACTCCGTTGCATGATCCCACTCGGGAGTCTAGGTGGTTGGAGTCATGTGGCCGCGATGTGTTTGCGTCCACCAGCTCGGGACTCCGGTCTCTGAACACATCCTGCGTGTTTGCTCGGGCTACTTTTGCCCTCTGGGATTTTGTCGTGCAACACCTATCCTCCTTGCTGGAGAGCCCTCATGCCGATCTGGACAGGCTGCTTCGTGATGGCCGTGAAAATGGGCAGTTTTCCATCCAGTCGCTCATGGACACTACTGACTCCGTGGGTCGGGCTATGGCCAGGTCGGTTGCTCTGCATCACCATGCGTGGCTCCGCGATGGGGCTTATGGCAGTAATGTTCCTTACACCCCTGTCTTGGCTATGTCCTCTTCTAGCTCACTTACTCGGGTAGGGAAGTGCTTACATCTTCTCTTATGGCTCAGGCCCTGTCGGGGTTCTTGCCTATGGCAAGTGGAGTTTTCCGCCAGCTCTGTCTTGGCTGTGCGTTGCCCAGTACTCTATTTCCGTGTGCTCTTCCCTAGCAAGGTCTCCGGTCCCTTGCTTCTTGCTCAGGTTTGTTCATGTCTTATACCTCACTATGGCCAAGTGGTTCGAGTCTATGCCTCTTCCCCCAAAGGTTATGTGCTCCACTCCAGGTGTTTTTCTGGGTGTGAGTTCTCATTCATAATTCTGGCACTGTTGCTTCTTTTATGTATGTTTAAGGTACATGTAATTTTCTCAGGATACACCTTGTCATTACACAGTATTGGTATACAGCGGCGCATGCCTTTGGTCTGTGTATCTCTCACTCGTTTCTTGTGAGTGCTGTGGTTAGTGTTTCCGCCTGTCTTGCGGCAAACCAGGTTCCTTCCCTGTCGGGGAGCTGCTGTCGCTTTTTGGGTGATTTCACATTGTTGTGTCCTGCTATGCCGCACGCCGGTGCCGTGGTACCGACTGTGCGACACCCCCCTCATCTAGGGTTGCCTTAATTCCTGTGCATATATATATACATCCTTGTCTCTATGTATATGTGTCGTGAATTATACACACAGCAAGGGTGCCCGCAACTAGATTCTTTCTGATGGATACATCTGCCAGTGGATTCCTCACCTTGTGAATATCCCCTGCGCCAGCAACATTGGGAAACTTTTGTAGCAGTCCACGCCGATGAGGTCGACCGCACGCGACTCCGCTGACGTCACCGGCTCCATAAGAAGACCTCGTCGGCGTGATGACGTCAGTTCCCTTTTTTCCGCGCCGTCGACGCCAACGGATTTCGGGAATTGCTGTTGGTAGCTTCACTGTTACTTTGTGTTTTTCTGGTTTTCTCTGTTTCTCTTTCGAGAAATATGTCGACAAGGACGTCGGGCTTCAAGCCCTGTCGGGAATGTGGCAAGCACATGTCAATTACAGACCCACATGAAGACTGTGTTTGGTGTCTCTCATCCGACCATGATGTGGATGGTTGTTCTTGTTGCCGGAAGATGAGTTCTAAGGCTCTTAAAGAAAGGGAGGCAAAGCTTTTAATCGCCAGGATTGTAGGAGAGTAGGGTCTGCTTTCTATGTTCACCCCCACTTTTTGCTTTTGCTTTACTGGTTTTCGACTTAGATGTGGCTGTGGGCCTGCTTTCCACAATATCGAGGCCCAGGTATCTCAATTTATTCCCTGGCTGAATACCCGAGATACAGAAGTTCTTGTCCATACCCCATGTCATCATCTCGGTTTTAGAAGCGTTGATCTCATACCCGGACACGACCCCAAATTCCGAGGCTAGGTTAACTATTTTCGGGAGAGCCGTACGGGCATCAGAGGTGAAAATAAGGATATCATCAGCGTACAGGGCCACTTTCCTTTCCCAACCTCTGCTTTCTATGTTCACCCCCACTTTTTGCTTTTGCTTTACTGGTTTTCGACTTAGATGTGCCTGTGGGCCTGCTAATCAGACCCACAGCCCTGCTGTTCTCTCTCTAAATTAGTACTATGTACTTTAGGTGCATAACCCATTTGGATAGGATCACCTTATTGGCCCCTGTACAGTGTACCTTAGGTACCCAGGGCATAGGTGTACCCTAGGCCTACCAGGGGCTGCAGCATGTATTATGCCACCCCTGGCCTGGCCTTCCATTATGACACAACTGGCTGATCACTCAGCTGGGGCAAGGTTGCGCGGAAAAAATGGGTGGAACTGACGTCATCACGCCGACGTGGGCTTCTTATGGCTCCGATGACGTCGCACGGAGTCGCGTGCGGAGCCGATGTATTGTGACGTCGCCCACGTCGACGTGGAATGCTGGGGAAGAAAAGTTCCGTGGAATGCTGGCGCAGGGGATATTCACAAGGTGAGGAATCCACAGGCAGATACTGTATCCACCAGAAAAAGCGTTACCGAAGGTAAGTAACTTGTTCTTTAGGTGCATAACCCATTTGGATAGGATCACCTTATTGGCCCCTGTACAGTGTACCTTAGATACCCAGGGCATAGGTGTACCCTAGGCCTACCAGGGGCTGCAGCATGTATTATGCCACTCCTGGCCTGGCCTTCCATTATGACACAACGGGCTGATCACTCAGCTGGGGCAAGGTGGTGTATCAGCCACTCCTATGGCAGGCCTTAACAATCCTGGAGGCAGAGTGCTTGGTAACATGTGAGATGGTGCTCTAGCATGAGCTGAGCCTGTCTGCAGCTTTCGGAACCATGTCCTTATAGCTGTTCTATGATATAGCCTACCATATACTCTTAAAGTGCCTTATAATCTTAAACGGTTATGGTAACTATGGTTTGGCTGTATCAAAACATGTCGTGTAAGGTGTCTAACACTTTGGAATAATACCCCCATTCCCTTTCTGGGGATGAGGATATTATCCCTCCCTTCTAGAGGGAGAAGACATGTTGAAACCTACTTACCCGGTTAAAGTTAACCAGAGCCCCAGCATCACAAAATGGATGCTGCTGCCACGACACAAGTCTGACCTCCTGCTGCTGGGAGTGATCCCGGCACGGGAGGCTTGGACAATAGGTTTCCTACCTGGGGAGGTGCGAGCACTACCCCAGACAGGCCTTAGTGTATTGGGGCAGGGAGGGATGAAAGAAACGAGACACTGCCTGGGGCACACAAGGTGTCCCATGCATAGTCCAGTTCAAACCGGTGCTGGGGCACTCCAGCCCCAGTCCTGGCGTGAAACTGGGCAAAGGGAAGGGGGTGTAACCACCCCCCTCCCAGGTCCCACCCATAAGGCATGACCTAGCAGGCAACCCAGCCCCCCAGATTAGTATAAGTGTGGTAGCTGGGCCTCAGGAGATTAGATTATCCTGAACCTGCAACTTGAACAGAAACTCTGGACCTTCGACATTCGACGAAAGAAGAAGACTGAAGAATCTCCCTTGTGGCCAAGGAGTGGCTACCCTGTGCAAACAGGCACCATCAAGAGACTTACCCTTTGCTTTGCTGAAGTTCTACGAGGGACCGACTGCAGAGCCCGACCAGAGCCTTGACTTCCAGACTTCTCCGACCCTGATCCACATCCACAGCTGAGCTGAGATCCGTGGAGGCGACGAGAGACGTGGGACCGGCTACCTGGGAAAAGTGGCGAGTATCTTCCAGCGCAGCTTCTGAGGTACCCTCGAAGTTGTGCACCGGGGATTGAGAAGCCCCAACCCCAAGCACCATCTGCACCGAAGATCAGCCCCCCACACTCCACGAGTCCTGCGCGGGGCCCTTCTGCATTTTCCTGCTTGCCGCGTCTGTCCGGTTGCTTGCCCGTTGGCTAGCGGCCTTTGCGACGACACACCTTTGAATCTTCACTGCTGGTTCGGCTCCTCCAGACGGGCTCCCGCTTCTCCGCAAAAGAGAAGCACCCCAGACCTTCCTGGTCTGCACCAGAAGCAAGTCCTCCATTCTTCGTGGGTTCCGCTTGCCAAGGCTTGGTGAGTCCTAGTTCGACTTCGACGCCGCCGACAGCAAGAGCCTTCGTGGGACAGCTCGCCTCCTGGTCCTGGTCATTCTCGACGTCTCCTGGTACCCGTGGCTGCTGCGACAAGCTTCACCTCTTCACCTGCAATCTTCACGACATCGCCTGGTTCCTTCCTGGTTCCACGTGGTCACTGGCTAGTGACCCAGACTCTGTCCCTTCTGCTTGCAGGTATCCTCTCTTCTTGATCCCAGCCTTGGGATCCACCGGACACTCTTCACTGACTGCCTGTCAGCAACTTTCCTTCAGGCATCCATAGAAGTCCACGACGAAACCCGACGCAAGCTCACACCTATGCACCCGCAGCCCGTGGGCTAGGTAACTTGGGTACTTCGGTGCTCACAAGGGTATTGACTATCCTAGGGTTTAGTTTCCGAGTCTCGACTTTCTAGCTATACCAGAAGTGTCCTAAATCTGCTTATTTCTAACTGCTAGTGATTCTATTGACTTTTACGCATTACGCGTGAGTGTTTCCACTCTGCACCTGAATCCCGTGGGCCTCCCACTTCCTAACTGTTGCTAGTGTAGTGTAGTCCCAGCGATTCCCTAGGCCTAGGCCTATTCTATTTCCGTGACAGTGGTCCTTATACCACTTCTTTAGTATATGGTTTGCGTGGCCCCTAGGGCCTAACTGTATTACTTACCTGTGTGACTTAATGTATGCTTGAATAAGACTGTGTTGTACTTACCTAGAATCTCATAAAGAGTGCTGAGGGTTTGACTAGAATAAATACACTTTATTTTATATATATATCTGTTGTGATGTCCTTTCATTTGGTATTCAAGGGATTATATATGGTATCACAGCTGGCTTCACATGCCATTCAGAGTTTAGCCTAAGACTGCTCTTGTCCATGCTACCACTAGGATAGCTGGTCTATAAGGTTGACTTCACAACCAATCACCATAAGGGTTGTTTGGACTGATATAAGGTGTACACTAGAACTAGTGACATCATACATCAGGCCAACTTCTCACAAGGATGAAGAAAGAAAAGAGAGGAAGGAGAAAGTCCAGGTCGAGGTCGGCGTCCAAATCGACTTCGGGACATGCTACGAGAGGCAAGAAGCAAAAGAAGAAGAGGAGGCATTCTTCACGGCATCACTCCGATAAGAGTTCGGCTCCGAAGTCGAAGTCGCCGGCTCGGCGTCGGAGGGAATCCGTCTCTCCTTCTCCAGTCCCGGCCTCACCCCTGGTTCCTTCTTCTCCGGTGGCTTCGCTGGCTCCGGTTTCATCTCCGGTTCCGGTGATATCCCCGACTCCGGCTTCATCTCCGGCTCCGGATTCATCTCCGGCTCCGTCTCCGGCCCCGGTTGAGGATCTTCCAGCGTCGGTAGGCCCGAGTCCGGTGGTGCCTGACCAGTACCCTGCCTTCCCTGGACCAGGTCAGGACCCCTCGCATTATCTGAATGCGATGTATGGGGTGTTTTCGAGGGCCATGTATACCACTGGTGCACCTGCGGGTCCGATTGGTCCAATGGCTTTTAACTTGGGAGTGCCGCAGGTCTATCCTCAAGCTCCATTCATACCGTTCTTTCAAGCGACGCCGTCTTGGCATCTGCCGGTGCCGAGGACGTCGACTCCGCTTCCCTCTTCACCGGCGCTGGCTCGACGTCGTTCAACGCCGGCTGCTCCTGTGGATCCACGTTCGACGCCGCTGCCGGCGCCGTCGGATTCGAACACAGCGCCGCCGACGCCGCTGGTGCGGATTCGATCCAGAAGGAAGGCACAGAGAGTGGTGGATGAAAGGAGGTATCTTTTGGAGGAAGCTGAACCTGAAGAGGGAGAGTTGGTTGAGTCAGATGAGGTGTATGAGGAGCTAAAGGACGCAAGTGATTTGGATTTGTTTCCGGAGTGGGAGATCACTCCTCCATCAGATGAGCCCTCAAAGGATGCAGCGCCGTATCATGCGGTTATCAGGAAGGCTGCAGAGCTGCTTGATCTCCAGTTGCCAACTACGGAGTTTAAGTCAAATATATTAACAGAGGTATTGCATTCTCCTACGTCAGTGTCAGAGCCATTGCTTCCCTTCAATGAGGCTATTGTTGACCCTGTGTTAGAGGTCTGGCGTAAGCCTTTTTCTGCTCCTGCGGTTTCCAAGACTGTTGCTAGGAGATACAGAGCAGCCCCAGGGGACCCTGAGTTTTTAACATCACACCCTTCGCCTGAGAGCCTGGTGATTCAGGCAGCTTGTTCGGGGAAGTCCAGGGGTGCTTTTCCTCAGGTGCCTGGTGACAGAGAGGCTAAGAAACTAGATCAGTCGGCCAAGAAGGTCTTTTCATCGGCCAGCATGGCACTTAAATCGACAAATGCAACTTGCCTCTTGGGACGATATGTGCATGCGCTTATGGATTCGGCTAAGAAACTGGCGCCGAAACTGTCTGAGGAGGATAGGGCTGGATTCAATGAGATCTTGTCGGATGCCCAGGCGGCTGCACGCCAGGTGATCCAGAGTGGATTGGACACGGCGGATTCGGTGGCGAGGGTCATGTGATCTTCTGTCGCCACCAGAAGGAGTGCATGGTTAAGATCTTCGGAGTTTTCACAGGATGTACAATCGACTCTTTTGGACCTGCCATTTGATGGTTCTGGCCTGTTTGGCAAAGAGGCAGATGCTGCTCTGGAGCGATTCAAAGACAGCAAGGCGACAGCTAAATCTCTGGGCCTGCAGTCTCAGTCGAGGGTGTCTTTTAAAAGATATAGAGGTTTCTGAAGGACATCTTTTCGAACCTATAGGCAGACCCAGCAGCAGCAGCAAGGTTCCTCGTCTAGAGGTTACAGAGGAAGAATCAGGGGTCGCTCACGTGGCCGTCAGCTCTCCTCCTCCTCTTACTCCTCCTCAGGCCCTCCCACCACTGCAAAGCAGCCCTAGATCCACCATTCTGGATCATGCTGGTCCTGTGGGGGGCCGGCTTACCCATTTTCTGCAAGATTGGGAGGCTGTAACTACAGATCTCTGGGTTCTGGATCTTGTAGAAAATGGGTACGCCCTTCCCTTTCGGGAGTTCCCTCTGAATTACCCTCCTTGTCAAGGTGCTTGCTCGGAGGACCACTGTCTTCTCCTACAGGAGGAAGTCCTGAAGCTGTTTCAAAAAGGTGCGATAGAGGTGGTTCCAGAGCAGGAGAGGGGCGGGGTTGCTACTCCCGGTATTTCCTGATTCCCAAAAAGGACGTCAAATTGCGTCCGATACTGGACCTCAGAATCTTGAACTTTTACCTGAAACAGGAGAAGTTCAAGATGCTCACCCTTGCGCAGGTTCTTCAAGCGCTGAATCAGGAGGACTGGATGGTGTCGCTCGACTTGCAGGATGCGTATTTTCACATCCCCATCCTGAAGTCGCACAGGAAGTATCTCCGGTTTACGGTAGGGTCGCAACATTATCAGTTTGCGGTCCTTCCGTTTGGTCTTACTTCGGCACCTCGAGTCTTCACGAAGGTGATGCCAGTGGTGGCAGCCCATCTCAGAAGGTCCGGGGTCTCGGTTTTCCCTTATTTGGACGACTGGCTGATCAAGGCGGAGTCGCCGGAGAAGGTGCTGCGTCATCTGCAGGATACAACTCAGCTGTTGTACAAATTGGGTTTTTCGATAAACGTGCCCAAGTCTCACCTGGTGCCCTCTCAGCGCAACCTGTTCATAGGTGCGGTACTGGACACTACTGTTTGTCGAGCATTCCCACCTCCTCAAAGGATTCTCGACATACTGGAAATTTCCTTTATTTTACAACGGAGCGGTCGTTCCAGTTCTGAAGGTCGTTCGCCTGCTCGGTCTGTTTGCCTCCTGCATCCTGTTGGTCAACCATGCACGCTGACACATGAGGGCGCTCTAGTGGTGTCTACGCAAGCAGTGGTATCAGCACAAGGGAGATCTCAGGGAGTCTGTGAGGATCTCCAGAGAAGCTGCAGCGGATCTATCTTGGTGGAGCGTGGAGGGCAATCTGTCCCAAGGAAAGCCCTTCCATCTACCTCCATCGGTGACAACAGTGATAACGGATGCATCCACCTTAGGGTGGGGTGCTCATCTGGGGGATCTGGGGATCAAGGGTCTTTGGTCTCCAGAGGAAAGGTTGCTTCACATCAACCTTCGGGAATTGCGGGCGATTCGTTTGGCGCTCAAGGCCTTCCTCCCTTCCCTGTCAGTCTGTTCAAGTCCTGACGGACAACACTACTGCGATGTGGTATATAAACAAACAGGGAGGAGTGGGGTCTCTTTGTCTCTGCAGAGAGGCCCTGCGTCTATGGTCCTGGGCTCAAGACCATCAGATTTGTCTAATGGCAAATCATCTGGCCGGGTTGCTGAACGTACGTGCGGACAGTCTCAGTCGGCAGTTCCCCGCCGATCACGAGTGGAGGCTTCATCCGGAGGTGGTTCGTCACGTCTTTCGGATGTGGGGAACTCCTCGGGTGGACCTGTTTGCCACTCACGAGAATGCTCACTGCCTGTCATTCTGCAGTCTCCAGTATCCAATGCAGGGAGCGTTGGGGGACGCGTTTCAGTTGAGTTGGAGCTCTCGACTCCTTTACGCGTTTCCTCCCATACCCTTGATTCCTCGGGTTCTGAGGAAGATTCGCCTAGACCGGGCCCAAGTCATATTGATCGCCCCGGATTGGCCAAGAAGAGTGTGGTATACAGATCTTCTCCACCTCTCCTCGTGCCCTCCACTCCGTCTCCCTCTGAGGGCAGACCTCCTCTCGCAGTCGGAGGGGCAGGTTCTACACCCCCACCTCCAGAGCTTACACCTTCATGCCTGGAGATTGAACGGGGCAACCTGAATTCTTTCTCTCTCCCGCCAGATGTGGTGGATGTTATTTTATCGGCCAGGCGACACTCCACCAAATCTATATATTCATATAGGTGGTCTAAATTTGTGCTTTGGTGCGGAGAGAGGTCCATTGATCCCTTGAAGGCTCGTCTATCTAACATTCTACAGTTTGCCCTTTCTCTTGCTCAGCAAGGCTTTGCTGTGGCAACTGTGAAAGGATATTTATCGGCTTTGTCGGCTTTCCTTTGTTTGCCGGATCAGCCGTCATTATTCAAATCACCTATTGTTCTTCGTTTTATAAAGGGCCTTACAAATAAGTTTCCTCCAACTCCTTTTATTATGCCTCAATGGGACTTAAACCTTGTATTAACTTATCTTATGGGTTCTCCCTTCGAGCCCTTACACAAGTGTCCCTTGAGGCTGTTGTCCTTTAAGACAGTATTCCTCATTGCAATCACCTCGGCAAGGGGGTAAGTGAGCTTCAAGCTCTAAGTTCAAAACCCCCATTCTTGACTGTTCATGCTGAACGAATGGTACTCAGGACCAGGGCTGCGTTTTTGCCTAAGGTGGTAACTCCCTTCCATCTGGGGCAGTCCATTACCCTTCCTTCCTTCTATCCTCCCCCTCACCCTTCCAAGGAGGAGGAGCGGCTTCACCGCTTGGACCCTAAGAGGGCGGTGAGCTTCTACCTGGACAGGACAAAGGACTTCAGGGTTGATGACCAGCTCTTCGTGGGCTTTGCTGGCTGCAGGAAAGGTCGAGCGGTGCACAAGCGCACCCTTTCCAGATGGATTGTCTTGTGCATCAAGATATGCTACTCCCTGGCTGGTAAGGAACCTCCGGAGGGTTTGAGAGCTCATTCCACTAGAGCAAAGTCTTCCACGTCTGCTTTGTCTAGGGGTGTTCCTGTGGAGGACATTTGTAGGGCGGCAACTTGGGCCTCCCTCCACACCTTCGCAAAACATTATTGCTTAGACACCGAGGTGAGGAGGGACAGACACTTTGCGCAATCCGTCCTTCAGGACTTTCTGGTATAGAAGGGTGGACACCCTCCTCCGGGAGTGGGGACTGCTGTGGAATCTATTCACAAGGTGAGGAATCCACTGGCAGATGTATCCATCAGAAGAACAAGTTACTCACCTTCGGTAACGTTTTTTCTGGTGGATACAGTATCTGCCTGTGGATTCCTCACTGACCTACCCGCCTCCCCGTTGTCCATCCTTCTATACCTGTAATTCTATTGATGGTATTTCAAATGTGTTTTGTTACTGTCAAAGGCATTATGTTATTTCTTGTGCCTTGCTATTTATTCTCCACACTGTGTGTGTTGCTTTGCATATCATGTACTGTGTGTACTGTGTATATATTGCTGTCAGTCCGTCTGTGTGCCTCGAAGGCACGGAAAAAAGGGCGGAACTGACGTCATCACGCCGACGAGGTCTTCTTATGGAGCCGGTGACGTCAGCGGAGTCGCGAGCAGAGCCGTGTCTCTGTGACGTCGTCTTCGACCTCATCGGCGTGGACTGCTACAAAAGTTTCCGAATGTTGCTGGCGCAGGGGATATTCACAAGGTGAGGAATCCACAGGCAGATACTGTATCCACCAGAAAAAGCGTTACCGAAGGTAAGTAACTTGTTCTTCTCGCCCTAGTATCAGGGGTTTTTGCTCCAGGATCTCTAACTCTTTCTTTCTCTCTCTCTCTCTCTCTCTCTCTCTCTCTCTCTCTCCTATGGGAGCGAGCCTTCGGTGTGTTCCTGGCTTTGCCGATTTTCCCTTCGCCGTTGTACCTCTGGGTGAGGTTGGCTGGTGGGCTACCTGGCAATACGCCCGCCCATTTTCCCCGCCGGCGCGAGCGTGCTGTTGATGCTCCTATTCATGGGCCTTTTCATTGGTGTGGAGTGTGTGAGAAGATGGCCTGGTATATGCTGTCCACTAGTTATAGTGGGCACCTTGCACCAGTCCAATCGACCCTTATTGATTATTAGGTTAAAGACAACCTTTACTGAAAGCTATCCTAGTGGTACTGTTCAGAGCAGCCTTCAGGCTAAGTCTCAAAGGAATATAAAGCAGCTTGGTTTACCAGATTATAACCTCCTGAATGACCAAATGAAAGGAGAACCACACAAGGTATATTTAAAATATATGTATTTATTACTAACACTCTCTACTAATCTCTTTATGAGATTAGAGAACAAGATACACAATATTAAAGCACTAGAATGACAGTAAATAGCACAATACACAGTGGGCTCCAGGGGGAGGCCAAACCATATACTAAGAAAGTTGTATAACAACCACGACTTGACTAGACACAGTGCCTAGTGTACATCGAATCGCTGGGACCCCAAGAAACCACCCAAGGTAGGGACACAGGGGACCCACGGGGGACGCGTGCAGTGTGAGAACACAGGCGCGAGTTCCGTATAACTCTATGGGAAAGTCGTGGTTGGAATGTTAAAGATCTGAAAGAGACACGTTAGTGATAGATTCCTTACCTTCGTTTTTTCTCTAGCAGTACCCCTCCGCGTCAGTAGGTGGCGTTGTGCGACTCCGCGTCCATCGCTGGCATTGGATGCGCCGAGATGATGTCACGGAGACTACTTAGGCGCCACCCATGCGCGCTGATGTCAGTTCTTACTTTTTCCATGCCAGTAAGCGCAGATCCGGTTAGAGCACGTACCTCAGTCACTTTTTGACTATCTTTTTGAGACTTTTTGTCTCCTGTCAGTTGTCTACTCTGGTGCACATAGGGATGCCTGGTTTTAAGTCTTGTGGGGCTGCCGTCGCAATATGTCGGTGGCGGACCCCTACGACGGCTGTCTTTACTGCCTGGAGAGCGACCACGACTCCCGGGCCTGCATGGACTGTTTAGCCATGGCCCCGAAGGCCTTGCGGGAGCGGCGCCGGAAGCTGTTTGAGGTCTGGCACTCCTCCCCACACCATTCGCGGTCCAGGGGCCGCTCCAGGGAATGCTTGCGGGGACACCATCACCGCTCCTCGGGCTCTAAGTCTTCACCCTCGGATTCGGGTAAGAGACGACACAAAAAGAAGGCGAAGAAGCGTTGTCGCTCTCCGACGTCCCCCCGTCGATATCCGGATGCGGACAAGGGGGACAGGGGTTCTGCCCCTGCGGCTCCTTCAGAGCCTGGGAGTCCTGTGGCCTACCCACCTTACCCGTGTCCGTCGGCGACTCCCGCTCAAGTGCAAGAATTTCTTGTCACCTTGGACCGCCTGTTTAGGCCTCGGGCTCCCGCCGGCGTGCCCTCGGGCCCTGCAATCCCATGTCAGGATCCTGTCAGGCCGACGGCACCGGCGCCTCCGGGCCCGGCGCCGCAGGATCCGGCGCCGCTGGCTCCAGCCATGGCGCCACAAGGTCCCACGCTGCCGGCTCCGGCCCCAGCACCGCACTCGGCTCCGCCTCTGGCACCGCAGTGGGTACCATTTGTCCCGCCCCTGCCCCAGTTCTCGTACACTTTTTTCCCTATGTGGGATCCGCACTGGGACACCGCGCCGGTTCGGCCCCGTTCGACGCCATTTTTTCCTTCCCCGGTCCCTGCCCTGCTGCCGCAGCCTGTCCCGCATGCGGCGGAGGTGGAGGATGACTGGGAGGGGTCTGAGGACCCTCTTGCTCACCAGTGTGTCTCCGAGCAGGACTGGGTGGACGAGTTAGAGGAGGCCGGCAGCCTCGATCTCTCCTCTTACTCGGGGCTTGCCTCTCCCCCGCCTACCATGGAGGAGGACGCCTCGTACACGATGGTGCTTCGTCGGGCCGCTGAGGTCCTCCACCTTGATTTACCTACGGTTGCCCTGAAAACTAATCTCCTCAATGAGGTGCTCCAGACGGCGTCCACTTCATCGGAGCCCCTGCTGCCATTTAACAACGCCCTCACTGACGTCTTGCTGGGCACTTGGTTGCAGCCAGCCACAGGGGCGCCGGTGGATAAGAATGTCACCAGCCGTCATCACCCAGCGTCGGATGACCCTGCCTTTCTGACCACTCATCCTACGCCTGAGAGTTTGGCCATCCAGGCTTCGACGTCCCAGAGTGCTTTTCCCACGGCTCCGCCGGATAAGGACTCTAAGAAGCTGGAGCAGTTCGGCAAACGGTTGTTCTCTTCGGGCCAGCTTAGGGCTGAGGTCAGTGAACACCGCCTGCCTCTTGGGCCGCTATTCCCACACGGTGTGGGATGCCGTTGCACAGGTGTTGCCTCAGTGTCCTGAGGAGGCCCAGGTTGAGCTGTCTCAAGCTGTTGCCAAGGGTAAGGATGCAGCTAGGTTCGCCATTCGGTGTGGTTTGGACACCGCAGACTCTCTATGACTGTGGCGCTTCGTCGCCACGCCTGGTTGATGTCTCCCGGGTTCTCTCCAGATGTCCAGAGCTCGCTCATGAACATGCCCTTTGATGGCAAACGCCTGTTTGGCGATAAGGCCAACAGTGCGCTGGAGCATTTTAAGGACTCGAGGGCTACGGCTAAGTCCTTAGGTCTTTCAACGAAAAGCCCAGCCACTCCTGGTTTTTATTTCTTTCGTGGCAACGGCAGGGGCACCCAGGCCCGTTCCTTTAGGAAGCCTGTGCAGAACCAACCGCAGCGTGGCCGCGGTTTCTACTGGGGCGGGTCTGGGAATCAGCGTGGGGGTCAGTCCACCTCTGCCCCCACTGCTTCTGCCTCCAAACCTTCCGAATCCGAGCTTTGTGGAGCACCCCACGCCAGTGGGTGGCAGAATCCGCCATAACCTCCCCACTGGCACGTCGGACACGTGGGTGCTGCAGATCATCCGCAAGGGTTACTCCCTTCCCTCTCTGTCCACCCCTCCAGCCATGCCACCTCAGTACCGCCGCATGTCGGGGGAACACTTGGCGACTCTCCAGCAGGAAGTTACGACCCTCTTGGTCAAGGGGGCCATCGAGTGCGTTCTGGGGCCGTAAGAAGGGAGTGGTTGTTAATCCCACTACTTTCTGGTCCCCAAGAAGGACAAAGGGGGTCTGCATCCCATATTGGACATCCGGAACGTCAACCGCTTCCTCCGAAGGGAGAAGTTCAAAATGCTGACACTGGCTCAGGTCTTGGCTGCCCTCGACCCTGGAGACTGGATGGTAGCGTTGGACTTGCAGGACGTATATTTTCACATTCCCGTCCTGCCGGCCCACCGGCGTTACCTGCGGTTCACGGTAGGCCACGAGCATTTTTGATTTGCCGTGCTCCCCTTCAGCCTTACCAGCGCCCCTCGGATGTTCACGAAAGTGATGGCTGTGGTCGCCACTCATCTGCACAGGTCAGGGGTGTCCGTCTTCCCCTACCTCGACGACTGGTTGTTGAAGGCGGGCTCGCCCCAGGCAGTCGTCTCCCACCTTCAGACTACGACCGACCTCCTGCATTTTCTGGGGTTCTCCATCAACGTGCCGAAGTCGCACTTGAGTCCCTCTCAGCAGCTCCCCTTCATAGGAGCGGTTCTGGATTCGACGCAGCGGGTCCGGGATATTCAGGCTATGATTCCGATCTTTCAGCCTTTATCCCGGGTTTCAGTCAGGATGACTCTCCGGCTCCTGGGCCTGATGGCCTCCTGCATCCTGCTGGTGCAGCATGCCAGATGGCATATGCGGGCTCTGCAGTGGGACCTGAAGTTCCAGTGGGCGCAGCATCAAGGCAACCTGCCCGATCATGTCCAGATCTCGGAGGCACTGCATGACAATTGCAGTGGTGGCTCACGAATCGCGATTGGGCCAATGGCAGATTCCTCTCCCTTCCCCAACCGGAGCACACAGTGGTGACGGATGCATCCCTCCTGGGATGGGGAGGCCACTTGAGGGAGGCAGAGATCAGAGGACTCTGGTCTCTGCCGGAGTCCCGGCTTCATATCAACCTTTTGGAGGTGCAGGCGATCCGACTTGCACTGAAGGCATTCCTTTCCTCTGTCTGGGGAAGTGTGGTGCAGGTGTTCACGGACACCACCACCGCCATGTGGTATTGCAACAAACAGGGCGGGGTGGGGGCGTGGACCCTATGTCAGGAGGCTCTGCGCCTCTGGACACAGCTGGAACATCAAGGCATTACCTTGGTGGTTCAACACCTGGCAGGTTCTCTGAACACCAGGGCAGACGAACTCAGCCGCCGGTGCATGCTGGATCACGAATGACGTCTGCACTCGAATGTGGCGCAAGGTCTCTTTCTACAGTGGGGAGAGCCTTGGTTAGATCTATTCGCCACCAAAGACAACGCACAATGTCATCAGTTCTGCAGGTTGGAATTTCCAAGGCAGCACTCGCTCTGCAACACTTTTCGTCGCGAGTGGAGTTGCAGTCTGTTGTACGCTTTTCCACCTATACCACTTCTGCCCAGAGTGCTGAAGAAGATTCGGCGTGACCGGGCCCAAGTCATCCTTGTGGCTTCAGACTGGGCATGAAGATACTGGTATCCCAGGCTACTCAGCATGGCAATCGATCCCCTGATCCATCTGCCTCTTCGGGAGAATCTTCTGTCACAGCAGCAGGGGACGGTCCTCCACCCGAACCTGTCCAGCCTCCACCTCCATGCGTGGAGATTGAGCGGCGACAGTTGACAGCTTTCGATCTTCCTTTCCGAAGTCTGTGATGTCATTCTGGCAGCCAGGCGTCCATCCACTAAGGCGGTGTACGCCTGCAGGTGGAACAAGTTTGTGGCGTGGTGCACAGCAAAGTCTGTGGATCCCCTTTTCTGCCCCTCTTTCTGAGGTCCTTCTGTTCCTACTCTCCTTGGCCCGGCAGGGCTCTGCTCTGAGCACTGTCAAAGGTTATCTTTTGGCCATCTCCGCATCTCTGAGGCTTCCAGATCAGCCTTCTCTCTTTAAGTCCCCAGTTGGTAACCATTTCCTGAAAGGCATTACGCACACGTTCCCCCCGTGCCTTTCGTAATGCCTCTATGGGACTTAAATCTTGTCTTGACCTATCTGATGTACGCTCCCTTTGAGCCCCTCCATAACTGTCCTTTACGTCTTCTCACTCTCAAAACGGCTTACCTGGTAGCTATCACCTCTGCTAGGAGAGTGAGTGAGCTCCAGGCTCTTTCTTCTAAACCTCCTTTCCTTTCTGTTCACCCGGACAAGGTGGTTTTAAGGACCCGTCCTTCTTTTGCCAAAGGTTGTCACGCCCTTCCACATCGGGCAGACCATCACTTTGCCCACCTTCTTTCCGCCTCCGCATCCTTCAAAAGAGGAAGAGAGGCTCCACCGTCTGGACCCGAAACATGCGCTCTCGTTCTATCTGAAGCGCACACAGCAGTTCCTGGTGGATGACCAGTTCTTTGTTGGCTACGTGGGCGTCAAAAAAGGTCGGCCCGTGCACAAACGAACCATCTCTCGGTGGGTTGTTCTGTGCATCAAAGCATGTTACTTGTTGGCTAAGAAGGAGCCTCCTGTGGGGCTGCGTGCCCATCTACCAGGGCAACGGCAGCCACTACTGCCCTGGGACGCTGCGTTCCCTTGCAGGATATTTGTCAGGCAGCTACGTGGGCCTCGCTGCACACGTTTACCAAGCATTACTGCCTTGACAGTCAAGTCCGGAGAGACGGCTTCTTCGGGCGTTCTGTTCTCCGTGATTTTCTGGTGTAATCTATTTGCAGACCCACCACCGGGGTTGGTATTGCTGGGGTATCTATTCTAAGGTAAGGAATCTATCACTAATGTGTCTCTTTCAGATGCACAAGTTACTACTTGTGTAACGATATATCTGTAAGAGACATTAGTTAGTGATAGATTCCTTACCGCCCCACCCATCCTCCCCGTTCTGCGAACAAAATTCTAGGGTTAAGGTCATCCCCTTTCAGGGCCCTAGTTTTCTGGCACCAGTGGTCAGTTTCTTGCATGGCTCTGCATTCCTGGCGCGGAAAGTCATGTACAGAACTGACATCAGCACGCATGGGTGGTGCCTAAGTACTCTCCGTGACATCATCTTGGCATACGATGCCAGCGACGGACGCAGAGCCGCACAACGCCACCTACTGACGCGCAGGGGTTCTGCTAGCGAAAAAACTTTCCGGATCCAGTCTGATGCCTGGGGATTATTCTAGGTTAAGGAATCTATCACTAACTAATGTCTCTTACACATATATTGTTACACAAGTAGTAACTTGTGCATTAAGGACACTTAGGAGAGGACTTCAAGCAAAGCCTTTGGAACATAGAAGGTTCTAAGGCCAGCACCCTTGAGAGTACCGAGGTACCCATGTTACCTATCTCAGGAGAGATAGGGGTCAAGTTGTGTCAGAAACGCTCATTGATTTCAATGGCGTGATGCGAAGAAGTGCTGCTGCCGGGAATATGAGAAGTGTCCGGTGTAATCCAAGCTTGGATCGGAGCTGAGAAGAACCTGAAAGCAGAGGAGTCAGAGTCTGGGTGACTTCACAGTGACCAGGGGCACGATAAACGAATGCCCACCAATGTCGGGTGTTTCAGGTGAGATGAGATGAAGCTTGACTCTGCAGCTAGGGGGACCAGGAGACATTGACGACAACCAAAGTCTGAAGGCGAGCTGTTCCACGAAGGTTGTTGCGTGCTGGGGGGTCAGTGTCCGGATTGAACACCAACAAGCCTTGCCAACTGCAACCCACGCGGTTAGAGAAAAGATGCTTCGGTGGGGACCAGCAAGGTCCTGGGGACTCCCCAAGCAATGGAGAGTCAGGGCTTGTAAGGATCATCCAGGAAAGGCCACTTAAAGTCAAAGTTCCCTTCTCAGGTACCCACAGGTCGACGGACCAGGGATCGCGAAGGGACCTCGAGCTGAATCACAAAATTCCAGCCCACGGAACACTTGAGGAATGTAGGCCGGAAATCTTCAGTGGAAATACTGCTCGGGGTCAGGACTACAAGTAGCCCAAAGCACAGCCTCAGGGGTCGGCAAAAAGCATATGCTGCTGCAAATGTACACCGTGCCCAGGGGTTCGGGTTGCACGGTCCCAACGAGGGATGCGGATCTCAGAATTGCTGAGAACACGGATCAACCTCAGAGACCACTGGAGCCCACCTCCTGTGTTGTAAAAATCTTCGGAGTCCTTCAGGAGCTGCGTAGATGCAAACCGGTCAGATGCGTTTCAGGTGCCTGCCTTGCAGGGGAGTCACTCCTTTGCTCCAAGGGAGAACGTCGAAGTACTTGGTTTCTGTAGCAGAGTTTCATCCAGGTAAATCTAAAGTCCTGTAGCCAGGGGTTCCTTCTTTATACCGAAGGAAGGGGTGGGACAAACTCTGGCGACACACCTATGGGAGGGTCAGGACAGAGGGGTGGCTACATCCATTTCCTTTGTCCAGTTTTGCGCCAGAGCAGGGGCTGATAGCCCCTGCAACCGGTTTGAGCTGGACCAAATGTGCCCCCAGTGCAGACATCAAAGCACTCTGAGTGCACCCATCCAGCCCCAATACACTAAAGCCTGTCTGAGAGGTGGTCACACCTCCCTGTGACAGGAAACCTATTGTCCAGCCATCCCCTGCCGGAGTTTCGTCCAGCAGCAGGAGGGCAGACTCGTGTCTGTGGCTGGCAGCATCCATTTTGTGATGCCAGGGTTCTGTGAAGTTGGTACCGAGCGTATAGGTGTTGTCATATTTCTCCCTCTAGTAGGGTAGAATCATACCTCCCACACCAGTTACTGGTGTGGAGGTATGATTCCAAGGACTTTGACACCAAACACAACATGTTTTAAAGTTAGCATTTACCGCTAGGTTATAATGCACTTAAATATATATGGTTTGGTTGCATCACAAACAACCCTGGAATAGAGGTTCCGAAGGCTGCAGAGGGTCTCTGCTCAGGCATGGGCACCCTCTCACATAAAACCCAGCACCCTGCCTTCAGGATTGATAAGGCCTGCCATAGGTGTGACTGATAGGTTTATATGTGCAGTGATAAGGATAGATATAGTGAACCTATATCTAAGTAAGGGGTGCATGCACCACCTTACACAGACTGCTGTCGCAGACCTGTGGTGTCATTTTGAATGGTCTACCAGGGGTGGCATAATACATGCTGCAGCCCCTGAGAGGCCTCTGGGGTACCTATGCCCTGGGTACATAGTATACCATATAATAGGGACTGATAAGGGTACCCCAGAATCCAATCTGGAGTGTACCTAAAGTACATGAACAACCAATTTAGGGAGAAAGCAGATAGAGTGGGGTCCTGATTAGCAGGATCCCAGTAAAACTAAGTCGAAAACCAGCAAAACACCAGGAAAAAAGTGGGGGTAGCCATGCAGTCAGATTCCACCTTTCTACAGTGTCGTTCTCATGGTTCACACTATTTTCTTGTGTGTATCGTGTCATCCATGTTCCTGTTTTTCCTGGTAGTCAAAGTACTGTTCGCTTTTTAAATTTTTGACATCCACTGTTTCGTATGTTTAGGCGGTATGCTCTGACGTTGTCATACTCTCTTGTCCCTATTTTGGGATCCGGTGCTTAGCTACCTCCTTTCTGCAGAAGCTCCTGCGGTTTCTTCCATTTTGCACTGACCTTTCTTGTTCTGTGTTTCGTTTTTTCCTTGTCTGGCCGAGGGAGGTCTCGTACCGTCCTCTGACGGATTGTGGTGCCTTTGCCGCCCCTTGTTCCTGCTCTTTTACGGAGTTTTCTAGGTCTAGTGTCAGCTGCGCTGGCATGGCTGTTACCACCGTGTTTAGTCAAATTTTTTGACTGATAAGTTCTCTTAGAACTTGGTGGGATTCTCTTGCAGACCCTCCTCTTATGGGGTATGACTTTGGTATCTATTCTACGTTAAGGAATCTGCGCCTAGATGTCTCTAGCAGATGAACGAGTTAACGATGTATCTGGTAGAGACACAGTCTATACGCAGATTCCTTAACGCCCACCCATCCTCCCCGTTCTGTGAGGACCTTTCCAGGTGGGGTTTTACCACCTTGCATCTCTACAGGTGACTTTGGTCTTCCTGAGGGGTGTTTTCATGTCCCTGCCTTCGGGGCAGGACGTATTATTCTGTGTTGGCACGTTAGCTCTCCACCCATTCTCGTTCTTGGGTGGCTTAGTTATGTCTTTTTCAACGCTCTTCCACCTTTTCATGTTCCTCTACCCTCCCTCCGCTCTCGTTTATCTTGATTGGGTTGCTGTTCTACTTGACTATGCTACAGTTCATAGGTCACTGTGGTGGGTATAGTGCACATTCTACATTGTTGTTCCAGTCTTGTGGTCCCTTACAGTTACATCCTGCGGTTACAGATTGTTTTTCATACTGTTTCATCCTGTGGTTGCATACTATCCTTCGGTTGTCATGCCATTCGTTTCCACTACCGGTGCCTTTTAGGGGGCTCGGTTCTTCGCTTTGATGGGACGTTTGCTGGGACGGATTCCTTCAGTCCCTTCCAGTGTTGCGTACTTTTTCAACATGGTGTTGTTTCTCGCTCTATGATTTTTTATCATTGTTGTTTCAAGGGTTTTGTTCTTTTTTGACACACTGTTCCTATACGCTCACAGTTTTTGTCATGGCTTCGCGTTTTGGCATGGAAAAGTTTCACTGTAGAAAACTGACGTCAGCACTCTGGGGGGTCTTATATGGCTCCATTTTTTAAAAAAAATATCTTAATTGCATTTTATCTTTTCTGTTACATAAATTCTAAGTGTCGATACACATTGCATTCATAATAACATTATCTATTTTATGCCACTGTGAACATAAATCAAAGCATTTCCTACTCTTATATGGCTCCATTGACGTCACTTCCATGGACGATGTCAGGACGGAGCCAGGCACGCGGCCATCCAGCGTGCAGAGGTACTGGTGGGGGAATTGTTTTCCAGATCCAGTCTGACGCCTTGGGATATTCTAAGTTAAGGAATCTGCGGCTAGACTGTGTCTCTACCAGATACATCGTTACTGAAGGTAAGTAACTCGTTCTTCTTTACAGTTGAATTTCCCTGGCTGGATCCAGAAACTTCTGCTGAGCAATACCGCTTGTGCGCGCCATTGGGTGGCTCCATGCGGTTCCGCGTGACGTGGACATTGGTAGCGTTGGTTATGACATTGTGGTACCCATATAGGTGCCCCCCAGGGTTGCGGATGTCCGTTCTTTTCTTTACGCACCAGTGAAGCGCTGATCCTGGAAGAGCTACCCCTATGTGGCTTTTTGATGGGCCTTTTCTCAACTTTTTGTCGAATTTGGAATTTTTGCCAACTTTGCTTGCGAGGTTGTCTTCGAGGATGACAGGATTCAAGCCGTGTAGTACCTGACACTACATGAAGTCGGTTTCCGATGCCCACCTTGTCTGTCTCTGGTGTCTCGAGCACGACCACCACTCAAAGTCAAGATCAGACTGTCGGGCCTTGGGTCTGAAGGCCTTGTGAAAGCGGGCTTTGAATCTCCTTGCAGCCTCACAGGTGACACCGTCCAGCTAGACTCTGTGGAGGTCCCAGTACCGATCGAAAAAGAGGAGGTCGCTGGACCTCTCCCAGAGCTCTGAGTCCTCTTTGTCCCACTCAAGGTCCTCAGGACACTCGGGAAAGAGGCACAAGAAGATGAAGTAGTCCAAGTGGACTTCAGCTTTGCCTCGACTGTCATCAGTTGACGAAAGAGGTAAAGAGCACCGACACTCTAGACATGGTTCCGCAGAGCCACAGCCACAGTAGACATCGCGCCTCACTCCCTTTCTCCGAGCCGGTGCGACCCCCGCTCAACTGGAAGAGTTTAAGGAGGCCATGCACCTCGTATTTGAGCGGGCCAACCCCTCTGGCCAGCCCTCAGGGCCCTGCGGGGTCGGAAGGGGCCCCATCAAATTTGACGCTGTCGGCTACGGCCATGGCGCCTCCTCTAGCTGCGGACCCGAAGTCAGTGCCTTTGTTGACGCCGGTGCCAATAGGTGGAAGCATCTCCATTCTTATCCCTGACGACACGGAGTTGGAACGGCTAATTCCGTCGCCAATTGAACCCAGGGGTTCTATGTTGTCGCCTGGACACTTTGAGGATGTGTTAGGCTCAGGAGAGGAATGGGAGGGGTCTATCGACCCTTTGGAACACCAGGATGACTCAGCCAGCACCCCACCCTGCAAGCTTGGTGGTGCATTTTTCTACATCCCAGGGTGCGTTCCCTCCCACCCCTTTGGATATGGAATCCAAGAGGCTGAATTCATTTGCGAAGAAGATGTTTTCTTCCTCCGGCCTGGCATTGCGGTCAGTGAATACCGCATGCCTATTGGGCCATTTCTCCCACTCCCTTTGGGTGACAGTTGCGCAAGTGCTGCCATAAGTCCCGGAGGCTGTGCTCTCTCAAGCAGTTAAGAATTGGAGAGATGCAGGAAAATAATCATAAGGTGTGGCCTTGATACAACTGATTCACTGGGCAGATCGATTTACACGACAGTGGCCTTGAGGCGCCACGCCTGGCTTAGGACAACTAGCTTCTTGGGCGATGTCCAGGCAAATTTGATGGACATGCCCTTTGATGGAATCCGTCTTTTTGGGGAAACGTCAGATTCGGCCCTAGTGAGGTTCAGGGACTCTCGAGCTATGGCCAGATCCT
Source organism: Triturus cristatus (assembly GCF_964204655.1). Classification (NCBI taxonomy): domain Eukaryota; kingdom Metazoa; phylum Chordata; class Amphibia; order Caudata; family Salamandridae; genus Triturus; species Triturus cristatus. The sequence continues at coordinate 1,237,169,284 of NC_140590.1, read as the reverse complement.
TTGGCCTCTCTTCTACTTCAAGTGGCCAGACTACCATTCGCCCCTTTCATGGCAATGGAAGGAGTTTCAGTCCCCGTGAGCCCTATCATAGCCACTGTCCTGCGCAAGATTCCCAAGCTGTGCGGGGACATAGATGTGGTTCATTTCGGCCTAGTAATGGGAGCCAGAAGTCATCAGCCACCCTCCCCTCTGCAGCAACAGCCTCCATGCACTCCTAGTCTGACTCTGCAAGACAGCACCACTCCAGTTTGTGGGAGAATCCATCATCATCTTCTCCCACTGGAGGTCCATAACAGTGGACAAGTTGGTCTTGCAGATCATTCAGGACTGCTATTCGCTGCCTTTCCTCTCTTTTCCTACTCCCATTCTGCCAAATCAGCAACACCTGACGGAGGATCATTTAAAATTGCTCCAGGAGGAAGTTGCAGCTCTCTTGTCCAAGGGAGCTATAGATCGGGTCCCGGGTTCAGAAGTAGGCAGTGGCAGTTATTCACGCTACTTTCTGATTCCAAAGAAGAAGAAAGGGATGTGGCCCATTTTAGATCTTCGGACGTCAATCTCTTCCTCTAGAAGGAGAAGTTCAAGATGCTCACTCTAGCTCACGTCTTGTCTGCCCTAGACCAAGAAGTCTGGATGGTAGCGTTGGACCTGCAGGATGCACACTTTCACATCCTCATCCTGCCAGGACAAAGGCATTACCTGCGGTTCAAGGTAAGCCACAAGCACTTTCAGTTTACTGTGCTCCCCTTCGGCCTTACCAGTGTCCCACGGGTGTTCACCAAGGTGATGGCGGTGGTCGCGGCTCATCTGCGCAGGTTAGGCGTGTTAGTCTTTCTCTACCTCATCGACTGGCTGTTGAAGGCGTCCTCGCCCCATGCTGTCATCTCCCACCTTCAGACTAAGGAGAATATCCTGCACTTGCTCGGGTTCACTATAAATGTGCCACAGTCACACTTGACTCCTTCTCAGACACTCTCTTTCATCCGAGTTGTTCTGGACATAGTGCAGTTTTGGACCTATCCTCCTGAGCAGCAAGTCCAGAATATTCAGGTTATGATTCCGATGTTTCAGCCTCTATCCTGGATTTCGGTGACACTGACTCTGAGGCTGTTGAGCCTCATGGCCTCCTGCATCCTGTTGGTAAAACATGCCAGGTGGCGTATGCAGGCTCTGCAGTGGGACTGGGAGTTCCTGTGGGCACAGCATCAGGGAAATCTCAAAGACGTGGCCCATATCTCAGAAGGAACAGCAAGAGATCTGCAGTGGTGGTTGATGAACTGCATATGGGTCAACGGCAGACTCCTCTCCCTTTCCCATCCAGAGTTCACAGTCGTGACAGCTGCATCACTTCTGGGATGGGGGGGCCATCTGGGAGAGGTGGAGATCAGGGGACTCAGGTCTCTAGCGGAGTTGAGGCTCCACATAAATTTGTTGGAGCTTCAAGCGATTCGATTGACATTGAAAGCATTTCTTTCCTCTGTCAAGGGGAAGTTAGTGCAGGTGTTCACGGACAACACCACCACCATGTGGTACTGTAACGGATGTGGTGAGCTCTTGGACCCTTTGTTGCGAGGCCCTGCATCTCTGGACATGGCTGGAACAGCAGGGAAAAAACCTGGTGGTTCACCACCTGGCAGGTTCTCTGAACGCTGGGGCAGACATACTCAGCTGTCAATGCCTAGCTGATCACGAATGGCGTCCCCAGTCAGAGGTGGCACAAGGTCTCTTTCAGCAGTGGGGGAGAGCCTTGGTTAGATTTGTTCCCCTCCGAAGAGAATGCGTAGTTTCTGATAGATACATCTGCCAGTGGATTCCTCACCATTTGAATTACCCCTTGCCCAGTATTCCACGGAAACTTTTATCACAGCTCTCCCACGTCGACGAGGACGTCACAATTGTACGACACCACTCGCGACTCTGCGTGATGTCATCGGGGCCATAAGAAGACCTTGTTGGCGTGCTGATTCCTTTTTTTCAGCACTGTCGAGACATAACGGGTTCTAGGACTCTTAATTTCTTTGTGGCTTAACATTGTTACAGTCGTCTGTAATTTTAACAGTGTGGACTGAAGGCGGTGGCTAGTTGGCTGACAGGCAACTGCCTTCAGCTAAACGCCACTAAAACAGAGGTGATGGTCGTCGGGAAGGGAGTGGAGCTGTGGGGTGACCACTGGTGGCCCTCAGAGTTGGGACCTACTCCGATCCCGGTATCGGAAGTGAAAAATCTGGGGGTATGGCTGGATGCGGGCCTCTCCTTTGTAGGCCATACTAAAAGAACCGCGGCCTGTTGTTTCGGTCTCCTGAGGGGCTTGAGACCTGTTCTCAAGTTCTTTGACGCCCCGACCAGGCAGCTGGTGATCCAGGCTACTATCATCTCTCGCCTGGATTATGCCAGCTCTCTCCTGGCTGGGGCTAACCAGGCTGAACTAACCCGCTTACAACGGGTTCAGAATGCTGCGGCGAGGGCGATCGTTGGCTTGCCCAGATTCTGCTCAGTTACAGGTATCCTTCGCTCCCTACACTGGCTTCCGGTTAGGAAGCGCATCCTCTTCAAGGCATTGTGCCTTGCTTTTAAAATCTTGCGAGGTACAGGCCCGGAAATCCTGTCGAGTTGTCTGTCTTTCTATGTCCCTGCCCGTAGCCTTCGTTCTCAGGGTCTGGCCCTTGCAGTGGTTCCCAGATTCAGGCTTAGCCGCATGGGAGGACGCTCGTTTAGGGTAATGGCTGCGTCAGCATGGAACTCCTTGCCTGTTGAAATCCGCTTGCTGGAGGACCTTCTGACTTTTCGGAGGGCCATAAAAACCTTTTTGTTTTAGCTGTCTCTTTGCATCTGTTTTTGCTTGTGGTTGTGTTACGTGCTACCTTGTCTTTGCGCCAGGACGCTCCTTGACTGGAGTATCTGTGCGCACAATAAATAGTCGTAACATAACATAACATAACATGGCTATTCAGAACAATTCTGGGTTTAAACCTTGTAGGGAATGTGGGGGACATATGTCTATCACCGATCCCCACGATGATTGCCTTTGGTGCCTGTCATCTGACCATGATGTTGAGGGATACTCTTCTTGTCTCCGTATGAACCCGAAGTCCCTGAAGGAGAGGGAAGTGAAACTGTTCATGGCCCGTGCGAATAAGCAGAGGAGGGGTCTGTGAGAAGTTGGCCTGATGTATGATGTCACTAGTTCTAGTGTACACCTTATATCAGTCCAAACAACCCTTATGGTGATTGGTTGTAAAGTCAACCTTATAGACCATCTATCCTAGTGGTAGCATGGACAAGAGCAGTCTTAGGCTAAACTCTGAATGGCATGTGAAGCCAGCTGTGATACAATATATAATCCCTTGAATACCAAATGAAAGGACACCACAACAGATATATATATAAAATAAAATGTATTTATTCTAGTCAAACCCTCAGCACTCTTTATGAGATTAGAGGTAAGTACAACACAGTCTTATTTAAGCATACATTAAGTGACACAGGTAAGTAATACAGTTAGGCCCTAGGGGCCACGCAAACCATATACTAAAGAAGTGGTATAAGGACCACTGTCACGGAAATAGGATACGCCTAGGCCTAGGGAATCGCTGGGGCTACACTACACTAGCAACAGTTAGGAAGTGGGAGGCCCACGGGATTCAGGTGCAGAGTGGAAACACTCACGCGTAATGCGTAAAAGTCGATAGAATTACTAGCAGTTAGAAAGTAACAGTTTAAGGACACTTCTGAAGCAGCTAGAGAGTCGAGACTCGGAAGCTAGACCCTAGGATAGTCACTACCCTTGTGAGTACCGAAGTACCCAAGTTACCTAGCCCACGGGCTGCGGGTGCATAGGTGTGAACTTGCGTCGGGTTTCGTCGTGGACTTCTATGGATGCCTGAAGGAAAGTTGCTGACAGGCAGTCAGTGAAGAGTGTCCGGTGGAATCCAAGGCTGGGATCAAGAAGAGAGGATACCTGCAAGCGGAAGGGACAGAGTCAAGGTCACTAGCCAGTGACCACGTGGAACCAGGAAGGAACCAGGCGATGTCGTGAAGATTGCAGGTGAAAGGTGAAGCTTGTCGCTGCAGCCACGGGTACCAGGAGACGTCGAGGACGACCAGGACCAGGAGGCGAGCTGTCCCACGAAGGCTCTTGCTGTCGGCGGCGTCGAAGTCGAACTAGGACTCACCAAGCCTTGGCAAGCGGAACCCACGAAGAACGGAGGACTTGCTTCTGGTGCAGACCAGGAAGGTCTGGGGTGCTTCTCTTTTGCAAAGAAGTGGGAGCCAGTCTGGAGGAGCCAAACCAGCAGTGAAGATTTCAAGGTGTGTCGTCACAAAGGCCGCTAGCCAACGGGCAAGCAACCGGACAGACGCGGCAAGCAGGGAAATGCAGAAGGGCCCCACGCAGGACTCGTGGAGTGTGGGGGGCTGATCTTCGGTGCAGATGGTGCTTGGGGTTGGGGCTTCTCAATCCCCGGTGCACAACTTCGAGGGTGCCTCAGAAGCTGCGCTGGAAGATACTCGCCACTTTTCCCAGGTAGCCGGTCCCACGTCTCTCGTCGCCTCCACGGATCTCAGCTCGGCTGTGGATGTGGATCAGGGTCGGAGAAGTCTGGAAGTCAAGGCTCTGGTCGGGCTCTGCAGTCGGTCCCTCGTAGAACTATAGCAAAGCAAACGGTAGTCTCTTGATGGTGCCTGTTTGCACAGGGTAGCCACTCCTTGGCCACAAGGGAGATTCTTCAGTCTTCTTCTTTCGTCGAATGTCGAAGGTCCAGCGTTTCTGTTCAAGTTGCAGGTTCAGGATAATCTAATCTCCTGGGGCCCAGCTACCACTCTTATACTAATCTGGGGGGCTGGGTTACCTGCCCCAGCACCGGTTTGAACTGGACTATGCATGGGACACCTTGTGTGCCCCAGGCATGTCTCATTCCTTTCAGCCCTCCCTGCCCCAATACACTAAAGTCTGTCTGTCTGGGGAGGTGCTAGCACCTCCCCAAGCAGCAAACCTATTGTCCAAGCCTCCCTTGCCGGGATCACTCCCAGCAGCAGGAGGTCAGACTCATGTCTGTGGCAGCAACATCCATTGTGTGATGCTGAGGCTTTGGTTAGAGTTAAACAGTAAAGTAGGATTTTAACATGTCTCTCCCTCTAGAAGGGAGGAATAATATCACCAGAAATGGTATGGGGGTATTATTCCAAAGTGTTAGACACCTTACACGACATGTTTTGATAAAGCCAAACCATAGTTACCATAACCGTTTAAGATTATAAGGCACTTTAAGAGTATATGGTAGGCTATATCATAGAACAGCTATAAGGACATGGTTCCGGAAGCTGCAGACAGGCTCAGCTCATGCTAGAGCACCATCTCACATGTTACCAAGCACTCTGCCTCTAGGATTGTTAAGGCCTGCCATAGGAGTGACTGACAGGTACACATGTGTCTATATATAGGGGTAGATATAGGCATACTATATCTAAGCAAGGGGTGATTACACGACCTTGCCCCAGCTGAGTGATCAGCCAGTTGTGTCTGATTGGAAGGCCAGACCAGGGGTGGCATAATACATGCTGCAGCCCCTGGGAGGCCTAGGGCACACCTATGCCCTGGGTACCTAGGGTACACTGTACAGGGTCCAATACGGTAATACTTACCAATTGGTTATGTACCTAGGGTACATGGAGTCCATTTTAAAGAGAGAGCAGACACCCTGAGACCCTGAATGGCAGGATCTCAGGCCAACTAAGTCGAAAAACCAGCTAGACACTAGGCAAAAAGTTGGGGGTAACCATAGTCAGATATCCACCTTCCTACAGGGTCGGAAGAGGAAAAAGTCAAGGTCCAAGTCACCGACACCACACACCTCAAAGTCGTCGAGAAAACACAAGAAGAAGCGGCATCATGGCTCCACACGTCGCTGTTCTAAAGACAAGTCGCCGGAACCGGGAACCCCAGCCATATGACGTCACAGAAAGGATGCCATCTCGCCTTCCCCTTCACCGCAAGTGACTCCGGCTCATTCTCTGGCTACAAGGGGCTCTCCGGTGCCCAGGAAAGCGACTCCTTGGCCTCCAACCACTCCACACCCGACTCCAGTATCTCCGGTGGTGCAGCCAGACCCAGCCTTACGACCTCGGGCTGTCCTAAGCAGGTGGTTCTGAATCCATACCCACCTTTTCCTGCTCCAGGTATGGCTTCTTTGCATTTTTTAAATGCAATGTATGGTATGTTTGCCAGGGCTGCTAACCCTTTCGGGGTACCTGTTGGCCCCATGGGACCACTCTCTTTCAACTTGGACTCACCCCATCATTATGCCCAGACACCTTTTATGCCTTTCATGCCAATGACCCTCAATGGACCTCACCCGACGCCGAGGTTCTCAACGCCGATCCGTCCCATAAGGGAAGGATGGATTAATCTCCGGCGTTGTTGGGCAGCGGTCCGGCGCCGTCTCGACTTCGTGAATTTGAAGGGCTTCTGGAAGCTAGTCGGCTGGATACATCGCCTGAGTGGGAACTCTCTTCTCTTAAGGCTCTTCCTTCTCAGGAGGTTTCTTCTTATAATTCTGTCATAAGGAAGGCTGCTGACCTTCTGGATTTGCAGGTGCCCCCTGCAGAGGTCAAATCGAACATTCTGACTGAGGTTCTTTACTCTCCTTCACCGTTGATAGAACCTTTGCTTCCATTCAATGAGGCTTTGACGGAACCCATTCTAGAAGTATGGAAAAAGCCTATATCTGCCCCAGCTGTATCCAGAACGGTGGCAAGGCGATACAAAGTTGCGCCTGGGGATCCAGCCTTTTTATCAATGCACGCTTCACCCGGGAGCTTGGTGGTTCAGCCTTCATTTTTGTCGAAGCAATCTTCAGGTTCCTTTCTGTTCACTCCGGGGGATAGGGACTCCCAAACAATTGGAACAGTTGGCGAAAAATGTATTTTTATCAGCCAGTATAGCTTTAAAGTTCCGACAAATGCTATGTGCCTGCTGGGATGCTACATCCATGCGTTGATGGACTTGGCTAAAGAAGTGAGTCCTAAACTCCCAGGGCCACTTGCAGAGGTGCTATTGTACACTCAAGCTGCAGCGCGTCAGGTTATTCAGTCTGGGCTTGACACAGCTGACTCCGTTGCTAGGGTAGTGGGTTCCTCGGTGGCAACTAGGAGGCACGCCTGGCTGAGAGGATCAGGTTTCTTTCCAGATGTGCAGGCCACACTTGTGGATCTTCCTTTTAATGGCTCTAGACTTTTCGGGACCAAGGTGGACTCAGCGCTACAGCGTTTTAGAGACAGTAGAGCTACCACTAGATCTCTAGGTTTGTGATCTCAGCCTAGGGGTTTTAGATAAATAAGATTTCGGGGCGTTGGAAAGGCTGCTCCATTTCGGGCCCGACAGCAACAGCAGCAATAACAACAGGCAAACCCACTGTATAGAACATACAGAGGGAAGGGTAGAGGTCCTTCCTTTCTGGTAGTTACCCCCTCCTTTTTCCCCCTCGCCAGGGCTGGTGTTTGGAGGACCATCTGTTGCTCCTGCAACAAGTGGTTCTTTCCTTGCTACAGAAAAGTGCGATAGAGGTTGTTGCTGAGCAGGAAAGGGGTTAGCGTGCTACTCCCAGTATTTCCTGATCCCCAAAAAGGACGGGCATTGAGACCGATCCTAGACCTCAGGATCTTGAATTTTTACCTCAAACAGGAGAAATGCAAGATGTTGACCCTAGCTCAAGTTCTACTGGCGCTGCAGCAGGATGACTGTATGGTGTCAATCGATTTACTGGATGCGTAGTTACACATTCCCATCGTGGAGTTGCATCAGAAGTATCTCCGTTTTACGGTGGGGTCTCAACACTACCATTTTGCGGACCTCCTGTTCGGTCTTACATCAACACCACTGGTCTTCACAAAGATGATGGCGGTGGTAGCAGCACATCTCAGAAGGTTGGGGTGTCCTGTTTCCCCTATATGGACGACTGGCTGCTCAAGGCAAAGTCACCAGAGATTGTGCTTTACCATCTGCAAGTAACAACTCGGCTGTTGTTCGACTTGGGTATTTTGATAAATGTACCCAAATCTCACCTGGTGCCCTCTCAGCGCAACCTGCTCATAGGGGCAGTACTGGACACTACTGTGAGTCATGCTTTCCCGCCTTCTCAGAGGATTCTAGACATCCAAGCTATGGTTCCAGTGTTTCAAGATGGATCGGTTGTTCCAGTCCTGAAGGTTCTGTGCCTGCTCGGTCTGTTTACTTCCTGCATACTGTTGGTCAAAAATGCACGCTGGCACATGAGGGCACTCCAGTGGTGCCTCCGCAGTTAGTGGTTTCAACACAGCGGGGGATCTCAGGGAGGTGGTCAGAATCTCCAGAGACACTGCAGCGGAGCTTTTATGGTGGAGTGTTTCAGGCAACCTGTCTCAAGTGAACCCGTTCTAACGTCCTTCTTCGGTGGCCACAGTGATAATGGATGCCTCCACTCAAGGCTGGTAGTGCTCATCTGGAGGATCTGGAGATCAAGGGTCTTTGGTCTCAGAGGAAAGATTGCTTCACATCAATCTTCTTGAATTGCGAGCGAAACGTTTGTCTCTCAAGGCCTTTCTTCCCTCCCTTCGCGGTTAGTCAGTTCTGGTGCAGACAGACAACACTACAGCGATGTGGTACATCAACAAACAAGGCGGAATAGGGTTGTATCGTCTCTGCAGAGAGGCTCTGCAACTCTGGTCCTGGGATCAGGGTCATCATATTTGAGTATTTGCAAATCATCTGGCTGGGGTGCTGAATGTGCATGCGGACAGTCTCAGTCAGCAATACTCGGATGATCACGAGTGGCGTCTTCATCCAGAGGTGGTCCATCACATTTTTAGGATGTGGGGGTTTCCTCAGTTGGACCTGTTTGCCACTCATGAGAACTCGCACTTTCCGTCATCCTGCAGTCTCCAGTATCCAATGCGGGGAGCGTTGGGAAGCACGTTTCAGGTAGATTTGGGCTCACAGCTTCTTTATGCATTTCCTCCCATACCCTTCATTCCTCGGGATCTGAGGAAGATTCGCCAAGACGGGCCCAAGTCATATTGATCGCCCTGGACTGGCCAAGAAGGGTGTGGTGCACAGACCTCCATCACCTCTCATGACGCCCTCTGCTCTGTCTCCCTCTCAGGGCAGACCTCCTCTCTCAGTCGCTGGGACAGGTTCTACACCCTCACCTCCAGAGTCTGCACCTTCATGCCTGGAGATTAAACAGGGCAACATGAGTTCTTTCTGTCTCCCACAGGATGTGGTGGATGTTATATTATTGGCCAGAAGACACTCCACCAAATCTTTTTATTCGGGTAGGTGGTCCCATTATGTAAGTTGGTGTGGAGAGAGATCAGTTGACCTTTTCAGGCCCATTTGCCTGACATTCTGGTTCTGATGGATACATCTGCCTGTGGATTCCTCACCTTATGAATATCCCCTGAGCCAGCATTCTGCAGAAACTTTTTCCTAGCTCTCCACACCAACGAGGTCATCACAATACCTTGTCTCCGCACGCGGCTCCGCATGACGTCACCGGAGCCATAAGAATACCACATCGGCGTGATGAGGTCAGTTCCCTTTTTTCCGTGCTGTCGACGCTAACGGTTTTTCTGGGACTCTCCATACTTTCGACTGGTTACTTTGTAATCTTGTTTGTATCTTTCTGTGTTTTGACATGTCTGCACCGAGGATGTCGGGCTTTAAGCCCTGTAAGGAGTGCGGGGGTCATATGTAGATCACTGACCCTCATGAGGACTGTCTGTGGTGCTTGTAGTCTGATGACGACGTCGAGGGCTGTTCATCCTGCAGAAAGATGAACCTGAAGGCTCTGAAGGAACCGGAAGCCAAGTTGTATATGGCTAAGGCAAGAAAAGATAAAAGAGGTCGTAAACGATCGAAGTCAAGGTCGTCGACGTCGCATGACTCCAAGAGGAAGCAGAAGAAGAGACATGCATCTCGGCGCCGTTCGTCGAAGGCCATGGTTTCGGAGTCACCTTCTCTAGCACCTCGACGTCAAGAAAAGGACTTTGTCTCTCCTTCTCCTTCAGTGTCTCCTCAGGTGACTCCGGTTCATTCTCCATCTTACAAGGGGACTCCAGCGCAGTCACCGATGCCGAGATTTTCACCGACTCCAGAAGGTGTGTCGAATCTGGCTGATGCTGAAGTTCCTTCGGCTCCTGCGGCTCCGCCTGAGGCTCTGGCGGCTCCGACTCCAGAGGTGCCTCATTTGGATCTTGAACTGGCTCAGTACCCACAATTTCCGGCGCCGGGTTCGGATCCACTGCATTTTTTAAATGCGATGTATGATGTGTTTGCCAGGGCCTCGTACCCCTCTTGTGCACCTTCGGGTACCATGGGTCCTATGGCATTTAATGTGGGTGTGCCTCACCAGTATCCTCAGACCCCCTTTGTGCCATTTATGCAGAGGACGCCGTCCTGGCAGTTTCCAGCTCCAAGGATGTCGACGCCCTATGTGCAGTCCCCGGCTCCATCCCATGTACCTTCTCGGATTTGATCGGCGCCGGTTACTGCCGGGGATTCTCCTTCGACGCCGCTCCCGGAGCCATAGACGCCGCATGTGGCGCCGCCGACGCCGCAACCGAAGATGCGCTCGAAGAGAGAAGCGCAGAGGTTATTGGAGGAGGAGAAGGAGCAGTACCAGGCTGAAGAGATGGAGGAAGGTGAAGTCTATGATACAGAGGATATGTTTGAGGGTTTGTGTGAGGCAAGTGGACTTGATACTTCCCCGGAGTGGGACTTTGCTTCACAGAAGACTTCCCCCTCAAAAGAAGTTGCACCTTACCATGCTGTGATAAGGAAGGCTGCAGAGCTCTTGGACCTGCAGCTCCCTATGGCTGAGTATAAGCCTAATTTGCTTACAGAAGTGCTTCATTCTCCTTCCTCTGTGATTGAGCCTCTCTTGCCATTTAATGATGCCTTGAATGAGCCAATCCTTGATGTTTGGCGCAACCCTCTTTCTGCTCCTGCAGTTTCAAGGTTGGTGTCTAGAAGGTATAGGCATGCTCCAGGGGATCCGGTGTTCCTTTCATCTCATCCCTCTCCTGAGAGTTTGGTGGTGCAGGCTTCTTGTTCCAAGCAGTCCACAGGTGCTTTTCCGCAGGCTCCTGCTGTTAGGGATTCCAAGAAGTTGGAACATCTGCAAAAAAGGTCTTCTCATCGGCTAGTATGGCTCTGAAGTCTACCAATGCTACTTGTCTGTTGGGTAGATATAGTCATGCCCTTATGGACTCTGCCAACCAACTTCTTCCTCAATTGTCTGAGGAAGATAGGGGAAATTTAAGTGAGGTGCTGGCATCCAGTCTGGCCTAGACATGTCAGATTCAGTTGCCAGGGTGATGGGTTCATCCATTGCAACAAGAAGACATGCGTGGTTGAGGTCTTCTGGGTTCTCTCCTGTAGTACAGGCTGCCCTTCTCGACCTACCTTTTGATGGGTCTAGACTTTTTGGAGAGAAAGCTGATTCTGCTCTGCAACGATTTGAGGACAGTAAGGCCACAGCGAAGCCTTTGGGTCTGCAGACTCAGGCAAAGGGTTATGGCTATAGAAGATACCGTGGCTTCGGGAAGTCTTCCTTTTGAGGTTTCAGATAGCCACAGCAGCAGCAACAGCAACAATATCCCTTGTACAAGTCCTATAGGGGTAAAAGCAGAGGTCGCCTTCGTGGAGCTGGGCGTCAGCCTTCTTCCTCCTCCTCCACCTCTCCAACCCCTCCTGGTAATGCAGGAAAGCAGCACTAGATCCGCCATCCTGGATCATGCAGGTCCCGTGGGCGGCCGGCTTACTCATTTTCCACAGGATTGGAAACTGATCACTTCAGACCTTTGGGTTTTAGATCTGGTAGAAAATGGGTACGCCTTTCCCTTCAGGGAATTCCCTCCTTCTTATCCTCCTTGCCAAGGGTTTTGCACGGAGGATCATTTATTTCTCCTTCAGAAGGAGGTTCTTGTCCTGTTACAAAAAGGTGCAATAGAGGTGGTTCCGGAGCAGGAAAGGGGTCAGGGATGCTACTCCCGGTATTTCCTGATTCCCAAGAAGGATGGCAGGTTACGTCCTATCCTGGACTTCAGAATCTTGAATCTGTTTCTCAAGCATGAGAGATTCAAGAGGCTCACCCTAGCTCAGATTCGTCAGGCGCTGCAACAAGAGGACTGGATGGTGTCCATCGACTTGCAGGATGCGTATTTTTACATCCCAGTCCTGAAGTCGCAAAGGAAGTATCTCTGGTTTACGGTTGGTTCGCAACACTACCAGATTGCGGTCCTTCCGTTTGGTCTTACTACTGCACCTCGAGTCTTCACCAAGGTGATGGCAGTGGTGGCTGCCCATCTCAGGAGGTCGGGGATCCCGGTTTTCCCCTACCTGGACGACTGGCTACTGAAGGCAGAGTCGCCAGAGATGGTTTGTCGTCATCTGCAGGTAACAACCCAGCTGTTGTACAAATTGGGTTTTTCAATAAATGTGCCCAAGTCTCACCTGGTGCCCTCACAGTGCAACCTGTTCATAGGGGCGGTACTGGAAGCCACTGTGTGTTGAGCTTTCCCACCTCCGCAAAGGATTCTCGACATTCAGGAAATGATTTTCTTGTTTCACATTGGAGCAGTTGTTCCGGTTCTGAAGGTCCTTCGCCTGCTCGGTCTGTTCGCTCCCTGCATTCTGTTGGTCAACCATGCATGCTGGCACATGAGGGCGCTCCAGTGGTGTCTCCGCAGGCAGTGGCATCAGCACAACGGAGATCTCAGGGACTCAGTCAGGATCTCCAGAGAAGCTGCAGCGGATCTGTCTTGGTGGAGCGTGGAGGGCAATCTGTCTCAAGGAAAGCCCTTACACCTTCCTCCATTGGTGGTCACAGTGATTACGGATGCCTCTACCTTAGGGTGGGGTGCACTTCTGGGGGAGCTGGAGATCAAGGGTCTTTGGTCTCCAGAGGAGAGATTGCTTCATATCAATCTTCTGGAATTGTGGGCGATACGTTTGGCGCTCAAGGCCTTTCTCACCTTCCCTTCGTGGTCAGTCGGTTCAAGTCCTGACGGACAACACTGCCACGATGTGGTACGTCAACGAGCAGGGAGGAGTAGGGTCGTCCTGTCGTTGCAGAGAGGCGTTGCAGCTCTGGTCTTGGGCTCAGGACCATCGGATTTGCTTGATGGCAAATCATCTGGCCGGGGTGCTGAATGTGCGTGCGGACAGTCTCAGTCGGCAGTTCTCCGCCGATCACGAGTGGAGGCTTTATCCGGAGGTAGTTCAACGCATCTTCCAGAAGTAGGGAACTGTGACTGTTTGCCACTCTCGAGAATGCGCACTGCCCGTCATTCTGCAGTCTCCAGTTTCCGATGCAGGGAACTTTGGGGGACGCGTTTCAGTTGACTTGAAGCTCACGACTCCTTTACGCCTTTCCTCCCATACCCTTGATTCCTCGGGTTCTGAGGAAGATTCGCCAAGACCGGGCCCAAGTTATATTGATCGCCCCGGATTGGCCAAGAAGGGTGTGGTACACAGACCTTCTTCACCTTTCGTTGCACCCTCCACTCCGTCTCCCTCTCAGGGTAGACCTCCTCTCGCAGTCGGAGGGGCAGGTTCTACACCTCCACCTCCAGAGCCTGTACCTTCATGCCTGGAGATTGAACGGGGCAACCTGAATTCTTTCTCTCTCCCGCCTGACGTGGTGGATGTTATATTATCGGCCAGGCGACACTCCACCAAGTTTATCTACACCTACAGGTGGTCAAAATTTGTTAAATGTTGTGGAGAGAAGTGTATTGATCCCTTAAAAGCTCATCTTTCTGATGTTCTTTGTTTTGCGTTGCATTTGGCCCAGCAGGGTTGTGCTGTAGCTACTGTTAAAGGATATTTGTCTGCTCAATCAGCATTTCTTTGTTTGCCTGTTTTTAAATCTCCGATTGTTTTAAGGTTTATTAAGGGGCTTACTAATATGTTTCCGTCCGCTCCCTTCATTATGCCTCAGTGGGATTTAAATTTAGTTTGAACTTTCTTAATGGGTTCCCCTTTTGAACCCATGCATAGTTGTCCTTTGAGACTGCTGTCATTCAAAACGGTCTTCCTTGTGGCTATCACCTCGGCCAGTAGGGTGAGTGAGCTTCAGGCTTTGAGTTCAAAGTCTTTTTTTGACCAATCATGCTGAAAGGCTGCTCCTCAGGACCAGGGCTGCTTTTCTTCCTAAGGTGGTAACTTCCTTCCATCTAGGGCAATCCATTACCCACCCTACTTCCGATCCTCCCCCTCACCCTTCCAGGGAGGAGGAGAGGCTTCACCGCTTGGATCCTAAGAGGGCGATTAGTTTCTATCTAGATAGAACGAAGGACTTGCGACAGGAAGATCTGCTCTTTGTGGGCCAAGTTGGACGCATGAAGGACAAGGCGGTGCACAAGCGCACTTTATCCAGTTGGATCATCTTGTGCATCAAGATCTGCTACGCTCTGGCTGGTAAGGAGCCTCCTGTAGGCATTAGAGCTCACTCCACCAGGGCTAAATCGTGTACTTCTGCCTTGTCTAGGGGTGTTTGTGTGTTGGACATCTGAAAGGCCGCAACTTGGGCCTCCCTCCACACTTTTGCGAATCATTACTGCTTAGATTCCGAAGTGAGGCGGGACGGCCATTTTGCGCGTTCTGTTTTGCAAGACTTTTTGGTATAGAAGGGTGGACACCCTCCTCCGGGGGTTGGACTGCTGTGGGATTCTATTCATAAGGTAAGGAATCCACAGGCAGATGTATCCATCAGAAGAACAAGTTACTTACCTTTGGTAACGCTTTTTCTGGTGGATACAGTATCTGCCTGTGGATTCCTTACTTTCCCTTTCCCCTTTGAGCCTCTACATAGTTGTCCGTTGAAGCTTCTATCATTCATGATTCTTTTTCTGATTGAGATTACTACTGCCTGTAGGGTTAGTGAGCCAAAGCCTCTTAGTTCTAAGCCTCCTTTCACCTCTATTCCTGCTAATAATGTTTATGTTTATGGGATTTGTAACATGCATAGCTACTCAGAGTGTCCTGGTGCAAACCTAGTGGAAGGAATGGCAGGAAGAGAATGCTAGATAAAGAGAAAAGTTTTGAGCCTTTTCTTGAAGAGCTTGGGGTCCTGAACGCTTCAGAGGTCCAAGGGATGAAGGTTACAGTGTGAAGCTGCCCTGAAAGCAAGAGAGTTCCCTCCAACTCTCTTCAGGTGAAATCTTGGAACATGGGCAAGAGATTGCGTGGCTGAAAGCAGCTGCCTGGTGGGAACATAAAACTTGAAGCGCTTTCTCAGGTAAGCAGGACTATGTCCATGGAGAGCTGAATGTGCAAGGACAAGGGATTTAAACGTAACCCTCTCCATCACAGGCAGCCAATGTAGGTCGCGCAAGTGTTGTCTCATGCTGGTCTTTATGGGGATATTGAGAAGTGTTCTGGCAGCGGCATTCTGTACCACCTGCAGTTTGCTCAGAAGGTAGCTGGGCAGGCCTACATTTAAGGCATTGGCGTAATTGAGGCGTGAGGATATGAGTGCACGGGCAACAGTTTCACTTGCTGACCTAGGGAGAAGAGGGAGGAACGTTCTTAGGGATTTCAGTGTGTCAAAACACTGACCTGTAAGATTCTTGATCCGAGCAGAAAAGTTCAACTTCTCATCAAAGCACATTCCTAAATTTTTCGTGGGTTGGCCCTCAGAGGTCGACATGGGATATTCGTCTGGCCAAAGCGATTTCCGGAACTGAGGGGGGAAGTTCCTGAAAAGAAGGATCTCAGTTGTTTCCTCGTTGCATTTTAACTGTGCAGCGGAAAGCCATCCAAAGACGGCTGAAGACAAGATTTAGCTAGGGAGGTGGAGGAGTCATTTTTTTTCCAAGTGAAAAGGAGCTGGGTGTCATCAGCACAAGCGATGATCTTGGCGTTAAGCTCCTCAGCCATCTGTGTAAGGGGAGTAACAGAGATGTTAAAGAAAAGAGGGATCAAAGTAGACCCTTGTGGCACACCCTTGTTCACAGTCTCAGGGGAGGAAGAAGGAGGAGGGATCCAGACTTGTTGCGTTCTGCCCTCAAGAAAGGATTTCAGCCATCTCCAAGCATCACCCGAAACTCCAATTTCCAGGAGAAGGTCCAGGAGCAGGGAGTGTGGCACAGTGTTAAATGCCACTGAGAGGTCTAACAGAATCAGGGCTGCCCTACCTCCTGAGTCCAAAGTTTCCCGAATGGCTTCAGCAACTTAGACCAGAGCCGTCTCAGTGCTGTATGTGGTTCTGAAGCCCAATTGTGCTGGGTGAAGCAGGCCGTAAAGTTCTACATAATTTTATAGTTGCCTGTTAACCAATTTTTCACATACTTTTGCTACAGCAGGAAGGAGGGAAATAGGGTGATAGATGGACAGGATGGTAGGATCAAGAGTATGTTTTTTCAGCAATGGGACAATTTTGGCCTGTTTCCAGGCTGTAGGCACCGTGGCTGTGGAAAGAGAAAGATTGATCAGTCGATTTAACTCAGGATTGACCATCTCTGCGGCCATAAACAGCAGCCTAGCAGAACAGGGGTCTGTTGGTGATCCAGATTTAAGAGATTTGAGGACCGCCAAAAAGTCTGTCTGAGCGATGGCTGTGAAGGCCACCAATGTAGATAGCGAAGCCGGATCAAGCCAGTTAAGGGACGCGTTCCCTGCTGCAAGACTATTGCCGACATAGAAATTAGCTTGAAGAGCTTAGATCTTTTCAATTAGAAAACAAGAAAGTTCTTCACACCATGCAGATGAGGCGGGATGGATAATAGCCTCTGCTCTGGGAGAGAGGACACTTTGAACGATGTTATAGATTTCCTTAGCATTGTTCCTGGAAAGGGCAATGCGTTCAGCGTAGTGGAAGCTTTTTGCTTGGGTGTTTGAAGCATAATAGGCCTTTTGGGCCTTTCTAAGGGCCATCCTAGCCATCGCGCAATACTCCTGTCTCCATTTTCGTTCGAGTTTCTCACACTGTTACTTTTGGGTTTTCAGAGCAGTTGAGAACCAAGGTTTAGAAGGTGAATCCCTAGTGAGCCTTTGACAGATCATAGGAGCCATACGCCCTACCACCTGAGAAATCCAGTTGGTAAAACTGTCAAGGTTACCAGTCAAGTCATTGAAGAGAGCCAGGCGTGACTCAGCAAAAGCAAGACTGAAGGCAGAAGGGTCTGTTTTGACAGAGGTTTTTCCCTGGGGCTCTCGACAGGGTCCAGCCAATGTATGTTTACTATGGATTTGCCAGGAGAAATAAATCACAAAATGGTCATACCAGGGCACAGGAAGAGGATCCTTAACTGAGATAGGGAAGTTGGAACAGAGAAGGTGACCACCCCAATGAGTGGGGGAGCTAACCCATTGTTTGAGCTGGGCAAGATTCATAGTGTCGAAAAACACCTGGATGTCCCCTGCTTCCCCGCAGTCCAAGTTGATATTGACATCCCCGAGGAGAATAAAGTGAGAGAAGCGTAGAGCTCGTGGGATGAATATGTCATCCAGGGCTTAGAGAAAAGTACCTACTGGACTGGGGGGGGTCTATGAACCAGAGTACGTCCCAGTGAGAAATGAGGGAAGGTTCTAATGCAGAAGTCAAGAGCTTCACCCTCCCTAATCTCCAAAGACTCGGCCCAGTGGAAAATCTACGTTTCTTTAAACACGACTGCTACTCCTCCTCCCCTTCAAGATTTGTGGTTAGCTTGCAAGATTTTATATCCCCCAGGGATGGCCAACTCAATCACTGGATTGAAATGCTCAGTAATCCAGGTCTTAGTTATGTAAAGCATATCTAGAGACTCAAGTGTCCGATTGGCCGCACTCTGCTCGTCCTAACAGCGTGTTACCCCAAAGCATTGTTTATATTCAGGCTCCCTTGAGCCGGTGGCGCTGACGAGCCCATGGCTACGCACCTGCGCGCCTTGAGTGGTACTTTACCTGAGAATACTTTTTATGGCAGCCTACGCAGCAACCCCACACACATACCTACTCCCTGCTGACGAGAGGCAACTACCTCGAAACACGTGTTCAGGGATGGCTAACGCGACACTCATTTTCACTTTAAACTTTGGCATAGGCATACTCGCTGACGCTACTTCATGGACCACAATGCTTTGGGGTAACACGCTGGTAGGACGAGCAGAGTGCGGCCAATCGGACTTTTACTTTTCATATCTAGAGACTCGTCAGAGAGTTTTGTCAAAAATATCTTGTGAGTGTTTGGGAACCGAACGTGCATTAATCACAGCTGCTCTAATTAAATATCCCATCAGACTTTTACCTGGGCGAGTGCTGTGAGGGTAAAGTTCGACCGACCCCGGAGATAAACGGAACTTACAATGGCTACAGACGGTGGCCGGGTTAGCTAAAACCTCCCATCTACCCGTATCGTTACATAACTGAGGGCAGAGTAACAGCAACCTGAATCACCAAGCAGTCCCGCTTCCAGAGGAGGGCATCCACCTACCTATACCAAAAAATCCTGCAGCACAGAACGTGCAAAGTGGCAGTCCCTCCTCACCTCTGAATATAAGCAGTAATGCTTTGCAAAAGGGGGGAGGGAGGCCCAAGTTGCCACCTTGCAGATGTGTACAACAGGGATACCTCTAGCCAAAGTCAAATAAGAAGACTTAGCTCTGGTGGAATGAGCTTGAATACCTTCAGGAGGCTCCTTCTTGGTCAAGGCGTGCCAGATCTTGATGCACAGGGTGATCCACCGGACTGCCTTGCCCTTCATTTTTCCCACGTAACCAATGAAGAGTTGGTCGTCCAATCTGAAGTTTTTAGACCTATCCAGGTAGAAGCTGACTGTCCTCTTAGGGTCCAGGCAGTAAAGTCTCTCCTCCTCCTTAGAAGGGTGAGGGGGAGGATAGAAAGTTGGTAGAGTGATAGATTGCCCTAGGTGGAAGGGAGTATCCACCTTAGGCATGGAAGCAGCTCTGGTCCTAAGAACCATCTTATGTGTGGTCGGCCACTTACTAATTCCAATTTTGCCTGCACTTGTCAGTGTCAGGTCTTTACAGTTTGCTTTCCTGCTGCCCGGGAGAGGAATCCACAGGCAGATGTATCCATCGGAAGAACAAGTTACTTATCTTCAGTAACACTTTTTCTGGTGGATATAGTATCAGTAGCATAGCTGACCGGTCTGCTATTCCTGATCTCTTACTGTCTCTGAAAAATTGAGCAACTTAGGTGGTGGTTCCTTGAGGCCTGCTCTGTCTTCATAGCAAGTTTGAAGCCAGTATTCGTCGTTGGAACCGCTGGATGCAGTACCCTTGTGCACTGCGTCATCTTGCCGTTGCCAAGGCTTGTTGACTCTCTTCACCAGAGATCTTCGGGCTCCAAGAAGCTCCAGTCTCAATCATCTCCTGCAACTAAGATCCTTGCCTGCAATTGGATCCTCTGCACTGTGGGCCTTCATCTTTTGGTGAGCTGCTCAAGGTCTTCTTGCGAGTCCTGTACCTTTAGCCCATGTGTCCTCTTGAGGGTCTTCTTTGGCTCCAGTGGGCTCCCCTGCTTGCTCTGGGCCTGCTCCGACCTACCTGCTCATGGTGAGTCACTTGGACCTTGCTGGTCCCGACACTGCACCTTTTTTGACTACTATGTTGGTTGCTGTTGCCAAGGCTTGCTGGTGCCCCTGCCAGACGTTGACAACCTGGCTCTTTACTTCCGACGTGGTGCTGCTCGTGAATGGCTCCTGGTTTTCCACAGTGTCGCCTGGTCTGCACAGCTGCAATTTCAAGGGCACCGTCAACTCACCTGCAGCTCTGACTTCGTCTTCCGTGCCTCATGGTCACTCTTGAGTGGCATAGACTATGTCCTCTCTGCTTGCAGGTACCTCTCATCTTGAATCCACCTTCTGATGGATACATCTGCCAGTGGATTCCTTACCTTGTGAATATCCCCTGCGCCAGCAACATTCGGAAACTTTTGTAGCAGTCCACGCCGATGAGGTCGAAGACGACGTCACAGAGACACGTCTCCGCTCGCGACTCCGCTGACGTCACCGGCTCCATATGAAGACCTCGTCGGCATGATGTCGTCAGTTCACTTCTTTCCGCCCGCCGTCGATGTCAACAGATTTCGGGACTCTCTCTCTGTAGCTGTTCTTGTTACTTTGTTTTCTGCTGCTTTCTCTCTCTCTTCTTCAGCTGAAATGTCGACGAAGAAGTCTAGTTTTAAATCTTGTCGAGAATGTGGGAAACACATGTCGATAACGGATCCGCATGAAGACTGCGTGTGGTGCCTGTCATCGGACCATGATGTGGAAGGATGTTCTTGCTGTCGCAAGATGAGTTCCAAGGCTCTTAAGGAGAGGGAAGCGAAATTGTTCATTGCCAGGATGAAGAAGGAAAAAGAGGCCGGAGAAGATCGAGGTCGGCGTCGAAGTCGACTTCGGGGCATGCTTCTAAGTCAAAGAAGCACAAGAAAAAGAAAAGGCATTCATCTCGACATCACTCGGATAGGGATGCGGCTCCGAGATCAACATCGCCCTCCCGACGCCGTAAGGACTTTGTATCTCCTTCGCCTGTTCCTGATTCACCTATTGGCCTATCGTTACCTGTGGCTTCACTGGAGCACTCTCCGGCTCCGGCTCCATCTCCGATGCCGGCTCCATCTCCGACTCCGGCTTCATCTCCGGTTCTGTGTGAGGAGCCTCCTGCTCCGGGTGAGCCATCGGCTCCGCTGATTCCACCGTCGGCGCCGGTCGGCCTGAGTCCGGTGATGCCTGAACAATATCCTGCGTTTCCAGGACCAGGTCAGGACCCTACGCATTATCCTAATGCTATGTACAGAGTCTTCTCCAGAGCCATGTACCCCTCTGGTGCACCTTCGGGTCCTATGGGTCCTATGGCGTTCCGTTTTGGAGTTCCCCAAGCTTATCCTCAGGCTCCCTTCATGCCATTTTTTCCGGCGATGCCGTCTTGGCATCTACCGGCGCCAAGGACATCGATGCCGCTCCCTTCTTCGCCGGCGCCGACTTAACCTCGTTCGACGCCGGCTGTTCCTTTGGATTCATGCTCGACGCCGGCTCCGGCACCGTCGGATTCGGTCACGGCGCCGCCGACTCCGGTTGTGAGGATCAGGTCTAGGAGGGAGGCCCACTGTGTGTCGAGCATTCCCTCCTGCTCAAAGGATTCTCGACATTTAGGAAATTATTCCTTTATTTTGCAATGGAGCGGTCGTTCCAGTCCTGAAGGTCCTTCGCCTGCTCGGTCTGTTTGCTTCTTGCATTCTGTTGGTCAACCATGCACGCTGGCACATGAGGGCGCTCCAGTGGTGCCTCCGCAGGCAGTGGTATCAGCACAAAGGAGATCTCAGGGAGTCTGTGAGGATCTCCAGAGAAGCTGCGGCGGATCTGTCTTGGTGGAGCGTGGAGGGCAATCTGTCTCAAGGAAAGTCCTTCCATCTTCCTCCATCGGTGGCCACAGTAATAACGGATGCATCCACTTTAGGGTGGGGTGCGCATCTGGGGGATCTGGAGATCAAAGGTCTTTGGTCTCCAGAGGAAAGGTTGCTTCACATCAACCTTCTGGAATTGCGGGCGATACGTTTGGCGCTCAAGGCCTTTCTCCCTTCCCTTCGCGGTCAGTCGGTTCAAGTCCTGAAGGACAACACTACCGCGATGTGGTATGTCAACAAGCAGGGAGGAGTGGGGTCTCTTTGTCTCTGCAGAGAGGCCCTGCGTCTATGGTCCTGGGCTCAGGACCATCAGATTTGTCTGATGGACCATCAGATTTGTCTGATGGCAAATCATCTGGCCGGAGTTCTGAACGTGCGTGCAGACAGTCTCAGTCGGCAGTTCTCCGCCAACCACGAGAGGAGCCTCCATCCGGAGGTGGTTCGTCACGTTTTCCGGGTGTGGGGAACTCCTCGGGTGGACCTGTTTGCCACTCACGAGAACGCTCACTGCCCGTCATTCTGCAGTCTCCAGTATCCGATGCAGGGAGCGTTGGGGGACGCATTTCAGTTGAGTTGGGGCTCTTAACGCCTTTACGCGTTTCCTCCCATACCCTTGATTCCTCGGGTTCTGAGGAAGATTCGCCAAGACCGGGCCCAAGTCATATTGATCGCCCCGGATTGGCCAAGAAGGGTGTGGTACACAGATCTTCTCCACCTCTCCTCGTGCCCTCCGCTCCATCTCCCTCTGAGGGCAGACCTCCTCTCGCAGTCAGAGGGGCAGGTTCTACACCCCCACCTCCAGAGCTTACGCCTTCATGCCTGGAGATTGAACGGGGCAACCTGAATTCTTTCTCTCTCCCATCAGATGTGGTAGATGTGATTTTGTCTGCCAGACGTCAATCCACCAAATCTATCTATTCCTATAGGTGGTCTAAATTTGTTCTCTGGTGTGGAGAGAAGTCAATTGATCCTTTGAGGGCTCGTTTATCTGACATTCTGCAGTTTGCCCTTTCTCTTGCTCAGCAAGGTTTTGCTGTGGCAACTGTAAAGGGATACTTATCGGCTTTGTCGGCTTTCCTTTGTTTGCCGGATCAGCCGTCTTTGTTCAAATCACCTATTGTTTTACGATTTCTAAAGGGCCTTACAAACAAGTTTCCTCCTACTCCTTTTATTGTGCCTCAATGGGACTTAACCCTTGTCTTAACTTATCTTATGGGTTCTCCCTTCGAGCCCTTACACAAGTGTCCCTTGAGATTGTCGTCTTTCAAGACAGTTTTTCTCATTGCGATCACCTCGGCAAGGAGAGAAAGTGAGCATCAAGCTCTGAGTTCAAAACCCCCGTTTTTGAGCATTCATGCTGAAAGAATGGTACTCAGGACCAGGGCTGCTTTTCTGCCAAGGTGGTAACTCCTTTCCATCTGGGGCAGTCCATTACCCTCCCTACCTTCTATCCTCCCCCTCACCCTTCCAAGGAGGAGGAGAGACTTCACCGCTTGGACCCTAAAAGGGCGATGAGCTTCTACCTTGACAGGACAAAAGACTTTAGAGTTGATGACCAGCTCTTCGTGGGGTTTGTTGGCTGCAGGAAAGGCAGAGCGGTGCACAAGCGCACCCTTTCCAGATGGATTGTCTTGTGCATCAAGATATGCTACTCTTTGGCTGGTAAGGAACCTCCAGAGGGTTTAAGGGCTCATTCCACTAGAGCTAAGTCTTCCACTTCTGCTTTGTCTAGAGGAGTTCCTGTGGAGGACATTTGTAGGGCGGCAACTTGGGCCTCCCTCCACACTTTCGTAAAGCATTACTGCTTAGACACCGAGGTGAGGAGGGACGGACACTCTGCTCGTTCCGTCCTTCAGACTTTCTGGTATAGAAGGGTGGACACCCTCCTCCGGGAGTGGGGACTGCTGTGGGAATCTATTCACAAGTTGAGGAATCCACTGGCAGATGTATCCATCAGAAGAACAAGTTACTTACCTTCGGTAACGCTTTTTCTGGTGGATACAGTATCTGCCTGTGGATTCCTCACTGACCCACCCGCCTCCCCATTGTCCACCCTTGTATACCTTCAGTATATGATGGGTTTTTCAAAATGTGTTTGTTACTATCAAAGGCAGTGTGTTATTTCTTTTGCCTTTTTATTTATTCTCCACACTGTGTGTGTTGCTTGTATATTATGTACTGTGTATACTGTGTATATATTGCTGTCAGTCCGTCCGTGTGCCTCGAAGGCACGGAAAAAAGGGCGGAACTGACGTCATCACGCCGACGAGGTCTTCTTATGGAGCCGGTGACGTCAGCGGAGTCGCGAGCGGAGTCGTGCCTCTGTGACGCCATCTTCGACCTCATCAGCGTGGACTGCTACAAAAGTTTCCGAATGTTGTTGGCGCAGGGGATATTCACAAGGTGAGGAATCCACAGGCAGATACTGTATCCACCAGAAAAAGCGTTACCGAAGGTAAGTAACTTGTTCTTTGGGTTCCACTGGACGCTTTCACCTTCTTCGCCAGCGGTATCTTCACTGAATTCCTCCATTGTGGTCTACAGCAGTTTCCGACGTCAGTTCGCACCTATGCACCCGGATTCCCTGGCGTAGATATCCTGGTTCCTGGAGTATCCACGGGTGGGGTGACTCTCCAACCTTGCATCTTCCATGGGGTGTCTACAGGGTCCGCTGGGCAGGATCCTTCTTCTTAAAAACTGCATCCGCGACTTACCCCATGACTTGTATTAAGTCTTTTTGAGATAATGGAGGGTGCTCCAAGAACGAAGTCACACTCTGTCAGGTAAGTCCTCTTAGATTTCTTTTATTTGCCTTAGTGATAAAAACAATAGGATATCAGCCAGCGCGTTTCGTTCCTATCAAAGGAACTTCATCAGGGCTAAGTATTTAAGCTTAAATACTCCGAAGCATCAAATGTTAGAATCCAAAATCATATAAAAGAAGGAGCCCCACAATAGGGGTTATGAAGCAGTAAACTCCAGCAACGATAATCTGGAAATTCTCCTTCTTCTTCACAACGGCAGGTACACCCGGCGATGGGGTGAGGCACATTGAGATATCTCCTACCTGGAGATATAATCATAATATACATAATACTTCAATAATAGAATAGGTAAGTAGCGCAAATACTCAGTGGTCCCCACCGGGAGACCATACCATATACTAATAAAGTGGAATGCGAACCGCGACCTAAGTCGCGACAGGGCCCAGAAGACTTAGAAGAGCTAAGGACCTAAGGAAACAACTAAGGTAAGTACCCAGGAACCCCACGGAGGCTGTGTACAGAGTAGAAACATGACCGCTTGCTCAGTACAAGTCAATGGGGAAGTCGCGGTTGCAGTTTTCAAGAAGCAGGACCCTTCCCAGAGGACCCTGAAGAAACCCTGTGTAAGATGGAATGTTGGAGAGTCACCCCACCCGTGGATTCTCCAGGAACCAGGTTACCTACACTAGGGAAGCCACTCTACTCACTTTCTATCCTTCCCCTCACCCTTCTAAGGAGGATGAGAGACTTCACTGCCTGGCCCCTAAGAGGGCGGTCAGCTTCTACCTGGACAGGTCTAAAGACTTCAGGCTGGATGACCAACTCTTCATTGGATACGTGGGAAAAATTAAGGACAAGGCTGTCCACAAGCGAACGCTGTCCAGGTGGGTCATCCTCTGCGTCAAGATCTGGTACACCTTGGCCAAGAAGGAGCCTCCTGAAGGTATTTGAGCTCATTCCACCAGAGCTAAGTCTTCTTCGGCTTTGGCTGGAGGTGCCCTGTTGTAGACATCAGCAAGTTGGCAACTTGGGCCTCCCTCCACTCTTTTGCTAATCATTACTGCTTAGATTCAGAGGTGAGGAGGGACGGCCACTTTACACATTCTATGCTGCAGGATTTTTTGGTATAGGTAGGTAGACACCCTCCTCCGGGAAAGGGACTGCTTGGGGATTCAATTTAAAAGGTGAGGAATCCACAGGTAGATGTATCTATCAAAAGAACTAGTTACTTACCTTCGGTAACGCCTTTTCTGGTAGATACAGTATCTGCCTGTGGATTCCTCACTGACCCACCCGCCTTCCGGTTGTCTGTCTACTTTACCAAAAAGAATTTTGGGTGTGACATTCTTGTATTTCATGGTCATTTGAAATGGTATGATGCTGGTCGCTAGGAAATGTCTATATTTAGAATTTCCAGTTTCCTTTCTTCTTGAATGGTATGCTGTGTATATTTGTGCATATTTTGTATACTGTGTATACTTGTTATATGTTGTCGGTTCATCCATTTGCCTCAAAGGCACGGCAAAAATGGCTGGAACTGATGTCAGCATGCCGACAAGGTCTTCTTATTGCTCCAATGAAGTCATGCAGAGTCGCGAGCAGAGCCTTACCATTGTGACGTCCTTGATGACGTGGGAGAGCTATGAAACAAGTTTCTGTTGAATGCTGCGCAAGGGGTAATTTAAAAGGTGAGTAATCCACAGGCAGATACTGTATCTACCAGAAAAAGTGTTATGGAAGGTACGTAACTTGTACTTCTAATGTGCGCCCCCTGTTGTTGGAGCTCGCATTGACATCTACCATCACTCTTTTGTTTAGGTATAGTTGCCTTTCTTACTTTAGCTTTATTTGGTGACGTTATTAAAAAGGACAGGGCACTTATATCATCCTTATATTATTATATAATAGATTTCTCAATCCAGTAACAGCTTGTGTACTAAAAATCTTCACAAAAAAATAGACTTTACTTACTTTGCTTACCTCACCTTTGCTACCTTATCCCTGATAAAATTTCAGACCCTTTCACCACCTATGCCCACAGTATACCACAATATTTCTGCAAATTTCCAGTTAAGGAGGCTATCTTATGAAACATGTAATACATTGACACTTGTCGACGATCTTTAGTGTTGACTCTCAGTTACAACTATATCTACAGAAGGAGGTTGAGTTTCTATGGTTTTGCTTACAGCTAACTATAGAATAGATAGCGTATGCATGCCTGGCAGGGCTCTACTGTTGAAGAACCTATCCTTCTTAAGATTTTGATTACTTTTTTATACCCTGCTCAATCCTTCTAAGCCAGGAGTACCCCTCTCCTAGGCCCTGTTGCATGCCCTCTCTTTCCTGGCTCCCTGAACTCTTGGTACTAGAGTTCCGTAGGTAAGAGCCTTGTACCAAAATGCCCACTACAGTTCTCTCATCTCAGTGAACTTTTATTTTTAAAACTTTATTTTTTATGTTTTTTACAAAATGAGAATTGCAGCAAACCTTGATGCGTAGTCATTAACTACACAATAATTAAAAGCTTGTTGGCTTACGTTTTGTTCTTATCCTCTCAGTGAACTTTAATATATATTTTATCTAATTGAGCGTCCCCTTCACCGCAGTCCAGAAGAAGTAACCAGAGATGACACCAGAAAAACAGACTGCCGCAGACCGCTCAGGACAGGTCTCTGTAGGAATGTGCCCTTTTTAGGTCTCGCCTAGGCAGCGCATGCGCTGTCTCGCCGAGACTTAATGTAATCTGTATATCTAGGCAAACTCCACCTACTCTATCTCCTTGCTTATAATTGGTTTATTGGCTTGTCTGTTTGCATTTTTTCGTTGTGACAGGCTAATGTGCTTTGTAGATCAGCCTCTATTTTTTGGGGAACGCCTATGCAGCACTGACTAAGTACAGTAAACATGCTGCACGTGGAATGAAGTGTTTCCCTTGGAACTTCTTTTTTTTCCCTGCGGCTTGCATACTTTGGATTGCCGTGTTTGATGCATCTAATTTTTTTGGTTATTTGCTCTTGTTACCAGGTCTTTTATTACAGTGTTAATTGTACGTGTTTTTGTGCTCCCATTGTTGTTATGTTTAACCAATTTTTTGATGCCTTGAGTTTAGGTGTATTCCACTGGTAGCTGTTTCTGCATTACTGTTTCATAAGTATGTGGTTGTGCTCACGCGTTTTTTATTTGTTGTGTCACGTACTCTCCTGATGCGGTGTTTAAATGTAGAACAATGAAATTCAGCGCTCCCCCCCCCATGCGTTCTGAAAATGGGTGCTTGGTTTCAATGCTTCTGCGCTAACACTCGATTCCTTGCTGCAGTGTGAAAATGCTATATCGCTTTTATTTATGTTCTCCTGATGCGGTGTTTAAATGTAGAACAATTAACTTCAGTGCTATCCCCCCTCCTCTGCCCCCGATGCGTTCTGAAAATGGGTGCTTCGTTTCAATGCTGCTTTGAAAACACTTGATTCCTTGATGTGGTGTGAAAATGCTATGTCGCTTTTATTTATGTTCTCCTGATGCGGTGTTTAAATGCCTGCATAGAAACAGATGGGAAATGGTGATACCATATGTTATGAGTATAGTACAACCTAGTCTTGATTTGCCATTGCTTTTACATGAAAAGTGTAAAAGTAACAGTGCTTCGATATTGTGAAGTGATCATCTCCACTTATGCATCCTATTTAAAGCCACGCAATATTGTTCCAACAAGTATTTAAAACTATAACTATTCTTAAGTTGCGAAATTATTTGTAGATACATTTGTAGCAATCAGCCTGTATTGGTATACTAACAGTTTAGTGTTGCAACAGTGTGGCAAAAATTTTTGGAGAACTGATTGCTAAAGACATTTACTTATATAATCACTACACATCGGAAAATGGAGACCTGCTTGCGGTGTGGAAATACTGAATGACAAATTTCACATGAGAAATATGGCTGTTCCCCGAGGCAGGGTGGAAATTGTGAACAACAAACTTCACGTTAACAATTCATCTATAAATGCTTATGCAATAAACACCGATGCGGTGTGGAAATGCTTTGTCCGAAATACAATTTTTAAAACAATTAGATTTAATTTGAGTTCTACCGATGGGTGTGCAAAAACTGAACAATAAACACGTCATAAAAGCAGTTTGTAATGCTTTTGCTCCAACTCACAATGTGGTCTTCAAATCCTTTCTTGCACTGCCTAACTATAGTAAATTAAACAGTGTGTTTAAATTCTTATTTTACTTTGCAGATGCAACCTACAGTTTTGGTGTTGGTACTTGGGCATCCTGCTGTTTCTTTTTAGGTCTCGCCTTGCTATCGCGTAAGCGATCGCAAAGCGAGACTATTGTAAGCGGGTTTGAAAAGTGCTCCCAAAAAGCGGATTGCATGGCTAGCACGCGCACAATCACGCGCATCGTGCCGCCATGCAATCTGCTTTATGGGAGCACTTCAAAGGGTCCGCTCCCCCGCCTGGAATCCGCTCCCCCGCCCCCAAGCGCGTGCGCGCCACGCTCCGCCGGGCTTGTCTTGTTATTTCAAGTCATTACGACTTCCCGGAAAAACATCATGCATTGTGAAGTCTGAACTATTTTACTTATTAAAAGTACACACAATCACCCTGCTGTCATTCGTGTCTCATCTGTACGTGTTGTGTACTCAAGGCATTGCTTTTTTACGCTTCTCGGAACTGGCAAGGCCAGCAGATGTGATTAACATAATTTGTAAAAATGAATTGGGTCGGAAGGATGTACACTTGCACAGGATAACAATTTGGTAGGTTATGTCCACGTAAGTTTGGCCCTCGGTGCTTCGGAAGCTGTGCAATTTGCGGCTGTACTCGTCGAGCAGTTTTCAGCTGGGTGAGTGCCTTGGCCGCGTCCCCAGCCTAGCATGAGGGGCCACCTTTAAGGTGGTACGCGCGATGGGTGCGGGCCGCCCTCGTGCCCCCCTCACCCCACACACCCCGGGTACTTTAACGTCACGTCACGCACAGATCACTGCTGTTAATCTCGTGTAAAGTAGAATCCTCAACATACTCGTGTTTTATGGACTGTCTGAGAAACTGCTTCCTGGCGTATTTTTGGAAGCAGTCCACAATTTCTTAAAACGTTAACAGTTGTCATTGCAAGTTGTGCGTCTTTGTAAAATCCTAAATCATCTCGTTGTTTGGTATAGCTGATTCGGTCAAAATGTGCATTCATCTGCGATTCGTTGTGACTCAAGCTTGGAACATATCCGCTTTTTGATAGTTTTTTCGTTCTTGAGTATATATGTGTGCCTGTGTGTTTTTAATTTTTTTTCCTCTTAATGTACTGTCTAAATCCTTTATTTGTTACCATTCCCGAAATGGGTTGGTAGTTAATGTCGGCGCAAGTAGTCAGGCTGTGCAGCCCGTATTTAAAGAGATCCTTGCTGGAAATACTTAAAGAATTATTGGCATTTATAATGAGTTGGAAAACAGTGTCAGCTTTAGTTAGCGCCCATAGCCTGGGTATTTAGGCAGAAAATATATATAGCAACGTGCAATATACATCACACGCCCACCGTACTTCACATTGGGATATCAATTGCTGTAAATGTGGGTACCCTTTGCAATATTCGGACCGCGTAGGAGCCTAGAAGCGTGTTACATCTAGCCAGCGCGTATCCATACCTGAAGAGGTGTGAACGTCATTAAAGAAGAATGGTCGAGGGGAAGCGTACAATGTAATTCCCAACCATACACATGTTTGGCCAGAAGGGCCACCAGAATCCATTCTACTCATAGCCCCCGTTTCTCATTTGTTTGCCCTTTGAAATCGCATTTTACATTAGAGGGATTGATGTGTTTTGATGACACATATATGTGGCTGACCCTCCGGTCAGACTCTGCAACATGTGGTGTAATGTTCCCAGGCGTCTTTACAAGAAACTCCAGAGCGGGGCCCCACCGCAGGAGCAGACGTTCACGTGCACACCAAAAGCATGGACCCCGTCTCCCTCGCGTTGTTGACATTTCTCTATTTGGCTTTGATCATTTGAACCCTATCCGCGAAAGTGCACACCATTTGCCACCCCCTCCCTTATCCCACTTCCTGCTTGTTATCACATCCTTGTTAACCCGGGAAATGGATGGGGCTCAGCCTCGCAGGGCAGGCCGGGCTCCATCCGTCAGACTGACCACATAAGCCCGTGTATTGCAGTTGGCAGCCTCGCGCAGATTTCCGAGCCATGAGTCACAGCCATTAACGTTATAAGAACCCTCGACCCCCCCCTTCCCCAGCATTGCTTTCCTGCAGTTTAAACATCGTTAAAAGGTGAAAAATAACAGTATTGAAATAAATTGTATTTTCCAATCAATGTGTTCCTTAACCAAACTCAGACATGACTCAAAACTCTCTGAAAATTAATCCTATCTTCTCCACCCCCCCTCAACATAGTTTACTTATAGCTCCTCCCCCGCCTTTTCTCCGCATCTTGCCGCTGACCTCTGGCTCTAGTTTCTGTGAATTCTTTCTGCTTTTTTTTATGTCACCTTTTATTTTCCTCCTCCTGTTCAACTGGCTCGTCCGCTCTTCAAGTCTCAATTTTCCTAGTGTTCTACTAACTCCATGCTCTCTCCACCTCTCCGTTTCTCCACCTCACACCACCCTTTCTCCCTCCATCTCTACTGCACACCTCCCTCCGAATTAAGAACCACAAGTGTAATAGGAGCCCCGAACTGTAGTGAGCTTTGCGAGAGCCTCAAACACCTCAAGGGAATTTGGGGAGCACGCCCCTCCTCCAGACGATTTATGTTGAAAAACAAGGCTAAATGCTGCACCCCGCAGCCATTTTTCCCAATCATATTGGCTTCTAATGTATACTTAGAAATAGAATCTCTTCCAAAGTGAATCTAGCTCTGTGCTTTTAGGATCTAAAACACGGCCGGATTTCATGACCAACATCAAATGCGCTGTTCAGAAGATGGCGTGTCCGCTTGAACGACTGAGCAGACAAATATCTGCGGCCACATGGGAAATACTGGCTATATCATAAAATGGTACCCATCCGAAAAAAAACTCAGGTGTTCTACCCACTGCCTTTCTCTGCCAGCAGCAATCAAATATCCTGCGCGAGGAATTGAAATAACATTAGTATTTCTTCCATTAGATGCCTTTATGTTGCCATTAAAAACCTCTACTCAGATTTCCAGGGGCGCTGCCAAAAAACACAGTGTGCTGCTGCGTGTGCCAGCCCGCCGGGGACATTCCGTAAATAGACTGGGGTCTTACGAATTTTGTCAATAGATTTCAGGTGAGGCATCACGTGCCTCTCTCATAGCGTCTTACTCTTACATGTAAATAATAGTTGTCAGGTAAGGAATCATGTGACTCTGTCACTGCTTCGAAGCACCTTTCGCTGTAGTAGTAGTGCTCTGCTCTGTGTTTTTAGGTCTGGTCTAGACACAGCCTTAGCTCTCTCACCAGTCTAATTTTTCCAAAAATGTAAAGAAAAAATACAAACATTTTACATGAATAGAGGGACTTTGTCAGCTCTCATTATCGATGGATCTATTCAAGTGTCGTGCACGATTTACTTCCGCCCCCTTGGACTGCAGCAAGGGATGCGGAGTCCCCCCAGTTAAGCCACTGGTTTTATAGACAGTGAATATTGGCATGTTAGTCCTTGTCATATAAAGGCGACCACTTTCATGCCAGGATTAGCAGGCCGATTTCAGCATTCGTTTCATGTTGTCGTAATTTATTTTTGCAACAGGTTTATTTTTAGGTCTCGCCTGAGCCAGAGCTTTAGCGCTGCTCTCGCGAGAGCGTTTGTAAAAGGGGGATCTGGAAGTGCAAACTAGTGCTTTTCAGGCCTCCAAATACAGTGCATGTGCTCCGGGTGCGCGCACCATTTGGCAGCCTGAAAAGCACTGCCTGATCACTTTCACGGCCGCTTTGATGTCCTCAGTGAGCCGCGCGGCCACTGAGGACATCAAAGCGGCCGCGCACACCATTTGCCACCCCCTTCCTGCTTGTTTTACATGTAAGTGGCGCCAGAGGCATCACGTGTCAAGGTCTGTTGATCTCCTTGCTGTAAACTTCAATAAATCTTTATTCGAGTTACGTCATGCCCCTGGTCGTGTCTGACTGTCGGAAGTCGGCCTCAGCACTTGTTTGGACTTTGGACACAGTTTATTTTGTAAATACTTGAAGACCCGGCTATTTGCAAAGTAAGTTATTTATTTTTGCGGCTGTAGGAGAGGAGTTTATTTTTTAGTACCAGCCGATGCCATGAAATTAATTTTAAAAAAGCTAAAACTACTCTCAATTGCTATATACTTCACGAGAAAAGTCTCACATGCCTTCCAAATGTTTTAGTTGTATTTAAAACTGACAAGGTCTCTCAAATCAAAAGATTGAGGAAAAATAAAAAAGTTTAGCTGAGGTTTTAAATGAGGAAAGTGAGTCTGGCAGCATTACTGCAAAGCTATGGCAACATCTTTTATTTATTGACCCAAACTCATGGTTCCCCTCTGCTGGTCTGCGTGTGACTCAATTGGAGCGCTTTACACGAACATAGTGCCTGCACGAGCATCAGTTACATTACGGCCCTCTGAAATGGGTTCTGATAGTTACCTACAGGCTACCCGGCTGGTGGTATGCCACTCTCAAAACCACCTCTATGAATGCCAGCCTTTTCCGCCACCATCGCCTCACTCCCAACCTTCATGTCCAAGTGTGTGTGCAGCAATCTTTGACCAAGACAATCCAGAGCCAGTGAGCAACATAGTGCCCCGAAGGCCACAGCAACAAGATCCTGTGGAATCAGTGAAAATGTGCTGCCCAATAACATGACATAAAAGAGACAATTGGGAATAGCACTCAAGCAACACTGAGGAGACACATAGCGCTATATAAAACTCTTCAATGAATGATCATGGTAAATTATACGTCTTGGAGGATGAAATGAAAGCATCCATATATGGGGAAGATGGAAAAAGAAGAAACTGTCAATGAACATCATTTTGCAGAACACTTGTGCACTGATTTCACCTGAGTGACAGTATAAAGAGGTTTGAATCAGCCTCCTCCAACTTATCTCTTTCGCCGCCCTGAATTTAGAAGGGGTATCGAGAAAAGAATTGCCTCCTAGTGGTAGCAAAACACTGGCCCCTGATTGCGTTATTGTTACTACCCGCAGCGCAAAATGCACGTTTTTATTTTATATTATCATTCGTTCTCGCTGTTCAGTTTTTTAGGTGTACTAGTCGTTCTGATTCATGCTGCCCCGAATCTGCTCTGAAGGGCCAGATAGCAGATCAGTGGTTTCACGCGCCTGATGCAGGGATCTGTGCAGAGTGCGCAGGGCACCCATACTTGATTTCGCAAATAGCTGTCTCAGCCTCTCACATTTCTAAACTGTGTACGAACAGGCAATTTGGTTTGGTAATGGGGACACTTGTTGTGTGAGGTCTCATGTGCCATGCAACTGAAGTAGCAATACGTCACATAATAAACCTTTATTCCAAATATTTACTCGTGAACAAAGTACCTTATATGGGCATTTGCGTTCATCAAGCAGTCTTAATTTTGGCAGTTGCATTTAATTAAGCACATGGAAAATAAGCTATTTGCCCAGGCTCACACAACGAGTCCCTTAAGTGCCTTTAGCATCTGCAGTCCACCAGCAGCCTGTGACTGATCTTTACCCATAGACTTCCCGCTCACATCCTTAGGAGTAGCACCCCTCCCCTTACACATCCACTGCTGGAGTCAATATTCTAACTCATTTACAATACTGGTGCCACCTTCCCCTTAAATAAAGAATGCTGGCTGCCTTAGGTTTACCAATGTGCTCTGTTACTCTTTGTTTCCTCACACAGCTCTCACATTCTTGGAGCTTCTCCTTGCCCATGGCATTTCTACAATCCTTCCCTATCACTGGACCCGTGGTCACCATTTTCTTCTAAAAGGTGTATGCTCAATCACGAACTGTGAGACCACACCCCCTCTGAATAGAAATACAAACAACCACGGTCATATACTGCCTTGTTAGGCCGCATCAGTGAATAGCAGCTTGAGGCCTATTGAGAGGCAAGACTTTTGGTTTTGGCACTCTCCATGGTAACTCAGTGAGCAAAACAACAAGCATTTGCAATGCAATAGGTCTCGCATTTGCGAGTTTGAGCTATTGTTATTGTAAATGACAATGCCTTTTATTTATGTGTTTGAAAACCTGCTAGCTGTGCGTAAACAAGTATTTTGTACGTATAGTCCTTGCTTATAAGAAGCAAGGTTGGCAGTATGTATTAGCCAGCTTTGCTTTTCGTAAGCAAAGACTATACGTACAAAGTGCGTGTTTATGCACCGGTTGCAGGTTTTCAAAACAAATTAATAAAAGGCATTGTCATTTACAATGCCAATAGCTCCAACTCTCGCAAATGCGAGACCTATTGCATTGCAAATGCTTGTTTTTTTTCTCCAAGCTTATGCATGCCACCTTTAGACGGCGACATTTGTTTTCTTTTTTTATTCCTTTTTCACTTGGACGGCATATGTTTGCAAACAAAAAATAGCAAGATTGGCTTTGTTAGTGCTTGTTTCATTAACCTGTTTATACTTTGAAACAACGTGCTAAACTAGACAGGATCAAGTAATATTGTTAACAGTATTATTAAAATATTTTAAAAAATGTTGCATGGTGTAAATCTGAAGAATTAGGATTTATGAGAATATCCAATTTAGTTACACCTATAGAGACAATGCATGTGTGACTACAACATCAAACAATGATTGCCCAGAGAAAATAATGTAGCACAACAAAACAATACATGGGCCAAAACTTCATTCACTTTTTTTATGACACAGCCTACTCTTCCCCTTGTTTCATCTCCTGGATTTTGCTCAGTGTGTTACTGAATTTGTTCTAATATTCTAGAGTGAAGATTGAAAATAAAAGGTCAGCATCCACTCATGCCAATGTGTAGCTCACATATCCCTAGGGGACTGCTCACTGTGCGAGGTGCTCACATGGGCCAGAACTCTGCATGGATACAGCAGGTTGATGTTGCAATACAACAATGGTGCTGCTTCATGTTACAGAGCACTGCTCGAACTTTCTATTGGTGCTGCATAATGTGCCGGAATACACACACACAACCCATGGGTG
This sequence comes from Triturus cristatus, assembly GCF_964204655.1. Classification (NCBI taxonomy): domain Eukaryota; kingdom Metazoa; phylum Chordata; class Amphibia; order Caudata; family Salamandridae; genus Triturus; species Triturus cristatus. The sequence goes on along the minus strand of NC_140590.1, from coordinate 1,237,134,007 downwards.
GTATGGGTGCCAGGGCTTCTCAGTGTGCCACAGGTGTTGCTCAAATATGCCACAGTAGCTAAATGCGCAAAGCTTCTGTTCAGTATTGCAGTGGCACTTACTAAAGAACAAATGTGATGTTATAGTGCCCATAGCGATGTTAAAGATGCCAATTCTGCTTACTGAGTCCGCAGTGCTCCCCAGTGCGCCAGTGGCACTGCTCAGTTTTGTCACCGGTGCTACTTATTACTTCCGAGATGCTCGGTGCACCTTTGGTACGGATGCAAAATGCTATGCATGCTAAGATTGCAAGTGGTGCTGGTTGTATCTCATTTTGACAGTGTTCCTGCTTAATGTACTAGTAGGACTGCTCATTGTGCCATAATACTCCTTAAACAGGTCAATGTGCCAGGATGCATTCAACTCAGCTAGGCTACCATTGATCAGTGTGCCATGTTTGCTCACTGTGACAGTATGGATGCTGAAATATGCCCGTGCTGCTTAATGCGCCACGATCTGTGTAAGGGCGCTGCTCAGTTTCACTCAGGCTGCTCGCAAATTCTCAGTATGTGAGTGTGTTATTGTCTCTGCTAAGCATGTCAAAGATCCTGCTCAGGGTACCCGGTACCACTATTGCTCATAACACCAAATAGTGCTGCTGAATGTGCCAATTTGACTAGAGTGAATGTTTGTAAGAATCTGAAGATGCTCAAATTTTTCAATGTAATATGGCTGCCCACTGTACCTGCACTGCCGTAAAATGCTAAGAATGTTCAATGTGGCTGGGGTGTTGCTCAAATATATCTTGGCTGCTCAAGTGAGGTGCAACCCAACAATGTTAGTGGTACTCAGCGTACCAAAGGCCAAGGTTGAAGTCAAAATAGGTGAGGGATGCTCAATGTGCCAGGGTGGCTACTGCTCCTTATGCCATAGAAATTCACTTTGCCTGTGTCAATGCCCAAATATAACATAGCTGCTTATTGTTTCAAGTGTGCTATTGAATTTGCCAAGCTTTTGCTCATTGTACCATAAATGCTACTCAAATGTGGCGCAGCTGCTCAATGTGCCTAGTTTGCTTTTAATGTGCTAGTAAAACTGTAGACTGTAGTAGATGTGATATTTAATGTACCACATCTGCTTAATAATGCAATGGATATTCAATATACCATGGCTGCCCATGATGCCAGTGCTACATATATATACCAAAGATGCCCAATATGTCAGTGGTGCTGTTAGAAGTGTCTATATGAGGACCTGAGAAGTGCATTGGGAGGGGTCATGGCTGTGTTGCTCACCCTACGATGTATATTTCTGTGATGTTTAAGTTTTAGATTATAACAGTAGAGGAGGTACTTGTTGAGACTGATTTCAGAGCCTTCTTCAAAATTACTTACATTTTTCATACTGTGCCAAAGTATTGTTTAGTACTTGCTCTCGGGCCGCCATTCCCAAGTTATTGTTATCAGGACTTGTCCAGTCAAAAACGATATTGGATTTGTCGGTGTTGGTTGATACTGTTTTTGATACAATTTGAAATTAATATGAGTACATGAGATATTGTTGCAGCTCTCAAGGCCCTATTCACAAACTGCATTTTGTAGTACGTAAAGCAGTAGTACAGTAGTACTGGTTTCTTGCTACAAAATAAAGTTGACAAGCCTACAAGTGTAAAGCTTCTCCTCTCCTATCTTTTCTTTGGGGAAAACCTCACACATGAAACTTTTCTTCTTAGTAACAAATGAGGGAGGGAGCTGCTGGAGTGGCTTGAAAAAGGGCATAATTACTACTAAATGAGAGGGGTTTAGTGAGGAGTAAGGTGAGGTTTAGAGAGGGCTAAGGAGGGGTTAAAGGAAGGATCGATGCCCACCCACCAAAGAGTAAACCCACTGCTAGTCACAGCATTTACTTCCAAAGTTGCTATAGCCAACAAGCATTTGCAATGCAATAGGTCTTGCATTACTTAATATTTAAGCTATTGGCGTTGCATTATTATTTGCAACACCAATAGCTCAAACTTTCAATAATGCGAGACCTATTGCATTTCAAATGCTTGTTCTAAAGTTACCGATTTGCATTTCACTCATGCTGCTGACGGAAAGATTTCAATCTTTACAACGGGGAGGCTTATTCCCAGATAATTAACTCGTCTTGGTTTCCTTGAGTCCATGGTTTCTGTTACTTTTAACACTACGGCAGACTTTTAGGCTCTGTTACTGTCTACAAAACCAATGTTAATAATATAGGATTTATTAATTCAGCTACATGAGCCAGCGTTACAACTACGGTTTTTATTATGAAACTCCACACCGTATTGAAATTTCCAATGTTTAAGGGTAAATTTAACATTTTGTACAAACGTGCCTTCAGCCACATTCTTACTGCTTATTTTGCTCAACATTGCTGAAGGAGCTGTTATGTGACTTATAAATCCCGGAATGGCGCTTATTGTGCAAATAAAGTACAATTATTGACATTGCAACCACGACTTTGCGACATGTGCTCTATCTACTGAGCTACCTTACTAATGCTTGTTTAACACTTAGTTGACTGAACAGTTTGGCAGTATTCCTGTAGCGTCTGTCTCTTACCTCACCCCCTCCTTTCTGCAATGCCCCCTTCTCTGGCATCTGGAGATCAAAGGGCAGCGGCTCAGCCTCCGACCTAAGGGGGGGCCATTGTAGTGTCTAGAGATGTGTGCTGCACACCTAGCCCTCACCCCCTCTCTGCAGACAGGCGCCGAAGAGCACAGGCCTCCCCAGGCCAGGGTTGTGGAATGGGGGAAAAATACCACGTCCCACATCGAAGGACCTCACGGCTTTAAACACTGAGAGAACAGAAAGAGACAACAACCTGCACATTTTTGTCAGTCAAACCTGTACAGACGGAGAAAAGAAATCCAATTTCTCAGCCACATACCGCTTCACTCCACTGAAGTTCCTTGTTGATCGGTTCATCTGGAATATATTATAAAGTTAAACTCGGCTTGAAATCTGAAATTTTGTGTTGCGACGGTGGGGGAGCAAATGACTACAAGAGCGAGGTGTGTGTTTGTGAGAATCTGTGCTTAGAGGTGTGCTTCGATAATTCCGGGTTGAGAGGGTTCAGACTAGAGGCTGTGGAACGACGTGTATGACTTTACGTGTTTGTGTACTATAATAGCTGCTATATGTGGCGGCATGTGCTGTGAAATGCTTTGCAAAGATATGTGAGTGTGTGTGTAACACACGTGTGTGTAGTATTGCTGTGCAGAGGTGTGTGTTTATGTATATGTCTATAAGTAAGGCTCTGTTATGTTATGTTATGTTACATAGAATTTGTAGAGCGCACGTTAACCAAACGGTTTCTTGGCGCTAGGACAGACATGAGGCGGCAGAGGGACAGGAACTAGTTGTCATAAGCCTGAGAAAAAAGCCGAGTCTTCAAAAGTTTCCTGAATAAGGCATAGGTGGAGGCAGTTCTTATCTCCAGCGGGAGTGAATTCCAGAACTGCGGTGCCAGTACTCCAAGACGAGCGCCGCCCATTTTTTTACGTTTGAAAGTGGGGATGACTAGCAGGTTGTGATGGAGGGACCGGAGAAGCCGGTTAGGAACATAGCGTATGATTTTAGATGAAATGAAAGCTGGTGAGCTTCCGTACAGGGATTTGAAAATGGTGCACCCCAGTTTAAAAAGACCTCGTTTGGCCACAGGTAGCCAGTGAAGTTCCTTCAAAAGAGGCTGGATGTGATGCCATCTAGGCTGATGGAAGATCAACCTGGCCGCCTGATTCTGGACAAGTTGGAGGCGTCTAAACTGATAAGCTGGGATGCCTACGTAAAGGCAGTTGGAGAAGTCCAGTCGGGAGATGACCAGGGCTAGGATTACCAAGGTCAAGGCTTCTTGAGAAAGGAATCTACTAATCTTTTTGATTCGGCGCAATTGGAAGAAGCCGGCTGAGACCACAGAGCTGATCTGGGCCTGTCGTACTTTAGAATTTGGGACCGCGTAGGAGGCAGGGCCCTACCCCTGTCTATCCCGGTAATAGTGAACCGCGAATGGTTAATGCGGTATGTACAAGTGCTTTGTGTAACGTTTTAGCTATGAATGCACTGCGTATACGCTATTTCACATCACTACGTGGGTTCCATTTTGTATCGGTGGCCATCTTATAGTTGCCCTCACATAGGCTATATAGCATGAAGCGAATACGGGCCTTTTAGAGCACTTGTGCCTTTCTTTGACTTTTCTGTGACCTGGGCAGCTTGGCTCCGCTGCCCCAGGTCAAACTGGTCTCACGAGTTCCCCGTCCTCTGGCCACCTGTGATTAGCATCAGGGCTTGACACACCATAAAGTCTTTTCATCCTACACAAGCCTCCAGCTAATCTCTTTCACACCTGACTGTTCCTGCTTTATGGCTTGTTTCCCAAAACAGGAGATGCTCATGTTTATTGGGGCCTATCGATATCTGATGTGGGATCTGAGCCTTGCTGGGTAAATAATTACGGGCTGGCTTAACTGGAATGTGGGATGGTCATCATGACTCTGCCTTTTCGTTTTGTAATGTATACTTTAAATGACCATACATAAACTAAGGAATGTATGCCTGAGGCAGGATATTCTGTATTTAAGAAGAAGCCCGTTTCTGTGATTTTCAGCAGTCTCCTGAGAACATACACGCTGTTGTACTTCTAGGATACCTGTAATTGGTCTGCAGCCAATAAACTGATCTTTGACTTCACCCAGAAGACTCTGTGTTTCTGTAGGTCTGAAACAGGAAGAACCCCGAAGTCATAGGGTGTGTTCCCCTGCACCGCTGGGTTTAAAATACCCAGTACTTCAGTTGGCGCCCAACTAGGCGCGATTTCAGCGGTACCGGTCCAAGCCAGAGGTTTGTGAGGAGCTTCGTGTGGAAATTCTGGAGGAAGGCCGCCACTTCATCGACCCCTGCATGTCCACGTGGTCCGAAAGTCTTTTCTGCGAGGTTCTCCGCGTCCCGACGGCTACGAAGGACTGCTGCCCTGATTAATCGCCCTGTTTTGGACCCTTGACGATTTTTGGTAGAGCGAAACAATCGAGAGAGTCTTCTGGTGACGCCATCGATCATCAATATTCAGTTAAGTATAAGTGGAGCGTCTCCCAGTTTGAATTTGGTATCCTTCGGGATCATTTCGATTTGGTGCTTGCAAGTCCCAAAGCCAGAGGACTCGTGTATTCACGAGACTATCGTATTCGATAATCCTTTGACGTTTGAAACTAGACTAGTGAGCGAAGATGCCTGGTTCTAGTGTATTTTGTAGATTGTTTTGTTTGGGTTGTGGAAGGGATTTCCAGTTAGAGGATTCATGTCCGGTTCCTCCAATTGGAACTCCTACTTATGAGCTTTATGTAAAACATGGCGTGGGCCCCATTGCATATAATGAAATATGGATCCGATATACTAGAAAGGACGGTGTTTTAAAATGGCCCCAAAATGGTAGTTTTGATACAGATATCTTAGATAATTTGGAAGTTAAATTGTTTAATAAGAAAGCCCGGCCGGCGATGTTTGATTCTTTCCGCCTATGGCGAAAGGAAGCCAAACAGAAGGAAATTAAGCTAGCGAAAAGGAATAAGAAAGAAAGAGGTATGTCAGTGATGCAAGCAGCTGTGCAATTTAAAGATAATGAGGAGGAACAAATGAATGAGCAATTGCACAGACAGCGCAAACTAGGGATTGATAAATGTTACCCTGTTTTGTCACCCCTTGTGCAAGATGAGACAAAAGAGAAAGAGAAAGATTCCCTAATGTCCCATTTGCTAAATTCGCCACCCCCATATGCGCAAAATGCCACAGCACCTCCACAGCTTGTAAATGTGCAGCCTCCAGTAAATATGCCGCAAGCCTTCCCACAGCCGCCAGCTCCCCCTCAGCTGGCTCCTATCCCTGCAGTGCAGCCCTCTCAAGGGCCGCCAGTTTTGTTACCTGTTACCCCCGCGCTTCCTGCGACTTTGCCTAGCACGCCAGCGGCTTCCCCTGGCGCTCTTTCTTACACTACCCAGGTACCTGTGTCTGAATCTGTTTTTCTTCCCTCTGTCTATCCCCCCGTTTTCGCCTCAACTTCTCCTTCAGCACGACAACGACTAGCTAATGTAGTTACTAGTCTAATGTCGCCTCTCTTTGGGTCATCTAGTACGACTCCTGGTTTACAGCGTAAGCAATTACGCAGTCAGCTACCTGGTCCCGAAGAGAAAGAGGTGTTAGATCATTTGGCGCGTAGGTGGATTGGTTTCCCTTCACTCTATGATGTGGAATCGGTTGTTAACGTTTTTCACCAATGGGATGCCCCAAAACAGAGGTATGTCTTTGATAAAATGTGTGAATTCCTCTGTGAGGAATTGGAGGATAAGGGTGCAAACCCAAACCCACAGGAATTGTGTCGAGTGCGATTTGATTTCGAAACAGGTGTAATTGTGGGCCCCAAGGTAGATAAAGCAGTTGCGACTTTACTGTCCCTCAGAAATGGGGATTGTCAGCAATCATTGTTCGAACAGGAACTCCCTGTGGGGAAAAAGGTAAAAGCGCGCCAATATCCAATGCGTGAGGTTCCTCCAGTTTGGAGACCTGGTGATTTAGCTGCTAACCCACCTGTTCAGCCACATTTTCAGCGTGTTTGGGTACATGTTCCATGGAAGCGTTCTGAGGTGTTAGCGCTTAAACAGACATTGCCTGATCCCCGTAAAAACCCTGCAGGATATTATAAGGAGTTATCACAAACTGCAGAATCATGTGTCATGAATCTAGCCGATATAGATATGTTGTTTGGGAATGTGGTTCCACAGCCCTTATGGGGATCCATTCGTAATGCAGATCATGTTGCGCTGGGTTTAAAATACCCAGTACTTCAGGCCTTCATCGATAGGTCGTTGCTGACTAGTATTCCAAGGCTCTTAGCGGAGCTAACTGGGGTGGGGGGATTGCCTAAGTGGGGAGGCCAAAAGTTAGAGTTCCATGGGTTAGCAGGGCCACCCGTGAGAATTAACTCCATTTTATCAGGGTTAAGTTTCAGCTGGTTTCCATTCATCCATTCGCTGATAAATGTCATAGTATCCTGAAAGTGGTTTAACGAAGAAGGGAGGATGCTGATATTGAAAATCAGCTGAAGGTCATCCGCTTAATTGTAGGTTACAACTTCCCTGTCCCGAAGAGAAGAGATTAATGGGAGAAGATAAAGATTAAACAGAAGCGGGGAAAGGGAGGAGCCCTGAGGGACTCCACAGGAGAGTTTCTTCTTTTTAGACGAAAAATTGGCAAGACGAACTGATTGAAATCTATTGCTAAGGAAAGAGGAGATCTAATCCAGAGCCCGCCCCTGGATCCCGGCATTATTGACACGGTCCAAAAGGATGTTATGATCGACCGTGTCAAAAGCCGAGGACAGATCCAGGAGGACCAGAGCCTGAGTAAGCCCTTTGTCAGCACTCCCTCTAAGCTCGTCCATCACTGTCAAAATGACAGATTCGGTGGAGTGAAAGGGACGGAAGCCGGCTTGGTGAGGGTCCAGAATATGATGCAGCTCCACAAAAGAGCTTAGCTGTGAGGAGACATGGGCCTCAAGGGCTTTGCTGAGGTATGGTAGAAGCGATATGGGACGGTAGTTGCCAGGGATGGAGGGGTCAGCACCTGGCTTCTTCAGTATAGGGATAATTTTCGCATGCTTAAAAAGGTTGGGGACTATGCCCTCTTGGAGTGATTTATTTAAGAGGGAGAGAGAATGGTCAGGACACCTGGAGAGGGTCTGCTGACAGATGTGGGGGGAGCAGCAATCTGTTGGGGACCCTGAGCTGACTCTTTTTAGTAACCCCATGAAGGTTTCCAAGGAAATAAGAGGAAGCTGGATCATCGGAGGTGGCAGGTCCTTGGTTTTGGGAGGAGTGAGGGGGGTGCAAAAGGGTGGGATACTGGCTTTATTGTCAGTAATCGTATCCATAAAGTAGGAATTAAGTGAATCGCAAAGAGATTGAGAGGGAATAAGCTTAGGCACTATTCTGTCAGGTTTAGACAGCTCACTGACTATAGAAAAAATTTCTTTAGCTTTATTGGCTGAGTCTAACACCTTTTTTGAAAAGTCTGTTTTGGTTTGGAGGATGGCACTTTTATATTCCTTTAATAGGGTGATGTAAAGATTTTTGTCTACTGAGTGATAGTGGAGTCTCCACTTACGCTCAGCTTGTCTAAGAGTAAGATTCTTAGTTTTTAGGTCTGTAGAAAACCACCGCTGAGCGTCATGTGGTCTACAGGTTTTAATGTACTTGAGCGGAGCGACGTGCTCACTTGCGGATTCAAGCCAAGACTTGAGGTTTGTGGCCTGATCGTGAATTGACTCCGAGTCAATAGGGGCCGTAAGAGTAAGATGGGAACAGAGAAGGTCAATGTTAATATTTTTCCAGCTCCTTGACTTAAGGTTTTTGGTCGGTTTGGGTCTGGGGAGTTGAACTTCCGGTAAGGTGAAGGACACAAAATGATGATCCGACCTGGTGCACGGATAGATCAAAAGGGACGAGGGAGTAATGTTCGTTGTCCAAACCTGGTCTAAAATATGTCCCTTGGTGTGGGTAGGTGCCTTCACGTGTTGGGTGCAGTTCATACCCAACAAAAGATCTGTAAATTCAATAGAGCTGGCGCTATCCATAGCATCTGAGGGCCAATAATTAAAGTCCCCTATAATAAGGAGTCTAGCATGAATAATCGCCAGGTGAGAGATCATTTCTCCTAGGGCCTGGGGAAAAGTGGGCATACAGCAGGGGGGTCTGTAAAAAAGGGCGCAGGTAAAGGAACATTTTGGGGATTCTAGTTTAATGATTAGACTATCGACAGAAGATATGCCCTTGATCTCCATAGTTTTGAATTGATGGTCCTTAAGGATAATGGCGGCAACCCCGCCACCCGCTTTCCCTGAGGGGCGGTTAGTTTGCAAAATATAATAATTATCTGGCAGAGCTGCCAGAATGTCCGGTGTAGATTCATCCGTAAGCCATGTTTCCGTAAGGAGAAGTAGATCAGGCCTCTCCAACTGTAAGAGTTGGAGGATCTCAAGTTGGTGTTTCACCATAGAGCGAGTATTTAAGTATATAACAGAGAGGCCCCCTAGGTTTTGAGTTCTAAATGTATGGGGCGAGATGCCGTTTGTAGGGGTGTCAGAATCGTGAATGAGGAGGACTTCAGGAAAAGAAGATCTATTGCATAAGATACCTGCTTCAGCCAAACAAAGGCGGGTGGGAGTAGCGATCTTCCGTTTCCCATGCAGCTCTCTGAGCATGGACGATGCATATATTCGGGGAGAGGCAGGGGAACTGGCCCCTGGGCCCGACTGGCCGCGGACGGGCGCAGACGGGCTTGCCTTTGGTGCGCCATCGGCGCGCCGGCGGCGCGTCCGCTGCGCGGTCTTAGTCCCATCTGGTTTTATGCGGGTCAGGGCAGGCGGCAGGAAGTGAGGGGAGGTGCAGGGGGAGGAGCCACGTCCCCTCCGTTCAATCGGCACAACAGCCGTGACGGACCGGGGGACAATGGACTCCCTGGATGCCTCAAAGTTACTGATGGCAGTGCGAGGGTGAGTACGACAACACAAGTGCAGATAAAAGGTGTTTGTTAAAAACAAGCGGCGAGTGAACTCACAACAGAACACAATTAGTAATCAATTGTAATTCGCGCAATGCTATAATTCAGTAGATTTTGGCAAGTAATTGACTAGGCTTTTGGTTTTCGCGGCGCTCACGGTTTCTCTGCTGCGCGGCCGTGACCTCCTCAGCTTTATGCGGGTCAGGGCAGGCGGCAGGAAGTGAGGGGAGGTGCAGGGGGAGGAGCCACGTCCCCTCCGTTCAAACGGCACAACAGCCGTGACGGACCGGGAAACAATGGACTCCCTGGATGCCTCAAAGTTACTGATGGCAGTGCGAGGGTGAGTACGACAACACAAGTGCAGATAAAAGGTGTTTGTTAAAAACAAGCGGCGAGTGAACTCACAACAGAACACAATTAGTAATCAATTGTAATTCGCGCAATGCAATAATTCAGTAGATTTTGGCAAGTGATTGACTAGGCTTTTGGTTTTCGCGGCGCTCACGGTTTCTCTGCTGCGCGGCCGTGACCTCCTCAGCTTTATGCGGGTCAGGGCAGGCGGCAGGAAGTGAGGGGAGGTGCAGGGGGAGGAGCCACGTCCCCTCCGTTCAATCGGCACAACAGCCGTGACGGACCGAGGGACAATGGACTCCCTGGATGCCTCAAAGTTACTGATGGCAGTGCGAGGGTGAGTACGACAACACAAGTGCAGATAAAAGGTGTTTGTTAAAAACAAGCGGCGAGTGAACTCACAACAGAACACAATTAGTAATCAATTGTAATTCGCGCAATGCAATAATTCAGTAGATTTTGGCAAGTAATTGACTAGGTTTTTGGTTTTCGCGGTGCTCACGGTTTCTCTGCTGCGCGGCCGTGACCCCTTCAGCTTTATGCGGGTCAGGGCAGGCGGCAGGAAGTGAGGGGAGGTGCATGGGGAGGAGCCACGTCCCCTCCGTTCAATCGGCACAACAGCCGTGACGGACCGGGGGACAATGGACTCCCTGGATGCCTCAAAGTTACTGATGGCAGTGCGAGGGTGAGTACGACAACACAGGTGCAGATAAAAGGTGTTTGTTAAAAACAAGCGGCGAGTGAACTCACAACAGAACACAATTAGTAATCAATTGTAATTCGCGCAATGCAATAATTCAGTAGATTTTGGCAAGTAATTGACTAGGCTTTTGGTTTTCGCGGCGCTCACGGTTTCTCTGCAGGGGTGTGATTGTGAGTGTAATGCTGTTCAGAGACGTGAGTGTGTGTGGTGCAGAGGTTTAATTGATGCCATGCAGAGAGGTGTGTGTTTGTGTGCGTGTGAGATGCTGTGGAAGATGTGTGTGTGCGCAAGAGAGAACATCTGAAGAGCAGGGTAGCTCGTGTGCACCCTCTGCCCTGTTTCAGTGGCAGGGGTGTTGGTTTTCACTGTGGCGATGGAGGCTGGGAGTGGTTGCTCGCTGTGCTCATTGACAATGGAGCACTGAAATGAGTCACATGCTTGCTTCCCTGGCGTTGAGAGAGTAGAGACTTGCCGAGGGAGGGTCGGGGCTTCCATAGTCTCCCTGTCCAGAGAAAGACCTGCCCGAAGGTCTTTCTGACATTTCACCTCCAGCCGAAGGGTGGTCTGGTGTTAGTTAGATGTGGTCCGCCGGCTAGACTGCCGACTTTGGTGCTGGAAACCAAGGTTCGAGCCTCAGGGCCGCGTCCACATCCTGTGATTCTGGGCAAATCACTTCATCTCCCTGTGCCTGAATGTGTCCTTGTGTAACGTAACTGGTGCTCATGTAAAGCGCTCCAATACCTTCGGGTCGAGTTCGCGCTGTAGAAACCTGCATTAAAAAAAAAAAACTCGCGAGACGCCGCACCGCAGCGTTAAAATTAATATTAATGAGGGCAGTGTGTGGTATTGACAGGACTGTCTGATTGCAAAACTGACTAGTTTATTTTGCGCTCACAACAGTTTATCAGTTGGCCAGGTGCAGTTGGTTTTAATTTACACGTTTCGGTCGCTGCTTTTAATTTAATTTGTTTTGTTTTTTAACTTCTTTATTAATTATTTTATATGTGCACGGGAGGCCCATACACCTAACCAAGTTATTGTATTTGACTTGCATACAACATGCAATAACTTGGACTATATTTTGGTGGAAAGTCATCAGGGATTGAAGGTGATACCACCAAATCACTTTTCATAAATGAATAGCAGTGTATCCTGTTGCACTCCCACTACAACAAAAGTGAATGCACGGTCCTGTCAAAAGGTAATTAAGAGTTCAAGACAGTAAGATTACAGAAAGACCTGAAAATAATCGTGTTTTCACAACCAAAGTAAACAAAAGTTATATCAGAATATTTTTCTTAGTAGTAGTTTGTTTCAGTTACTTCCTGCTGGATGTAATGTAATTCGTCTCTCACAACACTACATGAAAAATACAGTGAACATAAAAAACAACAAAACCAAAGTCGCTTCCTGAATATTGGCTTTAATAACGAACCTTCTATGGATCACTCAAAACCATTCACTTGATGCAGGTGGATGTATGTGCCAGTATTGTGCCTCCTACTGGGCACAGGTATGAAAACCAACATGGACCTCTCAGCACTTCAACCCAGTGACTGATAACATTGGTGTCTCTGAGTTGACTAACAGGTACCAGTGGTATTTACTTTGATATAAAATGTATGGTTTAAGAACACTAAATTAAATAGGTTATTCTATATTTGCTTAATTCGAAATACTAAGGTTCAATGGAAGTTGACTCCAATGTTTGTGCAGACCTTCTATAAACATTAGAGGGGCACTTAGCTTGACATTTATCGCTCATGAAATAGGTGTTTCATAAGGGCATACGGTGTACACCATCACTGCAGATATTGGTATGAAATCACTATCAATGCAGGTATAGGTGTGAGATCAGTATTACAACAGATATAGGTGTAAAATCACTATTTGTGCAAATATAGGTGTAAGCTCACTATCACTGCAGATATAGGTGTGAAATCATTATCTCTGTAGATTTTAGTGTGAGATCAATATCACTGCAGATATATATGAGATCACCATCACTACAGATTTAGATGTGAGATCACTATCACTGCAGATATAGGTGTGAGATTTTTATCACTGTACATATTAGTATGAAATCACCATAACTGTAGATATAGGTGTGAGATCACTATCGCTGCAGATATTGGTGTAAGATCTCTATCACTGCAGATATAACTGTGAGATCACTAACACTTCAGCTATAGGTATGCAAATATAGGTGTAAGATCACCATCACTACAGATATAGGTATGGCATCACTATCACTGCACATATAGGTGTGAGATCTCTATCACTGTAAATATTACTGTGACATCTCCATCACTGCAGATCTTGGTGTGATATCACTATCACTGCAAATATAGGTATAAGATCACTATCACTGCAGATATAGGTGTGCAATCTCTATCACTAGAGATATTGGTGTAAAATCAGTATCACTACATATATAGGTGTAAGATCACCATTACTTCACATATAGGTGTCAAATCACTATCAATGCACATATAGATGTGAGTTTACCATCACTGCAGGTATAGGTGTTGTGCACCAGGAGAGGAACAGCCCACAGGAGCAGGTAGCATAGACCCAACCATGATAGGTGCCTGTGGAGCTCGCTAGGGTGGTGTAGCAGTGGTGCAAGGCACGTCTAATCACTCAGTGGATTAAAGCCCCCATGCTTTGTTACTTCTCCCCATACTACTCTCCCCACTCCCCTTTCTTCTGCCTCCTGCTGCTCTCCTCCTCACTATACTTCATTACCCTCATACTATACTCTCGTCCCAAATCTTAAACACTGCTTCTCCTTCTAACACTATGCGTTAAACTACTACACACATAGCAATTACAATTCAACCAACATAAAGGCACAACATATCACATACACTAAAATACAATACCATTAGCAAAGCAAATAGCTTTAACTTAAACAAAGGCGAGACCTATTGCATTTCCAATGCTTGTTTGCATGGTTACCCCTAACTTTTTACCTACATATGATGCAACCTGACTTGATTTGCCCTAAGTCACTGCCAATCAGTTTTCCCGGGCCTGTGTTCTTTCCCAAAACTGGCACCTCTCAGGCCACAGGTAAGCCCCTTGTAAAAGGTTCCATGGATACCAAGGGCACTGTGACCAGGGAAGGCCTCCAGGGGCTGCAGCACCTATTATGTCACCCTTAGAGGCCGTGTACCTTAACACTCTCACACTGCCATTGCAGCTGCGTGTTTTGGTGCAGAGAAAAATTAATAGTTGACATGATACACATCCCTGTGTGCCAAGCCTGCAACCCACTACTTTAGGCCTACGTAAATCACCCCTCTAGCAAGGTGCACTAGCCCTCAGGTGAGGGTACAGTGGCTTGAGCCCTGTACCCTCACAGTGTCTAAGTTTATTCTTCGACACTATAAGTGCAGTAAAGTCATAAAGAATATATGGTCCAGGAGTTGATCATTATGCACTCCACATCTCCATAATGACATTACTAAAAACTGGGAAGGTTGGTAGCAAACTTCTCAACACATTAAACTGCTGAGTTGTAAAAAGCACTCAGAGGGAATCTTAGAGATGCCCCCTGAAAAACGACCAGCCCTGGTGTGGTTCCTGCACGGCTACCCACCATTTGCCACCACCAGACCGGTTTCTGGACCCCTGGGTAGAGAGCCTCCGCTCCCTGGGTCCAGAAACAAAGCCCATCCTGGACAGAGGTGTCATACCTCCTGCCTCAGGATGGGCTGGGTCAACAAAGGGGAAGCTTCAAAGGCCTGCCCTCAGCAACTGGCTCCCACTGGTTCTGCCCCCACACTGGGCTACAAATTGATAGAAAACCAAGCTAGGAAGAGAGGTGTGCTCCCCTTGGCCAACCCCACCCCTCAGGTGGGGGAGGCGAAGTGAAACACAAATCTCAGTCCCCTCCATCTTGAAGATGATGGGACCCAACCAATCAGGGAGAGGCTCATGCCCCCTCCGACTGGAGGGTGGTATAATAGGGGGTATATCCACGCCAAGGAAGGGACCCATAGGTCCCGACCTGCCCACCTCTTTTAACCCCCCCTAAATTTAGTATTTTGGGGCAACCCTGGTTCGAATCCATACCCGCAGTTCCCGACTCTGGGTGCGGATCCGACACATTTTTTGAATGCTCTGTATGTTGTTTTCCAAAGAGCAGCCTTCCCATCTGGTGCACCTTCAGGTCCTGTGGGTCCAATGGCGTTCAGTTTGGGCGTGCCACAACACTATGCTCAGGCACCATTTATGCCCTTCTTGCCGATGGCGCCATCATGGCAGTTCGCGGCGCCGTGTGTGACGCCGCCGACTCCATCGGCGCAACCGACTCCGCTATTGGCGCCGCCGACGCCGTGTCCTCGGATCCGCTCTCGAAGAGAGGCTCAGAGGCTTATAGAGGAGGAACAGTATCGAGCAGATGAAGTGGACGAAGGTGAATTTGGTGACTCCACGGATGAAATTGAAGATATTCAGTAGGTAAGTGGATTGGACACCACTCCTGAGTGGGAACTTTCTTCTTCCAGATCTTCTCCGCCTCAAGAGTTGGCTCCTTTCCATTTGGTAATGAAGAAGGCTGCGGAGCTTTTGGATTTACAGTTGCCTTCTGCAGAATATAAGCCACACTTATTGACTGAGGTCCTTCATTCGCCTTCCTCTATTGTCGAGCCTCTGTTGCCTTTTAGTGAGGCTATCTTAGATCCTATTATGGACGTTTGGCGCAAGCCACTTTCTTCGCCTGCTGTTTCTAGGACTATGGCGAGAAGATATAGAGTGGCTCCAGGGGATCCGAGCTTCCTTTCCTCTCATCCTTCTCCAGAGAGTCTTGTAGTACAAGCATCCTGCTCAAAATAATCTTCGGGGGCTTTTCCGCAAGCGCCAGCTGACAGGGACTCAAAGAAGGTTGAGCAGTCAGCTAAAAAGGACTTCTCATCTGCTAGTATGGCGCTAAAGTCAACTAATGCGACTTGCTTGTTAAACCGCTACATTCATGCCATGATGGACTCTGTAAAACAGTTGGCTCCCAAATTGGCTGATGAGGAGAAGGGTTCTTTTATGGAGGTTATTTCTGACACTCAAGCTGCAGCTAGGCAAGTTATTCAGTCAGGCCTGGATATGGCTGATTCTGTGGCCAGAGTTATGGGTTCTTCCATAGCTACTAGAAGGCAGACTTGGCTCCGCTCTTCCGGATTTTCATCTGATGTTCAGGCCACTCTGGTTGACTTACCCTTTGATGGAGAAAAGCTTTTTGGAGAGAAAGTGAATTCCGCCTTGCAGAGAATCAAAGATAGCAGAGCTACTGCGAAGTCATTAGGTTTGCAGACACAGTCGAAAGGGTTTGGCTTCAAAAAGTATAGGGGTTTTGGAAGGTCTTCCTTTCGCTCCTTCCGTCAACCTCAGCAGCAGCAACAACATCCTCTCTATAGATACTATGGAGGAAGACAAAGGGGTCGGCGTGGTTCTGGCCGAAATCCCTTCTCCTCCTCAGCCTCCTCTGCTCCCAATGATGCTACAGGGAAGCAGCCCTAGATCCCCCATCCTGGATCATGTGGGGCCTGTTGGGGGTCGGGTGTCCCACTTTCTGCAAGGTTGGAAATTGGTCACGACAGACCTCTGGGTTTTAAACCTTGTGGAGAATGGGTACGCCCTTCCCTTTCAGGAATTTCCTCCCCCTTATCCTCCTTGCCAAGGTTTTTGCTCAGAGGACCATCTGCTTCTTCTGCAGAAGGAGGTTCTTGCATGGCTACTAAAAGGTGCGATAGAGGTGGTTCCAGAGCAGGAAAGGGGTCAGGGGTGCTACTCCTGGTATTTCCCGATTCCCAAAAAGGACGGCAGAATGCGTCCAGTCCTGGACCTCAGAGTCTTAAACTTTTACCTGAAGCAGGAGAAATTCAAGATGCTAACCCTTGCACAGGTCCTTCAGGCGTTGCAGCAAGAAGACTGGATGGTGTCGATCGACTTGCAGGATGCGTATTTTAACATCCCAATCCTGAAGTCGCACAGGAAGTATCTCAGTTTTACGGTTGGGTCACAACACTACCAGTTTGCGGTCCTCCCGTTTGGTCTTACTACTACACCTCGAGTCTTCAACAAGGTGATGGCGGTGGTGCTGCCCATCTCAGGAGGTCGGGGATTCCGGTTTTCCCCTACCTGGATGACTGGCTTCTGAAAGCAGAGTCGCCAGAGATGGTGCAACATCATCTGCAGGTAACATCTCATCTGTTATTCAACTTGGGTTTTTCAATCAATGTGCCCAAAATTCACCTGGTGCCATCTCAACGCAACCTGTTCATAGGGGCGGTACTGGACACTACTGTGTGTTGAGCATTTCCTCCTCCTCAAAGAATTCTCGACATTCAGGAGATGATCCCTTTATTCCACAATGGAGCGGTTGTTCCAGTTCTGAAGGTCCTTCGCCTGCTCGGTCTGTTCGCCTCCTGCATTCTGTTGGTCAACAATGCACGCTGGCACATGCGGGCGCTCCAATGGTGTCTCAGCAAGCAGTGGTATCAGCACAACGGGGATCTCAGGGAGTCAGTCAGGATCTCCAGAGAAGCTGCAGCGGATCTGTCTTGGTGGAGCGTGGAGGGCAATCTGTCGCAAGGAAAGTCCTTCCATCTGCCTCCATCGGTGGCTACAGTGATAACGGATGCCTCCACCCTAGGGTGGGGTGCTCATCTGGGGGATCTGGGGATCAAAGGTCTTTGGTCTCCAGAGGAAATGTTTGCTTGATATCAACCTTCTGGAATTGCGGGCGATTCGTTTGGCGCTAAAGGCCTTCCTCTCTTCCCTTCGCGGTCAGTCGGTTTAAGTCCTGACGGACAACACCACCGCGATGTGGTATGTCAACAAGCAGGGAGGGGTAGGGTCCTACCGTCTCTGCAGAGATGCTTTGCGACTCTGGTCCTGGGCTCAGGACCATCGGATTTGCTTGATGGTGAATCATCTGGCCGGGGTGCTGAACGTATGTGCGGACAGTCTCAGTCGACAGTTCTCTGCCGACCACGAGTGGAGGCTTCATCCAGAGGTGGTTCGTCGTGTCTTCCAGACGTGGGGGACTCCTCGGATAGACCTGTTTGCCACTCGCGAGAACGCGCATTGCCCGTTATTCTGCAGTCTCCAGTTTCCGTTGCAGGGGGCGTTGGGGGATGCGTTTCAGTTGAGTTGGAGCTCACATCTCCTTTACGCGTTTCCTCCCATACCCTTGATTCCTCGGGTTCTGAGGAAGATTCGCCAAGACCGGGCCAAAGTTATTTTGGTCGCCCCGGATTGGACAAGAAGGGTGTGGTATACAGATCTTTTCCACCTCTCCTCGTGCCCTCCGCTCCGTCTCCCTCTGAGGGCAGACCTCCTCTCGCAGTCGGAGGGACAGGTTCTACACCCCCACCTCCAGATTACACCTTCATGCCTGGAGATTGAACGGGGCAACCTGAATTCCTTCTCTCTCCCGCCTGATGTGGTGGATGTTATTTTATCGGCCAGGCGACACTCCACCAAGTCCATTTACTCATATAGGTGGTCTAAGTTTGTTAAGTGGTGTGGAGAGAGATCCATTGACCCTTTAAAAACCCATCTTTCTGATGTGCTTCAGTTTGCTATTTCCTTGGCTCAGCAGGGCTATGCTGTGGCCACGGTCAAGGGCTATCTATCGGCCTTATCGGCTTTTTTATGTCTTCCTGATCAACCATCATTATTTAAATCTCCTATTGTACTAAGGTTTATCAAAGGCCTTACAAACAGGTTTCCACCTACTCCTTTTGTAATGCCACAGTGGGACCTTAATCTTGTCTTAACTTTTCTGATGGGGTCTCCGTTTGAGCCTCTTCATAGTTGTCCTTTGAGGCTGTTGTCCTTTAAGACGGTCTTTCTTGTAGCCATAACCTCGGCAAGGAGGGTGAGTGAGCTTCAAGCTCTTAGTTCTAAACCCCCGTTTTTAACATTACATGCTGAAAGGAGGGTACTCAGGACCAGGGCTGCTTTCCTACCTAAGGTAGTTACTCCGTTTCATTTGGGGCAGTCTATTACTCTCCCTGTTTTTTATCCACCTCCTCATCCCTCCAAAGAGGAGGAAAGACTTCATTGTCTGGACCCAAAAAGGGCTGTGAGCTTTTACTTGGACAGAACAAAAGTCTTTCGTTTAGACGATCAACTCTTTGTGGGCTATGTTGGACATTCTAAAGGAAAAGCTGTGCAAAAGCGCACTCTGTCCAGATGGATCATCCTGGCCATCAAGATCTGCTACGCCCTGGCTGGTAAGGTCCCACCTGAGGGTATTAGAGCTCATTCAACTAGAGCTAAATCTTCTACTTCTGCTTTGGCCAGGGGTGTTCCTGTGGCAGACATTTGTAAAGCCGCGACTTGGGCCTCCCGCCATACTTTCGCAAAGCATTATTGCTTTGACTCTGAGATGAGGAGGGAGGGACACTTCGCGCGCTCTGTCTTGCAAGACTTTTTGGTGTAGAAAGGTGGACACCCTCCTCCGGGAGTGGGACTGCTGTGGGAATCTATTCACAAGGTGAGGAATCCACTGGCAGATGTATCCATCAGAAGAACAAGTTACTTACCTTCGGTAACGCTTTTTCTGGTGGATACAGTATCTGCCTGTGGATTCCTTACTGGCCCACCCGCCTCCCCGTTGTCCACCTTTGTATACCTTAAAAGATATCTTGGTTGAGATGTTCTTATGCTTTGTAGCTTCTTTCTTTCTGGTACATTGGTAGGAAATGCTTGTTTTCTTTAGCTTTCCTTTTGTATATGTACTATGTATATTTGATTGTATATTGTATACTGTGTATACTTTGAATCTGTCGTTGGTCCACCTGTTAGCCTCGGAGGCACGGAAAAAATGGGTGGAACTGACGTCATCACGCCGACGTGGCTCTCTTATGGCTCCAGTGACGTCATACGGAGTCGCGAGCGGAGCCGAGGTATTATGAGGTCCACGTCGGCGCAGAGAGCTGGGGAAAAAAGTTCCGTGGAATGCTGGCGCAGGGGATATTCACAAGGTGAGGAATCCACAGGCAGATACTGTATCCAGCAGAAAAAGCGTTACCGAAGGTAAGTAACTTGTTCTTCTTGACTCCGTAGACGAGTTCGAAGGTCTACGTGAGGCTAGTGGCCTTGATACTTCCACGGAGTGGGAGTTTTCTTCTCCGAAGGCTTTTCCTTCACAGGATGTTGCCACTAATTACTTGGTCATCAGAAAGGCTTCTGAATTGTTGGACCTTCAGTTGCCCTCAGCTGAGTTAAAATCGAATATTTTGACTGAAGTGCTAAATTCCCATTCCTCTTCTAATGAACCTCTGCTGTCATTCAATGAGGCGTTGACGGATCCAATTATAGAAGTGTGGCAGAAACCCTTGTATGCCCCTGCAGTTTCTAGAGCAGTGGCAAGAAGGTATAGACCTGCTCCTGGTGATCCAGCTTTCCTTTCTGCCCATCCGTCTCCAGAAAGCTTGGTGGTTCAGGCTTCTTGTTCCAAGCCATCTACTGGTTCCTTTCCTACCTCCCCAGGTGATAGAGACTTGAAGAAGTTAGAGTCGACGACCAAAAAGGTATTTTCCTCAGCAAGTATGGCTCTGAAGTCAACGAACGCCACATGTTTGCTAGGGAGGTACATTCATGCTCTTATGGACTCTGTCAAGCAATTGGCTCCTAAACTCCCTGAAGATTATCATGTTCATTTTCTTGATTGGCAAGCAGCAGCCCGTCAGGACATCCAGTTGGGTCTGGACACAGCGGACTCGGTTGCCAGAGTCATGGGTTCCTCGATTGCTACTAGAAGGCATTCCTGGCTTAGATCTTCAGGTTTCTTACTAGATGTACAGGCTACTTTGCTGGATCTTACCTTCGATGGGTCTAGATTGTTTGGTACCAATGCAGACTCTGCACTGCAGCAGTTCAAGGACAGTAGGGCTGCTGCAAGATCCTTAGGCCTGCAGTCCCATCCCAGGGGTTATGGGTACAAAAGTTATCGAGGTTTTGGGTAGGCGGCTTCAATTCGATGCCGTCAGCAGCCTCGGCAACAGCAGCAGCAGTATCCTCTGTACTGGTCATACTGAGGAACAGGCAGAGGCCGTCTGTGGGGAACCTCTAGTCAACAGTCTTCCTCCTCCTCCCTCGTCCCCACCGCTGGTACCACGGGAAAGCAGCTCTAGATCCCCATCTTGGAGCATGCTGGTCCTTTAGGGGGTTGGGTGTTAGACCTGGCACCACTGGAGTGGGTCTCCCTTCCATTTTTCGCTGTTGTCTCCTCTGTTTTCTGGTGTTAGATGCTCTGGGCGCTGTGCCACTGCCGTTCAATGCCACAGCGCAAATGCTCCCTGTGTAAATATGACATGTGAATTGGTACATCTATGATTGGCTTATTTGGCTTACCTATTAGTCCCTAGTAGCGTGGCCCGTGTGTGCCCAGGGCTGGTAAACCAAATGCTGCTGGTGGGCCTGCAGCGCTGGTTCGCGCCACCCACAGAAGCAGCTTGTAAAGTGTGTCTCAGACCTGCCACTGCAGAGTCTGTGTGCAGTTCAGAACTGCCATCTTGGCCTGTAAGCCACCCCTATGGTAGGGTGCATTGTATGTGTAAAGATAGGACATGCCTTGTTGTGTGTAGCATGTCCTGGTAGTGAATTACACCCAATTTCTTTTTTCAGTACTGTTAGGCTATCTGTTCTCCATAGGCCAGAATGGGCAGTTTGACTATTACATTCTATAGTCCTAATTGACCCAAGGAACATGGTAGAAAAACGAATTTAGTATGCCTGAGCTCAGAATATTAAAATACATCTTTTATTGAAGGTTATTTTTATATTCTGTGTTTGAAAATACCACTTTTAGAAAGTAGGTATTTTCTTGCCTAAGCCTTCCAGTGTGCTCTGCTGTTATGTGTACTGGCTGTCTGGTTTTGGAGGGACAGGGCAGGCTGAGTCAGACCTGGCTTGAATAGAGAGATCTGCATTGGAGTATGGGGAGGGGTAGCTCCTTGACCTGAATAGGGCTGTGCCTGGCAAGGTGAATACTGGCTCCACCTCCTACTGTGCGTCTGATGGCAGGCCCCCTCTTTCTGAAAGGAAGGATGCAGCCTGGTAAACAAAGTGCTCCAGGACTGGGCAGAACTGGTTCTGGCTGGGTTCAGTAGTGACTTGTAGCTTCTGAGAACAAAGACTTTTGGGGTATAAATATCTGTGCTGAAACCCCTACAATTGGTATTTCTCCTGGACAACAAGACAAACCTCTGTCCGTGTAACTGAAGGAATCTGCAGGGGGTGACTATCCTTGTGTGCTGTTTCTTGGATTGGCCTGCAGTGGTTACCCTTGGACTTGGAAGGAGAGGGAAAAGGACTTTGAGAGAACTTTTATTTATCTTGCTTCAGCAATCACCCAAGGGCTAGGAGAGAGCTAGCTTCATGTTGAAGTCTCAGGCACATCAGACTTCACCATCGGCCTCCTGTTTCCTCCCAGCGAGGATTTCTATCTGCAGGTTAGGCTCCTGTGAGTTCCAGGGCCTCTAGTTCTACTACAGAGAAGAGAGTGCTGAAATCGTCGCTAACGCCCGTTTGCGAGCCGCCACAGTTGAAAGCGCCCGGAAAATCATCGCGCTGCTACCGCTGAGTGTTCGCTACCGAAGATCATCGCATCGCACGTTTGCTGGCTGCCAAGTGCTCGCTAAACCCAAAGATCATCGCATCACACGTTTGCGTGCTGCCAAGTGCTCGCTAACCAAAGATCATCGTATCGAGATCATCGCATCATGAAATCGCAGCGCGGACGCCGGGCGTCCGCCATTTTCATCGCATCGCATCAGGATCGTCGCTCCCTCGCAGAGCGCCATTTCTTCGCATCGCAACGCGATCGCACACGCATCAGGATCATCGCCTTGTTTCCTCCCTTGCGGCAAGGAGTCCTCGCATCAACGGCCTAGCGTTCAGAAGTTTGTCGCCTTGTCCCCACACGCATCAGCAGATCGGCGCATCGTCCCCTCCCTCGCGGAAAGGATTCATTGCATCGCCGGCCTCGCTAGCAGAAAATCATCGCTACAGCTCCTTTGCGACATTTTGTTGGTTTTGCTACGAAATCCAGGTACTTTGTAAGTAAAAGGGTCGCAGAGACCACTGCTTTGAACTGAACTCCTCTTTGCACACTTTGAACTATTTTTGCAGCATTTCAAGAGTAATCCTAGTTTATAGTATTGTGGCTCTTTTACCGTTATTGGTCTTGTGTTAAGTCTATAGATAAAGATACTTATTTTTTTATAACTACTTGTGTGGTGTGCCTTTGTAGTGTTCTTCACTGTGTTACTGTGTATAGTCATAAATGCTTCACACACTGCCTCTGAGATAAGCCTAGCTGCTCGTGCTACGTTACCACAGGGTTCAGCAGGGGTTATCAAAGGGTGTAGCTCTCTTACTCTGACTTAGGAAGAATGGTCCCTACTTGGACAATGGCCAGCCATTGCCAACTAGAGACCCCCATTTCTAACATTGGTAGTCAGCGGTGAGGATCTGGACTTGCATTTGTGATCGCATACAGTAATTATAGTGTACACTAATAGTGA
Organism: Triturus cristatus; assembly: GCF_964204655.1. Classification (NCBI taxonomy): domain Eukaryota; kingdom Metazoa; phylum Chordata; class Amphibia; order Caudata; family Salamandridae; genus Triturus; species Triturus cristatus. The sequence continues at coordinate 1,237,110,860 of NC_140590.1, read as the reverse complement.
GTGCAGACCATAACGTAACCACATATGTTTTTGAGGTTTTTTGATTCTATTTTTGATTAATATTGCCAGTTATTGCTACAATGGGAAAGCTCAGATCCGATGCCTCGGAGGATCTCTCCTGGGAAGAAGAGAAATTAGAAACCTACACTACCAAGCAGCTCAGATATTTCTGCAAGCAATTCACAGTCCCTATTATAGGTCTCTCTAAAAAGGAGGAGTTTCAAAAGGCGCTGAAGGCCTGGCTAGAAGCCAGGGATGCCCCTAAGAATGTGGGAGAGCCTGTGGAGGGGGAAAAGAATGCAGGAGAGCAGCAGGATGAAGTGGTAGATTTGGTGGGAGATAAAGCAATTTCCAGCCCAGGCACTAGGGTGTCCTCAAGGGGTCTGTCCCCAGAAGAGATGGAGGACAGGGAGAGAGATAGGCGGCATAATATGGAGATGGCTAAGCTTAAAATGGATGGTCAGAGGGACCTAGAGAACAATACGTTAGAATTTGAGATTATGAAAATGAAACTTGAGCATGAGAGAATATTGAGGGAGTTGGAGATTAAAGCAAAGAGTGTAGAGATCTCCCCCTCTGGTGGCAGCATACCTGTAGTGCATACTGAGAGTAGAGTGTATATACCCAAGGAGGTTATTAAGGATTTCCATAAAAGTGAAGATATTGGGCAATGGTTTGCAGCCAATGAATTAGCCATGGTGTCCCACCGGGTCCCTGAGAAGGATTGGGTAGCGGGGTTGTGGGGACGCTCTGTGAGTGAGGGGAGGGATACATTGTTGGGCCTGCCCCCAGAAAGTAGGATGGTGTATGCCCACATGAAGGAAGCTTTAATAACCCGCTATGGTTTAACCCCTGTGATGTATAGGCAGAGGTTTAGGACCTGCAAGAAGTTAGAGGGTACCACTTGGGTTGAATATGTGTCTTTATTTTGCAGAGCAATGGAACGCTGGGTAAAAGGTAGCAAAGTAGAAACTTATGAGCAGCTTTATGATTTGATTGCATGGGAGCATTTATCTAGTAACTGTTTTCCTGAGCTACGCCAGCACCTGATTGATTGCAAGCTGACTAACCCTAGGAAGCTTCCTGAGGGGGCGGACCGCTGGGTAAGCACCCGGGTTCGCAAGGGTCCAGTGGGAGACTTCGCCAAAGGTGGGCAGGGTCCCCAGCAGAGAAGTGGGGGGACAGGGGTAAACCAAGGGAGTTCCAGAGAGGGCCCCAAAGCAATTCCCAAGGGAACCAAGCCGTGGTGTCCCAGCCTTCCCTAGAGAGGAAGTCAGTGCACCCGACAGGTAGGCGTGTTCAGAGGGGGCCCCTTACTTGTTATAAGTGTGGTCAAATGGGCCACAGATACTTTGATCCTCAGTGTCCTCAAAGGGATGCTCCTGCACCACCCCGTGCACCACCCCGCCAGCTTGCTAGTGTAGCCCTGGGAGGGGAGGAGATGGGTGCCCAAGGTGGGTGGGATCTCATAGAGTTTACCCTTGGCTCAATAGGAGATTTTGAAATGGTCCCTAAGCCTACACTGCCTGATAACACTAAAAAGTAGAGGCAGTGGGTGACCATCAATGGCCATAGAGTGGAGGCTCTAAGAGACACAGGAGCCAGTGTAACTGCTGTCAGCTCCTGGTTGGTGTCCAAGGAGCAGGTTGTCCCCCATGCATTCTACCCAGTAGTGTCTGCAGACAACTCAGAGAGCCAATGTGAGGTGGCTCAGGTTTCCTTTGAGTGGGGGGGGGTCTCAGGAACTCTTCAGGTGGCTGCAGACTGTCTGTTGGGCAATGATTTGGAGAACTCCCCGTGGGCTACGGTGGAGAGGAGATCTCACTTGGAAATGTTGGGTCTGCCTGATTGGGCGTGTGCTACCACTTGGTCCATGGCAGCCAAGGAGGGTGTTGAGAGGGACCTGGAGCCTGAGAGTATGGCCCAGGTCCCTGCCTTAGAGAGAAGGGGCAGGGAGCGCGGGAAGCCAGCCCCCTTGGTTCCCAAGGCCCAGAAGGGAGCAGACCCTGAGGGGGATGCCCTGGAGCCTACTGGGGAGCAGATCACCGAACTGGGGGACCTGCCTGAGCTGACCCATTGGCAGCAGGAAGGGAGGCCCACCAGGAAGGAGTTTTGTGAGCAGCAAAGAGTTTGCCCTTCTCTTGAGGGTATACGGTGTCAGGCTGCAGCCCAGGCAGCAGGTGACACGTCTGGTTCACATCTGATTTATTGGGAGAACAGTCTCCTGTATAGCGAGCCTAAGGCTGCTGAGTCGGGGTCAGCCCATGTGCTGGTGGTACCAGAGTGCTTCAGAGCCTTCCTACTGGGGTTGGCTCATGACATTCTATTGGCAGGACATCTGGGGCAGACCAAGACCTTTGAGAGGCTGGTCACCCACTTTTATTGGCCCCAGATGCGCAAGAGCTCAGACGCTCATTGCAGGACATGTGAGACTTGCCAGGCAAGTAGAAGATTGGAGGAAAGATCAAGGCCCCACTCAGCCCTTTCCGGTTGTCAGTACCCCATTCGAGCGAGTGGGCATTGACATTGTGGGGCCTCTGAACCCCAAGACAGCCATGGTCAACAGGTTTATCCTGGTCTTGGTGGACCATGCCACCCGGTACCCTGACGCCATCCCGCTCAGAATAGTGACGGCCCCCGTGGTGGGACGTGAACTGATGGGGATTTTCCCCCGTGTGGGGTTCACCAGAGAGGTGATGTCTGACAGGGGAACCAACTTCATCTCCCAGTATATGAAGTCTCTGTGGAAGGAGTGTGGGGTAACTTATAAGTTCACCACTCCTTTCCACCCCCAAGGTAATGGTCTGGTCGAAAGGGTCAACCGGACCTTGATGGGCATGATCATGGGCCTAGAGGAGCCCCTGAGGCGTAAGTGGGACGTCCTCTTGCGATGCCTGTTGTTTGCCTACCGTGCGGTGCCACAGAAGTCCTTAGCGTTCAGTCCCTTTGAACTGCTCTATGGCCATCCAGTAAGAGGACCTCTGAGTCTGGTCAAGGAAGGCTGGGAGCAATCTCCCAGGAAACCTCCCCAAGATGTATTTAGGTACATGTTGGCCTTCAGGAACCAGACTCTGCGTTTCAGAAACATTGCTGAGGCAAATCTGGAAGCCAGCCAGGAGGAAATGAAGCTTTGGTACGACCAAAACACCACACTGGTCGAGTTTCAACCTGGTCAGAAGGTTTGGGTACTGGCCCCAGTGGAGCCTTGTGTGCTCCAAGAAAAGTGGACCGGTCCATTTGAGGTGGTAGAGCGCAAAAGTCCAGTTACCTACTTGGTGGACTTTAAGTCTCCCAGGAACCCCTTGTGGGTCCTGCACGTGAACCGCCTGAAGCCCCAATTTGAGAGGTCTGAAGTGGGCATGCTTCTTGCCACAGATGCTGGAATGGAGAAGGAGAGTGAGCCTCTTCCTGACCTCCTGTGTGCAGGAGAGAAGGATGGGTCAGTGGAGAGTGTGGTCCTCTCCACCACACTGACCCCTGAGCAGCAGAGAGATTGTCGCCAGCTGTTAGGGCAATTTCCTGATTTATTTTCCCTGGTGCCTGGTGTCACTGAGTGGTGCGTCCATAAAGTGGACACAGGGGACAGTCCTCCTGTCAAGCACAAGGCTTACAGAGTGACTGACAGGGTCAGGGCCTACATTAAGGAGGAGGTCTCTAAAATGTTTGCCCCAGGGGTGATTGAGTCCTCTAGCAGCCCTTGGGCCAGCCCCGTGGTCTTGGTACCAAAAGCTGCAGCACCTGGTGCCGCCCCTGAACTTAGGTTCTGTGTGGACTACTGAGGTCTCAATTCGGTCACAAAGACCAACGCGCACCCCATCCCCAGAGCTGATGAGCTCATAGATCTGTTAGGGGCTGCCCGGTCCCTCAGCACGTTTGATGTAACGCCTGGGTACTGTCAGATCGCCTTAACTGATGGGGCAAAGGAGAGGTCAGCATTCTCCACACCAGACAGGCACTACCAGTTCCGTGTGATGCCCTTTGAAATGAAGAATGCCCCTGCCACCTTTCAGAGGTTGGTCAACCAGGTGTTGGTTGGGCTGGAGGATTTCAGCGCCGCCTACCTGGATGATATTTCAGTGTTTAGTTCCTCCTGGGAGGACCACTTGCGCCACCTCTGGGAAGTGTTGATGGCGCTGCGCAGAGCAGGCCTCATAATCAAGGCCAGTAAGTGCCAGATTGGGCAGGGTTCTGTGGTGTACTTGGGACACCAGGTTGGGAGTGGCTAGGTGGCACCCCTACAGCCCAAGATTAAAACCATCCTGGCTTGGGAGCACCCAAGGACCCAGACCCAGGTGAGGGCCTTCTTAGGACTCACGGGTTACTACAGGAGGTTTGTCAAGGGTTATGGCAACATTGTTGCACCCTTGACTGAGCTGACTTCCAAGAAGCAGCCAAAGATTGTGAACTTTACTGACACCTGTCAGAAAGCTTTTGATGCCCTCAAGACTGCCATGTGTACAGCACCCGTACTCCAGGCGCCCAATTTTGGTAAGACATTTATTGTCCAGACAGACACTTCAGAGCATGGGGTGGGGGCCATTCTGTCACAGATAAATGAGGAGGGACTAGACTAACCCGTAGGCTTCATCAGTAGGAGGTTACTTCCATGGGAACAGAGGTGGAGTGCAATTGAGCGTGAGGCATTTGCTGTGGTCTGGGCACTGAAGAAGCTGAGACCATACCTGTTTGGGACTCACTTCCGAGTTCAGACAGACCACAGGCCCCTCAGATGGCTGATGCAGATGAGGGGTGAGAATCCCAAGTTGTTGAGGTGGTCCATTTCCCTACAGGGTACGGACTTCACGGTGGAACACCGCCCAGGTACAGAACACGCCAATGCTGTTGGTCTGTCCAGATTTTTCCGCCTTAGTGATGAGAACTCCCAAGGGGGTGGGTAGTTTTCCCCACATTTCAGCTGGAGGGGACACATGTTAGACCTGGCACCATTGGCGTGGGTCTCCCTTCCATTTTTCGCTGTTGTCTCCTCTGTTTTTCTGGTGTTAGATGCTCTGGGCGCTGTGCCACTGCCATTCAGTGCCACAGCGCGAATGCTCCCTGTGTAAATATGACATGTGAATTGGTATATCCATGATTGGCTTATTTGGCTTACCTGTTAGTCCCTAGTAGCGTGGCCTGTGTGTGCCCAGGGCTGGTAAACCAAATGCTGCTGGTGTGCCTGCAGCGCTGGTTTGCACCACCCACAGAAGCAGCTTGTAAAGTGTGTCTCAGACCTGCCACTACAGAGTCTGTGTGCAGTCCAGAACTGCCATCTTGGCTGTGAAGTGCACCCACTTCCCAGCCTCTGAACCTTCCCTTGGCATCATGTAACCCACCCCTATGGTAGGGTGCATTGTATGTGTAAGGTAGAACATGCCTTGGTGTGTGTAGCATGTCCCGGTAGGTTATTACACCCAATTTCGTTTTTCACTACTGTAAGGCTACCTGTTCTCCATAGGCCAGAATAGGCAGTTTGACTATTACATTCTATAGTCCTAACTGACCCAAGGAACATGGTAGAAAAACGAATTTAGTATGCCTGAACTCAGTATATTAAAATACATCTTTTAGTGAAGGTTATTTTTATATTCTGTGTTTGAAAATAACACTTTTAGAAAGTAGGTATTTTCTTGCCTAAGCCTTCCAGTGTGCTCTGCTGTTATGTGTATTGGCTGTCTCGTTTTGGAGGGACAGGGCAGGCTGAGTCAGACCTGGGTTGAATAGAGAGATCTGCAATGGAGTATGGGGAGGGGTAGCTCCTTGACCTGAATAGGGCTGTGCCTGGCAAGGTGAATGCTGGCTCCACCTCCTACTGTGCGTCTGATGGCAGATCCCCTCTTTCTGAAAGGAAGGATGCAGCCTGGTAAACAAAGTGCTCCAGGATTGGGCAGAACTGGTTCTGGCTGGGTTCAGTGACATGTAGCTTCTGAGAACAAAGACTTTTTGGGTATATATATCTGTGCTGAAACCCCTACAATTGGTATTACGCCTGGACAACAAGACAAACCTCTGTCCGTGTAACTGAAGGAATCTGCAGGAGGTGACTATCCTTGTGCTTGTGTGCTGTTTCTTGGATTGGCCTGCAGTGGTTACCCTTTGACTTGGAAGGAGAGGGAAAAGTACTTTGAGAGATCTTTTTTTTATCTTGCTACAGCAATCACCCAAGGGCTAGGAGAGAGCTAGCCTCCTGTTGAAGTCTCAGGAAGATCAGACTTCACCATCGGCCTCCTGTTTCCTCCCAGCGAGGATTTCTATCTGCAGTTGAGGCTCCTGTGAGTTCCAGGGCCACTAGTTCTACTACAGAGAAGAGAGTGCTGAAATCGTCGCTAACACCCATTTGCGAGCCCCCACAGCTGAATGCGCACGGAAAATCATCGTGCTGCTGCTGTTGAGTGCTCGCTACAGAAGATCATCGCATCGCACGTTTGCGGGCAGCCAAATGCTCGCTAAACCCAAAGATCATCGCATCACACGTTTGCGGGCTGCCAAGTGCTCGTTAACCAAAGATCATCGTATCGAGATCATCGCATCACGACATCGCAGCGCGGACGCCGGGCGTCTGCCATTTTCATCGCATCGCATCAGGATAGGCGCTCCCTCGCGGAGTGCCAATTCTCCAGGATTGTCGCCTCGTCTCCTCCTTTGCGGCAAGGAGTCGTCGCATCAACGGCCTAGCGTGCAGAAGTGTGTTGCCTTGTCCCCGCATGCATCAGCAGATCGGCGCATCGTCCCCTCCCTCGCGGAAAGGATTCATCGCATCGCCGGCCTCGCATGCAGAAAATCATCGCTACGGCTCCTTTGCGACATTTTGTTGTTTTTGCTACGAAATCCAGGTACTTTGTAAGTAAAAGGGTCGTAGAGACCACTGCTTTGAACTGAACTCCTCTTTGCACACTTTGAACTATTTTTACAGCATTTCAAGAGTAATCCTAGTTTATAGTATTGTGGCTTTTTTTACCGTTATTGGTCTTGTGTTAAGTCTATATATAAAGATACTTATTTCTTTATAACTACTTGTGTGGTGTCCCTTTGTAGTGTTCTTCACTGTGTTACTGTGTATGATCATAAATGCTTCACACACTGCCTCTGAGATAACCTAGCTGCTCGTGCTACATTACCACAGGGTTGAGCAGGGGTTATCAAAGGGTGCAGCCCTCTTACTCTGACTTAGGAAAAGGGTCCCTACTTGGACAGTGGCCAGCCATTGCCAACTAGAGACCCCCATTTCTAACATTAGTTGTTCCATTTTCTTCAAGATTGGAAATGGTTACCTCAGCCCCTTGGGTTTTGAATCTTGTGGAGAATGGGTACGCCCTACCTTTTCAAGAGTTTCCACCTCCTACCCCTCCTCGCCAGGACTTGTGTTCAGAGGACCATTTGCTGCTTCTGCAGCAGGAGGTTCTTGCCTTGCTACACAAAAGTGCGATAGAGGTAGTTCCAGAGCAGGAAAGGGGTCAGAGATGTTGTTACCATTATTTTTTGATTTCCAAAAAAGGACTACCGATTAAGACCGATCCTGGACCTCAGGGTTTTGAATTTTTACCTCAGACAGGAAAAGTTCAAGATGCTGACCTTAGCTCAGGTTCTTCTGGCACTGTAACAGGAAGACTGGATGGCGTCAATTGACTTACACGATGCGTATTTCCACATCCCTATTCTGAAGTCTCATCGGAATTATCTCCGGTTTCTGGTGGGGTCACAACATTACCAGTTTGCGGTCATCCCGTTGGGTCTCACTTCCGCACCTCCGGTCTTCACAAAGGTGATGGCAGCTCATCTTGGAAAGTCGGGGATTCCTGTTTTCCCCTATCTGGACGAATGGCTGATCAAAGCAAAGTCACCATAGATGGTGTTGCGTCACTTGCATGCAATGACACGATTGTTGTTCAACTTGGATTTCTCTATAAATGTGCCCAAATCTTATCTGGTGCCCTCTCAGTGCAGCCTGTTCATAGGGGCAGTACTGGACACTACTGTATGTCGAGCTTTTCCGCCACCGCGGAGGATTCTTGACATTCAAGAGATGATGCCTTTATTTCACGATGGAGCGGTTGTCCTAGTCCTGAAGGTCTTATGCCTGCTCTGTTTGTTCACTTCCTGCATACTTTTGGTCAGTCATGCACCCTGGCACACGAGGGCGCTCGTGTGGTGCCTCCGCAGGCAGTGGTAGCAGCACAATGAATATCTTGGGGAGAAGATCAGAATCTCCAGGGACACTGCAGCGGAGCTATCTTGTTGGAGTGTGCAGGACAACCTATCTCAAGGAAATCCCTTTCAAACTCCTCCACCGGTGGCCGCAGTGATCATGGATGCCTCCACTCTAGGGTGGGGTGCCCATCTGGGGGATCTGGAGATCAAAGGTCTTTGGTATCTAGAAGAAAGGTTGCTTCACATTAACCTTTTGGAATTGCGGGCAATACGTTTGGCTCTGAGGGCCTTCTTTCCCTCCCTTCGCGGTCAGTCGGTTCAGGTCCTGATGGAAAACACTACCACAATGTGGTACATCAAACAACAGGGAGGAGTAGGGTCATCATGCCTTTGCAGAGAGGCTGTGCGACTCTGGTCCTAGGCCAAGGACCATCAGATTTGTGTGATTGCAACTCATCTGGCCAGGGTGCTGAATGTGCGTGCGGACAGTCTCAGTCGGCAGTACTCGGCTGATCACGAGTGGCGTCTTCTTCCGGAGGTAGTCCGTCATATTTTCAGGATTTGAGGATTTCCGCAGTTAGACCTCTTTGCCACTCATGAGAACCCACATTGCCCATCGTTCTGCAGCCTCCAGTATCCAATGCGGGGAATGCTGGGGGTCGTGTTTCAGTTAGATTGGGGCTTACAGCTTCTGTACGCATTTTCTCTCATACCCTTGATTCCTTGGGTTCTGAGGAAGATTCACCAAGACCAGGCCTAAGTCATATTGATCACCCCGGACTGGCCAGTAAGGGTGTGGTACACAGACCTTCTTCACCTCTCATCGCACCCTCCGTTCCGTCGCCCTCTCAGAACGAACCTCCTCTCGCAATCGCTGGGGCAGGTTCTTCATCCCCACCTCCAGAGCCTGTACCTTTCTGCCTGGAGATTGAAAGGGGCAACCTGAGTTCTTTTTTCGCTCACGCAGGATGTGGTGGATGTTATTTTATTGTCCAGGAGGCACTCCACCAAATCTGTCTATTCCAGTAGGTGGTCCAGTTTTGTTAGGTGCTGTGGCTACTGTTAAGGACTATTTGTCGGCTTTATCTGCCTTCCTTTGTTTGCCAGACCAACCCTCATTGTTTAAGTCTCCCATCGTTATGAGGTTCATTAAGGGTCTCACTAACAAATGTTCTCCCACTCCTTTTATTATGCCTCAGTGGGACTTAAATTTGGTTCTTACTTTTTTGATGGGGTCTCCCTTTGAGCCCGTTCATAGTTGCTCCTTGAGGCTCCTTACTTTTAAAACAGTTTTCCTGATTGCTATTACTTTTGCTAGGAGGGTAAGTGAGCTTCAGGCTCTTAATTCCAAGCCTCCCTTTACCACCATCTATGCGGATAAGATGGTTCTCATGACTAGAGCTGCTTTCATGCCTAAGGTGGTTACTCCCTTCCACTTGGCACAGTCTATTAGCTTGCCTACTTTCTATCCTCCCCTCACCTGAACAGAACCAAGGACTTGAGACTGGATGACCAGCTCTTCTTTGGTTACGTGGGAAACATTAAAGGCAAGGCTGTCCACAAGCGAACGCTGTCCAAGTGGATCATCTTGTGCATCAAGATCTGCTATGCCTTTGCCAAGAAGGAGCCTCCTGAAGGTATTAGAGCTCATTCTTCTAGAGCTAAGTCTTCTTCTTCAGCTTTGGCTAGAGGTGACCCTGTGGTAGACATCCTTAAAGCGGAAACTTGGGCCTCCCTCCATACTTTCGCAAAGCATTATTGCTTGGATTCAGAGGTGAGGAGGGATGGCCATTTTGCTTGTTCTGTGCTGTAAGATCTTTTGGTATAGGTAGGCGGACACCCTTCTCCGGGAGCGGGACTGCTTGGGGATTCTGATGGATACATCTGCCAGTGGATTCCTCACCTTGTGAATATCCCCTGCGCCAGCATTCCACTGAATTTTTCTTCCCCAGCACTCCAAGTCGACGTGGGCGACGTCATAATACATCGGCTCCGCTCGCGACTCCGTATGACGTCACCGGAGACATAAGAGGCCCACGTCGGCGTGATGACGTCAGTTCCCTTTTTTCCGCGCCGTCGACGCGCAACGGTTTTTTCCAGTACTGCTGCTACTTTGTAGTTGTAAGGTGTTTCTGTAGCGAGAATCTGTGATGTCTGCGACGAGGAAGTCGGGCTTTAAGCCCTGTAGGGAATGTGGCGGACATATGTCAATGACGGACCCACATGAGGACTGTTTGTGGTGTCTTTCGTCGGACCATGACGTCGAAGACTGTGCATGCTGTAGGAGGATGAATCCTAAAGCGTTAAAGGAAAGAAAGGCCAAGCTGTTTATGGCGAAGATCGGTAAGGAGAAGAGAGGGAGAAAGAAAGAGAAATCGAGGGCGGAGTCGTCGACTTCGAGGTCGTCGAAGTCAAGGAGACATCATAAGAAAAGAAAGCACTCTTCACGACGCCGATCCTCGAAGAGCAGGAAGTCGAGGTCGACTTCACCTCGGCGTCATCGGAGTAAGGACATTTCACCTGTTCCTTCTTCCTCTAAGACTCCGGGAGGTTCTCCGTCTCCGAAGCGAGCTCCAGAGCGTTCACCGGCGCAGTTCCCGGCGCAGTCCCCGGCGCCGTCTCCGGTGTCGTCTCCGGATCCGGTGGAGTCGCATGTTTCGGATCAGGAACGGGAGGAAGAGCCGACTCCGGCGCTTGAAGAATCTATGGCTCCAGTGGACGACACTACGGCGCCGCAGCCAAATACTCCGCAGAGGGATGCAGGTTCAGTACCTTATCCTCAGTTTCCTGCTCCAGGTACTGATTCTACTCAGTTCTTAAATGCCATGTATGGTATTTTTAATAGGGCGGCCTTCCCATCCGGAGCACCAGCTGGTCCCGTGTGTCCCATGGCTTATACGTTGGGGGTGCCGCAGCATTATGCTCAGGCCCCCTTCATGCCCTTTCTGCCGATGGCGCCTTCGTGGCAGTTTCCGGCGCCGTCTGGGGATCCGACACGACTTCGGATGGATCGACCTGTATCAGAGCCTTCCTCGACGCCGCTGCCGACTCCATCGGCGCCGCGTCCGGTGCCGCCGACTCCGTCTATGGTGCCGCCGACTCCAACACCTCTAGCTCCACCGACGCCGCGTACGACGTCGTTGACGCCGGCTCCCCGGATTCGATCGAGGAGGGAGGCCCAAAGGGTGTTGGAAGAAGGAAGGTACAGAGAAGAGGTAGAGGAAGGTGAGGTGGACACTTCCTCTGATGATTTTGAGGGCATACAAGAGGCTAGTGGCCTGGACACCACCCCAGAATGAGAGCACACATCGGTAAGATCCTCTCCTCCACAAGAACTGGCTCCCTACCATACTGTTATCAAGAAGGCTGCAGAGCTGTTAGATTTACAGTTGACCTCGGCAGAGTATAAGTCGAACTTGTTGACAGAGGTTCTGCACTCTCCTACTTCCACTTCAGAGCCTTTACTGCCCTTTAATGAGGCATCTTGGAGCCTGTCTTGGAGGTATGGCGGAAACCACTTTCTTCTCCGGCTGTTTCCAGACAGGTGGCAAGAAGGTATAGGGTGGCGCCTGGGGATACGGATTTTCTATCTGTTTCACCCGTCTCCAGAGAGCCTAGTTGTGCAGGCATCCTGCTCGAAGCATGCTTCGGGGGCTTTCCCTCAGTCTCCCGCAGATAGGGAGTCTAAGAAGGTGGACCAGGCTGCTAAAAAGACTTTCTCTTCGGGGAGTATGGCATTAAAGTCTTCCAATGCCACGTGCTTGCTGGGGCGTTACGTGCACGCATTGATGGACTCATTGAAGACTTTGGCCCCTAAGCTGCCTGAGGGCAATAAGGCGTCCTTCTTGGAGGTGGTTTCGGACACTCAGGCCGCAGCCAGACAGGTGATCCAGTCGGGATTGGATACGACGGATTCAGTAGCGAGGATTATGGGCTCGTCCATAGCTGCAAGAAGGCAGGCATGGCTCCGTTCGTCGGGATTCTCCGCGGATGTTCAAGCCACATTAGTGGATTTGCCATTTGGCAGAAGTTGTTTGGTGAAAAGGCAGATTCTGCTCTTCAAAGATTTAAAGACAGCAGATTGACAGCAAAGTCATTGGGTCTGCAAGCTCCTGCAGAGGGTTCTGTTTTTAGAAAATTTAGGGGCTTTGGAAGGTCATCTTTTCGCTCCTACCGACAGCCTCAGCAGCAACAGCAGCAGCAACAACAGCAGAATCCCCTCTATAAATCCTATAGAGGGAGACAAAGGGGTCGGAGAGGTTCTGGACGCAACCCATCTGCTTCTTCCTCCTCTTCTGCTCCCAATGAGGCTTCAGGGAAGCAGCCCTAGATCCCCCATCCCGGATCATGTAAGACCTGTGGGAGGTCGGGTGTCCTACTTTCTACGGGGTTGGAAATCTGTTACGACAGACCTTTGGGTTTTGAACCTCGTAGAGACTGGGTACGCCCTTCCCTTTCGGGAGTTTCTCCCCCTTACCCTCCTTGTCAAGGTTACTGCTCAGAGGACCATCTGCTTCTCCTTCAGAAAGAGGTTCTAGCCTTGCTTCAAAAGGGTGCAATAGAGGTGGTTCCGGAGCAGGAAAGGGGTCAGGGATGCTACTCCTGGTATTTCTTGATTCCCAAAAAGGACGGCAGATTGCGTCCGATATTGGACCTCAGAATCTTGAACTTTTACATAAAACAGGAGAAATTCAAGATGCTGACCCTTGCGCAGATTCTTCAAGCGTTGCAGCAAGGAGACTGGATGGTGTGGCTCGACTTGCAGGACGCGTACTTCCATGTCCCAATCCTGAAGTCGCACAGGAAGTATCTCCGTTTTACGGTTGGGTCGTAACATTACCAGTTTGCGGTCCTCCCGTTTGGTCTTACTACCGCACCTCGAGTCTTCACAAAGGTGATGGCGGTGGTGGCTGCTCATCTCAGGAGGTCGGGGATTCCGGTTTTCCCCTACCTGGACGACTGGCTTCTGAAGGCAGAGTCCCCAGAGATGGTGCAGCGTCATCTGCAGGTAACATCTCAGCTGTTATTCGACTTGGGTTTTTCGATCAATGTGCCCAAATCTCACCTGGTGCCCTCTCAACGCAACCTGTTTATAGGGGCAGTACTGGACACTACTGTGTGTCGAGCATTTCCTCCTCCTCAAAGAATTCTCGACATTCAGGAGATGGTCCCTTTATTTCACAATGGAGCGGTTGTTCCAGTTCTGAAGGTCCTTCGCCTGCTCGGTCTGTTCGCTTCCTGCATTCTGTTGGTCAACCATGCATGCTGGCACATGAGGGCGCTCCAGTGGTGCCTCCGCAAGCAGTGGTATCAGCACAACGGGGATCTCAGGGAGTCGATCAAGATCTCCGGAGAAGCTGCAGCGGATCTATATTGGTGAAGCGTGGAGGGCAATCTGTCGCGTGGAAAGCCCTTCCATCTGCCTCCATCGGTGGCCACAGTGATAACGGATGCATCCACTTTAGGGTGGGGTGCACATCTGCGGGATCTGGAGATCAAAGGTCTTTGGTATCCAGAGGAAAGGTTGCTTCACATCAACCTTCTGGAGTTGCGGGCGATTCGTTTGGCGCTCAAGGCCTTCCTCCCTTCCCTTCGCGGTCAGTCTGTTCAAGTCCTGACGGACAACACTACCGCGATGTGGTATGTCAACAAGCAGGGAGGAGTGGGGTCTCTTTGTCTATGCAGAGAGGCCCTGCGTCTCTGGTCCTGGGCTCAGGACCATCAGATTTGTCTGATGGCAAATCATCTGGCCGGGGTGTTGAACGTACGTGCGGACAGTCTCAGTCGGCAGTTCTCCGCCGACCACGAGTGGAGGCTCCATCCGGAGGTGGTTCGTCACGTCTTTCGGGCGTGGGGGACGCCTTGGGTGGATCTGTTTGCCACCCGCTAGAACGCACACTGCCCGTCATTCTGCAGTCTCCAGTTTCCGATGCAGGGGGCGTTGGGGGACGCGTTTCAGTTGAGTTGGGGTTCACGACTCCTTTATGCGTTTCCTCCCATACCCTTGATTCCTCGGGTTCTGAGGAAGATTCGCCAAGACCGGGCCCAAGTCATATTGATCGCCCCGGATTGGCCAAGGAGGGTGTGGTACACAGATCTTCTCCACCTCTCCTCGTGCCCTCCGCTCCGTCTCCCTCTGAGGGCAGACCTCCTCTCGCAGTCGGAGGGGCAGGTTCTACACCCCCACCTCCAGAGCTTACACCTTCATGCCTGGAGATTGAACGGGGCAACCTGAGTTCTTTCTCTCTCCCACCTGATGTGGTGGACGTTATTTTATCGGCCAGGCGACACTCTACCAAGTCCATTTACTCCTACAGGTGGTCTAAATTTGTTAAGTGGTGTGGAGAGAGATCCATTGACCCTTTAAAGGCCCACTTGTCTAATGTGCTCCAGTTTGCTCTTTCCTTGGCTCAGCAGGGCTGTGCTGTGGCCACGGTCAAGGGCTATCTTTCGGCCTTATCGGCTTTTCTATGCCTTCCTGATCAACCGTCGCTGTTTAAATCTCCGTTTGTACTGAGGTTTATCAAGGGCCTTACAAACATGTTTCCTCCCACTCCCTTTGTGATGCCACAGTGGGACCTTAATCTTGTTTTAACCTTTCTGATGGGTTCCCCATTTGAGCCTCTACATAGCTGTCCTTTGAGGCTGTTGTCCTTTAAGGTGTTTTTTCTTGTAGCCATAACCTCGGCAAGGAGGGTGAGTGAGCTCCAAGCTCTTAGTTCTAGACCCCCTTTTCTTACATTACATGCTGAAAGGATGGTTCTTAGGACCAGGGCTGCCTTCCTGCCAAAAGTTGTTACTCCGTTTCATTTGGGGCAGTACATTGCTCTCCCTGTTTTTTATCCACCTCCTCATCCTTCCAAAGAGGAGGAAAGACTCCATCGCCTGGACCCGAAGAGGGCTGTGAGTTTTTATCTGGACAGGACTAAAGACTTTCGTCTAGATGATCATCTCTTCGTTGGCTACGTTGGTCATTCGAAGGGTAGAGCGGTGCACAAGCGCACACTATCGAGATGGATCATCCTTGCCATCAAGATCTGTTACGCCCTGGCTGGTAAGACTCCTCCTGAGGGCATTAGAGCTCATTCGACTAGAGCAAGATCATCTACATCTGCTTTGGCCCGGGGTGTTCCTGTGGCAGATATTTGTAAAGCCGCTACTTGGGCCTCCCTCCATACTTTCGCAAAGCATTATTGCTTGGACTCCGAGATGAGGAGGGAGGGCCACTTTGTGCGCTCTGTGTTGCAAGACTTTTTGGTATAAGAAGGTGGACACCCTCCTCCGGGAGTGGGGACTGCTGTGGGAATCTATTCACAAGGTGAGGAATCCACTGGCAGATGTATCCATCAGAAGAACAAGTTACTTACCTTCGGTAACTCTTTTTCTGGCGGATACAGTATCTGCCTGTGGATTCCTCACTGGCCCACCCGCCTCCCCGTTGTCCACCTTTGTATACCATGAAATAGGTCTTGTTTGAAATGCTTGTACATTTGTTGGAAATGCTTGTTTATTTAGCATCCTTTTCCTTTGTATACTGTGTATATGTGTTGGTATACTGTATACTATGTATACTTTGAGTTGGTCGTTGGTTCACCTGTTCGCCTCGAAGGCACGGAAAAAATGGGTGGAACTGACGTCATCACGCCGACGTGGGCCTCTTATGACTCCGGTGACGTCATACGGAGGCGCGAGCGGAGCCGATGTATTATGACGTCGCCCACGTCGACGTGGAGTGCTGGGGAAGAAAAATTCTGTGGAATGCTGGCGCAGGGGATATTCACAAGGTGAGGAATCCACAGGCAGATACTGTATCCACCAGAAAAAGCGTTACCGAAGGTAAGTAACTTGTTCTTCAATTCAAAAGTTGAGGAATCCACTGGCCGATGTATCCATCAGAAGAACAAGTTACTTACCTTTGGTAACACTTTTTCTGGTGGATACAGTATCTGCCTGTGAATTACTCACTGACCCAACCGCCTCCCCGTTGTCTGCCTTCCTATACCGAAAAGATTTTTGAGTATAACATGACTGTTTTTTATTGTTCTTTGAAATGTTATGTAGCTTGTGGCTTTGATATCTCTGGCATTTTCAGACTCTTTTCTTCTTTGAAAAATATACTGTGTTTATTTGTGCTTGTATTGTATACTGAGTATATTTGTGAAATGTTATCGGTTCACCCGTTCGCTTCCTAGGCCCGGAAAAAATGGGTAGACTGACGTCAACATGCCAACAAGGTCTTCTTATGGCTCCGATGACGTCATACGGATTCTCGAGCGGAGTCGTGCTATTGTGATGTCCCTGTCGACGTGGGAGAGCCAAGGAGAAAGTTTCAGTGGAATGCTGGCGCAGGGGTAATTCAAAAGGTGAGGAATCCACAGGCAGATACTGTATCCAGCAGAAAAAGCGTTACCGAAGGAAAGTACCTTGTTCTTCTGATGGCTACATATGCATGTGGATTCCTCAAGTTTTTTTTTCTATTTCTCACCTTTTGAATTACCCCAGGCACCAGCATTCCGCGGAACAAAAGTTGTGTAATAGAAATAAAAAGGTGAGGAATCCACAGGCAGATACTGTATCCACCAGAAAAAGCGTTACTGAAGGTAAGTAACTTTTTCATTTGGTAACAAACACCTCATCTCTATAAATCTATACTGATGCCAGTATCAGATATATTGGGACATGCATCAACAGGGCATCTTAGAGGTGCCCCCTGGAAACCTACTTGTACTCTAGTGTGGAGGCTGACTGGTATCATCTAGCCTTCCCCCACAGACATGTTTCTAATCTACTATAGGTGAGAGGTTGTGCTCACAGATACCAGAAACAATGTCTGCTCCAGAGGAAGGTGATAGCACCGCCTCCAGCAGAATGGCTAATGATTTAGCATATCAAAGCCCAAAGCATCATAGCTTGCTCTTAGACATGCTCTTTCTCTAGAAATGCTCCCACAGTATGGAACTCACTCCCTAGTGACATTTGCTGCAACCCCTCATATTCCTGTTTCAAACGGGACCTTAAACACCCACTGCTCAACAAATACTTTAACACACACTCTAACTGAGCTATGTTCCCAAAGCTCACACCCACTCTGCCATGGCCAGTTGTAGCGGTTAAATTAGTGTTTCAGCGGTCCACTATGTCTTGTACATTTTTTAGCTTAAGAGGTTCCTATGTCTGCATACTGTAACTACCGCTGCGGCCAAATGATTGTCTTTGTCTGTTTTTTTGCATGTACTTCAATCTAATGATCTTGCATTATATGTAAAGGGCTCTGATACCTTCAGGTCCTGCTAGTGCTATAAAAACGTATAAATAAAAAAAAAGTATAAATAAAAATAGCCTTTGCCGCCTTTGATATGTGACTACAGCTTCCACCCCAGACATGGGGAACGCCACCCCCCTGCCCTAGGGCCTATTTGGCACAAGATCAGATGGAACAAGCATTTGCAATGCAATAGGTCTCGCATTTGCGAGAGTTTCAGCTATTGGCATTGTAAATGACGATGCCTTTTATCTAAATGTTTGTTTTAAAGCATCAATAAAAGGCATTGTCATTTACAATGCCAATAGCTTAAGCTGATGAAGCGGAGCCATCTTAAGACAGGCAGGCAGGCATCTCATGTGTAGCTATGTCTGAATCTTAACCTCAGGGATATTATCCCCGCCATTGGGTTCAAGACCCAGACCATATTCCACGCAGGTCCTCCACATGCTCCCAGAATGCAATGTACCATCATGCTAAATCAGGAGTTTTAAAGTTTGTGCCATGGCAACTGAGACCTGGCCCTGTGTGAGTTAATTGTGCTACACTGCCATACAAACCAAAATGCCTTGAAGGGGGGCGGCGTGTGCTACTACAACGTACTCTAATATTTTGAACCCCACACTACATCGTTTAGCACTGTTTGCCGTTATTTAAAAATGCGTTGTGAAGTGTTTCATTTGTGCCGGTGCTCAGCTACAGCACTTAATTTGTAGACACCGACATGGACACGGTGTCACTGTATGTTTTTTTTTTTTTAGCAGAGTCAGTTAGTGGGGCATTTGGCTATTTAACAAACCTAAAACAAAATATACTATTGGAACTTAAACCACCAGTCCACTTCAAGGTGACAATCGAGTGGTGAATTTTGTCCTAGGACTCTTTCCCAAATAAATAACTCTCAGTACTTTTTAGGATGCTTCACTGAGCTCTTGAAAATGTGCGGGCTTGTGCACCATTTTGCTTTTGGTTAAATGCACAAATTCCACTTTCACGCATCTTGTATGTTGAGTAGCACATCCCAAAATCCATAAATTACCGCATACGTGCAATCTGATTGGATGGGAACAGGGTGTATGTATGTACCTCACTCGCACAGGAGCGAACAAACCGAAACAATTCGGGGCTTATTTACAAGCCCATTGCGCTGCCGCTACGTACTTTTTCCCCATATTAAAAGTGGCGCACCGACGGCACAAGCGGCTTGTGAATAAGCCCCGAATTCATTTGTACTTAAAACGGAGCAAATTCATTTCATTGCCCGTTTGGTGCGTGAGTATCATGGAACAGAGAAGACAGAATTTTGTACAAACAAGGCCAACACAGATATCAAACTAATGTCAACATTTTGTCGTGTGTAAATAAGAAATAGATAAACAATGCAGCTACCCTAAATTCACATTTACCCCCGCTCACAGAGAAATGGTGTCTTGGAGTCCGATAAAACCAAGAGGCTTTCACCCAAAACTTTCAACTGGCACCAAAAAATAGGAGCATTTAATTGACGCCATTCATTCAGACTGCGTGTGGAATAGATAATATAGAACATGGTATTTACCCAGCCTGGTCAAAAGCAGAGGTAATGGATAATTTTGGAGGGAAGATGTAAATAACGACGTAGAAAACGTATTCCACTTTTCGAATGAGAAATGCGAGTCTTCATTTCAACCAAAATATTTATGCACTTTCTTTCAATTACATAAGTAGCAAAAATAGTGCAAACTGCGCTGTTTTTTTTCAGTGTTGTTTGTCGATAACTTTGCACTGGGGCAGAAGCGTGCAAATGTATTTGCTCCATTCTTTTCCCTTGTAAAATAGGAAACGCAGAAATTGTATTTGCTCAACCATGCCAAAATAAATAAATAAGAAAAATAAGGGAAAAAAAATCACTCTGAAGCTATTTCGCTTGGTTTAAATAATAATAAACTGACCAGGTGTATACAGCTTTTCAAACGTGAAAGCCGAGACTAAGCTCGAGGCAACATATTTTGTCCCTTTCTAAGTATCATCGATGATGAGAATTAAAATGACCCTTTATGAACTACAAATGGTTTTGTAACTTTTGAATTGTAATTGCACATTGATTTATAATCCTTTTTTTTTGCTGCAGATTTATATAGGGCGAACTCGAAACGAAGGTATTGAAGCGCTTTCTATGAGCACCAGTTACATTACACAAGGACACATTCATCCATTAATATAACATAAGTGTAAGCAATGGCTCCCGCTCCATTTCGTTCATGCGTGTAAGAATGTGCCTTTCAAATGGTCGGGCGTTACCTTTCTAGTAATAATTTTCAAGTGTGCTATCATTAAACCTAGCGAAAAACTGACTTGTCCTGTTTTGCTATTTGCACCAGATCAAAGTTTCTTCAATACATCCGGTCTCTTTCTTCGCATCTCCAGGGAGATCTGGTTATTGCTCCTTAAAAATAATGTTGTTTTCATTGGGGCTAGTGTTTCCATCGTCCCCCCTTAAGCCCCAAAGCGTTACTGAATAAAATAAAAGTGAATCTCTACCTGCGGTCGGATTTGCATGGGATAAAAGAGGGGGGGAGGGAGGGGCAGCTGCCCTTTGGTGTCCGGGTTTACAGGGGGTGTTTGCCGGCACGCTCTCGGCAGCATCTCTAAAGGCCGGGAAACAAAGGGGCAGGCAGGATAAGGTGTGAACGGCCTCTGCCTCCCAGACATTTACTTCACAACCACTGGCACGTGGAAAAAATTAGTTCTTTGCTAAAACTCAGAGGCCAGTTTCTACCACAGTCATTTAGATTTAGGATGTGTCACGTGACTTGGTATTTGCAGCAAACTTTGCTTAGTTGTGATGAATATACCACAAGGTCATTCCTATGGGGCAGTGCGGTAGCCTCGGTTGGTGTCACTTAGTCGGGATGTCATTCATGACTTATTGCATGTTAAGTTCCTCACCGCAGCCTGCTAAAATGCAGTGCTAATTTGCCTGATTTCTCCGTTGATTAATCAGACCGGTACATGCCCTCGAGAAAGCACGGGCTCTTTTCTTTTCAGATAAAACTTCGTAATTTGAGTCGCATCCACAGCACAGCAGACCGCCCAAATCAATTGTGAGCATCTGTATACACGAGGCGTATGCACATTTTAAATGAACCCTCTCACGTGAAAGCTTGTGTTCACAAGATGAAAGAACAGTTTAAAGGAGTCTTCCATGTATGTTCATAAAATGTTTTCAGTTGTCGCAGTGGCTTTTGGCCACTAATAAGCACAAGCGCTTCCACAACACCCAGCATTTGGTATAATTACTTCGGTATACGAGTAAACATTCCAGTAATTAGACTGGTAGCATATTTAACAAGAAGATTGGCCTCTATGTTTTTCATTCTTTATGATCAAAATC
Source organism: Triturus cristatus (assembly GCF_964204655.1). Classification (NCBI taxonomy): domain Eukaryota; kingdom Metazoa; phylum Chordata; class Amphibia; order Caudata; family Salamandridae; genus Triturus; species Triturus cristatus. Next base: position 1,237,090,080 of record NC_140590.1, on the reverse strand, counting down.
TGAGCCCGGGAGCCTGCACAAACTGTGGTGCTGAGGCAAGGGCGTTCCTGTTACAAGGGCCAACCTTAGATGAAGTTAAAACATTTTAGTGAAAATTTGCCAACTCTCCTCATGTCGCAATTCCTGGGCACTTGAGCTAATTTGTAAGTGTTCCACTCCAGTGTGTTTGGAAGAAACGCAGCCCTTGTTAACATCTGAAATGGTCGGAGACAATGGCAGGGAATCGCAGCGCGGCCCGGAGACAAAGGGGCTGGACGGGCCGGCGGAGGAGGCCCCATATGTCTGCAGGGAGGGAGGAGGCCTGACACGGGCGGCGGCGTGAACCGGGAGGGGCGTGCTAAGGCTGCTGTAGTGCACATCGGTGCAGAGGGCAGAGCAGGGCGGTCTGTGAAGGACTGCCAGTGCCTAGAGGAGCACAGAGCAGAACATAGGCGGCCTGTAGAGCGTGACCCTTAAGGAGCTGGTAAATGCCTGACTGCCGGGCAGCATATGATGAGAGTGAGTCTGTACGTAGGAGCCATGCCCACACAGGGCAGGGTGGTCTGTGGAGCGTGATAGCCGTGCAGTGAAATAAGTCTGGAGCAGGAGGCAGCCCAAAGTGAAAGTGATCGCGATTGCGATCGCCGCGAAAGTGAAAGTGCTGCGGAGGAAAGACACATGGCGCTGCGCGCGTGCACGTTCACGTGCACTGAAGCTTTAGGCCACAGCAGCACTTTGAAAATCCCAACTATAAAATGTCTCTCCGAGCCAGCGCAAGCGCTGGGGCTCAACGAGACCTACTCTCCGAGCCAGCGCAAGCGCTGGGGCTCAACGAGACCTAAAAATCAGATAGTCAGTAGGCGTGTTTAACCTTTCAGTCAAGGCACACCCCTAAGGTGGGCCACCTGAAGTGGACAGTCAAGAAAGGGATTTGCCTTTTTGGATATGGTACAACTAGGAACTCTGGGTCAGAGTTATGCCCACTCTCCACAGGAAGTGCAGTGTGAAATAAACATGTAGTGAGAATGTCTTTTTTAAGTTAGCCCTGACCCTATGGTGATCAGTCTTCTGGCCAAGATCGCTCCTGAGCCAGTCCGTGGTTTGGCAGTGACCGACAGCGCAGAAGCAGCAGTCGGAGAGAGAGCGAGAGCGAGGAAGACACCGGCCCCCTGCTCCTGCTCCCCCTTCCGCTCCGGCCGCGACCGCTTGTTTTGTCCTTGCCACTGCGACTCGACCCCCCCCCCCCACTTTCGTTGGCGATCGGCGGGGGTGTGGTGGCGGAGGCAGGCAGTGACCCGTGCGGTGACTCAACTTCCACACTTCAGGAGCCGCGGGTGTTATCGCGGTAGAAACCGCAAGTTTCCCTTTCTCGTGGCAGGAGCAGTGGGTGTTCTTCGGTGCAGCCGGAGCTGTGCCAAGCCTCTTGCAAGCGGCTGGAGCCGCCTAACCATTTCCCGGTGCTGCATTTCCCGGCATTTCCCGGGAGCCGCAAATAACGCCCTAAACGGCAGGAGCTGCTAACATCTCCCGGTGCAGCGGAAGCCGCAAATGACGTTCTGAATGTCTGGAGCCGCCGGAGTCTTCTGCCGAACACGGTGGAGGTCGCAAGGTCGATTACAGTCGCGGCGGGAGCTGCTTGCCGATTTCCGTGGTGGCAGGAGCTGCTGGAACTATTCCTTGGCGCAGGAAGGAGCCACAGGTGTTTTCCCACCGACGGTCAATTCCCCTTTTACTGAGGCGCACGGCAGGAGCCGGCAGCACCGCCTCCAATGCAAATACGGGATATTTTGTTGCTCCTGTTCCCGAGGGATGGAAAGAGCACCTTGAGGAGTGGCCAGAGCTTTGTTCCGCATAACTATGTGATCTGGAGTACTTTTCCCTTCCTTAATACCCTACCATCCCATCGGCGCAGTCCCCACCAAGAATACTTAGACCCTCTTAACTGGAGTCTGGTCGGCTGCAGTTTCGCTTCCGCTTTTAGTTTTGCAGCACTCGGCAGCCGGCAGCTGCTCTCGAGAGCCGGAGCCGGAGCTTCTGCGCTTGGCCATCAAGCAACCATTGAGTGCTGCTCTCTAGGCCGCCGCCGGAGCAGGAGTCTCTGCACTCGGCCAGCAAGTTTTCAAGCCTTCAAGCCCCCGGGTCTCGAGCGCTGCTTACCTCCTGCTGCTGCCGTTACCAGACCGGTTACTGCACTCCTGATACGCCTCCCTCCCGCCGTCCTGCCACGAGGAGCGCCCAGAGAGGCTCACAGAGAGCGGGGAGTTAGATATCAACCTTGGAAAAAACGTGATATCAGGAAAAGCAGCGGTCACAACAGTCAGCCAAGACAGCTGCTTCAACTAAATCAGCCCATAGCATCTTGTACGCAATAATGCGGTCCGGGAAGACAAGGCAGCAGGCACCAGCAGACCCTGCCAAAAGAACGAGGAGGGGAACCAAGAAGACATTAAATAAGGGAAGTGCCGAAGCACATGCGAGCATAAAAGACAAAGTCTTCAATTTGATCTCTCCGCGTTTTACCAGCCCTGAACCCTTAACAAGCGGGATGGCAAGTAGTTTAAGCAGAGACCCTAACTTGCCCAAGTCAAGTTACCAACCTAAAATTTACACAACATTTTCATTTATAAAGGATGCCGGGCCGGTACTGTGTTTAGATAGCGGTAAAATAACTAACCTCCCCGATCCACTCCAACCCTTCAAGGCACATCAATCGGTATACCAGTTGGCACAACAGCTGCAATGGCAGCAGTCGGGGCCTGACTACAGAGGCTTATCAGCCGCTTGCAAAAGCCATGGTAGTGGCGATGCGAGCCTTAAAGAGGGAATAGACGCACCAGCCATAATCAAGGAGGCAAAGACTCAAGGAATCGCGGCAAATGATCACCTAGGATACGACGACCTGAGTCAATTAGAGATAGTCCTGCCTATAAACATCGTAATAGATAATGAGCGCAGGCACAACACGTCTGGACAGGCGACGAGCTGTAGAGCAATAACTGCAGAGGGAGGAATAGAAGGCATGAAGGTAAAAAAAGGTGAAAGCACTAACAACTGCACCCCCTACAAGCACGCCAAGGATGGATCCTTGGATAAAATGCTACCACAGCAACTGGGAGGAGAGGTGGAAGCTTTAAAAGAACAAAAGCACAGCACCGCTCTTCACGGATCCTTACAGCGACCAGATATGCCGCTAAAGGCCAAAACGGAAGATAGTCCCAATGATAGCCCTTTCTCTTCAGGCACTCTTGGCCAGGATTCACCAGAGAGACTTGGGACATGTGAACACAAGGAGGCGTGCACGGCTAATATGAGCACGGCTAACTTGAGCAAAGTAGATAGCGAAGACTCCTATAATTTAACAAAAAACATGGAAGCCGGAAAAGCACCATTAGCACAAGATGAGCACGCTCAACCAACCCGGGGAAAACCTAAAACTCAATATGGCATTGTCGCAGCTCAACCTAACTGTAACACACAACGGGCGCCAACACGATTACTAATGTCTCAAGAAATTGAACCAGAGTCATCATATCTTATTCCTGCAGAATGGGAGGAATTAGTCGCGTCATACTCCATTGCCACCGAAGGTGAGCCAGAAAGAAGAAATAACAGCTCTCCGAAACCTAACATCGAAAAGGATAAAATACAAGACAAAGATGATATCTGGTCCACTCTGCTGCATACAATGCAAATGTCTGTGAACGCATTGCAGTATCAATCAGATAAGATGGATCTCCAGTTGTCAGTCCTCAACTCACTCTCCATCTTTGTTGCTAGCATCGATGATAAGCTGGCAGACCTTAACAAATTGATCAAGAGGGCACAGTCAGAGACACAATTTGCCCAGGCCAGCTGCACTTGCATAACAATTGTGGATAAGCTAGCAACATTACCATCAGCACTGGATAACCTCCTTGCCGATATAAGGAAATCAGTGCCAGCCCAACCAGCGCTGGGCTTGGCCCACACCAGCATCAGCGGGCATCCAACAACAAACCTAATTAAAGTACAAAGACCCAAAATTCAGGCTAAGCAAACTGCAATTGCGGCCCAGATACCAGACGGCAGGCAGCTCTGTGAGGATGGGGATTTACCCATATCAGGGCTAAACAACAGCGCACCAACCCAAGGAGCAACAGTACCCCTGACGAGCAACATCTCACAACCCAGCAAACCCCTGGAAAAAAAGATACCGACTGAAGGTGCACATTTATCCTCCAAACAGCGGAGAAAACAAAGGAGGAAGGGGCGAAACCAAAAACCCATTGCCGCACAGCATGGTTGGAATTTATAGTCCCCAGGATGCACCAATGGATGACCAACAAGTCTCTTCTAGCAGGTAGGAAGAAGATACATTCCCGGGTTGGGAAGAGAAAAAGAGACCAATCCAGGAAAAAGCACTAGAAAATATTGAGCGAACAACTGCCAATGAATTAATAATTGATGGACTGGAGCAGAAACCGGGGACAAAAAGTAGGAGCTTGACAGGGGAACCACCAATAATAATAAAGGAATGGGCACTCAACAAGGCAACACAAGACTTAGCAACATCATTAATAAAAGGGCCGACGGAGCTAGCAGGCAAAAAAAAAACAGCCCCACAGAGCAGCATCTGCACGGAGGGGGAGATAATTACAACGTCAGGGTCAAGCACGGAGAAGGCTTCAGTAAGCAACAGCGAGCTACTCAGCCTGACTATACCATCACGGGGACCATCACCGTTAACAGAGGTCTCAATAGTGACAGAGAACACCCTGGACCAACAAATAGGGCACTCAGGCGCAACAACAACAATCATGTTTTACCCAGAGTATATATCAATGGGACGGGTTGACACACTAAACAGGGGCAACATCCTGCGTTTACTAAGGTCCATTAACACCTTGAAGAACATAAAAACCACCGACCTGGAGTCAGTTGAGTTTAAAGAATCACCTGATTGTCCAGGAATTGAGCTAACGAAAACAGTCTGGGCTACACCAGACCTAGCCGAGAGAGTCCTAAAGGAACAAACTAGATTTAACGAATGGGGTATTAAACTTCAGCCACTTGCAAAACCAAGGTATCCTGATCCCTTACTGGCTGAATCAAAGTGCCAAGAAGAATACCCTAGTTCTGGACAACCAAGCCCACGATCATTTTCAGTACTGCGAGGGGCACGCAGCAACAGTACAGAGTACAGGGGAAACGGAGAACATAACGCACCAAGGGCATATTCGGACAGAAGCAAACCCATACCGGAGTGGAGCAGGGTTTCCAGGACAATAAACATCAAAATTGAAAGACCGTGACACTCTAAGCATAATGCACCCCCATATAACAACTCTCTGAAAATCTGTTCCTGGAACATTAATGTGCTGGGAGACAAGACCTCGGACCCGGAACTGCTATCTTATCTGCAGAAATTTGATATAATTTCGCTCCAAGAAACATGGAGTGAAGTACCAACGGCATTGCACGGCTTTAACATGCTCTATCTACCGGCAACAAGAAGCGCTAAGTTCAGCCACAATAAGGGAGGCCTAGCTACATACAGCTCTATAAGTAGCATTTACGCAGTAGAACCTTTACCATACAACTTAGCGCTACCAAATGAAATGCAAGTAACTCAAATTACCCTACAGGGTAAGACAAATAAAGAACATATAATACTTGTAAACCTCTATCTGCACCCACGCGAAAAAAACAAAGGGAGTCAACAACTAAAGGAGGAACTGGTGAAAATAATAACAGAAGAGAAAACAAATAACTGGATAATTACAGGGGACTTCAACCTAAACATGCTCAGGAAAAGAGCTGATGACATCTACTCAGAGGAGGATCCATTTGCTTGGGAGGAAATGTCTCAAGACATCAACACAGACGGAAGACTCACAAACATCTCTAAAAATCTATTATCGCTCATAGAGCAACTGGGCTCACGTGCATTAAACGGCAGATTTCCTGGAGACCGCCCACAAATAGCAACTTTTAACAACGCAATAACAAGGTCCACAATTGACTATACATTCTGCTCTCGCTGCATGGTCACAAAAGTAAAAAACTACCGCATTGGGAGCATAGATTTCAGCGATCACTTACCCCAGGAAATCACGGTAAAAGAGCCATAAACATACAAATTGCCCCCAGCAAATACACTCTGCTCAGAATATACCAACAATGAGAGAAGAGTAAAATGCAGCACCAACGATCCCGAAGGCCTCCTTTCCTCTGCGAAACAACTCTGGGAAGAAGAGGAAGCAGCCAACCCCGACATAATTGGAGGCTGGGAGGCATTCACAAAAGTCCTACGAAACAGCCACGGAAATATAAAGGGACACTCTCGAAACAGGAAAATAACGTGCCACCAAAACCTACAGCCAGGCTCTAACCTATGGAATAATGCCAAATTAAAACAGCTAAAAGCACGGACAAACTTTACATTACGGAGGTTGAAGAAAGACCCCTCGGTATTACAAAGTTAAAAGCCACCCGTAAAAAACTTATTTGGCAAAATAAAAAGGAAGCCGAAGAATCTCTTTGGGCCAGACTCCTGTACGACATCAAAAACAACAATAGCGTGCAATTTTGGAAGAAGTTTAATGCCCTATCTAACCCGCAAGGTCAGTGCATCAGCTCCAACGTTACAGAAGAAGCATGGATAACTTACCTCGAACCATACTTCAACAAAGAACAGACTCCCCAAATCAGCTTAAATAACCCTGCGTCTAGAATGGAAATTCAACCATTCCATCCAAACTCTAATGTAGAACATGGACAGAACTTCCCAATTAAAAATACCCAAGTCCGCAAAAGAATCTCGAAAGGCAGACGTGAAGGAGCCCGAGGCCCAAACGGGATTCCGCCCATACTATTCAAACAAGACCCTGAATTTTGGGCTACAGTCTTAAAACCGATCTTTGATAGAATCCTGCAGACATCAATGGTACCATCATCATGGAGGGGCTCAATAATCTCTCCCATCTATAAAAAAGGCAACAGGAGTGATCCAAAGAGCTATCGGTTGGTGGCTCTTTTGGACAACGAAGCCAAATATTATGCCGGGGTACTCCTTCAAGAACTAACAACATGGGCCACAGAAATTAAAGCAATACCCTATAATCAAACCGGTTTCTGCAGAGATATGGGCACTGCCACCAACATCTCTGCCCTCTCATTAATGATAGACGCTGCACTTGTAATTAAACAGCCCCTGTACATCTGCTTTATTGATTACAGTTCAGTGTTTGATCATATAAACAGAAATATCCTATGGCAAAAACTAAAAACGTTAGGCATTCCATCGCTGCTCTTAAAATAACGAATCCTTCTGCATAGTAACACCTGGGTACAAGTAAAGCTGGAGGCAGGAGACCATTTAACGAAAAAGATGAACACAACTTCAGGATTTAAACAAGGGTGTGTACTTGCCCCGACACTTTTTAATCTATTTATGGCCGAGCTTTCAGATCAACTTAATGGAAGCAATTCGCATGCCCCGAAGCTGGGAGGCCATCAGCTATCCAACCTCCTATATGCAGACGACTTAGTACTCATCAGTCGGACACCCATAGAATTACAATGCCTGTTGGACACTACATCTCAATACTCAGAGACCAACAAACTAAGCATTAATCAAGATAAAACAAAAGTCATGTGTGTAAATTACCGGAAAATAAAAATCGAATACAACTGGTACCTGGCAAAAGTCAAGCTTGAAGTCGTACAAGACTACAAATATCTGGGGGTCATGATCGACAATAAAGGCAATTACAAAGCACAATGTGAGGCAATAAAAAAGAGGGGATTAGCAATAGCGGTAGCATTAAGAACATTGAACCAAGCTTTCTCGCTCTGACCAAGGTGATACAGGGTAAACTGATTCCATCAATCACCTATGAAAGTAAAGCCATGAGAGGGAGGGACGCGGAAACATTGAACGGCACCATCGCAGGAGCACTGAGAATAATATATGGGCTGCCTGGATACACATCTCCGGCACAAATGAGGCTTGAATTCGGGATACAAAGACAAGACCTGGCCCGAAAAGGAGCCTTTGTTAAAACCTGGTTTAAGATCAAAAAAGGGCAGCCAGAAACGTTAAACTCCTATTTGTGGATGTGAGAAGTTGGCCTGGCATATGCTGGTCACTAGTTATAGTGGCCACCTTGCACCAGTCCAATTCGACTCTTATGGTAGATAGGTTTAAGACAACCTTTTAAAGAAAGCTATCCTAGTGGTAGCTGTGGAGAGCAGCCTTCAGGCTAAGTCTCAGAGGAATGTAAAGCAGCTTGTTTTACCTTATAATCTCTTGAATTACCAAATGAAAGGACACCACACAGGTATATATATCAAATATATATGTATTTATTACTAGACACACTCTACTAATCTCTTTATGAGATTAGAAGCCAGATACACATTCAAATGTCAACGTTTCACAATAAATTGAGCACAAATATGGCTGTAGCCCTAGGGGCGTACCAGACCATATACTAATAAAATGGTATAAGAATGTCGACTTTCAAATTGACAAGGCCTAGGGCCTGGGGAATCGCTGGGGCTTCACTACTGCAGTGTTAGCAGGTAAGTAACAGGCCTACGGGAGACGCATGCAGTGTGTGAACACAGCCGCGGGTTCCCTATTGATTACAATGGAGCAAGTCGCGGTTTGATTTTTAAAGTTTTAGGGTACTTCGAGGAAGTCTACAAGCAAGCCACTTACAAGGTAAGTAATTTGAGGGCCAACACACCCTAGGGCACTGGAGTGCACGAGTTACCTCACCCAGGGAAGCCGGGTGCATAGGTGTCTTTTGGTGTCGGGTCGCGTCGCTGTTTTCTATGGAGACCAAAGAAGACTTGCTGCTTGCATAGACTGAAGAAGTGTCCGGTGGAATCCAAGGGTGAATTCAAGAAGCTGAAGACCTGAAAATTGAAGGGACAGTGTTCAAAGTCACTTGCCAGTGACCAGTGGCCAGGTAGATGGCTGACCAAGGATGTCGGGTGATTTCAGGTCGTCGATGGTGTTTTGACTCTTCGCTCAGAGGTCCAGGAGGGATCGACGATGACCAGCAGCTGGATTCGGAGTGTCCCACGACGTCTGCAGCTGATGGCGGTGTCGGCAACCGGATTGGAGCCAACAAGCCTTGGCAGCTGCAAGTCTTGTGTAGACTGAAGAAAGTCGATGGTGCAGACCAGCAGGGTCTGAGCGACTCACCCAGCAAGGGTAAGTGAGGGCAGTCCTGGAGCCACCAGGGGAGCCCTTTTAGTCGATAAGAAAGTATTCGGGGGACCCACAAGCCAACGGGCAAGGGATCGCAAACGCACCTCTTCAGGAAATGCTTCACAGGAGCCCACGGTCACTCGGGATGGGGTAGGCCGCAGATTTTCGCTGCAAGACCTGCTGGAGGCTTGGGCCACAAATGGTCCAATGCACAAGTTCGTTGAACGTCGTGAAGGGGTTGCACTCGACAATAGTGCCCGGTCCCCGGGTATTGCTGTTCCTCGTCACTCGTGGGGTCCACTCACCACAGCTCTGCTGGGGACTCACAATGGCCGTCGAGAAGTCAGGAAATCCACTTCCGGGGCAGCAGGGACTTCGAACTCCGGCGGGAGCAGGAAAGTTTGCAACCGTTGATTAAGGTTTTTGGTGCCTGCCAAGCAGGGGAGTCACTCCTTGACGCCAAGGGAGATTCTTCTGTCTTCCAAAGGTAGTGGAACGTCGAAGGGCCAGGATTCTTCTTTGTAGAGCGTCGTCCAGGGTTATCTGCTTTGCAATGGCAATGCTTGCTATCTTATAGTGAAGATAGGGGAGGGACTAGCTTTATGACCACTCCTCTAGGAGGGTCAGGGTAGGGGGTGGTTACACCCACTTCCCTTTGACCAGTTTCGTGCCAGAGCAGGGACAGGTAGCCCCTGAACCGGTTTGAGCTGGCATATGCACAGAGGAGCCTACTGCTCCCCCAGTGCAGGACTTCAAAGTACTCTAGGAGTGCACCCACCCAGCTCCAATACACTAAATCCTGTCTGGAAGGTGGTGACACCTCCCTGTGACAGGATGCCTTTTGTTGGGCCTCCTCCACTGCGAGTTTCAGTCAGCAGCAGGAGGGCAGCCCAGTGTCTGTGCTGGTGGCATCCATTTTGTGATGCCAGGGCTCTATAGGATTTCTATCGTTTTACATGTCGTCCCCTCTAGAAGGGGGGGATCATGCTCCCACATCATGGACTGATGTGGGGGTATGATTCCAAGTTGTTTGACACCAAACACGACATGTTTTGATGCAGTCATTCCAAAGTTAGCATTTTAATGCACTTAAGAGTATATGGTTTAACCGCATCCACAAACAGCCATAGACTCTGGTAGCTGCAGAGGGGCCCTGCTCACGCAGAGGCACCCCCTCACATTATAAAACCACGCATCCTGCCCTCAGGATTGATAGGGCCTGCCATAGGGGTGGCTGATAGGTTTATATATGTGTGTGTATGGTGAGATATAGGAACCTATATCTATGTGAGGAGTGCTAACACTACCTCACACAGGCTGCAGTAGCAGGCCTGTGGTGTCAGATTGAGTCTGCTTGCCAGGGGTGGCATAATACATGCTGCAGTCCCTGGTAGGCCTGTGAGGTACCTATGCCCTAGGTACCTAAGGTACCATATACTAGAGGCTCATAAGTTACCACAGTATCCAATCACTAGTGCATCTAATATGCACACCAAGTCATTTAGAGAGAACAGAGAGACTGGGGCCCTGATTAGCAGGGACTCAGCCAGACTATAGCCAGAAACCTGTGTATACATCAGAAAAAGGTGGGGGCAACATAAGTGCAGATCCTACTCTCCTACACAACCCCCCCCCCCCCCCCCCCAACGCAGGGACATTAAACTAACCTTGACCAGTTGAGTCTTCATGTTCTAAGTGGAAATACCTTGAGAGTCCATCTGCATTGGCATGTTGGGTCCCAGCTCTATGTTCCCCTGTATAGTCCATCCCCTGGAGAGAAATGGACCACCTGAGCAATTTAGGATTTTCACCTTTCATCTGTTTGAGCCATAGGAGGGGCTTGTGGTCAGTCTGAACAATGAAGTGAGTGCCAAACAAGTATTGCCTCAGCTTCTTCAGGGCCTACACCACAGCAAAGGCCTCCCTCTCTATAGCTGACCAACGTTTCTCTCTAGGGGTCAGCCTTCTGCTTATGAAAGCTACTGGCTGGTCTTGACCTTCATCATTAAGTTGAGACAGTACAGCTCCCACACCCAGCTCTGAAGCATCTGTTTGAACAATGAACTTCTTTTTGTAATCTGGACTCTGCAAGATGGGGGCAGTGCACATTGCCTGCTTGAGGTCATCAAATGCCTTTTGACAGCTAGCTGTCCACTGAACCTTTTTTGGCATTTTCTTAGAGGTAAGATCATTTAAGGGGGTCACGATAGATCCATATCCCTAAATAAACCTCCTATAGTACCCAGTCAGGCCTAAAACGGCTCTAACCTGTGTCTGGGTTGTTGGAGCTACCCATTCCATTATGGTTTGGATTTTGCTCTGCAATGGTTGAACCTGGCCTCCACCTACAAGGTGGCCCAGGTACACAACCTGACTCTGCCCTGTCTGGCACTTGGTGGCCTTGATAGTGAGGCCTGTATTTTGCAGGGCCTCCAAAACATTTCTGAGGTGAACCAGGTGATCCTGCCAGGCGGAATTAAAGACAGCAATATCATCAAGATAAGCTGAGCAATAAGTTTCCATACCAGTCAGAACTTTATTCACCAACCTCTGAAAAGTGGCAGGTGCATTCTTCAAACCAAAGGGCATTACCACAAAGAGATAGTGCCCACCAGGGGTTGAAAATGCTGTTTTGGCCTTGGCGTCATCAGCTAACTTGATTTACCAGTAGCCAGCTGTTAGGTCAAATATACTAAGATACTTGGCTGAGGCCAAAGTGTCTATAAGTTCATCTGCCCTTGGTATTGGGTAGGCATCAGTCCTGGTCACTGAGGCCTCTGTAGTCAACACAAAACCTCATTTCTTTCTTACCACCCTGGGTATGAGGTTTAGGTACAAGGACTACTGGGCTAGCCCAAGGGCTATCTGAGGGCTCAATAACACCTAGTTCCAACACTTTCTGGACTTCAGTCCTGATACAATCCCTGACATGGTCAGGTTGCCTGTAGAGTTTACTCTTTACAGGCAGACTGTCTCCAGTGTCCACCTCATGGGTGCACCAGGAAGTCTGACTTGGGGTCAGGCTAAACATATGTCTAAACTGGTGCAGAACTTGTCTGCATTCAGTTTGCTGATGTTCAGTGAGGCTGCTTGCCAAAGCAACACCATCAACTGACCCATCATCAGGGTTCTGTGAGAGCAGGTCAGGGAGAGGGTCACTCTCCTCCTCCTGGTCCTCATCAGTTGCCATGAGCAAGCCCATGTCAGCCCTGTCCACATATGGCTTAAGTCTGTTGACATGGAGCACCCTAAGGGGGCTCCTGGGAGTTCCAAGATCCAAGCTCCAGTAGGTGACTTCTCCCTTTTTCTCAACAATTGTATGGGGGCCACTCCATTTGTCCTGGAGAGCTGCTGGGGCCACAGGTTCCAACACCCACACTTTCTGGCCTGGCTGATAAACAGTCTGGACAGTCTTTTGGTCATGCCAAGCTTTTTGTAATTCTTGGCTAGCCTCAAGGTTTTTAGTTGCCTTCTTCATGTACTCTGCCATCCGGGAGCGGAGACCAAGTACATAGTTCATCACATCCTGTTTGGGAGGTTTGAGAGGTACCTCCCATCCCTCCTTCACCAGACATAAGGGTCCTCTTACAGGGTGCCCAAACAGAAGTTCAAAAGGGCTGTAGCCAACCCCCTTCTGTGGGACCTCCCTGTATGCAAACAGAAGGCAGGGAAGTAAAAGGTCCCATTTTCGCCTACGCTTTTCTGGGAAGCCTTTCATCATTCCGTTTAGGGTTTTGTTGAATCTCTCAACTAACCCATTGCATTGTGGGTGATAGGGAGTAGTGAATTTGTAGTTGACACCACACTCCTTCCACATTGCTTTTAGATATCCTGACATCAAGTTTGTACCTCTGTCAGATATGACCTCCTTAGGGAAACCCACTCTGGAGAAAACTCCAATGAGGGCTCTTGCTACCACAGGGGCTGTGGGAGTCCTTAGGAGTATAGCTTCTGGTTACCTGGTGGCATGATCCACTACCACCAGTATAAATCTGTGCCCAGATACAGTTGGAGGGTCAAGGGGACCAACAATGTCAATCCCTACCCTTTCAAAGGGAACCGCCACCACAGGTAGTGGTATCAGGGGGGCCTTTGTTGTGCCACCTGACTTGCTACTGGCTTGACAAGTGACACAGGAGCGACAAAACTCCTTTGTGTCCTCTGACATGTGTGGCCAATGAAAATGAGGGACAAGTCTGTCCCAGGTTTTGTTTTGGCCCAAGTGTCCTGCCAATGGGATATCATGTGCTAGGGTCAAGAGGAACCCCCTAAACTTCTGAGGTATTACCAACCTCCTGGTGGCTCCAGGGGTAGGATCTCTAGCCTCAGAATATAGGAGTCCCTCATCCCAATAAACATTATGGGACCCACTAGCACTCCCAGCAGCCTCAGGAGAAGCTTGCTGTCTGAGGGGTTCAAGAGAGGGGCAGCACTGTTGCTCCTTGCTCAGATCTTCCCTGGAAGGTCCCCCTGCCCCCAAGAACTCAACCTGATCAGGCTCAAGTCCCTCTGGGGCAGTTCCTTCTTCAGGATCTGCTTCTCCTCCCTCAGGAGGGGAATCTGAGATCTGAGACAGAGGGGAAGGCCCATCCTTAACCCCACTGCTCCTCCTCTTGGGTAGCATCTGGTCCTTAGTTTCAGGATCCAGAGCTGGTTCAGCTTTATGCATTTTGGCCTGTGACCTGGTCACAGCAAACACCTCTGCAGGTATGCCCAACATCTCAGCATGGGTCCATAATTATACTTCAGCCCAGGCTGAAGTTTCCAGATCATTGCCCAACAAAGATTCGACAGGGAGGTCTGCACTGACTACTACCTTTATGAGGCCAGTTACCCCTCCCCAGGAGAAATTCACAACTGCCAGACTATGGTTGGTCCTGACATTGCTTGCATTGGTGACCTGGTACATTTCACCCAGGATGATCTGTGCAGGGTCCACTAGATCCTCTGCCACCATGGTGACACTAGCACCTGTGTCCATGAATGCCAAAGCCTGTTTGCTATTTATGATAGGCTGCTGTTTGTACTTGCCCAGATTACTGGGGGTCACTAGGAAGGACATATCAAGGTCTCCCTCACAAACTAGCAATGCCTGTGTTGGTCCTCTGACTAGGCCAGAGTCCACATCAGAACCCAGGGTCAACCCTACTACACCCTTATTCTGATAACCACATCCACCAATGACTGCATTAGGGGGAACAGGTGCCTTAGGGTCTGGAGTGGTGGTGGGTTGGTCTTTGGACTTGGTACAAGTCCAGTGCCCTTTTTGTTTACAGAATTTGCACCAGGGCTTCTTTGGGCCTTTTCCCTTTGTAGACTGTGAATTCCCACCAGATGCAGATTTGTGGGGCCCTTGTGAAGACTTCTGGTCTTTTGCCTTATCCCCACCTTTATCTGAGCCTTTAGGATCTTGCTTCTCAGTGTCACCCCCTTGGTTCTGGGTTTTCTGCCTCACCCTGGTTCTGACCAATTTGTCTGCCTTCTTTCCCAATTCTTGGGGAGAGGTCAGATCAGAGTCCACCAGGTATTGATGCAACAACTGTTTTTGGCAATTATTAAGGAGCTGTTCTCTTATGATAAGATTATACAATCCCTTAATATCAGTAACTCTACTACCAACCAGCCAACCTTCTAGAGCCTTGGTTGCACAATCAACATAGTCAGTCCAATCCTGAGTCTGTGCTTTCTGGGTATCTCTGAACTTCAACCTGTACTGTTCAGTGGTTAAGCCAAACCCATCTAATAATGCACTCTTCAGGGCTTCATAGTCATCAGCATCCTCCTCTCTAACAGTGAGGAGCTTATCTCTACCTTTATCTGGAAAGGAGAGCCACAAGATTGCTGCCCGCTGTTTCTGTGGGACCTGTTGAACTTTACTTGCCCTCTCCATAGCAGTTATCCATTTGTGGATATCATCCCCACTCTGGTAGGGAGGAACAACCTCGGACAGGTTCCTATGGTCTGGAATGTAATCTCTGCCTCTAGGGACACTGTTGCTGCCACCAGGGGTATCTAACCCCTCTTTTCTAGAAGCTCTCTGGAGCTCAAAGTCTTCTCTATCTAAGGCCAATTGCTTGGTTCTGAGGGCAAGCCTAGCTTCCTCATACTGGAGCATCTTGTACCTTCTAACAGAGGAGGTCTCTCTATGTAAGTATGAGTTCCTCTGATGGACAGATTCTCTGTTAGAGTGATATGAATGGTCAGATTCCCTTAAAGGGGACCTAGGCCTCTCTTCCACTCTATCAGTCCTCTTAGGGAGGATTCCTCTGTCCTGTTCAGACCTTTCTGGGTCTGGCCCTCCAATCACAGAGTCCTGGTCATCCTGATTTTCATCATCAGACCCAGACACTGTAATTGACCCACCCCCTGATCCAGATCCACCAGCTTCTAGAGCCAGTCTAAGATCATCTGCTACTAGTAGATTTATCAGGTGTTGTGTGGAGGGACTCTGTCCTTGCTTCAGGTGTCTTTCAACACACATGGCCTTCAAGTCAAAGTAGGTCATGTCCTTGTACTGAGGCTGGGTGGACCCACTGGCTCCAACCCTTTGAGGACATTCTATTGTTATGCAGTGTTGCACTACCTACACTAGTTTGTGGCCTACTGAACCTAGCTTGAGCTGTAGCAAGGGTGTGCTATCCCTTCACAAACAGCTCTAAGTTCAGTAGAACTTATTGATACTAAGCTTGACTTTATATGTACCTTGAGTACCTTTAGTGGTTTTCAGTTAGTAATTCAAATAGAGATTTTCTGGTAAAACAATGGCAAGCTGGAATCCCACACGCTGCCCACCAATGTGAGAAGTTGGCCTGGCATATGCTGGTCACTAGTTATAGTGGCCACCTTGCACCAGTCCAATTCAACTCTTATGGTAGATAGGTTTAAGACAACCTTTTAAAGAAAGCTATCCTAGTGGTAGCTGTGGAGAGCAGCCTTCAGGCTAAGTCTCAGAGGAATGTAAAGCAGCTTGTTTTACCTTATAATCTCTTGAATTACCAAATGAAAGGACACCACACAGGTATATATATCAAATATATATGTATTTATTACTAGACACACTCTACTAATTTCTTTATGAGATTAGAAGCCAGATACACATTCAAATGTCAACGTTTCACAATAAATTGAGCACAAATATGGCTGGAGCCCTAGGGGCGTACCAGACCATATACTAAAAAAATGGTATAAGAATGTCGACTTGCAAAATGACAAGGCCTAAGGCCTGGGGAATCGCTGGGGCTTCACTACTGCAGTGCTAGCAGGTAAGTAACAGGCCCACGGGAGACGTGTGCAGAGTGTGAACACAGCCGCGGGTTCCCGATTGATTACAATGGAGCAAGTCGCGGTTTGATTTTTAAAGTTTTAGGGTACTTCCAGGAAGTCTACAAGCAAGCTACTTATAAGGTAAGTAATTCGAGGGCCAACACACACTAGGGCACCGGAGTGCACGAATTACCTCACCCAGGGAAGCCGGGTGCATAGGTGTCTTTTGGTGTCGGGTCGCGTCGCTGTTTTCTATGGAGACCAAAGAAGACTTGCTGCTTGCGTCGACTGAAGAAGTGTCCAGTGGAATCCAAGGGTGGATTCAAGAAGCTGAAGACCTGAAAATTGAAGGGACAGTGTTCAAAGTCACTTGCCAGTGACCGGTGGCCAGGAAGATGGCTGACCAAGGATGTCGGGTGACTTCAGGTCGTCGATGGTGTTTTGACTCTTCGCTCACGAGGTCCAGGAGGGATCGACGATGACCAGCAGCTGGATTCGGAGTGTCATATGACGTCTGCAGCTGATGGCGGTGTCGGCAACCGGATCGGAGCCAACAAGCCTTGGCAACTGCAAGTCTCGTCTAGACTGAAGAAAGTCGATGGTGCAGACCAGCAAGGTCTGAGGGACTCACCCAGCAAGGGTACGTGAGGGCAGGCCTGGAGCATCCAGGAGAGCCCTTTTAGTCGATAAGAAAGTCTTCGGGGGACCCACAAGCCAACGGGCAAGGGATCGCGAAGATGCCTCTTCAGGAAATGCTTCACAGGAGCCCACGGTCACTCGGGATGGGGTAGGCTGCTGATTTTCGCTGCAAGACCTGCTGGAGGCTTGGGCCACAAATGTTCCAATGCACAAGTTCGTTGAACGTCGTGAAGGGGTTGCACTCGACAATTGTGCACGGTCCCGGGTATTGCTGTTCCTCGAAACTCGTGGGGTCCACTCGCCACAGCTCTGCTGGGGACTCACAATGGCCGTCGAGAAGTCAGGAAATCCACTTCCGGGGCAGCAGGGACTTCGAACTCCGGCGGGAGCAGGAAAGTTTGCAACCGTTGATTAAGGTTTTTGGTGTCTGCCAAGCAGGGGAGTCACTCCTTGACTCCAAGGGAGATTCTTCTGTCTTCCAAAGGTAGTGGAATGTTGAAGGGCCAGGATTCTTCTTTGCAGAGCGTCGTCCAGGGTTATATGCCTTGCAATGGCAATGCTTGCTATCTTATAGTGAAGATAGGGGAGGGACTAGCTCTAAGACCACTCCTCTAGGAGGGTCAGGTAGGGGGTGGTTACACCCACTTCCCTTTGTCCAGTTTCGCGCCAGAGCAGGGACAGGTAGCCCCTGAACCGGTTTGAGCTGGCATATGCACATAGGAGGAGCCTACTGCTCCCCCAGTGCAGGACTTCAAAGCACTCTAGGAGTGCACCCACCCAGCTCTAATACACTAAATCCTGTCTGGAAGGTGGTGACAGCTCCCTGTGACAGGATGCCTTTTGTTGGGCCTCCTCCACTGCGAGTTTCAGTCAGCAGCAGGAGGGCAGCCCAGTGTCTGTGCTGGTGGCATCCATTTTGTGATGCCAGGGCTCTATAGGATTTCTATCGTTTTACATGTCGTCCCCTCTAGAAGGGTGGGATCATGCTCCCACATCATGGACTGATGTGGGGGTATGATTCCAATTTGTTTGACACCAAACACAACATGTTTTGATGCAGTCATTCCAAAGTTAGCATTTTAATGCACTTAAGAGTATATGGGTTAACCGCATCCACAAACAGCCATAGAGAATAGACTCTGGTTGCTGCAGAGGGGCCCTTCTCATGCAGAGGCACCCCCTCACATTGTAAACTACGCACCCTTCCCTCATGATTGATAGGGCCTGCCATAGGGGTGGCTGATAGGTTTATATATGTGTGTGTATGGTGAGATATAGGAACCTATATCTCTGTGAGGAGTGCTAACACTACCTCACACAGGCTGCAGTAGCGGGCCTGTGGTGTCAGATTGAGTCTGCTTCCCAGGGGTGGCATAAAACATTCTGCAGCCCCTGGTAGGCCTGTGAAGTACCTATGCCCTAGGTACCTAAGGTACCATATACTAGGGGCTCATAAGGTACCACAGTATCCAATCACTAGTGTATCGAATATGCACACCAAGTCGTTTAGAGAGAACAGAGAGACTGAGGCCCTGATTAGCAGGGACCCAGCCAGACTATAGCCAGAAATCAGTGTATACATCAGAAAAAAAGTGGGGGCAACATAAGTGCAGATCCTACTCTCCTACAGTGGAGAGAAGTAGAAACTTCGGAAACCTGCCCAGCTAGACATTTTTTGGACACTGCACTGGACCAGTTGGGGTTATGGCAACTCTGGGCAACGTCGGG
Source organism: Triturus cristatus (assembly GCF_964204655.1). Lineage (NCBI taxonomy): Eukaryota > Metazoa > Chordata > Amphibia > Caudata > Salamandridae > Triturus > Triturus cristatus. Next base: position 1,237,071,269 of record NC_140590.1, on the reverse strand, counting down.
GACGATAGTAAGCTTCAAAAAAATTGTAAATAACATTGTCAAAAAAGATTCTATCTTGCAAGACAAAGCAGCCTTGACAGTATGCTCTCATGGCTGGCTCACTATACAATCTTACAGTAAAGCGACTCCTCAAGCTTACCTCCTCTCTAATTTCTCCAGAACCACCAAAGAGAAGTTCTTGAAATTCAAGTTAGGTTTATTACCATCTGCACACCATCTGCCTCCGTGGCTGCGCCCTCCGAAGCCTGCAATGTGCCGCCTCTGCGGGGAAGTAGAGGAGGACATAGTCCATATCATAACCATTTGCCCTGAGATGATGCCGGAGCGCCGGTTACTACTCAGACCTATTTTTAACCAGAACCAAATAAGGTCTTGCAGACAAGCAGTTCTTGCAAGCTTCTCTGGCGAAGACATTCAACTAAGCTGCTGCCTGGTAAAAATTTTAACTGCAGCTGATCTCCGCTTAAAACAGATACCACCGGATCATCAAAGAAGTTGACTGGAACTGAGTTAAAGACGTCCTGTTAACCCTATGCGTAACAACTGTAACAGCGTTTTAAGTACATAATTTTAAGCATTCTTGCACATGTAAGCCTCAAGGAAAAGCATCAATAGGCTAACCATAGGATATCTCTGCACAAATTAATGGACAGTGATGCAGTACTATGCACTTCAAACTTACACCTATTTGCCTGCCCTCACTCTGTAGCCAAGACTCTGACAAGGGGGGTAATTTTTATCTCATGAACTATTGCTAAACTCTGCAAACAAAAATGAAGAAACAGGACTATGGGTCACTAAGGCCGGGGGAGGGGATCTTTTCCGCAATTTTAATGTGTTGGTAACTGTGGCTATCAGCCTTTTTAAATCTATGTTTTATTGTTTATAAGAGGTGGCCAACCTTTTGTAATGGTTTTAATTAACTGCAAAATAAACATATTACTTAGTGTAGTCATCCCAGCTCATTGGCTACTACTCTACACACCCCTAAGGGCCCGTAACTTCAGTATTCAGGCTGCCCCTGGCACCAGGAAATCCAATTTGTCTACTTGGGAACAGAAGAAGGATAAAGAAGAGCAGTCACCATGAGAACTGAGGACTTACCTTAAATTTGGCCCTAAACCCTATCTTGCAGTTGGAACCTCGACAGTTGCACCACCGGCCGGTCCAAAAGCTGTGCAACCTCATAAGTCTTGCGAGAACTGTCCAGCACTTTGTCAACCACAGAGTGTCTCCCTTGGGGTGGAGGAGCCTTACCCCTGCATCTGCAGTCACCGACTGCACTTGCCTGGTTCTTTGTTTTGCTGACCATTGGGCCCACTGAGAAAGCAACGCACCAGGAGGAGGTCACCATGGTTCTGAGAGGTCAGCCCCATCTCACCAGTGTATTTAGAGACACTAGACCCTCCAGAAGCCTCCCTGCAGAAATTCCCTGGGTACCAGAGCATTTGACGCAACCAGGGCTTGTTGAGTGTCCATCCCAGAGACCACTGCCACCAAAGCTGACCTGCCTTCGAGGTACTTCAGGACCTTTGATGCCTTCACCGGAGTGACCCTACTGTCATGTTTTCTTTCCCTCTTCAGGGCCACCCCAGAACCTTGAAAGCCTCCAACATAAGTGGCCAGCTTGCCAAAAGCTCTGTACTCGAGCCCCACAGTGCGGGTACACAGAAATCAACTGTGTCCCCTTGCAACAGTGACACTCATGAGCTGCACTCCCCTTTGGGTTCTCCCGGACCTGTCTTCATGTCCTCCTTTGCAGCCCCTGTTGTTTTGACAGGTCCCTTTATACTTTAACTGCACTCGAGGCAACCATTGTGACCAGTCATCTACACCCAGACACACCAGGGCAGGGAAATTCCAAACTGCTGGTAGTACTTTGGACCTTGGGCCCCAAGCACCTTAAGTCCTAAAGAGCACCTTCTATAACCGCTTACAAGTGTATGTTTCCTGTACACGTCTTTTCCTCCAGTTGGATAACATTAATGCGTTCGAGGCTCATGCCTCAAATCTGACAGCTCTGCTATTTTTACTGTTTTCTCTGTAAAAATGAAAAAGTCTAAAGTACTTACCTGATCCCGAAGATCTTGGTGTCTAAAAATATATAAAAGTCTACGTTATTTCCAAATTGGTCTCCTTTTTTTTTTTTTGTTTGTGTCACATTAATTGACTCTATATGTACAGCAAATGCTCAATTTGCCTCTCTGATAAGCCTAAGTTGCTCTACTACACTACCACAAATACAGCACTTGTTATTATTAAATTAAGCCCTGTAAACCAATATGGGTCTTCTGGACGTTTTACATGATGTGCCCCTACATTGGCACTCTACATAAAAAGCCAGCTTCCAACCTTGGTGGTTCAGTGGTGGGATACAAGATTTTGCATTTGCTGATACCACTCTGTCTAGGTGATTTCACAAAGACATCCACAATTGATTTTAGGCAAAAATAGTTTTGATTTTTTTTAAAAAGTTTAAATGTTTCCAAAATTTCTAATTTGAACTGTTAAGGCCTTGTCTTAAGTCCCCTAGTCCATTACATAAAAAATGTAAAAAGTGTATTAGTCAATTAGGCCCTAAACTCTTTTAGAATTGTTGTCGACTTTCTAAAGAGTTCCCAACTGTACTGAAAATGTCTGGCAGTGACAAGATAGTTCAGGAACTCAACCAGACCCCTTATCTGCATCTTAGTATGAAGCAGTTAAGTAACGTCTGTACAGCCAGTAAAATCTAAACTGACTCCAACCCTACAAAAGCAAGCCTCCAGGAGGTCCTCGCAGGGTTTGATGCAGTCCAGGCAGCAAGCGGTCATGTCTACTCTGATGGCAATGACAGGGACCATGAAAGCGGAGACAATGCTCCAGGAGATTGTCCCCCTCAATTTATTAGATATGGTGATGCAGTCTAGCATAAAACGGTACCCCAAGTGCCTTCCTCTCCTGAGGGTAGGTCAGGCAACTCAGGGCAGGACGAAGAATTAGTGGAAGAGGATACTAGCCAGAAGACAGTCCTTGAAGTCACAATCCTGGCTATAGAAAGAGAGAGGGCTGAGATGGGTCTAGCACCCATGAGTGATGGCAACAACAAAATAAATAGGAAATGAGAGGAAACTTTTGATTCCAAAATCCCCAAAGAAATTGTCCCCAAATATGTTGAAGGTGATGATATCACAAAGTGGTTTAGAGCCTCTGAGAGGGCTTGTAAAATTAGAAAAGTTAAACCAGAGACACTGGGTCCCTCAACTATGGAAGTTATTTTTAGGAAAGTGCAGTGATAGATTCCTGACTCTAAATAAGGAAGATGCTGAGTCCTATGACCTTGTGAAAGATATCCTGATTAAGGGCTTTGGACTCACCACTGAGGAGTATAGGATTAACTTCAGGGAGACTCACAAAACCTCTAATCAGTCCTAGGTAAATTCTGCTGACTTCTAAAGTCAGGACACTAGGAGACTGGTTAAAAAGTACCAACGTTCAAAATTATGAAGGAGTCTTTAATTTGATAATAAAGAAGCATCTGTTAAGTTATTGTACATCTGAAAAACTGCATCAGTACCTAGTGGACTTAGAGTTAGTCTCTCCCGAAGAGCTGGGGAAGAAGGCTGACCACTGGGTCAAAACAAGGGTGTCTAGAACGACCCAAGGTGGGGGTGACCAAAAGAAAGGTATCTAATAGAGACATCTAGCCGCAGATTCCATAACTTAGAATATCCCCAGACGTCAGACTGGATCGGAAAACTTTTTCCCCAGCAGCACCTCCGCACGCCGGGGGACGACGTCACCCGGCTCCATTCTGATGTCGTTTACGGAAGTGACGTCAATGGAGCCATATAAGTCCCCCCCGGCGCGCTGACAGCAGTTTTCTTCTTTTCCACGTCCCAACGCGGATCTGGGAGAAGTGGTTCTTCTGGCCTGTTGTGTTTTTCAGGCCTTCTTGACACCTTTTTGCGTCCGGAACAGTGTGCCGATGCCTGCAGGCTTCATGTCGTGTGAGACCTGTGTGCAGCTGATGTCGGCGATGGATCCACACGAGATCTGTATGTGGTGCACGGGTGAGCACCACAACTCCTCGGAGTGCGACGGCTGCCGGAAGCTGAAGCCAAAGTCCCTGCGGAAATGACGGATGGAGTTGATCTCCGCCCGGTTTGTCCCGGTCTGAATCCTCATGGCGCCCGCCTCTGTCTCCAGCATAGGGGACCAAGCGGCGCAGTTGTTTATACCACGCTGAGTTTCCTGTTTGGGAATGGCCCCGGAGTCATTCCTGCGGACGTCGCTCACCTGCCTCAGGTAAGTTTCGAAAGAAATCCCATAGGTCATCGACCTCGCGGAAGCGTGACGTCAGGGCCCCCTGCTCCCAGTCTTCACTGGACATGGGCCCTCAGGAGTCAACCCCACCTACCCACCATTTTCTGGTGAGGGGGCGACTCGGACCCAGATGGCGGCCTATACCAGGGAGTACCTTGACTCCGGTTATGGAGTCGTTGCGATGTCAGGATACGGCCCAGAGTGGCATTCCACTCTGACATCTGGCCCGCATCTGGCCCTCCTGCAGCATCTTCGCACATCCCTGTGGGGCTCCCTGTGTCGTCGCTGGATGCGGCTGCAGCGGGGAGCTCGACTCCGAGTTGACATTGTTCCTCCCCGCAGATTCCGACCTCAGTGGAGGTCGAGTGGACGCCGGTCTGACACCAGGCGGATGAGTCCTCTATGGGGGTCGTCGATGTCGATCTGATGCCGTTTCGAAGTTTGTCAACGCCGGTTACGTCCCCAGCTGTTCCTCTGTTGGTAGAGGACGTGATCCCAGAGGGTTCTCCACCCCCAGGGTTGTTTCACTGCTCCATGGAGCAGGTGCCCATGGGGCACTGGCCGGCTCGTCATTCTTCAGATCCTCTGTCGTTTGGTGAACGGATTAGCCTGCAGCCGTCCCCTACCGATGACTTGCTGTCACCGCCTCGGATGGCCATGGAGGCTAGCGCAGCGTATGCGAGGGCGGTTCGCAGGGCTGCGGATATCTTGCAGATGCAACTACCCTCTGTCTCCCTGCCTTCGGATCCATTGTTGGATCATCTCCACCAGTGCACAGTGAACGTGGAGCCCTTGTTGTCTTTTGGCGGGTCAAGATGACTTGCTGTCACCGCCTCGGATGGCCATGGAGGCTAGCGCAGCGTTTGCGAGGGCGGTTCGCAGGGCTGCGGATATCTTGCAGATGCAACTACCCTCTGTCTCCCTGCCTTCGGATCCATTGTTGGATCTTCTCCACCAGGGCACAGTGAACGTGGAGCCCTTGTTGCCTTTTGGCGGGTCATTACATGATGTCCTTCTGGGAACCTGGGCCAGGCCCTCATCGGGGGACCCTGTGGGTCATGCTATTGCACATCGCCTGGCTCCAGAGAACCCTGCCTGTTTGTCCCTCCATACTAGGGCTCAAGGACT